>NC_140587.1:537956024-540356024 GCF_964204655.1 Triturus cristatus | reverse complement strand
TGCCGCCCCCATCTTGTCCGATCTATCGAGTCTGATGATGTCGTAGTTAGGAGGAACGAGGATATCGAGTAGTGGGGTGGATGAATCTGTTAACCAGGTTTCCGTAAGAAATAATATGTCAAGATCCTGGGAGATGATGAGGTCGGCTACGTCTGCAGCATGTCTGGAGGCTGAACGGCAGTTTAGAAGAGTGCATTTCAGATGGGGTGAGGAGAGGGAAGAAGAGGGGTCTGGAGGTACAAGGATTCTTCTAAGGTTATTAGCACAGACTCCTCTGTTGTTGTGTGTGGCGGGTCTACGAAGGTTGAGGGGGATAGTCGGGATGGTAGTCTGAGAGCATGGAAGGGAGTTGGGGGGGAGGGTTCGTAAGAGTGCAGAAGAGAGAGGAGATCGCTCTCCGAGAGTAGATTGGTGGTGCGCATAGGGCGTGTACGAGCGATGTGGGAAGGAACTGTTTTCCAACATGGAGGGGGCATTTTAGAGGCAGGTGGTATGAGGTCCAAGTGCTCGTGTGGCTTATATGACTTTGATGGCGTGAGGCGCAATGAATGTCTCGACAGCATCACCTTGAACGAAAGTAACTCCGCTTTAATTTGGTGCAAGGCGATCGTAATTTCGTCTAGTCTAGGGTCTGGTGCGGATGAGTGAGATGTAGGAAGGTGTGTTGTGCCAGCCGGGGGCTTGGTGGGGGGTTGTAGAGTTGTGGATGCTGCCAGTTGTACAGGAAAGGGGGAAGGATGGGGGGTGGTTTGTTCAAAGAGAAGCGTAGTAGCCAAAAGGGGGAGAGGTGATACATGATTATCACGCAATCTCTGAGGAGGAGGGAGACATTGTTGAGGAGAGTAGGTATTAGGTGAGGCCGGGACATGCTATCCCGGAAAACTACAACATTCAAAGGCTAGATAGGGTAGGTCGCATAGGTGGGGGGTTAGCTATTGTTTTTAAATCCAAGTATAAGTGTATCATCGCACCTGATCACAACATTCTTACCTGTGAGGCTCTTAATTTTAAACTCATTCTCTCACCCACCTGTACGTTTGGAGGGCTATTGATCTATAGACCCCCTGATCTTAGGGTGCCTTTTCTGCAAGAAATTAAGCAACTTCTAGAGACACTCCTAGCTGACCACGCACAACTTATCCTAGGGGACTTTAATTTCTACTTAGAAGAAAGAAAATACAGACTCAAATACCCTCCTAGAGACACTCAAGGTTATGGGCTTTGCCCAATTAGTAACAGCCCAGACCCATAAAGCAGGACACACGTTGGATGGTATTTTTTCCAATGACTCGCGTATCGCTTTTCAACACACAATACCTATCTGTTGGTCAGACCAGAGTGCAGTTCAGTTTGAATTCTTGCCTCCAGTAGTAAGCAAAGAACAGAGATCCTCCCAAGGTCCTACCACATTTAGAAACTGGAAAGGAATTTCAGCTTCCACTCTGATTAATGCCTTAGAAAAAACTTCCTGTACTATTCATGAGGAATCTAATTTAGGAGCTAAGGCCTTTGATACATGGATGAAATCAGCAGCAGATATAGTGACACCTCCTAAAATATATACTCAGAAAAAATGCCGCTCCTCAGCTCCTTGGTACAATGAAAAACTAAGGCATTCAAAACAATGTTGTCGCCGTGTATGGGGGGCATGGAGACGAACTCGAGAGGATCATGATAGAATTATCTATAAAGCTAGGGTCAAGGAGTATAAAGCTGCACTTGCGAAAGAAAAATCTTTGTACTGCACACAGGTAATTGATAACTCTAAATCTACCAAAGAACTGTTTCAGCTGGTACAACAGCTTTCATTCTCTCAATCCTTGGCAGAACCTGACACATCACAAACTTTTTGTGATCAATTAGCCTCCTTTTTTGAGAACAAGGTCACGGACACTTACACTGGGCTAGAGGCGAACTCAAATATGCCCACTGTAAATCCAACAATAAATAGCCCTACCAAAGATGGTCGACTGTTGTCTACCGACGAACACAGAGGTCTTCAAATACTTTGCGACCTGACACCCCCTATTCTCATACAGTATCTCAGGAGAACGCATACCGGCTCTCCTATGGAGGCATGCCCACCGGCTATCTTACATATGGTTGCTGATACTATAGCAGAACCCCTCTGTAAATTAATGAATGTCATCATCCGCTCTGGAATTTATCCCCATTCTTGGAAACAAGCCATAATCAGACCTCTTCTGAAGAAACCAAATCTGGACTCTAGGGACTGTAAGAATTACCATCCCATCTCTCTGCTACCTGTTCCAGCAAAAGTCTTGGAGATACATCTTAATAAGCAGCTTATGGAAATGGCAGATAGGCAATTCTGGCTTAATGAGTCAGTTTGGTTTCAGAAGGCATCACGGCACAGAAACGGCCCTGGTTTCAGCCTCCGACTACATCAGGTGTAAGGTGGATGAAGGGCAGGGAGTGGTACCAATTCTCTTGGTTCTGACAGCATCTCTCCTATGTTGCTGCTGGACAGACTCCAGAGTCTTGGTATCTCCCATCAAGCTCTTGCCCTTCTGTCCTCATTCCTGACAGGGAGATCCCAAAGGGTGAATCTAAAATCTTTTCACTCTGACTCTTACTCATTACCTTGTGGAGTCCCGCAGGGTCTTCCTTGAGTCCCACCCTTTTTAATCTGTATGTGGCACCCCTCGCTACAGTAATCCATTCTTTTGGATTGGAGGTGGTGTCATATGCAGATGATACACAAATTATGGTTACCATCCCTAAGGGGCTGAGCTCATGGTCAGAGAATGTCCGCGGCTGCATGTCCGGAGTAGCAAACTGGATGTCGGCTAACTTCCTTAAACTTAATGGGGAGAAAACGGAGGTAATGGTATTCGGATCAGGGGCAGCCAAATGGAGCAGTAATTGCTGTCCTCAATCTTTAGGATGCTGTCCTGTCTTGAGCGTAAAGGCCAAGAATCTGGGAGTCTTGATGGATACGGAACTTAGCTTTATGGCTCAAGTGAATCGTACCATCTCCACATGTTCCTGGCTTATAAGGATGTTAAAAAAAATCTTCCCCTTCAGCCAGCGTTCAGCCACGATCCAGGTAGATCTGGCTCTGGTAATGGCCTGATTAGACAACTGCAATGCTCTGTACCTGGCTACCTGGCTGCCAGTAAGGGCTTACAACATAAACTCCAGGTACTGCAGAATGCACTGGCAAGACTCATTCTGGATAGTCCCAAAAGACAATCAGCCAAAAAGGGACTAGAACACGTACGCTTGCTTTCCATTGAACAATGCATCAGTTTTAAATCACTGTGTATGGTCCATAAATCACTGCATGCCTCCTATCCTCTTGAGACTGAAGACCATGTTCAAATGGTATTCCTCAGGCCGACTACTTCGTTCCTCTCATCAAATGCAACATCTGGTACCAAGAACAGAGAAGAAGTAGTGGTGGGATAGGGCCTTCTCAGTAGCAGCTTTTTAGCTCTGGAATTCCCTACCCTTGGCACTCGGATCTATTTCTCTCCTGCTCCTGTTCAGAAAAGCCCTTAAGACCTGGCTATTCTCAGGCAATCAGTGAGCCGAAGTCCCTTTATCCTTCTTCTGGACGATGTGTTATCTGCGGTCTATCTCTAGCGCCTTGATGCCCTCGGGTGATTGTTGCGCTTTCTAAATATCAAAATCAAATCAAATCAAATACACCAAAGTCCCTTCATCAGAAATATAACTGGAGCACTCTTGAGGGTTCAATGTTAATTTTATTTGCACTGAGCATGACGCGTTTTGGCATCAAGCCTTTCTCAAATGCCCCTTGTGAAACAATTCATTTACGTGCAGGTGAGTAAATACTCTGATCGGCTCCCCTGCAGTGGAAAGAAAGAAAAGACCACCATTAAACAATTGTCCTTCCAGATTGTATTGCCGCCATCATAGCATGTGATTGATCCAAGTATATTACAGTCATCGTACCGGTTTTACATCTCAGTGATGACAGGAGAAAGCTCCTCACTGTTCTTTAATCATGCGCTGATAGCATATCATTCCACTGTTCCTTTTTCTGGGAAGCATTAGCATAGCAGATTAACCCATTCATCACCGCATACTGCCCAATCAAAGTTTCGTACCTGAAGGTGCTCAGCCTGTGACCTCCACCTTGCCATGTGGCTATGCCCCGACTTGCTGCCAGCAGGTACATATTTAATTTTCACGGCCGCGGCGGTTCTGGCAGGTTTCAAATATAATACTCCAACAAAGTGCCACCACACCTGCCGTTCTCTTTGCTGATGGGTGCCTTTGGAGTGCATGTGGCCTGCACCAATATATTATATACCAAAGTCCCTCCATCAGGGACATAACCGGAGAACTCTTGCGGGTTCAATGTTCATTTTATTTGCACTGAGCATGACTTGTTTCGGCATCAAGCCTTAATCAAGTGCCCCTTGTGAAACAATTTATTATATATATATGTGTGTGTGTGTGAAAATTTCCAAACTAATTCTTTGTTCATATCAGCTCCAATGTTGAAAGTTTGGGGGTGATTCGTCAAGGGGGGGTCGAGAGAAAAGGGGGGTCCAAAAACATGTTTTCTCCATGTTAATTTCCATAGGAAACTTTAGACAAGGCTACAGTCTAACGGGTGAACGGAATTACCCCAAATTTAGCAGGGAGAAGGGTCTTGGTCTAGAAAGCGCACTTTTGTTTATTTGGTGTAAATCGTTCAGTAGTTTTGGAGAAATATCGAAACTTACAGATATCGATATTTGGAAATCCTGCCATCTGATTGGCTGAGGCGTTACAAGCACAAGCTTGCTGCTTATTGGCTGCAAGCGGTGCGAGCGGTTGCAACTAGGAAGTGTCGGCAGCCATTTTTTGATTCCGTTGAAACAAGTAAGGGGGAAAAAGGGTGAAAAGAGTAGGAAACAGGAGGATAGGAGCACTGTAACCTCGGTGGGGGAGTGCAAAGTGAAGTAGTCACTCCTACCGGACTGAAAGTGCGGTGTTGCTCAGAGTGACATGGTGCTGAGATGAGATGCTGCTACACTCTGGTATGATACCGAGAGCCTTAACCGTGAGGTCATTGCTGTAAAGTGATGTGCTCTGGTCTTTGTAACATACCTGTGGAAGTAGTGTTAGTAGGCGTTTATACCATACAGGGAGTGGGAAGCGAACCACTGACCTCTGCCGTGGGTTTATACTATACCGGAAGTGGGAAGCGAAGTACTCAAGACTAGTCGGGGATCAAACCGAGCTGATTGTTGTAAAGTGATGGGCTGTGGGCGGTGTAGCATACTGGCCGCTGTAGTATAACTGTGTAAGTAGTGTTAGTATGAGTTTATACTATACAGGGAGTGGGAAGCAAACTACTCACCCCTACCGGTCTGAAGACTTGGGGATTAAATCATGAGCTCATTGCTGTAAAGTGATGTGCTCTGGGCTCTGTAGCATACCTGTGGAAGTAGTGTTAGTTTGTGTTTATACAATACAGGGAGTGGGAAGCGAACTACTCCCCCCTACCGGTCTTAAGACTCTGGGATTAAACCGTGAGCTCATTGTTGTAAAGTGATGTGCTAGGGGCGCTGTGGCATACCTGTGGAAGTAGTGTTAGTTTGCGTTTATACAATACAGGGAGTGGGAAGCGAACTACTCACCCCTACCGGTCTCAAGACTCGTGGATGAAACTATGAGTTCATTGCTGTAAAGTCATGTGCTCTGTGTAGTATTCCAATGTAAGTCATAGTAGAATGTTAGTATGTAATGCTACTATAATGTAAGTATGTAATGTTTGAATATAGGGCTGTCATGAGGGGAATCTTGGGGAGTTTGTACACGGTGCTGGAGAAGACGGTTGCCTTGCTGTCTGCTCCTGTTGGTGGCTGTTTAAGCGGTCTTCTTTTCCTGCAATAAATCTACTTATCGGATCCACTGCTGTCTGCCTCTTCACTATATAAATTTGGCGACGAGATTGGGAAGGTAAAAACAAGGCAGCACTCACCAATATTTCGAGCTTCCTTGCGTTCTGCTGAAGACCCGTTTTCTTCATGAAGTCGTTTCTACTCATCCCAGGGTCGTCGGCTGATCGAACTATGTGATCCTACCTCTGGTAGGATTTATATTTTTTGATTCTCGTGAAGCTGTTTCTACTCATCCCAGAGTCATCGGCTGATCGAACTATGTGATCCTACCTCTGGTAGGATTTATATTTTTTCATTTTGGGCTTCCTCTGCCTCTTCACTACACTCTGGTTACTGTACTACACGTGTGCAAATAGTGTTAGTATGCGTTTATACTAATTCTGTAGTTATGCATTAATCAATGCATCATGGCCCTATAGAGTGCCACTTCCCAGGTGCAGCTCATATAATGTCCCGGGGTGTGCATCCGCAGGACATTTATGTTTGCTATTACAGGGCGGTAGCATTGCTTCCACCCTGCTTCCACAATTCTTGTTTGCCTCGTTGGAGCGAGAGGAGGAAAACCACGTATTGCTTCAATAAAGCGGATCCGGATGGAAAAATGGAGAAAATAAAATGAAGTGGGGTCTCACCCGTTCATTTAAATGAGCCCACTGGTGGGTAATGTTCAGGGGCCAGTCCTATTATTATATTGCGGGGTCTCTGCAGCACTGGGGACCTTAATCTCACATGTAAATTAGGCGCGGGAGGGCACAGAGAGGTTTCGCAGCCTAGGGGATCGACACCTCCCCCGATATTGTTTACAAATTGTTTGGGGGGTTTCGAGGCCAACTCAAGACCGGGGATCGGCAATCTCCGGGGCTTTACTTAAATATGCAGGGTGGGCCTCGCCAGTCCTTGAAGCCTCGGTGGCCCTAATCAGTGCCTTCTTGGTTCTGAAATCACACGGGCAGTACTCATGGTGTTATAAAGAGATACACTCAAAGAACCCTTGCCGTTGTAGATTTACCCAGGCTTCATTTATGTAATAGTTTGGTGGTTTATATGTGGTAGGTGCACCGCAAAATTAAAAATGTTTTCCCTCATAACCTACTATCAACCGCCAATTTTCAGAATAAACTACCGACCAGTGTTGTCAGAAAAAGAAGACGCATACACTCGCTTATTTATTGGTAAAAAAAATAACTTTTATTAAAACAACACAAATAAATGGAAAAGTAACTTTATTCAAACAACAGTAAAACATAAAAGAAGTGGGTGGGACTCCTCCAGAAGCAGTGTACAAAACCTGCAAGAGAAAAAAGAAACATAAGTATGTGTGCCATGTCCAAGAGAACAAGCATTTGCAATGCAATAGGTCTCGCATTAACGCGAGTTTAAGCTATTGGCATTTTAAATGACAATGCCTTTTATTGATGTTTTAAAAACAAAAATAAAAGGCATTGTTATTTGCATTGTCAATAGCTGAAACTCGCGTAAATGCGAGACCCTATTGCATTGCAAATGCTTGTTAATTGCTGGCAGGTCTACGATCATGAGGGACCCGGCCTACTTAAAGCGTTGCGCACTGTACATTTCAAGCAAGCGCCCTCTGCACGAGACTAAAGGCTCTTTGGCCTTTGACCCAAGGCACCCTGGCCAGTGACACTGGCTCCTGCTCAAAGTATGAGGTTCCTATCCCTAAAACTCACCACCATTGGTTCACCACATTAGACCAGAGGCAGCCTTAAGCCTCGCTCATGAGCTGGCATCAGAAAAGAGGCAATACCAGCAAGCGCTCTGAAGATCTCGTAAGGCGCCACTTAGGTGCTCTAAAAATGTAAAAATAAATACAATGAAATAACAAGCCCGGGACTTGTGTGCGCGCGCTAAAAGAAAATTTTAAAAAGCACGCAAGTGGTGCTCAGAGGCGCTTGAGTGAGTGCGCTGGTGATGAGCGGGTGCGTGATCGCACATCCTGCTCTTTTTCAAAGCACATACTCGTGCTTGTGGCACGTGGCTGCGCACTCCCACAAGCCGTATGCTGCCACAAGCACAAGTATGTGCTTTGTAAAAAGAGCTGCATGAAGGCTAAAGGTCTCGGACGCAGTGCATGCGCACTGCGTAGGCGAGACCTAAAAAGAAAGGTAGTCAGAATGAAAGGAAGAAAGTGAGAATGGGACAGAGAGCGGGTAGGTGGAAGGGAGAAGGGGAGGGAGAGTAAAAATAACAGAGGGAGGAGGAGAGAGAGCGTCGGACTACTGCATCCAGCCCTCACTGTTCAACTCCTGTCACCCGTGTGTCTGGGACGCTGGGGTCTGTGAGAAAGAGTGTGGTCCAGCAAGTCTTTCAAATGAAACAGAGATATGAATGAGGCCAGAGATTATATTATTATCTACGGCAACATCGCTTGTCTGCACCTGTGCACGCATGCTGCTGCACCCCAGCCCCTTCCCCCGCACTGTGCTCAATTGCAGCTCCTGCGCACCGAGCCTTCACTGCTCACCTGCCGCAACCGGTGTGTCCAACGACGTGCCGGTGCGAGTTCCAACTCTGGGGTGCCGCTCTTAGGGTGGCAGAGCAGGTCTCCGGTTGGGGACGGTGTCTTGAAACCACAATAGAAGGCGTCAGAATGCCCAGGGCCTCATCACGGGCTGAGCATCCTCTTCGCCAATTATGGTGCCACTAACTCAGTGTCTGAAAAGGGAGAAATAATATAATGATGGAAACGTCTTAAGGTAAATTAAGGTTTATTTCAAGCTTAAGAGAGAACACCAGTTGAGTGCATCCCTCCTTCTTGAAGTACGATCTACCAACTGTTAGTGGTAATCGTGGTTCAAAGAGGAGTTGGAGTGCACGATAATACACAAGGGTAAATAATATGTTATGCCAACGTTCACATACAAAGGAACAGAGTGTATGCTATAAGCTTAATGTACGCGTGCAATGCAGTTGGGGAAGTCTGTATGCATGTACACTTAGCTCACTTCAGTGCCCCAAAAGCCAGCGCCACGTGTTTGTAGGGCAGCGCTGCCCGCTAGCTCAGGCCTACAGTACGGTCCAGCAGGTCCTTAAAATGAGACAGAGATGTGACTGAATGAGGTCAGAGATCACATCATTACGCACTGTAACATCGCTTGTTTGCACCTGTGCACCCAGGCTGATGCACCCCATCTCTCCCGCTGCAACATGCTCAATTGCAGCCCCTGTGAACCCAGGCCCCACTGCTCACCTGCTGTCATTAGTTTGTGTCCAAACACGACGTCCAGCAGCGTTCACAATTCAGATGGAATTTTGATTGCCAGGATTACACCTCATGGATCCCTTTTTTTTATTGCGCACTGTGATATGCGAGTTGGATGCGGACATATCACCTGAAGCAGTGTGGAAGAACTGGGACATGTGGCGTCGTCGTTATCCTATTTATACGTACGCAAAGTGGGCTGGGCTTGCGTATGGCAGGCCAGCGTAGGGGTGTGAATAATTTTTCCGGGGACCTGGGCGTTGTTCAGTTCCTGCCTGGCCAGGAAGTGTACTTATGTGTGTGTCCCTGTTGCAGTTTTGACGTCGCACAATCCGCAATTTACATTAATGTAGCATGTACCGGGAGGGCGGCATCTATCGCTAATGAGATGCTGTCCGAAAACATTGAATGGACAACATCACAGGTTGTGGATATGCGCAGACACGCATGTCAATGGTGTGCGGTATTATTGAAAGTGTTGCTATCGCGAAGTGCACGCATGTGAATGTGCTCGGATTGAGGAAGGATCAGCAGTGAGGCTACGTCATACACCGTGATAATGCTCATTACAGTTAAGCAATGCATGTCAAACGTGAATCTGAAAGTCTCACATATGACACACTACTATACTGGTAAAGCCTGACAACAGAGCCTACTGCAACACAAATCTACACATTACTCTTTACTGTTTGTCACATGTGATCTAGGATGTGCACTCTGCTTGTGGCTGATGATACCCCTTCGAGCCACCAATAGCCAGGCCGAAAAGCAGCACAATAATGTGCGCACACACACACCAGGGGCATCGTGTAACACATATTTGTTTTTTGATGTAACATTTCAGATGCATGGGTATCACACGTGGAAGGTTACTTTACAGAACATGATTATTGATCAAGATGATCGTTGCATGTTGTGTGTACTATAAGATGTGTACACAGCAAAAAAAGATTTCAAAAAAGCTCTAAGCAGAAGAGGTGTCTCATCAAACGGTGTAGAGAGAATGACTAAAATGGGTGGGGTCCTCCAACTGTTACAATGGGAAAAGTTATGAACCAATCAAAAGCTTTTTTTAAAGGTCACATGGGAAGCCCACACCAAGCGCGCAAGGAGGCCGCACCCGACGCGATTTTGAGAAAATATATTTACCATAATATAGGTTTATTACAGTTAGAAATATATAAATGTGTAAAATATTTTAGATTATTGCTTGCTCTCATATACACTTTCAACTTATTTAGATATAGTTTTGAGACATAAAAAAATAAATGAGGGAATGGCGTACCCGCCGCGATACCATACTTCTATGACGTAACACAGGTCCTGGCAGCGCACACTCGTCACATACGGAATGCGCAGCCAGGCGCGACCCTATACGTAGATGATGTAACGCGCGTATTGGTACCGCGCAGCCGTCGCATACCAAACTGGGAGCTGGCACGACCTTATATGTAAATGATGTTAGGCGGGACACAGTGCTACGAAGCTGTCGGATACGAAATGCGCATCCTTAACGACTTTCTCAATATCACGGATAGGATTTGCGTGGTGTTGGAGTTTGGTACACTACCGGTACGGGAGTCTAGTTTTCTAAAAAAAAAAATATATATATATATATATATATATATATATAGTCCAAAAGGTGCTGGCTTACGTGTCACACCTGACCGAAAGGGCGTGCCGGTTACCAGTGCCTGCTTACTGGTTTAAACATAAAGTCCAACACTCATTCACTCCTTGGAATGAGCCCGACACATGCAGGGATTAAAACAATTTGGATTTTATTCAGCGAATCACTTACAGCGTGTAGGGATCAGAGTTCAAGAAACGCTGTGGCAGACGCGTTTCAGCCGTAAGGCTTTCCTCAGTGCCTGGTTTCAAACAGTTCGTTACAACTGTGGCAGGTTTAAATCTCCTGGTGTTACTGAAGCCACTCCCACAAGCTGGATGTTTCAGCTCCTCCTCTGCATACTGTGATACACCTCGCGCTGGGCTTGGACCCGCTGCATGCTGGTCGATGAAGTTCGGCGTGGTGACCACTTCAGTAAGTGGTTACAACCAGACTCCCAGTGGTGTCCCTCGTTGGCATCCGGACCTCATTCACCAAACTGCGGATCCAAGGAAAATGAAAGGTTTCAGGCTGAGACCAATTGTATCCCCCGCAGTAAACACTGCAGCCTCTCTCCCCGTGCAGTCAATATAAACACCGTGGTAGTGTGGGGGATACAATTGGTCTCAGCCTGAAACCTTTCATTTTACTTGGATCCACAGTTTGGTGAATGAGGTCCGGATGCCAACGAGGGACACCACTGGGAGTCTGGTTGTAACCACTTACTGAAGTGGTCACCACGCCGAACTTCATCGACCAGCATGCAGCGGGTCCAAGCCCAGCGCGAGGTGTATCACAGTATGCAGAGGAGGAGCTGAAACATCCAGCTTGTGGGAGTGGCTTCAGTAACACCAGGAGATTTAAACCTGCCACAGTTGTAACGAACTGTTTGAAACCAGGCACTGAGGAAAGCCTTACGGCTGAAACGCGTCTGCCACAGCGTTTCTTGAACTCTGATCCCTACACGCTGTAAGTGATTCGCTGAATAAAATCCAAATTGTTTTAATCCCTGCATGTGTCGGGCTCATTCCAAGGAGTGAATGAGTGTTGGACTTTATATATATATATATACTTACTTTTTGGGGAAGATATAAAAAATTACATAATTTTTCAAATAAAAAAAAAGGATAATAGAGTTGCAAAATATTACAAAAAAATAGAAAAAATATAGGTTTTATAAATATTAAAATATGACATTATTATTTAAAAAACCTTTGAAATTCACTGAAAAACCATAGGTTTTACAGACGTTATAGTTAGGAATTAACATTTAAAAAACCTTGGAAATTCACTGAAAAAACCATAGGTTTCAGGGACGTTATAGTTAGTTGGACATTTGGCTCATGTAACACCAGAGAAATTCACCTGTTATAGTTAGTTGAGCTAACTATAACTTGCGCGCCCACAATGCACTGGTGATGACGTCACATATTACATCACTCATGACATGGTCAGTGACATCACTGATGGCATCACTGATGACATCTCAAATGACATCACTGATGACATCATCCACGTGATAATCTGATGCACATACTGATGGCCTAATATAAACTTTGATACACGCACTGTGAAATACAGACTACTATTTTTGAAACCATACACACAACAATGCCAGATACTACATACCACCCACTATTTCCTAGGTCTTCACTCACATCCACTCACTTATACATGTAGTTACTCATCAATACAGTACTAAAATATGCACTCATACACCTATACATACAGTCACAGTCCGCCACTCATCCATACCGTTACTCACACACCTAGTCAGTCATGCAAAGAATCAATCACATAGGCATTTACTCATGTATACAGTTATGCACACCAACTGTGTTATTTATACACACACCACATCACTTATTTATGTTGATACTAACACATACTTACTGTCTTATACAATCACTGATAGAAGCAGATACTCTTTTATACACCCACTCTTAAAATAACTTACTCTCACGTATAGTCATTTATAAACTCCAACATTCACATATACTTCCTTAAAACACATGTAGTTTGTCACACATATACCAGTGAGACATTCATTCACTCACCAACTCACCCATACACTCACTAACTCACCCATACAGCCCTTCCCAGATGCAGTTTTTAATCCATACAACCAGTGAATCACTCACTCATGTATGCACAGTCACACACCCCCTGCACCCACCCATACAGACACTCAGGCACCCATACAGATACTCAGAGAACAAATCAATAACCCATATAGACACTCATGTAGCTACTCAGAAACCCATGGAGCTGCTTATACACCAACTTAGACACTAATTCAGACTTTCACACAGTTTAGTCACTAACCCATACATTCAGTAACACATGTTCAATCACTCACTTATACAGTCAGTCACACACCTACTAAATAATCCATTCAGGGACTTTTAAAATCACTCTTTCTTCAATACACCTTGGCATAGATATATATGAAAAATATTTAAACTTTACAGAAACACACATTCACTGGATGATGTCATCAGTGATGTCATTTGAGATGTCATGAGTGATGTCACTGACCATGTCATGAGTGATGTAATATGTGATGTCATCACCAGTGCATTGCGGGCGCGCGAGTTATAGTTAGCTCAACTAACTATAACAGGCGAATTTCTATGGTTGTATGAGTCAAATGTCCAACTAACTATAACGTCCCTGAAACCTATGGTTTTTCAGTGGAAAAAAAAGATATATATATATATATATTTTTTTTCACTGAAAAAAACATAGGTTTCAGGGTCCTTATAGTTAGTTGCACATTTCACTCGTACAAAACCATGGAAATTCAGCAGTTATAGTTAGTTGAGCTAACTATAACTCACGCCCCCGCAATGCACTGCTGATGACGTCACATTTACATCATTCATGACATAGTCAGTGACATCACTGATGACATCATCCAGTGACTGTGTGTTTCTGTAAAGTTTAAATATGTTTTATAAATATATTGGCCAAGGTATATTGAAGAATAAGTGGGTGTATAAGTGTGTGGATGGAGGATTTTGTAGGTGGGTTACTGACTATAAGTGAGTGATTAAATGTATCTTACTGAATTTCATGGGTTAGTGACTAAACTGTGTGAATGTCTGTATCAGTCTGTCTATTGCTTTGTAAGCTGATGCGTTGGTTGAGGAGTAGCTACATGAGTGTCTTTATGGATTATTGATTGGTTGCCTGAGTATTTGTTTGGGTGCCTGAGTGTTTCAGTGGGTGGGTGGGAGGTGTGTGACTTTGTGCATAGGTGTACGAGTTCTTTATTCACTGGGTGTATGGGTTCAAGACTGCATGTGGAAACAGCTGTATGGGTGGGTGAGTGTGTGTATGGGTGTGTTGGTGAGTGAATGGATATCTCAGTGCTACATGTCCAAGTAACTACATATGTAAAACACAGTGCATGAGAGAGTTGGAGTATATAAATGACTACACGTGAGAGTCAGCGATTGTGAGATTGATGTATGTATGAGTGTATACTTGTATCAGTGATTGTATAAGAGAGTAAGTATATATTAGTACCACTATGAATAAGTGAGGTTGTGTGTGTAAAACTGTATAGCTGACTAAATAGAAGTGTGATCGATTCTTTGCATGACTGACTAGATATGTGAGTAACTGGATGAGTGGCGGTGTGTGAGTTTGTATAGGTGTATGAGTACCTATAATAGTGTTGTATTGATGAGTACCTGCATGTATGAGTGACTGAATGGATGAATGAGTGGATGTGTGTGTAGACCTAGGAATCAGTGTGTGTGTACATAGTAACTGGTATTGGTGTCTCCATTGTTGTGAAAATGGTAGTCTGTATTTTAGAGTCGGTGTATCAAAGGTTTTATTAAGGTATGAGTAGTTGCATCAGATTTTCACGTGGATGATGTCATCAGTGATGTCATTTGAGATGCCATCAGTGATGTCATCAGTGATGTCACTGTTCATGTCATGAATGCAGTGCATTGCGGGGGCGGGAGTTATAGTTAGCTCAACTAACTATAACAGATGAATTTCTATGGTTTTGTACAAGTGAAATGTGCAACTAACTATAACGACCCTGAAACCTATGGTTTTTTCAGTGAATATATATAGAGCATCTTTATTCAATTCACAGAATCATAAAAGCATAAATACAAAAACATAAAAATGCGAAATATATATACATGTGCAAGACTTTAGTCCACCCATTAATAATTTACAATACAGTGGATAACACTTGGTTCTATCAATAGCAGCAACATAATTATTTCAATAAAATTCAAAGTGTATAGTGCGCAAATACTTTCATTAGTGATACTTTAACATGGGTTACTCCGTAGCACTTCAGAGCTAGGTTTTACCAGTAGCCAGAATCTAATTATTTCCATAAAGTGCGAGGTGCAAAGTGCAAGATGTAGGAAATTATACCATTTACATGGCATTGTATATTCATAATTCTTCTAAAATGTAGTTCTATACAATCATCAACTATCAACAGTTCAACGTTTTCAATTTCCATGTAGATCTCAAATAGTTCAAACATATTATAAAATTCATAGGGTTAAAATTTGAGCCCTTTCTTCACCCTTGTAAAATTTACAGCCAATAAAAATCTACTAATTCCAAATACAATAAGTTTTGAAGTGTCGGTTTTTAAAATGCGCAACATTTCATTAAATTCCCTGATACATAATTTCCTCCCCAAATGTTTTATCCATTTGTTTCTATGATATGCAGGGCAGAAAAATAAAACATGCGCAATATCCTCTTTACTTCCTGTATGGCACTGGGTACACCTACAATCATTTTCCCCTTTCTGATCTGTCCCCTACTTGGAAGTAAAAGACTTGATCTGAAGAGTGCCGTACCTAAATTGTAGATACAGTACCTTAGCAAGTAGGGGTTTAATCTCATCTAAGAATTGTTCGAAATAGGGGATTATTTTAAACATCAAAAATTGAGTAGTGAGTGTGCCAACTCCACAGTTTAAAGTGACATTGTGCCTGATAAAATTCCAGTAAATGGTCTTGATTTCCTGTTTTGAGTCGGGGGTCAGCAGGTTCGGGTATTCCCAAAACCTGCTCAAGCCCAGATTCAATAGCCATTTACGGATGTGGATCAACCACGGGAAAGTAACATGTATGTCAAGGGCCAATAGTTCACTCAATGCTTGTCTATAGATGTGAAGTTCCTCTGTGGTCCATATTCTTATCCAGTATGACAAGGTCATCCAAACAGCCCTTTGACCAATTCGTTTTATGCCCATATCAAGCATTAGGGGGATCACAGGTGTATTTTGGGGGAGAGCAACTAGCTTTCTCAATATCTTGTTTTCCCAGGTGATTAAATTCAAAAGAGAACCCCCCCCCCCACAGCTCTGAGCCGTATAGGGCAGCAGATTGGGCCCTGGACTTGTAAACTTCTAGGGCTGGAGTGATGGCCTTTGTCGTGGTTGCAAAGAGTTTCTTTACAACTGGCGCAGAATTTTGTATTAAAACTGATATTGATTTCATTATCTGTGGATTCCAGGAAAGTTTGGAATCAATAGACACTCCAAGATATATAAAATTAGAGACACGCTCTAAACTCGCTCCATCCAACTTTATGTCGTTCTTAAAACACTTATGGGGCCTTATCGACATATATTTAGTTTTTGCCGGATTAATTTCCAGGCCTTTTAATTTGCAATATTCGTGGAGTGAGTTTAGAAGACATTGCAAACCCTTTGGCGTTTGCGACAGCAGTATTGTATCATCGGCAAAGGCTAATGCACAAACATGATTCCCACCCAATTTCAGGGAATCATGATTGGATTTTTGCAAGAACTCAACCATATCATTAACATATAAAAGAAAAAGGGTTGGCGCCAGGACGCAGCCCTGGCGCACACCTCTATTGACTGGTATCTCTTCAGTGAGTTCTCCCCCTTGGCCCCAATGCACTCTTGCAAAGTTATTCTCATGGAGCCTGACCAGCTGCACTAGGATGTTTTTAGGTACCACCTGCTGTAGTAGATTTAGCCATAAAAGATCTCTAGCAATTTAATCAAATGCAGCCTTTAAATCAATAAAGGCCACATATAAATGGCCAGATCTTAGCTTTGTGTATTTCCAGGCTATAGTTACCAATCTAAACACCTGGTCTATGGTACTTGTCCGTCTTCTAAAACCTGCTTGGCATGGAGAGAGTACATCATTTATAGTCATCCAATCATTCAGCCTATCTAGAATCTATTTAGCATAGACCTTTTGCAATATATCTATCAAGCTAATGGGTCTATAGTTAGCGGGATCGTCCCTACTACCCTTTTTATATATAGGGACAATCTCCGTCCCTTCCAAGATTCGGGTATGGGCTGCCCTCTGGCAATTGCATTGCATAGCAAGTTAATATATGGAGCCCACACCTCCGGTGCATGTTTAAAAGATCGCCCGGTATCTTGTCAGGGCCAGGTGCTTTTGATGGCTTGATAGCAGCCAAGGCCAAGCTGGTATCTTCTATGCTAAAAAGTAACTGAACAATCTCATCTGATGACATAAGATCTTCATTACTGCAATGGTGGTCTCTCATCATTGGAGCCAGGGGAGCATATAGATAAGCAAAGTGCCTATGCCATGTGCCAGGATCCAAATTGTAATTTTGGGCTGGATTGCTTAATTTACTGCCATTTGCAATAATCCGCCAAAATGAAAGTTGGTCACCCGTTTTTGATGCTATTATCAATTCTTCCCAGCTTGCATCTTCCCAATTTCTACGAGCTGCATTCAAAACTTTATTGTATGTTTTCCTTGCTTCCCTGATAACAATTATATCCTTAACATGCAAAGCCTTCATTAGGCATTGTTTCATTGCAGCACAGTCTTTATTAAATCGGGGTTAGTTAACTTTTTCTTATTATTGTGTTTTGGCTTTGCAGTCACCGATTTAGTTAAATGTGGTGTTCTATTTTCTACCAATTTTAGGTGGATCTGTGTTATGGGTGTAATCACAGGGCATTCATTTAAATAGGACGATACCAGGTCACTAAAAATGTTGTAGATACAGGTGAGTGGTTCTATCTTCCCCAATATGTAAGGCCATTTTACTGCCCTCCTATTGTTGCTCACTGTAGGCTGTATAACTTCTATCCCTGATCCAGAATTAATCAATGGGTGGATTTGAAAATATTCCTGTGTGAGATCTAACCACAGAGGGAAGTGGTCACTTTCTCTTCTCTCATCAACTTTAAAATCTTTCACATAGGCCCAGTGAGCAGCACTTATCATGATATAGTCGATCCGGGATGAGGAAAGGCCTGTCGAAAAGGTATTAGAACATCCAAGATCAGACGGAGTTCTACCATTACATGACCTTAATCGTTTCTCTGCAGTGAAATTGAGTAATTGTAGTGCAGAGACAGAGCATCTCAGAGCTTTTTCTGTCCTTAAAGATGGAATACCCAAAGCTATGTCTTCTTTCTCCTCAAAGATTTCATTTAAACCTGACAACGGTTCATAACAACAATTAAAATCACCACCAATTATGGTAGGCCCATTGGGCGATATGGAGTCTAGGGCTTCTTCCAAATACTGTAATGTTATTGATTCTTTTGAGCTTTCTCTTGGTCTTATATATATATTGAGTAAGTATAACCATGGTTTGTTTGTGAATTTAAAACTTAAGCCCAGGATATCCTCTGTATCAATAGGTATAATTCCTATGGAGGCATTTATATTGTTCCTTACCCAGACTAGGAGTCCTCCTGATGGTCTTCCTCTAGTTGGTTGTTGAGCCTCTATGCTAAATGTTCTATAACCCATTTTGTGTAGAGGTTCCCTAGCCCACGTTTCTTGAAAGAGGCAGAGGTCGAATGTATCAATGTACTCCTGCCAATCTGGTTCCTGGAATTTTTTATAAGACCAGCTATGTTCCAAGACACCATCTTCACACAATTTAGGGTTGGGCAAATAAGTTTAATAGTGGGGCCATTGCAGCCTGATATTATGTGTGTTAATTGGTTAGTAAGGAAACTATCACCATTAGTGCGTTTAGAACCTCCAGGCTCCACAATATTGGTTCTTTCTCTTTCCTCAGAGCATAATATCTCATGAGGTATATCCACATCAAATTGGGCGACAGTTACACTTCGGGCCTCAGACGCTACAGAAAATGCCCCCCTCCCCCAGGGGGATGCTGGTTCCACACTTGATTCAGTCAATCTATAGCTTCAAGATTCCTTTGCCCCCCACAGATGTATGACTCAGTATCCTTTCTATATATACAAGTTCTTTTTTGCCTAATGCCGATTTTAGAATTGAAAAGAGAGTGAGATCTTAAATTCATAGTTATTAGATTCTCAGCAATGATTTTAGAATAGAATGTTAACCTTATATCATCTAGGTCTCCCTCATTTTGCTGAATCCGTTCCACATTTTTTATATCAGATCTTATTATGGAGAGGCACTGCCGTTCCTTTCTAATCCAATGTATGACTTTGTTTACAAGGGAATCCTTAACATCCCTGCTACCCAACTTTGGGGCACATGCATCAAGCAAACCAAAAGCGATTCCTTAATAGCGAGAAATAAGGAATCGTTATTAAGGAATCGCTTTTGGGCATGCATCAACAGATTCGGTAAATTCTAGCGATTCCTTAAAAATCGCTATTTTTACCGATTAATCAATAGCGGGGCATGCAAACTCCGAATAGCTAATAGCGAGTTCGGTAATACCGAATTAGCTAATAGCGAATTCGGTAATAGCGAAATCGCAATTGACCGCGTCGCACCGGGAACGTGCAGATGACATCACCAACCAGGAAATACTGCAGCCCCACCCACATTGCCTCGACAGAGGAGCAAACATGAGGTGTGTCTGAAGACTGTCTGTGCAGAGTGAAGCCACAACAACTGAGCCATCCTCAAAACAAATACCTGATGGAGAAGGAAGCACCATCCAGCGCTGAGGCTGCACGCAAGCGCAAGCGCAAGTTCTCCGACAGGGAGCTGGAGCACCTGATAGAGGGAGTCAGCAGCAAGCACGATCGCCTCTTCAGTAAGCTGTCCCTCAAGGTGCCTGAGCAAGAGAAGCGCCGCATTTGGCTGCGCATCCGGGAGAGGGTGAATGCTGTAGGTGTGACGCCCCGCAGCATCGACGACCTCAAGAAAAGGTGGTACGACCTGCGGAAGCGTGCAAAGGCGAGGATTTCAGAGAGGCGGCCCTTCCACGGTCCAAGCAAACTCTGCTCTGGAGGAGCTGGTGGAAGGAACAATCGAGCGGGAAGCCATCGTGGGAGTGACCCAGATGGACACGTCCGGCGCAGCCACAAGTGCCCAAGGTAAGATGCATGCCTGTGCCCATACCCAGCATAGCGTAAATCCATTTCCATGCCCCCAGCAGGATCTGAGTGTGTATGCAGCTTTGGCACACACAGCTTTACTCCTAACACTAGTGCATCATGGGAGTTGTAGTCTAGTCAGCCCAGTGTGCATGTACAGGCGTAAATGCAATGACCATTCACCACATCAGTTGAACATGGATAGAGACTGTTTATTTAGTGGATCACAGAGGGACATGTATGTGTACAACACTACGTAGGTGTAACTATCCCACTAACCATGCACTGTTTCACACACAGATGCATCTCCTGGGGATTCGGACGACAGCGGGCGGCTGATAATATCCGAGACACCTGTGGGTTCCGACCTGGAGACAGCGCAGGATGCGCATACATCACCTCCACCTGCCAACCCACCAGCACCACCACCACCAGCACAGGCACCAGCACCAGCACCACCAGCACCAGCACCAGCCACACCCGCTGCAGCTACAACAGCCACAAAAGCGCAGAGGCGCAGGTCCCAAGTTGCGCCCTTGCAGGTGATGGAAACACCCTCCACACAATTGGGACACAGTCTGCGCACCATCACACCACCTGATGCACCACCTGGACACGCAAGACTCACACAGCGGCGCAGGGCTCGGCCAAGTTCCGTCTCCTCAGGCGACCAGGATCTCCCACACACTTCTGCCATCGATGAGAGGATGCTGCGTGTACAGCGCCTGCAGGGACGACACATGGCAAACATTAGCTGCAATATCGTGCGCCTTGCTAGAGAAATGCGTGCCATGACTGCGGCGGTTACGGACATGAGCACGGCGGTTAGGGACATGACCACTGTGGTGGCAGAGGGCAATGCTCACCTCAGGGAAGACATCCATGAGCTCACCCGTGCCATGAGGGAGGGCCATGAGTGCGAGAAGAGGAGGCACCGACAGCAATTGGTGCGTTCCGCCGCCGCCACAAAGGCGATCACACGTCACAGCAACAGTACCGCAGTGTTGGCACGCTGCTCTGTGTCCTTGCAGGTGGACCTTGGGCACTTCTGCGGGGATGTTGCCAAGGCACTAGGGTAGATGACCACTGCTGTTGAACACCTACAGAGCAGCACATGCAGTGCTGCTGCTTTGGGAGGGGATGACGCCAGTGAGGCTGCCTCCAGTGTCAGCAGCGTGTCACTGCCAGAGGCCAGCACCAGGCGCCGCAGTTAGCGGGCCTCCACGGGGACAGGCCGTGGTGAGGCATTGGAGACACCTGAGCGGAGGCTTGGGGTACGTGGCAAGCGCCACTAGACAGATACACAGACATGCCGGACCATGGTGGGGCAACCATAGACCTCCCTTTTCTGAGTCTGCACAGGCGTGACTTTAACGCACATTTGATTTTACTTTTTTCCTGTGGAGCATTATTTCCATTGCTTGTTTTGTTGCACATACCGCAGTGCTACTGTGCATTAAACAGTTGCACCCCAAACAAACTTGTAATGTTTCATTCTCACCTGATTCAGAAATGATGTTGCATGATGTATGTCCGCCTCCTGTGGCCCTCAGCTGTGTTAGGGACGTGTGCCTGTCTTTGTTGGGCGGGTGGTTGGTCATCCCGGTGGTGGTCATTCCTGTCAACCTCTATGGGTATCCCCCTTCTGGTCGCAATGTTGTGCAGCATTGCACATACAGCAATAATCCGGCAGCAGGTTTCAGGTTTGTATAGCAAGGCGCCGCCAGTCTTATGTAGGATTCTAAAGCGACTCTTCAGATTCCCAAATGTCCTCTCTATGACATTCCTAGTGCTTATGTGTGCTGCGTTGTGGCGTTGTTCCTGTGGGGTTGCTGGATTGATGTATGGGGTGAGTATATATTCACGCAGGGCGTAAGCACTGTCACCTAGAAGATAGAAGCAAAGACTTAGCATTGGTGATGTCCGTACATGTGTGGTGTTGGTGTGGGGAAGCGTAATTTGTACGTACCAAGCAGGAGTCCCTCTCCAAATTCTCCATTGATTAGACGCCTGTGGATTCCACTGTGGCGGAATATGTAGGAGTCGTGTGTGCTCCCCGGGAATTGTGCCACTAGGTCCGTTATGATGTGATTGGCATCGCACACAACCTGCACGTTGATTGAGTGGTAGGACTTGCGGTTCCGGAATATGTACTCATTTGCTGCGGGTGGACATATGGGGATATGCGTACAGTCGATGCATCCAATTACATGGGGGAATTGTGCCACCTGGTAGAATGCCTGTTTGTTGCGGTCCAACTGCTGTGGGGTTGTGGGGAAGCTGATGTGGGTGTGTAGCATTGTCAGCATGGCATCTAGGAATTTCTTGAAGCGTGAGAGTGCGCTTTGCGATACGCCTCCGGCTACCGCAATTACCCCCTGGAAACTCCCTGAGGCCAGTAGGTGCAGGCTGCATAGGACCTCGACGTGCGCAGGGATTGTATTGGTCCGGTGTGTCTGGTGCTGCAGTGATGGTTCCAGGTCTGCAATGAGGCGCATGATCATGGCACGATTGAGTCGATACTTCTCGTACACCTCGTCCTCATTCTGCCCGAGCAAGGTGATGCGCAGTCTGACAACTCTCTCCTGGACCCTTCTCCTGCGCTGTCCTGCCGCATTGATACGCATCCTCCTTGCAAGCAAGTAGAGGGCTGCCATTTTGTGGTAGCCAACAGGGTCTCCTGGGCCACATTTAAGGGTTTGGTGATTGGCACAATCAGTTGCACATGTTGAAAGTGTTTTTTTTTATTCACATGACTTTTTTTTAACTTTACCTCCAGGTTCTGATTCCCCTTATTTAGCTCAAGCAAAATAGCGATTTTGGGGGTTTTCGGTATTTGCGACTTTTGTTGCATTGGGGTGCGATTCGTTATTTGCCATTGGCACTTTCCGGGAGCTAATAGTGATTTCGGTATCTGCTCATTCGGTATTTAGCGATTCGGTAAATTTGCTTTTTGGTTATTTGCGATTCGGTATTTTACCGGATTTATTTTGCGATTCGTTAGTGGCTCATATTTTGGGTTCATGCATTGGAAATGGGTTTTTTTTATTCGCTAACGGGTGTTATTAGCAATTCGGTATTTTACCGATTTTTGCTTGATGCATGAGGCTGTCTGATCTTGGGACATTTGTGAGGAACACACTACGAAAGTCCGAGTCCTCCCTAGTTGAGGGGTGAGGTGCCCGATCTAGACCATGTTTCTGCTCTAATCCCCCGGATCCCCTCCAAGAATCCTGGGCAGTTTGTGATAATCCATTTGAGCGTGGGGTTCCTGAGCTTACATGAGTACGTTGTACCTGGTGTTGCGAAGTAAGCATACTAGGATGGTCATATCTATTAGCCAAATTTCTTCCAGAGAAGGATGGAAAATGTGGCTTTGGAGCTATATTTCTACTCAAAATTGGATTTTGATTCGGGGGATGATTTAAGGTTACTCTAGGTAATGGTTTGGTCAAATGATTCTCCATATTACTACAATGAGATTTCTTCTATATTTGAATATTCTCCTCCAATGCAGAAGTTAGGCCTCCCGAGTATCTTGGCAAGTGAGAAGTTAGAAACTCTAGCATTCTTCTAATTGTCCTGACCTCTTCTTGAACTGCATTGAGTTTTTTGTGAAGATCTACCACAAGGGTATGGGTATCATGTGACTGTGTCTGGTTGTAGTCCTCAATCATACCAAAATTTGTTAGACCAATTCCATCCTTCCTGCTCGTGTTGTCCATATGGATAACCCCTGGGTTATCATCTAAGAGTGAGTATCTATTCGAACCCTCTACATTAATCACCTCTCTATAGGTGGTGCTTCCTAGATTCCTATCTAGCTTATCAGTGTTGTCTGGCCTAGAGGAACATGTCGTGTCAGTACCCAGACTTAGCTTCAGGGGCGATGTAATTAGCAATTGTGGTTGAGCTTTGGTGTGGGTTTGGAGGACTATGACAGTTGGATTAATAGGCTTTGCTGGTACTACCTTTTCTCTTCTGCAGTAGTAAGATGACATTTTATTTTTTCCCTTAGTACTAGTCTCTTTGCCACATGTCAACATGTTTTCAACTTCCTCCATCAATTCATCAATGGCAGCCATAGTACAGTTATTTGCAGCAGATTTAACCAATTTTTGCGTCTTTGCTATCTTTTTTTTCCCTATCATTGGTTCTGCTGCTTTCTTCTTCCCCATTATTGCCCTAAGGGTAGTGTGCGCAATTTACAGATATAGCTATTATAGCTCTTTAGCTATAGCCAAATGCCAAGAGCCAAAAGCCAAAAGGGTGCCGTTCCTAATAGTATGACCAAGGTGGCACCCAAAGTTAACACAACGGTCAATCTATTTGTTTTAGTGGCCTGAAATCAAATATTTGTGCCTGAATACAATGTGTACATCCCAATGATAAATCAGTATGTAATTCTCTTAAAAAGATGCTAGAATAAAACAGCAACAATCACTCAGTCAATTATTGAGCAACATTAATAAAATTCAAAGTAGATCATGTCCCGCATGAATATGTAGGACAATCTTACCACTATATTACCAATAAGTCTTGCTTAAATGTCAAGGGGTGTGGCCCAGCCCAGTCTTGTCCGGTCTTTGACGGGCGCTGACGGGCCCGCCCGCGTCCCGCGCTGCGGAGTGCGTGCGCAGTTTTTGTTGCGCAGCGATGCCGCGTCACAGCTGCAGGGCTGCAGGGAACAGTAGTCCAGTGTTGGGAGTTGGCCGTTCCCCTCAGGGCGTGGAGCGAAGCAGCCTAGCTGTTCCCCTCACGGCGTCTGGCGACAGCAACTAAACAGCTGAGCCGGTTCCCTCACGGCGTTCACAGGACTCGTGCTGCGGGGTGCGTGCGCGGTTTATGTTGCGCGGAGATGCCGCGTCACAGCTGCGGGGCTGCTGGGAACAGTAGTCCAGTGTTGGGAGTTGGCCATTCCCCTCACGGCGTGGAGCGAAGCAGCCTAGCCGTTCCCCTCACGGCGTCTGGCGACAGAAACTAAACAACAGGTGAACCGTTCCCCTCACGGCGTTCATGGGACCCGTGCTCCGGGGTGCGTGCGCGGTTTATGTTGCGCGGCAATGCCGCGTCACAGCTGCGGGGCTGCTGAGAACAGTAGTTCAGTGTTGGGAGTTGGCAGTTCCCTTCACGGCGTGGAGCGAAGCAGCCTAGCCGTTCCCTTTCTCACGGGTAACCAGTGCTCGTATCAGCGCTTGTATTTCAATTAATTCATGATGTTACATCACATCCTGGTTTACAGTGCTTAGCATTCTGGTAGTTGTTGTGCATAGAAAAAGTGACTCGTGTATTTACAGTGATTATTCCTAACAAATACATGACAGTGAATAAAACCCTATGTCACACTAATGGAATTAGACCAAGCTGTAGATGTACCAACGGGGGAAATAGAAACACACTGCTCTCAATTGGGAGAAGGAACAAGTGGGAAGAAGCCAAAATCAAAATATTACCCACATTTGCCGCCTGGCAATACTATTGAAATCTTTCACGAAGCTGTCATAAAAGACCTCTATCAACTCAAAAGCCAGAAAAAGGAGAATCTAACACGAAATGAACGCAATGCATTAAAGGCATTAAAATCAGATGACGAAATTGTGATGAAAATGTCTGACAAAGGTGGTAACATCATTATCCAAGACAAAGATCTATATCTTGAGGAAGCCCATTTACAATTGAATGACCAAAAATATTCTCAAAAACTGAAGGAAAATCAAACACCCCTACACGAATTGAGTTTGGACAAAAAACTACAACAATGGTGGGAGAAAAAACTAATAAATTTTGAAGAAAAAAGATATCTAACAGATCACCCAGTCACTGCAACTATTTATTTTCTCCCAAAGATCCACAAACACCCCACGAAACCACTCAACTAATGGGTCTATTAACTATGAAAATTAATGGTGCAAAGGTACACCATATACTAAAAGAGTTTCCTGCATTGACTGAGGCTCTGTGGAAACTAAAGCATAAAATACCCTACACATAAATGAAAGGGTAAAACCTGTGGCACAGATGCATAGGAGCATTCCAATTCATATGCAAGACAAAGTGTAGGCAGAAATACATTTATTACTTAAGCAAGATATTATTGAGCCAGCAACTAGTCCAGCACCTTGGGTGTCCCCAATAGTAGTGGCACCTAAGAAAAATACAACTTCAATTCAAATATGTGTAGATAGATTACCAAATATGCAATTAAGAGGGAAAGGCACCCAGTACCACATCTGAATGACTTGATTAGAATTTAAAATGGAGAGAATGTTTTTTCAAAATTGGATCTTAGTAAGGGCTATCATCTATTAGAGATTGATGAATGTTCAAGGTATAACGTTTTCCATGCACTTAGGTCTGGTCTGCTACAAAATATATAACTTTGGAATATGTTCACCATCAGAAATCTTTAAAGAAATCATAAGAAAATGTCAAGTGGCCTGCAAAAAACTCAATGAATTACAGTGACAACGTTCTTATTTTTAAAAACAGAAAGTGAACATGACAAACGTTTAACGGAAGTATGTTAAGAACTCATGAAAGCTGGACTGATGCGAAACCCAGATAAATGCGTGATTGGCAAACTAAAATTAACTTTTTATTGTCACATATTCTCCAGCAAAGGGGTGAAACAACAGCTCACTAAAGTATCATCCCTAAAATCAACAATCAGTCCAAAACATATAACAGAGCTACGCTCTTTTTTGGGAATGGCTAGTTATTGTTTTCGTAACATGCCACTAGTAGCTCACCTCTTCAAGAATTAACGAAGAAAGCAACAACTTTCAACTGGGATGCGAAGTGTGAACATGTGTTAAAAAAAAATCAAGGATGATATAGCATTAGTGAAAAATGTGAAATACTTGGACCCAGAGCTCTATACTGAACTAATAGTAGATGGTAGTCCTATTGGACTAGGTGCCATTGTAGTGCAGCACAACTTTTTTAAAGATACTCCAGGTTTTGTAGCGTTGCATGCCAGTAAAAGCTTGACAAATGTCAAAAGGCAAAAATACCTCTTCGTATTGAAAGATGGGGTATAAGATAAATGACTATGATTTTAAGATTGTTCACAAGCCTTGAACATAATACAATCCAGTTGATTATTTGTCATGACATCCATTTGACATAAGTGAAGATCAAACTGATGAAATTGAAGAGTATCTAAACATGATAATTTAATCAGTGGTTCCTGAGACAATTTCAGAGCAAGAATTTTCCATGAATCTAACAAGGATAACATTCTTACAGAAGTGAAATGTTAATGTTAATTGGGATTTCTATAGCGCATTATCACCTACTGGTCTCTAAGCGCTTAGAGAGAGAGCCCAACCGTGGCACCTGCCTAGATTGTGCCCCAGGCTTCGGTAAAAAGGAGGGTTTTTAATTTGTTCCTAAATGGGAGGAGATCAGGCTCTTTGCGGAGCCCAGCAAGCAGTTCATTCCAGAGTTGGGGGATCGTAGTAGAAAAGGCTCTGCCCCTATAGAAGAGGTCAAGAAGTGGGGGCAGGCCAGCAAGCCCGCATCAGTGGACCAGAGCGACCGTCCCGGAGTGTAGTTTACCAGGCATTCCTTAATATATGCTGGTTCCTGACCATAGATGGCTTTGTGGGCTATGCAAAGCCCCTTGAATCTGGTTCTCTGCTTAACCGGGAGCCAGTGAAGCTGCTGCAACAGGTGGGTGGCGTGGGCTCGGCTTGGGAGCCTGAAAACCAGTCTGGCAGCGTCGTTCATGACTACCTGGAGTTTAGTCAGCAGTTTTTCCGGGAGGCCCAGATATAGGGAATTCCCGTAGTCTAGGCGGGAAACAATTAAAGCTTACACTGCCATACGGAGTGCTGTAAATGAGAGTAGGGGGTGTCAGTTTTCGCATCAATCTCATTAAGCCTACGCATGTCCCCACAACGGTCGAGACCTGGTGGGACATAGAAAGTTTGGCGTCTATTTTTTATACCCAAACTCTTTACAGCTGGGGCGGGCTCGGGGCTAGGGCGAAGTTCTTTTGACCAAAAGAGGTCACTCCAAGGGTTAGCGTTCGTGGTGATGGTCGGAACCTCAGATTTATCGGGGTTGATTTTGAGGTGCTTGGCTGTCATCCAGTTGACAGTGAATTTTAGGACATTCTGCAATCGAATATGTGCCATAGGGGAGTTGTTAATCTGGATGAAGATATGTGTGTTGTCCGCGTAGTTGAAGATCTGGCACTCCATACAGGACAATGCGGTCACCAAGGGCTGGAGGTACACATTGAAAAGAAGGGGGGACAGTGGGGATCCCTAGGCGACACCGCCCGTTAGCTCACCCACATCGGATAGCTGGTCAGCAAGTTGGATCCTTTGAGATCGGCCTGACAGAAAGGACGCCAGCCATTGAAATGCTACCCCCTGGACCCCTAGCTCCCTAATCCGTGACAAGAGTAGGTTGTGATTGACCGTATCAAATGCCGCGGACAGGTCCAGGAGGACCAGGGCGCAAGGCTTCTTTCTGTCGGCCATCAATCTCAGTTCTTCCAGGACTGCCAACATGACCAGTTCAGTGCTGTGGTGGGCCCGGAAACCAGCCTGTTTCGTATGAAAGAGGTGGTTGCTCTCTAAGAGAGAGAAGGGTTTTCAGCACATGTTGTTCCAGCACTTTTGCCAGAAAAGGGAGCTGAGAAATAGCCCTGACATTTTTGAAATTCTTTGTATCGGCACCAGGTTTTTTCAGCAGGGGTATGACTCTTGCCTCTTTGAAGTTAGTCTGGACTGACCGGCGTCGAGGGACCGATTTAATAGGTTCAGGACCTCGCTCTCTAATTCAGGAAGTGCCATGCAGAATACTCTAGGTGGACAAGGGTCAGCAGGTGACCCTGATTTAGTGCGGGCCAGAAGGAGGCTCAAAGAGTTGTGATTTAATTTTGGAGAAGTGGAGAGGGGTTTGTTGTAGGTGAGGAGTTTGGGGGCATTCACTGGGGGAATGTGAACAGCGGGGGTAAGGTGGATGACCGACAGGAGGTCAGTGACTTTTTGTAGGAAGTAAGACTGAAACTTGTTGCAGTCTTCGGAGCGAGCTGGGAGTTTCTGTTCTTGTGGCTGTCTTATCTCCATTATAATCCGAAAAGTCTCCTTCTGTTTATTGTCGGTGGCCAGAATCCTTGATTCATAGTAGTCCGCCTTCCTGTCTTTGATAGCTTTTTTGTAGGTAGTAAACATGGTTTTATATTCAGAAAGAGCACTGGGGTCGTAGGCTTTGCGCAAGGCTCTCTCCAATTGGCGCAATGATTGTTTCAACCCTCGTAAGGTCTCATTGAACCAGGGGGCTTCTTTGCCTTTGTGCCTTACTCTTTCCCTGCGTGGTGGGGCGTGTTTATCAATGGCATTGCTCAACCTAAGTGAGAGAGATTCGCTTTCCTGGTCGAGCTTACCTGGTACTGGCCTTCCTATTGCTGAATTAAGTAGGGTCTCCAAAAGCTCACATTCCTTTATTTTCTTCCACCCGCGCAGGACTTTCCATTCTGGGGGTGGGGGGGCGACCGGGCTTCGAGCGGAATCGCACATCTGATCAGGAGGTGATCAGATCAGGCACAAGGGCTGATGTCTACCAATCTAGCTGAGGGATGGGTGGTCCAGACTATGTCCAGGGTGTGACCCTTGTCATGGGTCGGAGCCTTAACAAGTTGGTTGAACTCCAAACAGCCAATGCATCATCCAGTTGTTTTACATACGTGTCTTTGGGAACCCAGTCCCAGTGAAGATTGAAATCCCCTGTCACCGTGATGCATTGGTATCGGGAGCGAAGGTCTGTCACTAGTTCGGTAAATCGCTCAATGAATTTGGGGGAGGTGCGGGGGGGCGCTAGTCCACAACTAGGGCAAGACAGGTTGTTTTGAGAGAGATCTTTGCTCCCAGAATATCTGCACCCTCGATATTTTCGGAGACTATCGTTTATATCCCCAATTGTCGATTGTATAAAATTGCTACCCCCAACCTCTCGTGTTTCCCTGTCTATTGTGCCATATGGCCGCATAGTCCGGAGGCAGGGCTGCTACTATGTCTGGTGTGGAGGAATCCTCAAGCCAGGTTTCCGTGACCCCCAGGATATCTAGTGAGTTATCCTGGAGGAGTGTGAAGACTTCCACGTTGTGCCTCTGCAGGGAGCATGTATTCAGGATAGCTACCCAGAGTCCCTGTGTACTAGCACGCTTGGTCTGTCTAGGGTGATGCAGTGGGGTACCTATAGTTCCAACTGTATTTGAGATCCTTAGCAGGTCTTCTGCTCTGAGGGTATCTGCTACATTGTTGTTTAGGGAAACAGAGCCTTGGGCTAAGGCTAGGAATTCTTCTGCCAGATAGTGGATGTGAGGGCCAGGGGTACTGGCCCCTGGTCATGGCCGGGCGCAGACGGGCTTGCCTTGGGTGCGCCTTTGGCACGCCTGTAGCGTGCGCGCTGCGCGCTTGCTCCAGCATAGCAGATATCGTGTTGGCTCCTCCCCCCCCACCAATCAGCCCTACTGTGCAGCAGCTGATCGTCCCTGAACGCTAGACCGCTTTGTTGCAGCGGAAGTGCCATTCGGGTGAAGGAAGTGAGGAAAGAGTGGTGCTCGAGAAGCCAGAGAAGTTCCCAATTTCCCAAGTTCTCAATTTTAAAAAAACAATTAAAAGCAGCACCACAATACAGGTATGTTTCAAACAGTGATTCAAATAGTTACAAAGTTACAGATTGAGATTTTACCGCGCTGTTGGGCACAACCACCAGCCAGGAGGTTAGCGCGCGTCTCTCCATCTGCGCGCTTGCTCCAGCGTGGCAGATATCGTGTTGGCTCCTCCCCCACCAATCAGCCCTGCTGTGCAGCAGCTGATCATCCCTGAGCGCTAGACCACTTTGTTGCAGCGGAAGTGCCATTCGGGTGAAGGAAGTGAGGAAAGAGTGGCGCTCGAGAAGCCAGAAAAGTTCCCAATTTCGCAAGTTCTCAATTTTTAAAAAACCAATTAAAAGCAGCACCACAATACAGGTATGTTTCAAACATTGATTCAAATAGTTAAACAGTTACAGATTGCGATTTTACTGCGCTGTTAGGCAAAACCACCAGCCAGGAGGGTAGCGCGCGTCTCTCTCGACAATGAATAATAAGGCTAAACAAGTGCCAACTTGTAAGTGTCAGGAAAGAATTTCAACCTGAAGTATATAGGAGAGATATACTTGCTCTCAAGAACTTACAGACTGAGTTGATGATTATTTCTTCTGGCATTCTTCAAAACCGCGACAAAAACTCTGCTACATAAAAAAGTGGGGTTCCCAAGACTCAACAGCCAAGTAGGAGAAATTGTACAAGCTTTTCATCTTTTTCTGTGTACTACAAAGTAAAGAAATGTTGACTAATGACACATGTCCAAACTGCCAGATGCCATGGGATTTTTATGGGCCACTAGATTCTGGGCAATATATGTTTGTTTTAATTAAAGAGTCCTCAGGAAATCGAATTGTGAAAATGGTGCTGTCTACATTTATTATACTTCCTGTCCTCAATGAGATTTTTCTACATGGGGTATACCCAAAATATTAAAGACGGTTAATGGTCCTCCTTTTAATGGAAGTGCATTTGGAAAACTTCCAGAGTATATAGGAGTGATACATATGAGAATTACTCCACTTTGGCCACAGGCTAATGGAATAGTATAAAGGTTGATGGCTACTATGACAAATATTAAACTGTCACAAATTCCTATAAATCAAGCATATGTCAGGTTATACATGATTACAGAAATACATCTCATGGGTTGACTAGAAAATGTCCGTTGTAGTTATTTGGACAACCCAGACACACACATTTGCTGCAAGTGCCTTTGAAACCCACTAATGAACAGGAACGAATTGCAAAGAGAGATGAGATTATGAAAGGAAAAATTAAGCAAACATGTAGATCAAAGGAAACATTTCAAGCAAGAAATTTCAGGTTGGCGATCTTGTATTAGTAAGACAGAACCAGGTATGGACATCTATGAGCAGATTTCATTCATCTCCATTGGAAATAACAAAAGTAAAAGGGTCAGCAATCACTGCACAAAATGAAAACCAAACAATAGTAAGAAACAAAGCACTTTTCAAAAATGGTATTACTCCAATTCAAGAACAACAAAATATAAAAGAGAATGATTGGTTCGTTAAGAAGGATGGGAAAGAAACTCAAGAAACCGCAACGACTGATTGTACAGTGTTAAAGAGTCTTAGTCTATTTTCTTTTATTGTTTCATTTTATTTTGTTGGTGTTTTGTTTGAGTAATGATTACTTCCTTGCTTTGTTAGAAAGGGGGAAGATGCAGTGATGTCACATCAGATTTAGAATGTGGCATGTAGTCATAGCCATATAGAGAATGTTAGGGTTTTAAATTTAAAAGTGGTTTGATGAACAGAGCTTAGAAGCTGCTCCAGTCTGCCAGAAACAAACCAATTGAAACCATAGTTTAGGCTCTGCGTTATTACAGGTAGAACCTAAATGAAATTTTAGCCCCGCCTACAATCTCGATTTATGTATTTAAGTCCCACCCACGAGTGTGTGGGGTTAATTCCACCACCAGCTTGCTTCTGGTATTTTATCCCTCACTATTCAGTTATTACTGCTTTTACCCCACCCAGGAATAGCACTGGGGCTGTGGCTTTGCTTTTCCCTGAATGTAACATCCTCTCATGTACTTGGTCTCTGTTCTTAGGGGGGCTACACGCAGCAGTGTATATTACTTGGTACTCAACTGTATTTTTTTGGTTTACTGTTGTATGAAGATTATTAACTTTATGTCAATAGACTAGATACAGTTTATGCTCTCACTATACATATTTGCACTGAGAAAATCTTTTTCTTTTGCAGTTTACAAAATCCACCGGGGAGCAAAGCTTTCAGAGTTTTTGCAGTCATTTGATTTATTCTGTGAATAAACAGAGCACTTGGAAGAAGACAGTTACAACAATGCATTATACTTCCTGGAGTTTGTAAAAAGCTGTAACAATATTGTACAAAAGAAATCAAAACATTTCAGAGACACATAAATACCAGTAAAGTCATGTAGATAACAGTGGGGTCATGTGGTAAAATGAATGGCAAGATATATATTCATTTCAAATGCTTCTAGGCAACTATATCAGTTTTTGAAATCCCGTGTTTGATATTGCTATATTTTCTTAGCAGTTACTCATATGCAGTTAGTACAAACGTTTTCTATATCTTGATAAGTTACTGTATTTTTTACGCTAATGATAACAATCTACTCTTGATGGACTGAAAATTCCTGCTACAATGTCTCTCAAGTGTGCAGGTAATGGGCAAAACATCTGGGGGATTGGCATCCTTGGCAAAATAGGCTGTGTTCTGCATTTTTTTCAGAACTGATAATGGTGCTTAGCACCTATCAGTAAAATTTCACAATGTGGGTGAGTTTCCTAGGACCCTTTGTGAATGTAGGTCTGCCATGCAAGTGCCAGTTCTCTGCTTATGAGTGAACGGTGCTTACAAAAATTGGGTTGCACTCATAAGTTTCATCAATTCTCCTACAACTTTACCCCACTTTGGACTTATGTTGTGTGTGAGTACCTCCTACTCAGTGGATGGGGAGTGGGTGTTCCAGGGTACGGTTTCCATGGAAGGTCTAGAAATAAAAACTACTCAAGAATTTGTGGGTACAAAAACAGTTTACTTTAGTGGCATTCTCAAGTTCCTCTCTAACTCCTCTCCAATCATGAAAATGGTGGGAAATTTCTTTTTGCCTCTAGCTTGACTAAACTACACTGCTGGTTGGTAACAGGAATGGAGCATCACCCAAAATTCATAAGGACTAGTGGAAAGGTTTTCTCAGCTGGATATCTTTTTTCCTGTAGAGAAGACTTTTTTAAAGGTATCCTTGCCATGAGCGCGTGTTGTGATGACCATGCCACACAACTTTGAGTAATTTTTACAAATACTTTAGCTGCCTTGAGCTACAAGAAGGGAAATGAGAAAATGTCCAACAGTAACAATGGTACCTCCAGTTATTTCCCTCTTTTCCGAGAAGCTGCAGCATCTCTGGAAGTGAATTTTGGGGGGTGGGTGTTGCCACTGTATAGTTATAGTTAGGTCAGAGATTCCATAGGAAGAGTGTTTTTTTTTATTTGGGAAATTACTCTGGCACTGCACAAAATTTCCCCCCAAAAAACACTAATCCTCCCTGCATTTTATGTACCAATCCATCAAGCAGGAGGCAAGAAAAAGGCGGGGTCCCAGAACGTTGATTTCTAATGTTGATTCCCATAAGAAATTTTTCTCTCCAATACAGAAAATCCAACTGAACAGAATTAAAACTAATTTGGCAAAAAGTTAGAACTTCACTCAGAAAGCTTGCTTTTTATTATTTGGTGGGAAGTTGTGTAGCTGTTTCTGAGAACTTTGCATTTAAAGAGGTGCTTGGGTTTGGCTTGAAGGGGTTATAAAGTTAGCTATATCTGGGCAGTTGGTCTTGCGAGTGTTCTGCGTTACAAAAAATGGAAAAACAGGGCCCCTCTGACTGGCTGAGAGAGCTTTTTCTTACAATTTTGTTGCTAAAGGACCAGGACCGGTCCCACAATACCAAACAATCTGATAAGCTGGTCACAGTTGAGAAGGAAATATAGCAGCCAACATTACATTACTCTGTACCCTTGATCTAAATTGTTTTTAAATAGGGTATAAAGGGGAAGAGTAGGCACACCCTGACCCCCAGGCTCTGGTAGGGATGTCCAGAAGGACCCACCTCCCACTTCCCAAGGGGCAATCTTTTTTGTTTTTGTTTTTTAAGTATTTCCGGTCATGATTACCACAGTACTCCGCAGGACCCAGCAAGGCCCTCCCATTAGGTACCACTGTACTCCAGTGGGACCGAGAATGTCTCACTCTTGATGTACTGCTGTACTTCCACTGGAGCCACTGCAGAAGGTTCTCCCCCATGGTACCCTGGTGTTGTGCTAGCCTCCTCGGGAGACCATATTCACATGAAGAGTCTAGTAGAAACTTCCTTTTTTTAAATTGGGGATATTCACCAATGTGTTAATTTAATATTGCAAAATCTCTAAACTAGGACAGAAGAAGCAATTTCTGCGAGTAAATACTTTAATAATTTCATTATTTGATGTGCTCTATAATATAGATTTTAAATGAAGCAGAAGACTGGATTGTGGAGTACAACCTCATATTGTGCTACCACCGGGCCAAAAATGGGTACAAAATACAAAGTGTTTTACATAGAAGAGCATTGAATGCTGCTAACCTATTGAAATTGATAAAATCATTACATCACCATCATTTTACATGATGAGATGGAGAGCATGAGATTCAAGTGTTAAGTTATGAAGTTGCTGTTCATATATAGTAAAAGTAGATGTGAGAATGAGCAAGACAGGAAGTGTGTGTGTGTTAGTGAGAACATTCTAAGATTAAAACATTATTAAACTCATTTATTTGCCGCCCTAGCAATAATTCCTGCAGGCCAGGATATATGTACAGTGTAGTGGTATATAGTCTAATGAAGTTTCCTTCATTCAGTTATGCATATTGCTTCACTACTGTCTTATGTATGTCTGAGTACATTCATTGTAGGTCGTAAAATGAGCTTATGATAAGGTAATTATGTTTGTTTCCATGAAAAGCCGACTGTATTTTAAAACTGAAAAAGTCTCTGCTTTTATGCTACTTTTCTTTGCTGGATTTACTATCAGCTCATTTGCTTCTAAGCTCTATAATTTTTCTAACTTTTCATACAATTCTTTTCTGCTCCTGTTTCTTGTCAAATATTCAACTTGTGTAATAAACAAACAATGTTAGCAGGTTTTGTATTGATTTTCAATAAAATTATTTGTATGAGGTGTCATGTCTTTCATATCCGTAGTTATTAATGAATTGCTTCCTGCTTGTTCCCCAAAAATGTGATAAAGGGTCCTGTTTTGTCTTGCAAAGCAAACATGGATATAAAATGTCTGTGCCAAAGAGAATTACTTTGTTATATACGCAGTCACTCACATAATTCTGGATTAAAAGACGTTTACAGTATTTTTATAAATCATTTGGCCAATTTTATACCTTCTACCAAACATGGATATTTAAACAGGAATCTACAGTACAGCAGTTTTCTACACTGCCAACCGTTAAATCCATATGGCTTAAATTCCTTTCACACTCTTCGAAAAATTAGAATCGAAATAGACAGAGAATTGTGAAGAAAGGCATCTTTATTTTCCATAAGAAGTCATGCTTTCATAAGAATTCAATATGCACATACCCAACCTGGTGGAACTTTCCTTCCAACAAACATACTTTGCAAAATATCAACAAATGCTTACAATTGGGTATTACAGAGTGTCCATGTGGCAAACGACAAGAGAAAGAAACGCTTACCTGGATCTTTTTAATAAATATATAAGTCAATACTACTTCAATGTTATACATTGCCCTCCAGTACTTGGGGGCTGCTTTACGCGTCCTGAAAGAAGCTTGATTGCACAATGCATATCATTTTCAGGTGAAAATGACACACAGAACGTGTCTCACAGAATCCGGACCTGCTGATATTTACTCTCTCAGAAGCAGCTTAGCACTTTTGAGAATTCACAAAGTTGGCACATTTTTCTTATTGCTTTTCTAGTATTTGAAACATGGATATTGTTTTGGGAGTGGTAGGGCAGTAGAAAGTGGGAGGATGGTGAACCCTCACAAAGTAATCACCTTTTGGTTAAAAAATAAATGACAGAGAAAATGCTTGACTTGATATAAATCACTGGACATTTCAGGGATGTCATCACACTCCATTATTTTTTATAGTATTGAACTGTGAACAGAAACAGTGTGTACTAGGAACACTGGTTCATATATATAAGCCATACAATCTCTTTCCAGATAATTTTAAATATGTTTAATGTCTCTGTAGCAAATCAATCTTCTCATTGTGTTTCACAATTTTTGTTTCGGATATTTGTTTTTTTACCTCCTTTGTGGGTTGTAGCCTGCTTAACTGGACTTTCCCCATTCTCTCTACAATTTTGGTATATCATTGTTCCTCAATTGCAACCATTTTTACTTTGACACTGGCCTTTTTGTATGTCAGAAACTCAGACTGACACTGGAAAATACTAAAATATTCATAACTACTCCGTTTTAAAGAAACATTTTAAGTGTAGTGAAACATGCATGTGACATAAATGTCAGTTAAAGATATGTAACAATGAGAGTGACAGAACTCGGAAAGCTTCATTGACCTATGTTTCAAATCGCTAAAGGTAAATTTAATTTTAATTAGACCTCATAAAATGCGGACATACACATTATCAAATTTGAATCATATTTGTAATCTTACTAAAAGAACTAATAGATCAGATCACACAATAGTTTTGTCCCTTTTAAATGTCCTTAGTGGTAAGTAATGCAGGGTTTGGCACATACACGTTTTTACCACTAATTTATGAAAACAGAATTCTGGAGGCTGTAATGTGTGACAAGAATGTTTGTGCATATTTGATATGTTGAGTTTTGTTTTGATGGTGATGTGCTGTGTTGTTTCCTGGGCTGTTGTGTTTTTCTGTTGCTTTAGTACGTTGTGTTATGTTTTGACGTAGTTGATCTGTTGTGGTCTATTTTGATAAATTTGCCCAGTTTTTTTCATTGTGTTATGTTTATTTTTCTTATTTTATCGTATTATACTCTCTTGTGTACCTTACAGATGTCAACATGTGCTGCTATATATCAGTCAAAGGTTCCCGTAACAAACAACCACTTACCATTATTTATGGTGGCAAATACTGCTGCTCTAGCTCCTCCACTGATTAAGACACCAGACAGTCCAAAACTGTGGCAGAGACCTATCTTTCATATAGTTTGTGATATGCCCCAGATCTTCAATGAGATATCTGAGATTCCATTTACCTTTGTTAGCTAAGAAACTGTTTGCCTGATAAGTGTGAGTTAGTTAAACAAGTATGTTTACCTGTGATTGGAGGATGTTACCGCTCGTCATGCATTTCCAGGGCCTAGGATAAGCCTTCTACCAGCCCAACGTTTCATAGAGAACACACCCTGCACTGATAAAATACTGGATTGCTGCCCTGATTATGTGCTAGCGAATAGCTTGAGCATCTGTTTTTATAGGATGTCGCATGTGCTGTGTTGAAAATGTTTGGTAAGTACAAGCAGATGATTATTGAAAGGCCTTTGAAATAAACTTTTCTTAACTAGTTCTCACTGGTAGGAGCTACGAGAGCTTCATATCAATAGAGCTTTTTTGGTGCCCAAGGTATCGAACCAATACTATGCTGTAGTAAATGTAGAGTATAGTATGTGTGGACTCTTTAGGGATTATATTCTGATATCCTATTAACGATGGCATACTAGTTTTTCTTTTTGACACCCATTTATTGTTCCACTGGTACTTCAGAATGGGCTTCTGCCAGAAAAAAGGTGGCATACGGACTTACAGGCTGTTATTACAAAATCCTCGTCCACCTGCCAGATGCACACTTGGACAGCTGTTCCAAAATCATTAACCATTGATGTACGTGCAAGATTTCGAGAACTGGCCCGTAGAGCCAGTATCATATTGATCAGGACATGTTGGAACACTCTTGACGGGGACTTCTATCCTGGGAGAACCTGCCTCTGAAAACAAAAAAACTGTAGTCAGAATGATTGAGAGCATCTAGGACCAAAGATGCCAGTTGCCTAGTTCACTGGTTCCCATGAAGCCCCTGCTACTATGAACACTGTAAGCCTGAACCAGGGGGTCAGAAGTATTAACATGCTATCGACTGCATCACAGAGATAACGGACTATCTTTCGTATCATTCGTATTAGCCACTATGAACACCCTTGAGCTGAGGTCTTTAAGGGAACCTTTTCGGTGTATTACTTCTTGCTAAGGTAAATGTAAGGGACGTTGGTTTGATCCAATATCTTATTACATTTCTTTCTTTTTACTTGCATGTAGGGTTGACATTTAGGTTATTTGTTTCTTAGCTGTGGATGTTTGGTTGCATTATCAGATGTTACAACCTGGGGCTTTACCCTACATTCCTAAACTTAGCGGGTATTACAACGCATTGACCTTAACAACACACTGTAATACCATGCAGGGTTCTGCAATACAATGCATTTATCACCTTCCAACCTACCTACTCACACACAGCACAACACACACCCACTGTGGCTTGTGGATATTTGTTATGGGTAAAACACTTTTTAGTCAACTGATTCTTGCATTTTTGTACTTTTATTCTGTCTTGTACCACTGTAGCTATATCCTCAAAGTCCGACCATATAGTGTTATTAGCCTCATTGACATACTCTGGTCCTGTTGGACTCTTGGTACAAGTCTGCCATACTTTCTCTGCAGCACAATGTCCTGGTGGTGGCGCTTGACAAGGCTTGTCAGAAGCAGTCAGCAAAATGTAACCATGTTCTTGCTGCTGTTTATCTCCTTGTCATGTCAAAAGAAGGGATTTGATTATGATGTTTCTACCTGTAATGTTTGAGGTATTCCATGACTGCCATTTAAATGGATATGCTGCATTATTTGGTGTGTTCATTGGCCCACAAGTACTTTTGCATTTCCAGGCTGTACACAGACTTGTAAACTGAGTCCCAACCATGCAGAGTCAAAAGGTATCTAGTCCTCTGGGTGGCACTTCAGCTGGACACTACTTGCAGTGTCTTATCCCATCGTACACTTAAATGCCTAGAAACAAATAAACGTGTGTCTATATGAGGTGGATGCCCATACCCATACATAGAGACACTTTAAATGAACCTTAATCTTATCAGAATTGTTGACATGTAGGGAGTGAGTGGCAGCCAGGAATGAGTAAGGCATTGGTGCACCGAAGTCCATATGTAAAAATGTGTGCAGGCACTGGGGCAATAGGTGAGGTGTCACATATGTCCATGACATGCAGTTGCAAGGGTAACTAGTGCCTGTGTCCCTTCGGCGCACGGCTTAGTACCCACTGTGGCTCAGTGGTAATTTCTAATTTAAATTTCAAATTTAAAACATTTATAAAGCGCAGCGTGCACCGAACGGTTTCTTGGCGCTAGTGGAGGGGATTGGCTACAGAGACAGAAGGGAGCCCGGGATTGGGCCGGAGAGGGGGCTTACACAGGGAATGCCTGATTAAAAAGAAACGTTTTTAGATCCTTACGGAAGGATAGATAGTGGGTAGACGCACGTAGGTGGTCTGGAAGGGAGTTCCAGAAAGTGGGGGCCAAGGTGGAAAAGTTGGACCCACCCCACTTTTTGCATCTGAAGCGTGGGATTTGGAGAAGGGACTTGGAAGAGGAATGAAGTTGTCTAGAGGGAACGTATTCTGTTATTAGTGAGGAGATGAAAGCAGGTGCGGTGCCTTGACGAGCCTGGAAAACCATGCAGGCGGTTTTGAACAGAGAACGTTCCTTTATCGGGAGCCAATGAAGCTCCCTGAGGAGGGGTGTGGAGTGGTGGTAGCGTGGGAGACCAAAGACCAGTCGGGCGGCTTGGTTTTGGACCACCTGTAGCCTCCTTAGGCTGTATGCTGGTATGCCGTTGTAGAGGGCGTTGGCGTAGTCCAGTCGTGATATGACTAGAGCGGCCATAATCATTTTGAGTGTCTGGGGGGAGAAGAAGCGAGCGACAGTGCGGATAGTTCGGAGAGTGAGGAAGCAGGAGGAGACTACGGAGCTGATTTGAGAGTGGAGGGTAAGTTGATTATTCATTTTAACCCCCAGAGTTTTGACTGTGGTAGAAGGAGTGGGGGCAGGACCAAGGGTAGGGGGCCAGAAGAGAGAATTCCAGGGACTGGAAGAACCTCCGGTAAGAACCAACTCGGTTTTGTCCGGATTCAACTTGAGATGGTTATGGTTCATCCAGTCCCTGATAAATGTCATGGTGTACTGGAAGCTGGAAACAGAGAGGGGAGAAGAGGATAGATCAAAGATGAGCTGGAGGTCATCCGCGTAGTTAAACACGGTGACCTCCAGCTGTTGAAGAGCAAAGATGAGGGGGAAGATGTAGAGATTGAATAGTAGGGGGGACAAGGAAGAACCCTGGGGGACACCACACGTGACGGGGAGTGGGATGGTTGTAAAATCTCCGAGCCGGACCGCCTGAGTGCGGTCCCTCAGGAAGGAGGAAAGCCACACCAGGGCTGCTCCCTCAATTCCAGCCGCCTTGACACGGGACAGTAAGATGGTGTGGTCTACCGTGTCAAATGCGGCCGAGAGATCGAGGAGTACCAGGGCCTGGTGTTTGTTATAATCCATGCCCTTCCTGAGGTTGTCCAGGACTGATACCACGACTGATTCAGTCGAGTGCCTAGGTCGAAAGCCAGCCTGGCGGGAAGCCAATCCCCCATTGGCCTCTACATGGGTGCTGAGTACCGTGGTGACATAACGTTCCAGCACCTTGCCCAAGTAGGGCAGCAGGGAGATGGGGCGGTAGTTGGCTGAGATGGATGGGTCAGCGCCAGGTTTTTTTAGGATGGGCACTATGGTGGCTGATTTGAGCGTAGGGGTCACTACTCCCTGCGCTAGGGAGCTGTTAAGAAAGGTAATGGGGGGTTCAGGACAAGAGGAGTAGATTCGTTGGAGAATTCGCGCCGGACAGATGTCTGCCGGAGAGCCTGACTTTACTTTGGGGAGTAAGTCTAGGAATACCTCTTCAGTGATGGGGGGGATGGAGGTGAGAAGGTTTTGAACAGTAGGAGGAGAGGGGTCGACATAGGCTGATGAGGGGGGGGGGATGTTGGCTTTGATGGTAGCGATCTTATCGAGGAAGTAAGTGTTTAGTTGATTACAAAGGGGCTGGGATGGGGGGATTTGAGGTGAAGCCTTGTCGGAGTAAGCCAAGTCCTGCACTATGCTGAAGATCTCCCTAGGTTTGTTTTCGGCAGACATTATTTTTGTCGAGAAATAGGAGGTTTTGGCGGAAATGATTGCGATCTTATAGTCGGCGAGTGATTTCAGATAAAGGGATTTGAGTGAGGGACAATAATTTTTCCTCCAGTGCCTTTCTGCCTGTCGAGCGGACAGCTTTAGATCTTTTAGGTGGTCATTAAACCACCTGTTAGACTCCTTTGGTCGCCGGACGGAGATGCGGCGCAGGGGAGTCACTGAGTCACAACCTCTAGCCAACCAGGTATTGATAGTGTTGGCTTGGGAGTCGGACGAGAGATCGGAAAGGGACGGGGTAGAAAGACAAAAGAGTGGGAAAGTCAACTCTATTCCAATTCCGCGCCCAGGTGTTTTTAGCGTGGGGGACTTTGGATATCCGGTTGAGAGAGACAGAGAAGGAAATAAGGGCATGGTCGGACCAGGGACAGGGGGAGACCGTCACCGGGGAAACTGGAAGATTAAGAGACCAGACCTGGTCAAGAGTGTGACCGTGAGAGTGAGTGGGGACAGAGATGTGTGGTTTGAAATTTAAAGATGTGAGAGTCTCTGTGAATTCTTTCGAGGCTGTACACTCAGAAGGGTCCGAGGGCCAGTAGTTGAAATCCCCTAATACCAAGACCGAGGCATAATTGACCACCATGTTGGCCAAAAGGTCTTGAAAAGCCGGCAAGAATAGAGGCAAAGACTGGGGAGGACGGTACATTAGGAGACAGGTGATAGGAGGGGAGAGGGCGAGGGAACGAACAGTGAGGAATTCAGTGGAGGAGATGGGGGGAGAGGGGATGGGTTGAAAATTTAGTTCCGACCGAACAATAATCGCCACTCCACCGCCAACCCTGCCTGCTGGGCGGTCAGCGCGTAAGGCCACATAGGAGGGGGGGAGGGTAGCCAAGAGAACAGGCAGGGAAGAGTCACAGAACCAGGTTTCGGTCAAGAGCAGTAAGTCAGGCTTTTCAGAATCAAGCAAGACAAAGAGCTCATGATGGTGCTTGACCGCAGACCTGGTGTTAAGCAAGAGGATGGATAGTGACGGGGTGGGAGGGGAAGGGCCGGGTGGGAGAGGGCATTGCGGGAAACAGACGGGCGGAGAGAACGGCAGAGTAGGAGTGGGAGAGGGTGCAATCCCTAGAGAAGTAATATGCCTGCGGACAGAGTCCGAGAGTGGCAAGTGGCCCTGGAGGGTGATAAGCTCCTCAGAGGAGTAGGAGATAAAATTGGCATGGAGTCGTGCCCCTAGCCCCGTCCGGCCGCCTTCGGCGCGCAAACGTCGCGCCCGCTGCGCTCGTCCGCTGCGCTTCCTACCAAGACACATGCTTTATGCCAATGGGTCGGGGGGTTGGAGGGGATGTGGCCAGCCGAGGGGGCGTGTCTCGCCTCGCCCTCGGGAATGGCGGCCGAAGGAAGGGAGTCGTTGCAGCGAGTAGCGCTGTTTCTGAAAAGCCAAATGTTCAGGTAGGTGGGGGTAACAGTTAAAAAACACAGTATCACATCACAATGATTTTAAAAGTAATTAGTCCCCGCTCCCGGCTTTTCGCCTCAGGAGCCAATCGTGAATGCGGCGCCTAGCGTTGGCGCGCTCTATTTGTATGTTTGGCGGGGGGGCGTGGTCAGCCGAGGGGGCGTGTCTCGCCTCGCCCTCGGGAATGGCGGCCGAAGGAAGGGAGTCGTTGCAGCGAGTAGCGCTGTTTCTGAAAAGCCAAATGTTCAGGTAGGTGGGGGTAACAGTTAAAAAACACAGTATCACATCACAATGATTTTGAAAGTAATTAGTCCCCGCTCCCGGCTTTTCGCCTCAGGAGCCAATCGTGGTAGCTGCCCATTCCATCGAATGTTGTGCCATGGCTTCGAATGCATTCTTGAGTGTGCTTCACTCGTTTATCAAAGTCTAGGCAATGCCGAGAAACACACTCCTAATATTTGAGGAAGCTGAATGTTTGCTAAAATGTGAAAAAGTAATACGCGTGGTAAACAAGTGCAATCTATGCTCAAACTCGATTTGACATTAATCACAATTAGCTACGTGAACTCCACAAACTAGTACACAGCACGTTTGTAATCATTAAAATATGACCGTTCCTTATTTAAGTTGTCAACACACCATATATCTACAGTCACAGTCACTGACTCCTATCCGTCTCTAAAAGAGTTCCTTGGTCGCAAGCTGTCTAAGAGACTTGGATCAAACGTATCCTATAAAAAGCGTTCACTTTAGAAGCTGGAGTTGTCCCGATGTAGGACACAAAGAAGCGTATTATACCAGATCGGTTGGTGCCTGTTGCGCTGGAGGTGAAATGCCGGTCCTGGCACAGCCATAACTGATCCCAGAGCCGAAGAAATGCTTCCCTAGAATGCGCTGATCGCTTCTTGTTCATTTAGGAAAGATTACGGGTACAATTAGATCAATGTCTCGATTTCAAGCTGTCACGAAGCAGTTGTTTTCTGTAGTTTAGGAAATACATAATCTCCTTTCATACATGAAAATACCATTTCACATAAAAACTGAAGAATTTATTAATTACTCTTCTTCAGTGATTAAACATGGTTGTGTTTTTAGTTTCCCTGGCCTTGAGGGTTTTTGGGGCATATTATCAAGACAGGCGATAAAATTATCGCTGCTTTGGCGGCAGGAAACTGGAATTCCAATTGAAGCCCATGTTAGATGTCCTTCACATCTAACATGGGCTTCAATTGGAATTCCATAGAGCATATTACCAATCCAATTATCGCCGTTTTAGCAGCAGTTTTCTGCCGCTAACGCGGCGATTATTTTATCGCCTGTCTTGATAATATGCCCCTTAGTTTTCTTTTACGGTGAGCCCTGTAACTCGAGTTCTGCTACCTTCCTACTTAAAAATCCCAAATACGACAATGGCTTTTTGACCTTTAAAGAACCATGAATTGACACATCCTGGGGCATATCAGCAAGGAACAGCGATGAATAACGCAAAGCACGCTTAGCGCTTTGTTATTCATCGCTGTCTATCTCTGGAATTTATCGCCCTGGTAGCGCGTTATCGACAACGCGTTGCTCCAGGGCGATAAAAATTCCAGAGATAGCGGGGGAAATCGTCATTTTGCAGGGAACATCGCTGGTTTTCCAGCGATGTTCCCTGCAAAAGGGCGATATCCTTGCTGATACGACCCTGTGATCGTAGCAGCATAATCCACCCCCTATGTTAGGGATGGGTAAGTCAGGATTTTAGCAGACGTTAGTTTTTGGAGAAAACAGCGGTTTTCTCCAAAAACTAACGTCTGCTAAAATGCTGGGGCAGCCTTGTAAATATTGCGATGTGCACATCAGCGATATTTGCAAGGTTGTACTGCCCAGTGACGCCCACTTTGTATCTCATTAGAGATGCAAAGGGAGGTGTCGGGGAAAAAGGGTGCTAACATGCGATTATGCATGTTAGCACCCTCTTGTAAATAGGGCGATAGTTTTATCTCCGCTTTTTTGGCTTTTAAAGCCAAAAAAGCGTAGATAAAGCCCTTGTTAACATGCCCCTCAGAGTGTTAGCTCTCACCTAAGACAGCGCATATGCTGTCGCTTGCGGCCAGTGCTGCTGCGTCATAGCACTTTTTTTTTGTAACTCGAACAAGGATGTGCTCCACTACTAGCTTCACTTTCTAACCTAAATACATTATTGAATGCTTAGGTTTTCCGTCATAGGTAAGTATTTCTTCATGTAACTGTTTTCAACATATTTTACACAACTACGTTACATGTAAGTTCGTAAAAAGTGTCACGTGTGAGATTAAATTATATTCAGATTCATAGAATCGCGATCAGTGTAAACTGCTGTATAAACTTTGGGACAGCAGTAAAATGTAAAAAAAAAGTTTGAATATTTTTTCGCAATTTATTGTGTGAGTGAATGGCAGTAAATGTACTTTGATGACTGGTCATTTTTTGGTTTACTTTAAATGTTGAGGAAAACTAACAGCTACGAATTTACTTTGTGTGTGTATGCTCTACTGTAAAATAGTGATAGTCTATGGCCAGATGTACAAAGATACTGTTAGAAGGTGGTTCTGACACTATGGGCCGCCCGGATTTTTCGCTTTTTGGGCACCTAATTGCTGAGCTTTTACTGTGGGGGAGCCTCATAAGTTGGGACTCACCCACAGTGAACTCAGGATGTAAGAGACTGCATGGGGATTTTACTGGTGTTCTCCTCGCTTGACCAGGCCACTGCGCAGCAGCTGAAGTAAGGGACACCGGGCTGGTTACATGCAGACACGTGTGTACATGGAATAGGCTTTATAGGCTGGAAAGAAGCATGCCAGGGAAAGTCAGTGTGTTTTACTGTGTTTTCACTTCATTATTCCCCAAAGGGAATGTGGGGCCCATGGCTAGATTAACTTCCGTTAGGCCTACAGATTCCAGACACGCACTTAAGTCCAATGTAGCGAATGTGAAAATAAGTATTCTGCAGAGTCCAAAGTCATATTTGTACTGCTTTTGGGTCATCCAGAACTGTCATATTTCTTTGAGCCAGCCATGACCAGACCCAGGCTGAGGGCTGACCTCAGCTGGATGGATTGATAACCTTTCTTCCACAAGCTAGGGCCTCCTCTCCACGAACAGAAGATGGGTGGGGCTACAGGCCAATCCATCAACTGCTGTCGCTGGGTGCCAGGCACCAGGCTGCACCAAGGAGGGAAGGCAGCTTGGGGGGAAGGTGATTCTGAGACATGTGGCAGAAACCCTGGACGACGCCATTTTGAACAAGCTCAGAGGCTGGACAAGAAGGAGGGAGCAGGGGCAGGGACGTGATGTGTCGCTGTTTGATAGGACCAACAGAGACTTCCTGCCAGCCCCCTACTCAACTTTTAAAAAGTGCTTGCACAGGAAGAGAAGGTCTCTCTGGGGTGTGGTCTGCTGAGGGTGAAGGTGCTGGAGCCTGGCGCAAAGGGCAGTTGGAAGGAGAGACCCCCTGACTGCCCCCAGGACCCTATCAGCACCAGAAGAAGAGCCCAGGACTGGTGCACAGAAGCAGGGGCCTCTGCGCAGGGAGAGAGGCCCAGAAGGAGAGCCTAACGAAAGGCTGACGCAGGGAGCCAGTGAAGACAGCATACTGCGGAATCTACCCTCTCAGAGACCCAGAGGGCAGAGGAGAGTGTTTCCAGTGGCTGGGGCTGGTAAAGAGGAGCATGAAGCGCCCCATAATGCCTCGCCAGGCATTTGGAAATCTGCCGATTTGGTGCTTTGTGGCCCCCAGAGGAGGGGGGTCACCCTCATGTGTGAAAAGGGGTGCAGGGGGGCTGCAGGGGGGCTGCAGGAGCACCGCAGTCTCCCCCAGCATAAAGAAGAACAGTCCACCCCTAAGTTTCACGGGGCATCTGAAAGAATAAACCCTCAAGGGCTCAGCCAGCCTTTAACACCTTCTAGGCTGGAACTTATGTTCTACAGCTGAGGGTGTACTATGAAGTGCATCATGGAGTGAAGGGCTGAGTTGGGGATGTCTGGAGAAGGGCATCCCGTGGAGGTGAAGTGGTGTAATTGCACCGAAATGCATTTACTATTGGTTATTTCCTTTTAGGTGGACTGAAAGTCATATGTGTAAAGTGAAGTACCTGTGTAAGGTGATGTTAAGGTAAATGGAGTTATGTTGCTGGACCTTCCTGCTAGGGGGTCTGGCTGTATTTACGTAATCCCATGCTTTTACCTGTGATTCCTTTTAAAGTGAAGAGGCGCACTGCAGGAGAAGTGTAGTTGCCAGGAGTACTTCTTGTGAAGGGACTGTAAGTCACATGTGTAAGGAGATGTCATAAGCCAAGTGGGACTATGTTGCCAGACAGTCCTGCTAGGGTGTCTGGCTGTATATGCGCAATCCTGTGATTTCATCTGTGATGCCATTAGGGGCTGTAATTGCAATGCATTCAAATGATCAACCAAGGTGATGAGTACTGTCATTCTAAAGTGTGCGTAAACATTGATTCTTGCTGCTGCGCTTAGGTGAAGACCCCAGACTGCTAGCCCTTAAGATATAGAGGTGCATACGTTATGGTCAGTAGGAGATGCTCAGCCGGGTCATGTGTCACCAAGGCAGGTTTACCCCTTTTTAATGCTTATTGAGGTAATGGGGTGGGTCGCCACTGGGACGGTGCCAGTGCGCAGGGCCCTCGCTCCAGGTTATGTTCAACTAACTGCATTGGGGGCAAGTTGATGTGCATACATGGGAGTGGTGGTACTAGACCCCACCCCCCTGCGTGAGGGGTGGAGATGTTATGCAATGTCACAAAGTAATTCCAACAGCTTATGTATATTTGTAAATTGGTGCATAGTATTGAGTGGTGTGTGTGTTTAATAAATGTACTCTTACTTTTATAAAGCAAAGTACAGACTGGACAATCAATTATTGAGTGTTATTTTTGTGCATCTGCAAATGGCGATTACTAGCCCACACCACCTCCCTTGAGTAAGCCTCAGACTGCTCTGCAACGCTACCCTCTGAGAGTCAGGCGCTACAATTGGGTGTTAGGTTCCCAGTGAAGGACAAATGTAGTCATGTTATTTGTGCAGGCCTCACAGATGCTGCCTAGTTTTCCAAAAGATACAAAATAAGAAGTGGTAAATTGTGACTAATAACAATTCACAATGTGCAATTTCTTATTTGGAATGTACTAAAATGGTTTCAGTAAAAGTGGTCACAAGTTGTGCACCCACTTCTGCTTAACGCATTGGTATTTTGCAAACCGTCCTATGTTATGTTATGTTAGGTGAATTTATGAAGCGCATGGCTACCCCAACATCGGGGCGTCCCAGCGCTAGCGGACCAGGGAGAAGAGAACATGAAGAGCTAAATGGAGGCGAAAAGCCAAGTTTCAGTTAATTTCCTGAAGGCCCAATGATCTTGTGTGCTCCGCACAGCAAGAGGGACGGCATTCCAAAACACGGGGGCCAATGCCTTAAAGGGGCATCCACCTGCTCTCTGTCTGCGCACCCTGGGAATAGTAGCCAGATGCATATCAGCCGAGCACAGAGCCCGCCCTGGGATGTATGGAGAACAAAGCCCTTGCAGAATTTGAGGGGCTTGCCCATGCAGGATCTTATGTGTAATACAAACAGTCTTAAACTGGACTCTCTGTTCAATCGGCAGCCAGTGCAGGCGGCGGAGGAGGTGAGAAGTATGACAGTGCTTCGGCTGGGCAGAAAGGATGCACGCTGCTGCATTCTGAACCCGTTGGAGTCTTTTGGATACAGTTTTATTGACTCCAAGTAGGAGCCCATTGCAATAGTCCAGGCGGGACAGCACAATTGCCTGGACAATCGTTGGGTGGAAAGGTGCATCAAAGAAACCCAGAATGGGTTTCACATCGCATAGGAGTCCGAAACAGGTTCCTGCCAGTTTTTTCATGTGATTCTCGAGTGAAAGGGCAAATTGCAATCCACTACGATTGGCCACAAACACAGGTATGCTGGGGTCAGCAGATCAACATTTCTGTGATTCCTTTCATATAAAGCAATCCTTAAAGGAAAACTAGATACATTAAAAAGAAAAAGAAAATATACAAAACTTTTTTAGGAGTAGGCCTAACAAATGTTTTTGCCACATTTACACAGAGGAAGGATCTCCTTGGGGATTCCTTCCCATTTGCAAATTGCTGATCACTTACATTGACTTGGTAAAATATCCATGTTTTGTGACTGGATTTCAGTTTTAAAATTTTAATATATACCATCGAGAATTGGCATTAGGAAGGGACGCCCTAAACATGCCCCGCTAAAATACAGATTTCGTATTGTTTGCTTAACCCATTTAACAAGTCAGAAAACATTTTCCAAATCATTAATTTGGTTTAGTACATTTTCAAATGGGTTTTAGCAGTCACAAACTCTCATATTTACAGAATCTAAGGGGTAACAGCCATTAAAACACGTTGGGGCATATTTATGAGGGCCTTACTTCATGCTTATACCACGGAATGTGTTACATGCACGATGCAAAGTCCCAAGTCATATTTATGAAGCCACACAAAGCCACTTTGCGTGGCTTTGAATAGCTTCACTATAAGGAGTAATGCAATGCAGTGCAAATCACTGTGTTGCCTTACTCTTGGCAAAAGAGACATTCCATGGGTATTGCATTTGGTGTTCCCATTCAACTCCCATAGTTCTTGATGCATTCCAGGATTCCTAAGGAATTGTAAACCTGGAAATGCGCCAAAATTTTATGCCTTCACAGGGGAGGTGTAATGAGGAGAAATATGCTTATTTCCTCTGTTTTATTCTACTTGCAGCACACATACAAAGAGGAAAGCACGTCTCTGAATAGTTTTTGTGCAGAAAGGTGCCCCGTTTCTGCACATAAACAATCCTGTCTGTAATGCAGGCACCCTTGCAGCATGGTGCAAGGATGCCTGTATTGGGGCTAGGCCGACGAATTGGCACCAGTGCAGGGGGAAAGGACAGGACTGCACTGTATTGAATAAATACAGTGCATTCCTGCATTTTCCCCATGATGCAGGGCTGTGCAGCAAGGGAACTTGCTGTGTTGCCCTGTGCCACCATTCGAGTAAATATAACCCTTTGTGTGTGAGTCCTTAGAACTGCATTGGCCATTATCTCCATAGAGCTTTGGAACAATTGCTTGAGAAAGACGGTATCCCTATCCTTGCAGTTGCCATTTGAATTTGGTAGTAGATTTTAGTATGTGCAGAAGCTGTACTAGCTGGCTTTGTATATCTAACTTAAAGGCTTACATTGCCTTGCATCACCTTGCAGGATAAAAAGGCAATGCAAGCCCATGGTAAATCTGGACCTAAGTTCGCACCCTAGATATATGTACAAAGAAACCATATTCCCAACTGCTAGTGCCTCTTTCAGAATCATCATATAGTTTTCTCGTTACTGAGATCTTAGACTTCGGAAGGGACAGCTTCATTTGGAGTAACCACTGGTGTCCAGAAATGTATGGTACTGTACCTACCCCGGCAGCTGTGGACAAAAACCTGAGTGTGATTTTTGATAACACCTCGACTTTTGACACCCAGGTGAATAGAACTGTGAGCTCCTGCTACTGGATCATCAATATCTTGAAGAAAATTCTTTCTTCTTGATCACATACACCAGTAAAGTGCAATATTAGCGACCAAATATGTAATCCTGAATATATAAACCATTTCTTCAAATATATCTGTGTGTCATATGTATGTATGTCGTTTTGTATTATCTTGAACCTTCCTGTGACATTATATGTTTTTAAACTTTCATGTGTATAGTATGTCTGGAAACGGTGTTATCTAGTTTACAAACCTGGCCAGGTAAGCAGAATTGTGTAAGAAAAATAGGGACAGTATTGTGTACATCAATTATATTTTCACTTCAAGACTGTTTACGATTCTTTGAGAGGAAGATCCTGGGACCTACCTATTAGATGCATGTTCGCTTAGAGGATTGTGTCACATGAACATGCTTCATTGATCCTTTCGTGAGATTAAACTCTTTTTTTCTCTACAAATTGCTTGCGCCTCCTACTTAACAATTTGGCGACGAGGATGGGATACGAACCCAAGCGTGCAAAGCACAATGGATTAGCAGGTGTGTTGCATATGCATCTTCTGTTTGTTCTCGTGCTTGCATGCACACTTTTGCCTTATGGTGTTTTCCTTTGAATCTCTTGGCTCATGGCCTGATCACAATGTTCTAGAATAGAGCATCTGATCAGGTCTGTGAGCCTAGATTGTCAGTTTCCTGGAGCCTGCCGATGCTGGAAGAGTTGTAGCTAGTGGTGCTTCCTTTCGTGAGATTAAACTCTTTATCTCTACAAATTGCTTGCGCCTCCTACTTAACAATTTGGCAATGAGTTAGAGGAAGCACCACATTCACGAACCCTACACGTGGATTGTTTTATCTTACTTTCGGAATTTTTGGAACTTATTGGCTCTTCAATCTCTTCTTACAGACTCCACGTTGTCATCGCATTTATTTGTTTTACGACAATGTCTGCCTTCAAGGTTCCATTTTTTTGGGAGATCTGATTTGGAGGATTATTTTGGATTACTATGTTCCTACTTCTACCTTCAGATATTCTTTTGGATTTACATCTGGGAGTACCGATGTTTCCACTGGAGTTTGTCCTTTGGAGCATGTATTCTGCACGGTCTTTTTTTTGTGGCTTTGTGGATCAAGTAACAACGCTCTCCACCACTCGCTGCTGTTGTTGTTCTTCAAAACAAGTGAACGTTCCACTTACTGCTGGATCCTTGGTGTTCTCATCTCAAACTCCAGACACCATTCTGCCCTCCGTGGAATCTCCTCCTTGCAACGAGCTCCGATGTTTGTGACGTTACTCCTTGGTAACCAAAGTATTACCCTTCACGCCACGCAAGCAATCTTACACTACAGCTGTGCATTATGCAGTTGTCATAGCAACCCATCTATCATGCCCTTGAACGATGGTTCCACGTTTCAGGTTACTATAGCAACCGCTATCGGTAACTGCGTGCTTTGTCCTACCACTACTTCTGTTATTGTGTCCTTCGTCGAAGAAGATTTAATTCCACTATTTAGCATTACGCTTGTGGTGATCTTCATTTGAGACATCAGAAACGGTACTGTTTAATTCTTTTTATTTATTTATGCTCTTCGATTCCACTGCTGATTTCAAAATTCATTTTCTTGGGAAATACCTCTTCGTACTACACAGTGAAGTACGGACACTGTATCTACTCATTTATTATTCAGTGAACAATTCCCTGTATTTATACGGATTACTTCCAGAAGGAACCTTACTTTATTGCCACTTGGATTGAACTGTTCGCTGAATATCCTTTTCTTTCCAGTATATATATATATATATATATATATATATATATATATATATATATATAATTTCTTTTTCTCCTCTTATCTTTCACTTTCAAGATGTGTGCACAGGGATATACACTTGCTTCACCACAATGTTTTTGGCCTGCTGGTAATTCTCCTTGCATGTCATGGATGGAATGGAAAGCTTATTTTTTAAGTTATATTGAGATCTTAGATGCTAATGGAAAGATGAAAGCTCCTGAAAAAACGGAATTGTTTTACACTCTTTGGGTCCCGAAGGACTCAAGGCGTTTAATCAGTTGCCTAGGGTGGAAAGTGATGGTGATTGAAATGTTTTCGAAAAAGCCATTTCAGATTGTTATCGTTATTTCTCTCTCAAAGTGTGTTTAGGTATTTCTTGGTACAAATTCTTCCAGAGGAAACAGCTAATTGATGAGTCATTTGACAACTATGGGGTCGATTCCGATCCGTTAAAAATTTCCCCCGTACGACTCGTATCCGTTTTTTTTACCGTACGAATCGTACAAGTGCCGTACAAACTGGCAAGTACGATTCGTATGTGAAAAAATCCATACGAATCGCATTAGGAAAATTTCCCCACACGTCCTCGGGCCGGAAATAGTGTCCGACACGTCCCCGGACAGTTTTACCTACGAATCGGGAAACTGAAGTCCGAGCGCGCAAGTACGATCCGTCCCGTCCGTCCGAATGCACAACCGTATGGAAAAAACACCGTACGGTGCGAACTCCCATAGCAACTATGGACAGGTCCAAATATGTGCCCGCATATGCGCCGAACACCCCCCCAGCACACCCCCCCACGTACGCGCCGTACCCCAGCACCCCCCCACGTCCGCGCCGTACCCCCACCCCACCCTGTATGTACGGAGCGTACCCCCACCCCGTGTAGGTACGGAGCGTACCCCCCCTAGGTACGGAGCGTACCACCACCCCCCGTAGGTACGGAGCGTACCTCCCCTATGTACGGTGCGGACCCCCAGCACGTAGCACTGGGGGTCCACAGCGTACCAACGGGGGGTGGTGGTACGCTCCGTACATACAGGTGAGGGTGGGGGTACGCACCGTCCATAGGGGGGTGGTGGTACGCTCTGTACCTAGGGGGGATACGCTCCGTACCTACGGGGTGGGGTGGGGGTACGGCACAGACATGGGGGGGTGCTGTGGTACGGCGCGTACATACGGGGGGCTGGGGGTATGTGCTGGGGAACGGTGCTTGCATACGTGGGCTGGGGGTATGCACCGTCCATACGGGGATGGGGGCACACACCGCACCCCCAGCACCCGGTATGTACGCGCTGTACCCCCAGACCCCCCCATGTACGCGTCGTACCCTGGTTTCACGTATGTACGGCATGTACCCCCAGGCCCTCACACCCTGCCCGTGCCTGTACGCACCCTACCCGAGGCCCCGACACCAGCACCCTCACCCAGCCCTGCGCATGTACGAGTCGTACCAAGCCATAGCAAATGTGAGCACTGTACAACAACATAACCGATGTACGCACCGCACAGACGCGACAAACACACGTACTGAACCAGGACACTGCAAAACAACACAAGGAGAGTCAATTCGAATCGCACAACACCACAAAACACATCCAACAAGCCCAAAGACACCCAATACACTGACCTGCAACAGCCAAACAGGTAAACAGAGACCCAAAACACAACCACCCCGTATAACACACCCACCCAAAGTTCAAACACAGCCACACCCACAAATGGGCCAATAAAAAGGGCCCACACACACAAACCATGAGCCTTTGCAACAGACCCACTGCTGCCAGACCCCACAGACAACCCACAGCACCAGACCTAAACCTTTAATACACCTTACACCTGCAAACCTTCACACAACCACCTTCACAAACACCCCCTCATCACATTCACACACACACCTTCACAACCACACCCACACACGCACAACCATCCACACCCACACCCCACACCATGCCCACAGACAAGAATCCTAAGTTCACAGCAGCAGAGCTGGAGATCCTTGTCAATGAAATCATCAGAGCCGAGCCACAGCTCTTTGGAACATTGGTCAGACAGACCAGCGTATCAGAAAAATCAGCCATGTGGCAGAGGATCATCGAGAGGGTGAATGCTGTTGCGCCCATCCGAAGGACCAGGCATGAATGCCAAGCCAGGTGGTACGATCTGCGGAGGACGGTCCGCCGCAAAATGACCGACGAACACAACCAGGCCAACATCACTGGAGGTGGGCCGCCCCGCAGACTGGTACACTACCATCCCTGGGAGGAGAAGGTGATGCGCACGCTGCCGCCGGTGGGAGTACACGGATTAGAAGGACCACCGAGCCTGGTGAGTACACAAACAAATCACCACACATGGGGGGAACCGCATCCACAACCCAACTCCCGATAATGCACGCAACTACCCCAAAGCCATCACCGGACGCAACCACATTCCAACAACACGCACATGCCACTATCGGCTCCATGCCCCATGCACCAAGCAAGGCCATGCCAAGTCACAGGCCACACAAAACACCAACACAAGACAGGATGTCCGTGATGCCGGGAGGGGGGCCTCCAAAGTCACATTGTGCAACTCAGAAGCAGACACCAATGCCCTCAGCCCATATGGCCTAGGGCAGAACTATACAAACAGTGTGTCCCGACACTGTACTGTGTCACCTGCAAATGGCGGCCGCGTCGCAGGATGACATGGGTATGAAGGCCCAATTCGCACATAACAGCAGCTAATGAAGAGGCAACACTGTGAAAGAGTGTCAGCACACACCGCCGCTGCAGCGCAGACACAGAGACACTCTGCCCAATGGGGTGCGGGAGATTCCATCCAAAGCCACATGAACAAGCCAATGGCCTTTGAAATACCTGCAAAGTGTGTGTGCCCAGGAAGCTGGGCTGAGGTGACAGACAGACGGAGGGAGAGGGCGACATAGGGCGACAGACAGATGGAGGGAGAGGGAGGGCGACAGAGGGAGACAGAGGGTGACAGACAGACGGAGGGAGAGGGAGAGAGAGGGCGACAGAGGGCGACAGAGGGTGACAGACAGACGGAGGAGAGGGAGGGAGACAGAGGGCGACAGAGGGTGACAGACAGACGGAGGGAGAGGGAGGGAGACAGAGGGCGACAGAGGGTGACAGACAGACGGAGGGAGAGGGAGAGAGAGGGTGACAGAGGGTGACAGACAGACAGAGGGAGAGGGAGAGGGAGGGAGACAGAGGGTGACAGACAGACGGAGGGAGAGGGAGAGAGAGGGCCACATAGGGAGACAGAGGGAGAGGGAGAGGGAGGGAGACAGAGGGAGACAGAGGGCGACCGAGGGTGACTGACGGAGGGAGGAGGGTCACTGTCATGCCAGCAGGCACCATGAGGGGATAGACACATCACCTGGTAGACCCAATGACAAATCACACCGCACCCAACAGCATGCCCGGTCACACCCCACCCCCCTTACAGAAGCACACACCCCTGGGGCAGCCAACGTGTTGGAAGGGCGATCCCAGGGGGGTTGCAGGACACGTTCCTGACCACCATGTGACCCGCCTCTCCCAGAACCAGGCCGAGCACCGGCGGTGAGGCCCCTTCAGGAAGGGAGGTCTCGTACTTGGCCTCGCACGTGCTGAGCTTGCACTACGTGACAAAGAGAGACCACACAGTAGGTTTCAGTAGACGCAGATCTTTATCTAAGATTCGTTGGACCTTTATGATCCGCAAGGTGGTCTTTGGTCGGTACAATAAGCTTGGTAATTCTTGCACAAGGTGGTTGGGGTAGCGGGACAGTTCTTGGTTCAGAGTCACTGCTGAGTATCCTTCGCACAGCTCTCAATCCTCGAGCCGGGGGACACCGTGCAGTCTCGGCACCAGCCGGACCACTGTGCTCTCGAGCCGCGACCAGGTCCTCAGGGCTCTCGTAGTTCCAGGTCTTCTCTCCCCCAGTCCCCTCAGCACCCTCTGTTATACGCCTTCTTCCCTTTGAAGTCCAGCGTCCTCACAGAGAGGGGCATTGGCGTCGGGGGGCGGTGTGTTGGGATTTCCTGTCGCTCGGCTCTTTGATCCTTTGAAGTAGGGCCGGGAGGGACTCCAGACACCCAGCATGCGGGGAGCCAGCTCCCTGGGGGCCCGGAGGGCGATCAAAACCCTCCATTGAGAGGAGGTCAGAGGTGCGACAGAGACTACTCCTCCCTGTCCTGCTTGGGGGGGTTCCCCTCTCCCTTGGCTGGGCATGGCGCGTCTAAGGTCTAGGTTTCGCTGGGGCCCTGGGTCGGCCATCGGAACATCAGGACATGGTGGCCGGGGGTCTATAACCAGGGACCAGGGGGGTGGCATGAGTCGGGTTGGAGGGACTAATGGTCAGGGGGGGTCCACGCCACGAGGCCGGTCCCACACAACGCAAATTTGCACTCCCACAATGGATATGTGACACAACAAGACCAATCCATAGCCAACTAAGCATCCCAACACTTATCAGACAGGCCAAATAACCAGGAGTACATATCAATCTGACCCCCACAACATACCCATCCACAAGTGCACTGTGAGAGGAAGGCTAGACATATCCAACTGCCAAGAGCAACTGTGCCAACTTGAATATGTATGAAACATGGATGACGCATGTAACACCATTAACATTGTCTCTCTCTCACACACAGGGCAACGTCGTCGATCTCCCCCCAACACTGGGGGGGAAGACACACAGGACCCGGCTCGGCGTGACGATGATGACAGCGACGACTCTCACCACACCGTGGATGACCCCAACCAACCTGGCCCCTCTGGTGCCCAAGCACCTGCAGCACCTGCGTCAGGTACAACTGTGCCAACCACCACCCCCATTCCTGCCACATCCCAGGATACACACAGGAGCCCTGCTCGCACACAACGCAGCCAGTCTGACCAGGAGGGACGAGGGCTCCCGGGCACCCAGGAGGAGGCAGGCGACCCCGCAAATGCCATCCCTCAGGGGTCCCGGAGACCCGACGTGCCCACAAGGGCAGGCCAGGCACAAGTGGGCAGGGGTGGTGGGAGTGGAGGACGGCGGAGGCGCGAGCCTGACCAGCCAGCTCAGGACCTGGTTATGTCACACGTCCGCAACATCCTGGACACATACCGGCGTGACTCCAGAGGCATCGACCAGGTCGTGTCAACACTCTCCGAGATGCATGGGACCCTCGATGAGGTAAAGAACCTGCAGGTCGAGCATCATGCCAGTCATCTACAACACCAAGGATGGATGGAGGCAAGACTGGCTGAGCTCCTGGCGGTGCACAGGGACGTGAGCCAATCACTCCGTCAGATCGCCCAAAGCCTGGCAAACCCTCCCTGTGCCACCAGGCACAGACCAGCACCAGACACAGGGAGGGAGGAGGAGAAGGATTCATCTGACGGAGCGTCCCCAGCATCGTCAAGGCCTGCATCTGAGGGTCCCCGGAGGAAGGTGGGTCGTCCACGCAAAAGACCGTGAGAGTCAGCGGACCATCACCATCTCCCAGGTCACCTGGCATGGCACCTGGCCCCCTGGCGCAACAGCAGCACCTCATCCTATGACATTCTCTGCCACATGGACTTGCTGGTCAGTGTCTGACCAATGTTGACAAAGACTGTGGCATGGACTCTGATGACTTCCAATGGCAAGGATCCCAACTTCCCCTGTGAACTTTGGATTCTATACCCCCGGTACAGCACCTAATTGCATCCCCCCCAACACGTACCCCACCACCAATAAAAACATTACAAATCACGAGATGATGCCATCATTTAGCATTATTCCACTACATGTGTGTGTTGGCAAGTCAAACCATGCCTGAGTTTTCAAGTAACTCCAACCATGCATACCCTGGGGTCTGAGTCAGGCACAGGACACACATGGGTCACAATGTATCATCCAATACAGACATGGAGAACCATACTCACCCGTGATGGCACAACCAGCTGAGGGGGTGCCTGCACAACTGTGCGGACAGACCTATTTCGAAGAGCAACAGTCATGCGCAGAGGTCAGGGATCATGTGGAGTGTCCTGGGGTGGGAGTCCCAGGTATGTGTAGCCAGGTGGGAGAACAATGTCCTGCAAGCAGGAGTCAGGTGGATGTGGAGAATGGTGGCCAGGCCAAGGTTGGATGCATGGAGATGGCACAATGGGGTCTTGGATGACTGTGCCACATGGTTGTGTTGGGGGCCTGGTCGTGGGCTGCATCCTGAGTGTGGACATGGATTGTGAAGGTCATCCTGCAGATGACAGTGATCCATTGCCGCCATCCCTGTTGGACGGTGATGTGGCTGGGTTGCCGGATGTTGAAGCAGAACTGTGCAGATGCACCCTGGATGTGGACAAGTCTCATGGGAGTTGTAAGGTACTTCTCCCTAGAGTGCAGGGTAGGATTGGACATGGATGTCGAAGTTGACCTGGGGGATGGTCTGTCTTGCCTTGAGGTGGGTCGAACAGTGGACCTTGTGCATAATGCAGAGTGTGCTGAGGCACAGATGCTGGTGATCAGCATAGCACATGTGGGCAAGCTTTCCATGATGCACACCAGCTCGTGTGCGTGGACACTGTGTGCCTGTGCAGGGCCCTTGCGTGTGGGACACAAGCAGTTGACCCAGCTATTAGGGGACAATCTGCAGATGAACACCTCAGTCGTGTACAAGTCCAGCATCAGGTGGCCAACGTGCAGCCATCTGCCAATGGATACCATGCAATATTCAATATGGGAACTGGCAAGGACAGCGTCTTTGGAGAGGGTGAGGAGCACCTGGCTGGCAATGGAACACCAGAGGATGATGAGATGCAGTGCGCATGTCATGGTGTAGAGGGGTATCCTGGACACATTGTAGACTGACACGCTGAGACATGATACCTGTGCCATGTGTCCCACAACGACACCATACTACATGCAGAGGCCTGGAGTACCACTCCCATGGCCTTGTTGGGGTACAGAGCCTGTGGGGAGTAGGAGGGACATGACCTGGTTGGTGTGACAGGGCCTGGAAGGCGTGCCAGCGCTGTGTAGGCAGTTGGAGTTGCACACTCATTATGCAAAGGTGTTGTGTGGGCGATGAGTGCATCCCTGAGTGCATGCAACAGATGTATTGGATGGACATTGCTTGGTGGGTGGCCTCAACATCATGGTGTAGCGTGATGTGGCACATGCAAGGACATGAGGCACGTGCAATGTGCACGTGGCATGTGCAGACGGTCCAGCCTTTGCCACCGCAACTGTGTCGCACACAAGCAGATTACAACAAAATGAATGGGTGGAGGGAGGAAGGGGGTTGCGTCTTAGAGGCGTGTGTGGGAGGGATAATCTATAAACTCTGTGTGCCCTTGCTGCAGGGCCTGCAGCAGCAGGCGCCATGTCCTGGAAACCATGCCACAAGTTGCACACTAACGCAAGCATGTCAGAATGGACCACTGCAAAAGGAGTATGAGAAGGGAGGAGTGTCTGGTCCAACATGGCACACACACAGACAATGGATCCACATGCAGCAAAGAGGCCGTTGTGGGGACTGAGATGGCAAAAAACCTACACAGCCATGTACATCGTGCACAATACATATCATAATCCCTGACAAACAGCTTGCATCTTGCTACTCTACACATAGACTCATATGCACAATCTGTGACAAGTATGCCAGACATGCCGTATGCACAGTGGCAAGAGACCTGCATTGACAGAGATGAGGCACCTTGGAGGCTGAGGGACACCTTTATTAGTCATGTTTGCCGGAAGGCAAATGCATCAATATTAACAGATGCACAGGTCATGTGGATGAACATGTGGAACCTACACTGGCACCCCCCTTTGCACCACAGATGCAGGAAACCCATAGAACTGGCACACAAGTGACAGGTTTGAGGCAAACACCCCGTGCTTCTCACGGAGAGGCTGCAATTCACCATTGAACCACCAATGGGGATGTCCCACACTATGTCAACCCGGTGCATCCCGTATGTTTCCGAGGGCAGTGTTACACACATTGATGCCTTCATCACAATCCACAATTACATAATAGATGACTGTCACCAAGTGTGACTATCAATTCAGGTGAATCCAGCTCCATGTCATGTGACCCATGGTGATTCTACATGTATGTTAAGTAACCGAACAGGAGCAGTGCACACACATTGCAAACACATAGCACACCCAAAAAGCCATGGTGCATCCCTTACCCTAAGGTGATTTTTCGACATGTCCGTGCATGTTACGCTGATTCAGCACACCATGCTGTATTCATGAGGAATAGCAGGAGCACAACAATGCCACCAGCAGACAGCATGCGCAAATACCTGGGGATGAGAGACACACAAGAAGTGAGCCAAAAGAAGCATATCCGCATGCATGGGCATGTACTCGACATGTATAAGGTAGTCAACAGGCTAGGTGAAAATAGTGTCTCAGGTAAGACATACTGTTATTACACCATCACTCGAGTGACACATCCAAACACACCTCTGACTCACTTGCCATACATGCAGATGGACCCACACATTGCAACACATGCCACACAAGGCTCAATGCGTGCACACTCAGACACTGCAACTCACCACTAAGCAAAGAAGTTGCGTATGAGCCGTCTCCGGATGTCCTCTTCCTCCTCCTCAACATCACTTGCCTCGTCACCAAGCCCCTCGTCCTCCATGGGGGGATGTTCCTGCTCATCCGGATCCAGGATGAGTGGCACAGCTTTCTTCACTGCCATGTTGTGCAGCATGCAGCACACAAGGAAGATTTTGCAGATCTTCACCGGTGCATATGGGAGTGCGCCACCGGTCTTGTCGAGGCACCGGAATCGGCTCTTCAGGAGGCCAAAGGTCCTCTCTATCACTCGCCTGGTCTGCCCATGGGCATTGTTGTACCGGTGATCGGAAGCCGTTCTGGGGTTGCGGAGAGGTGTGATCAGCCTTGGCATGTTGGGATAGCCAGAGTCCCCTACATGGAAACATCATGGACAGAAGTGGGTCAGGAGAAGCAGTAAGACAGAAAGATGACGCCAAATACAGGAGTAACAGAGTATACCCACCAACAAGACATGCTCGTTCGTTGCGCAGCTGCAGCATCATTTCAGGCACCCTGCTACGCCTCATGATGTAGGCATCGTGTGATGATCCTGGAAAACGAGCACAGACATGGGAAATCACCATGTTGGCAAGACACACCACAAGGGCATTAATGGAGTGGTAATGTTTCCTGTTCCTATAGGCTACCTCCTGTGCCTGTGGTGGTACCAAAGCCACATGTGTCCCATCAATAGACCCAATGACATGGGGCATCCCTCCCAGGGCATAGAAGTCACCCTTGACACCTGTCAACTGCTCAGGAGTTGGGAAATGTATAAACTCATCCAGGTGAAGCAACATGGCCTCTAAAAAATCATGCAGGACACGGCTGAACATGGTCTGGGACATGCCACCCACATGAGCAATGGTATGTTGGAACGTACCGGTGGCAAAGAAATGTAGGGCTGCCATCACCTTCATCTTGGGTGTCAGTGTAGTAGGATACCTGTGTAGCGGTTGGAGGTGTGGTGCCAGCCTTGCTGTCAAGTTCAGAATCAACCGTTGGCTGAAGCGGTAGCGGCGTATACAGTCATGTTCCGTCAGCGCAGCCAAGTCTGGGATTGGTCGGGGAGAGGCGGAGCCCTGCAGTAATTTGGAAGGGACAACGAAGAGTGAGTACAGTACAACAACACTGTCAATGTACTGAGCACATGTTGAACAGCCAATTCACATATGCTACATGCAGAGTCAGGTCTGTGCAATATATCCTGGACACGTATGCCAGGCAGGTGACACTCCTACCAAGAGGCATCTGCAAACGTGGATTCACAGGCTCAACATGACATGGCATGAGACTAGCTGTGGGCCAGTGTAAGTGAACAGGCAGACGCATTACAGGAGTGACCGACATCCACATGTGTGCAGGAGAAGGATGTTTATCATACAGACAGGTTGCAGAACACTAGAGGCACAGGTCACATGTCCCTGAAAACAGGACAGACCACACACCTTGCCATGAAGGGCTACATGTCAAAACTGATCACACATACATTGATACTACGCAGATATGTCCTTGTCTCGCAAGTCCATGTTCGATGCATACATACACACGTTACGTCTGATTCCACATGTGTCCTGGTGTGCATAATAGTGTGCCATGCCCATCCACACACATGCACATGTTGGATGCAGCAACTGCAGATGCATTAGACGGTACACCAACAGCAAGCTTGTGGGAACACATGACACACACATGACAACTCACATCGTGCTAAGCTGGTAGTCACATGTCAGGTGTCATTATCTGTGTACCTGGCATCAGGGGACAGTTGCGGGTGTTGGCGACTGTGCCATGCCAGTTACGCAGTGGTCAACAAGTCTGTACTACATGCACACATGTCAAAGGTGTGAAGGGGATGTGTGGCACATAGTGCAGCTTGACACATGACATGTGTACACAGCTCATCACACATCTACTGGGTTCAAACATGAGGAGATTTGTGCCACATCACAGCCTGACACACCTAGGCCCGAAACATGTAGGACTGCCCTGACAATGACTTGATGTCCAGCCTCGTCCAAGTATGACAGCTCAATTCCTTACTGTGTGCCGCCTGTCACCAGTGTAAGGTGTGAAACGCACCGTACACACGCTCTGAGGGCGTGTGTAGGCTCCTTATCACTATGGTGCTGTTGCCGTAGGCGTACGCCATGGTGGTATGGTCCGTACACACGTGTGTAGGGTCCGTACCACTATGGTTGTGCAGCCCTAGGCGTACGCCATGGTGATACGGTCCGTACACGCGTGTGTAGGGTCCGTACCACTATGGTTGTGCAGCCCTAGGCGTACGCCATGGTGATAAAGTCCGTACACGCGTGTGTAGGGTCCGTACCACTATGGTTGTGCAGCCCTAGGCGTACGCCATGGTGATACGGTCCGTACACGCGTGTGTAGGGTCCGTACCACTATGGTTGTGCAGCCCTAGGCGTACGCCATGGTGATACGGTCCGTACACGCGTGTGTAGGGTCCGTACCACTATGGTAGTGTCGCCGTAGGCGTACGCCATGGTGATACGGACCTTACACACGCGTGTACGGACCGTATCACCATGGCGTACGCCTACGGCGACACAACCATAGTGGTACGGACCTTACACACACGTGTACGGACCGTATCACCATGGCGTACGCCTACGGCGACACAACCATAGTGGTACGGAGCCTACACACGTGTGTACGGACCGTATCACCATGGCGTACGCCTACGGCGACACAACCATAGTGGTATGGTCCCTACACACGCGTGTACGGACTGTATCACTGGAGTAGTGGTGCCCTAAGGGCGTGGAACGCTCCGTACCTGTGTGTGTATAGTGAAATTACATAGAGGACACATGAGGGACAATTATAAGGGCCTAAATGCATGCTGGTTGTCATGGAGACCCAGTTTCAAGTTCACATTTTTTCAAGAGGTGGCCAGCATAAGTCGGTTGGAGACAATATACAAAGTTGCAAAGTGGTTGTTGACTTGACATCATGCTCATTTTTTTAAACATGCAAAGGCACCCACTGGGGTAGGTTTAAAGGGATTGAAGGAAACGTAGGATGCAAATGAGATTGACAAATCACTCTGTACTCCTGTAAATGAAACAGGCCAGGCAAGGCAAATATAAGGCAGCCAGTCCCCATTAGAGAGCACTTGCCTGCACAACCTTTCATTCCACACCACTGCTGCTGCTCGTGATTCCTCTGGCACCATGTCCAGGTCTGTGGAGAGGGCCCAGCCATTCACACAGGAGGAGAACCAGGCCCTGCTGGACGTGATCCTCTCACAGTACCCTTGCCTGTATGGGAGACCAGGGGAGCAGGTGAGTGCTGACTCCATTAGCTCAGACTGTGTCCCTGTTTTGTGACTGTCACTTCTGGCATAGTGTCCAGGTGTGACAGACATGCAATGTTCTTTAGAGTGGGTCCCAGGGGGGGGGGGGATGGGGGGGGGGAAGACTGATGTCTCCCATGCAGAGCATGCTGTAGTGCATGTCTGCACTCCTCACTTGCATAGTGCTCACTGTGACAAGCACTGCATGGTGCATGCCACACTCAGCCTGGCTAATCCTCTTGGGAATGTTGTTTCTACAGTCCTGTTGTGATTCTGTGTTCCCCCCAGGGAGACAGGTGACTGTACCCACAGATGTGTGTGAGTTGAGTGTACCTGTGGTGAGAGTGTCCAAATGATGTGTCCGTCCCCTGGACATTGGTGTGTGTGTAAGTCCCCTGTCATGTGGGTGAGTGTCTATGTGGAGTGTTGCACCCCAGCTGCATGAGGGATGCATATACCCTACCCATCTGATGTGAGCAGGGAGCAGTGCTGTGTGTCTGACGTGCTGAGCCTGCCCCACACCTGTGACACCCCCCGGTCTAGTGCCACATGTGCAGAGTGATATTTGTACCCGCATTTGCCAATGGCAGGTGATTGTCCTGTGCCTGTGTGTGTCTGTGTACCCTGCTGAGGTTGCGCCAGTGGCCTGGGGCATGTGACTGCTTTGAGGTGCTGTACATAATCGTGGTGTAGCTTGTGATGCACAGTGTGAGCCGGGATCAGTGATTGTGTTGCACCCCTCATTCCACCTGTGTACTTTCAATGCCACGTCGTGCATTTGGCCTTCCCCAGAGGATAATGTCCCTATGATGAAGGTGCAATGATTTTGCTGCATACTATGCCCTGTTCAAACCAGCCGAATTGTTCACATGTGTGTCTCTGTGACATGTAGCAGGTGTATTGATGTTGTCTCACTTCGTCATCCTCACAGGTAGGCGCCGATGCCAAGGGGGAGATCTGGAGGAGAGCCGTCAGTGCCGTGAGGTCGGTGGAGGGTCGGAGGCGGCGCCTGCCCCATGTGAGGAAACGCTGGGCGGATATCCGGTGCTGGACCAGGAGGATCGCCCGGGTCCTGCTGGGGGACTCACCTGAGAGCCACAAGAACCGTGGGCGCCGGCGCCTGACCCACCAGATGAAGCGTGTGCTGGCGGTGGTCTTCCCTGACTTGGATAGGCGCCTAGCGGAGAAGCAGCAGCAGGAAGGGGGTAGGTACATGTGTGTTTGTTGTGTGTCACCAGCTTTTTGAAGTGCGCAGTTGCATGGATACACTGGCAGGGTTCATATGTGCAGTACATATCCTGTTCCCCAAAGTAAACCAGTGCTGTTCTTCCTCCCTTCCCCTCCTTGACACGTGTTCCCTGGTCTGTGTGTAGTTACTCTTGCACAAGGTCATCTAGGCTGCCAGTTAATCCAAGTGCCCAATGCTTGCAGCATCATGTGTGGGGGTTGTGTGTAACATGTGTTGGGACCTTGCCTGTGCCCTGGCCAGTTCAGTCAATGTGGGGTCCATGTTAGTTGGCACTGAAGCTGAGTCCTGACATAGGAGTGTGTCTGAAAAGTGTACTGCCTTGCTGCATGCATGACCGATGTTGTGGCCTCAGACATGATGTGCATGAGTGGGAGATATGCATAGTGCAGGGACGTTTGCTTCTGTTGCAGTCATATCCATCCCGGACCATGGAGGAGTGTGGCCACTACAGTCCCCTGGGGCACCTTTTCATAGGTATCATGTGTGTCATCCAACAATGTGGACATTTACTGTGTCTTCAGCATAGGTTGGGCTCTGTGGCATTGTACCCTGGCCTAATGTGTATATACGTAATGTGTGCTACATGTGTCCACTGTACAGGGTGATCCAATTTGGCTTGTGCATACTCACAGTGGCCGGTGCCAGTGTATTTTGGTACAACTATCTGATGATGGTTGTTAGTCAATTTTATGTGTTGACAGGCGCACAAGGGTTAGTTCGTGTACAATCAGGATTTATTGAAGGGCATTTTAGTAATCCCTGAGTAAGAGGTGTAAGTACTTCCTCTGTGTCACTCACATTGTCTCAGGTAGGGGGGGGTTTGTGCGGGAAAGGCCTACATGTCCAAACCGTATGTGTCCTTGCCAGGTCTGGCCTGTGTGTGATGATTGTCTGGACATACACTCAACATGCAGTGACCCAGTCATGTTGGGCAGGGTTTAATGTATTTGCTAAGCAGCATGTGCCAAAAGTTACAAGACATGGTTCCTGCTCATCCCTTTTTTGGCTACGGTGTGTGGTCCACATGCTGTACTCGACTGCCCCCAGAGACTTGCTCCTCTGTCTAATTTGATATCAAGTTATTTGCTGTTGTGTCATGCTCTCCATTGTTTCTCAGTGGCATGGTGGGTCAACCAACTGTGTGGTGCAGGGCCTACATATGTGCGTAGTATTGTAGATGTTACTCATGTTGCTTTTCATGCTATGCATTGTGACCTATGCAGTTTTGAATCATGTGTCATATGTATACAGGTGTCTGATTATTTCCTGTCTCTTCACCTTGCCCACAGCATCGTCGGGGGAAACCGAGGGAGACACTGGCACGTAAATTGAGGAGGGATCCAGCAGCGGTGCCACCATTGCTGGCGAGTCTGTCTCAGCGAGTGGCGCGGAGGGGAGTGCGGCGGAGGACCTGTCCAGTCCCACCACCGACTATGACGCTGACGGGTCCGAGGCTGAGCTCCCTGAGAGGGTGGACACTGCTCCCAGAGCTGAGAGCAGCACTCCATCTGTCGCCGCCCCCTCCATTCCCATCACCCGCAACCCACCTGCTCGGGTCCCTTCCCACCGTGCTAGGCGCCAACAGGTCTCCTTCGTGCCAGGCACCGCACCCCCTGCCCCTGTATCCCATGCTGCCGTCAATGCCGAGTCTGTGGACATTCAGCGGCAGTTGCAGGTTGGTCAGGCATCGATGCTTACTGTCCTCCATGAGCACACCAGACTGCTGACACAGATGTTGTCGTACATGGAGGGCATGTCAGCAGCGATGTCTGATCAACGGATGTTGCTGAAGTCCATAGACTCCTCACTGACTGCAGCAGTGGATCTCCAGCAGCGCTCCGTCCCCCCCCTACCCCTGCACCATCCACACTTCCTACTCCCATGCCTGTCCCACGCACACCCAGACGTCCCCATGCACGCAACCCACCAGACACAGGCAGCACACCACCAGGGAAGGCAAAGCGCACTCCTCCAGTCATGTACACACAGGGGGAAGTAGGCACACCCACTGGGTCTGGGGGCAAACGGCAGCCACGCAGCCAGTGTGGGAGTCCACATTCCTCAAGACCCACTTCCTCCAAAACCACTCCCCTTAGCTCCCCTGCCCAACAGTCAGACAAGGAGTCCTTCATGGCCAGTCTGTCCCTCAGCCCCAGTGTGACACCACCCCGCAAGCGGTCGATAGAGTCCCCGGGCAGGGGAGTTGAGTCCCCCCCCTGTCCACACCCTCCCCCAGTAGCGCTGCAACCCATCCCTCCGAACCCCCCCCCCCCTCCTTGGGGCCTGTGGTTCATTCGGGTGCAGGGGAGACGCTGGGCGACCTGGCAGTAGTGTGTAGCGCCATGCTGGAATCCACCTTTGGCGCTGCCGCACCCCCTAAGGTGGAGTTGTCCGTCCCTGCACCCACGACACCTACCCTTGCCCCTCCTGTCCCTGCGGTGCCTGGTCCTTCCCCCCCACATGATGCCCCCCCTTCTGTGGATGAAATGGACATGTGAACTGTGCAGGCAAGCTAGGGGACACACGTCCCAATGTGTACCCCCCCAGGACTTTGCTGATGGCCTGGCCCATGGGCCTTGTAAATCGTGGACATTTAAAACAATTTATTTTGAATGCTGAATAAAGCATTTTGTTTTTCTTTTGCACACTTATGCTTTCCTGGACTTGCTGTTGGTGGTGCTGCTCCATGATTTGGGGTGGTAATGTGTTAGGTGTCTGGGAAATGTTGTAGTGTGCTGCTCATGGGGTGGACCCTGGTATCTGTGTGCCATCACATGGGCTCTGCAAATAATCTTTGATCACGTGTGCTCTTACTGTATGGTGATATTGTCCCAAGGTGTGTTCCTTCCTCTGTGGACCCTGACATCTTCCCTGCAGGCTGTTTCCCAATTGTTGTGCTGAGCTGTGTCTACATATCCTGGATGTGTGACGGATCCCTTCAACTTCGGCCATGCCTGCTCAGCAATGTCTCCACCTGCATCATTTGTGGCATCCTTGGTGGTCACTGTACTAGTGTATGGAGTATATTGACATGACTTCATGTGGACATGTTCACTTTTACGCCCTATGCATGTGTGTACTCCCAGCCTCGCACACATGTATTACGTGGTCTGCAGGGTCTTTGGTCACCTGACTGACAATTGTGGGCATTGTATCTGTGGGTACTCCACCCTTTTCCTTCCATGGGAGTACCAACTTGTTGGCTGCCCCAGCACCTGTACATGCCTATCAGTACTGGAATGTGCGTGACAGTGTGTGTTCCCTTTGGGTCTCTTAGTTTAGTAGGGTGGCACATGAGTATACAGTCTTGTTGCATGCTCTCATTGTGTGTATTGTGCTGCCAGCACCAGGGGTGGGTATGCATGTGTCATATGTCTGGGCACTGCTGGTGGGACTCGGCACCCACCCCTCCTATGTCTGGGCACTGCTGTGGGGACTCTGCACCCACCCCTCCTATGTCTGGGCACTGCTGGGGGGACTCTGCACCCACCCCTCCTATGTCTGGGCACTGCTGGGAGGACTCTGCACCCACCCCTCCTATGTCTGAGCACTGCTGGGAGTAATCTGCACCCACCCCTCCTATGTCTGGGCACTACTGGGAGGACTCTGCACCCACCCTTCCTATGTCTGGGCACTGCTGGGAGTGATAGGCACCCACCCCTCCTATGTCTGGGCACTGCTGGGAGTGATAGGCACCCACCCCTCCTGTGTCTGGGCACTGCTGGGAGGACTCTGCACCCACCCCTCCTATGTCTGGGCACTGCTGGGAGGACTCTGCACCCACCCCTCCTATGTCTGGGCACTGCTGGGAGTGATAGGCACCCACCCCTCCTATGTCTGGGCACTGCTGGGAGGACTCTGCACCCACCCCTCCTATGTCTGGGCACTGCTGGGAGTGATAGGCACCCACCCCTCCTATGTCTGGGCACTGCTGGGAGGACTCTGCACCCACCCCTCCTATGTCTGGGCACTGCTGGGAGTGATAGGCACCCACCCCTCCTATGTCTGGGCACCGCTGCAAGGACTCTGCACCCACCCCTCCTATGTCTGGGCATTGCTGGGAGTGATAGGCACCCACCCCTCCTATGTCTGGCCACTACTGGGAGGACTCTGCACCCACCCCTCCTATGTCTGGGCACTGCTGGGAGGACTCTGCACCCACCCCTCCTATGTCTTGGCACTGCTGGGAGTGCTAGGCACCCACCCCTCCTATGTCTGGGCACTGCTGGGAGTGATAGGCACCCACCCCTCCTGTGTCTGGGCACTGCTGGGAGGACTCTGCACCCACCCCTCCTATGTCTGGGCACTGCTGGGAGGAGTCTGCACCCACCCCTCCTATGTCTGGGCACTGCTGGGAGTGATAGGCACCCACCCCTCCTATGTCTGGGCACTGCTGGGAGGACTCTTCACCCACCCCTCCTATGTCTGGGCACTGCTGGGAGTGATAGGCACCCACCCCTCCTATGTCTGGGCACTGCTGGGAGGACTCTGCACCCACCCCTCCTATGTCTGGGCACTGCTGGGAGTGATAGGCACCCACCCCTCCTATGTCTGGGCACTGCTGGGAGGACTCTGCACCCACCCCTCCTATGTCTGGGCACTGCTGGGAGTGATAGGCACCCACCCCTCCTATGTCTGGGCACTGCTGGGAGGACTCTGCACCCACCCCTCCTATGTCTGGGCACTGCTGAGAGTGATAGGCACCCACCCCTCCTATGTCTGGGCACTGCTGGGAGTGATAGGCACCCACCCCTCCTGTGTCTGGGCACTGCTCGGAGGACTCTGCACCCACCCCTCCTATGTCTGGGCACTGCTGGGAGGACTCTGCACCCACCCCTTCTATGTCTGGGCACTGCTGGGAGTGATCGTCACCCACCCCTCCTATGTCTGGGCACTGCTGGGGGGACTCTGCACCCACCCCTCCCATGTCTGGGCACTGCTGGGGCTGATGGCCACATACCCCCTATGTGTCTGTCCACTGGCATGGTACGAGCCGTACCCACGTCCCACAGGCATGGGTACGGCTCGTAGCACCATTGCAGTGGTGATGTGGGGGTATGCTTGGTACGAGCCGTACCCACGTCCTGGAGGCATGGGTACGGGTCGTACCCCTATTGTTGGGGTGCCGTAGAGGTACGTATCGTACCCATGCCTTTAGGACGTGGGTACGGCTCGTACCAAGCGTACCCCTACATCACCACTGCAATGGTGGTACGGGCCGTACCCATGCCTGTGGGACGTGGGTACGGGCCGTACCGCCATTGTGGCGGTGACGTAGGGGTACGCGTGGTACGGGCTGTACCCACGCTCTGGGGGCGTGGGTACGGGCCGTACCGCCATTGTGGCGGTGACGTAGGGGTATGCGTGGTACGGGCCGTACCCACGCTCTGGGGGCATGGGTACGGGCCGTACCACCATTGTTGGGGTGCCGTAGGGGTACGCACCGTACCCACGCCTTAAGGGCGTGATACTGGTCGTACCACGCCCACCCCTACGTCACCCCAAGAATGGCGGTACGGGCCGTACCCATGCCTGTGGGACGTGGGTATGGGCCGTACCGCCATTGTGGCGGTGACGTAGGGGTACGCGTGGTAAGGGCCGTGCCCACGCTCTGGGGGCATGGGTACGGGCCGTACCACCATTGTTGGGGTGCCGTAGGGGTACGCACCGTACCCACGCCTTAAGGGCGTGGGTACGGGTCGTACCACGGCCACCTCTATGTCACCCAAAGAATGGCAGTACGGCCCGTACCCATGCCTTTGGGACGTGGGTACGGGCCGTACCGCCATTGTGGCGGTGATGTTGGGGTGGACGTGGTACGACCCGTATCCACGCTCTTAAGGCGTGGGTACGGTGTGTACCACAATTGTTGTGTTGCCGGTTCGCGTCCATGTTGACTTCCGTTGTGGCGGACGCAGGCCTTGGTGGAGACGCCCCCACCCCCGAAGTGACCAGGCCCTGGGGGTCAGGTATGTACAGGGCATGTTTGATTTAGGACTTGGGTGGGGGTTATGTTTCCTGGCCCTGCCCCCCCCCTTTGACCCTGGGTGTTGTTCTGACCTTCTGCGGCGTCTGCGTCGGTTCCTGTACACCAGGTGGACTGCTATGAGGGCCGGGATGACACGTAGGTTGGGGTCCATGGCTGTCCGTCGCGTACAGGTGCTCCTTGTGCGCGTCGTCCTGATTTCTCGGCAGTTTTTGACTCCCGTAAAATATTGTCCGTGCGGAGTGACGTCGACACGAATCGTACTTGCTGGTTCGTGAAACGCTGCCTGTCTCCGTCCGGACGTCATGTCCTCGTTGTCCCGGATCAGAATTGTGGGTATTTTTCGTTCGGTCGGTGCTTTTTACGATTCGTACGCAAATGGTGTTTGCGTACGAATCGTACTTGCATGTTTGTAAGGTATTTCTACCGGGTACGAGTCGGACGGAGAAAACGCTCCGTCCGACGGTTCGTACCCGGTTTATCCAGGATCGGAATCAACCCCAAGGTTTCTGCTCTTAAGACTTTGTCTCTCGATTGTAAGTTTGTTACTTTACAAGAGGACTTAATTAGAGATCAGGTCGTTATGCATGTTAATAACTCTACCATTCAGGAGAGACTATGAATTAATGGCGACAACGATCTAGAAAGTATTTTGGTTATTGTAAGGAAGTCAGAAATGTCTTGCAGGAGTGTAAAACAAGTCAAGGGTGATGTTAGCAGTATAAACAATGAAACTGTTGCTAAAGTGAATGCTAAACATGCTGTCAAAGGAGAAGACTTTAAAAAAAGAAACAATTTAATTCTTATAAGAGTAAAAATGAAGTCAACAAAGATAATTGGAGATGCTACAGATGCAATAGCAAGTCACATCTCGCCAATTTTAAATTCTCTCCAGCAATTAAACAGAAATGTTCTAGTTGTGGTGTTGTTGGACACTTTACAGTAGCCTGCAGAAGGAATAAAAATAACAGAGTTAAATGCATTGAACAAAATGATGGTAGTGATGAAGAAGAAAGCAACACAGATTGTAGTGACAGTAGTTCTTATGTTCTCAACATTAGGGATTCTGATCCCACCATTCTCAATGTTGATAATTCCTTTATTTAAAAAAAAACTGTTTGCAATATGGTTATTGGAGGTGTGAGCACCCAAATGTACGCTGACTCTGGGTGGCATTATCCTATTGTAAATGAAACAGTTTGCTTAGAGGTTAGGTGGTGATCTAGAAATTCCTGTTATTAATCCGGAAGGTTAATCTGGAGAAAGGATTGAGATCTTTGGTTTTAGCAGTTTAGTCTTCAGGATCAAGAATCGTGAATGCATTGCTAAATTCTATGTTTCTAAGAAGGGACCTTCAGTTCTTAGCTGGTTTGAACAAGGTAAGATTGATATCATCCTTAATCCCAACAGTCCAGAACCCATCATGGTTATTGATGTGCAAAATGGCATTGGGAGTCTTATTTTCAAATAATTTCCAAGTGTGTTTGGAGAGGGAATTGGCAAATTAGTTACCTTTAAACACAAGATACGACTAAAAGAAAGCGCTTGTCCTAAGATTTTTAAGGCACACAATATTCCCATAGCTGTGCGTGAGGAAGTTAAGAAAAAACTTGAAATACTGGTTAAGGAAGGAATTATTGAGAGGATTGAATCTTCTGAGTGGATTTCACCCATCATAGTAGCCAAGCGTGCCAATGGTAAGATTAGGCTCTGCAAAGACTTGCGCCATCTCAACAATAACATTGTGGTAGATCAATTTCCATTACCTCGTATATCTGAGATGTTAGCCAATGTTAGTGGAGCAAAAGTCTTTTCTACAATAGTTTTATCTGCCGCATATCACCAAATTGAACTTCATGAGAAATGCAAAGATTACCCTGCATTCATCACTCATTTCGAGTGTTTTAGATACAATAGAATGCTTTTGGATTAGCTTCCGCGGCAGCCATTTTCCGACGTGTCATGCAAGATATTTTAAACAATTGCAAGAATGCCATATGTTTCCAGGACGATATTCTTGTCTTTGGATGTAATGAACTGGAATATATTTCAGCGTTGGAAAAGGTGCTTAGTGCTCTCAGTGATCGTGGTTTTACCATAAAACACTCCATATGCAAATTCGGTGTGAAATATGTAACTAATCTTGGACATGAACTATGTGAAGAGGGCCTTAAACCTAAAACTGACTTAGTTGAGGCCATTCAAGCTGCACCCCATCCCAAAGATGATGTCAAATCCTTCTTAGGATTAACCGAGTTCTATTCTACGTATATTCCCAATTTTTCATGTCGCACATTTAACATAAGACAGTTAGTGAAGCACAAAAATACGTTGTTGTGGTCTAATGATTGTGAAACCGAATTTCTCGATGTGAAGAAAGCTATTTGTATTGCCACTGCTCTTTCTGGTTTTAACCCCTCACTCACATGTATCATTACCACTGATGCCAGCTCGAAGGGTTTAGGAGCTGTTCTTGTGCAGAGATCCGAATCTGGTAGAGAATGTATTACTGCACACGCGTCGAGAGCACTAACGCCTGCCGAACAAAAATATTCAGCTATAGAAAGAGAAACCTTAGCAGTCGTCTGGGATCTGGAACACTTTAGGATGTTTGTCTGGGGTAAAGAATGTTTAATAAGAAGCGATCACAAACCTTTAGTACGTTTACTCACCACAGAAGGCATGTTGAAAGCTTTTGCACGCATAGCATGCATGTCTATGCGACTCCAGGATTTTGTCTACACTATTGTTTATGTTCTGGGCAAGGATAATGTAACTGCCGACTTCTTGTCTAGAATGCCTCTACCTCTCAAAGAAGACATTCGTAATGAGTGGGATGAATTTCAAATTGCTTTAGTGCCTGATGAAGGATGTATGCCTATAGACCAGGCAGTGTGAAGTGAGGAATTTGCCAAAGATACTTTATTAAAAAAAGTGGAAAGCTATATTTTTGGGTGGATGGCCAAAAAAAAAACCATCAGTCCTGATCTTAGATGTTATTGGGAAGTAAGAAATGAATTGTCTTGCACTGATGGTGTACTTAGAAGGGGCGACCGTGCCATTCCTCCTAGCAAGTTAAGACACAGCATAGTTTTACATGGTCATGAAGGCCATAGTGGTTTTGTCAGAACAAAGCAAATGGTGAAGAAAGGTTTTTGGTGGCCTGGCGTTGACATGTTCATTGAACGCATTTTGAGGAACTGTAACTCGTGCGCAAATTCTGACAAATCTCTCATTACACTTAAACCTAATATGGGAGATCACATCATTCCTGATAATCCATGGAAAACCGTTGCCATGGATATTATGGGACCCATTGGACCTCATTCTAAGTTTATCCTTGCTGTCATTGATGTATTTTCAAAATGGCCGGTTATTAAAATTGTAGAAAAGGTTGACACTGACAATGTTTTGACTTTTTTGGATGAATCCTTCACTGAGAAAGGGTTTCCTGTACGTCTTATCACAGACAACGGTGTCCAGTTTTTGTCCAATAAAGCCAAAGCATAATTCAAAAGAGTTGGTATAACTCATTGCACCACTTCCTTATACAATCCCAGTGGTAACGGTATCATTGAGAGGTTTAACAGAGCCCTCAAAGGCGCCATACAATTAGCTGGAATGGACAACAACAATTGGGAACTGCACATTTTTAAAACTGTTTAAATGTACAGGACCACTACCAATGTCATGACGGGTTGCTCTCTTTTTGAGGTCATGAGGGGCAGATTACCTAGAACCAAATGTAATCCTGCATGGTTAGCTCCTTCTAACTCTTACAACCTAGATTTGGTAGCTATCAAGGAAAAAATTGTTCAGACTCATGCTACCAATAAGGAATCTTTTGACAAAAAGAAAGGCTCTAAACAAGATCCCATTGTCAAGGTCGGTATGCTTGTTAAAGTGAAGAAACCTTTGAAAGTTAAAAAAGGCGAGAGCCAGTTCATGGGCCCATTTGAAATTAAAGAAGTACCAAAAAACTCTTTGAGGCTAACCAATAACAAAGTATGAAATTTAAGTAGAATTGCTGTTCTCAAAGCTAACAAAGAAGTGTATCTTAACACTAACAATTGCACACATGACAAACAAAGTGCTAAGGAAATCAGCTATTTAGATAGCTTAGATGGTGATAACCTGGTTGAGAATCGTGTTTCTATTCACTGTGTTGACTATGTTCCCAACACTGTTGTATGTACTAAAGAACTTGGGAAACGCTCATGGAAAAAATCTGGTTGGATGTCTGATTTTGTTTCCCTTATTAGAAACAAACTTGTCAAATAATATGTTTTTTTTCCCTCCATTAAAGGGGATAGGTGTGTTGCATAGGAATCTTCTGTTTGTTCGCGTGCTTGCATGCACGCTTTTGCCTTGTGGTGTTTTCCTTTGAATCTCTTGGCTCATGGCACGATCACGATGTTCTAGAATGGAGCATTTGATCGGGTCTGTGAGCCGAGATTGTCAATTTCCTGGAGCCTGCCGGTGCTGGAAGAGTTGTAGCTGGTGGTGCTTCCTTTCGGGAGATTAAACTCTTTTTTTTCTCTACAAATTGCTTGCGCCTCCTACTTAACAGGGAGATACTGGGACCTGACTATTAGATACATGTTCACTTAGAGATTTGTGTCATATGATCATGCTTCATTGAATATTTTTGAGAGAAAATGTGTATATACATATATTATCTACTGGCGGTCGCCAGTAGATAGTTATAGTTAGGACTTATTTTCCATAGGAAATCTGCAACATTCTATTTTGAATAACGTTGGCGCCGGTTGACGAATCCTCGCGAAATTTTCCAAACTTTTGGCCAGCTCTGCTCCGCTCCTACCCTGAAAGTTTTGCGGTGATCCGTCAAGCGGGGACCGAGAAAAAAGGGGGGTCCCAAAACGCGTTTTCCCCATGCAATTTTCAATAGGATCTGTTGTCGCAGCTACAGCCCGAACCGCTGAACGGAATGACACCAAATTTGGCAAAGAGGTAGTCCTCAGTTCGGACTTGTGTCTTTTGCATATATGGTGTGAATCTGTTCAGTAGTTCCTGAGAAAATTAGGGTAAAAAAGTTAGTGATATCTATGGCCGCGGAGGATCCGCGGACCCTACCCGCACCGTAAGCGCACCCTCCTCGAACTAAGCGCGCACCCTCCCGATCGCATGCTGAATGCTAATTGGCTGTCGAGTGTCTCTCTACATTCGAAACCAGGAACTGTTGGTGGCCATTTTCTGCCTCGGCAGAAGCGAGGCTGAAGATGCAAGGGGAATAAGTGTGTAAAACATCTAAAGGGGGCAGAGTGGAAATACTCTGACCCTCTAGAGGTGCTAAGGGGGTCCCAGAAGGACCCCCTGGGTCCCCCTTTTTTTAAAAAAAAAAACACGGGGAAATGCGCGCACGGTGCACGCATCCTATCGCATTAAATGCACGGATTCTCTCGCGGTGGCTGCGCGGATCCACGGCAACGTTTTTTGAAAAACGACAACTAAATCATTAGTTATATGACAACTTTCTACACTGAAAGGTAGGGTGTATATTTCTGTTTTTTAAAGGTATGATTGTTATTGGTTAACAAAAACAGATTGTAAGGAACATTATATATGATAAGCTGATATGTTGAAAAGTCAAGCACACTTCCTGTCTTGTGTAGGAACATTATGTGCTGAACTTGTGACCTGTGAGCTCAGTGCAGTGTTCCATGACCTGTTTCTATGGTAACAGGCAGAAGGCAGATTGGGGGAAGGGTTGAAATGTATTTCAGTTGGAAAGGGTTGAAATGTTTAACCAATAGAAATGTGTGTTTGCTTTTGAGTTTATGTGCGAAGGATTGTGATTTGATGTTTACTTGTATATATGTGGAAAATGAAAGGGAAACTTTTTCATTCTTTGCTTTTGCTGAGAGGTGCACAGTGCAGAGATTCTGTTAAAGAAAATATGGTGAGTGATTGATATACTTCTTAATCTACAAAAGAACTTGAAAGATGAGTTATTTAATTGTGAGGGGATGTATATAGACTATTTTGATTTTAATCAGACTAATGTATTTTTCCTGCTAAAGTGTAGGGAGTACTTTTTTTCTCTACAATGTGTGTGCATGTAGAAACCATTCTGTGATAAGCATTTGTGTTTTCCATGTGTTTGTAGACAGATAACTGTGCTGTTTTTATATTTTGGTAGAATTAGAAACCAGTCATTGTTTATGAATTTGTGAAATGAGTTATGTTATGTTTCTATACTAAAATGAAGTACTACTTCTAGATGAAGAAATGTGTTTTGGTATAGTGCAAGGGATAGTGTTGTTTGTCTAGAATCACACAGTGAGTCTGTGTGCATTTGGGAACCACTGTGAGAGAAGCATTTGGTAACATCGTGTATTTGCTGACAGATAACTGTTTTAACTTGTCATGTTGTGAAGTTTTAGTAGCATTAGAAGACAGTTATGGCTTATGATTTGATTAAATGAGTCAGGCTTTGACAGAAAAGTGCAGTCCTGAAATATGTAGATTGTGTGCAGTTCCCTTACCAGTTGCACTGTAGTGAATGAGTTTTGGTAAACTCCTAGGGATAGTGGTGCATGTCTAGAATCACAGTGTGAGTTAGTGTGTATTTGGGATCAGTGTGAGAGAAGCATTTGGTGATATCATGTATTTGCTTACAGATAACTTTTTTAAAACCTGTCATGTTGTGAAGTTTTAGTAGCATTAGAATCCAGTCTTTGCTTATGCGTTGATTAAATGAGTCATGCTTTGACACTGATGTGCTGTACTTAAATATGTAGATTGTGTTCAGTACCATTAACTCTTCCAGACTAGTGAATGAGTTTTGGTAAACTCCTAGGATAGTGTTGATTGTCTAAAATCACACTGTGAGCCTGTGTGCATTTGGGTAAGGATTGTGAGAGATGCATTTGGTAACATTGTGTATTTGCTGACAGATAACTGTTTTAAAACCAGTCAGGTTGTGAAGTTTTAGTAGCATTAGAAGCCAGTCTTTGCTTATGCTTTCATTAAATGAGTCAGGCATTGACAGTAAATTGCAGTCGTGAAATATGTAGATTGTGTGCAGTTCGCTTACCACTTCCACAGTAGTGAATGATTTTTGGTAAACTCCTAGGTATAGTGTCTAGAATCACACTGTGAGTCTGTGTGCATTTGAGAACCACTGTGAGAGAAGCATTTGGTAACATTGTGTATTTGCTGACAGATAACTAATTTAAAACCTCTCATGTTGTCAAGTTTTAGTAGCATTAGAAGCTAGTCTTTGCTTATGCATTGATAAAAATGAGTCAGGGTTTGACAATAAGGTGCAGTACCATGTACTATTCTGTTCACTGTGGCAGAACTGAAAATTTAAAAGTTTTACCTAAGCACTGTCCTAGAAGTAGTCTGATTATTTAGTCAGTTTCTAAGTACCAAATAGACTGCTTCAAATGTCTATGCAGTATGCATGTAGTGTTCTAACATACTAAACACTTGTCTTTTACACCTTCAATTCCCTAGTCAGTATCCATACACTTCCAGGAAACATCCCGTCACTTCCTTTGCAGTCCTCTAGAGACCCATTCAACAGCATGTACTAATCCATTCACTGTGCCAAAACCCAAACACTTATAAATTCACCAAGACACTCTCTTTCCAGTACTCTAATGATTCAGTCACTGCCTAAGTATTCATGCACTGAGCCAGGTCTTAGCACATGGACTTCTTCAAACCCCTATCCACTATGCATGCAGTCCTCTATGCACCTACACACTTGTCTTTCACACCTTCAATTCCCCAGTCAGTAGCCGTTCACTTCCAGCAAACACCCTGTCACTCCATTTACACTCCTCTAGTGACCCATTCAGCATCATGTACTAATCCATTCACTGTGCCAAACCCTAATAAATTCACCCAGGCACTCTCCTTGCAGTACTCTAATCATTCAGTTAGTACCCGAGTACTCATCCAGTGACCCAGGCCTTAGTATATGGACTGCTTCAAACCCTTATCCACTATGCATGCAGTCCTCTAACCACCTACACAATTGTCTTTCTCACCTTCAATTCCCTAGTCAGTATCCATACACTTCCAGGAAATACCCTGTCACTCCCTTTGCAGTCCTCTAGTGACCCATTCAGCACCATGTACTAATCCATTCACTGTGCTAAAACCCAAACACTTATAAATTCACCAAGATACTATCTTTGCAGTACTGTAATCATTCAGTCAGTGCCTAAGTATTCATACACTGAGCCAGGCCTTAGCACATGGACTGCTTCAAACCCCTATGCACTATGCATGCAGTCTTCTAACCACCTACACACTTGTCTTTCACACTTTCAATTTCCTAGTCAGTATCCATACAGTCCAGCACTTGTGGCTGCCTTTGCACTCCTCTAGTGACCCATTCAGTACCAAGTACTAATCCATTCCCTGTGCGAAAAGCCTAGCACTTATAAATTCACCTAGGCACTCTCCTTGCTGTACTCTAATCATTCAGTCAGTACCCAAGTAGTCATGCAGTGAGCCAGGCCTTAGCACATGGACTGCTTTAAATGCCTATGCAGTATGGATGCAGTCCTCTAATCACCTACACAGTTGTGTTTCACACATTCAATTCCCTAGTTAGTATTCATACTCTTGTAGCAAACACCCTGTCACTCACCCAGTCTGTCTCCTTATAGTACTGTAATCATTTAGTCAGTTAGCATGTAGTCTTTTAGTGAGGTAGGCTTTAGGGCATGAACTGCTTCAAAGTAGTATGCACTATGCATGTAGTGTTTTAACGATCGTCACACTTGTGGTTCAAGACTATAGTTTCCTAGTCAGTTTTTATATAAAATGTGTTTGTATAGTAATGGAATAGTATAAATTTGAAAGTTATTAATATACATTTATTTGTGATTCTTTTTTACAGATACAGAACAGGAGTGTTTCTCATCTGTTTGCACTCTTCTCGTGCAAGATTGTTTGGATGAAGGGTCCTTAGGTGTTTCATCATACTTGCTATGCCGCATGAGTATTTTTTGTTAGGATCCCCTCGTAACAGAACTCTTTGGCAAATCTTACGAATGAAGAAGGTGGCATTGGTCTTTGTTTGCCCCTTGGAAAAAGTTACAAATTTCTTCACCACTGAAGAAAAACGTTGTGGGCGTGGTGCCTTCTGCAAAACAATTTCCTCAGATTCGGTAAATATTTTAAAGCGGCAACATTTACAGTTTTTGTAAGTTAAACTTATAAAATTTTGTTAGCTGTATGCATTTTATATATCTGTGATTTGTTTCTTGTGGTATTTTGTTGAGAATACCATGTTGTTGTTTTTTTAACAATCTTTCTGATTTTCCAGGTCTGTCGTCGATATCCGTGGTTCCCACAGGAGTGTTCCGCCTTGTTGTTTTGTATTATTCTTGTTACATTTTGTTTATTAGTTTATTGTTTATATTTAGGTTAATAAAAAAATTAAGTTTGAAAATAGTTTATCGTTTATATATTTATTATTATAAAAAATAAAGTTTGAAAAAAAAACGTAATGTTTTTGGTTGTTCTCTTAACTGCTGTGTGACTCTTTCTTGTTCTTATTACTGTTAATTGATGGAGTCCACCATGGTGTTAAATTTTGGGGCACTTATCGCTGGCATACTGGTGATATCTGCAGTTTGCACCAACTGAATAGTTTGTTAGATTTATCTCAACTTTACTTCCGTTAAAGTGCTGATAATGAAATGGAGAGTAGCCGTTCCCGTGCAAAAAGACACGAGGTGCACCTTTGCGATTTATTCTAAATACTAAAATCCTGTATTGTATTGCACTGAGGTATTGGCTGCACTTACAGTGTACACACAAAATCTAGTAAGAAATCTCATTGTATTTATATTGATTGGGAATAGTGCGTCAGGTGCTGGATCTTGACGAGATACACTGCTAAGTTCGTATATTGTTGTGCACACAAAAAAAATCACATCACAACTTTCACACCAATTGCAATGCGAAACATATTCCGGCGATAAGACACGTTAGCACCAGGGATTGGGAGACCTGGGGGAATGCTGGGTGGTAGGAAATTTGTGTCAGCCCGGTGATGCCACAACTTTCCCTCACGAAAATGTGTTGAAAAAGTGATTTTTTCAGCTAATTTGAGGTTTGCAGGGGATTCTGGGTAAGAAAACGTTGGGGGATCCACGCAAGCCATACCTCCCTAGCATCCCCCGGGTGTCTAGTTTTCAAAAATGTATAGGTTTGCTTGGTTTGCCGTGGTGCCTGCAGAGCTCGGGTTCAAAAACTACAGCTAGGCACTTTGCAAAAAAAGGGTCATTTTTCGCAGTGAAAATGTGGTGTGCCCACCTTGCGTTTTGGGCAGTTTCCTGTCGTGGGCACTAGGCCTACCCACACAAGTGAGGTACCATTTTTCTCGGAAGTCTTAGGGGAATGCGGGGAGGGTATAATTTTGTGGATCCACGCAGATTCCAGAACTTTCCACCACAGAAATGTGAGGAAAAATGTGGGTTTTTTGACAATTTTTCAGGTTTGCAAGGGATTCTGGGTAACAGAACCTGGTGAGAGCCAGTCAAGTCAACCCATCCTATATTCCCCTGGGTGTCTAGTTTTTAAAAATCTATAGGTTTGCTAGGTTTCCCTAGGTGCCGGCAGAGCTAGGGTTCAAAAACTACAGCTTGGCACTTTGCAAAAAAGGGTCATTTTTCACTCTGAAAGTGTGGTTTGTCCACGTTGTGTTTTGGGCTGTTTCCTGTTGCGGGCACTAGGCCCACCCACACAAATGAGGTGCCATTTTTCTCAGAAGACTTTGGGGAATGCGGGGTGGGTGGAATTTTGTGGATCCACACAGATTCGAGAATTTTCCACCACAGAAATGTGAGGAAAATGTGGGTTTTTTTGACAATTGTTTAGGTTTGCAAGGGATTCTGGGTAACAGAACCTGATGAGAGCCAGTCAAGTCACCCCATCCTAGATTCCCCTGTGTGTCTAGTTTTAAAAAATGTATAGGTTTGCTAGGTTTCCCTAGGTGCCGGCAGAGCTAAGGTTAAAAAACTACAGCTAGGCACTTTGCAAAAAAAGGGTAATTTTTCACTGTAAAAATTGTGGTGTGTCCACGTTGTGTTTTGGGCCGTTTCCTGTCGCGGGCACTAGGCGTACCCACACAAGTGAGGTACCATTTTTATCGGGAGACTTAGGAGAGCTCAGATTTGTAGAGCAACTGTTATTACCTTTTGACTTTCGATGCATTTCTGTCTTCCAAATGAAAGACAATGTGTAAAAAAGAAGTCATTTTGAAAAATTACCTATAATTCTCATGCTAGTATTGATGAATACAGGCCCCAGCTAGGCCCGCAGGACACAAGGGTTCGCTCTCCTGCAAATGGAATCTACAAGGAAGTTGGCACGGAAACTGCAAAGTACAAAGACAAAGTTTATTAACCCTTAAGGGTGGTCCTACAATCCATACAACACCCTTCAGTATTGCATAGAGTAGCACAAAGAACTTGCGTACACGGTCCCCTTTTATACACAACAGAAGGGCTCATAAGTGGGTGGATACAACATGAGGCAAAGAATATTACCTTTTATGGTCATTTTCGATACAGAATCAATATATGGGCGGAGTTGACATATTCCTTGAGCCCGCGAAAACATGGTCAAGCAGGGACTAACTAATAACAGATGTGGTCAAGTCTGGGCATGCGCCAGACGGACAAAGGAGCTATTTATAGACTGTTACTAGGCAGATTGCAAGAGCAACTAACACGAAGATAGGACTCTTCTCGTGTTAAGCACGTGGAGACATGACAATACAAAATGGAGTCCAGACTTTAGTCAACATAACGTAAGAGACATGTTTAAGGAAAGAGAATTCATGTCTTTAGTAAATGCTTAATCACATCGTCGTTTCAATTTACAACAGACGACCCTTTCAGCATTTACTGAAGACATCCGGTCTATTAGAATAATCATCATATATGTCAATTTTCATCATTTCTTCTATTTCTTTAGTTAGATGTTTCTGATAAGTGACATTGGCAATAGCTTTCGTATCAGGAATACAGAATGATACACATAAGGAACAGAGCTAGGGACCACATTGGACACAAATGCAACAAGAAAACAGAACTGCTACAATAATACAGAGACCAGTTAAGACCTTCCACCCCGAAGCAGTGATCAATGCCCAAAACCATCCAGAAAAGGACCAAGTGCCGTTTTCTGTATGGATTTCGGCTGCAATTTTATGCAACCTGTTGATTGCATTATAGACTGACGGCGTGTGGTCAGGGATAAACACACAACAACTACTTCCGATAATTTTACATGCTCCACCTCGGCCAGCTAACATAACATCTAACACCATACGATTCTGTAATGCAACAATTCTAGTAATCTGTAATTCTTCCGTAAGATTCCCAAGAGCAGCAGCGGTTTGATTTGTCACAGCCTCTACCACTCTTGTTAACCTTCGAACTTTCCTACTATTTAGGGCAGCTCCAACAAAGAAAAACAATCCTAAATTAAAATCAATATACTGTTGCAGACTAGTGTCAGTCTGATCCACGTCATCAATTGATAGAGTACGTTTATACCTATTTACAGTCACATTATTTAACAACTTCAAATCCTTATGATAACAGATGCAGGTGCCAAGAATACAGGGGGCAATAGGAATGCCACATAACATACTCCAGACCAACCGGCTGGCAAACGGTAATAACCTTTATTTCCACATACGAAGTATGTATTATGGGATGCTAAGAAGGTACTGTTATTCAATCCGTCGATATTCAGAATAGTGATACAATCACTAACACCAACAGGAATATAACCCACACTCTGAACACACAGGTCCGCTTGAGCTTGTGCCACTTGAATCACAAATCGGTCTTTTCCCACAGTGTCTCTAGTGTTCGTGAAAATATAAGGAATCGATTCATTGTCTGGTCGATACTCTTCCCATTCCCAAATTGTCCCATTCGCTTGCGGGTATCCATCTTTATCCTGATGACATTCCCTATTAAGTCTGAAGAGTAACCGTCCCACTGTAGGTTTCCGGGTGGCAAAAAGCAAAGTGTACCATGCTCTACAAGAGCCATTATGAGAGAAAGGAAGAGGTATGAATGGCGTTCCTCCTTTCTTCTGATGAGCTGGCATCATACCGCATATCCAACAGTTCGTAGCATTCGTGGCAACGTGGGTATGATGCAACATCTGGATGAAAGTGTTATTCAAATAAGACTGACGATGCTTCAACTCCTGGTACGGTAGTGTATAAAAATAGTGCTCCTCAGGCACTGGAGTAGTCAACACAAGTAACTTTCGAGCAGGAGTCACATCCTCCACAAACCATGTGACTATCCCAACAATAGCTACTGTAAGCATAAAACCTGTTGCACAAAGGATTTTCTTTTTCTCCATGTCAGAATAAAGAATCAATATCTTCCTGAAACTAAAAGGATTGTCAGAACTCTTCCCCTTGGGCAGCGGTCGATTTCTTCACCAGCGGGCCAAGACGGGTGTCGCTACGCTAATGCAGGGCTGATCCCCCCCCTTGCCTCATTGGCTCTCCGTTTCACTAACCCAAGGGCCGTTCTGACAACATGTCCTGAAACTGAAGAATTCACTTCCTTGGCCTCAGATGATATCGCTTTCCTCCAGGAGTCGCGTGGTCCGGAAAGAGCTCCTCAGCATCATTCGGTTCCCCAGCATGGCCTTTCTCTGCAGTCAGAAGTTCTCGATGGTCGGTCAATACAGCAGGCTCCACCAATCCGGGCGGTACTTTGCGACAGTGCAGAGAATGGATCCAATTCTTTCTGTTGGAAACTCGCACAGCCGTCCTCGTTGCAAGTAGGACCTGCTCAGGACCAACCCATCTCGGCTCCAAGCTGTTTGTCCTGTCAAAAATCTTCACCATGACATAGTCGCCAGGCCGGAGACTATGTCCTTCACCGGTGGACCGATCAGGGAGCGCCTCCCGGACCTGTTGATGAATAGAAACCAAGTTATCCGTTAACTGCACCAGATAATCATTCATCATTACACAAGGTACATCATACACAGTCTTAGGTTTTGGTGGACCCCAAATATTCATTGGGCGTCCAAAGACAATCTCGTACGGTGTAAGACCGGTTCGAGAGTGCGGTACCGATCTAATTGACAATAACGCCAGCGGTAAAGCATCTGGCCAAGTCAAAGATGTCGAAGCTTGGATTTTAGCAATCTTGAGCTTCAGTGTACCATTATACTTCTCGACTAGTCCTGCAGACTGAGGGTGAAACACTGCGTGAAACTTCTGGGTGATGCCCAGACCCTTCAGAACATACTTTATAACATCCGCTATAAAGTGGGGTCCGTTATCACTCCACAGAAGTCTACAAACGCCATACCGAGGGAAGAACTCCTTCAACAGCATCTTGGCGGTAGTCATTGCAGTATTGTCTTTCGTAGGGTATGCCTCAACCCATTTGCTAAAGGCACAAACCACTACTAGAACATACTTCAAATTGTTACAGCGCTCAAGCTGGATATAATCCATCTGCAAAACCTCAAAGGGTGCAGTAGGTGTCGCAAATCCTCCTGCTGGAGTTCGAGTACCCTTTCCTGGGTTGTACCTCAGGCAGATCATACAGGTCTGCACCACCCTCTTTGCCGTGCTAGCAATCTCTGGATGCTCCCAGACTTGGGTAAGCAATTTTACAATTGCGGAAGCTCCAACATGTGCTAGCCCATGTGCCATCTGAACCATAGGTTGTACAAACGCCGTGGGTAGCTTCCATCTATCCATCTGCTTATTTCTCCAACAACCCTCATCATCCAATTCTCCATCATTGGACCATTGCTCCCGTTCTTTGTCAGAAGCGGTCCTCTGTATTTCTCGCACTTCTTCCTTCGCATCGTGCCATCTGTCTACCTGCGACTTCACCACATACATGGCAGTAGCACCGGGCTGCATCGCAGTCTCCCGTGCCACCCGGTCTGCTAACGCATTCCCTTCTCCAACTTTATCGACTACTTTCCTATGGGCGCTACATTTAACGATGGCAATTTTCTTCGGATATGTCAATGCAGTTAAAAGGTTGTGAACTAACTCTCCATGCATTATTTGTACTCCATGCGACGTCAGAAACCCTCTCTCCTTCCAGAGTAGGCCGAAATCGTGCGCTACTCCGAAAGCATAGCGGCTATCTGTATAAACATTCACACACAATCCTGTACTGAGCTCACATGCTCGTGTTAATGCTATCAGTTCCGCTGCTTGAGCTGATTTCTGCGGTATGCGTGCTGTCTCCACTATTGTTTGCAGTGTGGTAATTGCATATGCTGCTGAAGTCGTACCATCTGGTAGCTTCAGGCATGATCCGTCCACCCACAGTTCTCCATCCACATCTGGAAAGGGCGTATCCTGGAGATCAATACGACCCTTTGTTTGTTCCTCAGTCACAAGAATACAATCATGTGCTTTCCGTGCTTCAGACTGAGTCTCGGGGAACGGCAACAATGTGGCCGGATTTAACGTTACACACCTCTTTAACGTAATATGAGGAGCCAAAAGCGTCAGCTCATATCCCGTTAAACGGGCACTGGTCAAATGCTGCGTCTTTGTCTGATTAAGCAGGGCGTCCACAGCATTGGGGACTAATACCAACAGCTTATGAGATAACACAATTCCCTCGCTTTGGCGTATTGACACAGCTGTCGCCGCAACCGAGCGAAAACAACCAGGCAATGCTCGGGCAACAGGATCAAGTACAGCCGAAAAATATGCACAAGGGCGCTGCTTGTCGCCGTGCATCTGCACTAAAACTGATAATGCACATCCATCTTTCTCATGCACATACAGCGAAAAAGGTTTTGTATAATCAGGGGTCCCTAACACTGGTGCTGAACAAAGGGCCTGTCGTAATTGCTGGAAGGCAGCGTCACACTCATTTGACCAAGGAATCGGAATAGGTGTGTCTTTTGTCAAAAGGGCTAATAATGGCTTAGCTATGTGCGAAAACCCTAATATCCATTGCCTACAAAAAGAAACAAGCCCCAAACATGCACGCACGTCCTTCTGCGTGGAAGGCACTGGCGTGTCCAAAATTGCTTGAATACGATCTGGTGTGAGTGCACGCCCCTCCTTAGACAAAAGGTGACCCAGATAAGTCACCTTTGGTCTACAGAACTGCAATTTCTTCCGAGATACTTTGTGATTGTGGGATGCCAAAAAGGAAAGCAAGGACAACGTACTCTTCTCACACAACTCCGGAGTGTCAGCCGCCAACAAGATGTCATCAACATATTGAATGAGGGCGACACCCTCGGGCAGAACAAAGGAGTCCAATTGTCTTTTCAAAGCTTGACTGTAAATGCTAGGGCTTTCTGTGTAGCCCTGAGGAACTCTACAAAATCGATAAGACCTATTATTCAGAGTGAAACCAAAAAGGTATCGGCTGTCGGGGTGAATAGGAATCGAAAAGAAGGCATTTTTCAAATCAATGACCGAAAACGTGGTCGCCGTAGGCGGGACCAAAGTAAGCAACGTCGTGATATCAGAAACCACTGGATATTGCGGTATCACAATCTTGTTTACTTCTCTCAAATCAATGATAAACCGATAAACTTTGGCATCCGTATCCTTTTTCAAAATGGGTAGAATCGGACTGTTACAGACGTTGTAGGGAACTTCCTCCACTACTCCCACCTTAATCAAATCCTGCACAATCTGTGTAAGAGCTTCCTCCCCTCCTGGGAAATACGATACTGTGGGAGGCGTGGCAACACCGCCCCCTCCTGGACACTAATGTGAACAGGCGGAATCACCATCTGTCCCACATCAGTATCCGAAGTGGCCCACAAAGCACGAGGGAGGGTCGCCAACACAGCATCCTCTACAACCACACACATCCGTTCAGACCGAGGGTGATTATCATTTAATATCACACGCACACCAGCGGGGGAGCAGCGGATCGTAGCTCTGAAGTGCTTTAGCATATCAAGACCCATAATGTTGTCCGGCGTGTTCGGGGCAAGCAAAAACGGACAGGGTGCAGAAAAAGAATCAACCTGAAATGTGAGGGGCCGCGAAAGAGGGCTTCGGGAGAGTGTACCGTCAAACCCTACCGATGTAACCATTAAGCCAGATGGGGGAGCCCTCGGAACCAATTGTTTAGACAGCGCACTACGAGTCGCTCCTGTATCAACTAGGAACTGATCAGTAGAACCCAAAACCTCAGCTGATACGTAAGGACCCTTCTGATCAACCGGCACCTCAACTGATTCTAACCCCCATCCAACGCATTCCTATGCATGCTGGGAATCATGGTACCCAGAGCGGTCAATCCCCGACACTTGATACTGGTTTTGTCGATCGAAAACATTAGACCTATCTCGTTGCTGCCCGGCAGGGTCAAAACGAGCGTGATCGTTAGAATTCCCTCGAAAATTCGAGAAACCTCCTCTACCTCTCGGGCCACCCTGATTGTGTCCCTGACGCGAAGCATGCAGCGCCGGGCAATCTCTGGCCCAGTGTCCCGATTGTTTACAATACGCACATTGATTCCTATTCAAATCAGATCGGCCCGAGGGAGGACCATAAAATCCTCCCCTACCTCTATTGACACCCCGACGGGGCGGACCATATACTTGCGCTAACATCACCTTCGTTTTTAAATCTTTCGATTTCTTCTCCTCCTGTCCCTTCGCTTCTTGCTCTTGACGCTCATAATACTGAGCTATAGTCAGGAGGGCTGTTGGGGTCGCGGTGGACCAAGAACTTTCACTCGCTTTTAGGCGGGCTGCGATCGCCGGCAGTAAATTCGCCACATATTTATCAGCAAAGAGGTGTCGACCCGTATCATCCGTAAGTGACTGACCACTAAAATCATGAAACGTCTCCTCAAAGCGCGTAAAGAAATCTGCAACTGATTCATCGACTTTCTGCTTACACGAGGCTAACATGTTCCAGTCAATCTTTTTAGGGGGAATGATTGTTTTCAACTTAGTCAGAATAGCAGCAGGGAGATCTAAGATAATCTGAGGTGGCTTCTGCGCGGGCTTCCTCTCCCTATCCTCATCCTCAAGTTGAGACCACTGAGCCTTAAAAGCGGTAACATTGTCCACCCTCCGCACGGATCGCCACATATCCGGTGGTAAAATAAGCCCAAAGAACAGATCTATATCCGCTAAGGTCATAGTACAAGAATTCAAGGCCCCCTCGACTTCTTCATAAAAAGCCGCTGGATTCTTGCGGGGATCAGGCAATGCATTTTTTAATGCCATGACATCAGCCCTATGCCAAGGAGTATAAACCCAATTGTACACAAAATATCCCTTAGCATCAGCGGAGGTAATGTCCGCACTAGTTCCCGTTCCCTTAGGGGGAACATACAAGGGCGCCGCCTCTCGCATTGGTTTAGCATGCACTAGTTCGCTCTTATCTGAGTGGGAGGTGGGTGAGTGGCCATCACCGGTACGCGAATCCGACTGCTTTTCCTCCTCTGCTTTTTGGCGCGCCCTCTCTTTAAGGTCATTCGCTGCGTCTCGTAATGCAAACAGCCGTCGAACCGCATCAGGTGCCTTAGAGGGAGAAAAAACACCATTACGCAATGCTTTAGCATCTAATACCACATCATCAGGCTCAAAAACGTTGGAATATTTCCGAAAGGCAGTAATCACTTCATCAGAAAAGTGGCCCAAAAAATACAACTTCTCTCTATCCTGCCACGTTTCCCAAGAGTCCAACAATTCAGCGAGGGATAACTTGCCCTTAAGTGCACGATAGGAAACTTGCCGAAGCTCACCCATTCGGTCAGCCGATAACATGGACCGTGTGTCTACCTTACCCGACGCCGATCCAGAATCCTGCGATCTCGGGGCGGACGCGCCAACATAAGGCGGGCGGAGAGCGATCTAATAAATAAAAATCATCGTCAGGGTTATTAAGGACAGGATAAAGTGGTTGACGAACAGCATATTGACCCGAGACTTGCAACCTGCGCTCTTTCTCTTGCCTCTCCGTCTGTTCTCTTTCCTCCCGATGCTTCGCTTCCTGTGCTCGCACATGATCATTCTTCCGTTGCTCTTTATCAAACAGCGCTTTCTCACGTTTCTCTCGCTCACGCACTTCCTTCACCCATAATCGCACACATTCAAACATGTCTTGACGAGCACGCCGTTTACACATACACTGTTCCACATACTCAATCTTACGCATATCAAACGACCCATACAAAGACCATCGTAACTCAGGATCCTTTCTGGTGTATTTCCTCCATACTGTGCTGTACAGTATGGAAGAAAGACCATGCTTCACATACATATCCCTATTAGGAGTCCCCTCTGGGGGAGCTGGAGCAGATTCCTCGAGGTTTAACCGGTTCCCAAAACAGCAGCACCACTTACGGAGTGCGCTAAAAGCAGGCATGCTCAAGTATAATGCAAAATATGCAGTATTATCAAAAAAATGGCACTTAAACGTTGTGCCGTTCAAAGTTACACAGCTCCGGAGAAATATCTCCACATTACCTGCCTATATGTGTTGCAACACATATATTCTCACAATAACCAATACAAGATATGACCGGTCATCACAAATCAAACTCAAATAGCCAAACCAGGCTTCAAAAACTCGGAGCAAGTACCGTACAACGGTTCTTACCAATCAAGAGTCCAGATTCCAACTGCCAAGCTCCAAAATTCGCCCAAACGGCTGTCACGGCAGGACCGACAGAAGAGGTCTCAGTCGAGGACCGGCGCCACTCAGATGGTCAGCTCGGAAGGGAAGGAAGAAAACCTCGGGATGCCAGGACTAAAGTGCCTCTGGCAGTGATCACATCCCCGGCCAAATTCCTCACCTTCGTCACGACCAATCCTTCGAGCATCCGAGTCGCCGATGAGCCTCACGTGACGGGCGCCAATTGATGAATACAGGCCCCAGCTAGGCCCGCAGGACACAAGGGTTCGCTCTCCTGCAAATGGAATCTACAAGGAAGTTGGCACGGAAACTGCAAAGTACAAAGACAAAGTTTATTAACCCTTAAGGGTGGTCCTACAATCCATACAACACCCTTCAGTATTGCATAGAGTAGCACAAAGAACTTGCGTACACGGTCCCCTTTTATACACAACAGAGGGGCTCATAAGTGGGTGGATACAACATGAGGCAAAGAATATTACCTTTTATGGTCATTTTCGATACAGAATCAATATATGGGCGGAGTTGACATATTCCTTGAGCCCGCGAAAACATGGTCAAGCAGGGACTAACTAATAACAGATGTGGTCAAGTCTGGGCATGCGCCAGACGGACAAAGGAGCTATTTATAGACTGTTACTAGGCAGATTGCAAGAGCAACTAACACGAAGATAGGACTCTTCTCGTGTTAAGCACGTGGAGACATGACAATACAAAATGGAGTCCAGACTTTAGTCAACATAACGTAAGAGACATGTTTAAGGAAAGAGAATTCATGTCTTTAGTAAATGCTTAATCACATCGTCGTTTCAATTTACAACAGTATGGGTACTCCCAAATTCAGAAATGTGCAAATATCTACTGTTTCTAAACTCTATATTTTGTTTCCATTTCAGAAATACATAGGTGTCTATCATTCCAATTTTTCCATGTATATATTGTCCCAAAATAATTGCTATGTACCCGGTATATAATAAAAAACCATTGCATGACGCTGCTCAGTTATTTGCTCTGGGTTCGTCGGGTTCTTGGTGAACCTACAAGTCCTATATATCCCCCCAACAGAAAGGTCCAGCAAATGTAATGGAATATTGCTTTCATACAGCTCTCATAATTAGAAGAAGTTACAGGTGAAAACGTTGACACAAATGGCTGTTTTTTTCAACTAATTTTCAATTTTTCTTATATGTAACTGTTAGTTTCTCTGAGGAAACCTTGAAGGATCTACACAAATGACCCTTTGATGAATTCAGAATTGTGTCTACTTTTCTAAAATGTATAGCTCTCCAGGATCCATTATTGCTTTCATACCCATTTCTACCATTAACTGGAAGGAGGTTGAAAGCACCAAAAATAGCAAAAATAGGCTATGTCCCAGAAAAATGCCTGTAAGAAATGTTGGTTTTCTGACAAAAGTCTGCTTGTCCCTGTAATCTGGGAAGATGGTGATTTCAGCACCACAACCCTTTTTTGATCCCATTTGCAGGGAAAAAAACAGACGCTTTCATCTGGAGCCCTTTTTTCCAATTTTTCCCCTCCAAAAGAATTTTTGGGTGTATTTTGGCTGATTTCTGGGTCTCCTCCAGGGAAATCCACAAACCATGGATACCTTTAGAATCCCCATGATGCTGGAAAAAAAGGAAGCAAATTTGCCTTGGATACCTTATGTGGTCAAAAAGTTACAGGGGCCTAATCGCGAACTACCCCAAATAGCAAAAAAAATGGCTTAGCATAGGGGAGGAAAAGGCCTAGCAGCGAAGGGGTTAAAGAGGGCCTCTTTGCCATGCGTCAGAAGGCTAAACAGAAGGAACATGGATGGTTTGACTCACCTTGCTCTAAAGCACTTAAAAGATTAAAGGGAGAGCTACATAAAACACCCAGAAACTCCTTTGAGGCACGTAAACGTAGATCTGAATATAAGCAAACAGTAAATTTACGGAAATCAGATTTGAGAGAAGGCATTGGAGCCTTTACAGGACACAAGCACAAGTAATGATTTAAGAGCATTTTGGTGGGTTATTAACTCTACTCCCTTTGCTAATACTGAAGCTCCCAGAGTGGAGCTTGCCGTTCTGGAGAGAGAATGGATTAGCCATTTTTCTAAGACTTACGCCTTACCTGACTCACTACTAGCTCGTGAGCCTGTCCATAGTCGTGCTGAAAATACCACCCTATCTTTAACTTCTTCAGTTACACCGTTCACACTGGAAGAAGTTAAAAATGCTATCCAAGAGAGTAAGAGTGGCAAGGCTCCGGTACCATATGTAATACCAGTTGATTTATATAAAGGTAACATTCACCTCTGGGGGCCCGTGTTCACCCTGGTACTAAGGGCCTGCTGTCTAAAAGGGAAGCTGCCCTCATGGGGAGAGTCCATCATCATCCTGATCTTCAAAAAAGGAGACCGTCTCAATCCTGCCTGTTACAAACCTATTTCACTCCTCGATTCTCTTGTCAAGATAGTGGGGGATGTAATCTTAAAAAGGCTGCAGGACTGGGTGGAATCACAAAACATCTTGTCAGACTTACAATACGGTTTTTGCCCGGGAATCGGTACGATTGAGCAGAGTCTTAATTTAAACTTGTTAATTGGAAAGTATGTCCACATCAAGAAAGGGAACTTATGTCTAGCATTTGTTGATTTATCCTCGGCCTTTGACTGTGTCATACATTCCAAGCTTTGGCAAAAACTGATGGATGTGGGAGTGGAAGCATCAATCATCAGTCTATTGAGGGACCTGTAGTCGGGCTGTAAAACCAGGGTTAGATATGGCATGAGGGGTGAATGCACTGAAGGATTCAGCGTTGAGAGAGGGGTCATGCAGGTATCCGTACTGGCCCCCTTCCTGTTTTCACTATACATCGACATCGTAGGGGAGGTACTTGCAACATTACCCAAAGATCTACCACAAATAGGAAGGTGCCCTGTCCCGGCCCTCCTCTACGCTGATGATGCCGTCCTTATGGCTCGCACACCCTTAGCTGTGCAGTCCCTGCTGTCTAACTTCTCACAATATATGAACGATCTTGGCCTCCTGATCAACACAGGGAAAACATTTATTATGAAATGTGGCAGGACAAGCAAAAAATGTAGAGACATAAGAATTGATGACACATTCATTGGCGTCACCAACACATTCTCTTGCCTGGGAGTTTTATTTGATAGAGATTGTTTGTGGAATAAAGCCATTGCCAATATGAAGTTACTATTTAGTAAATCCTGTATGGCCCTCAGGGCACAAATCCCCTTGAGGTAATGATGAAATTGTATAAAGCCAAGTGACTAAGCAAAGCGACATATGGGGCAGATTGTGGGGGTATAGAAATTGTACAGACTTGCAAACGGTGGAAAACGACTTTTTTAGATTCTTACTAGCCAACCCTAAAAGCACATCAACCTATGTTACCCACGTGGAACTGGGGGCTCAACACGTCACAGACTCAATAAAGCTGCAACCAATACTCCTTTGGCACAAAATGTGGACCTTGGAGTATACAGTACTGAATCAAGCAATTATTGGGGGCTGTCTAAAACTCAGTTTGCATGCAAGAATGTTATGGTTAACGTATGTACAACCTTTCTTTCACGATATGGGCTGCTGCGAGTATTTTGAAAGACCAGATACCCTTCGCACCATTAGTAAAATAAATCCTGAAAGATTAAGGCTTGAAGCATTTAGAGAACCTTAGATGGACACTTGAAGCACCTAAACGGAGTGTATTAAAGAACCAATAATTTTTAACTACTTTTAATATGCAACCCTATCTCAAATCAGTTTTGCAAGGTAGACACAGATTTGTTTTAACTCGCCTAAGACTTGACATTTTCCATCAACTAGTCACTTTTCCAAAAACGAATGATTGGGCAGAAAATCTGACTCATTGTCCCTGTGACAAACTGTTGTCCGAGGATACTATGCACGTGGTCCTTTTCTGCAAGTTTTACACTCGCTTACGTACAAGATACATTCTACCAATATTAAAACAGCATAGCTTTACCCAATGCCGCCCTGGATACACATAACTGCAAACACTACCTACTTTAGAAATATGCTACAGACTGGGTTTTTTTATGGTAGGTCTTTTATATAAGAAAGAATATGGCTTTAACATCATGATTGGGCTAAATTGTACAGTATTAATGCTCAATGTTCTAGAAACACTCAAATGAACACCTGGCGGAATAAAGGGCTGTGCAACATAATAATCCTATAGCCATATTTGTAACTGTGTTAATCCTAGTACATAGGTATTTCATAAAATTTGGAAATTGGCATGCTGGTTATTAGAGTGCCACCCATAGTGGATTAGATTTTGCACATAAGTACAAAATGCCAACATAAATGGTCTTTTTAAGTTTTTTTTCCCACCACCTGTATTTTATTTGATTATGACAGTCCATTTTTCTGTTGGATAAGTACTGTATAATGCTGCTTTGATGTTTGATATGCTTTTATGTAAAATAATAAAGATAAACATTAACATTGACTCCTTCTGCTTTGCAAGATTATTGCTGCTGTGTGATTTACTGCCTATTTTGAGATTCATTGTTGTACCCGTGGAATTTTACTTGCTGCTGGTTTTTAAAGGAATTGTTTTTGTAACTTCTTTATTATATAACTGTTTCCTCTAAAAGTGTTGGATTGTGTTGTTCACCTTCCATACTTTTATGGTCACATTTGTGTCTGAAACAAAGCGATTTGACTTCACTTGAACACCTAAGCTGTAGGTTAGCTGCAGCTGTCTCTTACGCCCCAAAATGCGGGCAATTATTCTTTTTTGCTCTCCGGCGTCAAACTAAGCTCTACCCAGCGGGTCATGGCCATTGGCACTGTATCAAGGGCTGCACTAAGTGAAGAATGGCACATTAGCAGAGCACGCGCTGCTGGTGCTCCTTCGCAGGCCTCAGTGCGTAGCAGATGTCAAAATGCTGACCTAAAAACGAAAAACATGCAATTTCGTAGAGTATAAAGTAAACTAATGTGCAAAGGATTCATGTCAAAATGCATTCCAATATTTCCCTTTATTAAGGCCCACTTGTTTCTTATACCCATCTGTCTAACCATATGGGCGCTTTGTTTAATGCCACCACTTTTTCCCACATCGGGAAAAAGCTTAAATGATGGATGACCTTCCGACACTCACTGCTCCCCTTCTTCCAGATGCTCATAAAAGTGAGCACGTGCCTTCCTAGATGTATGTAAATATTCGGATAGTACATGGAACCACTGGAATTCCTTGCCAGACCTCAGGCACTGTGGTGTCACACTTTTTCAACCTATTTGAATTTTATTTGAAAGTGAAACCCACTTGCATTTTCACATTGCACCTTTCTTCTATGTTTACATCTCACTTATGCCTGTTTGTAAACTGGAAACACATTCTTTGATTGCTCAATGTTTTCTCAGCGCCTCACTAAGAATGCATAAAGCCACCATTCAGTCAGTAGCTGCTTATGCCTGATCTGCTGTGATAGGGCGACACGAGCACATAAATTGTAATATCACTGCAGCACATTCTTCTGTGCGGGTATTGTTCGTAATTGTAGCGCGGGCCTTGTTTTTCGGTTTCCGCTGCACCCACCGCAGCTCCCTGGCACCGATACTCACAATCTCTGCAGAAAACCATCTGCAGGAAATTAAAAGGTTCCATTCCCCTGAAACAATAGACATATTGTTCCTCGTTATGGGATATCGTGACTTGTGGTCATTCATTGAAGCCCTCGGTTTGCGCCGTGCTCTGCCTTGTACATTATGCTCCGAAGTACAATTCTGCTTTGTCAGCGGCACATTCCACTCTTTGGAATGGTCGCAATTAATGCCAGAGGAGATGCAAGTCCAACCTTTCAAACATGAGAAGAGTTTCAGCCGCCTGGTTGAGCGTTAATAAAAGTGTGCGCTTGGCCTGGTATCTTGCTGATGAGTATGAGCTCACATTCGAACGGAGTCTGCTCACAGACACCCTCCTTCCTGCAAAGTCCCCAGGACACCTTGCCTTAGTTGCCTCTTGAAGCAAAAGACGCTGCGCGTCTATTAGAGAAATTCAACTTCGCGTCGCACGCATCCTAAAATATTGCTTTGCAAATATACCGACCAGGTAATCGCTTGAGAGTTACGCATTCTGTAAATTCTTCTCTTATGTTAATTGTGTGGTCTACTGAGAAAATACATGGAGACATCTGGTCCAGATCCGGACAGGAAACTATGCCTGCCAGAGTCAATAACAGATTTGACTGCTGAATTTCTTTAAGAACCTAGAATCAATGAAGGGATATTGTTTCCACATGCCTGCTATTTCGTTTGGAAGTGATGGTCTCCCATTTGCCCCTCGGTGAAGCTGTGGTGTGCAGGAAATACAATGTTTCATACGATGGTTGTAAATACAACAGTGCTACAATGTTTGCCTGTTGTGTTACACGTGCCCGCCTTTTTCATCGTTTGCGTGGCGTTACCACAAGCTAGGTATTTCAAACGCATGGCAGAAAAATGTGCGGATGTATTGCACTAGCTGTTATGGAAAGTGGATATTACGTAAATTCGACGATAAGTGCACACATCCGACATCCATGGGATACGTTGTCTACACTTCAAAAGCTCCATCAAGCTTTACTGAGATTGCAACCCCCATCACTGAGTTAACCTGTGCAGAGTTATTGAACTGAAAAGTTGTGAAACTACATGAAGCAGAAATTGAGGGTTTGGTATATTGAAGATCCAGTTTCGTGCTCATCCTTCACAGCACCTACACCCTCTAGTAAGCGAATTTGAGGCAAGATAATACCGGAAACAAAGCGTTGGCCCAAACGGCACAATCTTCCCTTGGTCAATAAATCAATCAGTAGATCTGTAGAGCGCTTCTTGTCATCAGTGAGGGTATCCAGGCGCTGTTTTGCAAGGCCTTGCACGGCGATTCCATTCCTAGAACAAAACATCACCTTTAGGGGTATAAAACACACCATGTAGGTGAAGGAGCGTCGCTCCACTGCTTTCTCGTAGTGCAAGAAGCAGAAACATAAAATGGTATAAATGCCATTTTGTGTTTCTGCTTCCTGCACTGCGAGAAGCAGAAGAAGGGTTTGGTTGGGGCGGGCGGGTGGGTAGAGGAGTGGCTAACCCCAGGGCTGACCAAACTAGTCAGGCACATTCTCCTTTTTCTCCATGTAGGCTGCATGCAGCGTGCTTGGAGAAAGCGGCCTCCCCAACGATGCCTGTGCAATCGGTGTCCCAGCCAATCATGGCAGCGTTGTGATTGACTTAGGGGAGGGGAGGGAGGCTGCCTGTGGCTTCTTCCTGTGAGGACGACGCAACACGGGACCGGACCGCCGAAGTTATGTTTTTTTATTTAATTCCCCCCCCCCCCCCCCGCAACCCCCAACCCCCACCCGTGAGTCATGCTGGCCACGACTGAAACACACCACAAGTGCCATGATTAATTATAGTAAAAATAATGGTTAGCCAGTCTGATGATTCACATTGTTGTTATGTTATTAATTAATTCATAAAGGAATCTGCATATCATTTTCAAACTTGTAAAGTGGCTAAAACGATGTAAGTGTTGTCTACTCTTCTGTTTCAAAAAGACAAGCACTGGCAAAGCCAATATGTTTCCCCTATGCGATAGCTACTTGCTTTGCCAATGTCTTCTAACCATGTTGTACAACAGCATGACTGCCCCGCAACATGGTTAAAAGTTACTGCCATGGTGCAGAGTGGTGCAGAGAAGAGTGACACAGAGTAGAGTGGTGCTGAGTAGATTGGCGTGGCACAGTATAGCGTAGAGTGGAGTGACGCAGAGTAAAGTGGCATAGAATAGAGTAAAGTGGCAAAAACTAGTGTGGATTGAGTGGAAGAATGGAGTGGCGTAGATAGAGTGCCATAGAGTGACATTGAGTAGAGAGGTATTGAGTTGATGAGTACAGGCCCCAGCTAGGCCCGCAAGTACAGAGGGTTCGCCCTTCTGTATACGAAGTACTAGAAGGAAGTTGGCACGGAAACTGCAAATACAAAGACAAAGTTTATTAACCTTCAAAGGTGGTCCTACAATCTACGCAACACTCTACAGTATTGCACAGAGTAGCACACAGAACTTGTGCACATGGTCCCCTTTTATACACAATAAGGGGGCTCATAAATAGGCGGATACAACATGAAGCAAGGTTTATGGCCTTATATGGACATGTTGAGTACATGATTGTTGGAGGGAGGACCACCGGGGAGTCGGGGGGACTACTCCGGGGCACCTTCCTACCGCAAAGTTATAGCCGAGCGCCGCTGAGAAGCCTCCTAGGAGAGGTCCTTCTCCTATGATCGTACTAGGCCCAGTAACACCACCACACAGGATTCCGTATCAGTTGCTTATCTTGGTTCTTTATATAAAAAGGAGCACGTTCAATATTTACAGTGGGATCGAGTGGTCCAATAAGAGTCTCAATGTCTTTGGAGGGATAGGGTAGCGGGACAGTCTTAGTACCGGCAAGGTACGGGAAGGCTCTGCGCCAGACCTTGGGTGCTGGTCTCAGAGCGGCTCGGTCGGGGAGAGCCGCGACGGCGTCAGCAGGGCTCAGGTGGTAGTTCCGCTAGGGTCGAGCCGCGACACAGTCAGCAGGGCTCCGGTGGTAGGTCCGCTTCGGTCGAGCCGCGACGAGGTCAGCTGGGCTCTGATGGTACGTTTCAGCAAGGTCGGGCCGCGACAGCGTCAGCAGGGCCCCAAAGGTTCGTGAAGGTCTTGTAAGCACGATGGAGCCGCGACGTCGTCAGCAGGGCTCAGAGTGTGGTTTCAGGAAGAGTCTTTCTCCGTAGGGTCAGCCGCGATCCGATCAGCAGGGCTCTTGACTCCGGGATACAACTGTCGTCTTGTTGCCGGGTCGCCCCAGATATAGGTCTGGAGCCCTTTGATGTCCGGACCCTTGCGCCCAGGAGGGCGGAGAGGCCGGGTAGGGCGCGGCCAGACGCCCAGCAGGAGAGGCGCCAGGCCCCAGAGAGCTGTGGGGCGATCGCACCTAGGTGTGGAAGGACGGTTGGGGGTCCCATCGATACTGCCCTCCGCCGGGAGTGGGAAGGGCTCACGTGGTATCCCCCGGGCCAGGGGTTGGCGCCTCGATGTCGGGCCTCGCTGGGACCGAGGGCGGGTAGAGCAGGGTCACGTAGGTGGTCACGTGGAGTGACGTATAATCCAAGATGGAGGAGCCCCGAGGTGCATGGGACCTCGTGCGGCTTAGCGAGGGGGAACAGGACCACGCCACGAGGCCGGCTCCAACAATGATCAATACATGGGTGGAGTTAACGTTTCCTGAGACCCGCGAAAACACATTCGAGCAAAGCCTAATTAGTGACAGATGTGGTCAGTTCTGGACACGCACCAAACGCACAAAGGGGTTATTCATAGACTGTTGCTAGGCAGATCTCGGGAGTGACCAATGAAGAGGTAAGACTCTTCTCATGCAGAGCACGTGGCTTCGTGGCCATACAAGATGGCGGACGGCTAAGCAAAATGGAGTCTGAACACTAGTCAATATAAAGCAGAAAACGTAACTCAGACATGAAGAGCACATGTCTTCAGTGAATGCTTAATCATATCGCTGTTTCATTTACAACAGAGTAAAGTGGCATAGAGAAGAATGGCATAGAAGCAGAGTGGGGTAGAGTTGAGTAGAGTGGCTAAGAGTACAGTGTCATAAGTAGAGTGTCGTAAAGTGACTTAGAGTAGAGTGGTGTAGATTGGAGAGGCGAAGACTGGAGTGGCATGACATGGCATAGAGTAGAGTGGGGAAGAGTAGAGTGGCATAGGGTTGAATCGCATAGAGAAGAGTAGTGTGGAGTGGCATAAAGTAAAGTTGCATAGAGAGGAGTGCCATAGAGTGGCATGGAGTGGTGTAGAGTGGCATTGAGTGTTGTAGAGTGTAGTGACCTGGAGTACAGTAGCATGGAGTGCAGAAGAGTAGAGAACAGTGGTGTAGAATGGAGTGGTACAGAGTAGAGTTGCGGATAGTGGAATGCATAGAGTAGAGTGGTGTAAAATAGAGCAGAGTGTAGTGCCAAACATTATAGTGGCATGGTGTGGTGTATAGCAGAGTGGCTTAGAGTGGTGTGGAGTGTCATAGAGTGTAGCAGTGCAGAGCAGAGTAGCGTGGAGTGGTATAGATAATGGATTCCATTGTACAGAGGTGGTCTAATATATTGCCTTTATTACATGTGTTCAGTGGATCCTCTGACAGAGATTGAAAGAAAAATTCAGATAAAGCCCCATCCAAGAATGCATCCACCCAATAGTAGCACACATTGAATCATTAACAATACCCTTATCATGTTTCCACACAAAACCTAGCACTGTAAATAGGAGATATTTATTCTGTCAGGTTTATGTTAAACACCAGCCACCAATCAAAACTGATACCAGGTAATTACTGCTACATGCTTTTCATGTAGAAACATTTTCATCAATAAAAGGTAGACTGTCCCACCACCTCCTAAAACAAAATATCATACTGTGATTAACTGTTCCCCACACCCTAGAGTTATTCAGTTCTTAAAGCACTCTTTCATAAGGGATCATGAACAAAGCCCATTCCCCTATGGGACCTTACACAGTTAAAATGGTAGATATTGCAAGCTATTAGTAATGGCTTTTACTACACCCCAGGTAAGCTAAAGCGTTTTGCCACACTGTGTGCAAATTAAAGAGAATCCCATATTGGAACACAAATTAAACCCTCACACATACCAGTAGGCAATTTAAATCTTCACATATGTGACAATGGAATTAACATCCTCTGCTCTACAGCTAAGACCCTTCCCCAAACATCCAAAAGTTGTTAAAACCTTTTTGGCATGTCAGAATGTTTAGTTATCTCCTGTGCTGAGTCAGAACGTATACAAAGCGCAAAGCTCCTTTATAGATGAATGCAGTTAATGTCAATCTTTGATCCTACCAAAAAACAAACTAAAATCAAATTTACCTAAATAACCCCCCCAAACAACATAGTAATGCACAAATCAATGCAAATTTGACCCTGTGAAAAAATGAGATTTTATTGTATTGTATTTTGTTCTTATAGAGCGCAAACTGCCACCCTACGGGTATCCTGGCGCTTAGAATTGAACATAACCAGCATGAGAGCAGACCAGAGTGACACAGAGAAAACTAGGATCAATCCTTAGGAAATAACCAGGTTTTCAAGCTCTTTCTGAACTCAGTCAGAGAGTTGGCTTGTCTGATACTCTGGGGCAACTCATTCCATCGATGTGCAGCAACCACACTGAAGGCTCTACCCCCCATCCTCGAGCGCTTGATACCTCAACATAACGCCAATTTAATGAAAAGAATTTCCTGTCTCAGAAATGCCTTACCTCAACCACAAGAATTATAGAAGTCCAACAGTCTATTCTTCAAAAACATTTATTAATGTGCCATTATCCAAGTCAGTGATGGGCTAAGTGGCTGTTGGAAAGTGGGTTATTGGTAGGGGCAAATGTAGGTCTGCCACTGCCAATAAGGCCACTAACACAGGCTAGGACTCAGCATAGGTCTTAGACAATTATTCCAATGCTCAACCATTGGTAACGTGGCTGCGAGCAGACAGGCTTAACTTCAAAGACAGGTATGTAAAGCATTTAAAAACAACATTTCAGTAAATAATCAAGACACAACACATAATAAAACTCCAACACCAATTTAGAAAAATAGGAAATATTTTTATCTTTAAAATGACACCAAAATGACAAAAATCCAATGTCCAATGTAGGGAACCGGAGATATGAATTATCAAAGATTTAATAAAATATAGCACTTAGAAGATTTTAGCACCATATTGTGATACCTGCTCGCGATAGACCGGACCAAAGTCAAAGTTTCAGGCCGGGCACAATGAAGCCCTGAGTGGCTACAGCTCCTGGCAGTTCCCGGTCTCAGTTTCTACCTTCACACTTAGAAACTTTTCTGGAGCTTTTCTTCCCGAGGGTCCTCAAAACTCTCAGCCTATCCGGATCCGGTGAGGGTTCGCCGGCTTGACTTGTGACGAGGTCCCGGTCAACTTCCCTGGAGTGGACTTAGAAAATATTTCAAGATTGCTGCAGTGGGACAACCCAGGAATCCAGGCCGACACGCGATGGAAGGCAGGCGGCTTGGCTCTCGCGGTTGCTCCCGGTCACTTTTTCTACGGGCGGACTTAGAAACCTTTCTGGAGCTTTTGCTCACAGGGTCTCTCAATGCTCCTCATGTAGCCGGATCCGGTGAGGGTTCGCCGGCTTCAGTTTTCTTCTAGTCCCGGTCAATCTCTGGAAGTTGGACCCATGGAGCTTTTAGCGGGACGAACCTGGATGGCTTGGCCGGCTCGTGGTTGAAGGCAGGTGGCCTAACTGACCAGGTTGAGTCGGTCCCTCTATGGAGATTTTTTTCAAAGTTGCTCCAAAGTTCTTCAAACTTCTTGAACTTCTTCCTGAAGTTTCTCAAGGGGTCCCAACGTGCCTCAAACTTACTCCAAGGGTCTGGAAGCTCCAAGATGGTCCTTGAACATTGAGGACGGTAGTTCCCGCAATCCACTGGTACAAAAACCCTTACAAATCCACTGATGGGTCTCCAAGGTGTAGATTTAGTTGGTGATGTTCCAGTTGAGCTCTTTTAACCAGTAGCTTTCAGGGAGTCCACTCTAGTTCTTTTTCAGCAAAATAATCCACAGGGCTATAGTTTCAGATGGTGCAGTTTTCAGTGGTCAGTCCTTAGAAATCTTTGCACAGCAAAAAAACTCATCAGGGCACTTCTTGCTTCAGTAAGTTTCAAGCAGCAGATCTGGAGGGCTCTACCCCTCTCAGATACTTATTCAAAGTTCTCTGGGTCATGCAGGAGGTCACTTTTGACCAATGGGAGCAGGGTAACTCCTCAAAGTTATGACCACATCCTGTAGAGTGTGGCATTATTTTGTCCCAAAGTGCATCAAATCTTCCAAATCCATAATGGCTGATTTTCCAGCAAGGAGGTAAGAGCTGGCTAAACACACCCCCTAGGATGGCCTATTTCCATAAACTCTCCCCCTACCATCTGCATATACCTTCCCTAATCCTCGGTTGGGTGGGGGTCAACAGTGTAAAGTGGAACCTGACACTGTGTCCATCCCTCTGCCTTTGAAGACCATGGTTTAAGACTCCTACCCCTGGCCTGGCATTCTTATGGAACATCACACTGCCCTCCCAGGAGAACTGGTTAACCCCAGGGGCTCTTTATCACCTCTTCAAGGTAGCCTGGCTAATCCACTTAACTCTGACCAATCAGGGCAGACCACTAGAAGGCTGAATTTGGACTTACAAACAAGAAAGTCTTACAACTTCTTGCATGTACACTTTAGGAGAAATTCAACAATATGATATTGTTGGATTTGTTAATACCATTCTGGGAAGTCTTTGAATGGCATTTCTATCCCTCTCCTATCAAGAGTTATTAATCAATAACTTTCTAACATGTTCACTTATGTAACTGGGGATTTGCAATGGGAAAAATGACTTTGGCATTTTTCCAGCACCAGGACTTACAAAAACATATTGTATAAGTACTAGGGGTGGGCGGAATTTGCGAAAGCGACTTTCGCAAATTATCGCTAAAATGTTAAAAATCTCCGCAAACACGCGGAAATATCGCGAAGATGCGGAAGTATTTTTCCCGCCCGTTCGCGGTATTTTCTGCGTGGTCGCGGCTCGCCAACTTACCCAAGCGGTTGCTCGCGGGCGCGGCCATCTTGTTTTCACTCTTCTCGCGGTGCATGATCGCGAGAAGAAAGACGTGATCGCGCAACGCATGACGTTACTGTGGGCGCGAACTGTCGCGAGACAGCGCAAATGACTACCAACAATCCAACATCTCGTGGAGAACGCGACCGGATCGGGAAAACTTGTCGGCGAACGCGGGGATTCAGGTAAGGCGATCGAGCACGCGCAAATGTATTATTTTACAGCGCGAGCAAGAAACAAATTATCGCTAAGCTGCGGAATGGGGAAATTATGACATTTTCGCGCTCTCCGTGGAACGCGAAAATGTCAAATTATCGCAATTTCCGCGAGCGGAACGGAAATTTAGCCCAGGCCTAATAAGTACTTGCCTTATATCTACAGGAACCCCACCCCATGTGCAACTAGGGGAGACTTTAGGGGTTTTGGATCTGTAGAAATATTCCAGATTCTCCTTTCACAATGCTCCTAGCTCCAAAGTCGAATTTGAGCAGCACTTTTCCACAATGGGGGGAGTGAAATGTGAAATTTCACTTTAACCAGGCATATAAAAACTCCTTTTTATAAGGGTTCACTTTATAAATACCTGACCCCCACCCCTGGGATACCTAGGGGAGACCCTGGGGGTCCCTAATATGCAAAAACAAAGTACGTTAACCATTTTTAAGTGCCCCAAACACCAAAGTCGAGTTTGGGCACAATTTACTTTTTTTAAAGTGCTGCTTTTAAACTGACCTCAGGCTTCAACAGTGCACACATGCAAGTGCAAAACGAGCTGATGGCCTTTAAACTGCCCTGTCCCAGGGTACTAGGGACTTCTAGGTAGTTTCAATCCGCCTGCCCTATTATATACTAGGGGCTTATAGGGTAGGTCATGCCAATCACAGGGGTACCCCACCATACCATTGTGTACCCTAGTGTATGTAGGTGGTTTAACTGTATTCTAATGTGTTTCTTTCAGCATAGCACTGGCCCTGGGCCTGGTTAGGCAGAGCCCATAGTCAGTTACCACCAGCATCAGTCAGCAAAATGTTGGGGGTTGCCCATGGCACAGGATGACTTTGCAACAGTGGCTCACTCTGGCATAGATCCATCTAAGCAGCAGTCCAGGCTGCAATCACTGGTGGAAGTACAGGAACGCTGAGTGTTATGAATGAAGCAGTGCTTTGAGATAGCCCACTAATGGTTTCTCAGTATAAGAATTGTGGGAAAAGCTTGTGTGAAGCTTCAACTGCACAGGTCTCTAACACAGCTTACTACACCAGCAGCACAGGCTATCCTCAGTCTTGTAACATGGATCTTATCACCCAAGATGAAGAGCACCAACAAGAAAAACAAGCATTGGCATAGCCAATAGGTCTCGCCTTTGGGACCTTATAAGTGTTTAGCCATGCAACACTTGCATAACTAAATACTTATAAGGTCCCAAAAGCGAGACCTATTGGCTATGCCAAGCGGCCGTATGGCCGCGAAAGTGAAAGTAATCGCGGTAAAACGTGGCGTGCGCGCCCGCGCACATGCACTGTAGCTCTAGGCTGGCCTGGTAGCACTTTTTGGAGCCCTCTCAATAAGTCTAGCCAGACCAGCGCATGCGCTAGGTCAGGCGAGACCTAAAAAGTGGTATGACTTTGCCAGCGTTGACTGTGTCATAGTGCTTTTTTTAAAACTGTTACACAGTAGCCCAGGTTGCTGTACAACATGTTAGAAAAAAATTAAGGAGGGGAGCAAGCAGGGAGGGCACAGCAGGCAGGAAGATTAAGAAGGGAGAATAAGAAATAGTAACTCTATCACAGAGTGAGCAGTGGATGACCACTAATTAAATGTAATCAATCTGTGCTTGGTTCCTGCTCCACAGAGAGCCCTAAAAAACAGCAATACTGAAGCCAACAAATGGAAAGCAATGAGTTGGCTCCAAGCCATTTATTGTATACAACAGTGTCTCAAAAGCGAGAGTGCATACTGCACATGCGCTTTAGCAGGTTCAACCTAAAAAAGCTTCCAAATAGTGGCTCAAGACAGAAAGACCATTTCTATTAAAAATCAACTATTTACCAGTGGCGAGTATGTCTCAAGGCTGAAGAACGACCCACCACGAGGGGGCAAGGTGTATGTTTCATATCAAAGGCAGAACAACCTCATTGTCCTATACATTGACTTTGGACAGTCACGTTTTGGTTAAACTCCATAAGCCTATTGGTGACTGTAAATGGTTATAATTAGGGCTCACGGTTTTATGGTATTTTTTTTTTAACACTTCCGTCTGTATTTATCCATATTAAATTTTGGGCCATTTTATCTGTATTTATCCATATTTATTTTGTGCTTTGCGTATAAATGTAGTTGTAAAACAGTACAGACCGATTAGTTTAATCGACGTGATACAAAAAGTTGTTGGCAGAGTCCTCCTGACCAGTATCAAGGCTTGGGTAGATGAGGAGGGCATTTTGAGCCACTTTCAAGCAGGATTTAGGGAGGGAGTAGGAACCATTGACCAGGTCTTCAGATTCTGTACAATACATTGGAAATCTGTTATCATTGAAAAAGGCAGCCTCTACCTGGCGTTCATTGATTTAAAAACGGCCTTCGACCTGGTCCCACGATTAAAACTGTGGCAGGTGCTCTGTGATCTGGGCATCCCTCCTCTAATCCTGGACCTCCTCAAACCCCTTCACGAAGGCAATTTCGCAAAAGTCAGGTGGGGACATCAGGGACAGCTCACAGAGAGTATAGCTGTTGAGAAAGGGGTCCGCCAGGGTTGCGTGTTAGCCCCGACCCTGTTCTCTCTTTTCATAAATGGGGTGGCAGACCATTTGAGAGACGACATGGCCGATGCCCCAACCCTGTGCGGGGAAAAAACACCTACCCTACTCTTTGCTGATGACACTCGGTTGATTTCAAAAAGCCCTATGGGCTTACAAAGATTGCTGTCCCGTTTCTCCCAGTTTTGTGACATTAGGGGCTTGAAAATAAACACAACAAAAACCAAGCTGATGACGCTTTCACCCTCAAAAAGCTTTAGGAACAACATCAAGTTAAACAACACTACACTAGAGCTAGTGGAGGCTTTCGATTATCTGGGAGTGAGGGTTAATAATAAGCTTAAATGGGCTCCCAGCTTGTCTAAAATGCTCCTTGTCCATAAAAAAGCCTCAGGGGCAATAGCGAAACATCAGAGGCTCTCATATAGCAGGCCAATAGCTGCGGCAGTCAAGGTCTATGAGGGGAAGGCCATGTCAGCGGCCCTCTATGGGGCGGAATTGTGGAGATTCGACAATCTAACAGAGTTGCTCAACTCCGAGAATACGTTCTTTAGGGACCTAGTCTCGCTTCCTCTGTCTACCCTGCTAGTTCCGCTTCGCAGTGATTTGGGTAGACATAACATCAGCAATGTGGCTAGGTTGCGCCCGATATTATTTTGGACTAGGCTCAGAAGGTCCCCGGGACTCCATCATTATGCTTCTGCTCTGGACGAGCTGTTAAAACTTGGAGCAGAGCACAGGATTCCATGGGTGCGGAATCTGAAAAAACAGTTGCAGATGATAGGCCTGGAAGAGGACTGGGAGAGTCAGCTTCCCCCACCCAAAACAATGATAAAAAAGATCTATTGGGAATGGGTTATGACCAATACTCTAAGAAACCAGAGCGGTGTCCTAACTGGGAATTTTCTAGATGTGAAACCTGTTCCCAGTATGGAACCCCTTATGGACCTGATTGAATCTCCTGGAGATAGGTTACTATACCTAAAAATGAGATATGGTACCCTCCCACTTCATGAGTTTCAGTCTGGCTGGAGTAAGTTAACCGAGACCCCCAAAGGCTGCCCAGGTTGTGCCTCGCCCACAGAGTCCATTGGCCACTTTGTTTGCTTGTCAGGCGTACAGGCAGCCAAGATCAAGATGGCTGAAACCGGTTTGCATTAATTTGGGCACTAGGTCGTCTAGGATGGCGCTGCGTATCCTAACATATGATACATCAGTCCCCAGCGTTATCTGCGGGACTGCCAAATACCTGGGCTGGGCCTGGAAGATAAGACGCAAGCTCCTTAAGGCGCGTCAACCTCAAGTGTAATCATCCACCCTCCTGACCCTGCACGAACAATATTGCCTATTCATATCATGCAATAGAGGAGTGGGAAAATGTTGTAAATATATACACATATATATATATATTTTTTATACTGTTTTATCTGTACAAAGAATGAAGCTATTGTTGTAGTGGGTTTTTAATTGTTTTTATGTATTGTACTATACTTTTATGAAATCTTTTTATATCGAATAAAGTTACTACAACAACAACAACATATTTATTTAAATGATAGACACGCACTCATACTTTGATGTTTGTCGTGTTTTTGCTATTTAAGTTGCCAAATATTATATAACAGTATATCTACTGGCAAATATTAGCATTATACCAAAAATGTATGTTGAAAAATGCAGTTATTTAAAGAAGCTTCATCCTGTTTTTTAATTTCCCATGCTGTCCATCTGCTCAGCTGTTGGGCTATATTCATGAAAGACAGCACAAAGAGTCACTAAAAAGAAGCACATTTTCCGTATTTATCCATTTAAAAAAATAAATGCAGAGAGCAAACACATTGTCTTCTGTCTGTATTTATCAGTAAAAATGGAAAACTGGGAGACCCAGTTATAATTCTCAGAGTCCACCAGCAAGTCTATCTACACATGGTGCTGTAGGACATCATGGTATTTATTTGACTCCCTCTTGGATTTTCACAAAGAGTTCACACTACTGCCTCCTGCCAGCCATCCTCTTGGTTGGTCACACATACTGATGTAAGTGATTTTCATGTCATTGCGAGCTGCAAGTTCAGGTTACATCATTCAGCTGAGGGTTCTTCTCTCTGCCCTCCAGCAGCTTTGTAAAGAGGACTAGGCCTGGGCATAAAACTCCGCTCTGCTTGCAGAGTTTGTGGAGTTCAGCAACTCCGTGTTCCACGAAGAACTCTGCATTACCGATAAACTCCGCAATGGAGCAGTTTTTTTTTCATGGCTAAAAATGTCCTTTTGCACATGAGGGAGTGACTTGTTGGGCACTCACGATCGCCCAAGAGATTTCCTAGCCGTTCAGGAGCACCACGAGAGTTGCTAGCTGCCTGCAAGTCCTACGAGATGTAGGGGTTGCTAACACGTCTTTTCGTTGTGCTGGTATTTTTCTTATTTTGTAAAGGAAAAATATAGCAGAGTTTTGTACATTTTCTCCATTTTTTAAAATCAATTTGAAAGACTCTTTTAATTCACTATGTGGCCTAGTCTGCCAATGGGCCCAGTACTAGTCATTGGTGCATGAACAACTGTTTATGTGGAGTCTGTTAAATGTAAACATTATTTAGGCCATGAATAACATTGGATTAAAATACAAAATGTGCTTTTTTTGTGGTATATCACATTGTGTTCCCTGCTTCCAGCTTGTTGTTGTGACCATGTGGCTTGCAGCCACTTTGTGTAGCTAGCCAGAGTGATTTTGCAATAGGCCTCCATGTGTTGTTTTCTATCATTACCTTGTGGCCATGCCTCCTTGTTTCCTGTTTCACCATGTGGTCGGTAGCCATTTTGTGTAGACAGCCAGTGTACTTTTGCCATAGGTCTGCATGTCTACTCTTTGTTCTCAATGTCTTCTTGCTCAGTGTTGTTGTTGTTGATGACCATGTGGCATGGGCTGGCAGACATTTTGTGTGTCCAGCCAGTGTGGCTCTTTGCCATAAGCTTACATGGATGGTTGAGAAATGAGATAGCAGTTTAATTAATTATATGCTTGAGGATAATTTCACTTATTTGTATGTATATATTTTTTTATTTTTTGTTTTTTTTATTAAAATGTTTTTAGTTTTATGGTTTCAATTTGAAAAATATATATTTTTGTATTTAATTTTTTTTGTTAAGTTTTGTTAATTAATTTTGTAATTTTGGTAGATTTTAATTTTGTAATTTTTTATTTGGATAAAAAAATATGTAACATTTTTAATGTATTTAAAAAAAAAGTTTTCCCCCCCATTTTCATAACTTCTGGCATCAATCACCCCCATGTCTGCTATAGGTGCACAACAGCATTAATTGTCTAAGGATTATTACATTGTCATTTGTCAGCTGCACCTCCCTGAGTGCCAAATCCCATGTGATGACTAAAGCAAATAGTTTTGTATGTTGTTGTTGCTCTTTCTTATCGTTCCTGAGTGTACACTATGAAAGTTTGTTGGTATGGTTTAATGAATGAATACAGTGCATTGTTAATTATTTATAATAACTTAAGTAACCAGTGACCGCACTAAATGATATTGTTAGTTTGTACTACTAATTGAACTGCAACAATGCCATGTTTCACTGATGTTATTCTTGCTTGTTTGCTTTTAGGGGCGCAAGCGACAACATCACCCACAGTACTTCCAGACAGAAGGGCTGTTTTTCGAAATAATGCGTGACCACACATCACAGACATCTTTTTCACTTGTGAAGCTAAGTACCACCGCCAACTGACAGCTTCAAGATGGCCTCAAAGAAAGGAGCTACTACAAAAGTGGCCAGTGATAAGAAGGAGCTTACCACCACTCTTATTTTGACCCATATCTTTTTCGGGAAAAAAACCATGAGCCTGCTGAACCAGCCTCCGGGAAGCAAGCTGGGAGCAGCACTCCCTTATCAGCAGACCCAACCCAACCTAGGCCCTAGCCCATGTTGGTCACAGAGGCAGCCAGTCTAGTCATGGCAATGCCAATGAGCAGTGACATTGAAATGTGCTTATCTCTTTCGCAAAGTAGTACCCAATCGGTGCAGGAAACTCAGATAAGTTGACAGCAGCAGCTGAAGCCAGTAATAGTAGTTCCTCTCAAAGTAGGAGCAGTTCAGGAGATTGAGCTTCATGCTAAGGAAGTAGAAGAAGCCACTTTTTCAGAAGACCCATTGTCTTCCAGATCGCCAGCAAGAAAAAGGAGAATTAGTCCACCATCTTCTTCTCCAAGCTCCCTTCTGATGATCAAGACTCCACTTGGATCCTGCCTCAGTCTGAGATTGAGACACTCCATGAGAAGCTAGTGAATAGGAAGGTTCCTGAAAGTCTTACACTTATTGATGTAGAAGAGGAGGATGATGACGAGCCAGTCATCATGGATGTTAGCACATCCCCATTGGAGACCGATGTTACACCATCCCAACTTGCTCTGAGAGATGTGACACCACGGATACCACCACTGCTGCCAGCTGCCATATTTGCAACCTACATCCACAATCAACAGTAGAAGTAGGAACTGCAGAGGCACATGTCCAAGCTCCCCCCTACCACCAGTTCATCCATTATTGGCAGTGGCAGCAGCATCAGAAAGGGGACCTCCCCAGTTTGTTGCTTATTTACGGTTAGCAAGAAGAAGCAAACATAGCCATATGCTACATTTGCGGAGCAAGTGTCAGGCAGAGTAAGCATGGTACAAACTAGGGTACCAGAGGCCAAACAACCCATTTGAGAAAACACCACACTATCGAGTGGGAGGAGCGCTTTAACAGCCAAAAAAAGGCAACTGGTGTTGGTGAAGGATGGTGGAAGGCTAAGTAGGGAATCCGATCACGGTGGAAGGTGAAGAAGAGGAAGACATTTTCGTTACGCAAATCAGCCCTGTCCTCAGCAGTGCAGTAACATCGCTCACATTAGCAACATCCCAATGGAACAAGCCTCAGGTCAAGACACCAAGGTAAGAGCGTACAGTGACTGCCCCACTGAGATGCACATTGAGACTACCACTGTCTGCTCTCAAGAAGTCACCTGCATCAGTGGCACCAGAAAATAAAATAAATCCAGGCTACTATTCCTGGCAAGTTAGGCAGGAGGGCAATAGGAACACAACCACCCAACGGCATGTTTGTACATCGCGAAGGTGGCTAAAATGTTAAGGCCAGACCTCCTTCCTTTTTCTTTTGTGAAAAGGGTGGGTTTTCTAGAATTTGTGGCAGCCATCTGTCAAAAATGGAAGGTTCCCAGCCAGTCCTATTTTGCCAGAGTTGCTATTCCAGAGCTACTTCAAGATGTGCAGGAATTGCTTGGACAAGCTTTGCAGCAGAGTGCTGTTCACACTATCCACCTGGCTATAGATGTGTGGACCAGTTGCCAAGCCACTGATTACATGTGCATCATTGCACACTGGATCTCTTTTGTGGGGGTTAGATAAATGATATCTGCAGGTGTTGATACTGCTGAGATTTGTAATGGTGATCAAAAGAATGCTACAGTAGCCATGTTCACCATGGAGAAATTCCATACTGCTGCAAACATCTTGGAAGGCTTTAACAACAAGGTCTTTGAACGGCTGTGACCAAGAGGGCTTAACATAGGATTTGTTGCCATGGGTAATGGCAGTAATATAGTTAAGGCCATGGCAGATGGTGTCTATTTCAAGGTTGTGTGTTTGGCACACTGCATCAACATCATTGTACAGGACTTTCTCCAAGAAGAAGACAGCAACTTAATGTCCACCTGCAGAAGAATCTGCACTCATTTCTTCTTTTCTTTTAAAGTCCGGAAGCGGCTGAGGGTCAAACAGCGTGATAATAGAAGTCCAGTTCTAGCACTCATACAGGAGGTGCCAGTACATTGGAACTCGACTTATTACATGTTGTAATGTCTATATGAGCAGTACAGACCGAGCAATGCATATGTCATGCCAAGAAGAGATGCAACTGTGAAAGGCATGATCATATTGAGATGGACCAATGGGCCTAGTCAAATGCCTGACAGAGATGCTGCTTCCTTTTGAGGTTTTCACACAGGAAGTCAGTAAGGAGGACAGAACCATGGACCAAGCTATCCATTTGTTACATTTGCTACAGGAACAGCTAAAGGAGGTGTCTGAAATGTACACAGCTGTGGACAAAAGAAAATGCGCATCAGTTAGTGGAGAGCCTAATCCTTCGCTTATCTGTTAATACTAGGGAACAAAGAGACATTATAACATTACACCTGTGCCACAATTCTTGATCCACAGTACAAACAATTACTGGCCACTTCCTTTCCTTTTTCAGACGGGGATGTTTCAAACATTGATTGCTGAGCAAGCCAGTGACCTAGAAAAAAAACTGCTGGGAACTAGGGGCCCACTCCTCCAGGCTACAAGTTCTGCGGTGCAGCCTTCAACTTCAGAGCCTGAGGGCAGTGGTGTTGGCTCACAGCAGCCATAACCAACAAGGACTCCAGCAATACCAGGAATCAGAGCATCAGCCTCAAAATCTGAATATGATTTGGTTTCTAAAGTCAGGGCTTAAATCTAGTGCAGAGGCAAAGGCAAAAGAGGTCAAGCAAGGTGGAGCTCCAAAGACTTTTGAGAGGATGGTTCAAGCCTATCTGGATGACCCAACAGAGGTCTATCTTGATCAAAACCCATTGGTGTAATGGTATGGGAAGAGGCGCCAATGGACAGTGCTCCGCTGGCTGGCAATAGACTATCTGGCTTACCTGGTAGCCAGTGTGTCTGCTGAGCATGTTTTCAGTGCTGCTGGTGTGGTTTTTACTGTTCATACTAGTCAGCAGCAGGTCGAGTTTTTAGATATCCTCATTCAACACAACACTGGCACACTAGAGGTAGGACTCTTCATTAAACCAACAGCTAGAAACACGGTCTTACATTTCAATAGCTATCACCCGCAAGCACAAAAGCAAAGTATCCCATTCTGACAATTTCTGCAATTGCGGCGCAATTGCACCAATTTATATGACTTTGAAATACAAGCAACAGCAATGAAACTTAAATTCATATCTAGAGGATACCCCCATCGCCTAGTCAGAGAATCGTACAAAAGGGTCAGGTTCTATGATAGAGACCACTTATTGAAATCAGGTAATCGCACCAAGTGACACAACCTGTTTGTGTTACCAAGCACTCCACCATGAATGAGATTATTAAACAGATTAACTCAAATTGGCACATTCTTCACAGCGACCCTGATCAACAGCAAAATCTTGCAAAACCATTGTTTGTTCATCGTAGAAACAGAAATATTAAGGACATAATTGTCTACTCACGATTTGCTACTGGCCCTTCCTTTGTTCAGAAATCTCTTGATGGAATTTTGCCAGTGAAAGGAACTTTTAAATGTTGAAACCTGCAAGTCGTGTGATACTGCTATTGAAGGCAATGTTTTTGTTCACAATGGATATACTATCCGTGCCAAAAAAGTCTGGAATTGTAAGACCAAAAATGTCATCTACCTCATTCTATGCCCTTGCAACTTGGGCTATGTAGGTGAGACCTCCCGGTCAGTTGCCATTCGCCTTATTGAACACCGCTCTGCAATCTGCACTTCTAAACTTACTGCTCCTCTGGCTAAACATTACCTTGACCAAAGCCACACTGCTGACATCACGAAGTGGCTCATTTTGGAAAAAATAGAAACTACAGATGAGAACAGAAGAAATGAAATTTGGAAAAAAAGAGAGATCTTCTGGATTTTCACTTCAAACACATATAAACACGGATTAAACAGTCAAATACCCTGGAAAAATGCCATCTGGTTTAATACCCATCATTAAGTGTCATTATCTTTACCAGCCCAAAATTGACATCTCCTCTCCTTGTTTAAGGTATCTCCATAAATTCCACCCCTGTTAGTTCTCAGAGGTTTCATCTCTAGATGGTGCTGTCAGTTGTAGGCTATTTTGCAACTTGACTGATTGTTCGTTTTATCCTTTCTCCTTTCTATTTCCCAGTTATAATTTGACATAAGCATTTAGTCATCATATGTTATATTCTAATCTCATGTACAATTACTCTTTTTGTTTCTGTATTTTCCATATTAGAGGTCACCATCCATTCAGCTCATTTCACATTTACTTTGTCACGATTAGCGATTCGCATTTCATTACTCTTCGGTTAATATACCCTCATCAATTAGCCGTTGTTATCACTGTGGTCTCATTTCTCTTGCACGTTTCATGCATTACACGTCACATGACCCGGACACAGTACATCTAGTCACGGTCTAGTTTATTTTACATGTTCTGCGCTATACAAGTCATGTGACCCCAAGCACGTCATGCCGTATACCAATTTAGCCTCCGGGGAAGCCTTGTTCCGATTTCTTGGTCAGTCGGCATACGAGTGCTGTTCGTCGACACCAACCCCTATTATTATCTGTAAATGACGATAATTTTGCACCGCTATAAAACGAAAAGTCCTGAGAATGTATTTACCCTTAAGAAGTCCTTACTTGCTTTTCCTTTTTCAGGACCATCATTGTCCTTCTCATCTAGATTATAAACAGGTTACACCTAAAAGTTATCCGTTGGAGCCAAACTCAAAAGTTGACTATTCATGACCCACTTGTATGTATACATATATATCCAGACGGTACTTTCATGCCATATTAATCATGTACTCATCTTTATTCTTTCATGTGTCTGTATCTTATTAAGAGAATAGGTTTACCTTTCTAACTTTCCCTGTTTTCTATCTTGCCTTTTAGATTATTTATAATCTCTACAGTTGCCTTATATCATCTAAGTGATTTTTACTGGGGTTCAGATACTCGTATCCCCCGCCCACGGTAAAATTTCCTCATCATACACTAAGAGATTTTCTGCTTTCTGACTGTTAGAATCCGGGGTCCCTGGTTGGCGCAGGTATGCACTTGCGACAAGCAGGGACCCTTTCCTCTAAGTCAGGGCAAGGATTACTCTTAGAAAATAACCCCTGCTCACCCTCTAGATAACGTGGCGCGAGCAGTCAGGCTAGATTTCAGAGGGCATTAGGTTAAGCATTTAGGGAGCCCCACAATAACCACCAACCCACCACACAGAGACACAAGACCAGCTTTGGTACGCTTCGTGCCAAGCGTACCGGGACTCAAGCCGTACGGGCCGTACCGTCGTAGGTACGCCTCGTACGAGGCTGGTACGTCTCTTGCTACTCCTCACGATTCCCGCGTGAGCAGCATATGGGGATTTCAAGACGTACGGGTCGTACCGTCGTAGGTACGCTTTGTACGGTGCCGGACGTTCCTTTCAATTGCTCACGCTTCCGGCGTGAGCAAGCTTACAGGGACGCTCCGTACAGAGCCGTACGGGCCGTACAGTTGGCGGGACGGGGCGCACAGTACCTCAGATCTTGGTGGGGAGTTCGGGGCGGCTTCAGCAGTCACAGGAGGGGCGTCCCACGTCACGGATGCAATCTTCTTTCACAGAGGACCACGGTGCTTGGGGAGGGCGCCTCGGGACTTCCACAGCTCGCCTCGAGGGGGGAAGCAGGAGGGGCGGCTCGGGGGTGACTTTCAGCGCGCAGCGCTGTCGGCATTGGCCAGACGGGATGAACTCGTGTGTCGCCGCTCCTCACGGTGGTCTTTACGGCTCGGGGCCACAGAGGCTCGGGGTTTGGACGCAGGCAGTCTTTCCTCACGTTGTGAGCTCCGGCTCGAGGGGGCAGCAGTTCACTTTGATCAGGCCAGGCAGGGCAGGCCGTCACGGTGCTCACAGCAGCACAGTCGGGCAGAGGTCACGTTGCTCGGAGAGATGGGGGCACACAGGTTCTCTGGGGTCAGCGTTCGCAAATCACCAGCAGCAGCTTCCTTTCTTCCAGGGAGGGGTAGCGCCCACTGTTCCTGGGGCGCAGTTCAGGGGGCAAGTTCACCAGCAAGCCCTTGGAGATTGTTCACAAAGCACAAGTTGATTTAAAAGTCTCTCTCAGTCTTTTCCTCTCCTTCTTGCAGCAAGGCACCCACCACAAGCCAGTCTCTCAGGCTAGAGACAGTACTCCTCCATGCAGCTTTCCCAGGTCCTTCTCTTCAGGCAGAGTTTCTTCTTGGCGTAAACAGGATCTGATTTCTTAGGACCAGGGCTCCTTCTTTTATACACAGTTTCTTTTGTTCTTTGTCGCCAGGGGGCCTGTGCCTGGCTCAGTCCGGTTTTGGAGCACTTTGTTGTGGTGACTCTGCTCTTTCCTTTCAGTGCACAGGGCAAAGACATCAGCGGCTCCACAGGGGGTGGAGCCAGCATTGTGGTGGCAGAGCACAGGTCTATTCAGAGTCAAGGTGTACTCCTCCCACCCATCCTGGTGTAATCTCTCTACCCACCACCTGGCAGCCAGCCTGTCTCCTGTAATTCCCCAGCCCTGCCCCTCACTGAAACTAGGCAGCCCATACACACAAAGCAGAGGCGGACTGAAATGGCTAAGCAAGTAAATACTAACTTTCTAAAAGTAGTATTTACAAACACAGGATATTAAAATAAACTTTACTAAAAGAAGTATTTTATTATTCTGAGTTCAGGCATACTAATCTTGACTTTCTACCATGCTCTCTGAGTCCGCTGGGATTATAGAGTGTAATAATTCCAGCAGCCCATTCTGGCCTATGGAGAGCAGGTAGACTTCAATAGTGAAAAACGAAAATGGCTGTAATTCACTATTAGGACATGCCACACACACCAGGGCATGTCCTACCTTATGCCTACAATGCACCCTGCCCTGGGGCCTACCATAGAGGTGACTAATATGCAGTTAAGGGAAGGTTTAGGGACTGGCAATTAGGTGCACTTGCGCAGTCAGCATGACAGTACCAGACTGCACGCAGGTTCTGCAATGGCAGACCTTAGACACATTTTACTAGGCCGCTTCTGTGGGTGGCACAACCAGTGCTGCAAGCCCACCAGCAGCATTTGCATTTACAAGCCCTGGCACTCCTGGTGCACTTTACTAGGGGCTGATAGTAAACCAAATAAGCCAATCAGGGACACCAATCAACATCAACATTTTACCATAGGGAGAGCATATGCACCTTAGCACTGATCAGCAGTGGTAAGGTGCCCAGAGTCATAAAACAGCCAACACCAGGTCAGAAAAATACAGGAGGAAGGCAAAAAGTTTAGGGATGACCCTGCAAAAAGGGCCAAGTCCAACACTGACCTATATCAAGTCCACATTTAATATTTTATTTTTCTATTTTTAGACTGTATGACCCATTTTCTTTTCGGGTAAGCCTTTAAATATCAAGGCTTATCCCTTTTCTGCTACTGTCTGGAAGAAGGGCTAGATATTAACACAGTCGCTATTTGAACGACACTCGGCTATGCATTATAAGCTCTTTTTCTTTCTCTTTTCTTTTTTCATCCCCTGATTGGAGATACACAATATGTATATATTTCGCACAATTAATCTCTCTACTTCTCCTTTTTTAGGTGATGGTCACCTCTCTACATGCACAAATTCATTATTTTTCTTCCTTTTCACTTGTGGAGTAAAAAAAGGTTTTTTCAATAGGTGATAGATGTAGTGACCATTCTAATTGTTTATCTCTGAACTCAGTGTACCTTATTATTTTTTATCTCATTTTTTACGAATTTCTGTGGCTTTCCTGATGAAGGCGTAGTGTACGCCGAAACGTGCGTAGAAGATCCATCAACTAGCCACTTAATGTTATTTATGTTTACATTTTTCTGATTTATATCAATTGCTGATATTTTCTGTATGTATTCACTGTCTTTATTGGTTTTTTGTCAAATGTCTGTGTATCCACTGTATTGTGTATTTTTGTGAATTATGGAATGACATTAGAATATATATGTAATCAGCTGTCTGATGATACATGTTTCACAACGCTTTTGAACTATTTTGCATTAAAGAAATTAATACTTAAATGTATTTTCGTTCACACTGAGTTCTTAATATCATGTTGGTAGTTTGTATGGTCTGTTAATTGCTATAGACCTTTAGTTGCCTAGGGTTTTTGTTTTTACAATTGTGTTACAGTGAGAAGGACCAGACTCTTGACTGAAAATGTTGAGAGATTAACCATGATCAAAATGAATCAGCACTTTATACCACTGGATTACACCATACCTGAAGTACGACAGGAAGGAGGATGAGGGTGATTGGTCAGACTCAGGTTATGGTATTAGTGTGTTAACTGACCTACTTTGGGTGAACCAACTGAGTTTGAGGACACACTCTACTTATCTGACTACTAGGCTTGGACCACCAATCATAGAACTTGAAGACAAAAGAAAAAAATATAGCTGGGGGAACATTATTTTATTTTGTTTGTTTGTGTCTAACTACCATTTTAGGCACATTTTAATGCCGGATTGGAGTTGCACCAATGTGCAGTGAAGAAGCCTTCGTACCTCCCCATCCCACTCATTTAGCTCAAGAACATTGAAGATACAAATTTGTGCCACCTCCATCCTGTGCCTATCTATCCTTTCTTAGTTTATGTGCCTAGCCACACTGCCCCACATTGTGATTTACAAGACTGGCCAATGTCTGTTTTGTGAAACAATGGATAGGCTATGTAACACAGTGACCACGCTTGAATTAGAACAGGTAAATGGCATGCATTGAATGCTGAGGGATTGTTGTTTGTGAGTTTTGAGATGATTCATTTGGCGGCAGGCAGTGACACTGGTTGTTTGTTTAAGTCTAACTATTAAGCTTGATTGTGTTTGTGATTATTTACAATGTAGGTGGCCTAACAACTGGTTATAATTTTTTTCCTGAGGTGATTTTTTTCCTTCCCCTTTTACACTTAGCGAGATTTGTTTGCCGGGTCCACACTGCGTTGTTTTTTGCTTCACACCCCACAAAGACCCAACCAGTCCCTTTAGCTAACAAACACAAATCTAGTCTACACAAAAAATGACTCAGTGTTTCTCTTTTTGTTCATCAACAGCATTGCACTACAGGTCGATCTATTGCATTTGAGTCGGGGCTCAGTCGGTACGGAGTTGGGCACGTTACTTGATTGCAGGAGGAAGATGGAAGGACTCAGGGCATGCCTTCTTCAACAAGGGCCACCAGAAGAAGGAAGTTATCAACGTCACCGATTTGGTGATGACTTTAAAGAGGTCTACTCAACTCTGTGGAGTGGTAGCGAGGTGAGAGAGATGAGTTGATTTTACTTGTTTTGCAACATGCAATGTTGCTGTGTGTGTCTGTGCTGACTGGCTCAAATTTGAAACTATGTGGTGGTTGGGTGTGGGGCCCGTTGCTGTAGGGCACTGGAGAGAGACAATTGGTCATGATCATCACATTATGCATGTGCTGTTATTATTATTATGATGATGAATTGATGATCAATTCATGACAGTTCTGAGTTTAATCAGCCCGATACATGCGGCCATTTGTGTGTGATAGTTGGTTGTTGTAAAATTGCTCTCACCAAATTGATCGTACAATTGAAGTTATGACAGCATATCTTGTCTTCTTGGGTCATTTTGTTGTACGAAGAAACATTGGTAGCATAATTGCACTATCTGTTAGCATATGGTTTAGCATAAAATTATCAAATTTCAAGAAGGGGCTACTACTTGAGTTAGTATACTAACTAACACAGATAGGCAGTAGGTGGAAAAGTGGGGTAATGCTAACCCCACTGCTCTATGTCTAATTGTAGAATGGATAGATTGACCAGTGTTTTTTTTTGCCCATATAAAGTCGCAAATTACTTTATTCAACTCCTTGAAATATGAAATTGATATTTTTAGAGGAAGATTTAAAAACAAAAATACCAACAAAGGAAGTATTGACATTTTAACTAGGGAAACTCGGACAACTAATGACAGAGGTGGTAACGTACATATTTCTAAAATACTTTTTACCTTACTAAGGGTATTTCCATAATTTAGTTGAAACAATTGGGAGAAGTCAGCTGTAACATATAATCCTAAGTATCTTATAGGTTGTAATGACAAGAATTTGAACCCTTCTGAGAGTTGAACCTCTGAAGAATAGAACAAGAGAAGCTCTGTTTTGGCTCCGTAAATTTACATCCCCCCAGAGCTGTAAACGCCTGGATTTCCCCCAACGCAGCTTGGATGTTTAACTTATCTGCCTTCAAATATAAAACCATATTATTGACGAACAGCTTGATTTTTGCCATCCCCGTTAGAGGGGCCAGAATTGATGTATTACAGTGGATCTTTCTCGCAAGTGGCTAAAGAATAAGAGAGAATAAGAGGGGGGACATGGGGCAAGCCTGTCTGGTGCCACACCCAATCACCACCTCTCCCACCTGTTCGCATTAATAATTATCTTTTCAATTGCCCCATTATAAATTCCCCTTAACATCTCTATCATGCAGGCTGGAAAACCAAACATCCCTAAGATAAAAAAGAGGGCCTGCCAATCCACAAGGTCAAATGCTGCTTCCACATCCATCTTTAAAATATCCTTATTAATTGAAAAATATTCAATTCAAAGAAGGTATTGGCTGCCATTGATCTACCAGGCAGGAAACCTGTTTGGTTCACGTGGACCACCTGTTGTTCGCAGCCCGAAAGCCTATTTGCCCAGATTTTCATAAAAAGCTTATAATCTACATTTAATAAACTTATTGGGTCATAGGAGCTCAGGTCGTTTGGGTCCTTATCTTTTTTCAAAACGGTAATCACCACTGACTCCTTAAATCTATCAGAAATGGCAGTCCTTCCAAGATCTGATTATACAAGGATATTAAAAATGAAGAAAGCTCATCTAAAAACAATTTATTTACTTCCACCGGAATTCCGTTATTACCACTTGCCTGAGCGCTAGCCATCCATTTTTAGGTCTCGGCTAGCGAAGGCTGCGCTTGCGCAGTCTCACTTGGCGAGATTTAATGTTTTCTAGTATGGGGCTTGAACCCGCCCCTCTTCTCCATTGGCTGGCTCCCTAAACGGAGGCCAGCCATTGGAGGAGAGGGGCGTCTGTCCATTTAATCCCCGTCTTTTTTGGATTTGGGGGCGTGTTTTTTACTTTCTTTCTCTCCTCTGGAATATAAACATTCCAGCCAATGGGAAGAGGAGAGAAAGAAAAACACGCCCCGAATCCGAACATGACGCTGCGTTTCTCTGAGGCATTTCTGCTTGACCTCGGAGAAAGACGGTGGTGTTCATGGCGTATCAGGCTCTCCAGCCCCTGAGGTCGTGTTGCCAAAAGTTAAAAGTAGTGTCCCATTGAGAGGGGTGACACAGGTGGATATGCCGGAACAGTGACCCGCTTTCTCCGCGGGCACCTTTGGCTCATGTCCTCAGCGCTGATGTGCACTGAAGGAGATGGAGGGCATCAATGCGCTCCGCTCTGGCCCCTAAGCAGTCCGTGTAGTTTGGGTGACTAACGTGGGGCGCAGCAAGCAGAAAGGGAGAAATGAGGGGAAAAGGGAACACCTCATTCCCCCGAATCGCATGTTTGTTCTGCGTCGTTGCGGCGCTGTGTCCCACCTGCCTCAGGATGTCTCGCCGCCGTCCTTCGGTCCGCGAAATCTCATCGGATGGAGTCGGGATAAGTCTGAGGCCGCCGCAGAATCCCCATGCCGGCTGCCGAAGGGAACAGGCAGCCTCGACCGTGAGTCCGATGGGCGGGACAGCCAGGGTCCTGTGCCCGGCTGCTGCTCTGGTCTCCTTCCCCTGTCCTCTCTGGCTGGCGCTGTTCGCTCTCCTCCCCCTGGCGCTCGCTCCCTCTCCTCGGGCTCCTGTACGGGTGGGGGCCGGTCACAGTTGGGCAGCAGACCTCGGCGGGCGGAGGATCTTCGGTCGGGGGCACTGGCGGTTCCGGCCAGGGAGACGGAGTCAGTGGCGGAGGTGGCTGCTGCTCCGGACCCGGACACAGCAAGAGGCAGCGGCGGCAGCAAGGGGTAGGCGCTGGAGGAGCCAGCCCCCAGCAGCACAAAGAGGAGGGTGGCGCCTGCTACAACAGCGAGGATGGGTACGAGACGGCGGCAGCCCGAGTGGAGGCCATGGACCCGGCCACCGTGGAGCAGGTGATGCTTGGGGGTTGTTGTAGGTGGACGTGTCATTGTCATGTCTCCTTACATGTACTGATCGGCGTGGTCCTGGATAGCCTTCACAGGGGATCTGTCACCGTGGAGCAGGTGAGGCTCGGGGGTTATTGTAGGTGGACGGGTCATTGTGTATGTCCCGTTACATGTACTGGTCTGTGTGGTATTGGATAGCCTTCACAACTGATCGATCTGTGACCTTGGAGCAGGTGAGGCTCGGGGGTATTATAGGTGGACGTGTCAGCTTGCCCCCTTACATGTAATGGTCTGTGTGGTATTGGATAGCCTACAAGGGAAGTTCGTCACCGTGGAGCAGGTGAGGCTCGGGGGTTATTGTAGGTGGATGTGTCGTTTTTTGCCCCCTTACATGAACTGGTCTGTGTGGTCCTGGATAGCCATCACAGGGGATCCGTCACCGTGGAGCTGATGCGGCTCGTTGGGGGGGGTCGCTGGGGGGCAGGGGTATCATAGGTGGATATGTCATGTCTCCTCACACGTACTGGTCTGTGTGGTACTGGATGGCCTTCACAAGGGAACCTGTCACAGTGGAGCAGGTGAGGTTCGGGGGTCTCTGGTGTTGGTAGACATTTTAATGTGTACCTTCCCAAAACTCCCTGCATAAAACACATTATCGAATGCCACAGACCACATCCCTGTGCCCTTTTTTAGGTCTCGGCAGTTTCTATATAGTGCTAACTTGACCCGAAGTTTCCGACTTAACAGTATCCGAGTGCTTTACACGAGCACCAGTTACTGTTTTTGACAATATCCTTGTGTATTTCGCTGCTTCAAAAATCATAAATCTCAAAACGTCTTTTCCACCTTTCAGATAATCTGTCAATTTTTATTAGTCATTTATTTTTTAAATGCTTAATTTTTAGTGATAAATGCAAAGATCTAGAAACAACGGTGCAACTGGTGCTTCGGCTCCCAAGATCAATGTGTATGTGTCTAGATCTATGTGTGTGTGTGTGTGGTTTTGTATGCGTGTGTGTGTGTGTGGCTGTGTGTGTATGTGGCTCTGTGTATGTATGTGTGGCTCTGTGTCTGTGGCTTTGTGTGTGTGGCTCTGTGTAAGTGTGGGTGGCTCTGTGTGTGTGTGGGAGGCTCTATGTGTGTGTGTATGTGTGTGCCTCTGTGTGTGTGGCTCTGTGTGGGTGGCTTTTTTTGTAGGTGGCTCTATGCGTGGGTGGCTCTGTCTGTGTGTGGGTAACTCTGTGTGTGTAGGTGGCTCTGTGTGGGTGGCTCTATTTGTGTGTGGGTTGCTCTATGTGAATATCTCTGTGTAGGTGGCTCTGTGTGGGTGGCTCTGTGTGTGTGGGTGGCTTTGTCTGTGTGGCTCTGTGTGTGGGTGCAAATGCAATAGGTCTCGCATTTGAGAGATTAAGCTATTGACATTGTAAATAACAATGCCGTTTCTTTAAATGTTTTAAAAACAAAAACATAAACATAAATAATGTCATGAGCAATGCCAATAGCTCTAACTTTAACAATGTCGAGACCATTGCATTGTAAATGCTTGTTACAAAGTAGTTCTCGAGATCCTGTAGGTCTACTATCTTGGCCTCAGCATAAAGTTGCTTAAAATGGGATACACATATTTCATCAATCCTGTCTTTATCACCTACCAGACTTGCAGTGCTAGGGTCCCTTATTTGTGAGATTAATTGCCTACTCTGTTATGTTTTAGTAGACCACGCTAAATATGTACATACCAGCTGGCTTTCTGCATAGACCTTCTGCTCAAATGCCTTGTTCCCAGAGATCTCTTCTAAGATAAAGAAAGTTTCTAATTGCTCTTTTGCTCTCAATAATTCCTGCTGTAGCACCTTCTCATCGAGGTCACTTAGGGGCAAGATCTGCCCTAGCCCGGTCTCCAGCTTTTTGTAGTACTTCAATCTTCCATTGCCTCTGCGGGATGCGAGCCAGATGCCTCGCTGCTGAACACACATCAACTACTCCCCCTTCTTCAGACGTCGCACGTGCTTGAGGCTGCTTCCGGGTTAGGACGCCAGCCGGGAGCCACAAGCAGTGAGCCGCGAGCCACCAGCCACAAGGTTTCCAGACGCACGGTGGATTTGCAGCAGTCGGGTCTCAGAACACGTGAGTAGATCAGTGAGAAAGTTAATAAATTATTGACTGTTGCCCCCCAGCCCCCATGAGGACAACAAGGACAACGAGGCATAGACAGCCAATGCAATGCTGGGAGCTGTTTCGGCAGCTGCATTGTGAGGAAATGCAGGGAGCCCCTCGACGCTGGGGATAGCGCTAAGGTAAGGAGGTCTCCATGGTTGGTGGAGTCCCCCCATTAGACCTGTCCTGCCCAGCTGGGGTGTTGCAGGAATTCTGCTCATACACAGAACTTTGCGCAGGAAAATGGGACCTCGGTGTATTCAGGCTAAGCCTTCCCATCACCTTAGTGCCCACGGACACAGGACCGACTAGCTATAGTGTCTCACTACCTCTCCTACACACTCACGAAGAAGCAAATGATTAGACAGCCCAGAACACAACACTCCAGGATCTCTCAGGAATCGCGGGAACAAGACACACCTTTTCTCTCACACTCTTGTACCTGTCCACAATAAGAACTTACTGAAGCACGAATATAGTTTAAAATGTTTATTTGAACTATTGCGCTCTAAAACGCAGTATTCGAGCCACAACCAGCAGCAAAATGCATAATATCAATACAGTTAGCATTGCAGCAAGGCCATATATCATAAAGGGAGAAGTCATCACATAAAGACATTGGATAAAGGACTATAAGGCCTAACCACCCTCTCCTTGGCAAGAAGAAGTATTATTATATAATAGAAGATCCCTGGGGTTTGTCAGCAGACCCCATACCCTATTGCCTAGAATATCTACATCATAGGAACTGCATGTCTCTTCTCCCTAGAAAGTCCCCTCTCCAAGTGTGAGTGTTACCTAAACATGCATCCCCATAATATCAAAGCACGAGTTTCCAGTAGCAGCTGTGTTAGCATGTTTTGTCTAGGTGCTAGGGACTGACCAGAACAGAATAATCAGAGGCACTGTTTATCGACCTTGCTCATAGTGTTCAGACTAAACTCCAGGAATAGGCAGAGAACGAACCAAGCAGACGGTTCTCATGTGAAAGGCATAAACAGAGACTTGCAAAAACAAAGCCATGTAGTAACGCGTGCAAAAGCCTCATCATGGCTACTGGGCTCATACAAACATAGCGATGTCGACAATGTCCCTATCGACCATGTGACAGGGCATCCCAGAGCAAGAGTTCCTGTGCTAATTTTTTTCTATGACAGTGGGGCAGCAGTCTTTTTTTAGCTGAGAACACTTCATAAAAATTAGAGGACAGTGTGCCCATAAACTATTCCAGGGTCTGGATGGTGAAGCATGTGTGAATGGTCCTGAGGGGGACAGGAGTGGGAACAGGAGCCACAGCCCCCAGTCCTTCATCTCTAACTCAGAGAGCTAAGAGGAAAGCAGCCCAATCACGCATCCTTGCAGCAAGGAGAGGAAAAATCTTGCAGAAGAAAAGTGGGGCTGCAAATAATTAAATGGATCAAATCTCCCCAGGTCCTTCTCCCCAGGCATTGGCCTTCTTAGGGTCTTCTCCAGAGTTTGTTACCACTGAGACAGACGCTGGGGTGGGGAATGCCATGGTGCCAGACAGTTCCTTAAAGTAAGAGAGGCGAAGGATCCAAAGCCCTCCAACAATCTGCATAAGACTGACGGCACTAGAAGTGGTACAGTGACCGCACCAATGGCCACAACAAAAGCACTCGAGGCGAAGAAGAAAGTAAAAGGTGTATAGTCATAGAGCAATGCACAAGGACTCCAATTTACAGCCTGGAGGCCAGACGCCAGGCGCAACATAATCTAGGGACTCTCCGGTACTAGACTCTCTGGAAATCTTGTCTGGCAGTGACCCTGATTCAAGGGGGCAGTTTGAATTAGCAAAAGGTCTGGCTGCCCGGGTCATGATTTAGTTATGTCAGGCTGCCCGGGTCTCTAGCCCTCTCAAGTATCTCAGGGTTTCTTGATGGAAGCCTGGGCTAAAGATATGGGTCTGTAAAATCAGCAGGTGGTTGAGATGGTGACTGGGCATTCCAGGGAGAGAAAATGGGTCAGTCAGTCTTCGATGGTCTAGATGCACCTAATGCAACAGCTTTTCGAGACCATCCTGGGAGAAAAACGTGATTGTAAAACCTCCCAGGCCCAAGAACGTACCTTACTTCATCAAAGACTAGATAAAATAGAGAGTATGGTACAACAAATACGAGAGTGAATCAAAGAACTGGAGCAATGAGTATCTGATACCGAAGACCATTCTTTAGCTTGTGACTCCGATATTGCTTCTCTTCAGAAAAAGCTGCAGGCTTCACAATTGAAGAAGGACGAAATGGAGAACTATGCAAGTCGATCGAATCTGCACTTTACAGAGATACCGAAGGACAGTGAACGCTTCAATGGCCAGTCTAACCCCTAGTCCTATATGCAAACGCTGATCAGAGAACATATACTTGAGAACGCACCAGAGGACCTTACTATAATGAGAGCCCATAGGGTTCCTTCCCAGAATGTTTCAGGGGCTAAGTACCCAAGGACGATGATTGTGAATTTTTCTGATTTTCGTATTAGAGAGGCTATTTTAGGTAAGGCAATACAAAAGAAGCATATTGTCCTAACTGATGGGGCCAGGGTGAGAGTGTTCTCTGATATGTCGGCGTTTGCAGCGTGTTGACAGAGATAATTTGTGGGGTTGATTGGCCTATTTAAGAGTGTAGGAGAAAAGGCCTCCATCGTTCAACAGTCCAAATTGAAAGTCTTATGGAGAGGCCAGTTCCATCTTTGCTCTACACTTGAAGAAGCTCAAGGAATACTACAAAAGACATCCCAAGCAAGCGGAAAGTAGAAAAGTGTGGGGTGGACTAGTCTGTTATGGGACGGACGGAATATAGTTAAATGAATTTGAGGTACAGTTCAATATATTATGTCCAGTTTATGTATGATCTCCTGCAAATCTCAGTAGGTTTAATTCCTTGCACTTTGACCTTTATACACTGTATTCACTTTCACATTGCACTTTCTTTCCCTTTTAGAGATATTCATTAGTATGTATTTATGCTGTAAAGGGAAAAGATTGCATTCATCTTTTTTTTACAGTCAGTCGGTAGCTTAAGCTGGATTGTATTCTAGGTTTTTAGAGGCTTTCGAAATAAAGTTTTGCACTTGCACGTTGCACTTTTTTTCGGGAGTCTGCGCATAAGAGCTTTTTGAGGCTCTGTGAATTTGAGAGGGACCCAAGGCTTTGAAAATGTGTTTTTTCAAACACAATGTTGCTGCATTCTTTTTTTTAAAAGTGGGTTCTCATTTTATTTATTTAACAGCGGTCCAGACTCAGCTTATAAATGTAGGTATAGATGGCCATCTCTACTCAGTATAGGCACAAAAAGCACACACACTTTTTTCGTTTTATACCGCCAACACTTTATGGAGGTTTTTTTTAGGGCTGCTAAAAGACATAGGCTAAAAAGCACAGAGGGGAGGGGTGCATTGACGTGTGGCTAGGTGCCAGGTCAAGGCACCCTTGATTGCTGGGAGGGCTGAGGAAGGGAGTCAAGGGCTACTCCCTTCTGCAGATGGGTTTGGGATCATGGGGGCTAAGTGATGAAGCGTCAAAAAAGGACAGAAAACAACAGGTTACAAATGGTTAAGATACAAGATTGGAGTAAGAGCAGGGGCCAATGAGCTAGCTGTGGTTTCTATGGTAGCAAGAGATTTGAGACAACTCCAACAAACACTGTTATATGAAAAGGGGTATATCAGAGGGAAGAGCGCACAACAAGTATTCCCGGGTTCAGTAACTGTGCTATGTTTAATCCTGAAGAATGTCTCAATCGCTAAAGATAATTTTGTGCAATGTAAATGGTCTTCTAAATGTTCATAAAAGGGGAGAATTGCTAAAATTGTTAGGCTCATTCTCCCCCCAGGTGATTTTCTTTGCAGGAAACACATCTTAAGACTAATACCCCCAATTTATCACTCCCCAGGAAGTATTCTCAAGCGAGCTTTGCCTCAGCCAATAGGGCAGCATGTGGTGGGTATTTTATTCTCATCTTTACAGAATTGGGAGATTAGAGAAGTGATCTGGGATGATGAAGCAAGGTGGAATTGGATTGACGTTTTAGTCACTGGGGTTTGTCTCATTTTTTAAAACTATTATGGACCAATTGTTGATGATATTAAAGCCTTAAAACAGATACTTGATATGTTAATAAACGCCTGCAGCCCTATAGTTATGATTTTAACTTTATACAAGATTTAGGTTTAGACACCTCAAATAAAACTAAACAACAACTAAAACCAAAGACTGCAACATTATTAAAAATCATGAAAGAAGATTATGCCCTAATAGATCCTTGGTGGGTAGATCACTCAGGCTCTACACAGTTTACATGTTACCCCACAGGGTTTAAAACAGCTTCACGACTTGACTTTTCCTGATAAATAAGCAAATTGTAAGAGGAGAGTCTGACATTTTTGCTAACTCTTTCTCGGACCATTCGATAGTCTCCTTGGTGATACGCTTACGCACCCCCCAAAAAAACAACATCAGGTGCCACTTTGATAAAGCACTGCTCTCAGATCCAGTATGGATCACAGAAACTCTGGAATTTACACAGTGTCTTTTTAAAGAGAATATTAATACAGCCCCAGATTTTGTGGTGTGGGAAGCTTTTAAGACCTCTTTTTGGGGGCAGGTGATTGTATTGTTTGTCTTTGTCACACCTTTGCCAAAATCCCCTTTCCTCAAACCTCAAACCCTCTTCCCCCGGACTGTGTGATTTATTGAGGTGTGACTTAAGAATTTACACCATTAATTGATCACGCACTTGGTGGGGCAAATGTGGTGAAAGCAACACCAACTCAGTGCGGGTTCTTCAGTTGTACTCCTATTACTGAAGCAATAGTCCATACTACCCCCATTTACCCACCCACACATAAAAGTGATCAATATTTTTAGGTATAGAAGAACATCATTCATCAGTATCATCCTTCAGGCATTGTGTGTTGCGTTAAACGCTTAACCTATAACCATGTCCACTCCAGACTTTAAGTCCTCTTTATGAATCACAATTCGAGTGTCACTTTTGTTTGCTCAAAATACTAGCTTACCATTGCTCTGAATAATTTAATATTGTTTCTTGTTTGTTATTCAGCATCAGGTATTGTTTGTTGTGTCTCAAGTATTTGTAAAGCTATGATATAATATATAACCAACTAACTCAGTTTTCATGTCCATTTAGTTGCACGCGATGAATAATCCTTCCTTTTTAAAAAAAAATATTTTTGTTTTGTTCCCTTAAATAAAGCATGAACAGAAAGCAATATTACTGCTAGTACAACAAGACCTGGGGCATTAACAGATCTGTAAGCAACAAAGGATAGAAGTGATCATACAGCCAGTAATACAATAGTCAATGATTGTACAATTCAGCAAAATATGCAAGGCTGTCGAGCCTCCTGACCATATTACGTAAGTTGCAGAAAAAAGAATGCATACCACTATAGCCATACCACAGATATCTTGGAGAAAATTAAATAATTCATTATTATCTTATTTAATTTCATTGACAAAAGACAGAACTACTATAGAAATCAAAAATTAGAAAAGAGAAACAACAGGGAAATATAAGTCGCCCTCCTAATCTTTTAATCAATCAGGTCCGCAATAGGAGTCCAGATTCGCTGTCCCAGTGCTTTTTTCCTACGACCTCTCAATTTATAAATTGACGATTCGATATTATATGCAGCAAATAGCCTTGCACGCCAGTTAGAGAAGGTTGGAGGATCAGGGCTAATCCATAGGGAAGTGATACACAAGCGGGCGATAGCCATAGCTATAAACACAAAACCTGTTTCAGATCTTACCCTACTACCCGCTTCAGTATTACTTCCTACTCCCAGAATAGGAAGAGCTGGTGTAACAGAGACTGATATCCCCAATGACATAGTCAAGAATGGTTCTATATCATGTATAAAAGCAGCCAGTTTTGCACAGGAATAAAACATATGTACAGCATCTGCTGCCTGGAGATCACATCTATTACATTTCCCTCCCCTCGTTCCCCTCCATTTGGCAATCTTCGCTGGGGTATAATATAAATCAAAGATTTACATAAAATGTTGACTCCTGAAGGTCCCCAGAATCTGGCTCGCCAGGGACAGAGTCGCCAATGTCCATTTCTTCCTCCCCACACTTGCTTGCCCATTTATCTGAGTATGATACTAAATCATCTGGGAAGGAGTCAAGCAATGTATCATAGATCTTTCCTAGCCGAGACTTCTTTTGACCGGCTTCCATCAGGGATATTTTCTCAAAATTTGAAGATGCCCTGCGCATATTTTCCCCCAAGAAGCTCCGAATCTGCAAATATTTTTAAAAAATCACCCGTACAAAGACCATATACTTCCTGAAGTTTTGCAAATTTCCCATCTCTGTAAAAGTCCCCCAGTGTATAAATACCCTTATTAGCCCATTCATAGGTAACCCGATCCCGAAAAATTGACGGCAGTGAACCTGTGGTTACAAATGGAGTGTATGCATTTAAGTTAGAAATCTTAGGCTTCCGCCGGATCTGTTTCCACACCTTATAAGCTGCTCTCACAATTTTAAATCTGGACTTTTTATAATAGCTAGGTTCGAGGATCGAAACCAAACAGCCCTTAGCTTGATTCCCCAACCCCAGTTCATATATAGATGGGCTACTCTCCATTGATATATCAGCCTTAGCCCCGACTAGTAAGATAGCCATATGTTGTAGGACAGCGGCCCAATATTAGAGCAAAAAGCTGGGAATAGCCATACCCCCACGCTGTCTTGGGAGAATCATCCATATGGCTGCTCTTCTGGACTTGCGATAGCCCCAAAGAAACCTAGAACATACCCTTTCTAACTTTACAAAACAAGAAGAAGGAAACTCAAGAGTGATAGTCCTAAAAAGATACAAAAATGTGGGTAAAATCGACATCTTAATAACATTGCTTCGCCCAAAAAGAGAGAGGTGTAAGTGATCCAATCTCTCCGATTTCTTATTGCCGATTTCAATTAATGGATTGATATTTATGTTGGATATTCTATCGACCGTGGCTGTAATTGTATTACCCAAATATCATCGTATGAATAATCCTTCCAATTAAAATGCTACAGTTGGAGTTCACGTAGGTGGTAGTGGGACCTGACTTCGGATTCCTGCACTGTTGTTAGTGTGTTAGCATGCTACTACTACCACCACCATGGCACTTGAGAAATCATGCAGTCCTCGCTTCTTCTATTCGGTAAGAGAACTATAATTCATTGTTCTACTAAGTTGTATTAGGCAAGGCAATGGCACCCCCCCATTAGTGCTCAATATAGTTGTAGACTGCAGAGACTAGGAGTAGTAGGACAAGGGTACCACATAGGCATATCACATACCTAATTGATGTTACACATTATTAGCAAATTTAAAAAACAGTTTGTGCTAAAAGGCAGCAGTGAAAAGTAAAACACCCCCAAAAACCTCGATCCCAACTCCCACATCCCCACCCACAACAACAAAGAAGTCCCACCCACCAAAATGAAAGCTAAAAAGGGATTAAGGGAACTAAGCATGGTGGACCAGGATCAGGAGCTCAGTGAGGTGCTGGTCCATTTGTTTCTGCTGGGCTTCAATCTGCGCCAGCCTTGAACGGATGCGGCGTGCGGGTGCAGTATGAGAGAGGGGCAGCAATGTGTGTTTGCTGGTGGTCAACTGCCTGCAGACTGCGGCACCGATGTTGTGCATGGGAAGCTGGAGGTGCTGGGACCTAGCTGGGACCCTGGGCAGATGCCTCCTCCTGGGCCGCCAGCCGCTGATACTCAACCTGTATTGCCTCCAGCTTCCGCTGCCGCATCCAGGCTGCTGCATCCCTGGTGACCAGGAGCAGCTAGAAAGAGATAAAAGCCAAATTGTAAACAATGCTCTGCGGCAAAAATGTGTTTAAAATTATGTAGTGGGTGGCACAGAAGCAGTACATTGATGGTCCACTAGAGCCATTGAATTTGATGTGATTAGAGTCACAACCACCATTAACCGCTCTCATAAAACTAAAGGCAAATGGCAAATGCTCTATCTGTATGAAATGAATCAAGGCAGAATAAACACAGCAACAAACCAGTTTTTTAAAAAACGCAGTTTTTTTTCTTTTGATGGATTTCCTAGTAAAGTGCTTAGATGATTTTGGGCTTCATGAATTAGGCCCATTTACTAATGAATGGTCTAGTTTTAGCTACAATAATGATTCTGCTATGATCAGGCAACTTGAATTTTCTTTTAGCATCTCTAGTCTGACCTTTTCATTTGCACATTTTTCAAAGGAGATCAGTCTACTACAAACTGTCTAAAGTGATAGGACCTTTGTCTCTGCAAGGTTTAGGAAGCGTGTTGAGTCTTGGGTCAAGGTATTTTGATTTTCTCTTAAATAGCTGGTCATGCAAGCTGTCAACAGGGATTGCCAAACAAGAATCCTTGTGTTGCTATGTGTATGTTAATTTTGTTATCATCTCAGGCCTTTTTATACTTTAACTCCCTTGTGTATAACCTACATCCTTTTGAGCAGGTAGACGGTGGGAACAGTGATGCACTGCAGTACAGTCAGTGAGAGGATTAAGGACTGGAATATAGCTTTGGCACATTCATCACAGACTATCCCATCCTCAGAAGTGCATTGTTCTGCTAGTATTCTTAATCTTCACCATTGTCTTTGATATGCACCATTTTAGCTTTACATTCTCTCATCCACCCTTTCACCATAGAAAACTAGTCATCATTATCCAATCAATCCATTTATCCAAACATAACTGCAAACAAACCTTTCACAAACATCCATTTACTCACCCATGCATCGTTGCTTTCACCCATTTCATTCAAACATCCTGCTTTGCTTTAACCCACCCCAGCATTCCTATCAACCATGTACCCACCCAGGCAGGGATCCTTCACCCATATATTCAATTTCAGCCATCCTTCACCCAGCCATGCAGAATGATTCCTATCATCATCACCCACCTATATACATCCTTCCACCCATGTATCGTTTCACTCATATATTACATTCATGTCACCCATACTTTCTCCTTCCATTCTGTTTTGCTTTTCCGATCAATGCGTCATTCTTAAAGTTCATTTATGAACCTTTGTCTGCTGAGATGCAGATAGAAGAAGAAATAACTGCTCAACTCCCACTGTATCTGCTAAAGGGGGTGTTGTCCATGAGTCATTCAATGCCTTCGCAGTGAGTATATTACTATCTGTCAATAAGTAAGCAATGTGACTTAACACTGCCCACCTCTGCTGCCGCTGGGACTCCCCCCTCAGTGGTGAACGCTGCAGTCGCACCCCCACCGCTTGCGCCATCCCCGGCACTGGTAGTCTGTGCGGCTAGAAAAAACACTACACATTTATAATTTTAGATGTCAGATATACCTCCCCCTGTATATTTTTAAGCAAAATGCAACCACAAAACAAAACATCACCACAATTTGGTTACAGTATCTTAATCTTCTATCAAAAATTCAAAACATCACTTTGTGCATTCTGTTGGTTGGCAATCACTGAAAAGCCAGGTAGTCAAGCCAGACAACAACTTTTTGTAATAGAGGGGCAGAGCTATAATGATTTTGAGTTATTGAAGAGCAATGAAGTGGTGCAATAATTGGTCAATGAAGGACATATGGTCTTAGTTGGCAAATACAATGGGGCCCTCCTCATCATTATACTTCCAGCCATGCTGCACGGTCATTAACTGCTGTTATACTATGATAATAATACATGCACAACACTGGGGGGTCCACCATGACCATGGCCACTCTCTCGTTTTACTGTCTGAGCATGAGCAAGTAAAATAAGGTATTCTCAGCAAACATGCGTAGAATAACTGAACTGGGCAAGCAATTGTCACAGTAGAGTACCTGACCTAAGATGGGTTCTCTGAGTCTTACTGTACAACCAGTCTATAAGGGGAGAGGCAAAGCTTATTGATATAGCAGAAGAAAAATGAAGTTACAGACTAGTAGAGATAGTTTTGAAGTCAAGTGCTGAAACTTGAAATATAGAGAAGGTAAGTAATAAATAGGATAATGTAGGGATAAGAAGGATTTAGGAAACAGATCATAGTGGAGTTTGAAATAAAATTGGGAGGCAGGCACAGTAAAAAGGAAAATAAATAAAGAATTCTAAATGTGGAGCGGTAAAAGAATCAAGATAGGGAAATATTAATAATATTAACAGGAGGACTTACTAGGCCCATCAGAGCAATCAGCACTAGTGGAGGCACCTCCAGCTCCCTCACCTCCCGGCGCTTCGGTGCTGGTATTAGCCTGATCCCTCCTGCCACAGATGCTGATGTAAGTTATAAACAAAATAAAATAAAATAAAGATTAGTGGTATAGTTAATCTCCCCAAAAATATTTTGACCGGGAGATGCAAATTCAGTAACATTTGATTTAACTTTCATAAATTTGATCTCATCCCCTTTTAGTATCATGGACCTATTCTATAATTTCCAAACCCTACTCCAAATTTCCTAAACTACATTTTGGAACTACTAATAAATTTCATCGAATAATCTCTGCTTCTCATTTCATTCTTGATCCCTCAACTTTTGACGGGTCAACTCAGTCTGCATACTTGCTCATGCATGCATAGTTACTAGTTACTTACTACACATCACTGGGCAATCACTTGGGGCTGGGAGTTTGAACTGTATGAGCTACAAAAAATGAAGGCACAGAGAAGTGAGAGAACACGCTAGCTCACTAATACCAATAACTACTACTATCTCAGTGACAGGAAAGAGGAGTCTCTGCATGACTTCTTAAATAAACAGTCCAAGCGAGCACCAACAAGTAGGATTAGGTAAAGCTGCTGAGCACCTGTCTACTCTAGGATGATCACATAATATTTGTAACATAAACTTAACTTACCTGAGTGTGAGCAGCATGCTTGCTATTTGGTATAAAAATATTAGCATAGATAGAACACAACAAATAAATAATTATTACTCACCAAGCCCCGCAACCACCACGCCCAGCAGGGCAAGCAAGTCCTGGTTCCTATCCAGGATGTCCGCCCACCTGTGCCTAAGCTATTGTTGGGTGTGCTCGATCTCAGAGCAGTGGTGCACAGTCCGGCGCACCCTCTCTCACCACTGCTTACACTCCCGGACAGTTTACCCACTACCAGGCAAATCACCTGCTGTCAGGGTGGAGGTGAGTTGGTGCTGCACAAAAAAAATGAGCACAGCCAACTCCACCTCTGTGAATAACGTGCGGGGCTTTGCCTCTTCGTGGAGCAGCGTACCGCAAGGTAGGCGGCTGAGGCTGGTGGTGCCGGTTCAGGGGGGCCTAGGGCAAGCAACTCCACCCACTCGCGAAACTCCGTGTAGCGCTGCAGAGTTTTTTTTACCACTTAACAGTATTCCGAGTAGCACTGCTACGTTAAGTCCACCTGGGACTATAGAGGACAGGAAATACCACATACAGGTCATCCACCTAGATTTCGTATGCCTTTTTTAAATTCCATCTCAGATAAACCATCAAATAGAAGAATCCCTCTTTGCCTACATCGTCACCAACGAGGTATGTCCACCTCCAACAGATGGACTTCTGTACCAAAGTTCCTAAAACTAGGAGACATTACATAAATTGAAAGAGCATAATACACTCATCCTACCTCCAGCACATTCTGTTTAGTTTCTCTATGGCAGGCAGGTAGTTGCTCTTGGTGAGAAGTTACTGTTTTATTTAAATAGTGCTGCGATGTACAGAAGATAGGACTCCTTCAGCATTGCTGTATCATGATTCCAAAGTTAAATCATGATTGCTGCCATGGAGGGCAGCAGAGCTCAGAGAAGGTGAGACACCTTTCACAGGCTAGGAAAGCACATTGACTGGGATCAGAGGATAGGTTGATGTTATCTTTTTTCTCTGATAGACACAAAATTGTCTTTGTTGATTGCTTGATTTGCAGTAAAAAAACTCTTATTTAAAGGTATGCTTTTTGGTTTGGGGAATTTAACTTTAGCAATGAACGGGAAAAGATTGGCTAAGAGGGCGCATCTAGAAGTTGAGAATTCCTCAGCGAATGATGAGACAAGGGCGCACAGGAGTTCTTCTGGGCACACTTGCCTTCCTATTCTACCAGATATGCTACAAGCTTTTTCTGCTGCTGAGATTCAGAAGATAAGGAGCTGGCCAATGAAAGAGATAATAAGAAAGCAAGGCATCATAGTTCTCTGAAAGCCCAGAATGACAGTGATACCTCTTTGTCTTTGAACCATTCAGACCCCATTACCTCTTCTTCTAGGAAGCATGTGAGAAGAGAGGAGATTGGCATAATTCTTGATGTTATATAGGAGAATTTGGGTTTACTGATTTACCACCACAGGAAGAGTCACAAGGGCTTTTCCGCAATACAATAAGCCTTTCAGTCTGCAATTACCTTAGTATGACAATAATTTGATGTTGAGAGAAACTAAAGATCTCAATATACCATGCTTCTTGTAAAGAATGTATGTTTTCTAGGATGATTAGGAGGCTTTGGCACATTCAATCTTGAGCAATTATTGTACTTCTCTTAATGCAAGTCAATCAGGATGGCTGTTCCCCCATTGACCTTGTGGACAAGACCATTCAGAATTTCTCAAGAAATCTTACTGAGTAAGTGATTTAACTTTAGGAGTGGAAACGTATGATGCATATGTGGCTCAGTCCTTGGTGAAGGATCTTAAGTTATTAGCTTCACAATAAAGGAAGGTGGAGACTTTTCTTGGCTTCTTGTTCAGATGGAAAAAAAACCTGCTTTCTATCAAGCATCTCTTGTGACATGATTAATCTTGTATCTTTGGGCTTTAAATCTTCCTTTCTAGATCATTGTGAAGAATACTTTTATTCGATTTCATTTAAAATCATAAAAGCGTGATACAGTTTAACCCACAAAATACTTTACAATCATCGAACATTAATACTAAGTTGAATATTAAATTACATTAAAATCGTTAAAATATGTTTTAAAACTAATGCTAAAAAGATTTTCTTGGTTACGTGTAGACATATGGCATCCAGCCCTACAAGGAGAAATCGGGCCTCTGATAAATTTGGTTTAGGCTGATTGTAGGCTGTCCAAACCCAAAATTAGTAACCATAGTTCATCAGTAAAGTGCAGCTGCAATGGTCATTGTAAACTGTTGGATTTTGATTTAAGGCAGCAAAGTTGATTCTGAGAAGGCATATTTAATTCATCTGTCACTCTTCTCTAGTTCGTTTGCTGCTGAGGTCAAAAAAGGCTATCGCCTTGCATGCCAGTTGGACTGTCAAGCCTCCTAAGCATTTTATAATGGCAGACCTGCAAGTCCTTATTTGTTCTTGCTTCAGTGTTGGCCGTAAAAGAGTTTTCTGAAGGTTTAACAGCACTGGACAAGTACTTAATAGATGGAGTAGTGACTCGTTTCCATACCTGCAAAGTCGGCATTCCAGGGTGGGCCAGGGCCGTTTCCATTTTGGGGTAAGGTCTTTAAATAGATAAACTCCGAGGCTCAGTGATATCAGGTTGAACTTTTTTGATCTTGAAAATGTTTCCATCAGATATGGTTGTGGTTTTAGAGTTATACATGTTGGCATCACCACCCATGCGTGGATTTTATGAGTCAAAGATGAGTGCTTTAAAACGAAGTATACTGACTTTTTCAACCTGGATTGCTTTTCAACCTCTACCCACCAGTAATGGACTAAGGAGTTTTCCTCTGCTGCCCTCATTCTCAAGTAGTATTTAACGAGGGCCCCTTGTCTTGTCGTTATCGAATTTTTTTAAAATCGAAATCCAGTCTTATCTGTGCTTGAGATATGTAGCGTGGAATTGAGAATAGTTTCTTAAAGAGACTAGATATTGCCTTGTTTAAGGCTGATGAGTTCTTAATGTTGAGCAGTTCCGATCCTATGAGATTGAGGGCAAGAATTTGCAGTGACGACCTTTAACAAGTGGATTGTTGAGCAGTCGCTAATTTGTTCTGCAAGCTTTTAAATGTGAATAACAGCTGTTTTGCTTTTGCCTGCCATAGTATCAGATATTGCTTGAATTGAGATCAGGCCCGGACTGGCTGTAGCGGGCACCGGGCAATACCCCGGTACGCCGCACGGGTGGGGGCCGGTTTTGAGCCCCTGGGGGCCGTTTTTGTTACAGGGCCGTTTTTGCAGCATATCTGCAAAATCGGCCCTGTAACAAAATCGCCCTAAGACCGGCCCTGGCAAAGAGCTCGGCAGCACCCCCAAGCCCCGGGGGGCTGGCTGAGCACTTTGCCAGGGCCGGTTTTGGTTCCCAGTCCGGCCCTGATTAGATGCCGATCTAATAGTGCCTCCAGGTATTTGTATGTTTCCACCTGGTCCAGGTTGTTATTATTTGCCAACCAGGTGAATTTGGCTTGTTTTTTGTGAAGACTTGAAAAGCACATCATCTTCGATTTTTGGAAGTTAATATCTAATTCAGCTATGGTAGTATATTCTACTAGCTGGGTGATCAGCCGTTGTAGGCCTCAAGGTGTTTTGCTGAGCAGAACAATGTTGTCAGCATATTGCAGGCTAGTTATTGGGGCATTACCCAGTTTCGGGGGGGTCTCCTTGTGTTAAGCGAAGGTGGTTCTCTAGATCCGGTGTATAGATGTTAAACAGGGAGGGGGCCAAGACACACCCCTGTTTTAAGCCATTGGTCATTGAGATTTTGTTATTTAAACTTCGACCATCCTCCAATTTTATTTGGACACACGTTCTTAAGTAGAGGTTAATGATCGCTTCAAGCAATTTTGCGAGAGCTTCCCAAGATTTCATTTTTACCCATAGCTTGGTTCTGGGAACCTTATCGAAAGCGGCTTTAAGGTCTACAAAGCAGAAATGCAGGAAGCTTGATTTTACGATGGCTTGGTCGTCCAGGAACATAACTGCTGATAGATTTGTTAGGGTGCACATCCCAGCGCAGAATCCTGTTTGTGTTTTAGGGATTAGATTTATGCTGTTGACCCAATCCTCTAGGTCAGTCAATTCAAGCTCATTGTCAACTGTAGATGAGGGAATGGAAGGCACATTTCTCTTCTAAAGATTTCATTTGTGGTGAAGAAACTCATTGATGGTCAGATAAGTAAAGATATAATTGAAGCCTTTAAGGAAAGAAAGCATGTATTACCTTATAAATGTAAGAGTTATTCTCTGTAAGCTGTTATGGTTGCGAGTCCGGCAAAAAGGAATTCATTATCTTGAGATCTTATTGAAGGAATTATTTCCAACCTAAGAAAGTGAATGAGAAACTGGAGTCATCAGATAAAAAGCAGAGATTATGCAAATGGGCCAGCAGAGTAAGAAGGTTTCAGCGTGAGTGTGGTGGGATATCCAAAGAGTTCTATGAGTGTGGGAGAAGTCTATTTTAGATTTCAATGAAGTGATGCTGAATGCCATTCAATTAGGTCATGCAATAGACTTCAGTGGAATTCCTCCAGACAAGGTGCCATACTTACTTCTGTCCAAATAAACAAGGTGAAGGCACCAGGGGCTATATTACACTAGTGCCCCAGGGGTGCAACAGGCGTTTGCGCCCGCTTTATGCACCCCAGGAGCAATTTGGTATGACAGAAGGGGCCACAGAGGCTTGTGCAGCCCCTTTTGTAAACCAGATAGTGCTGGCACACATACCGCACCAGCAATAACATTAGAGGGCGTTACCTCATTTGCATGAGGGTGTGGCCCCATGCAAGGGAGGGAATCGCTTTATCTCTGCGCGTGCACCGTATTACCAACATTGGGGCAGGGGCAAACATGCCTTTAGAAGACGCACTGAAAGTGGGCCCATGGAACTCCCGCAGACATCCCCTTGCCAGTGGGTTTAGTCACTCACTGCACCTGCATGCAAGGGGATCTCTAATTTCTTTTAAAAGTGCAGGTGGGTTGCCACCTGCACAGAGAAACAAGAAGCAGCTTTTTAACAGCTGCACCGTATTTCTCTTGAATGAGCTCTCCTGGGGGCAGCACAAGTTCGTGGCTACCCCGAAGGCAGCGCATTCTTCCTGATAGGTCACACTTTCCATGTTTGCACCAGGCACACCTGCTTTAAGGTGCAAACTTGGAAAGTGCACCCTATCGGTAATATGGGACCAGCTCTTTGGGAACTAATTTTCTTGCACTAGGAAAGAAAAACGTAATTAGTCCTGTTCTATGAAACAAGAAAGGTCAGTATGTTTATTCAATCCTGTCGCTGGTTGAGAAAGCATCAGGGGAATTTGAACCAGTCTAGGACTCGAAGAAGGACAACTCATGGGTGTAAATCATCCCTTCAAAATGAATTGTCTACAGAATTTGATTCCTTTAATGTTACCAGAGGAGTTCATGATAACTTTGTACCTTCAGGATACCCTATCTTTCTGGAGCATCAGAAGCTTCTCAGATTTCGTAAGAAATCATCAATTTCAATTCTGTGCCATCCCATTTTGTCTGAAGTCTGTACCTTGAGATTTCACCATGATGATGACTGCCCTAGTAGGACTTCTACACACAAAAAGAATAATGTTACATCTGTTCCTGGATGACTGGCTGCTTCATTCTTCTTCACTATCTCAGACCATTCTCGTCAAAGAAAAGGTTCTTCCATTCTTTCCATGCAGGAAACTCTTCCGAGTCTTGGGGTTCTAATTAACTGGGAGAAGTAAGTCCTGTCTGGAAAAATCCCAGGATGAGCAGTTTACGGGTGAAAGAAAACAATGACATGACTTCTGTTGGTCATATAGTATAGAGTTTATAAAAAGCAGAAGGAAGGTCAGTTAGCTCCGTAGAACTGGAATCTGAACTTCAACTTACAATGTGGCAGACAGTTTCTTTTATACATTTGTAACTGCAAATACGTCATATATGTACATATTTGATCAAGCTTTTACTCAAGCACATTATATAAAAAGACTAACTTTCTGCAAAAACAGTTAATCACACTGTTATGGAATATGATTCATGTGCACTTGTTATTTGTTACATTTCCACACCATTGTTGCACAACCGGTGTCCTTGCCTTGCATCTTTGAAGACAATCAATGCTTTACTGCCTACAGCTCTGCAAGACCTAATCTCCCACCTATCCTGTGCCTCTGTTCTGCTTTATTTACAATATCTTTATTATAACACTTGGTGTATGCTTACATGATATAAGTGTGGAGTATCTATTCAAATGAGGGCAGGCAGCATCTGCCTCAGGCGCAGTCTGGGAAAGTCGGGATGAACTCCTGGCTGGCTTCCCCAAATGTTGCCGGATGAAAGAAAAAGCGGACATGACTTCTGTTGGTAATATAGTATAGAGTTTATAAAAATGCCTCAGCTCCATGGAACTTGAATCTGAACTTTAGCTTACAATGTGGTGGACTGTTTCTTTTATACATTTGTAACCGCAAATACATCATACATTTCCATATTTAATGAAGCATTTACTCAAGCACAACATTATATTAAAAGGTAATACTTTCTGCAAAAGCAGCTAATCACACGCTTATGGAATGTGACTCATGCACATGTTATTTGTTACATTTCCACACCACTGCTGTACTACCGGTGTCCTTGGCTTGTCTCTTTGATGCCTAGCAATGCTCTACGCCCTACATGTCTACTTCTCTGCAAGGCCTAATATCCCACCCATCCTGTGCCTCTATGCTGCTTTGTCTACATATTTTCTCAGAGACATATTTTTACAATGCAGGCCTGTGACTTTCCAATTCTGCTGGGTTTAATTATATTTCTCTATTTTCCTAAAGATCGTGTCTGCTTCCCTCCCACAGGTCCTCACTCCAATTGTGCTTTTTATTCTACTCTTGAAGACAGCTTTGGCCTGTATTTTTTTAATCAGGTACGTCTGTACACACCTTTCTGCTGATGCTTGCATTGAAATAGGTATGCCTTCTATATTTTCTACATTCAATATAACATTGCCCATTTAGGTGAGTTTTCAACTATTTCCTCACTTTCCCTTTTGCTTGGAGTCAATAATGTGGAAACATTCTCCTCAACATCCTGCATTGTATTGACCAATGTATTATTGAACATCTTCCCAGCTTCTGACTAATCCATTTACAACATCCTATCACTATCTAGAGGACACAGAACATCAACAGCAATATCACAAGTTTAGGTAACTAGGCCTTAAGTTGTACTCACATCCAGATGGTACCCAAGTGAACCATCCTGGAAACCATTCGTCAGGGGCACCCCCTTCATCCACCATCTTCTTTTGCAAGGTATGCAGAGTTTGTATGACCTCTGTTAGTGTTTCAATATCAGCATCATTGGCTGGGGTATACATGCAAATGGCTGTTTGAATCTTGGCTCATACTCCCTCTTTCATCACGTCATTAACTCTAACACATACTTATGCTGCATAATCATTAATCTCATGGCTCACAACTCTTCATTGATCGCGTTGAAGCCATCCTAGGTTGCAATGATGGCTTCCACCCACTCCCAGTGAGTTATCCGGAGCCAACGTGAAGTTGCTTTTGCTTTGACAAATGGAAGGATGCTTCCAAAGATGTGTGCATCAGTGAACAGCCTGTGCTCTTGCGGAACGTCTTCCAAGGCTGTAGTACCGTAATACTCTGCAGCTCTCTTCCTCCAATGATGGTGCAGCAAGGTCATTGGACAGCCCATGGGATGGTCATGCTGTCAACTCCTGGAATCACCGGGAAGGGGGTGTGCACGGCGACCTAAGAGCAAAGTCCTCGCCAACCTGACGAAGTCACGTATACAGCCACTCACCACAGATCCAGTAAAAATCCATTAGGCTGGAGATGCCCCATTGTATGTCAGCATTGTATATTGTAACATTGTAAATGATGTTGTTTCCCATTGGGACCATTGCATCTCTTCTGAAACACAAAGAGAAAAGAATGGGTTTTCTACCTGCTCAAATAGTTGTAGGTGTTTCTACCCAAGTTAGTCTAGATATGATCTCGTTCCACACTGCCTGACACTTCTGTTGTGTGCTATTGTCAGTCTGGTTCCCGTTCCAAAGAGATAGGGCCCTGCAACCAAATGTATTGCCATGGAGCCAATAACCATGACCGTATACTGATCCCTTTACTCAGAAATATGGTATTTCCTGACAATCGTGGGGCCGGGGTGTGGCGGTGTAATTCTTGCAGAAAAGAGTAGGATGGGAAACCCCTAAAATCTCTGCTGCATTATTTTAGATCTCCAAGTTTTTTCCTTGTACCTCATAATCCCTGTCTTGCCCTTTACATCTAACTTCACTACTAGCTCTTAGCAGTCAGTTACAGCGTTCATTACATCTGATAACTCTTTCTCATATTGGGTGATGTTTACTAGGAATGTTCCCTGTTTGACCTGCAATGGTTGCATCTGCGCTCATATTCTGCAAAGCAAAAGGTGTAACACACACCTGGTAATATTTGGAGGTACCTCCTTGGACGAGTGTAACCTATCTAAATCAGTGGTGTGTGGAATCAAAGAGCAAAACAAAGCAAGAGGTGTTAGAAGTCTGGGAACCTATCTCCATCATATGCTGATACCACATATTATCTAATAAGCCACCATGAATATTTTGTGATATTCTGTTCAGGTACTGCTCTCTGCAAGTGCATAATGTGGTTACGTAGTTTCATACAAGAAGGAAAATACTAATGCAATGTAGCCACCAGCATAAAAAGATGTCAAAAGAGAAACAAAACAGCAATACGTAACTGTCCGCTAGTAGACTTGACAAAATACTCCACTCACACTTTGAAGGGAGATATTGTTACTCTTGTGTCTCGCTTTACCCTCTATTGTTCCCTTTCTTTCTGTGAAAGTGTCTGAGGCAAGGCGTGGTCCAGTCGCATGTCTGGCACATGAATCCATTGCTTTCTGCCATTCAATTTGACTGCAGCGGGGGTACGCATTGTCACTGAGAAAGGGCCGTTGAATTTGGGAGCCTTCCATTTTCAGACAAAATTCTGCAGAAAAACTTGTTGGGTAACAGGTATCAGATTGGTCCGCTGGGCTGAGGCAGTCTTCTCCTTTCGCAATATCTGTTTAGAGAAGAGCTTGACAGACTTCATTAACTCAGACAAATCACAACTCACTTAATCCCTTAAAGCCTCAGCTGTTTTATGGGCATCTGTCTTTTGTTGCGCTATTGTTAAAGTGTGTGGGCACGCCCATCCCTGCAATATTTCAACACATTTGCACCGCCCTAGGAATAAAACATAAACTGTAATATGTTTATCACCCCAAAGTAATGGAGTCATGGATTTGATGTGGTGGTAAATGTTGATCACTTTCTGGCTGATGTCTGAGGGTGTACAAAGCCAGTGGTAGGCAGTGCAGCCATTTCTTTTGCAGAGTAGCACAGTAAAGGTGGTCCTGGACATGATTTTTCGAAGCTCTCTGTTCTGTCAGGTGTCACGCTCCTCCCAAATTTGGATATTATCTGTCCTAAATAATGAACTTCTGTCTGCAGATATTTTAATTTGTCTTTGTTCACTTTGTATCCTTTTTCTGCAAGCATGGAAAGGATGCAATAGGATCCTCACTACGTATATTTTCAGTGGGGCTACACACGAAAATGTTGTCCACATAATATAAAAGGGTGCTTTTGCATTTTACATTTGCTAAATCCCTTTTCAGTTTCCTGTTAAAGATACTCAGAGACTCACAATTGCCCTAGGGGAGCCTTCTATAGCAGTATTGAGGTTGTGTATGCGTAAACCCTGTTAGATACCAACTATCTGGTTGCAGTGGAATGCTGAAAAATGCATTTTTAAAATCAAGAACTGAAAAGTAAGTGGCATCCATAGGAATGTTTGTCAGTATGACTGATGAGCCTGGTACCATAGGAAATTCTGGGATTACTATATTGTTCAAGGGGGGGAATCTTGAATCATCCTCCAAGTTTCCTTCTTAGCCATTTCTATCAGATAAATTGATGTATTACAAGGTGATGTTCTCTCATATATTACTTCCTGCTCAATTAATGCCTGTATTGTGGGAAAGATACCTTCTTCTGCTTCTTTGGGTAAGGGATACCGAAGCACCCTCAGCAGTATCACGCTTGGTTTCAGTGTTATTTCAGAGGTTCAGCTACTTTAATTAGTCCAGATCATGTGGCTCCTTTGTCCACAAACTTTCTGGTACCTTTGCCAAATTGTTTTCTTTCAGTGTACTGTCTCATGCGTTTTTGGCACCATCCTGTATTGCAACCGTACTCTAATAGGAATATCTGTTTGAAATACCACTGCCTCAATTGATGGGCTATCATCAAACATTTCTTCATCTGATATATCTCTCAATTTGATCTCTGGATCCATAAATTCTACTGCCGCCCACGTTGCTTGTCTCCTGTCAAATGCAATAATACATAACATGGCATTATTTCAAGGGCCATTATCTCTAACACCGTGTCAGGTTCTTCTGTGGTATCCACAGGTCTCTCGGGTCTGACAATAGTTCTTTGTTTTGTCTGCACTGTCTTCCCCAGTAGCGCTGGCATATGCAAAACACATATGCCATGGAAAAAGGCCTCTGAGCCACAGGATTTGCTCTGACCTGTTGCCCCAAGTCCTCATGAGCTAGGAGTGACATCCAACCTGGTGTAATACACCTCCCTTTTGATAGCAACTTTGGATTCTTACCTGCCCATCTTTTGAATAGGCAGGCTTCAGTATAGAACTATGTCTGCTCACCTGATATATGTGTGCAGTATCTATTTAATTGAGGGCAGGCAACATCTCCCTCTGGTTCAGTCTGGTAAAGTCGGGATGAACTTCTAGTTGGCTTCACCAAATGTTGCCAGACAAAAAAAATAAATGACACAACATCTGTTGGCTATATAATATAGAGTTTATAAAAAGCGCACAGAAGGTCAATAATCTCCACGGAACTGGAATAGGAATTTTAAATTTGAATTTGAGACTTTATTTATAAAGCACAGCTATCACTCCGCGAGGAGTATCTTGGCGCTAACGTCATGAGGTGAGGGGAAAAAAAAATTAACCTGATCGAGACATTAAATTAGAGCAAGACAACAATCATCTGTAATGCCGTAAATCCAAGTTTTTAGGGATTTCCTAAATAAGAGTTCAGTGTTACATGATTTAATCTGTGCAGGAAGCTTGTTCCAGGCTCTGGCACCCAAAAAGGCCAAAGTTTTGGCACCTTTTAGTTTATATCTGAAATTGGGCAATTTAAGGAGATTTGCTGAAGAGGACCTAAGCAGTCTAGTAGTTGTGTGTGGGACAAAGCGCGCCGACAAAAATTTAGGACCAGTATTCATTTTTGCTCTAAAAGTGATCAGGAGAATCTTAAAAAGAATTCTCTTATGAACCGGAAGCCAGTGAAGGCTGTTCAGAGCTGCAGAAGCTGAAGATCTTCTAGGGAGTTTGAGCACCAAACGTGCTGCTGCATGTTGTACCACCTGAAGCTTCTTTAAAACAGCCTTATTGACTCCAGCCAGGAGGCCATTGCAATAATCAATGCGTGAGAGTATTAAAGCCACCGCAACAGATTTTCTTGCAGGCAAAGGGAGAAACTTAAACATTTTTTTTAAGGTTTTAATTAAGCTAAAACACATGCCCACAACCGGTTTAGTATGCGGTAGGAAGGAGAGGGAATTGTATGCAGTTTTTGTGGACCTAAAAGCCGCTTTCGACTTGGTCCCCAGAGAAAAACTCTGGCAGACCTTGGCGGACGTGGGCTTAAGCCAGGAATTGCTTACACTCCTTGTTCGTCTCCACGAAAATAATTTTGCAAGAATAAGGTGGGGCAAGCAAGGAGAAGTAACTGATCCCTTTCCGGTAGAACGTGGGGTGAGGCAAGGGTGTGTCCTGGCACCGACTCTCTTCTCAATTTATATAAATGGCATCGTTGAGCATCTAGAGAAGATTGCTAGTGACGCCCCAGTAATCGCAGGCTCTCGTGTACCTGTCCTCATGTTCGCGGATGACACGCTCTTACTTTCCCGCACCCCCAGTGGGCTTCAAAAAGTGGTTGATGCCTTTGGTATATTTTGTGACGAGAGGGGCCTTGAACTGAACACCTCTAAAACAAAATTAATGTGCCTCAACCAGCAGTCCACCTTCAAAGGTGTAATAAAATATAAAGGTACACCCTTAGAAAGGGTGGACTCTTTCTCTTACCTAGGTATCACTCTACAAGGAAAAATGAGTTGGAAACCACACATAACTACAACCTTACTAAAGTTTAGGCAGCTAGCAGGCGCAATTACCCTAAAACACCGCTCCTCGCTGACAAAGCCAGTAAATTGTGTGTTGGAAATATATTCTATGAAAGTACTGGGGGCTTGCTTATATGGCTCTGAATTATGGGGGTTTTCTAATTTGAGAGAACTGGGCCGAGCAGAAAACAGGTTTTTACGAGGGATTGTGATGGTCCCCCAAAGCACACCCACAATCCCACTAAAATTGGATATGGGAAGAAAAGGAATAGAGGACATAGCGAGGCTACGCCCTCTTCTATATTGGAGACGGATTATGGTGACCCCAGAATTAAGCCATTATGCGGCGGCACTGACGGATGTTATTAAATTCGACCGTTTCCATACTATCCCATGGCTAAGGGAGCTCCGGGGACTCCTTATAAAATTGAACTTGAATCATCTATGGGACACCAAAGACGCAACCTGCTTTCCTACGAAGGCAAAGCTGAAAGATCTATATTGGGAAATGGTATATCTTACAATGTTTAGTGACGGCACAAGCACAAGCCTAACATCTCGCTTCTTAGACATAAAAATGTACCCTTCTTGCGAAATTTTTTGGGATATTATTGAAAAACCCTATGATAGAAAACTTTATTTTCAATTTCGCATAGGTACACTCCCGGTGAATGCGTTTAAGAAGCACTGGTCCCCAGCATGGGATGAACATTGCCACCACTGTAATGAACAAATTGAGCACATTTCCCATCTTTTGTTCTGTTGCCCATTGTACTCGTCCCCCAGACGGAAATGGTTAAAACCTGTGTGCTCTAGTTTGGGAACCCGCAGCCAATCCGTAGCCCTAAGGATACTTGAAACAGATTGTTCCATATTGCTTGTGGTTGGGGTAGCAAAATTTCTGGCTTGGTCATGGTTAATTCGTACTCGTTCACTTATGGCAATTGCATCGTAATGAAATTATGTATATTTCTAATCTTGCACTTTGCCATATGGATTATTGTATTTTATTTATAGAAAAATCTATATTTTAAGAAATCTGATAAATTGAAGTACTTGTATTCTTACTATGTATTTATTCGACATTTCATGTTTAATATGTATTTTTAGAAGTATTTTTTATATGTAGTATTTATTGTATTAGGGATAGGGGAATGCTTTTATGACAAATGTCGAATAAAGCTTTAAAACCGAGAGGGAATTGTCAAATTGTACTCCCAGATTCCTAGCAACCTTCACAACCTCCGGTAGTGGAATAGCTCCATCAGGCCACCATTTAGACGGCTGGAAAAGGGCGTCAGCCCCTATCGGGAGAATCTCCGTTTTGTCCGTGTTGCATTTCAACTGGTTGTTCATCATCCATTGAAGAACCGCGGTCAAACAATGTTTGAAGTTAATTTCAGCCTCCATGGAGTCATTCTCTATAGAGAGAATCATTTGAGTGTCATCTGCATATGACATAACCTCTATCCCAAATGAACTAATCAGAGCGATAAGAGGGGCCATATACACATTAAACAACAACGGACTTAAAGAAGACTCTTGTGGAACTCCTGCCGTAATGGAGCGTTCTGGGGACAAGAACGCACCTAAAGTGACTGCCTGTCTCCGACTGGCAAGAAAAGATTTGATCCACTTCAGCACCATACCGGAAATGCCGCTGCACTCGAGACGTTTCAGAAGGATGTCATGAGAAATAGTGTTGAATGCAGCCGACAGATCTAAAAGAATCAAAACCGCCTTCTTGCCCCTATCGGCAATCATTTTCAGGGAGTCAGAAACTTCAATGAGGGCCGACTCCGTGGAATGTTTAGGCCGAAATCCGGATTGAAGCGGGTGAAGGACTTGTTGATCTTCTAGAAATTTTGTTAGCTCTTTTAGGACAAAAGTCTCAGTTATTCTGCCCAAAAGTGGGAGAAACGAAATTGGGCGAAGATTTGAAAGAACGGCCGAGTCAATATTTTGTTTTCTTTTCAGTGGTTTAACCAACGCCAGCTTCCACTCCGCTGGAACAATACCCGTCCTGAGAAAGGAATTGACTATCTGATTAACGATGGGATTCACTACCTCCAGCATTTTATGGAGAATCGACGGAGGGCAGGCATCCAACGGCGATCCTGATTTACACCTTTCAATAGCCATAAGTGTCATATCTAATGGGAGGGGCTTAAAAGTGGAAATAAAGACCGAGCTTTCCACCAGGAAAGGGTCGGAGACAAGATTACACCCTGGAAAATCTCTTTGAATTTTATGGATTTTCTCCTCAAAGTACAGGAAGATATTATCACACAGTATCTGTGAGGCTGGAAGCTCCCTCTGTTCCGCCATGGGGTTTGTAAATGACTTCACAATCAGAAAAATCGCTTTCTGATTATCCTTAGCTGTGTTTATTTTCTTGGTAAAAAATACCTCCAGCATTTTATGGAGAATCGACGGAGGGCAGGCATCCAACGGCGATCCTGATTTACACCTTTCAATAGCCATAAGTGTCATATCTAATGGGAGAGGCTTAAAAGTGGAAATAAAGACCGAGCTTTCCACCAGGAAAGGGTCGGAGACAAGATTACACCCTGGAAAATCTCTTTGAATTTTATGGATTTTCTCCTCAAAGTACAGGAAGATATTATCACACAGTATCTGTGAGGCTGGAAGCTCCCTCTGTTCCGCCATGGGGTTTGTAAATGACTTCACAATCAGAAAAATCGCTTCCTGATTATCCTTAGCTGTGTTTATTTTCTTGGTAAAAAATTCCTTTTTTGCCAGTTTGATCTGGAGAAAGTAAGCTTTCCTACCTTCCCTAAACATTGTTTTCTGTTCCTCCTTATATCCCTTTCTCCACTGTCGCTCCAATTGCTTGCAATGCAGGCGTGCTTGGGCCAATTGGGGCGTGATCCAAGGAGTGTTTAAGTTCTTAGGTTTTTTTGGCTTGCTATCCTTCTCCAAAGGAGCAAGAGTCTTGCAGACATTGGATAACCAGGACTGAAATAGACGAGAATCTATCTCTGTATTGCCTGTCAATGTCGGTATAAGAGCTTTAGCCACAGTCGATAGATTAGGGTTTTTTGCAATCTGTGCCCATGATGGCCCCTACTGAGGTTCTTTCAAAAATTTCACCACATGACCCTTCAGGGGAATCATGATCCTTAGGGGGATGAAGGAGTGATCGGACCAGATTAAAGGAGAAGGGATATCTACAGAGAGCCAGGGCAGGTTAGAGCAAACCCCATCAAGAGTATGACCTGCCTGGTGGGTAGGTCCCTTCACTATTTGTTGTAGTGAGAATAAATCTAGAACTTGGAGGAAGTTACCTGTCCCAGGCTCAGAGTTGCCCTCTAGGTAAAGATTGAAATCACCCAATAGAGTGAAGTTAGCATATTTAAGCATAAGATACCTCAGAGAATCACTAAGTGAGTCAATAAACTTGGTGCTTTGACCAGGAGGCCGATAGATGAGGGCGCCTGAGAAGCATGAAGTAGCATTCAGGGAAAGACAAAAACCTAAACTTTCAGCTTCTGCAATCGTATCAAGTTCAAAAAAAGTACAGGTAAAAGAGTCATGCAAAATGATAGCCAACCCTCCACCCCTACCTACCAATCGATCCTTCCTATATATCCGGTAGCCAGGTGGAACAGAGTCCGCAACATCAGGACCACTCCAGTCCTTTAACCAGGTCTCTGTAACAAATAGTAGGTCCAGTTGGGATTCCAGTATGAGATCTCTAATGTCTTGGCTATGTTTACCCATAGATCGCGCATTAATTAGACCTCCTATAAGCTGGCCCCCACTCCTGGCCTTAAAAAGCCCAGAATTAAATTTCTGCTTGAAAATCCCAGTAGATGGCTCAAGGGAAGTTCGAGCCTGCATTTGTAGCAGGAACAGGCTCCGTAGATTAGATCCGGGGAAATAGGATGTTGACAGGTAGCTTTTGTATTTACATTTTTAAGGACCTCAGCTTGATACCTTTTCCAAGTGGGTTGAGCAGCATAACCCGTCCTTGTCCCGTCCTTGGCGCGGACGGGCGCAGACGGGCTTGCCTTTGGCGCGCCTTCGGCGTGCTGACGGCGCATCCGCTGCGCGCGTCCGGCCCAGCATGGATTTAAATAGCTGGCCGGCGCGTAAAGCTCCGTTCCCCGCCCTTCCTGGAGGGCCAACCAACAAGGATTCTGATTGGCTACAATGTAGAGGGTGAGTCCGCTTCCCTCCAATCGAACGGCAGCAAAGCCGGCGTTGGACCGGGGAAGCGGAGACCGAATACAAACAAACACACAAAAAGGATTACAGATTCGTCATATGAGATGTGCAAAAGCGTTATGAAAAGAATATATTTTGTTTAAAAATAGAGGCAGCAATCCTTTTCCCAGAATGTGCAAAATCGCAGAATTAAAAATCACCTTGATAAACACAGATTATTCCCCCTTTAAAAACGGAAAGAGAATACTGCTCAATGGTTAAAAGTCTGAATGAGGGGTTTCCTCACCGTGCATGACGCTGCGCTTCCGGCCCAGCATGGATTTAAATAGCTGGCCGGCGCGTAAAGCTCCGTTCCCTGCCCTTCCAGGAGGGCCAACCAACAAGGATTCTGATTGGCTACAATGTGGAGGGTGTGTCCGCTTCCCTCCAATCGAACGGCAGCAAAGCCGGCGTTGGACCGGGGAAGCGGAGACCGAATACAAACAAACACACAAAAAGGATTACAGATTCGTCATATGAGATGTGCAAAAGCGTTATGAGAAGAATATATTTTGTTTAAAAATAGAGGCAGCAATCCTTTTCTCAGAAAGTGCAAAATCGCAGAATTAAAAATCGCCTTGATAAACACAGATTATTCCCCCTTTAAAAACGGAAAGAGAACACTGCTCAACGGTTAAAAGTCTGAATGAGGGGTTTCCTCACCGTGCATGACGCTGCGCTTCCGGCCCAGCATGGATTTAAATAGCTGGCCGGCGCGTAAAGCTCCGTTCCCTGCCCTTCCAGGAGGGCCAACCAACAAGGATTCTGATTGGCTACAATGTGGAGGGTGTGTCCGCTTCCCTCCAATCGAACGGCAGCAAAGCCGGCGTTGGACCGGGGAAGCGGAGACCGAATACAAACAAACACACAAAAAGGATTACAGATTCGTCATATGAGATGTGCAAAAGCGTTATGAGAAGAATATATTTTGTTTAAAAATAGAGGCAGCAATCCTTTTCTCAGAATGTGCAAAATCGCAGAATTAAAAATCGCCTTGATAAACACAGATTATTCCCCCTTTAAAAACGGAAAGAGAACACTGCTCAGTGGTTAAAAGTCTGAATGAGGGGTTTCCTCACCGTGCATGACGCTGCGCGTCCGGCCCAGCATGGATTTAAATAGCTGGCCGGCACGTAAAGCTCCGTTCCCCGCCCTTCCTGGAGGGCCAACCAACAAGGATTCTGATTGGCTACAATGTGGAGGGTGTGTCCGCTTCCCTCCAATCGAACGGCAGCAAAGCCGGCGTTGGACCGGGGAAGCGGAGACCGAATACAAACAAACACACAAAAAGGATTACAGATTCGTCATATGAACTTCAGCTTACAATGTGACGGGCAGTTTCTGTTATACATTTGTGTTGGACTTGGCCCTTTTTAGCTAAAGTTCCTTAAACTTTCTGCTTTCCCCCTACACCTTTTTTCTGACATTATGTTGCCAACTTAGATGCTTTGGGCACTTTGCCACTGCTGATCAGTGTCAAAGTGCAAGTGCTCCCTGTGTAAAGTGTAATGGTAATTGATTGTCTATGATTGGTATGTTTGCCTTACTAGTAAAGTCCCTAGTAAAGAGCACTATGTGTGCCAGGACTGGTAATGCAAATGCTACTAGTGGGCCTGCAGCACTAATTGTGCCACCCACACAAGTAGCCTTAAAGAGAGAACTCAGGCCTGCCACTGCAGTGTCTGCGCGCAGTTTGTTAAACAGCTATGTTGTCCTGACAAGTGCATCCACTTGCCAGGCTTTACCCTTCCCTTTCTATGCACATCAGACACCCCTATGGTAGGTCCAAGGTACCCCCTGGGCAGGGTGCAGTGTATGTGGAATGTAGGACATGTACTGAGGTGTGTACCATGTCCTGACAGTGAAATACTCTCCATTTCGTTTTTCACTGTTGAAAGGCCATCTTGCCCATAGGACAGAATGGGGAGGCTATGTAATATGTTTCCAGCCTATCTTAACAAAGGCTTAAGCTGGAGAGGTGAAGTTTAGTGTGCCTGAACTCACAATTCAATAACACATCTGTTTGTGAAGGTGGTTTTTGCATTGTGTGTTTAGAAACCACTCTTTTAGAAGTGGTTTGGGTTTTTGTGCTCAAACATTTCTGAGTGTCTCTGCCTGGTTGTGGATTGACTGTCTGGATTTGAGAATGATAGGATCTGGGGAATGTCTTGACCCAGGGGAGGAGGTTAGACAGCAACAGGCTGACCTGCATCTAGAGTGTAGGAGGGAGGAGTAGCCCCTGGAGGTGACGAGGCATGGGATACTGCCATAAAACAATGGCTGAAAACAAAGACTTCAAAGACTTTGAGAGGTATAACTATGAGAGCTGAAAAACCCCGGAACGTTGGATTGATCAAGACTGAAAAGGATTGAAACTACTTTGTGGTCAAGAGGAACCTCTACCAAGGAAGAAACAGCTGAAGAGACTGAAGGAAAGGACTGACCCTTGCTGTGTGTTCTGGGGCTGACCTGCAGTTTCCTGATTTAACCAAGGAGAGGCTAAGGGACTTTGCTGTGTGCTGTGTCCCCCTGCTTGAAAGGACTTTGCTGTGTGCTGTGTCCTGAAGTAACCTGTTCCCAAGGGCCCGAGGTGAGCTGGCTCCCTATGGTGGAAACTCAGGAACACAAAAGTTTCCAGGTGTGTCTCAGCGACGCTGTGTGCGTGTGCTTTTTGGAGCCTGAGACCCTTGTAAGAATTGCCCTGTGATCATGGGCACCTGGAGTCCAAGTGAGTCTCAGCGATGGTGTGTTTGTGTGCTTCTTGCAGCCTGAGATCTTCCTGAGGTTTGCCCTGTGATTGTGTGCACCCGGAACTCAAGTGAGTCTTAGCGATGCTGTGTGTGTGTGCCCTGTTGCAGGCTTAGATCTTCATTATCGCCACTGCCCGGAATCCACAAAGTCGCATCGTAGGGCCCAGTTGCGAGAACAGGTAAGGAGAGCGAGGTCGCACCCCCCAGGTAACGTGTGTCACCGCCTGTGGCGGGGTGCTGGCTTGGAGAGAGACGCTCTCAGCCTCTCTCATTCTTGCAGTGCGAGCCTCTGCTTCAGCTCGTATTGCGGCCCGTACTTGCCGAGGTGTGGCAGTATCGGGGCCGGAGTGCGGAGCTGCACTTTGGTTTACACCATTCCCGTGTTGGGGGCATATGTTGGCAGAAACTGACCGCGTGTCAGTATGAGTGTCGGAGAGACCGTCTAAAGCACAGGGATCTGTGCTGGAGTGCATTACGCATTGCATTATTTCTGCATTACGAACTGCCTGATTGTTGCATTACGCATTGCATTGTTTCTGCATTACGAACTACCGGATGGTTGTATTACGCATTGCATTATTTCGGCATTACGGACTACCTGATTGTTGCATTACGCATTGCATTAATTCTGCATTACGAACTGCCTGATTGTTGCATTACGCATTGCATTATTTTGCATAACGAACTACCTGATTGTTGCATTATGCATTGCAAGAGTTTGCATAATGAACTGCCTGATTGTTGCGTTACGCATTGCATTATTTTGGCATTATGAACTGCTTGATTGTTGCATAACAAACTGCATTATGTTTACATTGCGAAGTGCCTGATTCTCGCATTACAAACTGCATAGCATTGTATTAGGACTGCAGTGGATCATCTAGAATTGATTAATAATATTGCTAGAACCTACAAGGGCTGGCTGGCCTTATAACCGGCCAGGAAGAATAGTACAAATACGCATATGTTGGATTTACATTGTGTGGTCTCAACGTATATCTTTTTATATAAATGTATACTTGTTTTTATGAAACTCGTGTGGAGTCCATTTGTGGTGTCATCATTGCGTTACTGAGAGCGTAGTTGCAAATACTTTACACACTTGCCTTGAAGATAAGCCTGGCTGCTCGTGCCATGCTACTGAGGGGGTGAGCAGGGGCTATCTGAGAAGGAGTCCTTCCTTTCCCTGTAGTGGAAGCAAGGGTCCCTATTTGGACTAAGGTACCTACCTCAGCCAACTAGAGACCCCCAGTTCTAACAATTTGTAACTGCAAATACGTCATACATTTGCATATTTAATCAATCGATTACTCAAGCACAACTTTATGTCAAAAGGTAATACTTTCTGCAAAAACAGCGAATCAAATTGTTATGGAGTGCGACTCATATGCATGTGTTAATTGTTACATTTCCACACCACTGCTGCACTACTGGTGTCCTTGCCTGCATCTTTGAAGCAGAGCAATGCTCTACTGTCTACAGCTCTTAAAGGCCTAATCTCTCACCTATCCTGTGACTCTGTGCTGCTTTATCTAAATATTTTCTCAAAGATGTATTCTTACAATGTGGCCCTGTGACTTTTCATTTCTGCTGTGTCTAATTAAATTTCACTATTCTACTAAAGCCTGTGTCTACTTCCCTCCCACCAGGTCCTGACTCCATTTGTGTTTTCTATTCTACTATTGAAAACAGCTTAGGCCTGTATTTTTCCATTTAACACATATGTCTGTTGTGAGAAGTTGGCCTCGTATATGCTGTCCACTACTTATAGTGGGCACCTTGTATCAGTCCAGGCCTAAGCTGTTGCCTGCATCTTTGAAGCAGAGCAATGCTCTACTGCCTACAGCTCTTAAAGGCCTAATCTCTCACCTATCATGTGACTCTGTGCTGCTTTATCTAAATAGTTTCTCAAAGATGTATTCTTACAATGTGGCCCTGTGACTTTTCATTTCTGCTGTGTCTAATTAAATTTCACTATTCTACTAAAGCCTGTGTCTACTTCCCTCCCACCAGGTCCTGACTCCATTTGTGTTTTCTATTCTACTATTGAAAACAGCTTAGGCCTGTATTTTTCCATTTAACACATATGTCTGTTGTGAGAAGTTGGCCTCGTAAATGCTGTCCACTACTTATAGTGGGCACCTTGTATCAGTCCAAACAACCCCTTATGGTGAATAGGTTAAAGACAACCTTTATTGAAAGCTATCCTAGTGGTAGCTATGGAGAGCAGCCTTCAGGCTAAGTCTTGAAGGAATGTAAAGCAGCTTGTTTTACCAGTCTATAATCCCTTGAATGATCAAATGAACGGACAACCACACTAGGTATATATTTAAAATATATGCTTTTAAGATAAAACACACCCCTCTAGTCTCTTTATGAGACTGGAGTTCGAAGTACTTAATTTACAAGTTAGCAATCAACAGTAATAGCACAAATACTTGTTTGGGCCCTAGGGGCGTACCAAACCATATACCAATAAAGTGGTATAAGAACCACGACGGAACTAGAAACATGGCCTAGAGCCTGTAGAATTGCTGGGACCCCAAGGAACCACCCAAGGGAGTGACACAGGGGACCCACGGGGGCCGTGTGCAGTGTGTAAACACAACCGCGGGTTCCCGTTAGCTTCTATGGGCAATGTCGCGGTTGGAAATTTAAAGATTAGGGACACTTAGAATCGAGTTAGGACCGAAACCCTTTTGGACTTAAGAAGTTCTAGGGATAGCTCCCACGGGAGCACCAGAGTACTCGTGTTACCTCACCCAGGAAAGCCGGGTGCATAGGTGTCTTTTGGTGTCGGGTCGCATCGTCGATTACAATGGAAGCTGGCGAAGAACTGCTGCTGCCGTGAAGAGAAGTGTCCAAAGGGATCCAAGCCTGGATCTAGGATGGAAGGAACCTGAAAGCAGAAGGGACAGAGTCTGGGTCACTTACCAGTGACCGAGGGCAGGATGGACCAATGCCCACAGATGTCGAGTGCTTCAGGTGAGTTGACGGGTGTCTTGACTCTTCAGCCACGAAGTCCAGGAGGCATCGATGAAGTTCATGAGCTGGATTCAAGCTGACCCATGAAGTCTGTCGAGTGCTGTATTGTCGGCTACCAGAATGGACCCAACAAGCCTTGGCAACGGCAAGTCTTGTGGAAAGAGAAGAAGGATGTCGGTGCAGACCAGCAAGGTCTGAGGGACTCACCCAGTGAAGGTAAGTCGGGGCACGTCTGGAGCAACCAGGGAAACCCAAGCAGAAGAGGAGTTATCTTCGTGGGGACCCACTAGCCAATGGGCTAGCGATCGCGAAGAAGCCTCGAGTGGCCACACTGGAACCTGGCCCTCGGGTCACTCGTGGAGTGGAGGCCAGAGATCTTCAGTGCAGTCAGTGCTCAAGGCTGGGGTTACTCGAAGCCTAAAGCAGAGCTTCAAGGATAAACAGGAAGTCGATGTACCAGCAATAGTACACAATGCCCAGGGGTCACGGTTTCTCGCCACCCACGATAGTCACGGGCCTCAGCTTTCCTGTGGACTCAGGGTAGCCTCACAGAAGTCAGGAAATCTACCTCTGATGTTCAGAGACTTCGGCGTCCAGTGGGAGCTTGGGAATTGCAGACCGGACAGTTGCTTCTTTGGTGCCTGCTAAGCAGGGGAGTCACTCCTTGACTCCAAGGAAGATTTCTTCAGTCTTCTAGTCAGGATAGAACGTCAAAGGTCCAGGATATATATTGCAGAGTTTCGTCCAGGGTAATCTAAAGTCGCAAGGACTGGGTTCCCATACTTATACTAAGTTTGGGGGTTGGACATACTCTAGGGACCCACCTATGGGAGGGTTTGGAAAGAGGGGTGGTTACACCCATTTCCTTTGTCCAGTTTTGCACCAGAGCAGGGGAAGATAGCCCCTGCAACCAGTTTGAACTGGACTATGCACAGGGAAACCAAGTGTGCCCCCAGTGCAGGACTTCAAAGCACCAGAGAGTGCTCCCGCCCAGCCTCAATACACATCTGCATGTCTGGGGAGGTGGTTACACCTCCCTGGGACAGGAAATCTATTGTCCAGGCCTCCCCTGCCGGAGTTTCGGTCAGCAGCAGGAGGCCAGACCCGTGTCTGTGGCAGAGGCATCCATTTTGTGATGCCAGGGCTCTAGAAAGTCCTACCGGGTTAGACCAGTGTGAACATGTCTCTCCCTCTAGAAGGGTGGAATGCTACCCCCGCCGCCAGAACTGGTGGGTGGGGGGTAGTATTCCAAAGCGTTTGACACCAAACACGACATGTTTCCATACAGCCATCCCAAAGTTAGCATTTACAGCGAGGTTATAATGCACTTAAGAGTATATGGTCAGGCTGCACCACAAACCGCATCAGAGGAGGTACTCCGAACGCTGCAGAGGGGCTCTGCTCATGGAGGGGCACCCTCTCACATAAAAACCAAGCACTCTACCTTCAGGATTGTTAAGGCCTGCTATAGGAGTGAGTTATGGGATTTATATGTGTGTGCAATGGTAGTGATATAGGTAGCCTATACCACTGTAAGGGGTGCAAGCACACCCTTACCCAGGCTGCAGTAGCAGACCTGTGGTACCATTTGGAGTGCTTCCCAGGGGTGGCATAATACATGCTTCCGCCCCTGGTAGGCCTCTGAGGTACCTATGCCCTAGGTACATAGCATACCATATACTAGGGGCTTATAAGGCACTCCAGAATCCAATTAGACATGTACCTAATGTACATGGAAACCATTTTAGAGAGGAAGCAGCTAGCCTATGGTCCTGTCTAGCAGGGCCACAGCCAGACTAAGGTCGAAAAACAGTGAAACACCAGCAAAAAGTGGGGGTACCCATGTGAAGCAGATCCTACTCTCCTACACAACCCACCCCCAAACGCAGGGATATTAAACTAACCTTGACCAGTTGAGTTCTAAGTGGAAATACCTAGAGAGTCCATCTGCATTGGCATGGTTACTCCCAGGTCTGTGTTCCACTGTAAAGTCCATCCCCTGTAGGGAAATGGACCACCTAAGCAGTTTGGGGGTTTCACCCTTCATTTGTTTTAGCCATAAGAGGGGCTTATGGTCTGTCTGAACAAGGAAGTGAGTCCCAAACAAGTATGGCCTCAACTTCTTCAGAGCCCAAACCACAGCAAAGGCCTCCCTCTCAATGGCTGTCCAACGTTTCTCTCTAGGGGTCAGCCTTCTGCTTATGAAAGCTACTGGCTGATCCTGACCTTCATCATTCAATTGTGACAGTACAGCGCCTACCCCCAATTCAGATGCATCTGTTTGGACAATGAACTTCATGGAGTAGTCAGGACTCTGCAGAATGGGAGCAGTGCACATGGCCTGCTTCAGGTCATCAAATGCCTTTTGACAGCTAGCTGTCCACTGAACCTTTTTGGCATCTTTTTAGAAGTTAAGTTATTCAGGGGTGTCACTATTGATCCATACCCCTTGACAAATCTCCTATAGTACCCAGTAAGGCCCAAGAAGGCTCTCACCTGAGTCTGGGTAGTTGGAGCAATCCATTCCATTATGGTCTGGATTTTGCTCTGCAATGGTTGAACCTGGCCTCCACCTACACGGTGGCCCAGGTATACAACCTGACTCTGCCCTATCTGGCACTTAGTAGCCTTGATAGTTAGGCCTGCTTTTTGCAGGGTCTCCAAAACATTCCTCAGGTGGACCAGGTGATCCTCCCAGGTGGAGCTAAAGACAGCAATATCATCTAGATATGCTGCACTAAAGTCTTCCAGGCCTGTAAGGACTTGATTCACCAACCTTTGGAAAGTGGCAGGTGCATTCTTCAAACCAAAGGGCATTACCACAAATTGATAGTGCCCACTAGGGGTAGAAAATGCTGTCTTTGGCTTTGCATCATCAGCTAGTCTGATCTGCCAGTAGCCAGCTGTCAGGTAAAATGTGCTAAGAAACTTGGCTGAGGCCAAAGTATCTATTAGCTCATCTGCCCTGGGGATGGGATGGGCATCAGTCCTAGTGACTGCATTGAGGCCCCTGTAGTCTGCACAAAACCTCATTTCTCTCTTTCCATCTGTGGTGTGAGGTTTAGGTACCAGGACTACTGGACAAGCCCAAGGGCTAACTAAGGGTTCAATCACACCCAAATCCAACATCTTTTGGACTTCTGTCCTTATACAGTCCCTGACATGGTCAGGTTGCCTGGAGATCTTATTCTTCACAAGCAGACTGTCCCCAGTGTCCACTTCATGAGTGCACCAGGTGGTCTGACTTGGAGTCAGAGAAAACATATGTCTAAACTGTCTGAGAAGTTTTCTGTAGTCAGTTTGTTGATGGGCAGTGAGGCTGCCTGCCAAGGCAACACCATCAACTGACCCATCATCAGGGTACTAAGAAAGCAGGTCAGGGAGTGGGTCACTCTCTTTCTCCTGTCCTTCATCAGTAGCCATGAGCAAACCCATATCTGCCCTGTCAACATATGGTTTAAGTCTGTTGACATGAAGTACCCTATGGGGACTCCTAGGGTTTCCAAGGTCTGCCAAGTATGTAACCTCCCCTTTCTGTTCAACTATTGTATGGGGGCCACTCCATTTGGCCTGAAGGGCTACTGGGGCCACAGGCTCCAACACCCACACCTTCTGTCCTGGCTGGTAAACAGTCAGTACAGCTTTTGGTTGTGCCAGGCTTTTTGCAGTTCCTGGCTATTCTCAAGGTTTTTGTTTGCCTTTTTTATGTACTCAGCCATCCTGGAGCGGAGACCAAGTACATAGTCCACTATGTCTTGCTTTGGGGGCTTGAGAGGTAACTCCCATACTTCCTTCACCAAACACAATGGACCCCTGACAGGCTGACCAAACAAAAGTTCAAATGGGCTGTAACCAACCCCCTTTTGAGGCACCTCCCTGTATGCAAATAAAAGGCAGGGCAAGAGTAGGTCCCATTTTCGCCTAAGCTTCTCTGGGAGTCCTTTAATCATGCCCTTTAAGGTTTTGTTGAATCTTTCAACTGAACCATTGCATTGTGGGTGATAGGGGGTGGTGAACTTGTAGTTCACTCCACACTCCTTCCACATAGCAGTCAAGTAACTAGACATGAAGTTTGCCTCCCTGTCAGATACTACCTCCTTAGGAAAGCCTACTCTTGAGAACACACTCAAGAGAGCTACTGCCACCACAGGTGCTGTAGTGGTCCTTAGGGGAATTGCTTCTGGGTACCTGGTGGCATAATCCACCACCACCAGTATAAATCTGTGCCCAGATGCTGTTTGGGGGTTCATGGGACCAACAATGTCAATCCCTACCCTTTCAAAGTGCACCTCCACCACAGGTAGTGGTATCAGGGGGGCCTTTGTAGTGCCACCTGCATTGCCACTGGCTTGGCAGGTCACACAGGAGCGACAAAACTCCTTAGTGTCGTCAGACATGTGGGGCGGTGAAAGTGAGGGGCAATTATGTCCCAAGTCTTGTTCTGGCCCAGGTGTCCTGCTAGGGGAATATCATGGGCTAGTATTAATAGGAAGCCCCTAAACTTCAGAGGTATAACCAACCTCTTGGATGCACCAGGCTTGGAGTCTCTACTCTCTGAGTAAAGGAGTCCATCATCCCAATAAACTTTATGGGTGCCACTAGCATTCCCAGCAGCCTCATCAGCAGCTTGCTTTCTGAGGGGTTCAAGAGAGGGGCAGGTTTTCCTGGCTCAGATCAGACCTGGAAGGGACCCCTGTCCCCAAGAACTCAACCTGGTCAGGTTCAAGCTCCTCTGGGACAGTTCCTTCTTCAGGCTCAAGATCATCTCCCTGAGGAGATTGATCAGCCTTCTGAATCAGGTAGGAAGGCTCTGCCTTTACCCCACTGCTCCACCTCTTGTGAGGCACCTGGTCCCTTATTCCAGAATCCTGGGCCTGTCCAGCTTTAGACATTTTGGCCTGTGACCTAGTCACAGCAAAGACATGAGCATGGATCCCTAACATTACTGCATGTGTCCTGAGCTCCACTTCAGCCCAAGCTGAAGTCTCTAGATCATTGCCAAGCAAGCACTGTACTGGTAGGTCTGCACTTACCACAACCTTCTTAAGGCCAGTTACCCCTCCGCAGGAGCAATTAACAACTGACAGAGAATGGTCTGTTCTGACATTGCTAGTGTTAGAAGGCGACTTCAGAGGGGCCCGGAAGGGGCCCTGACTGTCCTGAGACCCACCTTCGAGGTATCATAGCCGGGCACTGGCGGGAGACTCCTCAGGGGAGGAACCTCGTATCTAGGATCGCACACTCGGCACCACACGACAGAGAGACACCACACGAGAAGTTCTTAAGAGCAAATCTTTATCAGATCGGAGTGGTAGGATCTTTATGATCAGCCAGGCAAAATATATACAAGTAGAGCGCGGGCTCGCCAAGTCTTGGAGAGGGGTTAGGAGGTAGCGGGACAGTCTTTGGGGATATGGATCAAATGCAGGAGCGTACCCGGCGCGCAGCTCACAATCCTCGAGCTGGGGGATACGCTGTCGTCGTGGGGTCCGGCGGGACCAAGAGAGTCTGTGGGAGCCGCGAGTCACTCAGCAGGCTCGAGTACAAGTTCGGAGGTCTTACGATCTTCAGGGAGCCGCGAGTCACTCAGCAGGGCTCAAGCACAAGTTCGGAGGTCTTACGATCTTCAGGGAGCCGCGAGTCACTCAGCAGGGCTCAAGCACAAGTTCGGAGGTCTTACGATCTTCAGGGAGCCACGAGTCACTCAGCAGGGCTCAAGCACAAAGTCCGGAGGTCTTACGATCGACAGGGAGCCGCGAGTCACTCAGCAGGGCTCAAGCACAAGGCGAATCTGCCGGATAGTCCCAGAGCACCCCTTGTTATAGGGTGACTCCTCTTTGATGTCCGGAGTCTGTGCAGGCAGGGGTCTTGTCACCTGGGGGTCGCTTGTTGGGGGTTTCCTGCCATTGTCTTTTGATCCTTTCAGGGCCGGGTCGGGAGGAGTCCCAGACACCCAGCAGGCGTGGAGCCAGCCCTCGGGGAGGCCGGCGGGTCGATCGAAACCCACCTTCCCAGGGAAGCGCAGAGGTGTGATGGAAACTGCTCCTCCCTCTCTCATCCCAAGGGGAGCGCGATGTCCTCCAGCCGGAGTGGCACCTATAGGCTAGGGTCGCGCTGGGGCCGGGCGGCCATCTTGGTGCATGAAGTGGGCACGCGGGCCCGGGATGGCCGAAGGAGGAAGGACACGGACGGGGGAAGTCCGGGTCGGGGGTGTGTGTTCTGGTGGGAAGGATCGGCTAGGCCGTGGGCTTGGGGCTGGTGTGGGGTGCAGGGGTCAGGTCTGACTACGTTACGAGGGCCGGGTCTAACACGCGTCCCCCCCAGCTGAAAGCCGGAGAGAACTACCCATCTTCTTGGGGGTTCTCTTCGCTGAGGCAGAAGAATCGGGAGAGGCCATCGGCGTTGGCGTGGTCCGTACCAGGGCGATGTTCCACAGTGAAATCCATCCCCTGGAGGGAGATTGACCACCGCAGAAGCTTGGGGTTTTCTCCTCGCATCTGCATGAGCCATCGCAAGGGGCGATGGTCGGTTTGGACCCTGAAATGGGTGCCAAACAGGTAAGGGCGTAGTTTCTTGAGGGCCCAGACTACGGCGAACGCCTCGCGCTCGATGGTACTCCATCTCTGTTCCCGGGGCAACAGCCTTCGGCTGAGGAAGGCCACGGGCTGGTCTAGACCCTGGTCATTTACCTGGGAGAGGACTGCCCCGATGCCATGCTCGGAGGCATCAGTTTGTACCACAAACTCTTTGGAGTAGTCGGGGGCCTGGAGGACGGGGGCCGTACACATGGCCGTTTTCAGGGCATTGAACGCCTCTTGGCAGGCAGGGGACCACTGTACCTTCTTGGGCTGCTTCTTGGACGTGAGTCCCGTGAGGGGACCGACCAGGCTGCCGTAATTCCGGATGAATCTCCGGTAGTAACCCGTGAGGCCCAGAAAGGCTCGGACCTCTGTTTGGGTAGTGGGGGGTTCCCAGGCTAGGATGGCGTCGATTTTGGGCAGCAGAGGGGCAACCTGCCCGCTTCCGACCTGGTGCCCCAGGTAGGTTACCGAACCTTGCCCAATCTGGCATTTGCTGGCTTTCACGGTGAGGCCCGCCTGGCGTAGGGCGATTAGCACCCTCCGGAGGTGCTGGAGGTGCTCACTCCATTCGGAACTAAAAACTGCGATATCGTCGAGATATGCAGCGCTGAATTTTTCCAGCCCGGCCAGGACTCTATTTACCAGTCGCTGGAAGGTGGCCGGGGCATTTTTCATCCCGAAGGGCATCACGCGAAAGCGATAGTGCCCATCCGGGGTGGAGAAGGCGGACCGCTCCTTGGCTCCCTCTGTGAGCGCAATTTGCCAGTAGCCGCAGGTGAGATCGAAGGTGCTAAGGAACCGAGCAGCCCCGAGCCGGTCAATGAGCTCGTCGGCTCGGGGAATGGGGTGGGCATCGGCTCGGGTGACTTCATTGAGTCCCCATTAGTCCACGCAGAAGCGGAGTTCCGGGGCGACCCCGGGGGCAGCTGCTTTTGGGACCAGGACCACGGGGCTGGCCCAGGGGCTGTCTGAGGGTTCTATCACGCCTAGGGTCAACATTTTCGAGACTTCGGCTTGGATACAGGACCGGACCCGATCAGGGACTCGGTAGGCCCGGTGTCTCACTGGCGGGCTGTCCCCGGTATCCACATCATGGACACACCAGTCGGTGACCTTGGAGACCAGGGAGAAAAGGTCCGGAAACTGCCCTAGGAGCTGGCGGCAATCCTCACGTTGCTGGGGAGTGAGAGACGGGGAGAGGTTCACTCCCTCTACGGAGCCGTCCTTCTCCTTGGTGCACAGAAGATCAGGGAGCGGATCTGACTCTTCTTCGGACCCGTCGTCAGTGGCCAGTAGGAGGCTCAACTCCGTCCGCACAAAGTGGGGCTTGAGGCGGTTCACGTGGAGGACCCGGAGGGGGTCCCGGGGTGACTGGACGTCTACCAAGTACGTGACCGGGCTCTTCCGCTCAACTACTTTGAAGGGCCCGGTCCATTTATCCTGGAGAGCTCAGGGTTTCACGGGGGCCATGACCCACACCAGCTGGCCCGGCTGAAACTCGACTAGCGCGGCGTTCTGGTCATACCAGCGCTTCATCTCCTCCTGACTCGCCTCCAGGTTGGCCTCGGCCATCTCCCGGAACCTCCTAGTCTGATTTCGGAGGGTCAGGACTAGGGGTGGGCGGAATTTGCGTAATCGCGTTACGCAAATCTCCGCGAAACGGTAAAAAATCTCCGCGAACACGCAGAAATTCCGCAAACACGCGGAATTGCTTGTTCGCGATACTTTTTTCCTGTTCGCGATCGCTGTTTGCGTGCTCGGGGTGAAATATCTCGCGAACACGCATATTGAGAACGCGAACAAGCAAAAAATTTCGCGAAGTCGCGGAACGCAGATTTTTGGGCAATTTCGCATTCTCCGCGGAACGCGAAATTACCCAAATTTCGCAAATTCCGCGAACGGAACGGAATTTACCGCCCAGGCCTAGTCAGGACGTAACGGAACACGTCTCGGGGGGGCCTCGGGGCGCCGCCTCCCACTCTTCCTTGACCAGGCTGAGGGGCCCCCTGACGGGGTGCCCGAAGAGTAACTCAAAGGGGCTGAAACCCAAGGATTTCTGGGGAACTTCTCGGTATGCGAATAGGAGGCAGGGGAGCAGGAGGTCCCACTTACGCCGGAGGGGCTCTTCCAGGCCCGCGATCATCCCTTTCAGAGTCCGGTTAAACCGTTCTACCAGGCTGTTTCCTTGGGGGTGGTACGGGGTGGTGAACTTGGAGGACACCCCGCACTGTTGCCATAAGGACTTCATGTATCGGGAGATAAAGTTGGTACCGCGATCGCTCACGACCTCGCGGGGAAAACCCATTCGGGAGAAGATCCCCATCAGCGCCCGGCCCACCACGGGGGCCGTGACGGTGCGCAGGGGGATGGCCTCAGGGTAACGGGTGGCATGGTCCACCAGGACGAGGATGAACCGGTGCCCCTGGGCAGTTGGGGGGTCCAGAGGTCCTACAATGTCGATTCCGACCCGCTCAGAAGGGGTACTGACAACAGGGAAGGGTTGGAGGGGAGCCCTGCGCTTCCCTCCACTCTTCCCACTGGCCTGGCACGTGGGACAGGACTTGCAGTGGGCTTCCACATCCGCTTTCATTCTGGGCCAGTAGAAGTGAGTCACGAGGCGACTGTAGGTTTTGTCCTGACCCAAGTGACCTGTGAGGGGAACGTCGTGGGCCAAGCCCAGGAGGAGGTTTCGGAAGCGTAGGGGTACCACCAGCACCCGGCCGGACCCTAGCTCCACCGACTTCTGTTCGCTGTACAAAAGGTCATTCTCCCAATACACCCGGTGCGTCCCCGTCTGGTCGCCTGCAGCCTGGGCCTCTGCCTGTTGCCGGGGCCCGACCAGGGAGGGACAGGTAGCCTGCTCTCGGCAGAACTCCTCTCGGGAGGGGCCCCCCTCGTGGCACCACTGGGCTAATTCGGGCAGATCGCCTAACTCGGCGTCTGAGGTGGAGTCGGAAGGCGGGGATTCGCCACTGGCGATCGACTCTTCTGGTGGGGGAATGTGGGGGCCCTCGGCCGGGGCTATCCCATCTTCAAGGGTCGGGGCGTCGTTGACGTCCCTCAGGGGGGTCAGTCGAGCCGCCATGGATCGAGTGGTGGTGCTGTTGCAGGGATTCTGCTGATACACAGAACTATGCGAAGAACCCCAGGACCTCAGTGAATTGTGGTGTACCAGAAACTCACCTCAGAACCCAGAACCCAGTATCCGGCTAGCATAAGTGTCCCATTCGTTATCCGAGATTTAGCTCGGCGGTCCCAATGTGTAGACAACCCAGAACAAGCGACTCAGTACATACTCAGGAATGGTGGGAATCGGAAATACCTGTTCGTATATTATTCTCACATCAGTCCACAACAATAATCAACAGAGACACGTTGTAAATAAAAAGGGGTTTATTTTTATAGACCACGTGTCCTAAGATGCAGTACTTTGGCTAATACAAGCAGACAAATGATTAATATCAAAACCAGCAACATAGTTACAATACCATAGAATATAAAAGGGGTGATCATATTATAATGACAGTGGATACTACCACCTTCCCTTTACTAAGAAGCTAATATTATTATTATGCTAATAGAAGGTCTCTTAGGCTTGAATAGGGGACCCCATACCTCAAAGATCAGCTTAGTGAAATCACATCACAGGAGCATCAGAAGTCTTCTCGCAGGAAGGCTCGTCTTCGGTCTGAATAATAAACATGATGTCTGTGATACTAAAAGCACTAATTTTCAGGCATTTGCAGCTGCGCGTGTGTTATGGCTAAATAGTGGGCCGATCAACCTAGAGTGAAAAACATGCATTGTGTAATACCCCAGACTGTTTGTCACACCATGTACAGACCAAGGTCGCTGCGCAGAGCTTGGGATAGTAGCAACAGATCGCGCTTGTGTGAAGCAAGTCTCGAGTCAACAGTCTGTTTTAAGAAATAACATGTAAACGCAGTGCCGTGTGCAAAAGCAAAAAGATGGCTTTCTAACATCTAACGTGGTTATGCTAACTTAACAATGCCTGTACGTATTCAGAGAGAACTCACTACACGCCCCCTTGATCGAAGCACTATTTAGTAGGCAAGAAAAGAGAGAACGCAGAGTTCAGTTTCGTCAGAGCAGAACAAGGCGCAACCAATTCAAAGGTTCAGAATGAGTTAAAGTCTGAAACGAAAAAAATTGAAAAGCAACAGGGGAAACTGTGGAGTCCGGGAAAAAAATATATTCAATTAAAATAAAAAAACTCAAAACAACCATCAGGGAGAAAAAATAAAAAAGTGTATATGCCGCGGCAGGGTGCTGTCCAGGAGCGACAGGCGCCAAGGACGATAGTTCAGTCAATCCATGAATGTATAGGCAGCATATGTGGCAACCGCTTCCAACAAAAAATCATTTGCAGGGCCAGCGAAAGTCTCAGCCATCCAATCCATCAACGAGAAGGAACACACGTGTTCTTCAATCAGCGGAGCTTCCAGCACGATCAGAGGGCACCCGGAATGTTCCTCCAAATAGCTCATAGCCAAGAAGTTGTAGGCAGCTGTAGAGATGTCCCAATTACCCAGGATCCCATGTGCTGCTCCACAAGCCATTATCCGGACACCAGAACAGGTCAACTCGTGAGACACTAAGGGCCTCATTAGTCGATCGAAATCCGGCACCGGAGACACCAGGCTGGTCAAGCACAAATCCAAAGGCCATTCAAAGGGGCAATCCAGGCAGTGTAGCACAGGCTGCACGCAGGTGAAGTAGCAATACCGGAAGGACAATCCATACGCCAGGCTTAATGTCGCCAATGGCAGAGTTCCATAAAAGTCAAGCATCCTATCCCGAAGAAGCTGCAGGCGGGACAGGTGCACGAGTGGCACAGATGGAGCAGCCATTTCGTAGTATGAAAAGGAAAAGCAGCACACCTGCCACTAGCGCCAGAAGTAGCGGAACACCTCCAAAGATGCTCGAGAAAAGGGAATGAAAAAAGCCCGGAACCACACCAAAAATAGTTTGGAAAGAGGTCACGAGACCCGAGCCCACAAGTTTAAAAAAATGAGCCAGGCCGGTCGTGGACGAGGCATTGAAAATAGTTTGGATCAAAGAGCCGAAATGTAGGGGGAGGTCAGTATTCAGAAGCGCCTGTACCTCTGTGCGCGTATTAGCTACGTGAAGGTCGAATGTTTCACGAGAGGAAGTCAAAGACACCTCTTTTTGGGACAATAAGGCTCTTATTCTGCTCAACTTGTTGAACTCTGCTTTCAAGGTTGGAATCGAAGGCCAGATAGAAACATCCAGCCGCCCATGCGGGGGTGGAAAGAGAACATTATTGCAGCAGACAACTTTCTGCGAGACAGTTACTATGTATGGGATTCCCACTAACATCCCACAGCAAGCTTCATTATTCAAAATCAAATAACTACCGTTAGCAAGCAGCGTAAAAGAGGGGGTAATCACAGGCACTGGGACACCTCGCAGAACGCAGGCCAAATTCGGGGCTTGTACATTGCATGCGCCGTGTAATTGAATGTGCCTACATACTAAGGAATGGTCTGGTGACGTGGTACATTCCTCACCTTTCAAATAAACCTCAGTTCCGTCCCTAGTACATCTATACGTAAAGGGGAGGGACCAAACCTCATGTATGAAAGCGGTGCCCAGCGGTTCATATCTACCTAAAGCATAATGTTTCATACAAGATGTAAACTTAAAAAGCGCGAAAGGGAGAATTATCAATCCGTGTGCTAGCCACGTAGCCGAATTGATCTCCGCTACTGAGAAGGGCAACGGTTCTAATTTTTCAATATGTAATAATGAATATGTAGCATCCTTCATGGACATAAATCGCTGCTTGTCAGTAAGGTTAAAGGGAAGGAATAACGATGTAGTGTTCAGATAGTCCCAAGGGACCTTCCCTGCCTTCAACGTTTGCAACGTCCATGCAAACTGCATAACAGAACGCAACTGGTTTTGACCATGATATAACACAGACATATCATCATGCACAATATCAACAACTGATGAAACAATATTATCTAATGTATAAATCCTAGAAGAGAGAGTGCTAATGCTATTATCTATAACGGCTAAAACCTTTTCCATGTTTGCTTGGTCAATCGCTCTCAATCTGGAAGCCGCCTCAATCTGCGACAACTTCCAGACTTCGTTGTAAATAGCATACGCCCACCTTTTGGTTCTGCCACCCACAGGACCCTTAACAAAATCATTCAGATCCATTTTGTCATGTAATTGTGATAAATGATCCTTGACAGACGCTAAAGTGGAATGTCGCAGCCACGATTGACATAGCTTCCCCACAGAGTATGTAGTTACAGTATGTGATGACTCAAATCGAGGGTCTACGCGTTCATGAGTATAACCCGGTCTCAGTCCCAGAAAACGTCTTTGACAGATATCAGAACTGCTTTGCCAAATTAACCAACCCTCACTATCAATCTTCGAAATATTGAAAGATGTGTTTGAAACTAAGGATTGCAAAGCAGCAAGGGATAGATCTGTGTGGTTATCCCAATCGGGATAAGCACCCAGATCCGGTACAGAAGGTGACTTTAATTGTTTAGAAGTAGCCAATCCAAAACAGGTGGTTTGGAAGATGGAAGAATTTAAAAATAGAATATGATTTGGTATAAGACAGGCACGATGTAAAGCCTCAGCACCCTGTACCTGCCACGGCTTGGAACCCCAAACCGACTTTAGATCAATAGTAGCCTTCCACACATCATAACCTTTGATTGACAACTCGTCCATAAATGACTTAGAATAAAGGAGCTTCGTGTGTGTCAGTCTAACCTTTGCGGCAGACTCAGGCAGCACCTTAAAATAAAACGCTGCCGGGTTGGAAACACTGAAATCGGTAAAATATGAATACTTGTTAACTAGAGTTTGTGAACTACCGAATTCAGGAGTAGGACAGTGTTCCCATTGGGTATAATTTACAAAATTCCTAAAAGTATTTGCTTTATGCAGGAAATGATTGCCATAATGTTGAAAACAATACTGTTCCGCATAATTAGCCGCATTTTCGTATAAATCTTCAGCATCAAAAGCGGCATAATATTTCAAATCAGAAAACAGTGATTCAATGGCGTGTACATCCCAATCATCAGAACGTATGTTCTGCCTAACCACATCACCCATAGAAACACGAAATACATTAGGTACATTAATGACCTCTGTAGGCCCATGAATTTGGAATTTAACAGCATCCCATGCGATTCCATCCAAGACGGGCCAGGCAGTAATATTCACAAAAGTCTGGTCCCTCTTCATGATGTGGGACGAGGAGTGGGGGGCCAAAGTTCCATTGATAAGTCTAATTGTCGATCTCTCACTCAGATAGTGGCCATCCACAAGACGGAAAAAAACTATTATAAATCCAATGGACATAAACAAAAAAACACTGAAAAGCAACAGCCAAATGTATGTCCAAGGGGCAATCAAAAAATGTCTTTTAAACCAGCAGAAAAAAACTGCACTGTTCGATGGGGGGCTTGAGGGCAATGAGTTAGTGTCAAAGGAGAAACGGGACTGGCCAAGTGCTGTAGATTGTAAAACAGGCGAGGGACCACGTGTAGGATAAGCATACTCAGTCTCCTCGGGCAAACCACCAGCCGATGGTATCAACAAGGGATCAGTAACCGATTGCATCTCGATGTCAACATCAGGCAGTGTGTTAGAAGCAAGAGTCAACATCGAATTTCTTTGCATCGTCTGGCATGAAACTGCTGGAGTCACACTAAGAAGTATCGGCCACTCGCTGAAGTTTGACATTGTCAATTGAGATGTACCTGTTTTCTTTGCGACCAGGAAGTGGAGGTAAAATGACTGTTCTTGTACCCTGCACTCCAAGCACTGGAACTGGTGCACGATAAGAGGGGCCGAACTCCTTCTTGTTCTCCACCTTCTCACGGACCAGATCACCAACTCGGGGTAGCCAGCCGACTACCGGAATCTGAACTTCAGCTTCAGATGTGGAGGGCATGTGTTCCTTCGATAGAGTGTCTCTGGCTTCTTGCAGAGTCTGTAAAACAGCACAGTGATCATCTACGTCAAAGGGTGCGGTCGACGCCGCCATGTCTAGACCATCAAGGTCTGGTACAAACATTCTGATTCCGAAGAGCATCATGTACGGGGTCCGCCCACCCAGAGACCTTCTAGGGAGATTATTAAGTGCACGTTGAACGTTATACAAATGGGCTAGCCAGTTCCGGCCTGTGCCTAAAACACGGGCTGTCAATGATTGCTTTAAGTCACGGTTCATTCGCTCCACCACACTATTACCCTCAGGTCGGTAGGGGGACGAAAATTTGACTAGGACCCCCAAATTTCTCATAGCCTCCTTGTAAGCCTTAGAGGCGAACGCAGGGCCCTGATCAGAATGGAAGGTACCACACGCAAAAGTTCCCACAAAGACACGCAAATCCCTGATGACAGTCCGCGAGTCGGCACTCCTTTGTGGCCATACCCACAGAAAACGTGTGCACGAATCTACTGCAACCAAGATGTACTTGTACGCAGTATCAGAAGAAAAAGGACCGCAGTGATCCAAATAAACGCAACCAAATGGTTTATTTGAAATGTACAACTGTGTTTGTGATGGGCGCGCAACAGTAGAAGGTTTAATCTGTTGGCAAATGTCACAATCAAGGACATAAGCTCGCGCCTGTTTATATAAACCAAACCACCAGTAACGTTGTTGTAGCAGAGATATTGTGGCTGACACTCCGGCGTGGGCAGACGCCAACCCCTCATGAGCAGCCAAAATCAGTGCGGGTCTGCAGTCCGCGTTGGGAATAATTCTGTCACCAACGTCGTTAATCCTCACTAATGGGACATTATCAGGACTTAAATGGTAAATGTAACGAGAAGGAAAACCCTTCGGGTAATCGCCTCCCTTTTCTGTAGCAGCAATAGCTGCCAAGATGTCATCATCAATCTTACTCTTTGATCTGGTAACTGCTGCCACTAAGTATGTAGCCACTGCTGTTTTTGCTGCCTCGTCAGCTAAGCTGTTGCCGACAGCATGGACACCAAGTCTCTGGTGACCAAGAGTGTGAATAACATTCACGAGAGGGAGACGTGCTTTAAAGTCTGCCACTCGAACCCAAAGCGTTTTATGCTTAATTGTGCCACCTTTCGTGTCTCGATAGTCATTCTGAGACCAGAAGTGTAAATTGTCATTATAGGACTGGACACAGTAGAAAGAGTCACTCACAATTAGTGTAGTGACTCTGGGATCGGCAAACTCCAGTGCAAGCACTAGAGCCCGAAGCTCCGCCAATTGCGCGGTACAATCGCCCAATGACTGCGTATGCACTGCATCAGATTGGAATTCACCATTTACGAAAGTACCTACGACAATTGCGCAAGCCGCTGAGTAGGCGTGCTTTGATCCAATTGCGGGCTGCGCAGACCCGTCAGTGTATATGACACAATGGTATTCTTCGAGCGGGCGCAAAGACAGAGGAGCCGGATGAACGAATTCATACTGCAAGAACTCTTGAGTCTGTAATGAGGCATCAAAGATGTAGGTGACGTCTGGCGACGTCAGTGTTGTGGCCCATTGTATCCACCGAGGATGCAAAGCTTTAGAATTTGGTACACTTGCCTTTGTCACCGCTTCTAAGGCGGGATAGGGTGTTACAACCAGAATCTGTTTCCCATGTGACAGTGCGCGTTCTTTAAGGATCGCCATCTGTACAGCAGTCAGAACTTTTTCGACCGCGGAAAAACGTAATTCAGCAGAGGTGTACAAGTGGGATTTGTACGCAATGGGGACTGTATCGCCCTCATTAAACGTCAAATACGTGAAACCCACGGCGCCTGGCACAATTCTTATTACCAGGTTGGTGCGGTTATCACGTGTCAGCAAATATTGTGAAGCAAGAAGGTCAGCCTGTAAAGACTGTAGAATTTTAGAATGTTCCAGCTGCCAGCTAGACTTCGAAAATGTGGGTTGTACCAAGGCGTAAAGCGGCTTGATACGCTGGGCATAATCAGGAATGTACGTACGGCCGAAATTCAGAAAGCCCAGTAGAGATTGTAATTTCTTTAGTGTCGTTGGCGCACTCAAGCATGCGCACTTCTCCAGAAAGTGGGGAGCTAACCCCTTTCCTTCATTATTGAGCTCGTAGCCCAAAAACAACACTGTATATTCCGCGATGTGAGACTTCGCAAAATTGAATTTGTAGCCATAGTCAGCAAAACTCACTACAATATTGTCGACTCGAGACAGATGCGGCAACAGCTCATCATCCGTTAGGTAGATATCGTCAACATAGGAGTATGCCTCGGGATCTATTCTTTCTAAGAGAGAGACCACGCGAGCGGAAAAGACGCCTGGGCTATTTTTGTAGCCCATGGCTAATCTCGTAAACTGTTTTTGTTTACCGCCCGAGGTAAACGCTGTCCACTGGCTACTCAGTGTGGACAGGTTATGGCTAAAAAAGCCATTGGAAATGTCAAGTGTCGTTTTAAATCGTTTACGCACGAGACTGTCGACTAGAGCCGAGCTATGTGTATTTTGTACCGCGCAGGTCCGGCAATGGGAGTTTAGGTGCCGGTAATCCAAAACTAAACGGTACGAGCCGTCAGGCTTCGTCACAGTGAATAAAGGGTTATTCATAGGGGACACACATGTTTCAATTACACCCTGATATTCCAATTGTTCAAGGATCGCCGCGACGTGAGGTCTAGCCTCACGACGCATGGGATATTGGGGCTGAGGCTGGGGCATAGACCGCAATGGAATCTCATGGCAGGGGGACAACCGGTCCCAACCCACCTGAGTACGATATACCGCTGGCGCAAGCGCCAGCGCCCACTCACCAGCGTACATTTCAGCTTGGTCCTTAGGCACCGTGTGCGCAAAGGACGGGAGGATTTTCTCCTCCCCTCTAGGAGCATCCAAAATGAAGGCCGGGGGCCAATCTGCCTCCGCTAGGAGGATATCATAGGTGGTGGTCAGATTATCCCAAAAAATCCCTTTTATAGTACGTTGTATGTCACCCTCTATTAACAAGACTATTTCATAAAGTCTATCAGGGGGAGCCACTCTGGTGTCAGCTGTTTCAACAGTAACCAATACATCAGTTGCTGTCGCCGCCAGAAATGGACGCAGAGCTTGACGGACTATGGTAATTTCCGCTGCGCTGTCTAGTAGCGTCAGCGCCCATGTCCGGTTCTGAAGCTGTGTCCGCACTATCTGAGGCATATGTTGCCGTCAGAGCCGCCACTTTCTTCTTCTGAAACGGGGGTCTTTGTCGAGCAAACTCGTCCTGCTTGCCTTTACCCTCAGTCTGTCGGGGTTGGTCACGCTGTTGTGGAGCACCCCGACCTTTGCCACCGCCTCCGCCACCAGACTGTGTAGCCGATGTTTCCTGTGAAGAACGAGGAGAACGCGGTTCAGAAACCTGAAATCTATCAGGAGACTTAATAGTAGCACGATCTCGCAGATCATAAGTGCGTTCACTACTTGACTGTACGGGAGAGGCAGGCCGAGAGCCCTGTTTCTGCTGCTGCTTGCCCTGTTGTTTAAACGGCCACTTTTGTTTTGGAAAAAAGGGACGTTCATCCTTACCAGAAGTTCCTGCCTTACCCTGCTGCTTAGAATCGGGATTCTTGATCACAGGCTTAACTCCTAAAGAGCTACGACCCAAATCACGATATGCTTCTGCGATTATTTTAGCAAATTCCTGCGGCTTGTCCTCTTCAGCAACCTTCTTCAGTTCATTACGAACCTGAAAGTGCAACGCATCACCCTTAAGGTTTCCCATTATCATGGTAGCCACCAGGCCAAAATCTCCGAGGAGCCGCATCCCCAATTCTATCGCAGACTCCGCTCCATGGTCCTCTTGAACCTGTTTAATGATGGAGGGCAGCTGTAACATAGACGGAGTGCCGAAGCACTGCGCGTATGTCGCAGCAAAAATCTTACCCCAGGATACACAGTCATCTATATGGGGAACTAAGTCTTTAGGCAAACTAATGGTGAGGATCCTGTGTTTTTCCACAGGAGTTGTATGCGGATAAACCGCCTCTATTTGGTCAAATTTTTCAGCAAGCCAAAAAGGATAATCATCCCTTGTGAGGGGGCGCTTGCCCACAACAGAATTGACCATAACAGGACTAATGACCACCGCGTGACGATCACTAGGTTGTCCCGCACTAACAGGCGCCCCCGCCTGTACAGTGCGCGACACATACTGCACTAACGCCCTATATACTGTTATAAGGGCAGTGTGTAGTACACGCAATTCATCCACCGTCACCGTGAGGTAACGGGGATGAGGCGTAAATCCGGCTAGTACCGGCCAAGTGGCCCCCGCAATTGATAAAGGGCCCATTCTCGGCGGTATAACCACATGGGGGAGGGCGCCATTAAACCAAATCTGATGTTGCCAAGCAGATATCGGTATCTCCTGTGTCCTATAAGGCGCATAGGCGGCAGGCACGGCAGTGGCAGTGTAAGAATGAAATGTATTATCATTACCACTGACTGCCGGAATCGTCACCCAAGAGTAGAACAACTCAAAGGGGTGAGCCGCATCGGCTCCCACCACAAAGATGACGTCCATGCCCGCGTCCGGCACCCCATACTGCGTCAAGTGACGTTTCAGGGCCGCACGGCTATGCGCCGCAATATTAATTGCCATAAGGACCAGCTACACTTCAATTATTCAGTAGCACAAGGGTTCAATAACCTTTTTAATAATCAAGCTTGAAGGAACCTATATCAATAGAACTAGGTAGGTTTAAAATCCGTCAGACTTGTTATCCGGAAACAAGAATGAGGGTGCTGTGGACTAAATGCAAGCACTACTAAGGCGTTTCAACTCATAGACCAAACGTTAGGTGCGCCATGTTGCAGGGATTCTGCTGATACACAGAACTATGCGAAGAACCCCAGGACCTCAGTGAATTGTGGTGTACCAGAAACTCACCTCAGAACCCAGAACCCAGTATCCGGCTAGCATAAGTGTCCCATTCGTTATCCGAGATTTAGCTCGGCGGTCCCAATGTGTAGACAACCCAGAACAAGCGACTCAGTACATACTCAGGAATGGTGGGAATCGGAAATACCTGTTCGTATATTATTCTCACATCAGTCCACAACAATAATCAACAGAGACACGTTGTAAATAAAAAGGGGTTTATTTTTATAGACCACGTGTCCTAAGATGCAGTACTTTGGCTAATACAAGCAGACAAATGATTAATATCAAAACCAGCAACATAGTTACAATACCATAGAATATAAAAGGGGTGATCATATTATAATGACAGTGGATACTACCACCTTCCCTTTACTAAGAAGCTAATATTATTATTATGCTAATAGAAGGTCTCTTAGGCTTGAATAGGGGACCCCATACCTCAAAGATCAGCTTAGTGAAATCACATCACAGGAGCATCAGAAGTCTTCTCGCAGGAAGGCTCGTCTTCGGTCTGAATAATAAACATGATGTCTGTGATACTAAAAGCACTAATTTTCAGGCATTTGCAGCTGCGCGTGTGTTATGGCTAAATAGTGGGCCGATCAACCTAGAGTGAAAAACATGCATTGTGTAATACCCCAGACTGTTTGTCACACCATGTACAGACCAAGGTCGCTGCGCAGAGCTTGGGATAGTAGCAACAGATCGCGCTTGTGTGAAGCAAGTCTCGAGTCAACAGTCTGTTTTAAGAAATAACATGTAAACGCAGTGCCGTGTGCAAAAGCAAAAAGATGGCTTTCTAACATCTAACGTGGTTATGCTAACTTAACAATGCCTGTACGTATTCAGAGAGAACTCACTACAGTGCACACCCACTCAGGGAGGCCCAGCATCCCTAGGTGGGCCTTGCGCTCAACTTGTCCCCAGGGGGAACTTTCCAGGTCGTTCCCCAGGAGACAGTCGACGGGCTGGGAGGTTCTCACTGCGACCTTCAGTTTACCGACCACCCCTCCCCACTCGAAGGGCACCAGGGCTACCTTACATAGGCTTTCTGTGTTGTCGGCTGAAATGACAGGGCAAAATACGTTGGGGAGGACCTGGTCTTCGTGGACTAAATGGCTGAGGACACCGGTGATACTGGCCCCGGTGTCACGGAGGGCTTCTACCTGGTGGCCATTGATCGTTACGAGTTGCCCATATTTCTTTGTGTTAGAGGGCAGGAGGCTCCCAGGGACCATCTCTCTATCCCCTAAGGACACTAGGGCCATAGCGGCGGGTTCCCACTCCTCGTCTTCCTCAACCTCCTCCCCCAGGGCTACATTGGCTATCTGTGTAGCGGGGGGTGCTGCCTGGGTGGTGCGTGGGGCCATGGGGCATTCAGGGTCGTTGGCGTAATGCCCGGGCTTCTGGCAACGGAAACAAGTGATGGTTACCCGGTGCCCCCGTCTCAGGGGGGGCCGGATACAGCTGGTGGGGGTGCTGGGAAGGTGGAGGTTGGGACTTTGGGGGACTAGCCTGGGGCTCTCTCTGCCCTCCCTGGTTTCCCCCCCCTCTCTGGCGGGGTGGTCCCTGACTGGCTCGGGGGTACTCTCCTACAGGGCCCCGGGAGACCCGGGTGTTGGTCCAGCGATCCGCCTCGACAGCCAGCTTTCTCGGGTCCGTGAGCTTGCTGTCGAGCAGATGCTGGCGTAGTTCCACAAAGCAGTTGGCAGCCAGGTGTTCCCACAACATAAGGTCGGTTAGTTCTTCCAGGGTGGTTACCTTGCTGCCCTTGATCCACCCATCGAAGGCGCGGCTGAAGAAATTCACATATTCCACCCAGGTGGTACCCGGGATCTTCCTGCAGTCCCGGAACCGCTGGCGGTACATCTCCGGGGTGAGGCCGTACCTTGTGAGGAGGGCCGTTTTCATGTGTTCATAGGAGGTCTGCATGGAGGTGGGCAGGTCGAGCAGGGTGTCTCTCCCTTCGCTCAGGAATCGTCCCCATAACCCTGCCCCCCAATCCTTCTGCGGGACCCGATGGGAGGTCATGGCGACCTCGTAGGCCCGGAACCACTGCTGAATGTCATCATTTTTGTAATATTCTTTGACCACATCCTTGGGGATGTGGACCTTCTGCTCCGTCGGGGCGGCCGCCTCCCGGTTCCCCGGGGGCCGCGCTTCTTCGCTTCTTGCTTTCAGTTCTATTTCCTTCAAGCTGCGTTCATGTTCCAGTTGAAGTCTCCTTCCCTCGTGTTCTCGTTGGAGTTTTTTCTCTTCTAGTTCTCCTTGTACTCGCAACTGTTCTACTGCTAGCTTTTTCTCGGCTAATTTCAACTCGCCCTCAATTTTGAGTTTGGCTAATTCGAGCTCGTGATGGCGACTTTTTTCTCTGTCTGCGAGTTCCTCCGGGGATAGGCCCCCGTCTGGTACGAATCCTCGCACCTGGTTGCTGCTGCGTTCTCCTTGGGAGGGTCCAGCTTCGTTGTGGGGCTCCCCCGCTCCTTCTGGGCGGGAGGCTCCAGAATCCACCCAAGCTTTCAGTGCCTTTTGCATATCTTCTTTGGTGTTGAGACCAGTGGTAGCGATTCTGAGTTCCTTACAAAATTGCTTTAGTTCTTTGTGAGTGTACTCTTCCAGTTGTTCCACCTGGAACACGGCACTGGCGTCGTCTTCTACGAGAACCACGGTGTTTCCTTCTGCCATCTTTGTCGGTAGTGCGACAGCCGTTCACGGTACGATCTCTAGATTATGGGCCCGAATCCCGTCGCTTGCCACCAATGTTGGAAGGCGACCTCAGAGGGGCCCGGAAGGGGCCCTGACTGTCCTGAGACCCACCTTCGAGGTATCGTAGCCGGGCACTGGCGGGAGACTCCTCAGGGGATGAACCTCGTATCTAGGATCGCACACTCGGCACCACACGACAGAGAGTCACCACACGAGAAGTTCTTAAGAGCAAATCTTTATCAGATCGGAGTGGTAGGATCTTTATGATCAGCCAGGCAAAATATATACAAGTAGAGCGCGGGCTCGCCAAGTCTTGGAGAGGGGTTAGGAGGTAGCGGGACAGTCTTTGGGGATATGGATCAAATGCAGGAGCGTACCCGGCGCGCAGCTCACAATCCTCGAGCTGGGGGATACGCTGTCGTCGTGGGGTCCGGCGGGACCAAGAGAGTCTGTGGGAGCCGCGAGTCACTCAGCAGGCTCGAGTACAAGTTCGGAGGTCTTACGATCTTCAGGGAGCCGCGAGTCACTCAGCAGGGCTCAAGCACAAGTTCGGAGGTCTTACGATCTTCAGGGAGCCGCGAGTCACTCAGCAGGGCTCAAGCACAAGTTCGGAGGTCTTACGATCTTCAGGGAGCCGTGAGTCACTCAGCAGGGCTCAAGCACAAAGTTCGGAGGTCTTACGATCGACAGGGAGCCGCGAGTCACTCAGCAGGGCTCAAGCACAAGGCGAATCTGCCGGATAGTCCCAGAGCACGCCTTGTTATAGGGCGACTCCTCTTTGATGTCCGGAGTCTGTGCAGGCAGGGGTCTTGTCACCTGGGGGTCGCTTGTTGGGGGTTTCCTGCCATTGTCTTTTGATCCTTTCAGGGCCGGGTCGAGAGGAGTCCCAGACACCCAGCAGGCGTGGAGCCAGCCCTCGGGGAGGCCGGCGGGTCGATCGAAACCCACCTTCCCAGGGAAGCGCAGAGGTGTGATGGAAACTGCTCCTCCCTCTCTCATCCCAAGGGGAGTGCAATGTCCTCCAGCCGGAGTGGCGCCTATAGGCTAGGGTCGCGCTGGGGCCGGGCGGCCATCTTGGTGCATGAAGTGGGCACACGGGCCCGGGATGGCCGAAGGAGGAAGGCCACGGACAGGGGAAGTCCGGGTCGGGGGTGTGTGTTCTGGTGGGAAGGATCGGCTAGGCCGTGGGCTTGGGGCTGGTGTGGGGTGCAGGGGTCAGGTCTGACTACGTTACGAGGGCCGGGTCTAACAGCTAGCATTGGTCATTTGGTACATTTCACCAAGTATAATCTGCCCAGGATCCACAAGATCTTTTGTCACCATTGTGACACTTGCTCCTGTGTCCCTGAATGCCCAAGCTTCTACTCCATTTATCAAAAGCTGTTGTCTGTATTTGCCCAGGTTACTGGGACTCACAAAGGGGGACATATCCATGCCCCCATCACAGACAAGCACAGCCTGAGTTGGAACTCTAACTAGGCCAGAGTCCATCTCAGAACCCAGGGTCAACCCTACTACACCCTTAATCTGAATATTGCCATCACCTATTGTAGCTGTACTAGGGGGAACAGTTGCCTTAGGGGCAATGGTAGCTGGAGTAGATTCTTTGGACTTGGTGCAGTCACTGGTTCAGTGAGTTTTCTGTTTACAGATTTTGCACCAAGGTTTCTTTTGGCCTTTTCCCTTACTTGACTGTGACTCCCCATTAGAAGAAGATTTTTGGGGCCCTTGAGAAGACTTCTGGTCTTTACCCTTGTCCCCACCCTTGTCAGAGTTCTTAGAATCCTGCTTCTTTGGGTCACCACCTTGGTTCTGTACCTTCTGCCTCACCCTGGTTCTGACCCATTTGTCTGCCTTCTTTCCGAATTCTTGGGGAGAGGTCAGATCAGAGTCTACCAGGTACTGGTGCAACAGCTGATTTTGACAGTTATTAAGAATCTGCTCCCTCATTATCAGATTGTACAATCCTATGAAGTCACACACTTTACTGCCCAATAACCAACGTTCCAGAGCCTTAGCAGCACAGTCAACAAAGTCAACCCAGTCTTGATTTTGTGCTTTTTGGGTGTCTCTGAACTTTAACCTGTATTGTTCAGTGGTTAGGCCAAACCCATCTATCAGTGCACTTTTCAAGACCTGGTAATCATCAGTAAGCCTGGGCAAAGCACTACGCTACGCTCGCGTAGTTTGCGCTACTTCGCACTACGCGAATGGCACGTAGCACAGTGCAAACACGCGTAGCGTTGTGTAGCGTACTGCAGCGGTCATTTTTTGCTTGCTCGCGGTCCTCAACGTCAAGTTGGCGACCGCGAGCAAGCAAAATGACATCCCAGCGAGACTTTTTCCTCGTTCGTGATCAGCAACATCAAGTTGGCGATCGCGAGCGTGGAAAATAAACCTCCCGGCGAGATTCTCAACGCGGGGAGGTCAGGTTTCTCATTGCTAGTGGTCGCGTATGCTCGCGACCGCTCGCGATGAGAAACTACCAGTCCGCGTTGAGAAAGCTGCCGCTTGAGTAAAAATCTACTCGAGCAGCAGAAAACTACAGCTTGCACTGTGCAAGATGCCGTTTTCAATGATTGCACAGTGCCGGATGCTTGTCTGCACTGTGCAATCATTGAAAACAGCATCTTGCACAGTGCGAACAGGGTACTACGCAGTTCGCAAAGTGCTACGTGTAGCTCGCGTAGTGCGAAGTGTACTTTGCCTAGCTATGCATAGCGCTACTTTGCGAACTACGCCCAGGGTTATTTCATCAGCATCCTATTCTCTTACAGTGAGGAGCTTATCTCTACCTTTGTCTGCAAAGGAGAGCCATAAGATTGCTGCCCACTGACCTTGAGAGACCTTCTGTACTTTACAGGCCCTCTCCAAGGCAGTTATCCATTTGTGGATGTCATCCCCACTCTGGTAGGGAGGGACAATCTTACTTAGTTTTCTATGGTCATAAGACCTCTCCCTAGGGAAATTGCTGCCACCAAGGGACTCTAGTCCCTTTTTTTTACTAGCTCTGTAGAGCTCTAGGGCTTCTCTATCTAGGACCATCTGCTGCTTTCTGAGGTTGAACTTGTCTTGCTCTTACTTCAGCAGTCTCTCTCTCCTCTCCTGGGAGGTTTCCCTCCCTCTGTGAGAAGAGACAGAGGTCCCTATAGAGGAGTTAGACTGGACAGATCCCCTTGAGAGAGATCTATCCCTTCTAGCCCTACTTTTAACTCTTCCTGGAGGAATAAAGGAGGGAGCAGTGTTGTCACCATCCTCATCCAGCAGAGCTGGTTTCACCAGATTATGATCATTGTCATCAGTCTGGTCAGCATTAGAGGTAGGGTCAGGGGAGTTTCTACCCCTAGGCCCACCCTCAGCTGCTGCTTCACCCACACTGCCTACCCCATCAGGCCCACTAGGCCCTGAGATATCATCCAGCTTAAGTATCTTTATCAGATGCTGGATGGTTGGGCTTTTGCCTGTCTTCAGCTTCCTCATCGAACATAAGGCCGTAAGCTGTGCAAAGGAGAGATCCTCATATTTATAGGGGAGAAGCCCACTGGCTTCTAGCAGGGACCCACTGGTTCCTGGCTGACTAGACATTACTAATGTGGTGTGGTTTATTGCACTACCTACACTAGTGTGGCCTACTAAACTCTCTTGAGTTGTAGAAAGGGTGTGCTATCCCTTAACACACAACTCTAAGTTCAGTAGAACTTACTGTAGCTAAACTTGATATTATATGTACCTTAGGTACCTTTAGTGGTTTTCAGTTGATCAATTCAATTGAGATTATCTGTTAAAACAATAGCAAGCTGGAATCCCACACGCCTGATATATGCTGTCCACTACTTATAGTGGGCACCTTGTATCAGTCCAAACAACCCCTTATGGTGAATAGGTTAAAGACAACCTTTATTGAAAGCTATTCTAGTGGTAGCTATGGAGAGCAGCCTTCAGGCTAAGTCTTGAAGGAATGTAAAGCAGCTTGATTTAGCAGCCTAAAATCTCTTGAATGATCAAATGAAAGGACAACCACACCAGGTATGTATTTAAAATATATGTATTTAAGATAAAACACACCCCTCTAGTCTCTTTATGAGACTGGAGTTCGAAGTACTTAATTTACAAGTTAGCAATCAACAGTAATAGCACAAATACACGTTTAGGCCCTAGGGGCATACCAAACCATATACCAATAAAGTGGTATAAGAACCACGACTGAACTAGACACAAGGCCTAGAGCCTGTAGTATCACTGAGACCACAAGGAACCACCCAAGGTAGTGACACAGGGGACACACGGTGGCCGTGTGCAGTGTGTAAACAGAACCGCGGGTTCCCGTTAGTTTCTATGAGCAATGTCGCGGTTGGAAATTTAAAGATTAGGGACACTTAGAATCGAGTTAGGACCAAACCCTTTTGGACTTAAGAAGTTCTAGGGCTAGCACCCACGGGAGCACCAGAGTACTTGTTTTACCTCACCCAGGGAAGCCGGGTGCATAGGTGTCTTTTGGTGTCGGGTACAATGGAAGCTGGCGAAGAACTGCTGCTGCCGTGAAGAGGAGAAGTGTCCAAAGGGATCCAAGCCTGGATCTAGGATGGAAGGACCCTGAAAGCAGAGGGGACAGAGTCTGGGTCAATTGCCAGTGACCGAGGGCAGGATGGACCAATGCCCACAGATGTCGGGTGCTTCAGGTGAGTTGACGGGTATCTTGACTCTTCAGCCACGAAGTCCAGGAGGTGTCGACAAAGTCCTTGAGCCGGATTCAAGCTGTCCCACAAAGTCTGTCGAGTGCTGCGGTGTCGGCGACCAGAATGGACCCAACAAGCCTTGGCAACAGCAAGTCTTGTGGAAAGAGAAGAAGGACGTCGGTGCAGACCAGCAAGGTCTGAGGGACTCACCCAGTCAAGATAAGTCAGGGCACATCTGGAGCAATCAGGGAAGCCCAAGCAGAAGAGGAGTTGCCTTCGTGGGGACCCACTAGCCAATGGGCTAGCGATCGCGAAGGAGCCTCGAGTGGTCGCACTGGAACCCGGCCCACGGGTCACTTGTGGAGTGGAGGCCAGAGATCTTCAGTGCAGTTAGTGCTCAAGGCTGGGGCTACTCGGAGCCCAAAGCAGAACTTCAAGAATAAACAGGAAGTTGATGTACCAGCAATAGTACGCTGTGCCCATGGGTCAAGGTTCCTTGTCACCCATGATAGCCACAGGCCTCAGCTTTGCTGTGGACTCAGGGTAGGCTCGGGGAAATCAGGAAATCTATCTCTGGTGATGCAGAGACTTCTGCGTCCAGCGGAATTGCAGACCGGACAGTTGCTTCTTTGGTGTCTGCCAAGCAGGGGAGTCACTCCTTGACTCCAAGGGAGATTTTTAAGTCTTGTAGTCAGGATAGAACATCGAAGGTCCAGGATATATATTGCAGAGTTTTGTCCGGGGTAATCTAAAGTCACAAGGACTGGGTTCCCATACGTATACTAAGTTTGGGGGTTGGACATACTCTAGGGACCCACCTATGGGAGGGTTTGGAAAGAGGGGTGGTTACACCCATTTCCTTTGTCCAGTTTTGCACCAGCAACCGGTTTGAACTGGACTATGCACAGGGATACCAAGTGTGCCCCCAGTGCAGGACTTCAAAGCACCAGAGAGTTCTCCCGCCCAGCCCCAATACATATCTGCCTGAGACAGGAAACCTAGTGTCCAGGCCTCCCCTGCCGGAGTTTCGGTCAGCAGCAAGAGGCCAGACCTGTGTCTGTGGCAGGGGCATACTTTTTGCGATGCCAGGGCTCTAGAAAGTCCTACCGGGTTAGACCAGTGTGAACATCTCTCTTCCTCTAGAAGGGTGGAATGCTACCCCCACCGCCAGAACTGGCGGGGGGGGGGTAGTATTCCAAAGCGTTTGACACCAAACACGACATGTTTCCGTGCAGCCATCCCAAAGTTAGCATTTACTGCGAGGTTATAATGCACTTAAGAGTATATGGTCAGGCTGCACCACAAACAGCATCAGAGGAGGTACTCCGAATGCTGCAGAGGGGCTCTGCTCATGCAGGGGCACCCTCTCACATAAAAACCAAGCACTCTGCCTTCAGGATTGTTAAGGCCTGCCATAGGAGTGACTTATAGGTTTTATATGTGTGTGCAATGGTAGTGATATAGGTAGCCTATACCACTGCAAGCACACCCTTACCCAGGCTGCAGTCCTGTTGTGCCATTTTGGAGTGCTTCCCAGGGGTGGCATAATACATGCTTCAGCCCCTGGTAGGCCTCTGAGGTACCTATGCCCTAGGTACATAGCATACCATATACTAGGGGCTTATAAGGCACTCCAGAATCCAATTAGATATGTACCTAATATACATGGAAACCATTTTAGAGAGGAAGCAGCTAGGCTGTGGTCCTGATCAGCAGGGCCACAGCCAGACTAAGGTCGAAAAACAGTGAAACGCCAGCAAAAAGTGGGGGGACCCATGTGAAGCAGATCCTACTCTCCTACATCTGTTTATATCTTTCTGCTGATGTTTGCATTGACATGAGTGGACCGTCTTCATTTTTTACATTCATTATAACATTGGCCTAATTTTGTACATGACAGAAGAGAGTTATGCTTCCATAAAAGAGAATTCTGAAGCTCACAAAGCACTTTTCATCCCTTTTGAATCAACTCTCGCCCTAGCTGACAGTGAGATCACAGCTTCAGATTAAGCCATATGGCATCCACTGTGACTGTAATTCCATGGGCATGGTTTCACATAGGGACCCTTGTGAACTACATTCTGGCAAGATGTAATCCAGTTTTTCATGATTTTGAAGGAAGAATGTAATCCCCCTTGTCATAAAGAATGAGTTGAACTGGCTGCTGGATGCTGCTCTTCTGAGAAAATGTGCTCGCCTGGCTCTGACAAGTAGGAAAATAGTGACAACAGATGCCGGTGGTATGGGCTAGGAGCATGGATGGAGGGCCACAGCATTCAGAGCAAACTGCCAACTTTGAAGATGACACATTCTTCCAATTAGAAGGAACTGGAAGCAATTATTGTAATCCTGATAGGGTTTGTTCTCCTCCTTTTAAGCTACGCTGTACTTATCAGCATAGACAACATGTCAGCCAAGTCTTACCTAATCAGATGTGGCGTACCTGCTCTTTCCCTCAGAAGAAGATTGAAATGCATATATTTCTGGTGGCAGAGAAGTCCAAGTGTGTGAGCTATTCAGGAGAGCCAGCTAGTCTTGGCTGACAGTATGAACTGGAAATTCCCCTCCTCTCCGGATATTTGTCTGGATTTTCAGATTTTGGTGGGTGTATGTTAGAAGTGGGGCACCCTAGTTATGAATCTGTTTCAAAGGCAGGGGAACTCCCAAACTTCTTTTCAAGGGTAACGGAAAAGAGGAGTGCAGGGAGAGATGCTCTATCTTGTCCTTGGGTCAAAAATCTGTTGCTTGCCTTTTCCATTACCTGATCATAATGGTCTTATTGAGGACATGAGAACATGTCTGTTGTCTTGATAGCTCCAGCATGGACCTGCTCCTCTTGGTTTCATCTACTCATTTTTTTTTGGGGGGTTTTTAATAAAGGTTTTTATTAGCCACCAGTTGAATACATTAAACATAAAACATAAATAGCACAGAAGAACAATATAAATGCAGTCATCAAAAAAAGAATGAAATGACAATATCGGAAAATTTCAAATAATTGCAAACATTACATAAAATGATATATTGTAGACAAAGCTTCTTAATCCCACTGAAGACTCGACCAAACCATCTCAAATTTGGCCCTTGAGCGTGGACCCCTTACTTTTGCTAAAGCCAATTCCATTTCATAAACCCCCCTAAGCAATGCCCAAAATTCAGTAATTTTCGGAATAAGTGTTTGGATCCCTGCCCTGGCAATGCACAAACGAGCACAAACTATAATAATCGAGACCAGAGATTTTGATAAGTTGTCTGAGCCAGCTATTGTCCCCAGTAAAATTTCTTTCTCAGTCAATTGAGTATCATTACCTTGTAATTTACTCAACTCACGGGTAACCTCGAACCAAAACGTATTTAACTTTGGACATGTAACAAACATATGTCGGAGATCCACGGCATATTCATTACATTTCAGGCAGCAAGACTTAAGAGAAGCGTGGGGTATAGTACAACATATATACAATACGATGTTGCTGCAACTTCAAGTTAGTTGAGGTTACTGCAGTATTAATTATAGCCAATGATTCATGTACTTCCTCGTTTGTTATATCGGTATCGAAGATGTGGTTTAGTCTGGCTGTAATCTGTATACCATCATCATTAGAAGCCAATAAGAATCACTGGTAGACTTTCCCTATGCAGCCCCGATCTAAAAAATTGCACATAATACCTCAGATGGACTGCGTAGGGCTAATAAGCCTTCCCCTCGAATAAAATAATCCCTGATTTGTAAATATTTAAAGAACGAATTATGTGCTACCCCAAATTCTTCTTTCAGTGAAGCAAATGATCTAAAACCTTGCTCATCATATAGCTGCCCAAGCTGTGTTATGCCGCAACGTTGCCACCCTCTCCCCACAGAGTCGAAAAATATATCCGACAATCTCGGGTTATCCCAAAGAAAAGTAAATTCATGTAAATCTGGTAGTGCATAAGCTTTACATATATGTCTAACTATATTAAATCGAACCCTTTTATAGTAATTCGGGTCGGCCATTTTATACAGTAAAAACCCCATGTTTGGACCACAGGCCAGCTGATATGCAAACCAAATCTTGCCCACACCAGGTCCCTTAAGTAAACTGTGGATCCGGTTCACAAAAGCAGCCCAAAAATAAGCTTTGAAGTCAGGGAGTTTAAAACCGCCTTGTTCATAAGTTAACTTGATATACCTAAGAGCTCTCCTTGCCTTCCGATAACCCCTTATATAACTGCCAATAGCACTATCTAGCCGCTTAAAAAATGATAGGGAACCCTCAGTGGAATAGTACGAAACAGGTAAAGGAACTTCGGTAAAATATTCATTTTAACTACATTACACCTCCCAATAATAGTGAGTTGTAACTTTTGCCAACTACGCATATCTGCAATAACCTTTTTAAGCAGTGGCTCATAATTTAACGCGATAACATCATCAGTGTGATGACTAAGACTGACTCCAAGATAAGTAGCAGTACTAGTGATATCTAAAGAGAGTGGGGATGACTCAGGTTCAAAATTTAAAATTTACTGTGTCTTATTTAAATTAAGCTTAGAAAGTAAAAAAAAAAAGGTGAGCCTCTTGCGTTATCACGGCAATAGCTTCCACCGGTCTTGTGGTGTATATAGCAATATCGTCTGCGTAAGCAGTAACTTTTAAAACCATATCATTGAAGGACACTGGAGAAATAGAAATATTATGGAGCAAATGGAGCAAATGCCTAATAAAGGGCTCAATGTAAAGAGCAAATAATAGTGGGGATAACGGGCCTCCCTGCCGCGTACCCCTCAGGATATTAAAAGAAGAAGAGGAAAGGCCATTAAGTCTAATAGCAGCAGTTGGTTTACTATGTAATTTCTGTACCCCTGAGATAAACCTCCGACCGAGCCCTAAAGATAACATCGTGTGCCATAAAGACCCTAGGCCACTCGGTCGAAGGCCTTCTCGGCGTCCAGCATCAACATCCCGATCTGCTGGTTAGAGTGGCTAGCTACATCGAATGCAGCAATAGCTGTATTTATATATGCAGCAGTGTCTCGACCCGGAACAAACCCATGTTGTTGTTCAGATATCAATAGGTGAATCAAAGGAGCTAAACAAGAGGAGAGAAGCTTTGAAAATATTTTAGCGTCCGCATTGATCAAAGATATTGGTCGGTATGAACACTTATCCTCCACAGGTTTCCCTTTTTTTTAGAAAATCAATGATATTGGTTATATTCCAGGAGGGGTCGCATCCCCACCTTGCAGTATTTCATTAACCAGCTCAAGAAAGACCGGGACCATCATGTCCCTAAATGTTTTGTAAAACTCAAGAGGAATAATATCTTCTCCTACTGCTTTACCAGAGGGTAGTGTACTGATTGCTGTGTTTATTTCTAATAAATCCGCATTCCTGTCCAGTTTGTCGGATTGAGATGAATCCAAAACAAACATTGCGCTTTCTTGTATGTACTCTATAGCTATTTGCCGATTAAAGCTAGCTGAGTCACTATATAGGTCGGCATAAAATAGCCTAAATTGCTCTATTATATCTTGGGATTTGGTATAAACTGAACCATCTGCCCCTTTAATCTGCTTCATATATGACTTGGCCCTCTGATCTGCTAACTGATAGGCCAAGACCCGTCCCACCCGTTCTCCATATTCATATTGTCTCATTTTAAACTTATAAAAGCTGTTAGCTACTTTATCTTTTAGCCTTCTACTGAGCTTCGCTCTTATATCAATAAGCTGGAGGTATATCGATAATTCACAAGCGTCCTTCAAGGCAATTGCTCGAACATGTCGCTGCTCTAGATCAATGTGTTGCCTATGCTCATTTTCTACCAGACTTGCAATAAGCCGATTCTGCTTAATAATGTATTAAAGTGTTGCCCCTCTCACATATGCCTTTTAACAATCCCAAACTATTGCGCAGGATGCAGTATGTTGATTGTTTTTTATGTATTCCCTCAACGTTTCTTGCATAAAAGTTACGTAGTCAGGGTTGCTAAGGAGGTGCCTGGGAAACGAAAATTCTTTTATTGACTCCTTCCCCTCAAGTTGAAAGTGTACTGTAAACATAATGGGATTGTGATCCGATGTAATTTTAGGACACACCTCCATAAAATAATTTTCAAGCACAGCTTTATTAGTAAAAATCATATCGATTCTTGAGTACTGTTTATGCGGATGTGAAAAAAAAGTATAACCAGGTATTGTAGGAAAACGTTTTCTCCAGGCGTCCTCCATTTGGTGTATATAAAGTAGATCATATATAGCTGCCCTCTCCTGAGCCATTCTAATTCTTGCTGCAATATTTGTAGTATCGATTTTTATATCTAAGATACAATTAAAATCTCCCATAACTATAGGATCCCCAGCCCATTCCAATAATTCAGAGCACAACAAGGAGATAACCTCAGGGCAGTCAACATTATGGCCGTAAACCATACCTATCGTCACCTTGCGGCTATAAATCAAAAGTTGGGCAATTGCCCATCTTCCCTTGGAGTCAGCCAGAGTACGTAACACCGTTATTGTACATTGTTTAGACTTCAATAAAGCTACTCCACGAATAGATGCCGACTGTGAGGTGCACACTATCAAATCATAACCAAGTTGTTTAAAAAGGGTTCTATCCTTAAAAGCCAAATGCGTTTCAGCAAGCCCAACTATATGAGGTTTAAACATCTTAAGTTCTTCGGCTACTATTCATCTTTTGCTAGCCTGATTGAGCCCAGAAACTTTCCAACTCATAAGTTTAACACACGGCATTATGTAGGTTTTGAAAATTCAAATCAGTCTCCATCCCAGAAAAAAAACCAGTACCTTAATCATGTGCTCTTTTAACTACGACTTGGCTATTTAACCCCTTCCCTCCCCAACTACCCCCCCACCTACTAAACCAAAAAAAGATGGCCAACCTGGACAAACCAAAATCTCCACACATCCCTCACCCTTCCAGCCCCCCAGCCCGTATCTTAGAAAAGGAATCACCCCTTCCTTGCTGTCCTGTAATGACAGTATACAGAGGGCGCCCCCACCCCCCCGGAAGCCCCCCGAACCCACTGCTTCCCAACCATACCACTGACAGATAAGCATGAAAATAGCCAAAAAGAAAAGTGACGAGGAAACCCAGAAAAGACATAGCTTAACAGTACCATCTGAGGCAAAAATGAGGACGTTTTAACAGACATAGTTAGAAACTAATTATCAATCAACCCCCTTTTTTCCCCCTTTTTCTTTTTTTTTTAAAGCCTTCATTAAACTTCAGATCAGACTTTAGAAGTAGGCTGCCACTTAAAAAGTGCCTTTTTCGCCTCCTGCTCATTAAAGAAAAAATGTGTGCGACCATCCTTAATGACTTTTAAACGGGCAGGCTCCTGAAAGAAGACCTGCGTGCCCACAGCATTAAACAGGTCCATAAGTTGGCGGAGCTGCCACTGCTTGTCCATAGTTGTTTTGCGCAAGTCTGAACGCACAAAAATAGACATAGTATCTACTTTGACTGGTGTCGTGGGCCGTGCCTTAAAAAAGATTGCTTGGCGGAGCAAAAAATTGCCCAAGAACACCAGAATAGGCCTTGCAAAATTTGGTTTGGCCTGGCTACTTTGTGGGAGAAATAGAGGAAGTCTATGCGCTCTCTGAACTTGTGTGCCCATGTCCCAATCTTCCAGATCAGGGAAAGCCTTCTGTAGCAGATTTACGATAAATACCCAAGAACTGTCGGCCTTGGTCTGCTGATAATAGACTTGTGCTTCCGCTCTCTGAATGGCGAGCGCCTGAATAATTCTGGAGAGTGAAGGTTCATCCTCCTCACCATCCCTAGTTTGCTGAGTAGGCTTAGTGCTGCTTACATTTCTGGTTTCTTTACTAGACAGTATAGAAGAGGATGCCGATGTAGGTATGACAGGAGTAGACATCGTGGATAGAATTGTGGATATGGGGGAAATAAACCCCGAGGCATGAACAGTGTCCATATCTGTTGGCATTTGGAAAGAGCCTTGACCGCCATTCTTAGTCCCACTCTGTAAACTGCCTTGAGCATGCTGGCCCTCGGCACGCGTGCCAGCAGCCGGAAGGGCCTCTGGGGTGTTTGCCATAGTCTTCACCGCCAAATCAAGCCGTCCATGATGCGAGATAGCATTTAGAATGTTACCGTGGTCCCCTGGATTAGATAATCTAGAGACAATAGATTTTACTTCGCCTTTTGAAGAGACCCACTTCCGCAATAGGCTCACCCCGGACCAGCTTTTGGAGCACTTGCTGTTCCCCTGAGTCGTCCCAGCACCTCTGACACCTGAGCCTTAGTTCTGGCTCCGACCCCCCGACCTCTGCCACCTTTGCCTGTCCAAACTGGTTTGAAACCCTTCTCTCTAGGAGCTCTCCCCCCTCTGGAGTGTTGGTGTTGGTTTTTGACTACTGGGGGCCCCTGCTTCACTGTTGTCACTAAACGTAATTGTCAAGTACCTGTCCCAGAACTTAGTCCTCCGCAGGAGCCGATGTGAATTCCGCGATTCCCCTACTCCGTTACCTGAGCACTATATACCCAGGCAACTAGAGGGGGGAAAGGGGATTGGGAAGAAAAGAGAAACGCCACTTCTTCTTCTACTAGACAGGTCTGCTGCTATTCTTGTGTAGCCTTCCTGCAAAATAAACTTCATAAACATCTATACTTGACATTTCTAATAATTAAGAAAAGAAAGACCCAAAATGATTTTTACCTGTCCTAATAGATGGCTAGCGGTTCTCTTGTAGAGTTGCTGCCTATATGGTCTCGTCTACTCTGTGCTTTTCTAGATGGAATTAAACTAAACAGATAAGCAACACAAGATTAGATTAAATTCTCAGGTCGATCTAATGGGTTAAATCTTTCTACATTCCTTTTAGGCCTGGGCGGTAAATTCCGTTCCGTTCGCGGAATTTGCGAAATTTGGGTAATTTCGCGTTCCGCGGAGAACGCGAAATTGCAAAAAAATCTACGTTCCGCAAGTTCGCGAAATTTTTTGCTTGTTCGCGTTCTCAAATGCGTGTTCGCGAGATATTTCACCCCGAGCACGCAAACAGCGATCGCGAACAGGAAAAAAGTATCGCGAACAAGCAATTCCGCGTGTTCGCGGAATTTCTGTATGTTCGCGGAGATTTTTTACCGTTTCGCGGAGATTTGCGTAACGCGATTACGCAAATTCCGCCCACCCCTAATTCCTTTCCTTCTTTACCTGACAATCACCATAGGCAGTCTTTTAATCAATTCTCTTATTGTCTTTTTTCAGCAGTTGAAGGTCTTCTCGACAATGAAGCAACAGTTCTTTCTTGGAGGAAGAAGACTTGACTATTGATGGTAGCTAATCCTATATATATATATATATATATATATATATATATATATAACTACAACTCTTGTAGGTCTTGTCTGTATTCTCTTCTTCAAATATTGTCTCTTAGTTGAATATCCTTAAGGCTATGGTGTAGAATAGGTTAGCCCTAAGGAAGTTCTTTAATTCGCATTATCAGATTCTCAGACTCAGGAACGATGTCACCAGGCTTGCCAATGACTAAAAGTACATAATACTGGCGAGAGTTCTTGTAATCCTTCTACTGAATACTTGTCTCAAATCAGGAAGTCAGCTACCTCTTATACTGACTGAAATTCCCTCAAAAGAACCTTATGTCAATTTTAAGGAAAATGTCGTTAGTTCTCAAAGGGTAAGACTTACTCACCGCAGCCGCGGAAGAAGACTTACTGCAAATACTCTGGGAAAACTCCCTCTCAGGAAACCTCCAAGGACTTGAAAACGCCGCGTGAAAGAATAGCGACCGTTTTCTGAAACGCTTCAGTTGAAGTGCGCAGTTTGCCGCGCGCGTGATAGCGTGCACAGCTGCGCCGGCTCACTGGGGCAAAGACTAGACCGGCAACCCTGCAACTCAGAGCCTGAGGCCATCTTGAAATTCCGTTGTGTGGGAATTTGTCTTCCCTTAAATAAATGGGATGACCAGCGGTTTGGGAGGTACTTTACTGGACTGCTATTGCGAATACCATGGATCTTGCTAACAACTGGGAGGAACTTTAGGCGAATGGGTGCCTTACACTGGTCAGTCCTGACAGTACCCCACACCAAAACTCCTCCCTCCCCCTCTTTGGGCTTATCGGGGTGTCTCCTGTGAAATTCGTTGATTAATCGTTGTGCTCGCAAATAATTACTTGGTTCCCAACTTCTCTCTTCTGGCCCAAAACCCTTCCAATCCACCAAATAGAACAATCTTCCTTTCTTAACCTTGGAGTCTACAATTCGCTTAACCTCAAACTCCTCCCCTGACTGGATTTGAATTGGCTTAGGAGGACCCTTCTTTCTTAAATTCGGTGGACTCTTCCTTAATAAGGAGACATGAAACACTGAATGAAACCTGAGTTTCTGTGGTAGTCGAATCTTGACACTAACTGGATTTATCATTTGCTCCACTAGGAAAGGACCTATGAATCTGGGTTGAAACTTCCGGTTTCCCTTTAAACGCAGATTTCGTGTAGAAACCCAAACCTCCTCCCCAGGTTCAAAGATTGGACTGGTACGCCTCCTCTTGTCAGCTTGTTTCTTGTAAGAAGCCTTGGCTTTAATTAAATTGTTCGTAGCTTGAAGATAGGCCCTTTGAAGATTCTGAACTACTTCCTCCACTGCTGGAACCTCGCTCTCTTGTTTTCCTACAAAGGTGTTAGGATGTCTACCTGAATTTAAATAAAAAGGAGTGTAACCCGTAGATGCATGCTTGGCATTATTATAAGCAAACTCTGCTGCCCAAATGATATCGGGCCACTCCCCTTCATGATCCATCAAGAACAATCGCACATACTGCTCCAGTTCCTGATTGACCCTTTCCGTTTGGCCATCAGTCTCAGGATGGAAACTGGAAGACAAACGAGAGTCAATGTCCAGTCTTTTTAAAAATGATCTCCAAAAATGTGAGATAAACTGGGGACCCCGGTCAGAAATTACCACCCTGGGAATACCGTGTGGTCTAACTATATGTAGTGTGAACAGAGCCGCTAAATTGGTCGCGTTTGGGATTGATTTTAAAGGAATGAAATGACTCATCTTTGTGAAATGGTCCACAACCACCCAGATGACAGAAAAACCCTGACTAGAGGGTAATTCTACTATGAAATCCATGGAGACTGTGTGCCACGGATAAGGGGCCGGGGGCACTGGTAGCAATAAACCTTGAGGAGCCCTTCTAACCGATTTTCCTTTCAAACACTGTTCACATGAGGCGACATATTGTCCCACCTGAGCTTCCATGGAAGGCCACCAAAATTCACGTTGAACTAATTCCAATGTCTTCTTCACTCCCTTGTGTCCGGCCAACAATTCATCATGACAATGACGAACCACCATTGCTTGAAGCTCAACATCGGTAATAAAAAGTTTCCCCTTAAAATAAGTTCGGCCATCTTTAATCTCCCTATGTTCGTCCTGTTTGACCCAATCTGCCAAATTCAAAGAAGTAAGAGCTCGCTTTAACTGCTTTTCAAACTCTGGAAACAGAATTACTCCAATTATCTTTTCTTCTGGGATTATCAATTCTTTAGCCAAGATAGGAAATTCTTCTCCTGTATCCAAACGCGACAATGCATCTGCCTTGCCATTGGTGGAACCAGGCTTGTAAGTCAGCACAAAGTTGTAATCAGCAAAAAATAACGACCAACGCAACTGTCTGGGAGTCAATGTGCGAGCAGATTTCAAAAACTGGAGGTTCCGATGGTCAGTGAACACAGTGACTACATGGCGAGCACCCAACAGATAATGCCTCCACTCCTGAAAAGCATCCTTGACTGCCAATAACTCCTTATCGGCAATGGAGTAATTCAACTCAGCAGGAGTCAGCTTCCGAGACCGATAAGCAACCGGATGAAGCTGACCCGTGGATCTGTCTCTCTGAGATAAAATTCCCCCGATAGCCAAATTGGAAGCATCGGCTTCGACAAAGAAAGGCTCCTCAGGATTAGGATGCAGAAGCACTGGCGCTGAGGTAAAAACCCTCTTTAATCCACCAAAAGCTTCTTCAGTTTCAGCGGTCCACTCAAACTTAGCCCCTTTCTTGAGCAGACGAGTTAGCGGGGATACCTTCTCTGAGAAGTTTTCGATGAATCGTCGGTAGAAATTGGCAAAACCAATAAAACTCTGCACCTGTTTCACATTTCGAGGAGATGGCCATTCGTAAATTATCTTAACCTTGGTTTCGTCCATAGCTACTCCATCCGGGGAAAGTACAAAACCCAAAAATTCTACTTGGCTGGAATTAAACACACATTTCTCCAATTTTACAAAAAGTTGGTGTTCCAAAAGTGTCTTCAAAATGACTCTCACATGTTGGATGTGTTCTTTCATATTTTCCGAAAAAATTAGAATGTCATCAATATAGACAACGGCAAAACGATCCAAATACTCTCTCAGGACATCATTCGCAAAATGCTGGAAGGCAGCAGGAGCATTGCATAAACCAAAGGGCATGACCTGATATTCAAAAAGGCCCAATCTCGTACGGAATGCGGTCTTCCACTCATCTCCATCCGCCATTCGTACGAGATGATAAGCCCCCCTTAAATCTAGTTTTGTGTATACACATGCTCCTTTTACCTGATCCAATAATTGTGAAATTAATGGCAATGGATATCTATTCTTCTTAGTTACAGAGTTTAATGCTCGATAGTCTATGCATGTTCTCAGACTTCCGTCTTTTTTTTTTTTTTTTTTTTAAACTTTATTTGTAATTTTAAGCATTACTTAACAAGGTATTGTCATTTCGTCAGCAGGTGCATAAAAGTCAGTCATTATGAGAGGTATACAATCTAGAGCACAAAACATGTAATTAGCTTCACTGTTACAATTACAGAGTCTGGACAACATCCTAGGCATAAGCAGACCTGCCGTATAGCAAAGACCTCAGACGTGTGGCGCAGCCAGTCCGAGTCTACACATATACCCCACCCCACTCTTTAAATCATGCAATACACATGCGATCCCCATAGCACAAGTACACTCGGTCATGCAACGTGATATTGTAGTAACATCGATCACTCCTCCCCCGCTTCCCCGGCCGCATTCGGCGCAGTAGCAACCCCTGCGGAATCGTGCATCAGAAGGTACCCCACCAATGGTCCCCATATATCTTGGGGCTGTGACGCCCGTGGCAATAACTCTGCATATGTAGTACTCTGTTCTTGGCAAAACGTCATATCGGCCAGCCATTCTTTGAATTTCGGGGCCCGACCTCTACCCCATCGGCAGGCTACCCTCCTCTTCGCCAGTAACAATGCGATTGCAACATATTTTTTGTGTTTCGGAGGTATATGTGCCGTGTGCCCCAAGAGCGCTAGTAACGGGTCCCTCTCCAGCTGAACACCAACCATATCTCCAAGCGCCGCGAATACCTTCTCCCAGTAGCCACGCACCGAGGTACAGTCCCAAGCAAGATGCAAAAACCCCGCACCCGGATGCCTGCATCTCCCACATCGATCATTATCAGCCAGATGGAAACGCAGTTTCTTAACCGGTGTGTAGTATATCTGATGCAAAAACTTAAAGTGTATGACCCGGAACCTACTATTAGCCGATATCTGTGCCGTCTCACGACAGCAATATTGCCATTGTTCCTCAGTGACCTCGCTCCCCAACTTCCTCTCCCATCGGTTCCGGGCCGGGCTGTCTTCTCCCACACCACACTCCCTCATGGAGGCGTACAACCTGGACACCAAATGCCCTCCATCCGCCGAGCGCAACATCCGGTGTAGCGGCTCAAAGCACTCCGGTTCTCGGGGGAAATCAGGCAACAATGACCTCATGCCCTGTCACAATCACACATACAGAAATACATCAAGTGGCGTGTGTGCTGTGTCTCGCAAGAACTGCGTAGTTGTGCGAAAGGTTCCCTCGTGAAAGAGATCCCCCCAGGTATTGACCCCCACGCGGTTGCATAGATCTTGAAATCCCTTCTCTTGTAGCAACGTAAGACTCGGGGGATATGTGAGTAGCAATCTGGGGGAATATAGAAATGAGACTCCCAGGAGGGTTGCCATTCGGCGCCATGCCTCCACCGAGCTAGTGATCGTGGTGGGCGCCACAACCGGCATGTCCTGTGGACCATAGATGAGACCAGTGAGGGGTATTGGGTCAGCAAGCCAGGCCTCCACCGCTACTTGCGGCATGTATCGTGGCGGGTGTATCCAATAGTAGGCATAGTGTGCTTGAGCACAAAAGTAGTACATCTCTAGGTCCGGAACATCAAACCCCCCTTGGTCATACGGTCTGGTTAGCATAGACCACTTCAACCGCGGCTGCTTGCCCCCCCACACCAAACGGATGAGCTCCGAGCGAAGCATGGCAAAGAATACCTGCCCCGGATAATAGGGAATATTCAGGAATAAGTACAAAAACTGCGGTAATATCTTCATTTTTATGAGTGACACGCGACCCGCCATGGACAGGGGCAGTGCCACCCACCGCGTTACATTGTTTTTGAGCCGCTCCACAGCAGTGCCATAATTTGCCCTGATAATCTCCTCCCTGCTGCGGGCCACCTGGATCCCAAGATATCGAAAGTCCTCATGACACCATTCTAATGGAAAGTCAAGCGGGAAGGGAGTCACGGCCGACGTGAGTGGGAATACCATGGACTTTCCCCAGTCAATACCCACTCCGAGAGCCTCCCAAATCGTATAAATTCCCGCAATATGGGGTTAATATTATTTTGCGGGTCTCTTATATATAGCGTCATGTCATCTGCGTAGAGCGATATCAGTATCTGCCGCAAGCAGCAGCGAAACGCTTTGTCATTTTGTACCTGTCGCAGTCGAGCCGCCAGCGGCTCTACAGCTGGCGCAAACAACAGGGGTGACAACGGGCAGCCCTGTCGAGTACCCCTCGACACAGTTATCGGGGAAAACATATGACCATTTATCAATATTCGGGCCGTCGGTTGGTTATATAACAGCTGAAGCCAGAAAATATATAGCTGGGGGAACCCCATCCGCCTAAGGACGCCGAAGAGATAGTCCCACTCCACCGAATCATATGCCTTAGTAGCATCAAGAAATACCGCAGCAAGTGGGAACTCCTGATCAACCATCTGTACCAGGGAAAACAGAGTTCGAAGGTTGTGCGAAGTCGACCTCCCGGGTACAAACCCTGACTGATCCGGTAGGACAAGCTTGTCCATCAGCAGCGCCAGACGGTTGGCCAGTACCTTAGCCAATATCTTGGCATCACAATTTATTAATGAGAGTGGCCTGTATGAGTCACATGAGTCAGGAGGTTTCCCGGGCTTCAACAGCGACGTGACAACCGCCTCTCTCATCGAGGGTGGCAATATACCCACTTCGAGGGACTCCTCAAACACCTCCCTGAGGACGGGTGCCATAATATCAATGTAGCTTTTATAAAATTCGGCCGGTAACCCATCTGAGCCCGGCGCCTTCCCGCACTTCGTCGAGCTCAAACGGGTGACATAAAAATTCACGTTGCGTATCCCCAAGCCAACCCAATACTACCTCTCCCAGAAAGTCATCCATCTCGAGCACCCCCTCCCTCTGGGATGTGTAAAGCGTACTGTAGTGCTCGATGAATGTTTCTAGTATGGCTGTCGAGTCACGATGAATTGCTTGGTCAGCACCACGTACCTCCAATATGTAGGTGCTAAAACGAGGAGGGCGCGTCACCTCAGCAAGAGCTTTCCCAGGCCGCTCTCCTTCACCATATCTGCGAGCCACCCAATATTTCCCCCGGAATTGCAGCTCGCGTTGTTCCTCACCTTCGTATCTGGTTAGGGTTTCTCGAAATGCACTATGCACTGCCCCTGTCTGTCCCTGTCCCATCTGTCTCTCCAGCCCCTTCAATTCCTTCTCCAGGCTCCGGAGCGTGCGTTGTATGTCTTTTAGCACCCCACAACTCTTAGAGAGACAGTATCCTCTAATCGTCACCTTAAAGGCCTCCCAGATCATTTCCACACTCCCAACCGAGCCCTTATTCCTCACGAAGAATTTGCGGATTTCCTCCTCGAGTTCTCCCTGGAACACAGCATCCAACAGTGCCGTGGGCTGCAACCGCCAGCGAGGACTAGTAGCTATATAGCCCGGCAAAACAAGCGACAGCCTCACAGGACAGTGGTCCGAGTACGTTCTGGGCAAGTGCGCCACTGCCTGTATACCTGGTCCCAACCCCCAAGACACTAGACAATAGTCAATTCTTGCCCAGCTATCTGTGTGAGGCGTGAAGTGGGAGCCCTCCCTAACCTGGGGATGTAAATATCGCCAACTGTCAAGCAGACCCCCCTCCTCAAGTATACCAGATAACGTCTCCCTAGATCTGGTATAATGGTGCGACATGGGATGGGATCTGTCCTGACCCGGCTGCAAAGCAACATTGAAGTCTCTCCCCGATACTATGTGAGTGGATCCTATTGTCAGTATTTTACCCCAGACGTCATTAAAGAATTCCGGGCTATCAGTGTTTGGGCCATAGCAGTTAGCTATTGTCAGAAAGTCTCCTCTCAGCCGTCCCCATGCGATCACATAGCGACCTTGCGCGTCAGAAATCGATCCTACCGGTTCATAATGTAATTGTTTCTTAATAAGGATCGCCGTCCCCCGGGCATAGGAAGAGTATGAGGAGAACAGTCGATGCCCCGCCCATTTGCATGCAAAAGTGTTATTAGCCCTGGGGTCCAAGTGTGTCTCCTGCAGTAATGCCACTTGAATCTGTTGCCTATCCAGGTATGCCAAGAGCTTCCTACGTTTCCTAGGGTCGCCTAGGCCTCTCACATTCCACGACAGTATTTTAATCGCACTGTTACCCTCCAGAGCCATTGACATCATTAAAACAAGCTAGCCTTGTACACTGCTGTCTTGTATACCCCCACCAGCACTTTGCGAACTGAATCTGCATACCCACTGCGTCCTGCAACTGCATCCAACAATATTTTTGAAACCCCCCAGCCCATCCCACCCCCACCCACTGAAGCATCCCAATCATGCCAGCATGGAGAACCCCCCCCCCTCCACCCCTACACCCAACAGTTCCTCAACTTCATTCAGTATTCCGAACACTATCCCTTCCCCATACGGGGCAGGCGTTAACCAAAGCAATAAACTGTTAATAACAAACATAGGGTACTTCCCTGAGAGGCCTTATGTCCAGGTGGCGCACTGTAACCTCCAGTCAGTTCGGGTCCTAGCCGCAATAGCCACCAGGCCCGGTCTTCAACCAGAGGGTAGCTGATGATGTCTGAATGTTCTATTCCCTACCGCCATGTCCAGCTTAAAGAACAATATACGAGTTCCCACACCCTGTAGATCAAGGGCGCCATCAGCATCCTATACATCCCCCCAGCTCAACTCTGCAGTTAATTGCACGAATACAAAACCCTTTGGTAGTTCGCTTCTTCTAACTGTTCCCTCCGCGCCTATCAGCAGTCCTTCTCCTGCGTGGGGGGATCTCCCAACTCCAGCTGTGCCGACGGCAGTCCGGCAGTTCTTTGGACCTGTTTCAAAAACTCCTCCACCTGGTGCGGGTTGGTGAAAAACTTCTGTGTGCCCTGATGGGTCACCCGGAGTCGCGCCGGATATAACAGGGCATAATCTATGCCAGCTTGCCGCAGTTTCTGCTTCACCGACAGGAAGCGGCGATGCTCCTCCTGCACGTGCATTGTGAAGTCCGGGTACATGGTGAAAGCCACACCGTTGTAGGACAACTGTTTCTTTTCCCTGGCCACTTTCAGGGCCACGTCTCTGTCTCTATAATTGAGCAGGCGAGCGATAATTGGCCGGGGGGTGCCTCCAGGCGGCGGGCGGGGCCCCAGGGAGTGGTGCGCACGTTCTGCCACAAATTGCGAGGACAGGGAGTCCTTTCCTACCACATCCAGGAGCAGCTTCTCTATATAGTCTTCCATCCTGCCCGTGTTGGTACTTTCTGGAATCCCCAAAATGCGTACGTTATTGCGCCGACTACGCGCCTTGATATCTTCATTCTTAGCAGCTATGACCTTGAGGAGCTTGTCAAGTTGCTCTGTTGCCGTTTGCACCTGCGTTGTAGTATCCTCTACCGTGGAAATCCGCTGTTCCACCTCGGCCAGACGGGTCTCATGCCCTTCAATTTTTCGCGCTATCGTATCCATGCGGGTGGCCAAGGTGTCCATTTTATCGGTGATGGTGGCAAAGCCCTGCCGCATCTCGGTCAGCATGATTTGCAGATCACTCTCCGAGGTCATCCCTCTCTCCTCCTGCATGTCTGTGCCTCCCACACCTGTCCCCCGCTGCGGCTGCTTCGCCGTCTTACGAGCGTCAAAGGTAAGTTTTTGCTGCCGAGCCTCTGACTTGCCCATCGCGTGGCCAGTAACTCTGCCACAAGTAGAGAGAATTTCGGGGATGTCCCAAATCAGCCTCACGTCGCAGTATCTCCGCTCGCCCCACACCGGCAGCAGCACGTCGATCCACAGGCCAGCACACCCTTCACGGCTCCGCCTAGCCTCCAGCGACGCCAAGCATGCTCCACTCTCCCTCCTCTGCTCCTCAACATCGGGTGGCCGCAGGACTTCCCTTCAGGATTACAGCCAATATCCGCTGGTGCCGTCACACCACTTCGCACACCCCAGTGCCACCTATAGCGCTTAGCGGGCAGCGGAATTTCTCTCTAAGCACAACTGGGTGCACACCTGCTGGAGCTCCTGTCGTTCCTCACCTATCTCTCGCCACCAGCGGCCTACCGATCCTGCAAGGCTAGTCTCCTACGTCTTCCAGGTGGCCAGAGCACGCAAAGTCACACTCCACTAACCGGGGGCCTCAGGCAGAATGACCCCCCCGGCTCCACCTCGGTCTTTATGCACTTCTCCACGCCGAGGGCTCACCAAGCCAGCAATCACCACAGCCTCTCCCGGTGCGCTCAGCCCGGCCGCCGAGCAGGCCACCACCAGCGCTTCCCCTAGGACGGAGTGCAGCTCACCCCTGCTACCGTCGTCATTGTGGCTTCCCGCGGCGTAGTTCCAGTCGCAATCTCCGTCCCAGCAAGGATCAAAGTCTCCCAGCGCAGGGGGCGCGCACCGCCGACCCAGCCAGCCTCAGGCGCCTCTCACCATTTCCACGGCGACCTTCCAGATTGTAGCGCGCGGCCCGCCCGCCGCGTGGGGCGCCGTCCGTTCGCGTTCGGGACTGCGCCAGCCACCAGTTCCAGGGCCAGCACCACCGCGCCCCGCCGCCAGAGACAGGGATCGGTCGCCGCCGTCACCGAGCCTCCCGCGGACCCAAACAAGCTCCGCTAGGGTCCCCGGTTCTCAGTCGTTGTTACAAGCGGTCACAGCCGGGCATTAGGTGCAGGGAACAGGATAAATGGACGGATAACAGCATCAGCTTACGGGAGCTCCTCTAAAAGGCAGCCATTCTGTACAGGCGCCACCTAGCGCCCCCAGACTTCCGTCTTTCTTTGGAATAAAAAAGAGTGGAGAAGAAACTGGGGACTGAGAAGGACGAATAAAACCATTTGCCAAATACAATTCTAGATATTCCTTGAGATGCTGATTCTCCTTTTCTGAGAGAGCATAAATACGACTGCATGGTAACGAAGCCCCTGGCTCCAACTCAATCTTACAGTCGTAATCTCGATGTGGAGGCAATTTATTGGCCTCTCCTTCATCAAACACTGCTGCCAAATCTGCGTATTCCTCTGGAATCTCCTGCGTTTCCATCACACAAATCATTTTGGCTTGACTGGCCAAATACTGCGGCGAGGAAGAAGATGAAGATCCAGTTCTCAAATTGTGACAATGACTCTGGCAATACTCTGAATCCATCTCAATGGTTCTCTTGGCCCAATCAATCCTAGGATTATGTTCAGTCAGCCACGGTAACCCTAGAATAAGTTGGAATTGGGGGGCATCAATGAGACTAAATCTCAAAAGGCTCACATGTCGACCAGGCCCCGTTAACCTAATCTCCTCCGTATCATGTACGATAGGACCAGAGGATAAATTGGTTTCGTCAACTGCACGAACTGCTTCAGGTCTTTCTTTCTTAACAAAAGCTATTCCCAATCTCTTTGCAAAACCAATGTCACAAAAATTGCCCGTTGCTCCAGAGTCTATCATTACTGAGATTTCCTCCAACCTGGTTCCACCAAACTCGATTGTGCCTGCAACAATTAAATGGGGAGTAGAAGATTGCAATGTGTTCGCCACCAATTGAGAATCAGGAGTCGACTTTTCTTTCGCTTCCACCAGAGCAACTCCTCTTACTGGTGGAGCCTGTCTTTTACTGACGCATTATTCTTAGGTTTCTTGGAACATTCTTTCAAAAAATGTCCGGAATCTCCACAGTACATGCACAACTTGCCCAATCGTCTTCTCTCTCTTTCCTCCTTTGATAAAGGCCCACGCACTGAGCTAATCTGCATTGGTTCCTCTTCGGAAAGATTTTCTTTGGCCTTGGAGTTTTCAAATTTGATTCGATCGAAACGTGGGGGAAAATACTTGACTTCCTTCCGACGCTCACTCTTTCTCTCACACTGGTGCTGATCAATCTGCAAGACTAGATCAATTAACTCAGAAACGTCAGTTGGTCTCTTTGGAATCTGTGCCAACCCATCCTTTATCTCATCCTTGAGGCCCTGATAAAAAATAGAGGCTCTTTTAGCTGCTGGCCAATTGGTCTCTACAATTAATTTATTAAATTGCGCCAGGTAAGCGACCAAATCTCTATTTCCTTGTTTTAAATCCAACAGTTCATTATCCGTTGATTGAGAAACAGTTCTTCTGTTGAATATCCGCAAAAATTCTCTTTTAAACTCATCAAAATTATACAGAATTGGGTCATTGTTATTTACTATAGGCATCGACCAAGCAGCTGCATCACCACTCAGGTAGGACAACATGAACGCCACCTTTGACTGCTCCTCCTTAAATATAATGGGTCTACAAAGGAAGTGTAAGGAGCATTGTGTAAGGAAAATTTGCGCCTTATGGGGGTCCCCACTAAACCTTTCTGGGGCTGCCAGGGGAATGGTGGGAGAAATGGCATGTATGACCTGTGTGGTTAATTCCGCTGCTGTGGGAGCTGGTGCAAAGGTCTGGGGCTTGTTTTCCTTCGATCCAGAAGCTGAACTAACTGATAACTCTTCCACCCTTTGTTGTATAAACAGAGTTTCCTGACTGGACTTCCTCACTTCCTCTCTAAGAGATTTATTCTCTAACATGGCTTCACTTAATTGTGTTTGAATCCCATCTAACACTGTCGCTAGGGCCTTAACATCTAATCCCTCAGCCATCCTGCTCAGGCGGAAGTATTTTGGAAATGGCACTTCAATCTGTCAAGTACCTGTCCCAGAACTTAGTCCTCCGCAGGAGCCGATGTGAATTCCGCGATTCCCCTACTCCGTTACCTGAGCAGTATATACCCAGGCAACTAGAGGAGGGAAAGGGGATTGGGAAGAAAAGATAAACGCCACTTCTTCTTCTACTGGACAGGGGTGCTGCTATTCTTGTGTAGCCTTCCTGCAAAATTAACTTCATAAACATCTATACTTGACATTTCTAATAATTAAGAAAAGAAAGACCCAAGATGATTTTTACCTGTCCTAATAGATGGCTAGCGGTTCTCTTGTAGATTTGCTGCCTATATGGTCTTGTCTACTCTGTGCTTTTCTAGATGGAATTAAACTAAACAGGTAAGCAACACAAGATTAGATTAAATTCTCTGGTCGATCTAATGGGTTAAATCTTTCTACATTCCTTTCCTTCTTTACCTGACAATCACCATAGGCAGTCTTTTAATCAATTCTCTTATTGTCTTTTTTCAGCAGTTGAAGGTCTTCTCGACAATGAAGCAACAGTTCTTGACTATTGATGGTAGGTAATCCTATATATATATATATATATATATATATATATATATATATATATATATATACAACTACAACTCTTGTAGGTCTTGTCTGTATTCTCTTCTTCAAATATTGTCTCTTAGTTGAATATCCTTAAGGCTATGGTGTAGAATAGGTTAGCCCTAAGGAAGTTCTTTAATTCGCATTATCAGATTCTCATACTCAGGAACGATGTCACCACGCTTGCCAATGACTAAAAGTACATAATACTGGCGAGAGTTCTTGTAATCCTTCTACTGAATACTTGTCTCAAATCAGGAATTCAGCTACCTCTTATACTGACTGAAATTCCCTCAAAAGAATCTTATGTCAATTTTAAGGAAAATGTCGTTAGTTCTCAAAGGGTAAGACTTACTCGCCGTGGAAGAAGACTTACTGCAAATACTCTGGGAAAACTCCCTCTCAGGAAACCTCCAAGGACTTGAAAACGCCGCGTGAAAGAATAGCGACCGTTTTCTGAAACGCTTCAGTTGAAGTGCGCAGTTTGCCGCGCGCGTGATAGCGAGCACAGCTGCGCCGGCTCACTGGGGCAAAGACTAGACCGGCAACCCTGCAACTCAGCGCCTGAGGCCATCTTGAAATTCCGTTGTGTGGGAATTTGTCTTCCCTTAAATAAATGGGATGACCAGCGGTTTGGGAGGTACTTTACTGGACTGCTATTGCGAATACCATGGATCTTGCTAACAACTGGGAGGAACTTTAGGCGAATGGGTGCCTTACACTGGTCAGTCCTGACAGTAATATCCTGCCCCGTACGAGAGCGTTGAGAGAAAAATCTGAGCATTCGGGCTAATTGGATCTTAAGAAGCTATTGCTCCCGCTGCCATAGAAGGCACTGTTCTTCCCCTTGCAAATGCCGAATTCGCAATTTTCGAGTCCTCCATCAATCTAATCCACCCTGCCAGGACCAGTGCTCGGTAAGTTGTCCGTTAGCTGGTTCGTATTTGCCAGGGAGTCCTCACCAGTCAACCCTATGGACTCAAGGATATGGCCTGAGTTAACAGTATCAGTGGAGGAAAGAGTTGAATCGAGCACTTTCTCATGAGCGGGATCCGTGATCACTTCTTGAGTTGTTGCTGGGGGCTCGGAAACACTGCCAGGATTCCATTCAAGAGAGGCAGTGAGCACTGTAGGTAAAGCAGAGTCTTCCCTACCCCACCAGCCCTCATGTACCGCGGCATTCAGGACTTTGGCCATTTGAAGACCAGGAATAACTGTCGCCGAGCCGCAGGATCGGAGAAGTGCCGTTGCCCTCCCAGAGCGCCAAAGTTTCAGGATCGATTTCCCCACCTGGGGGACAGCTGAAGTGTCACCTCCTGGGCCGCTAGAGTAGCATGCACCCACATATGTAGCATCGTTTACCGGCACTTCTCCTAGCAAAGCTCCACCACTGGCAACTCTGCTGCTCTCCTGTACAACCAAGTTATCCACAGCCTCCGCGGAACCCCCAGCTTCCATCTGGGCCTCCGCTCGCCTCCGTTCGCCCCCGACGAGTGGTTCATGGAGGAGCCATCTCCTTCTTCCGGTAAAAGCCCGGCCGCGTAGGAACTCCCCTGCAGCCCTGCACTCTCCTGCAGCCGCTACTGACGATATTGGCAGTACTCCGTAGTTGAAGAGATAGCAGTGGCAGTGCTAGTAAAGGTGTTCTGAAAAAACACCACCTCGCTGCACGGCCACCATACACCACGTTGCTCAGCTGAGTGATCCGACACATCCGAAGGCAGGAAGGCGGCAAGTACCACCGCGACCGTTGACTTTTTAGCTTTTACACATTAATTTAAAAATGTTGTCCTTCTTGGTTTTCTCTGGGGGCTAAATCTTCATCATCGCTTCCCCTTAACATCAACGATGGCACCGGCAGGAGGGAATAGCAGCGGTTCAGCCGGATCCCGAGGAGAGGTGGAGGTAGGCGTCCTCCAGGAGCGGAGTCAATCCGCCATCTTCCTTTTCTCCGAGCTCGGTTTCATCTACTAGTTCAAATGGAGACTTGCCCAAAACGGTTGCTTCCTTTGGTTCCTTCTCCTCCAAAAGTTCAGAATCTTCCCATGTCTGTTTAAGCTTGGATGTGCTTGATGGCTTGGAAGTTGAATGGGTCACTTTGCAAAGGAAAAGCTGATGTAGAGACTTACCATTAACCGTTCAAGATACCAGGATGAAATCTAGCCTAAGAGCTTACTCTCATGACTAAAACTCTTTCAAGTCTCGGAGACTAATAATTTAGACCCATTGGAGAGTAAGGAGGTGCAGATTCTATTGCTTCCCTGGGAAAGATTTTGATTAGGATTAGAAGTTCCTACTCTTAGAGTACAGCAGTCTGCCATTAAGGCCTTAAGAAAGTTATGGGGTGGAATGGATCACTGTAAAGATCTTAGGGGTTTTGCTTTATCTAGACCTGGATCTAGGCCCCTAATTCCTTTTTGGGAATTGCCTTTGATTTGGAGATTTTGAAGAGATCACCTTTGAAATCTCTGGGACAGAGAGATCCCAAGGGTCTAACATTTAAAACTTGTTCCTAGGAACAATTACATTGGCTAAAAGACTGAGGAAGTTAGACTCTCTTTCTTGCACATGGAGCAGCAGAAATGTAGTGCTCCATATTCATTAGTAATCATATGTTAATCTGTGTGTTAATTTGTGTGTTGACATGTGGCAGTGTATCCACACAAAGAAGCCACATTCAGTATATTAATTATATAGTCATTGGCTTATGCTGTGTGCACATTATTCCAATGCCCTTCTATCACAGGCCTAACTATGAGTAATGTTCCTTCTAATCTGTTTCCTCTCTGTGTGGCAATGAAGGGCCTCTGTGCACAGCAGCCAAGGCTTTGTGCACCACCTTACCAAGCAAGCAAGTACTTTTCTCAACTGTGTGACATTCAAAAGGGAAAAGGTGCTCCCTGAGACTAAAATTATAATGAGTGCGGTACCTTGTTTCAGTGTGTTGTAATCTGGGGGGCGAGTCAATGAACATTTATATTAAAGAGCTAGAAAGTCAATTAAGGCAGTATTTTGTTGATTTTAAAAGAGCTCAAGATGAACAATTTGAAAACTTGTGGTCAACTAGCTCTCCATCTGATCAGTTCTGTGTGGTTATGCTGAATGTTCAGGAAAAAGTAAAAAAAAAAAACACCTTGTCTTTGATATATATCTTACTAACACTGATTTACATTTTCACCAACTAAATCCAAACCCTCCTCGATCAAAGAGAAACAACAGCTTTGATCCTCCTCGACCTCTCAGCAGACTTCGACTTCGTATCCCACCACACACTGATTGAAAGACTCCGCCACATCGACATTCAAGAGGATGCACTCAGATGGATCACCTCCTTCCTCACCAGGAGAACCCAGAGGATCCACCTCCCACCTTTCACCTCTGAACCCAAGGAGATTACCTGCTGTGTCCCCCAGGGCTCATCCCTCAGCCCTATGCTTTTTAATGCATATACTACCCCGTTGGCCAACATGGTCAGATCCCACGGTCTCCACATAATTTCCTGAGCAGCAACACCCAACTCATTCTTTTACTTAATGACAACCCCACCACCACCAGAACCAACTTCCATAGATGCATGACTTGACATCACCGACTGGATGAAGAACAACTGCTTGCAGCTGAACACAGACAAGACGGAAGTACAGATCTTTGGCAACACTAGCAACACATGGAATGACTCCTAGTGGCCATCAGACCTAGGATTTGCACCCACTCCCTCCAACCACACCAGAAACCTCGGAATCATCATTGACATTAAGCTCACCATAAAATTACAGGTCAACGCCATCTCCTCCGCCTGCTTTCTCACTCTGCGCATGTTACGTAAGATCTTCATGGGGCTACCCCTTCACATGAGATGCACCGTGAAACAAGCCCTCATCAACAGCTGACTGGACTATGGCCATGCCCTCTACATAGGAATCATTGAACACCTTCTACAGAGACTTCAGACCATAGTGAATGCTGCAGCCAGACTCATCCTTGTCCTTCCTCGATAAACCCACATCACACCCCACCTCAGGAAACTCGACTGGCTCCCCATACAGAAGAGATGACAATTCAAGCTGCTGACCCATGCACACAAAACTCTACACAACCAAGGACCTGCCTACATTAACCACCACCTGAACTTCCACCAACCATTGAGAAGACTATGCTCCACCTCCTTTTTACTTGCCCATACTCCCCACATCTACCGAAGCAAAAGTAGAGGACACTGCTTCTCCCACTTTGCAACAAAGACCTGGAACAGCCTCCCCACGAACCTCCAGACCATCACCGTATCTCCAGAATTATGAATGGCCCTCAAGACCTGACTGTTTGAATAAGCCTCCGGGGCCTGCTAGCACATGGATACACTACCGGGTGATTAGTCGCACTTTATAAATCCTGATTAATTGATTGATTGATCTGTTTTTAGCTTTTCTAAAAAAATTACCCAATTCAGTTGGGGTCATTTTATCAACCTTAATTGGATGAAGAGTTGAATGAGCCGCCTTGGCAGGATTTGACCCTGTTGTTTGTAGATTAAATTGAGATTCCAGTAGAGCACACTTAACTTGCTGAGCTACCTCAAGAGCTTTAAAATGGATTTTGGTTTAACTTGTCATGCTTTCGCCCAGAGAATGGTATTCAAATTTAATGAGATTGAAAGAGCACACTTGAAAAATTCAATATAAATTGAATTTAATTGTTAGATGTTTTAACACAATGTGACAAAGTAGTAATAGATGCCAAACTGGATGAATGTGGAGAGTTTGCTGTATACCTGGCCCTAAAAGTGATATCTTAGGCCTATCACAATTTCTCAGAAACTTACTTAGACCCTCTTACATGGAACATACTTCAAAAATCAACTGAAGGCAATTGGATTTCAGATAGTGCATCACAACCCATTTAGTAGGATGTTTTTCACTAGCCAAATGGGGCTCTAATAAACATGAATAGGTGATGCAGTCTCATGTCCTGTTAACAGAGGTCACTTAATTTCACCACACAAATGTAGCTGAAGGAGAAAAGCCTCAGACAGGGCTCTTGTGTTATGCTGTCATTCTTGAAGTCTTTCAGTCTGTTATTCTTTCAAATTAAATGGAATTTACAAATTACACTTATTTGAACACTGTCCTGTGTGCTCTACAGAGAGACCACGTGTCCATGGGACCACCATGACCTACTGGCATGCACTGTGGGAAGCTCACATTACACTCAGCCTCAACTACATTACTCTTAATCATGCCCAGTTATGAGCATCCGATCACAAGTTGAGCACACCCTGAGACCTAGAAGTCACTTGTGCACATTATGCACTATAAAAGAACTGTATGTTGCATTAAAAAAATACATAAACAAATTTGGAAAAACAAGCACTCCTACGTAATACAAGATGAAGTACAACATGTGTAATGTAAACTGGAAAGCATCGCTGATATGACAGGAGCAGACCCTGTTAACCCAATGTCAACCACCCATTTCCTATTGCACTACTTGTATACTGTTTTTGGTGGGAAATCGCAAACTCAGTTATATTGGTCTGTGTGTCAATTAGCCAGATTAGATCCTGCATGTCGGACTCCTGTTTCCACATGAGCCATTTTATCAGAAGAACAAATAAAAGTTACATTTAGAAAACGGTCCATTTTTTCCCACTCTTTGCAAGGTGTCTGTCGAGCTTCTACCAAGGTGCCGATCACGATCCTGCAAAAACCGGGTACGAACCGTCGGACGGAGCACAATCTCCGCCCGACGCGTACCCGGTCGTCAATTTTCACAAACAAGGAATTACGATTCGCACGGGTACACCATCACCGTACGAATCGTAAAAAAGCCCGACCGAACCAAAAAACACCTACCAATGCGATCCGGGAAAGCGCCGACCTGACGTCAGGACGCTCGCAGCCAGCCATTCACGACCCAGGAATCACGATTCGCACCGACGTCACCCCGCACGGTGAATATTTTGCGGCAGCCAAAAACTGCCGGGAAATCAGGACGACGCGAACAAGGACCACCAGTATGCGACGGACAGACAGGACGACGCGAACAAGGAGGACCAGTACGTGACGGACACACAGGACGACGCCACCAAGGAGGACCCGTACGCGACAGGACGACGCGAGCAAGGAGTACCAGTACGCGACGGACAGACATGGACCCGAACCTACGAGTCATCCCTGCCCTCATAGCAGTACACCTCCTCTACAGGTTACGACGCAGACGCCGCAGAAGGTCAGAATAACTAAGGGAGGGGGGAAAGTGGGGTGGGGTGGGGGTGGCACGACCAGGGCAGGCCACAAAACAACCACATAAGTCACACACCACACATGGCCTGGACATACCTGACTCCCATGCCCTGGTCACCACGAGGGGGTGGGGGCGTGTCCTGATAAGCCAGCGACCGCCACAACGGAAGTCCGTCACCACGCGAACCGGCAACACATCCAGACAGGTACGTCCCGTACCCACGCCTGAAGAGCGTGGGTACGAGTCGGACCACGCCCACACACGTCACCCCAACAATGGCGGGACGGATCGCACCCACGTGGCAAAGGCCTGGGTACGGGCCGCACAAACATCACATAGCGTGGGGACGGATATGTACGGACCCTACCCCCACCCCGTATGCAAGGAGCGTACCCCCCAGCCCAACAGTGTAAGTACGACCCGTACCCCCACCCGCGTATGCATGGAGCGCACCCCCCAGCCCAACAGTGTAAGTACGACCCGTACCCCCACCTGCGTATGCATGGAGCGTACCCCCCATGCCAACAGTGTAAGTACGACTCGAACCCTCACCCGCGTATGCAAGGAGCGTACCCCCCAGCCCAACAGTGTAAGTACGACCCGTACCCCCACCCGCGTATGCATGGAGCGTACCCCCCAGCCCAACAGTGTAAGTACGACCCGTACCCCCACCCGCGTATGCATGGAGCGTACCCCCCAGCCCAACAGTGTAAGTACGACCCGTACCCCCACCCGCGTATGCATGGAGCGTACCCCCCATGCCAACAGTGTAAGTACGACTCGAACCCTCACCCGCGTATGCAAGGAGCGTACCCCCCAGCCCAACAGTGTAAGTACGACTCGAACCCTCACCCGCGTATGCAAGGAGCGTACCCCCCAGCCCAACAGTGTAAGTACGACCCATACCCCCACCCGCGTATGCATGGAGCGTACCCCCCAGCCCAACAGTGTAAGTACGACCCGTACCCCCACCCGCGTATGCATGGAGCGTACCCCCACCATACCAGTGTAAGTAGACTCGTACCCTCACCTCGAATGCATTGAGCGTACCCCCACCGTGTATGTTCCAAGCGTACATATCCTGAAATCGGAGGTGTGTGTGCAGAGTCCACCCAGCAGTGCCCTGAGACAGGAGGGGTGTGTGCAGAGTCCTCCCAGCAGTGCCCTGAGACAGGAGGGGTGGGTGCCTATCACTCCCAGCAGTGCCCTGAGACAGGAGGGGTGGGTGTGGAGTCCTCCCAGCAGTGCCCTGAGACAGGAGGGGTGGGTGCCTATCACTCCCAGCAGTGCCCTGAGACAGAAGGGGTGTGTGCAGAGTCCTCCCAGCAGTGCCCTGAGACAGGAGGGGTGGGTGCCTATCACTCCCAGCAGTGCCCTGAGACAGGAGTGGTGTGTGCAGAGTCCTCCCAGCAGTGCCCTGAGACAGGAGGGGTGGGTGTGGAGTCCTCCCAGCAGTGCCCTGAGACAGGAGGGGTGTGTGCAGAGTCCTCCCAGCAGTGCCCTGAGACAGGAGGGGTGGGTGCCTATCACTCCCAGCAGTGCCCTGAGACAGGAGGGGTGTGTGCAGAGTCCTCCCAGCAGTGCCCTGAGACAGGAGGGGTGGGTGTGGAGTCCTCCCAGCAGTGCCCTGAGACAGGAGGGGTGTGTGCAGAGTCCTCCCAGCAGTGCCCTGAGACAGGAGGGGTGTGTGCAGAGTCCTCCCAGCAGTGTCCTGAGACAGGAAGGGTGGGTGTGGAGTCCTCCCAGCAGTGCCCTGAGACAGGAGGGGTGTGTGCAGAGTCCTCCCAGCAGTGCCCTGAGACAGGAGGGGTGTGTGCAGAGTCCTCCCAGCAGTGCCCTGAGACAGGAGGGGTGGGTGTGGAGTCCTCCCAGCAGTGCCCTGAGACAGGAGGGGTGTGTGCAGAGTCCTCCCAGCAGTGCCCTGAGACAGGAGGGGTGTGTGCAGAGTCCTCCCAGCAGTGCCCTGAGACAGGAGGGGTGTAACACATGTGTGTGAGGCCAGAATTATCCACATGCATACTGGCTACAAGGGAACATGTCCCCATGAACTCATGTCAACAGACTCCACACACAAGTACAGTGATCACCAAGGATGCCACGATTGTTGCAGGTGGACACATGGCCCTGCATGCATGGCCAAAGTAGAAGGGCTCCGTCACACACACAGCTCATGTAGACACAGCTCTGCGCTAAACATTGGGAACACCCTGCAGGGAAGAAAGCTGGGTACACAGAGGAAGGAATACACCCTGGGACAAGTGCACCATGCAGTAACTGCTTACATGAACAAAGAAAGTTAGCCAACACCTTGTGATGGCACACAGATCCCAGGGTCCCACCAATGAGCAGTACACTACTACACATCCCACACACCCAAACCCTTACACACCACCCAAAACCATGTAGCAGCCCCACCAACACCAATACCAGCATAGCAGTAGTGTGATAATGAAAAAAAAATTAAGCTTTATTCAGCATGAGCACAATGTCCGTGGATCGCAGGCAGTTCAATCTTCACAAAGCCCATAGGGCAGTCAATGATTCTCAGCTGGATGGGGGACACAGTGGGATGCGTGTCCCCTACCTTGCCTGCACAGTCAAATGGCATCGTCTTCCACACTGGTGAGGGCATCAGGGGGGGGGGAAGCAACAGGCACCGCAGGGACATCAGGGCAAAGGGGCGGCGTTGTGGGTGCAGGGATGGAGGACTCCACCACAGGGGGTGGGGCAGGGCCAAAGGCGGAGGCCAGGATGGCACTACACACCTTTGCAAGGTCCTCCAGGGAGTCCCCTGCACCCGAAGGGACCTCAGGCCCCAAGGAGGGGGGGGGGGTCAGAGGGATGGGTCGCAGCGCCACTGGGGGAGGGTGGAGACAGGGGGGGAGACTCAACCACCCTCACCGGGGACCTCCTTGACCGCTTGCGTGGTGGTGTAACCGTGGGGCTCAGGGACAGAGCGGCCATGAAGGAGTCCTTGGGGGAGATGTGGCCAGGAGAGCTGAGGGGAGGGGATTTGGAGGGAGTGGACTGGGTGGAATGCGGACTCCCACTATGGCTGCGTGTCACACGTTTGCCCCCCGACCCAGTGGGTGTGCCTACCTCACCCTGTGTGTGCGTGTCAGGAGGAGTGCGGTGGACCTTCCCTGCTGGTGTGGTGCCCGTGTCCGTTGATGTGGGTGCATGCCGACGTCTGGGTGTACGTGGGACAGGCATGGGAGTGGGAAGTGTGGATGGGGCAGGGGTAGGTGGGGGGAGGTCGCGCTGCAGGAGACCCACTGCTGCAGTCAGTGTGGAGTCGATGGACCTCAGCAAGTTGCGTTGGTCAGCCTGCGATGAATGAATGCCCTCCAAGAAAGCCTCGATGTTGGTGAGGGTTTTGCCGTGGGCATGGAGGACATTAAGGATCGCAGCCTGACCAACCTGCAGTTGCCGCTGGATGTCCACAGACTCTGCATTGGCGGCAGCAGTGGAGACAGGGGCAGGGGGTGCGGTGCCTGGCAGGAAGGAGACATGCTGTGACCGGGCACGCTGGGAAGGGACACGAGCAAGTGGGAGGCAGCTGATGGAAACTGAGGGGGCGGTGCGAGGTGTTGTTCCGCTGTCAGCTGCTGGTGCAGCCTCCGCCCACTCGGAGACATCGTCCTCGGACCTGTCAGCTTCGTAGTCTGATGTGCCAGTCGACAGGTCCTCGGCCACACTCTCCTCCGCCTCTGTCCCACTCGATGTGCCAGACCCGATGTCACGGCTGGCACTGGTGCTCGGTCCCTCCGCCTGGTCTGTGTCCATGTCTCCCTCTGTGTCCCCCGACGATGCTGTGGGCAGGGTGGAGAGACAGAAATTAATCAGACACCTGTACACATCTGTCACATGAGTCCAATCTACATAGGTAACATTGCATAGCCTGAAAAGGAAGATCCCTAACATCTACTGAACAGGGTACCGATGTAGGGCATGAAACACACAGTTGGTTGAGCCACCATGCCACTGAAATACCATGGAGAGCATGAGACAATAGCTAAAGACAGGAAACGGAGTCTGACATAGCACCCAGGCCCTGGGGACAATCCAGCACTGCATCTGCACCACACAGCGTTGGCGAAAATACCGATGACCAGGGACCATATCCATGAACTTGAGACACATGCTGCATAGGTAATGCTGAAAACATGCCCAACATGACTCGGTCACTGCACATTGCGTGTGTGTCCAGACACATCACACACTGCCCAGACCCGGCAAGTGGAAATCAGGATTTGACACATAGGCATTGTCCGCCCCAACAAGACCCTACACGAGGCAAATTGTTGAGACACAGGTGGCACCAACATCTCATAGTCTGGGTGATACACACAGGGGCAGGCAAAAAGCAAGATTGGACGCCAAACAGCCAAGGTGCGCCTGTACAAATAATGAGGTACCAGTGCCCATCCTCAGATGAGTATAACAAGACACACAGGCACTGGCAACTGTGAGTATGAAGAAGGACAATCAGGTCAGGCTGCACAGTGGACACCTGTACAAAATAGCACGTCTATATACATGGTGACAGGGGACAATGGCACAGAGCACAACCTACGCTGTAGACACTGAGATTGGCCACGTTTATGATGACACATACACCACTGAGGAAAAGGTGCCCCAGGGGACAGTAGTGGGCACGCAACTACATGCTACTGAATGGTAATGACTGCAACACACGTCACCATCCCTGCACTATGTGTATCGCACACTCATGCACATCATGTCACAGGCCACTACATAGGACATGCGCGCTGTAAGGCATGACACATGAGAGACCAACTCCCATGTCTGGAGTCAGCATCAGTGCCAACTGACATGGAACCCACATGCAGTGAACTTGACAGTGCACAGGCAAGGTCCCACAACCTGTTACACACCACCCCCACACATGATGCTACAGTCATTGTTCTCGTGGACAAAGCGCCAGCCTACATTACCTTGTGAAGGAGTGACTACACACAGACCAGGGAACACATTGCAAGGAGGGGAAGGGTGGCAGGGGCACAGCGCTATACTGGGGCAAACAGGATCTGCACAGCACCTTTAAACCCTGCCAGTGAATTCATGCTACTGTGCCCTTACAAATGCCGGTGACACACAACAAACACACATGTACCTACCCCCTTCCGGCTGCTGCATCGCCTGTAAGCGCCTCTCCAGGTCTGGAAAGACCACCGGCAGCACACGCCTGTGGAGGTGGCTCAGACGGCGGCGGCCGCGGTTCTTGTGGCTCTCAGGTGAGTCCCCCAGCAGGAGCCGTGCAATCCTAAGCGTCCAGCACCGGATATCCTGCCAGCGTTTCCTCACCTGGGGCAGGCTCCGCCTCCGACTATCCACACCCCTCACGGCACTGACGGCGGTCAGCCAGATCTGCTCCTTGGCAGTGGCGCCTACCTGTGAGGAGGAACAAGTGACACCACATCAATACACCAGCCACATGTCACAGAGAGACATATGGGTACAAATTAGCTGGTTACAACAAGGCATGTCATGCAGCCAACGCATTGCACCTTTGTCATAGGGACATCATCCCCTGGTGAGGGAAAAAGCAGTACGTGCCACAGTGGGTACACAGGTGGAATGATGGCAATGTCACAATCAATGATCAAGGCTCACACTGTGCATCACACCCACCCCTCCTGTCTCAGGGCACTGCTGTGAGTGATAGGCCCCACCCCTCCTGTCTCAGGGCACTGCTGGGAGTGATAGGCCCCCACCCCTCCTGTCTCAGGGCACTGCTGTGAGTGATAGGCCCCCACCCCTCCTGTCTCAGGGCACTGCTGTGAGTGATAGGCCCCCACCCCTCCTGTCTCAGGGCACTGCTGGGAGTGATAGGCCCCCACCCCTCCTGTCTCAGGGCACTGCTGGGAGACATCAGGCACCCCCCCCCTGGGACCCCCCCAACAGTACATGGCATGTGTGTTACACCTGGACGCAATGGCAGAAGTCACAGTCACAACATAGGGACAGTCTGTGGCAGTGGCCTATGCACTCACCTGATACCCTGGTCGCCCATACAGCATGGAGTACTGTGGGAGGATCACATCCAGCAGAGCCATGTTCTCCTCCAGGGTGAATGGCTGTGTCCTCTCCACAGCCCTTGACATGGTTCCAGGGAATCAGTAGCAGCAGCTGGGTCGACGAATGCAAAGATGTGCAGGCAAGTGCTCCCTCATAGGACCTGGCTGCCTTATATGTGCTCTTCTGCCCAGTCTCATGCACAGGAGTACAGAGTGATTGGTCACTCACATTTGCATCCTATGTTTCCACCAATCCCTTCAAACCTAGCAGTCTGTGGGTTCTCTATCGGTTTCATTCTCCTGCATGATGTCAGCCCCACAAACACATTGCAACAAAGTAGAAGAATTCCAACTGACTTCTGCTGTGCACCTTCCAGAACAATTTCGAAATTTGAACTTGGTCTCCATGACAACCAGCATGCATGTAGGCCTTAATACTTGTCCCCTATGTAATTTGGAGCATCACACACAGGTACGATGCGTTTCGGGGCCCTAGGGCACCCCAAATGCATGGCAACGGCCCGTACATGCATGCCTACGCTCTCCATCACTATGGGTCTGCACGCGTATGCGTACCCGTAGTGTTACGGACCGTACACACGCATGTACGCTCTCTATCACTATGGGTCTGCACGCGTATGCGTACCCGTAGTGTTACGGACCGTACACACGCATGTACGCTCTCTATCACTATGGGTCTGCACGCGTATGCGTACCCGTAGTGGTACGGACCGTACACACGCATGTACGCTCACTATCACTATGGGTCTGCACGCGTATGCGTACCCGTAGTGGTACGGACCGTACAAATGCCTGTAGGCTCGCCATCACGATGGGTACACATACGGCAGCACTCCCACAGTGATTTGGAAACATGCACAGGCCCTCTCAGCAGCAGTACGGCGGTTTTTACACATCACTGTGGTGATAGGCGACACACATGTAGGAATAGGGCGGACATACTTGTCCATGGATGGACATACTTGTCCAGGAATGGACATCAAGGCATCGTCTGTGCATTACTACATGTGTGGGGCACAGGTGTCACAGGCTGTGATGTGGAACATGCCTCCTGAGTGGAGAAGGCACCAGATGTATGATGAGATGTGTACATGTGTACTGTGTGAGGGTGCAATGTGTGCCAGGCATGCCCTTGACTCCTTTGACATGTGTGCATGTGGGACTGCGCACTTGGGGTGAGCGTCACTGGCATGGCACGGACACCAACACACGGAAGTGTCCCATGATGCCCGGTACAGGGGTCATGACACATGACTTGTCACTACCCACAGTGCACAATGTGACTATGTCATATATGTGTCCGGGATTTACATCAGGTTGATGTTGTAGCACCCTCAAAAGCTGCAGCCGTTGCAGCAACCAACATGTGGCTGTGTGTAGATTGTCATTGCACACTGTTCCCAACACCATGCCACATGTGTTATCGGATGTGAGGTGCACATGTATGCATGGGACACGGAGTAGCGTGACAAGGCCATGTCAGCAAACTCACAAGGAATGTGTGGTGAGTCATGACATGTGCACCTTCATGGCAAGGTGTGTGGGCTGGACTAGTGTAATGTCATGTGACCTGTGGCTCCAGTGTTCCGCTACCAGTCTCTGCAATCGGCATCACACTTCTGCTGATGTGTGGGTGTATGTCACTCCTGTCTTGCGTCGGGCAGTGCACTTGCACTGGGACACAGCTATTTCCATGGCGTGGCATGGGGAGGTTCTCAATCAACGTGTGTAGCTGGGTCTTGGAAGTAGTGTCACCTTGCATCCATACGTGTCCTGGGCATGTAGCACATGCCTGACTCCCTATGTGGCATGTGTGTATTGCCGGATTTACATGTGCTCAGTAGACATGAGTTGTTCTCGTAGTGCACTCACTCTTCCTTGTCACTTCCAAATTACTGCAGAGCGCCTCCTGTTGCCCGAAGAATTCCAGACTTGGCGACCATGCAGGAGAATGACAGGATCCGGCTCTACCGCTTCACCCAACCGTTGATTCTGGAGCTGACGGCGAGACTGGCACCACACCTGCAACCGCAGCACAGGTATCCGACGGCACTGACACCCCAGCTGAAGGTAATGGCTGCCCTACATTTTCTGGCCACGGGTACCTTCCAAAATACCATAGCTCATGTTGGTGGCATGTCCCAGAGCATGTTCAGCGGTGTGCTGCATGATTTCTTGGAGGCCATGTTGATTCACCTGGATGACTTCATCAAGTTCCCAACCCCTGAACAGATGACTGAGGTCAAGCGTGGATTCTATGCCCTGGGAGGGATGCCCCATGTCATTGGGTCCATAGATGGGACACATGTAGGTTTGGTACCACCACACGCACGGGAGGTGGCGTACCGCAATCGGAAGCACTACCACTCCATCAATGCCCTTGTGGTGTGTCTGTCCAATATGGTGATTTCACATGTCTGTGCTCGTTTCCCAGGATCAGCACACGATGCCTACATCATGAGGCGTAGCGGGATGCCTGATATGATGATGCAGCTGCGCAACGAACGGGCATGTGTTGTTGGTGGGTACAGTCTGTCTGTCCTGTATTCTGTATAGCCGACCAGCACGACCGCTACACCAGTTCTAACGATGTCCATGTGCTTCCCATGTAGGGGACGCTGGCTATCCCAACATGCCTTGGCTGCTGACACCTCTCCGCAACCCCATCACGCCGGCCCAGCTCCGCTATAACACCGCCCATGGCCGGACAAGGCGAGTGATAGAGAGGACGTTTGGCATGCTGAAGAGCCGATTCCGGTGCCTCCACAAGACCGGCGGTGCACTCCCTTATGCCCCGGCGAAGGTCTGCAAGATCTTCATGGTCTGCTGCATGCTGCACAACATGGCAGTTGAAAGAGCTGTGCCACTCATCCTGAATCAACATGACGAGGACCATCCACCCGTGGAGGACGAAGGGCTTGGCAATGGGGCTAGTGATGTGGAGGATGTGGAGCCGCAAGAGGACATCCGGACTCGGCTCATACGCGACTTCTTTGCTTAGTGGTGAGTACCAGGGTCTGAGTGTGCACGCATTGGTCCCCGTGTGGCATGCGTTGTGATGTGTGTCTCCACCTGCATGTATGGCACGTGGGTCAGAGGTGTGTGTGGGTGTGTCACTGGAGTGATGGTGGCAGTGATGGTAGTATTTCCCCAGTCATAATTGTGACCTAGCATGTTGTCATCCATACATGTGTCGATTAACTGCACATGCAAGTGGCTGTGCTTTTTGTGGCTGACTTCTTGTGTGTCTCTCTTCCCCAGGTACCTGCGCATGCCGTTTGCTGGTTGCATTGTTGTGGCACTGCTATTCCTCATGGACATGACATCATGGGCTGACTCAGCGTTACAGGCACGGACACGTTTGGAAGTCTCCATGGGGTAAGGGATGCATCTGGGGTGTATTGGGTGTGGCAGTTGTTCACGATGTGTGCACACTGCCCCGGTCGGGGTTTGGTTCCTCTGCAGACATGTGGCATCCCCATGGGACACGACATGCAGCTGGGTACACCTGAATAGATGGGCTGCCTGGTTGTCAGTCATCAGTGATGGGATAGTGGATTGTGATGATGGCATCAATGTGTGTGACACTGCCCTCGGACACATACGGTTAACATTGTCTTGACATGGCGTGGGACTTCCACATCAGCGGATGTATGGTGTATGGCAGGCTCTCCGTGAGCAGCTGTGGGTGTTTAGCTGTTAGCCGACGCTTGTGTGCCAGTTCCCTGGCTATCACGCATTTGTGCTGCAGAAGGGGGGTGCCAGTGTTGGAGCCACATGTTACTCCACATGATGTGTTCATGTGTACTTCAAGTTGCCTCTGCAATACCAATAACATGACTAATAAAGGTGTCCCTATGCCTCCAAGGTGCCTCTTCTCAGTCAGTGCTGGTGTGTTGGCACGGTGCATCCTGCATGTCTGGCATGGTATTCCCTGATTGTGGCTATGTGTCAATGTGTCGAGTGGCAAGATGCAAGCTGTGTGTGTGTGCTGAGACTGTGTATTGGGCATGATGTCCATGACTGTGTGGGTATTGTGACATGTGCCATCCCCATGCATCCAACGTTGTCCATGACCCCATTCTCTGCATCCACCGGACTCAAGCTTGCAGGACATGGTTCTGCCACCTGTCTACACATACCTGGGTGCCCCCCAGGACACGGGCCAGGATCCCTGACCTCTGCGCATGACTGTTGCTGTACTCAATGTGTCTGTCAGCACGGTTGTTCGGCCACCCCCTCAGCTGGTTCTGACCATCACGGGTGTGTATGGTGCTCCATGTCTGTCTTGCCTAATAAACTGTGACCCATGTGTCCTGTGCCAGACTCAGGCCCCAGGGTGTGGATGGTTGAAGTGAACAGATGACTCAGGCATGTTTAGACTGTACAAGACACATGTTAGGTAATAATGCTACCAGCAGGCATCTACTCTTAATAGTGTGATTTATTATTGGGGGGGGGGGGGGACAAAGTGAGGGGCTTTCTGGGATTAGGGAATCCAAAGTTCAGTAGGGGAGTTGGTGTCCTTGCCATTGGAAATCCTCAGAGTCCATGCCACAGTCTTTGTCAACATTGGTCAGCCAGTGACCAGCAGGGCCATGTGGCAGAGAATGTCTCTTGATGCTGTGATGCTGTTGCTCCAGTGGGCCAGGTGCCAGGCCAGGTGTCCTGGGAGATGGTGATGTAGCAGCCACCCTCACGGTCCTTTCCGTGGACGACCCGGCTTCCTGCGGGGAACCTCAGCAGCAGGCCGTGACGACGTCTGGGATGCTCCGTCGGATGTTTCCTCCTCCTCCTCATGATCCCTCCCTGTGGGTGGTGATGTTCTCCGCCTTCTGGCACAGGGAGGGTCGGCCATGGTGTCGGCCATCCGACGGAGTTCAGCGTGAATCCCCTGGGACGCCGTCACTTGCTCAGCCTGTCTGTCCTCCATCCTCCGTTGGTGTAGCTGTAGACAGGCTATTAGCTCCGCATGTTGCTGGGCCTGCTGGACCTTGATCCCCTCGAGGACGGACACAACCTGGGCCATGCCCGTGGTGTCCTGCCGGTATGAGTCCAGGATGTTACGGACATGGGAAAATACCGGATCCCCAGCCAACTGGTCAGGCTCGCGCCTCCGCCGTCCTCCACTCCCACCACCCCTGCCCACTTGTGTCTGGCCTGCACTTGTGGGAACATCGGGTCCCTGAGGGGTGGCATTGGCGTTGTCGCCTGCCTCCTCCTGGGTGCCCGGGACACCGTGTCCCTCCTGGCGAGCCTGGCTGCATTGTGGTGTTGGGGCAGGGATCCTGGGTGTCTCCTGGGATGTGGCAGGAGTGGGGGTGGTGGTTGGCACGGTTGTACCTGACGCAGGCGCTGCAGGTGGTTGGACACCAGAGGGGCCAGGTCGGTCGGGGTCGTCCGCAGAGTGGTGAGAGTGGTCGCTGCCGGTGGGATCGGTCTCCTGCAGATCCGGGTCCTGTGAGTGTTCCCCCCCAGTGTTGGGGGGTGCAGCACGGCGTTGACCTGTGTGTGAGAGAGAAAATGTTAATTTTGATCCATGCAACATCCATGTTTCATCCGTTACAAAGTTGGCACATTTCCTCTTGGAATTAGGATCTGTCTTGCATTCCACTCACAGTGCACTTGTGCATGGGTGTGTCCCTTGGCCACCAATTTGGCCCCTTTAACTATGTGTGGCACAGTCTTACTTGCTGCGTCAAGTGTGACTGCAGTCAGCAGTGGAGTGTGCATGTGTGGCGAGCCATGCATTTGCGCCTTCCTTGTAGCACTGTACATGTGCACATGGAGTGGATCCACACACTTATATGATGCAGGTGGCTGTCCTTGTGCTCGTGTACAGGTTGTGACATGGCCCTGCGTTTTGCCATGATGAAGAGGGGGGGTTCTGGCACTGGCCACCCTTGTCTACATGCACGCAGTCCACCTGCTGACGAGCAGACATTCCCACACACCAAAGGACTGATTTGCTCTCCCTGTGTCTCCCTCCTTCTCTGTCCCCCTCTCCCTCCCTCTCTGTCCCCCTCTCCCTCCCTCTGTGTGTCAGCCTCCTCCCTCTGTCCGTCTCCCTCCCTCTCAGTCCCCCTCTCCCTCCCTCTGTGTCCCCCTCTCCCTCCCTCCGTGTGTCACCCTCTGTCACCTTGGCCCAGCTTCCTGGGCACACACTGTTAGCAGATCTTTGAGTGGCCCTTGGCCTGTTGATGTGAGTTTGTTTCTGATCTCCAGGCACCCATTTTGTCTGCTGTGTGTCTGTGCGCTGCTGCTGTGGTGGTGTGTGCTGCCACTCTTTCACAATGTTGGCTGTTCATTAGCTGCTGTCATGTGCAAAACAGTGCCTTCACCCCCATGTGTTGATGCAAGGCGTCCGCCATTTGCTGGCAAGTCATTCCTGTGTTGGGACACAGTGTTTGTCTGGCTGTGACCTAGGCCATATGGGCAGAGGGCATTGTTGTCTGCTTTGGAGTCGCACTATGTGATTCTTGGTGCCCAGCCTCCCGCCATCCGGGTTACCGTGTCATGTGTTGTTGTCTTCTGTGGCCTGTGACTTGACATTGTCCAGCTGGGTGCATGGGGCATGGTGGCAGCAGTGGCATGTGCCTGCTCATGGAGTGTGGTTGAGTCATGCGATGGCTTGTGGTGGTTGCGTGCCTGTTATTAATTTTGGTTGTGGTTGCAGTTCCCCCCATGTGAGGTGCGTTGTTTGTGTACTCACCCGGGTCTCGGAGTCCTTCTACTCCTTCAACTGCCTCCACCGGCAGTATGGCCATCACCCTCTCCTCCCAGGGATGGTACTGTACGGCTCTGCGGGAGGGCCCTCCTCCGGTGGCGTTGGCCTGGTCGTGTTCCTCCTGCCTCTTGGCTCTGACCCTCCTCCGCAGATCGTACCACCTGTTCTGGCAATCCTGCTTGGTCCTCCTGGTGTCCGCAACAGCATTCACAGCATCGACGATGGTCTGCCACATGGCTGTTTTGGCTGCCTGGCTGGTGCTTCTGACCAATGTTCCAAAGATCTGTGGCTCGACTCTGAGGATTTGATCAACAAGGACCTCCAACTCTCGGTGACTGAACTTTGGATTCTTGGTAGTGGGCATGGTGAGGGATGTGGGTGGGGATGGTGTGGGTGTGGGGGGTGTGTGGATGTTGGGGGGGGTGTGGATGGTTGTGTGTGTGTGTGAATGTGATGAGAGGGTGTTTGTGAGGGTGGTCGTGTGAAGGTGTGCAAGTGTAAGATGTGGTGTTGCTTGTAGTCTGGTTCTGTGGTGTCTGGCAGCAGTGAGTCTGTTGCAAAGGCTCATGGTTTGTGTGTGTGGGCCCTTTTCATTGGTCCATGGGTGGGTGTGGCAGTGTTTGAATTTTGGGTGGGTGTGTTATAAGGAGTGGTGGTGTATTGGGCCTCTGTTTGTTTTTGACAGTTGCAGGTCAGTGATTGTGTTCTTTTAGTGGTTGTTGGCCATGTTTAGTGGCTGTGTGCCTTTCGAATGGTGTATTCTTGTGTTGTTTTGTCCTTGTTGTGTACGTGCGTTTTGAGCGTGTGTACGGTGTGTACATGGGCCATTTGGTTGTACGATTATGTCCTTGTGTGTGGCTTTGTACGACTCGTACATGCGGTTGTGATGTTGGGGCATGGGGTGCGCTCCGTACTTAGGAGGTTGTGTTGGGGGTGCGCCAGGAACGTACTGGGGTGTAGGTACACGGGGGTATGACACGTACTGGGGTGGGGGTGGGGCTCGAACGTACTGGGGTGTACATAGACGGTGGTACGACACGTACTGGGGTGGGGGGGTGTACATTGACGGTGGTACGACACGTACAGGGGTGGGGGGGTGTACATTGACGGTGGTACGACACGTACTGGGGTGGGGGTACGACTGGAACGTACTGGGGTGTAGGTACACGGTGGTACGACACGTACTGTGGTGGGGGTACGACTGGAATGTACTGGGGTGTGGGTAGACGGGGCTATGACACGTACTGGGGTGGGGGTGTGGCTCGAACGTACTGGGGTGTAGGTACACGGGGGGTACGACACGTACTGGGGTGGGGGTACGACTGGAACGTACTGGGGTGTGGGTAGACGGGGCTATGACACGTACTGGGGTGGGGGTGTGGCTCGAACGTACTGGGGTGTAGGTACACGGGGGTATGACACGTACTGGGGTGGGGGTGGGGCTCGAACGTACTGGGGTGTACATAGACGGTGGTACGACACGTACTGGGGTGGGGGGGTGTACATTGACGGTGGTACGACACGTACAGGGGTGGGGGGGTGTACATTGACGGTGGTACGACACGTACTGGGGTGGGGGTACGACTGGAACGTACTGGGGTGTAGGTACACGGTGGTACGACACGTACTGTGGTGGGGGTACGACTGGAACGTACTGGGGTGTGGGTAGACGGGGCTATGACACGTACTGGGGTGGGGGTGTGGCTCGAACGTACTAGGGTGTAGGTACACGGGGGGTACGACACGTACTGGGGTGGGGGTACGACTGGAACGTACTGGGGTGTGGGTAGATGGGGCTATGACACGTACTGGGGTGGGGGTGTGGCTCGAACGTACTGGGGTGTAGGTACACGGGGGGTACGACACGTACTGGGGTGGGGGTACGACTGGAACGTACTGGGGTGTGGGTAGATGGGGCTATGACACGTACTGGGGTGGGGGTGTGGCTCGAACGTACTGGGGTGTAGGTACACGGGGGGTACGACACGTACAGGGGTGGGGGGTGTACATTGACGGTGGTACGACACGTACTGGGGTGGGGGTACGACTGGAACGTACTGGGGTGTACATAGACGGTGGTACGACACGTACAGGGGTGGGGGGGTGTACATTGACGGTGGTACGACACGTACAGGGGTGGGGGGGTGTACATTGACGGTGGTACGACACGTACTGGGGTGGGGGTACGACTGGAACGTACTGGGGTGTACATAGACGGTGGTACGACACGTACTGGGGTGGGGGGGTGTACATTGACGGTGGTATGACACGTACAGGGGTGGGGGGGTGTACATTGACGGTGGTACGACACGTACTGGGGTGGGGGTACGACTGGAACGTACTGGGGTGTAGGTACACGGTGGTACGACACGTACTGTGGTGGGGGTACGACTGGAACGTACTGGGGTGTGGGTAGACGGGGCTATGACACGTACTGGGGTGGGGGTGTGGCTCGAACGTACTGGGGTGTAGGTACACGGGGGGTACGACACGTACTGTGGTGGGGGTACGACTGGAACGTACTGGGGTGTGGGTAGACGGGACTATGACACGTACTGGGGTGGGGGTGTGGCTCGAACGTACTGGGGTGTAGGTACACGGGGGGTACGACACGTACAGGGGTGGGGGGTGTACATTGACGGTGGTACGACACGTACTGGGGTGGGGGTACGACTGGAACGTACTGGGGTGTACATAGACGGTGGTACGACACGTACAGGGGTGGGGGGGTGTACATTGACGGTGGTACGACACGTACAGGGGTGGGGGGGTGTACATTGACGGTGGTACGACACGTACAGGGGTGGGGGGTGTACATTGACGGTGGTACGACACGTACTGGGGTGGGGGTACGACTGGAACGTACTGGGGTGTACATAGACGGTGGTACGACACGTACAGGGGTGGGGGGGTGTACATTGACGGTGGTACGACACGTACAGGGGTGGGGGGGTGTACATTGACGGTGGTACGACACGTACTGGGGTGGGGGTACGACTGGAACGTACTGGGGTGTAGGTACACGGTGGTACGACACGTACTGTGGTGGGGGTACGACTGGAACGTACTGGGGTGTGGGTAGACGGGGCTATGACACGTACTGGGGTGGGGGTGTGGCTCGAACGTACTGGGGTGTAGGTACACGGGGGGTACGACACGTACTGGGGTGGGGGTACGACTGGAACGTACTGGGGTGTGTGTAGACGGGGCTATGACACGTACTGGGGTGGGGGTGTGGCTCGAACGTACTGGGGTGTAGGTACACGGGGGGTACGACACGTACTGGGGTGGGGGTGCGACTGGAACGTACTGGGGTGTACATAGACGGTGGTACGACACGTACAGGGGTGGGGGGGTGTACATTGACGGTGGTACGACACGTACTGGGGTGGGGGTACGACTGGAACGTACTGGGGTGTACCTAGACGGGTGGGGGTATACATATACGGGGGGTACGTGTCGGACGTACGGGGGCTGGGGGGAGTGTTGGGCGCGTATGCGGGCACATGTCTCCATGGTTGCTATAGGTGTTCGGTGCGGACGGTGTTTTTTCCATACGGTTGTACGCTCGGACGCACGGGATGGATCGTGATTCCTCGGTCGGACTTGGATTTTTACGTTTGTAAGGTAAATCGTCCGAGGACGTGTCGGACACATTTTCCGACCCGAGGACGTGTGGGGAATGATTCCCAGTGCGGTTCGTATGGACTTTTTACCATGCGAATCGTGATTGCCAGTTCGTACGGCACTTGTACGATTCGTACGGTAAAAAGACCCGATACGAGTCGCACGGGGGAATTTTTTACCGGATCGTGATCGGCACCAAAGTAGTAAATAATAGACCTGGACGAGCCACTTAAAGCTCGAGCTAGGCCGAAGCCAGATGCTGTAAGTCTTCTTAGAACCTCAAGCCCAAAAGGAGTAGAGCTTTAATGTGGTTCTGCCTACCACCTTTGCTCTACCCTTGTACACAAAGTTAAAAACAAAGCATTAATACTCTAGGTTAAAATGAGAGACAAATGGAAACCCATTACTGGTTGGTTTGTACAAAGTGAAACTTCAAAACCTGTGATATTTTGTTTCACTAATCCGGTTTTTTGTCATTTGCACCTTGAAATTCGAGCATTCAAAATAAGGGCTGTACAAATGTGTTTGGTGTAATGGAGTATAATGTTGCTCTATTTTTAAGTCTGTAGGTCACATGACAACTGACTTGCCTGTTAGTTCACTAATGACATTTTGGCCAGGGCAGGGGCAGGAATGGTTCTAACTTCATATATAAAAACAATCACTTTTAATAATTACCTCTAACTAAAAATATAATGTGACTCATTCATGTCAAAGCTGGTGAATGTTAAAGAAATTAGCTTTTTTTTTATTTTTGAAAATAATGTATCAGATTTTACATGCTTAGTTGCATGATTTACTTGGCCTACATTATTCCCATTGCTCGACTCATGCAAGGGCTCTTATAGGCAAGCCAGACCCCTGGCCGAGCTTCGGCTCTGCTCTCCCTCCTAATTTGTTGTCTCGCCCAGGAAACAAGCACACTCTTCTTCTTTTTCAACAAAGCGTCTCTACATACATATCTCATATATCCCACATGAATTTATGACCTGCTTTCTGCTACCTTGTTCGGAAGCTGTAGAACCTGGCCAGTAGAAATGATCACACAGTGTCAGAATCACTGGTTAAAAAGTTACAGAAACATTGCATAATTTATGTTCTGCACTAAAGAAAGTGAGTACCTTTCTAACAGCACAGACCCACTGGGTGCTAATAAAATATGAAAAAGAAACCTCTTTCTTTAAAATTGGAAAAAGAAAGACAATTTCAGATTATCTTTATATGGCGCTGTTAGTCTCGTGCTGACCGGCATGTAGATGGAGGCTGGCAGGATGCGCATGGGGGGAAAATGACTATGACTAGGCCTCAGCTATCCAAAGTTTTCCATTGTAACTCTTATGTTAATTCCAAAATGCTTCAAGTTTCATTCCTTTTGTTACAGGTAACTTGCGCTCTACATTGTTAGAATAGTTAATTGTTTGCTTTATAAATTAATTAGATACTTGTTATGATTTACACAGTGTGTTAGGATGGGAAAGAGCCTTCTGTTCCAGGCAGACCAAACTGTTGCTGTCTTCAAGGCCGTGCAGCTGTGTGAACTTGTGTTTGGTGATCGGAACATAGGTATTTAACTGCCCCAGCGCCTTGAGATCCTTACGGGTGAGTAGTCGCGCTTTACAAGTCACCTGATTGATTGACTGAACTGCTCCCGGAAGTCAGTGAAAACTGATTGGCTCCAATGATGGGGAGTAAGGGGGAAGATGGTCTTGAAGAGAAGGCAATGTGTCTTTTAAATGTGCTTTTTAGGTCTCGCCTGACCCAGCGCTTGCGTTGGTCTGGCAAGACTTTAAGTAAGGGCTTCAAAAAATGCTACCGCCGGCCACAGCTTGCAGTGCATGTGCACGGGCGCGCGCTTGAGCAGAGACGCCATATAGTGTGATTACTGCTGCGTGCGCACCACTCACGAACATGCACTGCAAGCTGTGGCCGGCGGTAGCATTTTTATTAACTCTGGAGTTCAATGGCCCCTCCTCCCACCACTCGCGGAACGGGCTTTTTTTGTTGTGTTTTTTTTTTTACTCTAGCGTACGATGGCCCCTCCTCCCACCACTCGCAGGAGGGATTTTTTTTGTTGTTGTGTTTTTTTTTTTTAACTCAACGGAGCTATTTATGTCAAATACAAAAAGGCTACTTCATAAAATCGAGCTCCTGACATTTGCTCATAGCTCTGTAAGTAATTGTGGTTCGTGGGCTTTACAGCCAGTTCCCGTCAGAGCGCTGCGCTCCGGGTTCAAGGCGCTGTGGTTGGCTTGCGCCTTCGCAGCAGCTTGGGAGCGGGTGTGTTTCTTAATTTGCTGTGATTTCGTGGTCTACCTCTGTGCTAGTGCATCCCGCCAGCCTCTTTGCCGAGGATCCAGACTGTGTTGGACAGGACACGGTGAGCAGCGATGGCTGACCTTTTAGCAAACCATGAATTATAGCATTGATTTCTGATTTATTAAAGCCATTTCCTGTGCCTTTCTTGGAGATGCTTATTTCATGCAAGCTCTCTACTGCACGTACAGTCTGCGGAGAAACCCGCACACATCTAATGTCCTTGTTATCCTTCTACCGAGAGAGCTGTTGTTTACTTTTTAATACAATTATTGCTCCTCGTTTGTGTGGTCTGCTTGACACTATCACATTGTGGTTCATAATTACTCGACAGTGGAAGCTGTAGTGAGGTGGGACACCAAAAAGGCTGTGCAATGGAAGCAGTCTCCTATGAAGCCCTCCTGGCCCCCAATAGGGCATTTACATTCGGTTGGGTAATATTACATAAGGGCATTTGTAGTTCTCACTCCATTAAATGCCTTTAGATTTGCTAATTTTCGCTGTCACTAAATTTCCCCAACATCATGGTGACAAGGCCTGTCCTTAGTCATTGATAACTTGGAATATGCTCCTTGCGTTTCATTTTTCCCCCCGAAAAACGGCGTTTTTTCGCTTTAATAATCTCAGTTGGTAATATCATGTTTACTGGGAGCATTGTAAATCTGTAGTAAAAGAACGCCAGTTTTAAATCTCCATGACAGAGGAAAACTAAAATGAACGCTTTCACCAACTTTCTATACATACAAGACGTATGCACCTTACATTAATGGGTTCCCTTCTAATCGGTGTATTCTTACATGCAATCCTGCTAACCAACACCACGGTTATTTTGAGCATTCTTAGCCTGGCGAACAAAGCACGCGGTTCATTTTATCCTTAACAAATCATGAACCAATACGAGTGCGTTTACAAACTTTTCACACACATCTCCGTTTTTGGAATGCATCAAGCGCACCCATACGCCAAAACAAAACCACGTGACGGGAACCACGGAGTATTTACTTCCGCGTTCCCCATTCACTCACTAATATCCGGGCCGAGGAGGACAGATCGAGGCTGACCGCGGGAGTGTGCGAGCATGGAAGTAAGTTGGGGAACCATTCCTTGGCTAGGAACCAGTTTCATTTCAACTTATCTCTCGCAACAGAACGAAACATTCTAATTTTTGTCTTTCATTCTGGCAGAAACTATAGCTCACTACCCCCCTCCCGGACCCATGATGTTAACAACATCGAGTACTTAAGTAAGATGGTTAACCCTTTTTATCCATGCAGCTGTTTTTCACAATTAATTTTAAACGCTAGACATGCTCTGGAGCAAACGGCGCCTGGCAAACACCACAGACGCTTGTTTTTTAGCATGCCTATCACTTCACGAGTCCGCTATTCCTACGGCATACACAGTGGCAAAATAGCTACCACGATTGCACTTTGTCAGTCACCCTGACACCACATAAATGTAATCGAACGCAGACACAAATAGTGCATAGGGTCTTATGGAGACACCTCTATGAGTCCCTTTTTTGCGACGAGTAATTACTCGTTTTTGGGCGTTTTGAGCTACAATTGCTATTGGGACACCCACTCCCGCTCCACAACATGGGATTATCAAATTGCTTATTCACCAAAACGCGTAAAAACGAATCAAATGTAAATCGACAAAATTATGTCTCTTTATATTTTTGTATATGTTACGTCTGTCTTCTTTCTTTTTCAGACATTTATAGCCCCGGAATATTAGGATGGCTATTCGGTAAAACCGTGAGTTTTACCATTTTGATCTCCACAGGTTAGGGTGCGCCTTAGCGTGCGCATACCGCCGTGGAGACCCTTGTGGTCCTGATGAAAGCTTAGCCAACTGGGCAACATAAGCAGAAACATGTCATGTCGACCTTATCACTAATTGGTTAAGCTCTGGTTAACCTAACAAGCCAGAACTTGTCCAATTCACGTTTTTATTGGTCTTTGGTTTGCCGACATTAAATCAGTTGATGGTTAAAACCATTTACCTTTTAACTCCACTCCCCTTCACATTCAAAAACCAGCTCCGCTGTATTTCAGGCGTTGTAGCACACCAGAGAGGCACTCGGCCTCTCTGGTGGGAACCCGATGATGAAGCATGTCACCAACTAGGTTGGTGAGTGAGGGTTCTTTTAACAATTCCTTTTGGTTTTTGCCCGTGCTTTTTTGCTCCTTCTTTTCCCTTGTCACTCTTTAGTTGTTTAATTGATTTAACCCTGGGGGAACAAGAGTGATAGTCCCTCACCCTCTTTGTGTTGTTTGAGAGGGTGACCTTTTAGCAAACCATAAATTATAGCATTGATTTCTGATTTAATAAAGCCATTTCCTGTGCCTTTCTTGGAGATGCTTATTTCATGCAAGCTCTCTACTGCACGTACAGGCTGCGGAGAAACCCGCACACATCTAATGTCCTTGTTATCCTTCTACCGAGAGAGCTGTTGTTTACTTTTTAATACAATTATTGCTCCTCGTTTGTGTGGTCTGCTTGACACTATCACATTGTGGTTCATAATTACTCGACAGTGGAAGCTGTAGTGAGGTGGGACACCAAAAAGGCTGTGCAATGGAAGCAGTCTCCTATGAAGCCCTCCTGGCCCCAATAGGGCATTTACATTCGGTTGGGTAATATTACATAAGGGCATTTGCACCTTTGCCATTAAGGAAATGCCAATTTTATCCTACCTATAACTTTGGTTTCTTTGACCATTTGTCACCAAATCAGGAGTTAACGGCAGTAAAATATATATTTTAGAGCTGTCTGATAAGGTAAATATTGGTTGAAGAGCTCTGAAGTTACAAAGAGATGCTCAAAATGTACGATTTTGTTTAAGTAATGTGCGTTTCACTACAGTTTTCTTTCTCAACCAATAACATGATGAAGGAGACTGCTCCGATTTTCCTTTCCGCTATTCGGTGCCTCTGCTTGGATGGGTGACTTTTCCTTCCGGAGTTTTGGAGGTAAAAAAGGAAATGTGACTGTGTAGTGCGCATACCCCATTTCTGTATATATTGCACATTTTATCATCACCTTATAAAACAAGCATTGGCATAGCCAATAGGTCTCGCTTTTGGGTCCTTATAAGTATTTAGTTATGCAGCACAATATCCTTGGTGCAACAACATCATCTGTTGCATGGGTAAACACTTATAAGGTCCCAAAAGCGAGACCTATTGGCTATGCCAATGCTTGTTGGGAATAGCTCCACAGATTTTGGTCTGACTTCGCAGGGGGAAGACCTTTCCCTAACTCTGTTGATACTCCCATCTTTGGTTCCATAGCTTGTCTGTTGAACATTTCTGCTTTTCCCCATTAACTTTAGTTTGGTTCATTTAGGCTCACACCTTCCACTTAGAATTTCCCCTCGCCATTCTTGATGTTTAATTTAGAATAGGAAAGTTCCTTTATGGAACTAATACGGTCGCTGTTCTGTATCCTTTACATTGTGATGGTTTACATTACTATTTACGTAATATATAGCTTCAGATTGAATAATGTTTAATGAACATTCTTAGTGGATAAATTGATATACTAAATGACTAAAGTCTGTAATTTTGAATAATCTCCTAATAAACCTTCATGGTTTGAACACCATCCTCTTAGATGTTCTTGTGGAGTCCTATTGGTTTCATGTAAATTAAACTTTTGTGCTGATGTTAGCTCCTCCAATACACTTCCAGTCAATAATCAAAGATTTGTATGGCCAATGGCCCAATTTGCTTGACTACTACACCAGAGCGTACAAGTGTAGAAAAGTGCCAGTGATTAAAAGCACCCCTTTTTAGGAGGCCCTGATGAAAAGTAATAATACATTTTGATGCATTGTTTGCGTAATGTTGGGAATTTCACATTACATATGCTATATGAAATGTTGGAAATTATGCCATTACACCGTATAGCGTAATTACACTGACGTTCGTGGCTAAATTATTGTTCAGGAGCATGGGAACAAGGGAGACAACCAGAATATGAGCGACTGTTGATTGCAGCAATTTTATTTTTCATTCTAATTTTTTTGTGCGAAAAGTGTTCTCAAATCAAAAATTGACCCAAGAACATATTTCATACTAAAACATAGTGCTAGATTACAGTTTGCATTTTGTATATTTGAGCTTCATTTTGCATAATTTCCCCACCATTTCGTGAAATTACACAAAAAAAATTATGAAAATCTTTCAAATCTCTACCTTTCAAGTCTGGCTTTAGTCACGACCATTTAATTTTCCTGAAATTACATATATTATATCCGTACTTATTTGGGGCTTTTAACCATCTGTCTTCCTCCATTGGTTTGCTGTTGTGCCATTCACATTTTCTTTCCATCCACTACAGTGTGCAGTATTGGGGAAGACGGTCATCTCACATCAGCCATTGGATAACTTTAGTGTGAGTGATGGTATTCTGCTCTCGAACTAGAAGCACATCAACAACAAAGTATTTTCTTTCAGTGCCAGGACTACCATGGCAATGTGTGCTTTTTGAGACTAAAACTATTTTTGCTTTTAGCTAATTTCACTATGTTTTATATAGTGAAGAGGTCCAGGCATATCCAAAACCATGACAAAACCAAACAAGCATTGGCAAAACCAAAAAGCTGACAGTCACTTCCTGATCCAATGGCTTTGCTATTGTTTGTTAAGGGTGTTTCTGGGAAGGTGTATTTCATGTCCTCATCCTTTCTTTATTCCAAATGTTGTTTCCAATATTCATTTGAATAAAGAAGTTATTTTCCAGGAATATTTTTTTTCTGTTCTTCTCAAGAAGAGCTTGAATTGCATAATTTTAGATGTTAAGAGAGTAGTATTCATATATTCCTCGAGGGTGGCTTTGTTTCATGAGTCTGATTACCTCTTTGTCTATTTTAGTCCAGCTAAAAAGGGAGGAATAAATGTAATTGCCTTGAAGCATGTGATGTTCACATGTTCTTGGACTGCCCGGACATTGCTAGATTTTGGGAGGAAGTGAAGAACACCCTAAACTCTATTTTAAATGCATCCTTGTCAATAACTCTACCACTTGTCATCTTTGGTCTGGAAGATAACATCATTGGCAAAGCAAGGTCCTTCCTCTTCTATGCAATTCTATTGGCCAGAAGGCAAATTTGTATACATTGGACAGAGAAAACAGCCCCATCACACTCTGGGTGGCTCTCGTCTTGATACGAAACATCTAAAGCCGACCTCAACAGATCATGCAGCAAACACAACTTGGCTTTTTGGAATCTGCTGATTAAATGGCGATAGGGTCCGGGTTTTTTTTTTAATTTTATTTATTTATTTATTTTTTCCCCCGGGTCCTATGATTATGCCTTGAACACTCCCTGGACCGGGTCTTGCCTAGGTCCGTTAATGGTCCTGCAGGTTGCAATATACCTAGATGGAGTCGGCGAAAGTCCCCCTGGTTTTGGGTCATGTCTGCCACCACTATAACAACTTACGCCTTTGTGTCGTGTAGGGTGGTCGGAATTTCCCACATGGGGGGTAAGGCAAATGAGGACAAAAAAAAAAAAAAAAGGGAGGAAGCCAATCTGTACAGACTTTAGGATCAAAGTTAAGTCTCCTATTGCTTAGTCCTACCAGATTAAGAGTCTTCCTTGTCCTTTAGGTGTGCAAATCAGATATACTAGCTGGATTGCGGCATTTTGGGTTACAGTTCAGGGACCATTTATTATTAAATGGAAATGACGCAAGCCACACTGGAGCATCTTGTTGCTTCAAAATGTATCGCTAGGCAGAGAAATTGATGTGTTTTGACTGTTCTGGGTCAGATTGGCAGATTGCGGCTCGACTGGCCTGAGGGGGGGGGGGGTTGCTACCAGGAAGCACCGCTCACGCTTTTGTTACAGGAGGCCGATCACAGGGCCCCAGTGACAAAACCGGCCCCCACTGGCACAAAACCAGCCCCCACCCCCCCGCCCACCGAGTAAATGCCCAGTGCCTGGTACGGCCAGTCTGGCCCTGATAACATATTATATCCAGAATAAAGTATATGTATATAAACATTGATGACAGTCTTTCGGGCTTTGCATGTGAAAACAAATTAAGCAGTGCCCAACAAGATCAATAGACCACAAAAAACAAATAGTATTGATTTAGATATTCAATTCTAATTCAAATTTTACCGAGATGTTTCACATACATGATTCTCCTAACACGTTGTCGCAAACATAAGATCTATTAAAACAAAGGTACGTACCATTCTTGGTTAGTAGTACTTCCATTTTCAGCATAAAATCACAGTAAACAATCACTCATGGCTGGTCAGGATATATCTAGAAAACATGTGCCATTTCACTTCCTTAGCAATTAATACAAAATATGAACAGTTGTTCCATTTACGTACTCAAAGTTTAAAAAAAATGATGGCAAGTAATTTAAAGGGGTTTCTAGTCTAAATAAATTGTGGCACAACACCTCACATGCTTATGATTTGCTAAAAGTCTAAAGCTCAAATCAGTAAAATAAGCAAAGGGAAGTCTCCTCTGCTAAAATGTTTATAACTGGTATGGTGTCATTTTGTTGCGGCATGAGCAGAGGTGTGAGGATTCTTCCTAGAGACAGACCAGAGGCCATGAACCTATGAATGTTGTCTTTCGGTCTGCATTCACTATGGCCATACATGCATAACAGTACTGACTATTCTGCTATAGTGGGTTGTAGTCTCTAAGTTCAAACTACAATATGAATAATGTTAGGCATACAAATTGCACAATGCATTGTCTTGGTATATTCACAGAATGTATTGCGTTAAGTGATCAGATGGACATGTTTGATGCAGAATGTTGTGCTAATACAAGGTTGGGTATGTAACTGTATAATTGAAAACATGTCATTAAACCTTTATTTTATTGATCAAGTTCAAGCATGGGCATGCCACATGTTCACCAAATATGTATGTCCTCCGTAGGTTATGGGTTTCCATGATGTTGGGGATATAGCTCCTTCTTAAAATCATTGAATCATACATTGAACCAGGATTTCTGGCAAAGCATTGAGTGAAACAAAGATAAGTGTCTCCCACCTTCCAGACATCCATGGATTGCTGACTCTTGTGGTTTCAGAAAACTTTATCCTAGGTGTGAGGGCAGACAGTGCTACATGGGTGCAGTCTGTGCTCACTCACACATTCAGAAAATGTGATTCAGCAAAAAAGTGAATTTTGATTGAATTTTCTGTCTGAGAATAAGATGGCAATGCAATGTGCTGATGCTTTACACTGAGCATGGCATCCATGAGCTCTGTGAGTATTTTTGCTGAAGTTTGGCTTTGCAATCAAATGTACCATACCTACTGTGTGCTGACTGGAGTAATTATTTTTACTAGGGTACATGGCAGGATATCTGCCTTTATTTGGCTATAAAGTGTTCCCAGCACATAGAGGAATAACATATACAATGATCAGGTCCAGCCTATACTTTTTACCATCTCTGCTGATGTAAAGATTAGGGGGGCGTTCCATGTTCTCTCTATACTTGCCTTTCTCCTGCATCCTTGGATTTGTCCTTTGCCTGTGATGCTAGGCATACTGGTGGTCTCTGTTCTGCCATAAGCCAAGCTGGAGAAGAACAGGATTGGTCAGAGGCATATGAAATTAGTAATGAGTGTTCCTTGGTGGTGTATTGTACTGCGTGTGAGTAGCCTGTGATTGTAACACCTATGTGTGATACTGGTGGGTCTCGCTTGTGTTACGGTAGAGGTGGGTCTCATTATAAGTGTTTTAGTGTTGTGAGGGCCACACATCTAGGGTATGAGGCTCTGGGCTGGGACATATGAACATGTGTACATATGTATGCGCATATGTGGGTAGGCTGTGCATGTGGGCCAACTGTCTGACGTAGCCCAGTATCTTAACAAAGGTAGTTTATTTCACAGGGGGGCTCTAATATATTGTTTATGACCTGTGCAGGCCTTATCATTTAACTTGGCATTCAAACCAAATATCCTCAAGCCCCACGTGCAGATATAATACTAATTTGGTCATATTCACACTCCTTTGTTTACTTTGGGTTACCATGATATTTCTTTGAGATAGCCATTAAAAATGTAGGCTTTGAATTGCTGTGCCAAGGTAATTGCTCTACTGGACGGCAAGTATAACTATGACAGGCCCATCTGACGGGGTTCAAGACTGTTCATTGGAGCGGAAGAGGGTGGTGTCAGAACCTGCGTACAGTAATTACTTTCAGGCTCCTGGGCATGTTGTTCCTAATGTAACATTAGGGGAGCAACCGGAATGTTGTCTCCATTCTCTCCAGGATGTCCCTATGAAGTTTTTGAAGGAAGGAACCAGTTTGCCAGTGGCAGCTGGGGCAAGGTTAAGGCTCTGTAAGAGATGTGACTATTGACCACTGAAGTCACCATTTGAAAAGCCGAAGCTACTGTGTAGGAGGAATGGGACAGGGTGGAGCGATTATGTGTCCCCTTTGACTACGTATAACTGACGGTTTTCTTGAACTTTACACACCTCTTAAAAACACCTACACAAGGAGAGGCTGAGAAAAGCACTGGAATCCCCTGGAGCCATGGATATACTGACTCTTCATGGATGAATTCGTCTTGAGTGGTGGGACACTCTGAAATTTTACTCACTTGAACTCTGACAACCTATGTCTCCCGACCAATAGGCACTGGCTTCTCTTCTGCCTCTGGAGGGGAGTAGAATATGGAATTGTTGTGGACCCTGGAAGAAAGGTTTCCTTTGGGATTTATCTGGACCTGCTCTGTTGGGGCTTATCCCTAGAAAGGGCCTTCAGTTACCAATTGGACACATGTGCCCTACAAGTGGCTAGAAGGCTGTGGTGCCTGGTGGTGCAGGCAGGAAGGGCAGTCTGCCTTGAGGGTCATTGGGTGCTGCTAGGTAAGTTGCAGGACACTGACAAGTACCAGGAGCCCTTACAAAGAAACTGCTCATGGGTGCTGCCCAGAAGACCAGACAAGAAGGCTATGAGGAGCTTAGGTGCAAGAAACAGTTCATTCATTAGAGGGAGAGCAGCTCCTGGAAAAACACAAAAAGTTAGAGGCCAGAAGGTCTAAAATTAACATTCCTGGTTGCTAGATTACAGCACCAGGAGACAATCATAAGAAACCCCATCTAAAAAGGCCAAAAAGGACCAGAGTGCTGAATGCCCAGTGGGTCCTGAGACCACTGGGCCATGAATAAATCTACCACGCTTTGTGTCATTGTCCCAGGACTCTACACACCACTGCGCGCTGTGCGTCCCCACCCCACCTTTTTGATCTTCCCACCCCTTCTATAATTTTGCTCCAAGGTAGGGCTGGCGCCTTAGGAGCATTGTAGTTTTGCTTTCACACTCTCTGTGTGCATGTTAAGGGGGAGTGGGTAGAACACTGAATCGTCATCCCTGCCTGCTTTGTCATAGGTTGGAGAGTCAGGAAGCTGGCTCCTGTTTTGGGGTGGAAGGAACCATCAGCTGACTCCCCCATGGTCCCCAACCAAAGTTGGGCACCAAGATAGAAAACATTAACAACACGATAAGAGCTCATTTATGAAAGTGAACAAAATCAAAACAGGAAGCTCGTGGCCCCTTTAAAGAGCATGCTGTGGGCAAAAATCAGCTGCAGAAGGTTAGCTGAATGAGGCCCAGTGGAGAGCCATCAATTCTGCTTCATTCAGTTAGTTACTGAGACAGGGTTAGAGGCAACACTAGAAACATTTGTGTTGTATTTGGTAGACTCCCAAGAGTGGAGTGGCCCTCATAGCAACCTGACAAAATACTAGTGACTTCCTAAGTGTCCATGGTAGAGGAATTCAATGGAGATGCTTTTCAGATCTTCAAGCATTTCCAGAGCTTGAACTTTTACTCTTGTGGCTCTGGGTGCAGGCATCTTTTTCTAAGCCTTGTGCATTCCTTGCACTAGGTAGAGTGATAAATGACATAGTATTGAACATTGAAAATATAATTGGTAGTAAATGCATTATCAGTACATCATCGCACATATTGTTGGACATCACTGAGTGATGGTTCTGTCTTGAAATATTTTTGACTGTATCATTCTGCTTATAACTGACACCCTCACAAAGCCAGTATGCCTGATTTGTATTAACTGCACCCGCCATTGTCTGTTAATAACATGGGAGGCAATTGTGGTTATGGGGATCAGGGCGTATGGCTTGCTTGTGCACAATCCTTTGCAGGTGCCACCAGTGCAGGATACAGGATATATCAGGATACATCAATGGGGCCTCTTCTAACTGTGCACCTCTCCCCCACCCCTCTTAGTTATGATGTTGTCTGGATGGTATCACCATAGGCGTAGCTATCTACCATTTTGTAAATATTTGTAATGTGTGTGTAGTATTTAGTAGTTTGTCTAATTAAGTACTTTTCCTTCCTAGAAGAAAAACACTGACTTGACAGTGTTTTAAAGGGCATGTGTTGCACTCTGCTGCATGCAGAGTCTGCTGCCCACAGCACCTCCCTATAGCAAGCCTTGGACTGCAAAAGGAAAGTTTAGTGGAACAAGGCTGCAGGAGGTGTCCAAAGAGGAAACATCATCGCCGGATAGCCTTGGGTTAAAGCCAGAGTGAAGATTGCAATGAAAGCTATACCTAATATTTCACTTGGAGGATGCAGAAAGCTGCATTCTCAACAGTGGTATAGAAGGTATACTTACCTCCCATCTGGTTCTCTCATGTCTTATTTCTGCCCTATTATGGTGGAATGCAAGAATCTCAAGGGCAGATTTCTGCATCCTACAAATGAAAAATTAGGTATAGCCTTCATTGCAACCAGGGAGGGAACTTCGAATTGCCCTGAAAAAAGCCTGGGACCCGCACGGCCAATTGTTAAGGGCTGAATCATGTTGGCAAAATACTAGGCAAAGCACTAGGTTCATAGGACCATTACCTCCTTAAATCCCCCTGTATATATATTTTTTAATATCCCCTATGCCTCCAAAATAAAGGGATACCTGGAGACGTAGGAGGACTTTTATCTTTAGACCCCCTGGCCTATCTCTCCAAAGTGCTCCCTGAACCCGATGATGAAGCATGACACCACTGTCAAGCCTATGCCCTTTAGGAACTGGGGTGCATGCAGACAGGAGTCACACTATGTGCCCCTCACCACATGCATCCCCTGGCGCAGTGGCAAAAAGGGGCCCCTTATGACCCCCTTGTTTCCTCACAGACACACTTCATGGTGATGAGACTGCATGAAAAATGTGGCAGCGAGGGCACTAGTAATATGCCAGCGTATTACCAGCCTCACACCACTGCTAGATTGCCAGGGATCGTGGATCCCTGGTGGTAGCAGTGGTTCGGTGGCAGTCCGACAGCCATAGTCAAAATATGGCGGGTGGACTGCCACCATGACTGCAGTGGTCCAATGGACTGCCGTAGCCGCAATAAGGCTCTTAGTCTCTAAAATGGTAGCCTAAAATCTCCAGTGGGACGAGGCAGAGGGCTGAAACAAATTTGCTGCTGCAGAGAAGAATGTAGCGTGAGAAGTCGCGAAGTCAATCCGACTGGTGATACACCTTGGGTGGATGTGCAAGAAGCAGGTTGGCCCCTTTCTCTAAGCAGTTTTATAGCCGAAACATTTTTAAGTCCCCACTTTTGGATTTTGGCACCTTCAGCACCCCTTCCAATGTTCAGGACAGGAGGGCCAGCACTTGGAGGGTCAGGACTCACTCATGCTGGGTCCAGGTGTGGGTTCAAGATGGAGAAAGCGTTTTGTGTCCCTGTAGCACTGAACAGGAGGCCAGCAAACTATCCCTTGTTAGTCGCTCTAGAGGGTGTGGGAAAGTTGAAGAGCCAGTCCTTGTCCCAAGGCAAAAGGTAGCAGATCAGCAGGACGAACAGGGCAGCAATCCAGCAGGTCAGCAGTCCAGCAGAATAGTAGTCCTTCTAGCAGCATAGCAATCCTTTTTCCTGGCAGAATATTCACAGGTCCAGAGGTGCACTGAAAAGTTGATGTCCGAGGTCCCCATTTTATACCCTGGTTCCCTGGTTCTGGAGGGTGGGAGAAGCTTCTAAACCATGGCTTCGAAGTGCATTGGATTTCCTAACTCTCCTGCCCTAGCTCCAAGCTGTTTACAGTGACAATGTGAGGCAGTTAGACCCTTGGTGTGAAGGCAGAGCAATGGCTATTCAGTTGCAAATGGGGCTGTGCTCAGCTCCACCCCTACCCATCTTGCCAGCAGAGTGCCCATTCAGGCACATGTAATCCCTCTACTCAGTGGCTCTCTGGGAGGAATTCATAAAGTTGAACTGTCAATTACACCCAGTCATGTGACCCAGGCCAGGCTCCAGGAACCAAAGCCCTAATGGCCAAAAATGTACAACTTTATAAAAGTGGCATTTATAAAACTGTAATAAAAACCGGACTTTACCATTAAATAGGATATTTCACCACAATTCCAAGGACACTAAACATGAGACAGCTCCCAATTGGATATTACAGCTTATTAAATGTAATGAAGAATGTCCAAAGTTATGCTATGGGAGGGGTAGGCCTCACATTAGTGAAAAACGAATTTAGGAGTTTTTCACTGCCAGGACATGTAAAATTTTAAAGTACATGTCAAGGCCTTAAATTACACTGCACCCTGCCCTTACCTTAGGGATGATTTATATGTACTAAAAGGGGAGATTAGGACTTGGCACAGGAGTTTTAATGCCAAGTTAACATGGCAGTTTAAAACTTGATTCAGGCTGTAGTGGCAGACTTGGGACATGTGTTGATGTGCTACTTAAATGGGTGGCACAATGAATGCAGTAGACCCACTAGTAGCACTTAATTTACAGGCCCTGAATATTTGGTATACCACCCAACAAGGGACATACAAAGTAAATTAAATATGTAATTTGGGTTTAAGACAATTAAACCATGTTTAAAGGAAAGAGCACACACATGTTAGCACTGGTTAGCAGTGGTAAAGTGCACAGGGTCCTATGACTAACAAAAACGAATTCAGCAAAAAGTGGAGGGAAAATGCAAAACGTATGGGGGTGATTCTGCAGAGAGGGCCAGGTCCAACAACCTTCTTTTGAGTATACTCTCTATGATGTTTCACCTAATTATAGATATGCATTAGAAGAACTGTGCTTGTTTAGCTATCTGTTTCTAAAATCAACAGGAATTGAAATAAATATTCCTTAAGGGACAGCTTGGAGTAATTGGGAGTCTCCATTCACCCAACAGCCACTGTTGGTACAACTTGGCCAGATTCTCGGACAGAGACAGGCATTAAAAGAGTTAGAAAAACCTTGCTGGTTAGTTGTGGCACCCTTTGATGAGGACGACAGAGACCAAGATAAAAATGGACTTACAGGGCTACCATACAAGATACGAAATTAAAAAATGAAAAACAGGAAACAGGAAAACCCAAATGTGGTACTGGATGTCGAGTACAGAGGGGGACAGTGCTTACAGGGATCTGAAAACAATGATGAAAATAGAGTCGGACCCAAAATACTGTTTGGTTAGTTTTCATATTAAAGAGTGTTTATATTTTTACAGAAACTTTTAATGATAATAACTTATATTTAATGATTTCGCCAGTGTTCAGAATCTCTGTATTGAAAGGAAGGCCAGTAGGGGGCTGTTACTTGATTTATTTAGATTCATGTTTGTTAAATGTATTATTTACTTGTCACTGGAATGGCCCACGAATGGCTGAATCTAATTGGAAGCACGAACTCTGCCCGTCAGCGACGCCTGAAGCAGTTGTGGGAAACCAGCCCTGCACTTTGCATTTTTGCTGAATAGTTAGTTTCTTAAATGGAAGGTACAAACAGGAGGGTATTTTTAAAGTATCAACGTTTGACTTCCTGTCATCTAAATTTATCATGGAGCCTCACAGAAGGTCAGGACTTCAGTTACTGATGAAATTCCAGTGATTTCAGATACAGCACCAGCAGGGATTCCGGGGCCTTGCCCGATGCACGCGCTCACACTTCCTGACTCCCGGGACCTGTCATCATTTTATTTATACTATTTGTAACACCAACTATGTGGTGTCATTAGAATTCAAGACAGACGGCAAGCCGGCATTTAAAAAATGAGAAATATAAATTTGCATTTGCTTTGCCACTATGGCAATCACATTTATTTTTCTATTGCATATTAAAGCAGCCTATGGCTTTTTGAGCTATTTGCATATATTCTCCTGTTAAGCATTTTGGGGCATATCAGCAACAACCGGCGATAATAATCGCTAAGCGCACTTAGCGCTAGGATAATTATCGCCGGCTAACGTGGATTTTTATCGCTGAGATAGCGTGCTATTAGCAACGCCTATCTCAAAAGCGATAAAAATACTAGTGCTAACTGCCTAACGTGAGATTATCGCTGGAAACCCAGCGATAATCTCACAAAATGTGGTGTTAGCTTGTTGATAGGCCCTCACAAACTTAGCCATGATATCCACCTTCCATAGGATATCATGGCTAAGTCAGTCCTGAAGCAGGCGAAAGGAAAGTAGTGATAACAGGGGTTATCGCTACTTTTCTTGCCGCTATGCTTCATAGCGTGGGGCTTGATGATAGGAGAAATGTCGCTTAGTGACATTTCTCCTGTCATGTTAGGTCAGGAACGCCCACTTTGCATCTCATTAGAGATGCAAAGCTGGGCGTTAAGATTTTGTGCGCTAAAGCAAGGTTTCACGCGTTAGCGTGACCTTGCTAATTAGGCGATAAAATTACTTTTCTATCGCCGCCTTGTAGATATGCCCCTTCATTTGTTTATTGGCTACATTTGTAACACGACACATACCAAAGGAAAAGCGCTTCCAAGTTTAATAACAGGAACCTTGTTGTGTTGAGACTGAAAAATTGAGCACTTTACTCTCACTATGTCCTCTAAACATTCCACTTCATGGCTTGTGGGTTATGGCCATCATGAAAGAACCAGGACGTATTCTACAATCCGCTCGATATAATTAGAGCTCTTTCAGTGACACACTCTTAGGCAGACCCGCTGCCTACCTTCTTAATGGCAGCCCTTCCAGATGCGCCTCGTACAGAATGTAAAATCCCTTCACATCTGCAAGGCCACACACTGGACAATGCACGCTGTGTAAACTGGTCAGATTACTTAATAATTGAGTTTAACTTCCATTAGCCCTAAGTGGTGTTTGCATCTAAGACCCCCCCAAATTACACGGCAAAAACAGGTCTCATAATTTTGCTACTTGTATTGGAAATAATTTAGGGGTATCATGCCATACTAAAAACATGGGTATCGCATAGAATATAATCTAAAAATAGCTTTTCAGTTGTGGTTAAGCACCGGTTCCGTGAGTGATTCAATTGGCAATAGTGTCTCTCCATGTTTTTATAAAAGTGAACCAATGCTCATTATAGATAGTATACATTTGTTATGCTACCTCGGGACACAAAAGTGCCTACGACCATTTGATCCTTAATTTTTATACAAACAATCTGGGCCATTAAAGTTCAGGCAGTGTTGTTTAAAAAATGAGATGTCATACATCTAAGACCTATTTTATAAATAATGTGGTTTGCTAAAACACGTCCAACAATTTTTTGCGCTCGCAAATGGAATAGTGGCCCATTTTCGACCGCATCATAGGTCTGACCTTAAACCCCATTTTGCGAGTCAGTAACCTATCACCTACTTGCAAAATTGGGTTTGCGAATCGCTATTAGGAACGGCCGAGCCAAGGGTGTCCCTTCCTAATAGTTGGCGCAAAACACTTGCAGTTTACCACCCATTTCAAATGGGTGGTAACCCACTCGCAAACAGGAAGGGAACCCCAGGGGACCCATTCCCCTTTGTGAATGGCATTGAGAATATTTTTTAAGAGCAGGCAGTGGTCCCGCGGCCTACTCTTAAAAAGTGAAACAGTAACATTTCATTTTTCTTTTTTACATGCATCCCATTTTCCTTTAAGTAAAACGGGCTGCATTAAAAAAAAAATGCTTTATTTAAAAGCAGTCACAGACATGGTGGTTTGCTGGCCCAAGCAGGCCACCATCCCTGGGAGTGCTAACCATTCCTAATGGGGTTACAAATTGCACCTGCCTCATTAACAATAATGAGGCAGGCAATTTGCGACCCCATTAGGAATCACAAACAGTGTCTGAGACACTGTTGTACATTCCTATTTGCGAGACGCAAATTGCGAATCGCAAAATGATGCAATTTCTGACTCGCAAAGTGGTGAGGTCGCACATCTGGCCCGTAATCCTCAATACAATCCTGCAGTATAAAGAGTAAGTCCTTCCACTTAGCACAATCCTAATTAATTGTTATTTAGGGGGTGATAATAAACAGTTAAGCTTCAGTATAATTACCAGTGAAGGGGAACAAATGACCGTTCACAAAAACTTGCTTATCATCAGACAGCAGTCAGCCAGGGGACTGTGTCCAGTTCCCCTGGTTTTGCCTGAAGTTTTTATAACTATGTAAAGGCAATAATAAAATATGAGGTGCTGCAAAATCTAAAAAAGAAGCGAGGCTTTAGATGAACAGGTAAGGTATGACTGTCAAATGTTAAGTACTGTGAGGATGTTAGTCTGTACAAGCAGTCGGCTTATCAGAATACGGATTGAAGAGTGCCTGAGTCAGTATTGCTGGTGACGGCATATTAGTCCTCCAGCCAGATGAACCTTTTTGCTGTACTTGTGACGAACTTAGCAAACCCAACGTCAAGCACTGTGGTGTCCAGATTCAAGGACACGATGATGGTCTGTCGAAAGGTGCAGGCACTGAGTTTATTCCATTCTCCTCATAGGTTAGCCCTGTGTTCTTTGAGCAGCTCTGGGCAGACGTACCACGTGTTTGAGTGATTCCTTGCTGGTTGGACAGCCCCTGCAGGTTGCGTTGTCACTTAGGCGACGCCAACTGGCTCGATGGTACAGGAAGGGCCACTCCCCCAACCTGAGGGACATGATCTTTTTTTCCAAAAGACTGCACATGTGCAGGAAAAGTAAGATGCCATGATACCTGGTTTAAACCTGGCTATAATCGACCAGGCATGTTGGCGTTTTGCCATTTGTGCTCTGTCCAAATGAACCGACCAGAGACATATACTCCTCTTAATGTACATTTTGTGCTGAGACGGGTTACTGTCCCAATAATATTTTGCTTCTAAAAGCTGCAGTGAGTCTTCTCGGTGTCTGTGATGTTTCCACCCTAGTTGGACAGCTAGTTAATTCCTGCCACAATATTGTCTCCAGGCTGCCTGCTCCAGAATTTTGTAACTGATTGCACAGTTAAGGTAGGCACCTGCCCCTGCCGCTTGCTGATCTAAGAGTCCAAAATCAAGTCTTACCTTGGCAGGACATGAGATTTTCAGTAGACTAAGTGCTTGCTTATAAATTCTTACGATGAGTTTGTTCAGCAGGCTTGATTCTTTTCCTAGCATGATCTCGTGACCGTAATATAAGGAGGTGGACATTTGTGCCCTCATTGCTGTTATAAATGGAGTCAAGCTTGGGCCAGATAGCCATTTAGCTAACTTTGTAAATGCCACCTGTAACGTTAGTGCTTTAGCTCCAACCTCTTGCCGTCGTTTTGTAAAGGCACACCTCATATTAATGTGGACCCCTAAATATTTGTGGGAGTGTTCCCTTTGAATACTTTGGCCATTGTAGAGCCACCCTCTTCCTTGATATTTTTTTCTCCAGTAGTGTATTACCTTTGTTTTCGTCAGGTTCGCCTCCAGTTCATTTGTAGATTTATAAATGCTAAGTTGGCCAAGAAGCTGCTGTAAGCCTACCATGTTATAGCTGAACAATGATAAATCGTTTGCGTACAGCTGATTACTGACCCAGTTGCCACCAATTTTTGGAGGGTGACTATAGATGCCATCGAGGGATTGTGATAAATCTGAAGAGATTGAAGAGAAAGGTGCCAACACACACCCCTGTTTTACCCTACGTGATGTTTTTATTTTCCTCGAGATCTATGCTTGCTCGCCCATATTTATGAGGATCCATGTGTTGGTGTGGAGCAGAATGATGGCCTCCAATAAGGTACGTGGAATCCCCCTTTCCTGGAGCTTAGACCACAGTAGCCCCCTTGGCACACGATCAAACGCAGCCTTATAAATCAAAAAAGCAGAAGTGTAATAGTGATTTTGAAGCTGCTGCTTTGTCCATCAAACTGATATTGCAAGTAAATTGGTTAAGGTTCCTGATTTTGCTACAAATCCTGTCTGATTAAAGGGAGTGGATGTTTTTGTGTAACCCACAATGACAGATCTTCCAACAGCAGGCTGGCATAATACTTAGCATTGATGTCTAAACGGGCTATCAGCGTGTAGTTTTTGGGGTCAGATGTTGTGTTCCTTTATAAATTGGATGTATTATAGCCCCACGCCAGGTGTGTGGTATCCATGATGTAGTCTGACAATAGTCAAATAGGGTTGCCAACTGTTCGGCCCAAAACTCGGTATCCTGTTTACAAAGACCCTGTAGTAGTCCATTTGGCCCAGGGGCTCCGTCTGTGTGGCCTTTGATTATCATTTGGGCTAATCGTTTTACCAATGCTTCCAGGGCTTTAATGTCCGGATGATGTAACTCCAGTTGTTGCGGGTAGATTTCGTTATCTGTTATGGGTAATGTGTGGTCGGTTCTATCTAGGAATTGCTTGCCTTACTTTGAAGTAATCGTACCTGTGAAGGGTTGTAATTGATTTGTTTTTGTCAGAGGAGCCATTTTTATCAAATTGACAGGTGAGTCAACTTCCTTGTCTCTGGCTTCAAAGTAGGTGGTTAGGAAGGATGCCCATTCCTCTTCCGAAATGTTTGCACTGCTCAATCCCCTCTGAACGTTCGTTCTCCCATTCACAAGAGATCAGAAAACCTTTGGGTTTAAATTCTTACTTCCGTGAACTAGTTTTATCCAGAACTGCGTTTTTGTTTCTCTAGAGACACTGCTTGGGCTCATCTTAGCGCAGAGTTGTGTGCGTTCTTGAGTTTCTTAATCTCAGCTGTGGTGATAATATGAATTCCTCTATTGAATCGCCGAATAGTGTGGGCAGATTTTTGGAGCAATTTGTCGGTGAAAGTCACCCATGTTGTCGTTGAAGATATGTTGTCTATACTTCTCTCACCTAAAAGAGCTCTACATGCTGTCATGATGGTGGGTATGGAGTGATTTGTCCATTTTAACCTTTTGAAGTTCTCCGTATAAGTTCCACAGGTTGTCGATCTCGTCATTACTGTTGTGATATGAGGAAAGACAAAGTTATTATTTGTGGGTGATGGTCACTTTCCCTCAATGCGGCAATGTAATAGTTCACTATCAACAGGATAATTTCCCTGTTGTCAATATTGTAGTCAAAGAAAGTATGCATGTGCCCATTTGTTCTTGTCCAGTTCGGTGGCTTATCCTGAGAGAAGCGACTATTCAGAATTGTGTAACTCATACTGGTAAGTTGTAGGACCATTTATTCACCAAGCTTGCTGTACTTGCTGTCGATGGGTTTTGTTTATTCCATGATGTTTTTGGGTCTGCCAGGGCACATTTCTTCATAAATTTGAAACAGTCAAATTGACGTAGGCCATTAATCCCTGAGACTCCATTTATTTTCCTCTACTATGTTTTGCATTGACCTCTTTGATTCATTCTTATCACAAGTAAAGAATCTTATCACAAATTCTTCCATACCTCTTCAGTCTAGACAGCAATCCCACTGGTCACCCTGGTTCACCCTTGTTCTTGTGAAAATGAAACTACTGAACCAATACAAAATGGCCTAAACATAGGAGAACTGTTGATGAGACAGTTAATCTAACTCTGTTAAAAAGTTATAAAACACGTTTTAAACTCGCCAAATGTAACTTCTGAGATCAAACTGTTGCAAAAGCAAAAACATCTAGAGAATCTCATCAAACTGAAGAACTCTATTGTCAAACCATTACACTGTCTCTGAGTGTTACACCTTACTACAATTCTGCAAGGACCTTAATACGTTCTCGATTAACATGATTAATATTATCAGACAAGAGCTGCTGGTGACTGCTAAAGTATTGTCTCTGGCCCACCCTTATTCAGTTACTATTTCAAACTCCTTTACTTTGACCCCAACTTCCACAGAACAAATTCTGCATGTCAGTGCTACCCTCAAACTTACAGATGTTGCCTCAGACTCAGACCCAGGTTGATTACTTAAAGATTATGCTGTGTTACAGGTACATCCTTGATGGCCCACCTGATTAACGTCTCCATCTTCGAAGATAGCAATTTACCCCTTATAACCTCTCCATCTTTTCACTATCCCGGATCAACCACACATTAATAAGATTATCTGTTCCCAATACCTAGATGTAACATCACACCTGCAAACAAACTCATTATCTCATTATATTGTCTATGAGAAATTTCAAGAACATTTCTCCAAATGTTCGATCCTTAGCATATTACACATCTCTTTATCATGTAGACATCACAAACCATATTGACCATATCATAACCCAATTTCACTTCAAATGTAAAATGGTATTTGATCACCTAGCACCACGACTAAAGACTAAAATTGAAAAAAAGCAGCTACAGCATGTTCAATCAACAGCACATCACGCTGAAACAAAAAGGCAGAAAGCTTTAGTGAGGCTGGCTAAGACAGCACAAGGGATCAAAGAAGCTTCTACATCACATGACATTAAATATAAATCTATCCCACCAAGAAAACCTTCTACACTGATTAGATCTCCTAGGCAAACCCTTCCCACACAGAACTCTTTACAATATATAAAGGAGTATCCTTCTTCAGTGGCAAACAGAAACACTCTAACTTGCTCTTTCAAACAATGTGCAATAAACCGGCCTCCTGCTTTCCTTGGAAAAAGTAATTAGTAAATTAATCTATAAATATTTCCCTGATTACTCTGGTGAACGACCTCCTCTCCCTAACAAACTCAGGTACATCGAACTAATCTCAGCCGAAGACATCATTAAGAAAGTATCAAAAACGAGACCACCTGGATCAATGCTAAATCCATGCTCTGCTAAATTCATAAACATGAACATTGCAGCCTTAGCCGAAGATATTGTGTACATTACCAATGTTTACCCACAGAGGTAATTTCCCTGAAACTCTAAAATACCCACCCTTTTACCCCTACACCAAAAAATCGCACCTAGGCTCCTTCACTCCAAGCAACTACAGACCCATCTTAATGCTTCATTTCCTGGCAAAGATCATTGAATCTGAGGTAGCTAACCAACTCCAGATCTACAGAGAATCAAACAATCTGCTAGTTGATACACAATCAAGAGGTACTAAATCCAAATTGATGGACAATAGAGAAAAAGCACTAACCTCGAGAGATCAACATCATACATCTGCTCTCATCCTGGTAGGCCTCTCAGCTGCATTCAATAGCTATCTGTATTCAAGACTATAAATCTCTCATTCTATTATACCTCCCAGCTGCCTTCAACAGCTTCATTCGGCACTACAGATTGCAAAACACTCCAATACCTCCTGAAGCTCTGGTTCAACATTACTGAAAAAACATGAGAATTATTTAAATCTTACCCACATGAATGAAAGCAGCAAATAAATCTCAATATAGATGTCTCAGCATCAACTACTATGATATGTGGTGTCCATAAACGATCAATACTCCCCCTCCTTTTCAAATTATGTCCTCTAGCCCACCTGAGCGATTTAAAAGGTCTTAAAAGCCCTTTAGGTGCTGATGACACACAACTTAAAGCCAGCCTAGACCACTTGGTCCTCACAAACTCCCGGCCTATCACTAATGTTCCGGGCTTGCGGGAATCCTGAAATAAATTGTAACCAATAATCTGCAGTCCTATCTGAATCCTCACAGATCTCTCCCTTTGCAACCTTTAGTGTAGCTCAGGGTATTAAATCTCCTCTGATTGTTTTTGTGGCTGATGCAATTAGGCTTGCAAATGAAGGAGCAGTTTGGCTACTTGTGATGCTGGATCTCCTGGTGGTGTTTAAGACTGTGGACCACCCTATTCTTTTTAGCAGAGTCTCCTTTGTAGCCCATCTAGACATATTGCTTTTGAATGGTTTGCATCATTTCTGTTTTTCCACTATAAAAAAGCAACCCTGGGTCCTCCCTCTAGAGGCCATATCATGAAGTGGGGTTTCTCACGTGACCCCAGCCCTCATTAACATATAGCATGCCCCAGTATTTTCCCTTCTTAATGACTGCCATATAAGTGTAAAAACATAAGCAAATGATGCCCAAGTGTACGTTAAGTTCTGTGGGTGAAATGTACCGACTGACCTGCAAATCATTCTAGAAAGAGTCCAAACATGGATAGGTGAGGACTTTTTTAAGGTAAACAATGACAAACCTGAACTGATTCTGTTTGCAGCCAAAGCAGAACTAAATTAGCCATGCTGCATATTCCAAATATTATGGTGATAATCTGACTGCTTCTTGATGTGATAATTCTTGGGTGTCACCAGTGACTTCGGCACAACTGTAGTAGCCAGATTAGGATTGGAGCTAGTAGTTTCTCCCATCATATTACCAAACTGAGATCGATACTCCTACTCCTGTCCATCTAAACACAACTCCCACGGCGAGGCTGCAATTAACTCCAGACAGGGCTACTGCAGCTGACTTTATGCAGGTATTATGTGCATCTGCATTTTTTCAGGTATACACAGTTTGGTTGGATCCAAATGACTAAAGGCCGTATTACGACTTTTGGCAGTGCGGGAGCAGGCGACCCGCCACCGTCATGCCCCCGCACCGCCAAGAGTCGCTGCTGCCTGCCAGGTTACAAATAACTTTGTAGTCTGACGGGAAGGTGGCATGGCAGCCCCGTGGTGTTGCTGTTTAAAGGCTTATTGTGATTCTTAAACAGCACAGCACTGACATGGGACCGCCAGTGCACAATCCTGCACAGGAATAGATGCACCATGTCATGCATTCCTTCCAGTGCAGGAACAGGGGGTGCAGATTTATAGGGGTGCTCTCCATGTGCCCCTCTGAATCCACCCGCAGGCCCAGAAGCACAAAGGGACCCTGTAGGGCCCCCTTTGTTGCCTCACCAATACCCTTTTCATAGTGGTGCGACTACCATGAAAAGGATGACGGTGAGGCAACTCAAAAATATGTTTATGGGTGCCGCTGCGGCACCACCAGCATATTTTGGCCTCAGACTACTGCTAGTCCACTGCAGGATCCTTGATCCATGGCCGTAGCAGTGGTTCAGTGGTGGTCCGACCGCCACACTTATAATACTGCGGGCAGTCCTGCAGTGTGGCAGTGGTTCGACCGTCACCACGACTATGGCGGTCCCATGGTCCGCCGAAGTAAAAAAAAAGGCCCTAAAACTAATCTAGGGCTTTAGGAATACAAACCACATCACATCAGCCAAATGATCACTTCAGTGTCTGCCAGTGAAGGGCAGGATTACTTCTAAACTGTAATGCTGGATGTATAAGTATATGGTCAGCCTAACCCCAAAATACCTCATTAACCGTATCCCTGCCTATTCTCTTAACCACTCATTCTGCTGTCTTTCCCAAAATGTGTTCTCTCTCTGGCTGTTAATGGTAGCCTGGAGTAAGTCCAGCACCGTACATGGCCTACCACTGGTATTGTCATTCACTCCCATTGAAAATAACTTAGGTAGTGATCTAATTATTTAAACTATTTAAAATATATAAATTTCATTTGATGTTAAAAAAGTTATCTATAAACAAGACATATTTATTCTTTCACTTTTATTTATTTTAATAACATTTTCATTCTAAAAGGTATTGTGATATTGATTTATATTAATATATTTGTATGGTGTTTAATTATTCTATATATCACATTTAATACGTTCAATACATAATACAAATATAATATTTTTACTTTAGGTGTTTGTTTTCTTAATTTAAACTTCCGAAAAAACAATTTATTTTAATTTAATACATTCAACATTTCATTTTTAATTTAAAATTAAATTATTGTTGCTATACCTTTTTTACATCTTTTCTACATTTATAATAAACATATAAAGATTTTCTTAAAAAGGTTTCATCAACTTTCACCCTACACTTTACCTTAGGAAAATCTCTGCCCTGATGGCAGATGCCGACAAGTGTGTATAAAGCCAAATAAGGTCATAAAGGTTTAACAGTAAATCCTTATGCAATAATCTACACAAGTTCAATACATAATAAAAAATATAATATTTTTACTTTAGGTATTTTTTTCTTAACTTGAACTTCTGAAAAATAATCCTATTTTATTTTAATATATTCAACATAATTAAATTTTTAATTTAAAATGTAATTATTAATGCTATAACTTTTTTATATGTTTTCTCCTTTTATAATGAACATATAAAATTAATTAACATTAATATTTAACTAAAATGTATATTTTTTTAAAGTTTGATAAACTTTCACTCTTTCCCCTATACTTTACCATAGGGAAATCTCTGCCCTGATGGCGGATCCCGCCCAAGTGTGTACCATGTCAAATAAGGTCATAAATTCATCACTAGCAGTAACTTTAAGATCGTATATGTCTTTTTAGTGACTCCACCCCCTAGTTCAGGGGGGGGAGGACTTTTGTCTACACTTTTGAGTAACTTTGCAGTCATAAATGGTAAATAGCCCAAAGTGGTATGGTCACTCAAAAGTCTGCAATAATCTCCACATTTAGATTTAACTTTATAAATAGGCCCCTCAGAGTGGAGATTTGTGGTCTGGAGGGGCACCAAAAGTGCACCCCTAATCTCTGGAGAGTGACTAGTGTCATTTCTCTAGTTGATAAAGGCTGACAGTGATTGCACCAGTTTTTAATAAAATAAGTTTAATTAGACTTTTCCCTTTCAACTTCAGTGGGAGAGTGTTAAGTGGCTTCTCATGTTGAATTTATCTGCCAGCACCTTTTCACCCAAGTCCTCTGCTATATATCCATGTGGAAAAATGATTGCGGGTGCATATGTAGTGTGCATATGTATAGTAGGATGAATTTGGAGATTAAATTTGAAAGGAGACAGATATCCATTTTAAAATTCCTGTGTGTAAATGGGCAACAAGATGGAGTTCAGAACCAATCCTTATGGAAAATACAGGGAGGTACACTAAACATTCCTGAGATCCTTTTGAAGTAGACCTGGCTCCATTGAAGAATGAGTGGGACTCAAAAAAGTATTTTGATGTGTAGGACAGAGGTAGGGTGTAGACAGAGATGTGTAGTGGCCATTTAGAGAAGGACTTCTCTTCTTTTGCACCTCTATGTATATGGAAGTCAGGACACCCCTTCTGAACCCATCTTTCTACTTGCCCCCAGATCATTTTTTTTTATAGCTAGGCTGTTACTGAGAAGGAATAAAACCACCTGAGATCAGAAAGATTCTGAAGCAGAGCTCTGCAATGAGAGTTGTAATCTACTAGTCAGGTATGCATATGGGTCAGATTCCCTAGATCAGTGTTCCCGGGAAGCTAGACCCTCCTTTCAGGTTGGAAATAGATTTGATGAGGCAGTCCCTGTTTATAAGCTGCAGGACAAGTACTGAAGCCAAACAAGTAGGTAGTCAACTATCTTTAATCACGTTGATGAAGTGTCATAGTTTGGGTACAAGTGCAAGTGCTGGCAGGTCGTGTAGGCCCCATACACCATCCTCCAACACCGTGGCCACCATTCCCACTTCTCTGCTGAAGAATGGTGGCATCGCAAAATATCAAGGCTGCCAAGTTCAATTTGCACCTAATGCCTATTTTCTTCTATCACCCTACACTTTCTGAGTCTTTATCTTTTGCATGTTATTTTTCTTCCTGCTTCTTCACTTATCACTATTATCCAATCTTTTCTTCCATCTTTTAGCCCTAGTGTTTTCCAAGATCATTTAATTTCACTAAAATTATTTGTATAAAATACTTTCTTATATGGGCGTTCAGACAGCCCTGTTCATTCATTAGCACATACACACAAAGTAGTTTCTTTAAGTACCAGAGAACACTATGGGCCTGATTAGGATAGTGGCCCGACCTCCACATTACAATGTGGTCGGTCAGACCGCAGAGGGCTGAGGGACAGACCGATGCCTCCGACAGCCTCAAGGAGCCCATCGGGACATCGGTCGGACCATAATCTCTACAATGGGCAACGCCATAGGGAATAGGATTTCCCTTTCCAACAGCCTTTTCATGGCAGTCCTACTGACATGTAAAGGCTGTTGGAAAAGGACTTCTGAGGCCTATAGCAGGGCCCCCATAGGCCTCCTCTATTTGGCCTTGGGGGCACATGTGGTGCCCCCCAAACACTGATCTACTACGTGCCAGGCACCAAATGGTGTCTAGCAACGGGGCATGAATGTTCAGAAACATCCCCTTTTCAATTGTGGCTTGTGCTGTGGCCCTTTTATGGGCTGCAGCACAAACAGCAATGGAAAAAGGGATGTTTGCGACCACCTGCAAGGCATTCGTATACTAACTGGGCTGTCTGGACCGCGAGTCCTTGTCTGACAGTCTCAAGCCTGAAATGATGGAGGTTGGACACGAGCCCTCGTAATGAGGCCCTATGGCAACATGTGCTTTTTAGATCAAAAAATATTTTCGCTATTAGCCAATACTAATTTTTAGGTTGCTGCAGGCCTGACAGCTTCCCCTACAATAAAGTTTTATAAAAATCATGTTAAATAAACACAAAACAAAAAGCTGACAGTCATCTGCTGACCTATTTGTTTGAAAAAATTTAAAAAAGAGAGTTCAAAGATTTTCTTAAGCGGCTATTGCTGCAGAATGGCAGCATTGCAAAACAGCAAGGCTGCCAAGTCTTAATTGTACCTCACGCCTCTTTTCCTCCATCCCCCCACACTTTCTGTTTCTTTATCTCATTCATGTAGGTTCTTTTACTCTCTGCTTTCTCACTAATCACTATTTTCCTATCTTTTTCTTGCACTTTTTAGCTCTGATGTTAGCCAAGATCTTTTGATTTTTTAAATTAATATATCAATAACATTCCTTTTTACAGGGGCTTTCAGCTAGCCCTGTTCATCCATTAGTCTGTTATTTTGTCATTTACATTTTTCTTCTTCCCACTGAAGCATACTGCATGGTGAATTGGTTCAGCTCACTTTAGCTATTGACGAAACTCACTGTAAATGACAGTATTCTTCTCTTTTACAAGGAGCACATCCACACACAAAGTAGGTCCTTTAAGTACCAGGGAGTACTAAGGCAATATGTACATTTGAGAACCAAAAATATTTTTACTATTAGACAATTTCTTCTTGATGAGGACCAGACAGCTTCCTCAACATCAACGTTTTGCATAAACCATGACAGAGCAAAACAAGCCAAAATGCGGGCCGCTGACAGCAGACCTATTGACCTTGCCAGTGTTGATTTTCTTCTGCTGCTATCTTGCTAATTCTCACTTGCTTTCTCATCTGCACTTTCATTCTCATTCACAGGGTGGTTCTTGTTTGAAGACAAAATAAATTAGAACATACCATTCTAAACAGCACTCAGCTCATTGGTGCCGGTGAGCGAGTCCGCCAATGCATGCTGCTCCCCCTGTCATGAATAACTACATTCCAAACCCAAATGTAATACTTCAAACAGAAGCACAAAATGGTGAGCCATTTCCAGTTCCTACACCATAGTTTGATCATGAAGTTTGTGGTGAACAACTGGTAGAAAGTGTGCCCCTCCTCACAGGCATATGGCACTTTGCATTTCACAGTTTCAACCTCTTCTTCTTAAAGTTAAAACCTCAAATTAGTAGAAGTTATTAAATTGGGAGAACTGGTCATTTTGCTGTGTTCTAACATCTTGAGATACTTCCTTGTACTTGTATTTCTTCTTTAGACACATTGACTGCGCAGCATCTTCAAGAGGCTATACTTAATTAGAAAAAAAAAAACAAAAAAAAATATTTCCCTATTCAGAGAAGGAAAATCATAATATAATGGACATTTCCCAAAATCGAAGGAAACCCACAACAAAATAAAATTTATCAAAGCAAACATATAACTGACATAACAGAAAAACCAAAAACATGCTTCCTTATCTATCTCCCCAAAAACTCTTTTCCAGAGCTAGGATTAATATGAAGACTCAGCAGCAACCAAATCGCATGAAGAAAGAAAGCATGTGGCTGAGCTACTTATATACACTAAAACCTAGAGCTAGATTATGAGTTTGGCAGTCCATAGGACCACCAAGCCCCGGAGGTGAGGTGGTTAACCGCCGCACCAGATATCTGGTGCGGTGGTTACCCGCTGCCCAGGATATCTGCATTCCAAATTTTAACTTCGACAGTATGACCACAAAGGGACCGCCACAGCCGCTAGGAATCCACGATCCCTGGTGGTGGAGTAGCGGTGTGAGGCCACAATATAAGGCGGCCACACCAAGCATATTACAAGTTTCTTTACTGCCAGCTTTCTCATGGCAGTGTTCACACAATGAAACTGCTGGCGGTGAGGAAACTAAGGGGGCCCTACAGGGCCCTCTAATGCCTCAGGCTATGGGGATGCATGCAGGGGGGCACATGTTGTGCCCTCCTTTTTGCATACACACCCAGTACCTGCATGGCAATGTTTTAACAGGTCATGCTGTGCAGGAACTTGCTTTAGCGTTTCTATTGTGGTGCCTTTTTCAATGACACTGCCGTGGAAACGTCAAAGAACCGCCCACCAGACAACGAGAAAACTTGTAATCTGGAGGGTGGCCGGCAGTCGAGTTTGGTGAGGCAGGAGTGGGGCGTGGCGTGCCGCCACACTCCCACACCACCAAACTTATAATCAGGCCCCAAGTTCCTATATCAAAAATTTGCCTGAATTTTAGTAGAATTCAAAACTGTTAGGTGATGTAGCATAACTTGTCCATACTCATTCAAGACGTTTGAGGTGTCAATTTAATTCTTAGGCTTCTACATGGTCATCCAAATCCGTGAATGGAGCTGATGCAGATTATTGGTCATATTTAAAAATGTACCTAGACCTAGAGATGGTGTAACTAAAAGATAGACAAGCAGGTTTACTGAGAATTCATGCACCGCAATGCATCAATGAAAGTTGCTGTGCTGCATTGCATGAATGGGAAAGAGCTGACAAGTGCCATATTACAGGGACTGTTCCCATGGGGCACAGGGTCAAGACTGATTTGCATATGGCTGGGTCCAAACTGGGGTGGCATAGTGGGCAAAAAAACGATGGATTTAACTCAGATCTTTTAACTGGGGGAGAATGTTTGCATTGTCAGCATTCCGTCGATCATTTGTTTGCTGTAACACTTTTCACCCTAAGTGGGATGGGTATGCCCAGATGTTGGTCCCTTGCTCCCTGTGCCACTGGATTCAAGCTAGCCTGGCTGAAGAAGGGTGACATACCCTGAAACCGGTCCCAGGATGCTTGTTTCTGGTCCAGGGAGGACCTGACCTGGCAGTTCGGTCCGGACTGTTCCCATGGGGCACAGGGTCAAGACTGATTTGCATATGGCTGGGTCCACAGTGGGGTGGCATAGAGGCAAAAGAACAATGGATTTAACCCAGATCTTTAGACTGGGGGAGAATGTTTGCATTGTCAGCATTCCGACCATCATTTGTTTGCTGTAACATATTACAGGGGCATGGCACTTTTCAGCTCTCTTCCAGCAAGGGAGCACATGTGGCTGCCTAGCACCAACACAGGCATCCATGCACCGTGTTGCACATGTGCCTCCATTACTGGTAGGATGGGTTTTGTGGAGAAAGGGACACCTTTCTGCACAAAAAACATCCTTAGAGTCATATTCCTCTTTCTATGTATGATGCAGAATGACCCTCCCACATCTTGTGGCAAGCTTCATCCTTGGCAATCTCAGGCCACATAGGTAAGATAATACTACCTGTGAGGACTCAATCTCAATAAGACAGAGTTTTTCTTAAAAAGTGTATTAGAAAAAAGTTGGATTCAGATCAGCTAAAAATAAAAACCTTGAGGAAAAACTAAGGAATATATTTAATGGTGGGTACATAAGGTATACTTAAAAACAGAAATGGGTGGGTGGTGATTAGGTTCAAAGACCTGTTCACTTGAGTCAGGACAACATGTTTCTGCCCTCGCTGATGGCAAAAACAGGTCAGGGGCGTTTGTCAGGGCAAAGAGGTTCCCTGCCTCTAACTCTACCTAGAAATAAATGCACAAATGTAGGAAAGGAAGTTCCTACCTGCACAAAAGGCATAAGTGTGAAATCAAAAGTAAAAAGAGTAAATAATTTCTTCACAAATTTCATTGCTGGCATATGACATTGCTGTAAGTCATGCAGTCTGAATTATAATGATTCACACAACGTGAAAAATGCAAGGGTGACACTGCATTGCGAACAAAGGCAATACACGTATGTTCAGTCAAAAAAGATCTCACAAAATTCCTGAGGAATGCTTACCCTAAGTATGGTTTAAATATGCTTCTTGATCAGGTTGGGGGAGGCACCCCATGTAGCCACACAATATTGACTTCTACTTACGAAATAAGGAGAGGGGGAAGATTTATTTTTCATTCATCGTTATTTTTTAATCCCTTTTTTTGTACTCTGCCTGCACATAAGCTCTCAGTTCCAGGACACCCGTTTGGTGACAGTTGTGCTTTACAAATGCTATAAATAAATAAAACATGTCTCTGGCCTGCCACTGCAGCCTGTAATGCAGTTTTAAACTGTCATTTCGACATAGCAAAATAATGATTTTGAGCGCAAACACAAATCTCTGGTGAGACCTGCTCTGTGTGCCAACAGCAACTATCTGTGATGACCCAGAATGCGAGCCCTGCACTTCATTGTGACCATCCACAATGATCAACCAGCGCAAAGTTCCATCGACGACCAGCTCTTCATGCTACAGCAATGACCCTCCGCGATCCTTGAGTGGCTCGTCATGCGGAAAGCCTCCTCCTCGCAACTTGCTCCAATGTAAACGTAACTCTTTGCACCAGATTTCAGACGGTAACTCTGCAGTGCGACTAACCTGGTCTCTGTATTAGACATGCAAACCATTACGGTCAGACTGAACTTGTGACTTTACCCCCGTCTCACGCAACCAGATAACTACGAGTGACGCGTTCTGCTTCTTGGAACTATTTTCACCAAAATCCTTATTCAATCAATATCTCTTGTGCTACTGATTGGATTTTGTTAATTTTGGTGTCATTGTATTTCTTAAACTTTACTTTATTGGTTCAAATGGGTTTGTGATTTTCCTGTGTTGTGTCTTCACTTTATTACTGTCTGTGTAGTGCATAAAGACTATATACATTGCCTCTAAGGTCAGCCTGACTGCTTTTGTGTCAAGCTACCAGAGGGTGAAGCACAGGTTAATTTAGTGACTTTTGTGGTACAGTTTGACAAGGATTTTGGGCGCTGCTTGAGTGGGGTTTCCATTCCATCAGCCAAAAAACAAATTTCTTACATCGGTGTTTAGTGAGGTGTTCAAGTGTTTGAGCCCGATTCACAGAACAAACTTAAGACTAAATCCTAAACTTACTACCATTTAGGTATTCACAGAATGCACCTACTACATCTGGTATTCACAGAGTGAACTTACTACTTTTGCTATTCACAAAATGAACTTAGGACTTTTGCTATTCACAGAATCCATTTACGACCACTAAACTTACGTCCGCACTCGGGCCGGAATTTCCGGCTCCCGAGCGGAATTTCCGGGTCCGGAGCGGAAAGTCCGCTCGCGGGCCGGATAGTCCGCCTCCGGGCCGGAAAGTCCGCCTACGGGCCGGAAACTCCGCTCTCGGGCCGGAAATTCCGCTCTCGGGCCGGAAAATCAGAATTGGGACCAGACTACATTAACTGTGGCCATTGATCATTTGAGCCAAGGGTAAACACCTGTCCAAGTCCCTACCATCCCCCACCATGCATCAGCTGACGCACTCCAGCCAATCCCAGCCAACAGCTCCAGTTAGCCATCATGTTGCTAGTGCCTACCATCCCCCACCATGATCCAGCTGAAGCCAATTAGCACTGATTGACCAGCAGCAAAAAACATTTAAAAGCAGCACACAGTGAAGGAACAGGTTTGGCCACACAGAGTGTGTGTTTGCAAGCTGACACCGGCTAAGAAAAATGGACCTCCTGAAGAGAAAGAGGAACTACACAGCAGAGGAGACCACCATGCTTGTGGAGTTCATTGTCAGGCACCACAAACGCCTCTATAGACTCCCACCCTACTGCACCAGTGGGACACAGTAGGCAGCCCTGTGGCAGCAATTATCCACTGCTGTCACAGCATTGGGGGAGGAGAGGCGCACTGTCCAGGACCTAAAAAACAAATGGCAGGATGAGCGGCTGAGGGTAAAGGAGAAATACTCCCGGACTGAATTACAACGGATCCTCCCAGCTGCATACTCTGGACCACGCATCCGCCTCACCCCACTGGAGGAGGATATCCTGACAACCATACACCCCCACTTGGTCCATGGGCTGCCTGTCAGTGACGTCCGCTACGTGGTACCAGGTAAGTGGGATGAAAAGATAAAGTGCATGAACAGAATGTCTGTGTTGCACTGTCAGTGTGAATAAGGAAGTAGTCCAAAGTGTATAAATAAATCCGTCAGTCAGAGACTCCTGTGTCACCCTCTGTATGTAGCACTACAAGTCCCACAATCCTTAGCGATGGAAATGGCAAATCCCACCCCCACTTCAGAAAACATGGGCACTGCCCAGTTGCAGTAATACACCAGCCCGCTAAGTAGCAATTGACAAATATCAGCAGAGATGCGCCAGTAACAATGCCACACGCAATCCAACTCTTGCGCAACCGCGGATGCGTCACTTTGACAATGCGGTGCACTGTGGCGCTGGGATAGACAGATGGGTGTCGCAACTGATGGCATTAGGGGGGTGCTCTGCTGGAGTAGTGTCGCAAGTGTGACGCAACTCCAATAATGTCCATGGACCGCCTACACCTAACGTTCAGGGTCACTCATTACATGTGCCTCAAACTGATTTAAGTTTGCATGGCACCACCCTATGAAAAGTGACTATGTGAAATGCTGTCGATTACAATGCATCACTTGTACGAGGCATAACCAAATAAACACACACCCTGTCTACATCACAGCTGATGCATGTTTAATGTTGCGCAGGACCGCACACCGTGAGGCATCCCCATAGATGCATAACATTGTGAATAATTCTACATGTGTCACCTGTATTACCCCACCGCTGTGTCACAGAAGTGACGCAACTGCGGTGTAAATGTATTACAAGGGGCGTGGAAACATGCCACTAAATATCAAAGAAGTTAATCACCCTGTGCCAGCTTAAAACACAAAGCAGAAGGTGAGAGAATCATCAGATCCAAAAATCAGACACCTATTCTGTTGTACATTTTCCACCCTGCCACGCCATTACGTCCCCAATGCACCACTGCTCCTACCTGCCCAGTCAGCGGCAGTACTGCATAACACTGTTAGCATGCAGAAGAAATGGGGAAATCACAGAAATGTTCCACAAGCACATATTCCAGATGTTTAGTTTTCTCTCTTCTCACCCATTGACACATTCAGCCAGAGCACAGACAACTGCCGCAGCAGAGGTCCCTGCATTGACTGGGAGGAATCGCCACCGTACAGTGATAGGCATACCACCCTCACCGACTGGTAAGTCAAAGTGGCCAGGAGATGGTCAAAATGCATACATTGTCAGGAGTGACCGAGGGACATATAGTGCCCACATATGAAAGTCAACCAGAGATGAACAAATAGCTGCATTACAATTGGCGTTGTCAATGGACATCCACCTTTAGCTAATTATAATTGTGAACAGCTGAAGACAATATATTACATGTCTTGGCTCATCAAACCTTCGTAATTGCGGAACATGACATGTTTTTCTGCAACAGCCCCAGACCTGGCAATCCAATCCTGTTATCGAGTGCCACAACTACTCAAAAGGGTGTCCCCACTATGTTGTAATGGTGTCTGTAGACGTAATCAATCAAACTAATTGACTGAAATATGGCAATGATGAACAAGTGAGATCCCAGGGTCATTAGTATTGACAATGCATACACTGTCCAACTTTGAATGTTTCCAATATAGATCAAATTCCCAGTCCACACAGCTGGTCATGTACCACTTACATTGTCTGGCTTTTGTGTTGCCCATCAACAAAACACGATAGTGGACCTCACATCAGGATCCGTAGACATGTCATTGTGATATTGGTTGCATCCAGGTAGTGGGCCCATTCGAAGTCATGTGGGAGCAATCATGAATTTACGTATAACACACTTCAGCAACGCTGGTGCCCACAACTGCTTGTGCTCATCCTTTGTGCCAGAAATCTAGTGCATCACATGTGGCTGCAGGAATGTAAAGTAGCAAAACACACTTATAATTGTAGGTACAACGAGGTCCTCCCAGAATCAAAGACACACACTGACTTCTGCTACAAGGTTGGCTGTGACATCTGTTCAGGGCCCAAACACTGTTCCGGTGCTGGGACAAGGGAGGGGAACCCAAGAATATATCAGGCTGACTGCTCATGAAATGTGCCTTTCACGTCCGCCGTATGTTGTATGTGTATTACAACACTGTTGTCCTGCATCACAATATGCTCACATATGGCATTTGAACCCATGCAAGATCAGACCCTGGTGGCTAATGAAAGGATGACACAAAATGTATGCCAAGTGAGTGCAGAATGGACATTCAATAGTACCATGAGTCATATGAAGTGACCAAAACACAACCTGCTTGCAATTCAATGATAGGAAACACCATGATGAAAATAGCATGGCTGAGGCCAACACTGATGCCAGTAGTGTACCTTTGAGATGAATCTAGGGCCTGCTAAGGTGAATCTTCATGCAGTTACACCTGCTAAATGACTAGGCTGAAGAGCAACACGCTAATCCAGTGCAGGCAGAAGGCATCAAAGCCTCTCAGCCTATCCGCAATGTGTGAGTATAAACCAAATGTTACATTCTGCTTGCCTCCTCTCCTACTGTATTCAAATGTATAGGTGAGTGTTTGACATATGAGGTTTGGATGTCTGCTGTACAAGACACCAATCGTCCTAAGCTAAGTAGTACCATGATCTGGGAAATAGAGTACGCAAAGAGAGGACACTCAAAGGATGGACATAAGACATCTGTGTTCTCTCATACAAATATGTGTGACTTCATGCGTGGGGAAGCACAAATGAGCAACATCATGTCCCTGACTGTTGCTAATCTCACACATGAAACCCTTTCTGACTTGATAACAAACAACATGAGACTCTGGAAATATGTAAGTCTGAATGGCTAAGGTGAAAGCAGTCTAATGGGGAGGAATCCGGGTCATTTATCCCTTCCTATCAGTAATCTTCTTATACATGTGTGTCTGTTGATGTGTCATCTTAGTGATGTCACTGCTGTGTGGAGGAAACAGCTGGCAACTGCTGCATGTGAACAGGTGCCCAAATGTAAAGTTCAGGAGCTAAACATGCTGCACATTGTACGTGATTACCCACAAATGGTCATTGAGAATGACATGTTGGCTCAGAGCTACCATCTGTGGTTGAAAAATATAGACCTGTATGTCTTATCACAGCTGCTGACCGGATGACACCACAGCAGCGTGCACCATCCCGGGGACTGAATGACATCCTGGCTGCAGCAGTTCAACCCTCGTGCACCCGTCCTTCAGGTAATTCTAGCATGAGGTGTGTCTGTTGATGTGTCATCTTATTGATGTCACTGCTGTGTGGAGGAAACGGCTGGCAACTGCTGCATGTGAGCAGGTGCCCAAATGTAAAGTTCAGGAGCTAAACATGCTGCACATTGTACATGATTACCCACAAATGGTCATTGAGAATGACATGTTGGCTCAGATCTACCATCTGTGGTTGTAAAATATAGACCTGTATGTCTTATCACAGCTGCTGACCGGATGACATCACAGCAGCGTGCACCATCCCGGGGACTGAATGACATCCTGGCTGCAGCAGTTCAACCCTCGCGCACCCGTCCTTCAGGTAATTCTAGCATGAGGTGTGTCTGTTGATGTGTCATCTTATTGATGTCACTGCTGTGTGGAGGAAACGGCTGGCAACTGCTGCATGTGAGCAGGTGTCCAAATGTAAAGTTCAGGAGCTAAACATGCTGCACATAGTTCTGGATTACCCACAAATGGTCATTGAGAATGACATGTTGGCTCAGAGCTACCATCTGTGGTTGAAAAATATAGACCTGTATGTCTTATCACAGCTGCTGACCGGATGACACCACAGCAGCGTGCACCATCCCGGGGACTGAATGACATCCTGGCTGCAGCAGTTCAACCCTCGCGCACTCGTCCTTCAGGTAATTCTAGCATGAGGTGTGTCTGTTGATGTGCCATCTTATTGATGTCACTGCTGTGTGGAGGAAACGGCTGGCAACTGCTGCATGTGAGCAGGTGCCCAAATGTAAAGTTCAGGAGCTAAACATGCTGCACATTGTTCTGGATTACCCACAAATGGTCATTGAGAATGACATGTTGGCTCAGAGCTACCATCTGTGGTTGAAAAATATAGACCTGTATGTCTTATCACAGCTGCTGACCGGATGACACCACAGCAGCGGACACCGTCCCGGGTACTGAATGACATCCTGGCTGCAGCAGTTCAACCCTCGCGCACCCATCCTTCAGGTAATTCTAGCATGAGGTGTGTCTGTTGATGTGCCATCTTATTGATGTCACTGCTGTGTGGAGGAAACGGCTGGCAACTGCTGCATGTGAGCAGGTGCCCAAATGTAAAGTTCAGGAGCTAAACATGCTGCACATTGTTCTGGATTACCCACAAATGGTCATTGAGAATGACATGTTGGCTCAGAGCTACCATCTGTGGTTGAAAAATATAGACCTGTATGTCTTATCACAGCTGCTGACAGGATGAGACCACAGCAGCGTGCACCATCCCGGGGACTGCATGACAGCCTGGCTGCAGCGTTGAAACCATCGCGCACCTGTCCTTCAGGTAATTCTGGCATGAGGTGTGTCACTGGCTTCGACTCCAAAGCCATGACAGAGATCCTGATTCCCCTCTGCATGCAATCAGCAGTTGTTGTGTACAAAGTGAAATACAAATCAGGAGTGTCATGTGCCTGTCTGACAATTGGTGATGCAGATAATTGAGAATGTTGTCACTTCCCTCTACAGCTGCTGGTTCAGGGACAGCTAGGCCTACAAAAGCCGTGAGGAGACAGGTCCAGCAGGTGACACTAGGGGGGAACACCAAGGGACAGAGAGTTGTGGCTGGAGCTGGTGAGTTTGCCTGTATCTATGTAACACCTCAGTGCTATGGTGTGAGCTGTCATTTGTGGTGGTACCCTACACAGGTCACATGATTCTCATCTGTTGATGCAAAGTACAGTTAATACAAACCCTTGTGTTGCACCACATGTCATACCAGGTCAATCCCTAATACGGTTGCAACCTCTGTTCCAGGGGATGCTGATGACGAGGATGACAGGCCTATGACCAGTGCGGGCCGACGGGGAATCAGAGGGGAGAATCCCCTGATCCTCCAAGCTGTGATGTCGGCTGCAAGCACTGCTCAGGAGGAGGAGGATGAATTTCCTGAGGACGTCTACTTGGTGGATGATGAGGACTACATGTCTGATGACGATGAAGATGCCAATGCGCGCTATCATGCCAGATTGGCTAAATCGGTCAGGGCATCAACTCCTCTGCCAAGCAACGTCCGTCAGCCCCCTCCCAAGCATACCATGGCCTGTCCCCAGACTCGAGCAAACCAGCCACAGCACCCACGCATCACAACACAGACATCACTCCCTCACAGTCCTCACGTCCAGGACCAACATGGTGGTTCCCCTACCCACTTTTCCCTAGACAGTGTATCCCTGCCATCCTCTCCACCATCTGGGGGTAGTACCAGCCCTGTTGTGCTGCCGGAATCCCCTGGGCACCATTCACCTGCCCACAGGCTCCCACCTGCCACCCCCCCACTGCTGTAGGACCTGCTCGTCCCATCCATGGCAGACAGCTGCAGAGAGGGCCTGCACCTGGCTGTGATGACCAGTGGGAGCAGGACTTCTTCCAACAGCAGAGCGATGTGAGGCAGGACATTAGTGCCATAGGGGCTACCCTGTCCGACATGTCGGACTCCCTGCAGGACATGGTCCACTTCCCTCAGGCGGTGGAGAGGCTGAGCCAAGTGTTGGATAGGATGGATAGGACTTGGCAGGACATGTCCAGAAATATGCGAGACATGCTATCCATCCAAAGGGAAGAGAGTGCAAGACACCATGCCTTGGCCATGAAGATGATGGACGGCATATTGAGAGTGAGCCAACCTTTCCCTTCACGGTCAACGCAGGGAGGGGAGCCATCATATCTGCCCACAGGACAGCACATCCCCACACCTGTACCAACTGCACAGCAACAGAGCAAAGGGAGACATCCACACCAGCGGCCTGAACTGGCACTCCCAACACCAACCCCTGTACAGGCACTCCCGCCACCTGCACAACCACCACCAACCCCTGTACAGGCACTCCCGCCACCTGCACAACCACCATCAACACCAGTACAGGCACTGCCCCCACCTGCACAACCACCAACAACCCCTGTACAGGCACTCCCACCACCTGCACAACCAAAACCACCCCCTGTACAGGCACTCCCACCACCTGCACAACCATCAACAACCCCTGTACAGGCACTCCCGCCACCTGCACAACCACCACCACCTGTACAGTCACTCCCGCCACCTGCCCAACCACCACCACCTGTACAGTCACTCCCGCCACCTGCACAACCACCACCACCACCTGTACAGGCACTCCCACCACGTGCACAACCACCAGCAACCCCTGTACAGGCACTCCCGCCACCTGCCCAACCAGCACCACCACCTGTACAGGCACTCCCACTACGTGCACAACCTGCCCTTGTCCAGGCACAACCATCAAGTGTGCATACACCATCTGCCCCAGCACATGTAGATGACCCTGGACAGTCCCTTGGACGGTACCCACCTCCACGTAGGCGGCGAGCCAGACCTGAGCACTCCGAGCGGTCATCCCCCCCCAAATTGCGGCGTCGCACTCACCAGTGACAGGAACCCAGGACAATGTAACCACGTGATTGTGTGTGCACCAAATAAACACCTACCAAAAATAAAATTCTGTTGTGTATCATGTCCTGTGTAACGATGTAGGTGGCCGCGAGATGTGAGAAGGTATGTGTGTGTGTGACACAGTTACAAGTGTAACCCATCATTGCAACAAGCCATTATGTGCATAGCAGATGACTCACCAAATATGTGTCCATATTCAGAACCAGACATTCAGAATGAAGTCAAACAAGTGGAAGTTATTAGTATTCCTAATTGTATTTTAAGAAGGTACAAAAGAACAACCGTCCGTTTGGAAGGGAGAAAGGAAAACAAATGATGATCTTAATGCAGAGGGAGATGGGAACCTGGATTGGGGTGGGGCAACAAAAATATAACACGTCAGGGAGCGTCAGGGAAAACAGTCTATTTACAAGGGGAAAATGAAATAATTGTTCACGTCAAAAGTCAAGTGTCCTTCTGGTCATCCTCTAGGAACACAATGTCCAGATCCTCAGAGTCCGATGCAGGCACACGTCTGGCGGGTGCAGGAACAGGCACCACTTGGGTTCGTGCCACACGAGGAGTACGGGGGGAAACAGCGTGGGCCAACGGACAGGGGGAGACATTGACGGTGGTATGGGAAGGGATTGGGGAGACAACAGACGACATGGCTGCGGTCAGTGAATTGATGCTGGTGGTGAGGGTGGCCATTGTTCGGAGCATGTCCTCTCGCATCATGCGTACCTCAATACACACTTGTAGCATGATGCGAGCGGACATGTCTGGCTGACCCACACACATCCACATCAAGTCCACTGGCACAGCCACAGGAGGAACAACACCGGGAGGGGCCTGGGTGGGACAGGAGGGATGTGGTGCCTGAGGTCCGGAGCCAATGATGTTGTGGAGCTGGCGGCTACGATGAGGGGGACTGGTTGCAGGGGATGTAGCTGGGGCCCCCGATGGAATGGGGGACTCTAGAGGTAGGGAGGGGCTGATGGCAGGCCCAGATTGTTTGTTGGCCTGCCCCGAGGACACCTCTTCAGGGACCACAGGTGAAGAGTCCTGAGGAGAGTAGCTCTCCAACACCTCATGGTCCGAGGTGTCGTGTTCACCCCCCCCCGATTCAATGTCTGCAGCCTCCACCCGGGATGTGGCACCAGCATCAGGGTGTCCCTTGTCAGTCTGGGTGGGCGCAATCCCCTTGCCTCGTGATGTTGAGGGTCCCTCCTCATCCTCCTCTTCCTTGCTGGTGGAAAGAGGGTGTAGCCGCCGCCGCACTGGTGGCCTCGCGCTCCGGACCTGGTCCTGCTGCCCTTCTGTTTCGCCAGCTGTGCCTGCTGAAATGTAAGCAAAATCCGAATATTATGTTTGTGTCATGCAGGAGGACGAGACACATTCATAGAGGAGCCAAGGTCAGACTTATTTTCCTCTGATCACACTCAATAGTTGTCAGTGTCTATGAGCTGACATTACGTGTATGTTCACCGTCATTTGCTGGATTGAGTCTGACATGGCCATCTCACGTGGATGTGTGTGGCATACACAACTGTATTGGCCAACCCTCAACCTGGCATTCTGGTGATCTGTGTGTCCTGCCACAGCTACATGTGCAGGTTCCAAAAGCAGTCCACCAATGGAGAACATGAAGTCCAGAATCTCAGATTATGGCCATTCATAGGGAGTCGCAGCTATTTAAGGTCTGGACAAGTGTCATCTGCTTTGTAGCATTGTATGGGACACGACAAGTGGCGAATGTGGGTCACACATGCACGGAGGCTCTGGGCTATTTCTGTAGCTAAATTGTGAGTCTAGCCTTTGGCTGTCCCCACACATGTTCTGACAATCCAGTGGCACATATTGGCTTTGGTGACTGATATGGTAATGCAGTACACCGCTGAACACTGGGGGAATTTAGTGACAGCTACCTGTACATGTGAAATGTGAAACAGGCCACTGAGGCTGAGACGTCTGTCAGTGGACACCCCTTGCAAATTTAGAAGCACTTAAGAGTGATGCAAGGATGTCAAAGTCTGTCTTGACTCCATGGCACATGATGTTTTGTCACAATTGGAACCCAAACTCTAAAAATGCAATGCAAGTCATAGCATCCAATACCCTTTGGCCTGCCATGCGCACACTGGACAGTGTCTGTACCATTGCTCATCCAATGCACACATGATTTCCTAGTGCCAATTGTAGTGGTGCGGGAAGAGCAGATTTCAGTATAAATCCACAATTATGGCTCATTTAGCCAGGTGTCATGACGAAACTCCAACTCCCAAAATGCACTCTGCCCTGTACAGTCCATATGCCACAGTGTGCCTTTTTAAGCTTGGTGACTGCTGCATGGACACGGAATCTGTGAATGGAAGCATTGGACACACAATGGTACAGCACTGTTTCACTCACATCATACTCCCAGACACATTTAGCATATGATGCACTTACCATGTCCCTGCTGCTCATGCTCCTCCAGCTGAGCATGGATGGTCGGCCAAGCTGCTCGCAGGACCCTCCTGTACAGTGGGGATAGGCGAGGACGATGCACATGGTGCTGGGAAGACTGGCCCACCAGCTCCTCAGCCTTGTTTTAGGTCCTCCCAGCGCTTGCGGCATGCCCTCGCACTCCTGGTGTGGACTCCCACTGCACTGCAGCGCTCGGCGATGTTGGCCCACAGCCTGGCCCGGGCTGCTTGCTCAGCTGGTGTTCAGGGTCCCCATATAGCTGAGGAAATTTGCCCAGCACCCCCTCAGCCAAGATGTTCAACTCACTTTCAGTGAAAGGGGGTGCCTTCTCTTCGTAACCCTCAGCCATTATGGGGATAATAAGAAGGATGAGAGCAGCAGGATGTCAGAGGATCTGTCTGTGATAGAGGATGACTCAGAATGAACACAAAATGGCTGCCAACTATTTCCTGTGATGTATTTCCTGCCTCCCACTTCCTGTAAAACATTTCCTGAATGAAATTTTGTGTTCCGGGTCATTTTCGGAGTTTACGGCCCGTAAGCGCAGTTTCCGGTTCCGGAGCGGGGGGTCCGCACACGGGCCGTACGCTCCGTAATCGGAGCTTCCGCTTTTTGGCCGTAAACTCCGAAAATTACCCGGAACATATAATTCCATACAGGAAATGTTTGACAGGGAGTGGGAGGCAGGAAATACATCACAGGAAATAGTTGGCAGCCATTTTGTATTCATCCAGATCCATCCACAATCAGGAATCAAATCTACTGCCATCCTGCTGTTCTGTTGTGGATAAAAAAGAAAAGACAGTGCATGTGAGAATTATTAAAATGTGACAAGAGGGGGAAGAGACCATTTCAAGACATTTCTGCAGTTTCAGTTTCAGTTTCTCCTGCTTTGCATTATAGTACATGTAGTCCATATTAGGTGCTCATTTGCAGAGTTGTGTGATGTGTTACGGAACATTGGGTTGGAGAAGTGTGGATATATCATAGACACATGGGGGCAGATTTACGACTTCTGGCGCATCTCTGCTAATCAGCAGAGATGCGTCAGAAGAGTTGCGATGCATCTGCCCACCCGTGCGCCAACACAGATGCGCCGCATTGACAATGCGGTGCACCGTGGTGCTCGGATGTGCAGATGCGTGACGCATCCCCCGTTGGAAAGGCGGCGCATTGCTGGAGTTGCGTCGCAAGCGCAACGCAGCTCCAGTAAGGCACGGGGGTGCCCTATCCCTATGATGCTGCGTAAATCCTTACGCCTGCTTCAAGCAGGCGCAGGGTTTTGATGCAGCATGGCCTTAAAAGTGACAGAGTGAAATATTGTAGATTTCACCCAGCCACTTTTAGGAGGCGTTCCTGCGCCGGAAGGCCCCCCCCCTGTGCCAGAACGCCTACATGTGGCGCAGGCCTTTAGAACGTGATGCATCTCCCAGATGCGTCATATAGAACATACACCCCAGCATGGCGCTGGCTTTGCACCGCCGCTGCGTCACAAAAGTGACGCAACGGCGGCGTGAAAGGGGCGCAAGTCCCACATTAATCTGCCCCATGGTGTCTGATTGACCCATTGCATCACTCACGTCATGGGCGCATCATTTGTGGGGGAGTCACATCTGTTGATGGCACAGGGCCAACAATGCTATGGTTATGGCCTTTTCTGATTAAGTGACCCATCCTCATGAGGTCCGGCAAGGTCTCTCAGTACATGTATCATCTTCCATCTGCGGCAATAGATTCTTTAGGGACATCCACTACACTGATCGCTGACATGGGCACATGTGCTGAAGCAGGCTCAACCTTTTGACTACTGTCAAGAGCTGTGATTAACATGCAGTTAGTGTGGCTTGCAAAGTTGCCTCAGGAAGGAATTTATTGACACAGTCGTGTATATCCAAGTTTCATCATTGGCAACAGACAGCAATCCACATTTAGTCCATTCCACTACAGGTTGCTCATGTGAAAAACGTGGCAACGAGCTGCTCACGGACTTGCATGCCCTGACCTCGGTTATGTGCCATGGCCCGGTTTCCCAGATTCATAGCTAGCCGAGGTTCCAGCGGTATCTGTAAGCCATGCGTTAAGGCAATGTTGTGCAAGACACAACAGGCTAAAATGATCTTGCACACTACTTCTGGGGAGTACTGCAGCACCCCCCCCCTGTACGGTCGAGACATCTGAATCGCGACTTCAACAGACCAAAAGTGCGCTCTATGATGGCTCGAGTCCGTATGTGTGCCCTATTGTACCTACGCTGTGGTACAGTGTCTGCACGCCTGTAAGGGGTGAGGAGATGTGGGGTGAGTGCATACCCAGCGTCACCTGAGGAGAGGGGAAAGGGCAGTTGGTTACATTTCCCTCTTTGAATTGCACAGGACATGATCTATACTGTATTACATGCATTGTCAGTTGGGCCCTGTATCTAGCTTTATGATTCTTATAGTACAATGGTTAATGTTGGGGGGCATTCAGACATTTCAAAAACACATATTCCTCCTTTCTAGCGCTTGGTACTTACCCAGTAGCCACATGTTGCCAAATTCTCCCGCAGCCATCCGCCGGGCAAGAGGTGACATGCGGAATATGAAGCTGTCATGGGTACTGCCGGGGAACACCGCATGCACATCAATGAACCTCCCTCTGGCATCACAGACAGCTTGTACGTTGATGGAATGCCATCGGTGTCTGTTGCAGAAGATGTGTGCAATGTGGCGGGGTGGCTGAAGGGCCACATGGGTACAGTCAATTGCACCCAGCACACGTGGAAATTGTGCAATGAGAAAGAAATCTCGTGCTGCCCTTTGTCTCAGGGCCAGTGTCGGTGGCATATGTATGTGGTGGTGGGATCTTGCAGTGATGCATCGCAGTACCTGATGCAGGCACCGCGACTGGCTCGCCTGGGATATGCCCACATGGTCACTGGAGACCCTTTGGAATGAGCCAGTGGCATAGAAATGGAGCGCAGATAGGATCTTTAGGTATGCTGGTATTGCATGTGAGCAGCAGGTCACGGAGTCAAGTTCCTGCTCCCACTCACATACCATATCCAAGATGATTTCTGGAGGGAAACGGTACCTGGCCCTTACATCTTCACTGGACATTCCAAATAAGTTGATCCTCTGTCTGAAGATCCTCTCTGCTCTGGCTCTCCTCCTCCTCCTCCTCAAGTTGTTTTGCCGCATGGCAAGGGGCAGTGCAACAAACACATTCAGTGACATGTTGAAAGGGTTTGTGTGTGTCTGCTCTGCAGTTATACATGCTGCCGAGCTAGGATTGGCTGGAGTGTGTCAGCTGATGCATGGTGGGGGATGGTAGGGACTTGGACAGGTGTTCACCCTTGGCTCACATGATCAATGGCCACCAAATCGGACATTCCGGCCCGCAATCGGATATTCCGGCCCGCAATCGGATATTCCGGCCCGTAGCCGGACTTTCCGGCCCGTAGGCGGAACTTCCGGCCCGTGAGCGGAACTTCCGGCCCGTGAGCGGACTTTCCGGCCCGTAAGCGGACTTTCCGCCCCAGGTGCGGACTTTCCGCCCCGGGTGTAGAATTCCGGCCCGGGTGCGGAAATTCCGGCCCGGGTGCGGACGTAAGTTTAGTAGTCGTAAATCCATTCTGTGAATAGCAAAAGTCCTAAGTTCATTCTGTGAATAGCAAAAGTTGTAAGTTCATTGTGTGAATACCAGAAGTACTAGGTGCATTCTGTGAATACCAGAATGGTACTAAGTTTAGGATTTAGTCTTAAGTTTGTTCTGTGAATCGGGCCCCTTGTGTTCAGGGCCGGACTGGCTACTGGGCATTTTGGTATGCTGCCAAGCTGGGGGCTGATTTCGTTGATGGGTACCTGTGTGTGCTTCTAAATAAACAAAGCAAAACAAATGTTTTTTAGCACGCACCCCAGAGCAACACAGGGATTGTCATTACTTGTTGGTAAAGTTCATCTCACTTTTCTCACTTACCACAGGGCTCACCACTTGCTGTATCATGGTATTGACACTGGGAACATCATGTGTGAAAAGCAACATTTACAGGCTGTCTAATAAAGTAAGAGCCAGTATCATGAAGAAGTCTCCAAGATGCTGGAATTAGAGGTGATTGAGCACTACAACTGCCATTGGTCCAGTCCAGTAGTCCTGGTGCCCAAGTCTGTATGAATTACAGAGGGCTCAACTCAGTCACTAAGACTGACGCTCACTCCCTCCACCAATCCAATGAGCTCCTCAACCTGTAAGGAGCTACCAAGTTCCTGGGTACATTTGATTTAACATCAGGCTAATGGCAGCTTGCCTTAACGAGGGGGCTAAGGAGAGGTCTGATAGCCTTAATGAAGGGGCTAAGGAGTGGTCTGGATTTTCCACCCCAGAGGACAACTTCCAATTTGAGTGATGTTTTTAGGTTAAAGAATGCCCCTCCCACCTTTTAGAGGCTGGTCAACTGGGTCCTAGCTGGACAGAAGGACTTCAGTGCCTCCTATGTCGACAACATTGAGGTTTTCAGTTCTAGTTGATGTGAGGCAGGCTCTGCAGAGGGATGTCCTGAATTTCAAGGCCAGGAAGCGTCAGGTAGGGCAAGGGTCTGTGGTTTACTTGGGCTACCAACTCAGTGGGAGCAAGGTGCTGACCCTATAGGACAAGATACAGATCATCCTGGCTTGGGACCCCCCCAAGACCCAGACTGAGGTGAGAGTCTTTCTAGGCCTGACCTATTAGTGCCTTAGCCTTTAGTATTTGTTCATGCAATGTCCATGACATTCTTTATCTGCAGTAATCTGCAGGAATCTTGGAGGATTATACAGTATGAGGTAGCATGTGAGGATGAATTTGGAATGTGCAATAGAAGCGAGATATTCATAGTGAACTGTGTAAGAAGTTTTTATAAGCAATTTAAACCAGAGGTATCCTCCTGGGCCAACCTGGCTGGTGATTCATCAGGAAACTACTTGGATACTGTTCAAGTGCTTAATTCAATCTCTCTTTCTCTCCATTGGTCTGTGAGCGATGATTAGTCCATTTAAAATGGACGGTACTTATTCTCTTCAATCATCCAGTCCAGAAATGGACTGTGAACTGCGAACCCTTATGGATGATGATAGCACCTGGCTAACCATAAAATCAGAAGATGTGTTCAAGAAAATCCTAGGATAGTTGAACTGATGCGGGAAGTTTCTTCAATGGAATAAAATGTCCAGTCTTAGAAAAGCCGTCTATGACTAGCAAAAGTGTGGCAAATTCACAAGAATATGGAGGTTCAACTATAAAAACCACTGGGCTGGCTTGGAAGGCGTGGCTTGTGAATACAAACACATTGTTGTGCCCAATTCTTGCCTGCAAGATTTGTTCTTCCCGACAAAAATTACAACTAACTAAAGCTTGTGTCTTTACTGATCGGGTTGGCCAGTTGTGAGAGTGTCATGACACCATCTTAGCACCTGTTTCTGAAACTTGCAGTGAAGACACAAGGGGCCATATTATCAAGAACGGCAATACCATTATCGGCGCTTTAGCGGCAGGAAACTGCAGCTAAAGCGGCGATAAAGGGCTTGATAATATGCCCTAGAGAATTCCAATAGAAGCCCAGGTTCTGGTGTTAAGGACCACAAACCTGGGCTTCTAAGACTGATTGTCAAACCTGATTTATGGATATTTAAGCTTTTCTGGCCTGCTTCAAAAAAGAATCCAATAAGCATTTGGGTACATTGGAGATAGCTAATATGCTTGGAGGTGGAGCTGTCTTTTCTTTTTTGGCACCCTGCTTTAATAAGGCATCCGCCTTCCCTTGGCAATAATCAGAATGATATGTTGTGTCATAATGGAATTGAAAGAAGAGGGACCAACAAGCATGATAAGTGTTGGCATATTTCATAGATGTTAAATATTACACAGTTTTATTATCTGTCCTTACAGTGAGCGTATAATCAGGCCCTTCTAAAAAATATTGCCATGGGTGATGGCTTCCTTTATTACCAGCTACTCCCTGTCATTTTTAATATAGTTACTCACTTAAATATAATTTCTTGTTTAGTCAGCTTGACAATAGATCGAATCATTGAAAACTTCTTCAATAAAATGTCATTAAAATGTTGTTGAAACTCACAAATGTCTGGATTTCCTCGACTTTGGTAGACGAAGGCCGCTCTAACAGAGCTTGTACTTCAGCGTTATCCATTCCAATACCTTATTTCATTTGTTGATGTCTTAAGAAGGTCTGTGGTTCTTGAAAAAGGTAGATCTGCAATTTAGCATAAAGAGAATGGTTTTTTGGAGTCTTGTGAGCCCTTCCGTGATGTGGCTTATGTTACTGTATGTTCTCACAGAAGACTAAGATGACATCCAGTTACTCCACTATGAAAGTATCCAATAAGTCCCTGAAAATGTTGTTTACAAAGTACTGAAAAGCACCACAGGCATTGGACAAGCCGAATGACACGACCAGATATTTGTGGTTCCCATAACGTGTATTAAATGGTGCCTTCCACTCAACTCCCTGTCTGATTCTAACAAGACTGTATGATACTCTGAGGTCAAGTATGGCAAAAATCATAACTGGAGATAAAACCTATCTACACAATGGGGTGTAGAAAATTAACCCAGTGGACTCCAGAACAACGGAGAAAGCCTGAGAGTTGATGATATTAAAGTAAATGGTTTTCACATGCACACAAACGGATGGTGCTCATAAGCAGGTTAGTATCATCTTGCACTCCCCCTATTGTGTGAGAAGTACCGTCAATTTCTTTGATGTCTTCTTGCTCCTGAAAGGTATGGTCCGTGAAAAAAATCAGACACATTGAAGTCTTCCAAAACATGGAGAGATATGTAATTGCCGGGAGTGATCATTTGTACTTAGACGTGTAAATAGAAGTGAGACTTCAGGAAAGAAGAATGTGAAGCATTTCAAATGCTTACCCCCTAGTCTGTCTTCTACAAACAAAACACCCAGGGCCTTATTTACTAGCCTCTTGCGCCGCCGGTGCGTCACCTTTTATATGGGAAACCGTGACGCACCGGCGGCGCAAGGGGCTTGTAAATAAGCCCCCAGTTTCCCGACATGAGAGGAGATTGTCACACGAAGGGTCCTTTATTACCACAATAAAGACACTAGTCCAATTCACTTACTCCTCCTCATTGCATCGGTTTGTCACTCCCCGTCTTTTCTTCAGAGACTTCCCGCATAGGAGCATATCAAATGAGACAAGCAGGATCTTTCTTTTCCTTTCTCCTTCTCTGTAATTGGACATTGGTCTGTAAAACTACAAATCCCTTCACACGAGTTCCGTCCTCCGTCATGCACGTCGTGACGTCCCACGTCATTTCCTGTACCCGGGGGGCGCGGTCTCAATTAGCCCGATGTCTCAGCGCGCTTTTATGATACTTAAGCGCCACACCAATGCAACGAACTTGCGAAAGCCGAGGACCAGAACCAAATAGGTAGCAGGCAGGGCGACCGATCTTAAATAAGTAAGTACTCCGTATCAGCGCGATTTCTGACTTCACCTTTGCGTGATTAGCACTCGCCATTACCGACCCCACCCATTCGGATCCCCTTTACACACAATGGCAGACCTACTTTTTCTGCTCGTTGACCCACCTTCTCTTCACGGTTAACCCCCAGGACCACCCGTTCTGACTTTTTGGTCCTGTGAGATACAGTCAACCTCCCCGAATTGGGTAATGTATAACTGGAAACTGAGTATGAGTGAATGTGTTGTATGCCTGTGTATTTATATATCATAAATGTATTTTTAAACAAACTCGTAGATAGGTTTTTGGAATCACCTGGACCAATATATTTACGTTCTGTGTGCACTAGAGACTGGAGACACTTGGTGCATGCTATTTTCAAGTACAGACATCACGCTGATATCGCTAGCATGCGAATAGAATCGCCACTCGCACAGAATGCCTGTCACATATACAATGATATGTTACAGTGAATTGATCTTGAGTGGCACAAAAAGAGGACACTCCTCTTAATAGAAGCATGCGCACGAACCCACGCATGTCCACCTGCGGTTATCACTACACCGCGAAAGGGGAAATGAACACGGCGGAAATCATACCGCCGTTATCTTTATATGTTGTTTGTCTCTACCTTCCTTTTCAGATGGAGCCTGGCAGTTGACACACACCCACTCTTACGTAATATCACGTGGAGCAGCTACTCTGCCCCCACCATACTGATAGGATAGGGACACCCCATACCAGTAATTTCACTCACATAGGGGAGTTACATCCTTGCCCTGAAGAAAGTCCTGGACCATTTTTTGGCCCCTTTTTTTTGGACTGAAACATGTCGGCACTAGGGTCCTAGGACCATAACACTCCTATAAGACCCACTTTTATCTATTTTAATTACCCAGACAGTTTTTTGGATTCCTCTCTAGGTCCGTTAGAGTATTTTTTGTGAATATAGTTACTTGTAGGGAGGATATACTCTACACAATTTTGCCTCTCATACCCTTTAAGTCATTGGAACTTCCCAGTGCCTTGTTGTGTTATACATTGGTCTGTAATGTCAAGTCTGTAAAAGCTGTGGCTGTTGTTAACTGATTCCCCACCACAAAGAGAGCATCCTTTAAGCAAGGCCTAAGGCTTCGATAAGAGCACCAGCCAACACTTCATCTATCAATGGTTTTAGTCATTAGCTGCTGGAATTGACTAATATAAGGAATAAAATATTTATTTACTTGGTTAATCATACTAAGTCCTATATGGGCTGTCGGTAAGGTTTGGTGTCTTCCAAATATTACTATGAATTATGGTAAGAACTAGCCATAATTGGAAAGTCAAAGGGCCATCAAAGCTGAGGCTTTTTAATGAGGTTGGGTGACTTTAGAGTTTGCTTTACAATTCCTCATTCAAAATACTGAGGTCTCTACACAAAATGTAAATGAACCTGAGCTAAAAAGGACAGAAACTATATTAGATTCCCTGATTAGCACTCAAGCTGGCTGGTAGATGCTGAAGGAATTATAGTGGTGTGACTTCCGCTAATACCAGAAACTAAAAAAGAGTCTGCTACTTTGGTTGAACTCACAGAAATTTAGGGAGGCATTTCCATTTGATTAATGCACATAACAAAAATGCCTTCTCATGGCTAGCAATTTCGAGGTAGGCCTGCATCTTAGTAATAACCTGAGCCATGTCCTGGAGTGGATTCTTGCCAGGATTGTCAGGACTCTCTAGTATGCTGAGACTGACCATGTTCCTACTTGTGAGCCTAATTCCAAGTACTTAACAAACAAGCACTATGCATAAGGCTCTGTGTTATTATTTGTGTGCATCAGTTGGTGACACAATATTATTGGTAATAACTGAATTAGTTGTTTGTACTCAGCACTGTAGTCCACTGGTAAGGCGTCACTCATACCTTGAGTAGTCACTCCAGCAGGTGACTCAGATGAGAGGAAGAGAAGATAGCAGCAGGACTTCAGGAGTAGATTGGTAGTGGTAGAGGGCTGATATGCTGATGTGGAGAAGTTAAGCAGGATATCCTTCGAAGGAAACAAAAGAGAGAGGCCAAAACAACAAATATGGTGGGAAAGCTGGGTGCAAACCTGTACAAGAACAGAGAAAGCCAATACAATGCACAGTTGTCAGGGAAAGTGTTCTTACCTGAGCAGGGTTAAATAAAGTCTCTTTCCAACTTGACCTGTAAGTACTATTGTCCGCCATCTTTGATTGGGAAGTCTTCATACTTTACAATGGAAACAAGTATTCTGATGGAACCATTGACCAGCGCATCTTGTATCATGTTCTCACAGAAAACTAAGATAAAATCCAGTTACAGCAGTCTGTAAAGTCAAATCTGTAAAAGCTGTGGCTGTTGTTAACTGATTACCCACCACAGACAGAGCATCTGTGAGGGGTGGTAAACTGCGACTGTTTTGTGACCGCATTTGCGGTCGCAAAACAGTCATACATGGTAATTAGGGTCGCTTTTAGGAAGAGAATGCCCCTTCCTAATAGCGAGTCACAAATCCTATTTAGCGAGTCGCAAATAAATTGTGACTCACTAAATAGGGTTTTTACATGGCCCTGTAGGTTTTTGCACGCGCAAACGGGTCGCAAACCCGTTTGCGCATGCAAAAATGGGTCGTACATCTGGCCCACAGACTGTTACATTGGCATCCTGTGTGCATCTCAAGTACATGCTCATACAGTGTGGACAGTAGCAGGCTCTGTGCTGTCGTGAACGAAGCAAGTAGGGACACAGCTTTCCCACACAATGGAAGTGTATTGCCTGCATTCTTGGAGCTGAAGGGAGGAGACCCAGACACTAAAGGGAATGGGAAAAGGAGACAGGGCTGCTTCTATAAGGACTTGTGTGCAAGGTATTGTTGATTAGTTCTTCCTTAGCACTGCCACTTGGTGGATGACAGGGGACAGTGGGTGAGTCAGCAGATTTAGTTGTTAAGGGTGGGGACGATTCTAGACAGAACCTGTCCTTTTGTCTCTCCCTGACTCCTCCTTCATGAAGGATGGTACCATGGAGGTGTAGGGTCTTCATACTTCTGCAGCCAGTTAAGGACCTTAAAACATGTATTTGTGCCAATAGTTTTATAGAGCCCTCAAGCATTCCACCATGGGGTGCAATGGGTGTATATGTGGATCCTCTCCAGCCTGTTTGTGGGCGTTGCACCATGCTTGGGACAGGAGTATAGTCACGGGGTTTATGTTAGGTGATGAGGATAGTTCTGAAGTGGAGTGGGCTGCTGATCGTTTTTTTGTGTGTATTTGTTGCTTTTAGTTCTTGGACTGCCCACATCTTGGTGTCTAAGTCTAGCTTTATTAGACATGCTGAATGTGATATCCGATGATCGCTGTTTAGGATTCCATATGTGTTTTTAAGACCCCAGATAATCTTGTAAAAGCATCGATTTTCACTGGTTTGAGTCAGAGATGGGCTACAAGGTCACTAAATAATCGCCATAACTACTGTACTTATAAGGAAATGACTATTAACCTTACTAAAAATCAGGTTGTGGTGTTTGGCAGGAAGGTTAAAAAGGAACGGAGCTGTTTGCTGGGCTGACAACCTGTCTCAAGAAGCCCATCCTATAAAAACCTTGGTGTCTGGCCACAGGATCGCTTGTCATATTGATTACATCTTAACTTATTGAAGCCAAGAATTGCCTCCCTGACTGTAGTGTCCCAATCATTACATCGCAAATTACACAGCCCAACATTTCTGCTACTTCTTACAGTGATAAAACCCAAGTTTATCCCAACAATAAGTTTTTGGAAAAAAGTCTTCCCTGGAAAGTTCAGGACCTTCCTTAATTCTGCACAAAGCAACGTTTTCCGCCTCCTTTTCCACCTTCCCCAGATCGCATCGTCATCCCAGATTCAGTTGAAATTTAGCCTGACCAGCCAAGATTTAGCACAAAAGACTCCATACTCAAGTACATGTGGCTATTACGATTCTCAGATCAAGCCACATTTATGTTATGGAAAGAAATTCAAACTGGCCTACAGACAAATGCACAGTGGCGGCTCCTCCGCTAAGGTGGAGGAGCGTCGCCCCACTGCTTTGCAGCAGTGAAAGAAAGGAAAAATAAAATGATAATAGCTTGAGGTTATGGCAGCTTTGCGGGCAGGGCAGGTCTGCTCAAATAACAGGAGCAGGGAAGGAATGGTTTCCCAACTCCAAGGTGCGCATGACTGCTTGGCCGGCACTCCCGGGCCGGCCAAAAGGTTGTGTGCATTTTGCATGTTCTCCATGCAGGCTGCATTAAAGCCTGCATGGAGAACATGCCCAGGCCCCCAGCGCCTGTCTGAGCGCCGACCCATGCCACTCAGAGAGCCTTGTGATTGGCTTAGGGGAACCAATTACAACACTGCATTGCAGTATTGTGATTGGCTCAGGGGAGCATCAGCCTGGGTGCATCCTGTTTAGAAGACTCTCCAGGAGAGAAGATGGTGGGATGGTGACTTACACCCCGCCCACCCTGCCCCGCCACCCCCAATCAGTGCCGGCCGCCCCTGCACATAAAAACAGCTGGGCTCAGACCTTCGAGCAGGTACAGAGGAGTTTAGCAAAAGAAGACATGCATGGTCCATCATTGGCTTCTACAAGCAGCCCTGCCTGCGGCCATATCTAACAATTTTACTTAGATCTTTTTACAAAAACAAGTCAGATCATTTGCGCTTTTGCCTGTGCCTAAGAATTGATTGCATCCCTAAATTGCTTTCAAAACCTCTCATCACTAAGTGTATACTTTGCCACCTACATGAAAACAGCTTGACTAATATTTCATCAATTTGCCCCACGCTGTTTTACTGAACAAAAGGTTTTACTGTGAAAAATCTTCAATCAGCATGGCATCCGATCATGCCGATATGTGCTACTTTTTTGTTTAAAGGTTGAATCCCTCCAAGCAATAGCAGCCTTCACAGAATTCATCATAAAAGCTGACAAGTTATTGGCACTAAAAGGCCCGATGACTGTTTTGCAGCAAGCACAATAAACAATCTGAACTGCTGTTATGAGGATGCAACACTGTCCGCACTACTACGAATGCACAGATGTGGTAACACTGTATAAGTTTACAATACTATTGACTGCACTCTTGCGTCATCATTCTCTGAACAAGGAAATCAGTTTGTACTGATGTTGAGATTCTGTTTGTACCAAGTTCAATTCTACTGCATTATACTTTTAGCAAGATTTGCACTGACACCGTTCTACATTTAGCTAGTTTTGCACTTATATCTTTGCACTTTCACTTGGAACATGGCTGAATATCACAAGACACTGTGAGAGACGATACTACCTCCATCAGTCCTCAAATTTACAGTGTCTGCCCTTCCAAGGAACATTTGCCCTAATATTTTTATTTTTACTGTCTCTGCCTAAATAAACAAACATACGGATGTGGAGGAACTATTTGCACATGCTGACAACTTTTGCATTTGCACTTTAATTTGGAAACATGACTGGAACAATTTAAGATACTGTGAGAGTCATGATATTACCTCCACCAGCCTACAATCTTACTGTTATTGCACTTTTTTGTGAAATTTGCTCCAATATTTAAATTTTTCTGCTGCTGACTAAGAAAAAAAAAGTCAAATTTGGATGTGGTGAAGCCATTTGCATTAGTTTACAATTGTACTGCTGCCTAAGGAAATAAGAACATTTGGTTGTGGTAATGCTCCTTCTACTAGGCTTTAATTTTACTGTATTGCAAGTCAGCGAAATTTGCACTACTATCTCGCACTTTAACCTGGAGATATGGTTGAAATAATAACAGACTTTTAGAAATTAGGTTTCTGGTTCGCTAGAGTATGCACCTAAGCCAGAAAGAACCCACCACTCTAGTGAGGACAAGGGAGTTACACAATGAAGATTACCCCTGCTCACCCCCTTGGTAGCTTGGCAGAGCAGTCAGGCTTATCCCAGAGGCAATGTGTAAAGCGTCTGTGCAACTCACACAGCAGTCACACACTAGAAACACCACAAAAGAAACTCCACACAAGGTTATGTAAAAATAGGCATTTTCTTATATATAAAAACACATTAGAACCTAATCACATATTTTACACTGTGCCACCAGGCATTTGTCCTGACTTCACAGGGATTACATATAGCACTTGGCCAATTGGGCCATTATCATAATCATCACTTTTAGGACAACCAGTAACTCATGATAACATTACACTGAGCATAGCATGTTTATGCAGAACATCATTATCCACAGTGCACACTAGTGATATCCAGCACCAGCATCGGTAGTGCAACACAAAACACTTGTAGCAGTGCGCACAGTAAGGAAAAAGCATTAGGCCTAAACCATAGCAACCGTGCACCACAATAACCACTTATAGGGTGCCCACACGCTGCGGCATGAGCACCACAATCAGTGCTACACCTGCGCTCTCATTTAGGGCACCTGGTGTCCTTTTTGTAGGCTTCTGGGCCACGTGCCCACCTACACCAGGAAAGGTGGCAACTCTAGTACCCAAGGGCCTCCGTAAAGGTCTCACCCAGTTCTGCACAACACCGCAAGCAAGGAGGTGTGGTGCAACTCACCCGGACCTTGTTCCTAAAAATGAACTCCCCCGATGCTGCAAGTAACAGTGTGGCTGTCCGCGATCAGGCGGTGTAGCCCCGACAATACCAGGAAATGTCAAGCGATCTTGGTCAGGGGCATCTGTCGAGGTCTCTCCTCGAGCTTCTCTGCTCATATTTCGGGGAAGACCCCTCCTTGGATGCACACAGAGCCCGTGAGGTTCTGGCTCCATCTCACCACTGGCCCCGCCCACAAACAGGCTCAGGCAGCACGCAGGGCTCTACTCTTCCTCACAGGAGCCCCGCCTATGAAAAGGCTTCCTCCGACTGACTTCCGGCACTCTTGTGGCTACGGGGCGAACTCTCCGGTAGTTTCGGTGGCTTCCTCGTCAAGGTGTGACATTGCCTGCTGCACGCACAGTTGGAGCCCATTGCTCAGGCTTGTACGACAAGTTGGGAAGTGCCCACTATGTGCTTCTAGTGTGCAGGACCCCGCACTTCAGGGGCGAAGAAAAGAATACAGCTCTCCTCATGCTTTCTCCCCGTGGCAGGAGAGAGGGGGCTGCTCTTCGCCAGCTACTCCCACTAAAAGCGCTTCGCGAGTGCAGGACACAGCGGTCAGGGCCATTGCCAAAACGAAGCGCTCCCCACACACTGGTCAGGAATAAGCAGAGGACAGGGCCCGGGCAGGTCAGCACACAGGGTCCTGAGCCCAGTTTAAACCAGTTCTGAGGGCACTCTAAGTGTAAGCCCTGGCTCCAGACACACCACAGGGGGCTGGATCCATCATTGTGGAAGGCAATCACAGCCAAATTCAGGTGAAGGTGCTACTCCTCCCACCACTCCAAATGCAGACCAGGCCTATTCAGGTGCCAGGGGAAACCCCTCCTGCTACTCTAATTTCAGCCAAAGTCTATTCAGCCTAGCGCTGAGTCCCCCGGCATGGCAGAACACACCTCAACCCACCCAGAGACTGGCTGGAGTGAATGCACATCTCCTCTCCTCCTGTCAGTCAGAACCAGACACTCAATTCACAACAGGCAGGCACAAAGACATGTGGCATACCAAAATGGCTACATCTAAAAGGGCATTTCTAAAATAGTAATTATAAATCTGCTTTCACCAATAAGCAGCATTTATCACCGCTATTCCAAATATACCAAACTTGATCATGCTACCCCTCTCATGTCAGGAATCACCACTGAAGCACATATCAGGGAATCCCCAATGCATCCCTATGAGAAGGCAGTTTTACAGCAGTGAGAAACCAACTAGGCTGTTTGTCACTTCAAGGACATGCCACCCAGTTAAGGCACTTGTCCTACCTTTTACCTACACCGCACCATGCTCATAAGGCTAGCTAGGGCCTACCTTAGGGGTGACTGATATGTAGTAAAAGGGGAGTTTCAGACGTGGCATCCACTTTATGTGCCACATAACTTTGGCAGTAAACTGCACGCACAGGCCCTGAAATGGCAGAGGCATGAGACAGGTTTGAAAGGCTACTTTGGTGGGTGGCACGAGCAGCGCTGCAAGCCCACCAGTAGCATTTAATTTACTGGCCCTGGGTATATGAGATACCACTGTACAAGGGACTGATAGGAAAATTACATATGCTAAACAGGAGTAGACCAATCTTACAAAGTTTACCATAGAGAGCACATGCACTTTAGCACTGATAAGGACTCATGAGTCATTTAACCACCAACAATAGGTCAGACAAAATACAGAAGGAAGGTAAAAGTTCTGAGATGACCCTGTCAAAAGGGCCAAATCCAACATACACACTGTGAGAAATTATGATGTTTCTTTACTATCATGTGTATTAATGATTTTAACATTTCAATGTGCTTCCTTGCAGAAAATTTTATGGTTTATATTTACTGAAATAAACATACTGTGACGGGTTGTGCCCCTCTTTCACATGCAAAAACAACAGTTGATGGACAGAATGCAGAACAATGTCATAGATTCACCCCAGTATAGAGATCTGGGCCTAAATCTATTGTTTTTTTGCTCACCATGCTGTTCCAGTTTGAACCCAGCCATATTCAAATCAGTCTTGACCCTGTGCCTCATGGGTACACTCCAGCCCAAACTGCCAAGCCAGGTCCTCCCTGGACTGGAAACAAAGCATCCTAGGACTGGTTTCGGGGTTTCACCCATCTTCAGCCAGGATAGCTTGATTCCAGTGGCATGGAGAGCACGAGATGCACGTCTGGGCATACCGTTTCCACTCTGGGTGACAAATGCAAAAACAACAGTTGATGAGCAGAATGCAGAACAATGCCATACATTTACCCCAGTACAAAGATCTGGGCCTAAATCCATAGTTTTTCTGCTCACCATGCCGTTCCAGTTTGAAACCAGCCATATGCAAATCAGTCTTGACCCTGTGCCTCATGGGTACATTCCAGCCTGAACTGCCAAGCCAGGTCCTCCCTGCACTGGAAACAAGCATCCTAGGACCGGTTTCGGGGTTTCACCCCTCTTCAGCCAGGATAGCTTGATTCCAGTGGCATGGAGAGCACGGGACGGAAATGATGAATTTAACCCAGATCCCATGAGGCACAGGGTCAAGACTGATTTTCATATGGCCAGGTCTAAACTGGGGTGGCATGGTGATCAAAAGAATGATGGATTTAACCCAGATCTCTTGACTGGGGGTGAATGTTTTGATTTGTTCTGCATTCCATTCATCAATTGTGTGTCTTTTGCTTTCTCGCCATAAGTGTGCCAGGTATGCCCAGACGTGAGTCCTGGGCTCACTGTGCCACTGGAATCTAGCTATCCTGGCTGAAGTGGGGTGAAACCCCGAAACTGGTCCTAAGATGCTTGTTTCAGGTCCAGGGAGGACCTGGCTTGGCAGTTCGGGCTGGACTTTTCCCATGAGGCACAGGGTCAAGACTGATTTGCATATTGCCAGGTCTAAACTGGGGTGGCATGGTGAGCAAAAGAATGATGGATTTAACCCAGATCTCTTGACTGGGTGTGAATGTTTTGATTTTTTCTGCATTCCGTCCATCAATTGTGTGTCTTTTGCTTTCTTGCCATAAGTGCGCCAGGTATGCCCAGACGTGGGTCCTAGGCTCACTGTGCCACTGGAATCAAGCTATCCTGGCTGAAGAGGGGTGAATCCCTGAAACCGGTCCTAGGATGCTTGTGTCCGGTCCAGGGAGGACCTGGCTTGGCAGTTCGGGCTGGACTGTTCCCATGAGGCACAGGGTCAAGACTGATTTGCATATGGGGGGGCGTGGCCAGCAGCATGCAGGGCTAGACGTGTCTCCCGGGAGCTCCCGGCCGACGTCTATAGATCCGACGAACTACTTATCTCCACCAGCCTAAACTCGCACACTGGCTGTCGGTGGATGCATGGAGAGGGACGAGAGTAAAAAAAACCGAAACCGAAGCCTACAGAGGAAGTTTTGGCCGATCCAGACACGGCGCCCATGGTGAAGGGCTAACGGCCGGCCAAGATGGCGGCGAGGTGAACGGCCCGAGGAGGAGTCCCGCAGCCCGACAGAAACAGGAGCCTACCTGCCAGCGACGAGTCACCTTCGGACACTGGCGCCAGCAGCGACCGGAGTGTCGTACAAGCCCGGGGGACTACAGGGTCGCCCGCAGGGCGAATAGCCAGTACGCAGCGCAGGCACTCCGGTGACGGACGACGGCACTAGAGCGGACGGAGGAGGGACCGGAGCCCAGGGTGATATGCGGTGAGGCGGCCTCGAAGGGGCCAGAGAGGGAAGCCGGGCCCCGCGCTGAGTGGCCCGGGGCGGCGGGTGTCGCTGAGAAGGAAGGCGCACCTACCCAACATGGCGGCCACTCCACCGGTCTGACGGCCAGCGACAAGTCCTGCGGTCTCTCCGGCGGGAGAAGGGACCTCCCTGCCCATACCGGTTACAGCCAAGGCACGGAGGTGGTTCGCAGGATACAGCTAGAGCGAGGGAGCAGCGGACGCCGTGAGTCCACCTTCACCAAGATGGCGGCCGCGACTACAGATGCACTCGGTGAGTGAGCGGAGCGGGAGCTGGCGGCCCTTCCCCCCCCCCCCCACACACTCCTCACGCCCTCACCGCCGCCCCACGGAGGTGGGGAGAGAGGAGACTCCAACCAGCGGCGGGGGAGACGGGGGTCTGATGGAAGCTTGCTGGACGTGCCGCTGCATCCGCTGGGCCAACTACAGCTGACTTGGAGGGGCCCCGCCGCGCACTGCACTGTGCAGCATTGAGGAGTGGTGGGACGGGCAGCGCGGAGGGGCACCTGGAGATACGCGACAGGACTGGAAGCGGGACACGCGACGGGCGGCATCGAGACACTTTGGATCCCGGTGGGACACACAACGGGGAGACTGCTACAACCACTCGGCCCAGGGCGCTGGCAGCTGGGCCCACCACGGAATCAGGCAAGATGGGGAAGAGGGATCCCCCACCCAAGCCCCCCAAACAAAGCACTCTGGACCTCTTCGCAGCGCCAAGGTCCTCCAAAGACGGCGCAGGCACGGCGGCGGAAGGGGCCTCCGACACGGACAGGTTACTGGCGGCAATCCAGGCGTCGAGATCGGACATTCAGGAATCCCGATCCGCGTTGGAGGGGAAAATTGGGGAAGTGGGCGCTGAGGTCACACTACTGCGACAAGACTTCAGGAACCTCTCCGCCAGGGTGTCCGAGACTGAAACACGCATTGGAGAGGCTGAGGACTCCATAATCACCCTTCGAAGAGAAATGGCGGAGCTCCAGGCGTCGCACAGACAGCTGCTATGGAAGGTGGATGACGCCGAAAATAGGGCGAGACGGAACAATCTCCGATTCGTGGGATTTAGAGAGGGAATCGAGGGGAACAACATGGCAGCCTTCCTGCACAAGTGGCTCACGGACACCTTCCCTGGAGCCCGTTTCTCTTCCTGCTTCATGGTCGAAAGAGCGCACAGGGCGCTCCTGGCGAAACCTCCGGAGGGCGCGAGACCCCGGCCAGTAATCGCACGTTTCCTCAACTTCGCGGACAGAGACTTAATATTGCGGGAAGCGAGGAAAATGGGCGAAATCCGAGTGGAGAACACCAACGTAATGATTTTTCCGGACTATAGTCAGGAGGTCCAGAAGCAGCGGCGCTCCTTTGACTCGGTGAAGGTCAAACTGCGATCACTGAACATTACGTATATGCTGCTCTTCCCGGCGAAACTCAAAGTCATCTACAGGGATAAGGCACACTTCTTCAGCCAGCCAGAGGACGCATGGCACTGGCTGGAGGAGAGACCGATCCTAAATAGTCGGGAAACGGCAGGGAGAGAGGAGCTGGTGAGGGCGGCACAGGATAAGGCGCGGTGGGACACGCCAAAACAGCAGAGGAGGAGATCCAGGAGACTCTACTCGAGACACACAGGCACCCCATATCATTCGCGCACGTTGGCAGGAGCCAGGAGGGGGAGATCGGAATCACCCGGGACGTCGAGGACGGCACACAGACCTCAGGAAGGGTCTCGGGACCCGACAGGATCGGAAGGAGAAGGAGCACACCTCAGGGATTCGGAGGGAGAGGGCGAGGTGTCAGGCACTGAACAGCGCTCCTTGCACCCACTGGAAGCAGAGATCCGGCAGTTGGAACAGGACGTATCAGATAAACATTGCAGCACAGTACCGACAACGCAAGACTCACAGTCGTGACCCTGGGAAATGTGGAGGGTTAGATTGTCGGCCGGGACACGGTCATGACACGCAAGTGGCCAGCACCCTTTCAGTTGTTGTTTCTTTCTTTTTCCCTTTTTTTTTGTTCCCTTCCATTAACTTTTTCTTTGTGTTCTCAGGCACGGTTTATTTGTTAGCAATAACAGTTGTGTAGAGGGAGGGAGGGGGGGGGGGGGTGACAGACCGACTTCTACTAACAGCTTGGACCGTGATGGGGACGAGTCTGGAAGGGGAGAGAGGTGGGGTGGGGGGCGGGAGGGGGCACGGGGGAGTTTCAACGAGTTGGGGTAACAGGGGAGGGAGTTGGAAAATGGATAGCACAAAGAGGCACGATCTGAGGAATGGGTGTCCACACTGTCACACGCAGCCGTTAGGGGCAACTAGTGGCCTCCGGAAGACGTACACAATATGGCAGATACACTAACAAACACGGAGGGTATACGCAAGGGGTTATCCATTCTGACCTGGAATGTTAATGGTCTGGGCTCCAAAATAAAAAGGGGATTAGTGAATTCCTACATAAAGAAGACCGCCCCGGATCTCATCCTCCTGCAAGAAACCCACCTTAGGGCGGGAAAATGTACATTTATAGCTAGGGGGAGATACAAAGTCTTGAATCATGCGGGCTACACGTCAGGTGCCAGGGGAGCCGCAATACTTATTAACAAAACACACCCCTTCGCCGTGGCGCGTACGTGGAGCGATACACAGGGTACATATGTGGGAGTACAGGGGGAGTGGAACAGACAACGTGTGACAATCATCTCAGTCTATGCCCCTCCGAAACTCCAAACACGCACACTCAGGGAAGTAGCGGCCATCCTACTGGAAACGGCGGATACGATGCAAATAGTGGGGGGGACTTTAATGATGTCATGTCGGAAGAACTAGACCGCTCGGGGGCACACCACCGAGGGGGGACACAAACAACTCTTGCGAAATACGTGGCGGACATGGGACTCACCGATGCATGGCGGTGGCGCCACCCGACGCAAGAGGCATTCTCCTTTTACTCAGGGGCACACAAAACCTTCTCCAGGCTGGACTATATCTTTGTGGCACGACAGTATCTGTCGGAAGGGGACGAGATCGCATACAAGGCAAGGGGAATTTCAGATCATTCCCCCCTCTATGCGCTCTTAGGAAAGACCACCGAAAGGCGTGAGACGGAATGGCGGTTGGCGGCCTGGGATCTTCAATCCCCTGACATAGTGCGGGGTCTGAGGGCGGACATAAAAGTGTATGTTGCGGAGAACAAGGGCTCAGTGGAATCCAACATTGTCTTCTGGGAAGCCATGAAACCTGTGGTGCGAGATAGACTCAGGGGGAGACTACGGGATGAGCGTAACAAACAGGACAGGGAGGCAGCAGCGTTAGAAAGCGAAATCCTGACCCTAGAAAGGCACTACCTTGTAAACCGAGAGGAGGGAATACTGCGGCAACTGCAGGACAAACAGAAGGAGTATAGGGAGCTGGTCTCCAATGAGGCAAAGACACAGGCCCTTGCCACGTTACACCGCCTATATGATGTGGGCGACAAGTCAGGCAAGCTCCTGGCCTGGCTTAGCAGGAAAGAACAAGCCGCGAGGTGGGTGGAGCGAATCAGGGACGAAGGGGGAGGCCTGGAAACCACCGACGGGGGCATAGCAGCGGCCTTCGCGCGGCACTATGAGACCTTCTATAGGGGCCGGGACCTCGGGTCGGTGGAAGAGGCCCTACTCTATATGGAAAATCTAGATCTCCCAGTTTTGGATGAGGAACTCAGTGCCCCTTTGGAGGCGAGAATCACACGGGAGGAGATCTCCGTAGCCATCAATAAACTAAAAACGGGGAAGACACCGGGGCCAAACGGGTTCCCGGCGGAATTCTTTAAAAGGACGGCGGACCTATTGACGCCCCACCTGTTGGCGCTCTATGTAGACGCATACGGACTAGGGAGACTCCCACAGGACCTAGCATTGGCAACCATAGTGCCGATATACAAACAGGGAAAGCCGAGGGAGGAATGTGCCTCGTACCGCCCCATTTCCCTCCTGAATATGGAAGTAAAAATACTGGCAACAATTCTAGCGGCGCGTCTACGAACGGTGATCCCGGGCCTTATACACGCAGACCAATCCGGATTTTTGCCGGATAGGGCGACAAAACTCAACCTCAGACGGACCCACAACTGGCTCCAAGAAATACACGGTAGAACGGAGCCGCACTGGTTCCTGTCCTTGGACGCGGAAAAAGCGTTCGATGCGGTACATTGGCCCTTTCTCACGGCGGTCTTGCGACGGTTCGGCTTTGGCCCCCATTTCCTAAAATGGATAGAGCTGCTATACGCGGCGCCGAAGGCGAGGGTACGAGTGAATGGGTGCCTATCGCGCGAATTCCGGGTGGAGCGGGGCACCAGACAAGGCTGCCCGCTGTCACCTCTCCTTTTCACTCTCACCATAGAAATACTGGCGGCCAAAATTCGGCAGAACCCGGAGATACATGGCTTCAGGTGCACCGAGTCGGGGGATACTCAAGAAAAGATTTCGTTATATGCAGACGATGTACTGTTGTATATCACGAACCCCGAGATATCCGTAGGGCAGTTATTCAGAGAGTTGGAAGATTTTGGGGGAATGGCAGGCCACGCCATCAACTGGCACAAATCAGTCCTGTACACGCCACGGGGAGCAGTACAGGGGGTAACGCTACCGGAACGTCTCCTCACCACCGCTGAGGGGTTCCAGTACCTGGGGGTATATGTCACCCTGGACAAAAGGCTCTCGTTCCAGAGAAATGTGGAACGAATACTGAAGGAGGCAGTGGAGGATATGACGAGATGGAGACAGTTGCCACTCGCCCTACTGGGGAGGGCGGCGATGTATAAGATGATTACCTTACCCAAATTTCTCTACGCACTTCAAAATGAGTATTATCCGCTCCCTACTAATACTATCCCTAGAATACACGCTGACCTGCGGTCATTCATATGGTTGGGCAAACAACCACGCATTGCGCTCCAGACTCTCCAGCGACATCAATACAGTGGAGAGATTTCACTACCGAACCTGGAGGCATACTATTGGGCGGAACACCTGACCCCCATTAATGACTGGCTGCACGCACCGGCAGATCACCCAACCTATGCCTTAGAGAGGTATAAATTATCCGCACAAAACATACTTCACTATCTGTATGGGGGAAAGGCGGAGAGAACGCTCTTGCCAGCGACTTTGACTACGCTTAGAGCATGGGCCCGAGCGACTAGAGCCACGGGATGGGAAGGGAAGCCAACGCGTCAGACGCCACTGTGGCATTGTAAATGTTTGAAGGAAATACATAAACTGAGAGGCTTCCAAAGGTGGGATGACATAGGGATCTCCACCATTGGGGACGTGATTAGTAGAGGTGAGCTGAAGACGTTCACGGTGCTGCAGGCAGAGTTCGGATTACACCACACACAACGATACAAGCACATGCAGCTAGTTCACGCTTGGAAGTCACAGCAGATATCACTACAGGGCATACCGGAATACTCACCGTTGGAAGGGAGACTCCTACAGGAGCAGATGGTACACCAGGCAGTCTCGATTACATATAAAACCCTCACAAACAACATGCTGGGAAATCTGACGAAACTCATGGATAAATGGGAGGCGGACGTAGGGCAGCTGGAGGACCTAGACTGGGAGCTGATATTGATGCACCCACGAGAAGTCGCCATTAAATCAAGGCTGAGGCTGATCCAATTAAATATACTACACAGGACATACTTTGACCGGAGGCGTCTCCACAAGATGGGTAGAATAACAGACGCCACGTGTCTTCGCTGCAAAACGGAGCAGAGAGATTTCTACCACACTCTATGGTCCTGTGAGAAAATTCAGACGTATTGGTCTCACATCTTCACAGAATTGGGGGAGGTGCTGGGAGTGGAGCTAACACTAGACCCGAAACTGGCATTACTGGGAGTGGTGACCGAAGTAGATCTACCGCGCCCACATATTATTTTCCTGGGACTGGCGCTGGTGGTAGCGAAAAGGGACATTGCGAAATACTGGGGAGTGGCTGAGAGGCCGGAGATAGAGGAATGGAGGAGAGGTCTGGACCTCTATATGGCAGCAGAAAGAGTGACATACAAAGCGAGAGGCTGTCCCAAGAAATTTCGAAAGATATGGAGCAAATGGAGGCAGTACCATGGCCTAGAGGTGGGACACATAGGAGGACACACATAGAGGGGTAGATGGCGGGGACGGGCGGGAGGGACCACTTGCTAACGAGGAGGGCCAGGACAAGACAGTGACAGTGGTCCTCTGGAGGTGCCGTACAGGCGAGGTCCTATACTAGGTGGAGGGAGGGGGTCAAACATTAACACATTCTACAAGTATGACACCGATGGACTGGTGACACATAGTTGGAGGGACGTGGGAGCGGTCGGTCCACCCTGGAGGGAGACGTGCTATGGGTTCTGTGGGGAGGGATGGGGGACGGGGGGGAGGGGTGTTGTGGGAGAAAAATAGTACAAAAGCAGGATCGTGGGATTGCATGCGAGACGCGTAACGTGAGATACACGTGTACTCTACTGGACATACCTCGGTGTTGCGGCCCGGCCGTAGGGGTGGGCGCATAACGGCTATGATCTCATAACAAGATGTAAGTTTGTCATGGGGATTGGGACGTGTCACATCTGTAATTTTTTTCATGCCTGCACAAAAATAAAGTTTAAAAAAAAAAAGACTGATTTGCATATGGCCAGGTCTAAACTGGGGTGGCATGGTGAGCAAAAGAATGATGGATTTAACCCAGATCTCTTTACTGGGGGTGAATGTTTTGATTTGTTCTGCATTTTATTATGTGTCTTTTGTCCTCTTTCACATGGCTTACTATTAATCTACATGATCTCTAGGATAGAAAATGGAGAAATGTCATGGGAATTGTGGCCCTTATGTACTAATATTCCTATTTGCAAAAGTGGTTGCAAATTGTTCACCCACATTTTGCAAATGGAATAGTATTTTGTGAACCAGCTTATGTACAAATAGCTTACAAAATAGAAATCACCAGTGTCGCAGAACAACTTGTATAATTAATAATCATTAGGTAGGTCACAATTTGTGACCCACTGCAATTGGTCACAATCACAGGGATAGCGGCCTGCAAGGTTCAGAAGACCACCATATCAGCGACTGAGTATAAATAAAGAATTTTTAACTACAACTAAAGGAAACAGGACTGCGTTGTAATAATTTTTTTTTAAGAGTTGGCAGTGGTCCTGTGGATTCACCAAAGGGAAACGGTCTAAAATGAACCCCTTCCCCATTGCGATTTAGATACTACTCCCTTTAAGGGGTCAGTTTGTGATCAACGGTTTTTCCCCCAATTGCTGTAAGAAACCATGGATAGATTCCTCACCAATGCGCAATGGCCTAGGTGGGAGAAAGGGCTTATGAAAAAACAATATTATTATCCTACTCCAAACTTAGCCATCAATTAATAGACGTTTTTCTCATCACATGCATTACCCAGCAAGACATGCAAGCTCTGTATCTTTTTTTGTTTACTCAAGCACCGAAAGCTGTATTTTGAAAAGACTGACCTCCACATGCATGTTCCCTGATGTCTTTACAAAACCATATGTAAGAAATATATCGCCAACCAACTCAAGCAGGCAGATAACACTCCCAAAACCCTATTCCAGGTACTTAACACTCTCATCACTCCCAAAGCCTGTAACCCGGAAGAAGCGCCAACTCAGATTCTATGTGACAGTATTGCAGGATACCTCTCACAAAAAATCGATAACATTTACAACAAAATTACCGCTATCACCAGCACCCGCCCTAACTCTTGCCTCAAACCTCCCCCTGTTTCACCTAGCACTAATATACTAGAGGAATTCCCTTTGCACACCATTCAAGGCACAGAGGGCCATATTATCAAGAAACGGCGTTAAAAGGATCGCCGCTTTAGCAGCAGAAAACTGCAGCTAAAGCCGCGAAATGGGCTTGATAATATGCCCTTGAGAATTGCCATAGAAGCCCATGTTCTGGTGTCAACATGGGCTTCTATTGGAATTTTCTGCTGCATATTATCAAGCCCATTATCGCATCTTTAGCGGCAGTTTTCTGCCGCTAAAATGGCGATAATTTTAACGCCGTGCTTGATAATATGCCCCAGAATCCCTACTGAAATCGACCAAATCTGGATCTCCTACCGATCTCATCCAAGCCAAAATCTCCAGAGTACTCGCCACTCAGCTTGCGGCCCCAATCTGCTGCATTCTAAACAGTTCAATAAAGGAAGGCAAGCTTCCAAAGGAGTGGAAAGCCGCTCAGAATCTGCCTATTAGGAAAAATACCAAACTACCCCTGACGTGATCTCAAATTACCGACTCATCTCGCTTCTAATTCTCTCCATAGCAAACTACTTGAAAAACATATTAATGCACACCTGTCTACTTTCATTGAATCCTCTGAGTGCCTTGACCACTCACAGTCAGGCGTCCACCCCAGACACAGTACGGAATCAGCTCTGCTTAATGTCACAGATGACATCCAAATGCATGCGGACGCTGGCCGAGCAGTAATTCTCATACTGCTCGACCTGTCTGCGGAATTCGACACCATCTCACACCAGATCCAGCTAGAGAGACTAAGAGCCATAGGCATTCAGGACAATGCATTAAATTGTGGATTTCCTGAAGGAGAGAACCCAAACTGTAATCCTAGGTCCGTTCAAATCTCAGACCACCACGGTTTCTACGGGCATCCCCCAGTGCTCTTGCCTTAGCCCCACATTATTTAACATTTATGTTGCCCCACTTTAGACTCTTCTGAGAAACATTGGATTCATACCTATATCCTACGCGGACGACACTCAGCTGCTCCTTTCCTTCGACAAAAACACCACTAACATCGAGGACATCTTTGCAGAGTGCATGAAAACCATAACGGAATGGATGAGCAACAACTTCCTTCATTTGAATGCAGAAAAAAACTGAAATCATGCTATTCAAAGATGCAGTAACCAGATAGTCACCCAACTGGTGGCCCGTGGAACTGGGACCAGCACCGGCCCCAAAACCAGTGGTCAAGAACCTAGGGGTATTAATAGATCACAAATTAAACCTGGAGGAACATGTTGTTACAACCACTTGAGCATGCTCCCATGCACTAAGCCTGCTCCATAGAGTCTTTCACCTCCTCCACACGTAAAACCCTGATACATGCATTGGTCCTAACCTGCCTGGACTACAGCAAAGGAAACCTCTTTGAGCAGGCTGCAACTAGTCCAGAATACAGTAGCCCATCTAGTAACCAGTGCCCCCCCAGAACAGCCTAACTCCCCCGTTTCCGCAAACTACACTGGCTGCCCATACGTAAAAGAATAAAATTCAAGGTCAACTGCATGGTGTTTAAAGCCTTAAATAAAATGGGACCCAAATATCTGTCGGACAAATTGGTCAGATAGACCCCCTCGCGAACCCTCCGGTCAGGAGGCAAGGATCTCCTTATCATACTGCGCATTAAGCAAACCAGATTAGGAGGCAAAGCCTTTTCTTACCCAGCCCCTCAACTCTGGAACCAACTACCAATGGACATTCGTCAATGCACAAACTACATGTCCTTTAGGAAAAAACTAAAAACTTCATTGTTCTGATCCACCTACTCTGCTGTTCCCAACGCCGCCACAGCGCGGAGATACCCCAACCGGGGTGATTCATGCGCTCTATAAATGATATAAATAAAATAAATAAATTAATATGTATGTTTAACACTCTGCTCTTTTTAATCAAGCGCTAAGGCCCTGTTCATGAGCAGGTCGTTAATTTAAAGTGGAAATTAAAGTCTGTGCCCAAAATTGGGTTACAAGTCAGGTGCAAATTATGCTTCATGCTGGATTTTCTCCCTATTTTGTGGCAAATAAAAAGTGTAAACTGCGTGTAATTATGGTTAGCACATACCTGGAGAGAGCGGAATCATGAGCAAAAGTCTGTGTGTTCCAACTCAATAGGTGCATGTCTGAAGTATACTTTTCGAGTATATATTATACGTACACTGTGAAATTGGTAATTAGTAGGTGTGCTATTTGCAGAGGTGATTTGCACGGGAACAATAATCAGGACTTAAGACTCGCTGCTAGGACACTAGCCACAAACTGCAATTTTACCTGCTTATTAACCAAAACTATTTGTATGCGCAGAGTGCTGCTGCTCTTGCTGGGGTCTAGTTTGACTTTTATAAGAGGGCAATAATAAAATGAAATACCTCCCATAATCCTGCAACATATGTTATTGTAGAAGGAAAATGATTAGGCATTGTAAACCCAGTTATAGAATTTTCAAAATCAGTCCCTTAGTATGTAATCTACACTTAGAATTACTCCCAGATATTCGAGGATTAAGAACATTAAAATCCACATAGTGCAATAATGGCTGTAAGTGTGTTATTTAGACTCCTCACCTCAAATACTATATTTCGCTATATTACCAGTTAAAATATTGCAAGAGTCATCAACATCTTAGAATTGCAGAACAAATGCTCAAAGCAACTGTAGTAAATACAGCAGAAAAGGGTGGAAAACAATCTCGGTTGCATGCTACAGAATATTGACTAAAGTTGGAACTTCATTGAATTATTTCATTTTTATTCACAGTTTGGAAATATTTTGCTATCCTGGGATATATCGCCTCTTCATAACTGAGGGTGATATTTGCAAACCACATGAGCTACTTTCGAAATATCGTTAGTTGAATTACAAATAAATCACGAAGACAAGGAAAGACTGTTGCTATTTTCTGTGTATCAGCTACGCACTCTTTTTGGTGCGATTCTAAATAGTAAAATAACAATAAAGTCAAACTGGTTAGGATCAGCATTTTGGACGTTTTTATTTAGCTGGAAAAAAATAGATAAACAATGTAGGAAATGTACATTCAGGAAATCCATGTATAGGTCACTGTTACAAGGAAATACCAGACGCCAAGTATCAACTAAAAAACAATCATAATGCTTCCTGGGGCGCACTGCTACAACATGGAACAACACACACATATTTCAAAATATATAAGAATAAAATTGATAGCTGCAACATTTCTTAGTTCTAGTCTTTGAGACACACACACACAGATAGACACACACACACGCACGCACCCACCCATGCACACACACACACACACACAGCCCCAGTTTAGTTTAATGAAAGACAGCAAACAGAAGTTGCATGCTTAAGAAAATATTTTGAAAGACATTTTTTCTAGCACATGGTGTGCCAATTTTTACAAAACCTTTATTTCCCCAATACTGCTAATTAACTTTCTGTGACACTGTGGAGGGGGCATAAAATACCCATATAGCCTGCCGTAGCGGGCTATACCGGCTATTAAAGGCCCGCTCCAGTGTTAAAGGCCTGAGCCGAAGGTGAGGACTTTAACAATGGAGCAGGACTTTAATTGCCCTTATAGCCCTAGAAAGGGCTATAAGGCTTTTAGAAGATTCTGCCACTAGAGGGCAGACTGTTCTAACAAATTAAACAAAGGGTTTCAGGGGTTTTAAATCCCCTCGGGCTCCGAGAGGCCTTTGTGAAAACAACATTGGAATGTTACTGCGGGCCTTTACCGGCCCGTAGAAGCATGGAGCACTCCATTGTCTTCAATGGAGTGCTCCATATTTCAATGTTCAAATTATTATTTTTTCATGCAACGCAGGTGAGCAAGCAAAGTTGCTATGCTGAGTTGTGTGAAAGGGAGAGAGCAGAAATGCTCAATATTCAAAAAGATATGGATCATTTCTTCTGTCTTCTAGCTCTGGTGCACTGTGTGCTGCTTCACCAACCCGGGTACCCTTGCACCATAGTACAAAACAGCCTGTGATACGGGCAGGGTTGTTTTTGTGCAGGAAAGATGCATTTCTGCATAACAACAATCCTACAAGACATTTTCCTCTTTCTCTATGTGCTGCAGAATACAGCACATGTAGAAAAATGGAATGATGAGGAGAAATAAAGCTATTTCTCCATGTTACACCTCTCTGCGGAAGGCGCAGCATTTTGACACATTCCCAGGTATACTACCTTTAGTAAATCTGGGAATGCACCAAAATCCATGGGTGGATGCATGGGAATGCCAACTCTCCACTCATGGATAGCCTCCTAGCTGCAATTGTCATATAATCAGAACAGCCATTGAGCTGTATTACATTTCTTTACAAAGCCACACAAGGTGGTGCAAATTGCCCCTTGTGTGACTTTGTACATATTACCAAAGCCTTTGCGTTTTCCTTGACTTGATAAATCTGGGTCTAGGGCCTTGTAACAGAGAGTCACATTATTCTGCAGCCAGGGCATTGGAGCCCACTTCCATCCCAAAGAAATGGCCAAAAAATGTGGGGAGGCACACAGGATTTCAAATCAGAGCTGCTTAGGGACAGCGTGGATGGAGGTAAAATACCCCAGATGTTAAGACATATGTGAAAGCACAGAAACGAACAATAAAGAGTAGTTTAGCATTATAGTTATGCATTATAGTACGACAGGCATATAAGCATATATGTAAAAGCATAGATTAATGTATACAGTAAAATATTCGCATACCTGCCATCAATCTGCGACCACAAGTTTTCAGGATTCCAAATCGCTCATTAGCATGAGGAATGACATCACATTACTGTTGAGCATTAACAGCATCACAGACAATTTAGATCATGAAAACGTGCTGAAAATGGATGTTTTATTTTTACGTATCGGAAGGGCTAAATGTGTAGCCCTGTGCATCTGCAATTTTAAATGTAGACAGCTACTGTAAAGTTTCTATTGGCCAAAAGTAAGGCATTAATAGTACCACCCAAAAACCTTTAGTTAGACAACGCCAAAGCTACTGGATTTCCATTGCCTGTTTTTAAAATGTATTCAGCATTCTAGAAACAAGTTTTATCAGCAAAATACAGTTTCACCAGTGCATATCTTTATAATAATAATTTTGAAATAAAAGGGGGATACTGTGTTAAATATATGAAAATGTCCTCCATGCCAATATTTTCAAATAAGAACTAAAGGACCAGTATATAAATACCAATGAGCGTTAAGTAAATGGAATATCAGCAGAAAGCACAAAACTGGGACAGACTAGCTAACTCCTTGTGGCGCGGGGTGGGGGCATGGTGGAAGGGGGAGAAACATGAGCTGCCCTATAAAAATGCTTATACCAGCCCTACTTCCTTGGTCTTCTCTCCTGCTCTCTCTTTCTATCCATCATTTCTCTTTGCCCTGCTCTCCTCCTGCTCTTCTGCCTCTCCGATTGCTTTCTCTGAACCTTCCTCTTTCCCCTCTCTCTCTTTCACTCTCTCTCTCACTTGAGGCCTCCCCATGCCTACTGCAATTAGCCGCACAGAGCTGGGGAAAGTAGCAGAGGCAACGGGACGGTGTTCCAAGAGCACCAGCCCACCGGGGAAATACCAGTAGATTGAAAGGCCTGCACAGCCCTGTGAAGAGCGCATACCTGAAAACGTGTGGGACGATTGCATTCTATTTCTGTATTTCAATTCTTTAATGTCATTTAGACATATTCTAGTACCACCACTGCTGACCATGTATAAGGCCTATGGTAATATGTAGAAACAAAGGGGAATATTTACAAGCCCCTACCGCCACCACAACGTCACTTTTAGTGACGCTGTGGTGGCGATAGGGACTTCACCCTATTTACAAGGCAGCTCTAAGCCAGGTAACATGGCATAACGCTGCCTCGTAAATAAGGCCCCCTTTCACTCTATATTCATAATTTTTTTTAAATGCGGTTTTGCAACTTCTATGTGTGCTGCATTAAGCAGCACACAAAAGTTACAAAACAGCTTTTAAATATTGTTTATGTGCAGGGAAGGTGGACCTTCCTGCACATAAATAATTTTCTCCCCAATGCAGACACCCTTGAACTATGTGCAAGGGTTCCTGCGTTGGAGCTAGGCTGCTAAACTTAGCGCCAGAGCGGGGGGAAATGCAAAGAAGCACCATATTCTTGTAAATATGGTGCAGCCCTGCGTTTCAGAAGTTGCGGAGCGTGTTGTTAAGCCAAGGAGGCTAACCACACACTCCACCACTTCTTTGTAAATATGCCCCAAAGTGCTGGGAACTAGGTAAAAATTAAGGGAAAGGAAGAGTAGAGGGGAGGCAAAACTGTGAGTGGTAGTGCACATTTTTGAGGATTAGCACCACATTCTCATACAACAGGGTGAACTGCCATTCAATATTTACAGCTGCCGATACATAGATTGCATTCTATTTTGTTGAAAGTAGTCAATAGCCATGTGAAGATCGCTCACTGGCTGCTACCAGCTGAGCCACGGATATATTGGTGGAGCAGGTAAACGGAATTTTGTATACCTTCTCTATTTTGCATGATGAAATACTAATTATGTAATTTTCTAACCATTAACGTGTATTAATTGTTTGCTGTGGTTTAATTAATCAACCTCACACCTTAATAAACACGAATTTCACACGGGACTAAATGCAAATTGCATAGCAAATAACCTTAATGAATAACTGTGGTACGCATATTAACGGTAGATTGTGTTGATATAGACAATTGCATGGATTATATTGCTTTTGTGATGTTTTGTGTTCTTGCTGGGACGAAATGGTGAGTATTATTGCTTTAAATGTTGCTATAAGCTAGGAAAATACTAATATATAAAGGGATTAGTGTGGGTTTAAACATTAGAATCTTCATTTTTGTATATTAATTATTCTTTATGATTGTTTCGCTTAAGTTGGCATTCGGGCCTACTAGACCGCAATATCCAAAATGGAGTTCGGAAGTGGCCACTGTTGTGTGAGCGCGATGTCTACTGCGCAGACTCGGATGGCACTGAAGATCTCCAGGCGTCCTTTGACCGAGTCACAGTGTTCCTCGTCAAGGATAGGAACAAGGAGGACTGCCAAAGCCCAACTAGCGTGAATGACAGTGAAGACAAAGGACACCTGTCCCTAGCAGCCGAAATATTGATACTTCCGACCCTTTCGCATGAGAGCTGTCCAAACCATGGGATGACATCTTCAGTAGAGCATGAGAAACATGACACAGTCTTAAATTGCTAATTTTGATGTTTTGGCCAATCAGAGCCATTCCCAATACAGAAAATGTAGCATGTTACCCAAAACTCATTATAAAAGGGGGGTTAGTAGAAGGGTGTAAGGTTGTTGCGTTCCAGGAGTGTGATCCGAATCCCCTTTGACCGATTTGCTTGCACGAAGGTTGGGTCCCCGGAGATCTTTGGGACTGTGTCGTGCTGAGCGAAAGAACTTTTTCCTGGACTGATTGGGGTTATAGCCTGCATTCGATTGGAGGGTTACATCAGAAGAGAATTGATTTATGCAGGGCTAATAGGTTGCGGGAGAATGTTCGCCAAAATCAGAGATTAGGTAAATATAACTGTTATACTGATTTATGCCAATGTTATTAAAATTCTGATTAAGTATAATGATGATCATGCCAATGAAGGTGAATTTAATTATATAAACTAAACATTTATTAACAAAGAACGAGTTTGTGATTCTTTAAAGGGTATTGATCAAAGATTCTGAGACTTTAAATGTGTTTTAGCTGGTTCTAAATCACCATCAACCAGTCCAACTAATTGGTCCATCGACCAAGTGGTGGAGTGCCTTGACGTTAAAGTTAGGATTGTATAAGTGCCGATGTATAATATGCAGATAATGTAAATATTTCTTTCTATAGGTAATAAGGTACCCCCTCACATGTCCAGCGCTTCATTCCTCCTGTGTGCGTATGAGTGTTGGTGTTATGGGCCCCACCAATGAATGCGTGTATGAATGAGTAAGGGTGATGACGGGTCTGTGACGCAGGGAGGATATGTAAATTTGCCCTTTCGCGCTGGAGCAGTGTTTCTGGTAGCAGATTGATGGTTTTATTGTATTGGTTTGGTGATTATTGATTATTGATGATTGATTGATTGTTGATTTATGTCCTGACATTCTATGTTGAGTCACGTTGCGTTCTATGTTGTTTTGAAGACTTCCGGGATGTAGGAAGTTGGATGCCCTGTAGGTACACGGGAAAAACGTGTGGGGATTGGAGTCGCATGACGCATTGTCTGGTTTTGGATTGGTAACATCGTCGTGTGTTATCGGGACATTTCTGTGTGAGAGTGCATGAGTGAAATAGCAACAAGTTCTCTCGTGAAACTCTGGCCTCAATTCTCAGGCGCAGTGTAGTCTCCACATGTGTTTTATCCCCAGAGAATAATATCGTGGAAGGGCAGAGGTAAGCTGTGAAGAAAAATTGTCGATAACATTTTTGTAAAGGAGGGGTCAGCAGAAACCGGAGTAGCGAGGAAAAGGCTGACCTCAGTAAGACCGCGCTGGGATTGGCCAGCTGTGGAGGGGCGTGGATGCACAGGATTGGTGTACTGGTGTGTGCCGCGCTAGGAATGGAGGATTGCCAGTGTGACGTAGACGCTCCTGATTGGTGCGTTAGTGCGAGTCTTGCTGCGATCAGACAGCAAGCAGGATAGTTGTAGTAGACCGATTCAAGAAGTCTAGCAAGCTGAGACTACAGATTAAGTCAAAATGATGTACTATGATCCACCCGAGAGAGAGAAAAAGTCGTGGTTTGGGAAGATCAAGAATTTATTTTAAAAGGATAAGCCGATTGTGACTAGAGAGGGACAGTTGCTTCCTCCACCGAAATCACCCGCATCCTTCATAGTAGCGAAATATGGGTATCATACATGTATCTGGCTAGATAATTGGGCCAAGTATACAAAAGATGATGGAGTTCTAGCATTTCCAGAAAATGGTTCATTCAATCTAGCTGTATTAAGGAACTTAAGAGAAAAGATGATGAGGTTAGAACCGAGACCTAGACCTACTCAGTATGAAGCTTTAACGGAATGGGAAGATGAGATGTATAATAGAGAACGACAGCGGAGTGGAAGAAGGTATAATTACATGTTTGGGAGACCGTGTGGACAGGAAAGTCATGATGATAGGATGAGGAGATGGCAGAGTGCGAACATGGCTGATGGAATGTTTCCGTGGAGAAATGCCGAAGAGACCAGTGGTAGAAAATGTACAGAGAAGAGAAACAATACAGGGTCAGAAGGCTACAAGTATGGTGTGAATGAGTCGGAGGATGAGGGTGAGAGCAGCGCGAGTCAGGCGCTGGTGTGTTGTTTTTTAAACTGTGTGATTAGCAATTTACTCAGGCGACTGTGGCAGTGATTTAAATACCGACATATTGCTCCTGTGTTGCTGATACAACTGTGCGTTTTATTTTTATTTTTAATGGGGGGTGAATTGATGTAAGAACTTTAGCACATTCTGCACTTTCTACCTACCCTTGGTCGGTCCCCGGTCCGTCATGGCGATTCTGTGCCGCTTGAACGGAGAAACGCGACTCCTCCCCCTCGCTACCTCACTTCCTGGGACCACCATTAAGTGGGGATGGGCTTCCGGCCGCGCAGCGGGCGCGCCGACAGCGCGACAAAGGCGCGCCTAAGGCAAGCCCGTCTGCGCCCGTCCGCGACCAGACTGTGGTCGGGGCCAGGCATGTTGTCAGTGAGGGGGCTTCAGAGGTGAGGATCGTGTGGTCGCGGGAAGATCTGTGGGCGCTTAACACGGCTGCTGAGTGTTGCACTCATAGGACAGACCTAAGGTCTGTCGCCCTCCCTCAGGCATGTGGGGCTTGCGGGAAACCTCTGGGAGCGATGGGCGGTGTGGGGGCGGAGGGGTATACCAAGCCCAAGCCGCTCATTAGCAGAGGTTTCAGAGCTGGCCTTTCGAATTGTAGATCCCAGCCAAGCATGCAGACGACATTTGGCTTCTATTGGAAGGTCATGAGTGGGATGCTCTGTTCTTAACAGAGACCTGGCTCAATGAAGATAATGTGACCGCCATCGCGCTGGCGGTACCCCAGGTTACAAAATGTGTTTTTCTAACCGGGCAGGCGCTAGAAGAGGAGGGGGTGTGGCTGTTATATTTAAGAAGCAGTTTACACTAACATCCTCCGCTCCAACCCTGATTCCGGGACTGGATGGACTACACTTCTGCCTTCAGGTGGGACCTCAGCTATCCCTAGCGGGACTAGTTATATATCGCCCTCCTGGTGGGGATGACCCCAACCTGACAGCTCTGATGGAGGTGATCGTTCAGAGCTCCCTCCTTCATCCTCATTTCCTCACAGTAGGGGATTTTATCATCCATGTGGATAAGGCGGGCTGCGTCCCTGCAGAGACACTAAGGGCCACATTGAATGCAGCCAACTTGAGACTAATCAACGATGGCCCCACACATAGAGCGGGTCATACGTTTGATTTAATTTTCTCCAACATTAAAAATATGGCGGTGGAGGCAGCACTGCCGTTAGTTTGGTCAGACCATTCGCTTATTCCATTTAAAATAAATTTAGCAGCCGAGAGACCTGCGACAAGCAAGTGCTCCTTTATGAGGAGACAATGGAAGAAGCTAGTCCCTGCCAATATGGGCCCAGTTCTGGCTCAGAATAAACCAACTCTAACCTCAAATGCCAATACAGATGCAGAGCTGTTTAATGACTGGATTGGGAACATGGTGTCGTCCATTGCACCGGCAAAACGCGCAATGTCCAAGAGGGAATCCCCTTCCGCTCCCTGGTTTTCACAGGACCTTAGAGTAGAGAAGGCAGCGTGTAAGAGGCTAGAGAGGCTCTGGAGGGTAAAATACGGGACCCTGGAAAAAGCCCGATACAAGGAAGCCTCCAAAAAACCGCAGAAGGCTGTTAGAAAGGCCAAAAAACAGTTCCTTGCGGCGTCGATTCAGCAGGCAGAACACTCGAGCAAGGAAATCTTTAAGGTGGTACAGTCCTTTTTCAAACCCAGGTGTATTGAGAGGGAGGTACCCCCGTCGGCCACATTGTGCGATAGCATTTCAGAATTCTTTGACTGCAAAATTAAGAGAGTTTATGAGTCCTTCGGCCCTGAGAGGAGGACCGTGAAGACGGACCTGGTTGTCAAGAGGTGGCTGGTGAAACTCTGGCTCAATTTCAGGCTATAGTTCTGACCTTGGTCATGCAGGAACTAAGACGCTGTAAGTCAGGGTCACCTGACGACCCCTGTCCACCTAAGCTCTGGAGCACAATAGCTGACTTTGTGGCTCCCACTTTACAGCACATCTGGAATATGTCCATCTCCTCCGGGGTGTTCCCGGAGATATGGAAACACGCCACCCTCCTCCCATTAAAGAAAAAACAAATGGGGATCCCACGGACCTTAGTAACCTTCGTCCGAATTCCCTGCTGGCAGCGCCGGACAAAATGCTTGAGAAAGTAATCCAGCGGCAGTTAAGTAAATTTACGGAGGAAAATAGGATACTGCACGAGACGCAGTCAGGCTTTAGACCCGGTTTTAGTACCGAGACAGCACTAATTGAGGTGGTAGAGTCAGTGAGGTGGTCGATGGATTCGGGAGACTCAGCCATGCTGGTTCTCCTGGATCTATCGGCTGCTTTTGATACGGTTGACCACGCGAGGCTGTTAAAGCGACTGGCAGAGGTAGGCCTCCAGGACCAGGCGCTGGGATGGATACAGTCATATCTGACTCAGAGAACCCAGAAGGTGGCACTGGGGACCGTCTCTTCAACACCTAAGGTTCTCAGCTGTGGCGTCCCTCAGGGATCGGCACTTAGCCCATTATTATTTAATATCTACCTGGCTCCGCTTTTTACGTTGATTGCCAATTGGGGGGTCAAGGCAATCTCGTATGCCGATGACACCAAACTGGTGTTTCCGTACTCAGAGGTGTCGGAGGCGGCCTTTTCGAGCTTCAAGGGCTGTCTCCAAGACGTTGCGTGCTGGATGAACACCAACAAATTAAAACTTAATGCAGACAAGACGGAAGTGATTTTCTTTGGAAAAGGCTTCCCTCCACCCTCGGAGCTTTGGTGGCCGGCGGCGATGGGACCGGCCCCTTCGCCTAGCCAAACGGCAAAAAATCTGGGGGTGCGATGGGACGACAGCCTGTCATTTGCCTCGCATATCCAGCAGGTAGTTGGGTGCTGTCTGTGCAAGTTGAGGAATCTACGGAAGATTCTGCTACTCCTACCAGAGGGTTGCCGAAAAACAGTAATCCATGCCACAGTGACATCAAGGCTGGATTACGCTAATGGCCTCTATCTGGGCTTGCCAAAGTATCTAACTCAGCAGTTGCAAATGGTCCAGAATGCGGCTGCGAGACTGTTAATGCGTATTCCATTCAAGCATTCAGTCTCTCCGCACCTTCTTTCACTTCACTGGTTACCAGTAGCCAGCAGGAACAAATTTAAGGCACTCACGCTGGCCTTTAGATCTCTGTATGGCACCTGCCCAAACTACCTGAGAGCTCGGCTGCCGAGATACACCCAGGCCCGCTCCCTCCGCTCCAACTGCCGTGTTCAGCTAGCAGTTCCACGAACAAAAAGAGCTTGGCTGGGAGGAAGAACCTTCTCGGCCAATGTGGCGGCGCTATGGAATACCCTGCCCCCAGCGCTTCAGCAGGCCCCCTCTGAATCCTGCTTCAAGCAGATGTTGAAGACTTGGCTCTTCACCCAACCGCGCTAAGTGCTCAAAATGGGTCCCTGTGGCTATGCCTGCTCTCCTAGCGCCGGGACACCTCCTTGTGAGGTAGCTGTTTGCGCTTTAGAAAATGCCGTATTATTATTATTATTATTATGATGTGCTTGAAGACATGTTTTATAAAAATCCTCCCTCGTACCAACCAAACTCCACGTTGCTGATGCCGAGTGCGCCAGTAAAGGAAGTTACACAAAGTAAAACTTTTGAGCAAACGCCCCCTGACTTAGGGAAAAATAATCCCTTTAGAGAGTCTGAAATATCACAACCCGTTAGGATGGTAAATGAAAATGCAGCAGAATTGGCTAGGACTACTTTGGAACTAACTGAGAAAATTAGGGAATTGACTAAAAATATGGAAGCTGTAACTGCGCCTGTAACCATAGGACCAGTGATGCCTGTCTTTGATAAACAGAAGGATAGCGAGCATTGTTTGACCATTCCATACCATAATATTAAACCAATTGAGACAGAAGCAAGAAGTTTGGGAGAAAATCCATGGGGAAAATTAGTAGGAACCTCAGGATTAAGTACTCCTAGAAATCTGACACTGAATCAAAGCCCAGCAAGTAAAACGCTAATGACTACAGAATCAGCACCAGAGACCCCAGAGAGACGTGTTGAGCGAGTAAGAAATTAAACAATTCCTGTAGGTCCCACTTCTGACGAATTGAGTGACTGGTTAAGGAGTTTACAGTGAAAAGATACAGAACCTCAACCTTTAGATGTGGCTAAACAAAAAATAATGCTGGAAGAATTAATAGTAGGGACGATTCCAACTAAAAAATTAAAAGCATATCAGGACGAAGAGTTGATGTTTCTATGTAAAAGTATAACTTGGAGAGCTAGAAGTTTGCATGAGAAGCTAGAAGAGACAGCAAGTGAAATGGGTATTGATTTTGAAAAAATAAGAACAGTACAGAAACCATATAGAGTAGATTTCTCTAAAAAGGATATTGAGAATTTCAATACTGCAGGAAGACTAACTCAAATCAAAGAACTGATTGCCTTGCTAAGGAAATAGGTGGAAAAGTAGGTGGTTTAGGAAAAGAGATGAGACAACAGATAAGACCTTTTCAGCGTTTGCGGTAAGAGAAAAGGAAACGGTGGTAACAGAGTGTCCCATGAGGGAGATCCCAGGAGGAGGGTATGTGCATGTTCCTTGGACTAGACAGGACATTTTATCATTTACAAATGATTTTCCCAGACTCAGCGAGAAGCCTGTGGAGTGGTACCAACAAGTAGAAAGATTTGTCAAATTATCCAAAGTACTGTGGATAGATATAAATGGTCTGTTCGATATAATTGTGCCGGCAGACCTATGGGCGGAATGTAAAATTACAATTGGTTGGCCCACTCAAGAGTATCCTAGGGATCCCAAAACAGGTGCCCCTGATCCAGAAGTAATGAGAAGGTATGAGCAGGTAATCACCTTCTTGAAGAATAAAGTGCCCCCAAGAAAACAAATTGGGTAAAGATTGATAGAACTCACCAGGAAGTAAAAGAATCTGTACATGCCTATTATGAGAGATTACTATTGGTATTTAAGCAATACAGTGGTGATGAAAAACTGAGTGAGAAGGATTTAAGTCATTTTGTATATCGATTTGTGTATGGGTTAAGACCTGGGGTAAGCAAAATGATTAAACAACATACAGTAGATTGGCAAAATAAAAAGATAGATGAAGTACTGAGACATGCAAAATATTTTAGTGACGAAATTGAAGGCAAGCAACGCAAGTTAAAAGAGAAGGCCATGTGGGCTCAGGTTAAGGTAGCGGAAAGACAGGAAACCCAACTGATTGAACAAGCAAATGGCATGGTTCATGTAAAACTAAAACCTAATATTGTAAAAGGAAAGGGACAGATTAGTTTAGAAGAAGCCAAAAAGAAGGGGCTGTGTCATAACTGCAGAAAGGTAGGGCATTGGAAATCCGAGTGTAAATTGCCCCCAAGTGCTAATGGCGATAATGCATCATTGAATCCACAGGTGCAGAATGAGGTGAGTTGTCAACCACAGCAGCAGGTTGTTGCCCAATAGTGTCAGGTGCCAAAGTCACCTTTTCCTCAGAGCGTAAACCCTCAGAGATACAGTAATGAGACAGGATTCTACACCGAGGAACAGGTAACAAAGCTACCGCGCGCTAGTGCTGTTTCGCAGTATTGGCTGCAACGCGTTGAGAGTGAGTCAGAAGAGAGTTATTGACGGTGTCGAGGAGAAGAAGAAGAGTGCGTACTTGGCGCATCTCTAGAAGTAGACCAGACAGGCCCTTTTGTAGACGGAAAGATAAATGATGAAAATATTACTTTCCTAGTAGATACTGGTGCTACTTGGTCAACTGTTAGATCAGCTGATGTTAAAAATCTTCCTCTCTCGGATGATACGATCCAAGTAGTCGGAGTTTCAAACAGACAGATAAAAATGTATCTTACTGAACCAGTTAAAGTTAAAATAGGGAATTTTTCAGACATTCATCGCTTTGTTGTGTGTGATACCAGCCCTGTAAATTTGTTAGGAAGGGATTTGTTGTGTAAAATGAATTGCACGATTTCTGTACTCCTGATGGCATAGCTTTTGAAACTCCTGATGAGGATGTACTGTACAAAATGACTATGGCCAATTTGGAATCCGAGGTTACTGAGGCATTTGCTGTATTCGACCCAGAAGAATTGCCTCAGGAATTGAAGAAAACAGTAAAACCCGAGATATGGGATTTCACAGGAGAAGATATGGGGCTAATGAGAAATTTAGATCCTGTAAAAATAACCGTAAAGGAAGGAATAAGTTACCCAAATATTCCCCAGTATAAATTGACACCCGAAATAATTGCAGGAGTCACTCCTATAATAGACAAAATGATCGAACAGGGTATTTTGAGAGAGATAATGAGCAGTCCATGTAATTCACCAATTATTGGTCTGAAGAAACCTAACGGAACCTTCAGAATAGTGCAAGACCTGAGAAAAGTGAATAAAATTGTTGTACCATGTTGTCCCATAGTACCAAATCCTTCAGTGATCCTATACCAGATTCTTCATGATGCAGAATGGTACACGGTCATCGACCTGTGTCATGCATTCTTTTCCATCCCATTGCACCCTGACAGCCAACAGATTTTTGCGTTCCGGTTCGGCGAGCGTACCTTGGCATGGTGCCGAATTCCACAGGGGTATACAGAAAGTCCATCGATATTTAATCAGATTCTAAAGAAATCCCTGGAAGATCTAAAAATGCCTGAGAGCTCAGTACTAGTGCTGTACATCGAGGACCTACTGGTGGCATCGAAAACCCGAGAAGCCTGTGTGGTAGATACAGTTGCATTGTTAAATCATTTGGCAGATGGAGGACTTAAAGTATCCCCATCGAAATTACAGTTTTGCAAAAAAGAAGTACAATATTAAGGCCATAAAATTGAGAAAGGTTTGAGGAAAGTGACTACAGATAGTATCAGAATAATAAAAGGAATGAGAGCACCAATGACTCAAAGAGAAGTGAGAATGTTTCTTGGAATGGTTGGCTATTGCCGTCAGTGGATCAGCAACTTTTTGCTGATTGCAAAACCTTTGGTGCGATTGACGAAGAGAGATGTGAAAGACCCCCTTGAATTGAACAAAGAAGAGTTGAAGGCTTTTAAACAATTGAGAGACAGTTTGTGTTCAGCCCCAGCTCTTGGAATGCCTGACTATGAGAAGGAGTTTGAGCTCTATTGCAGTGAGAGAGAGGGATGTGCACTTTCTGTGTTAGTACAAAAACATGGAAAATTGAGACGACCAATTGCATATTTTTCGGCTGTATTAGACCCTGTAGCTGTGGCATTGCCTGGTTGTTTGAAAGCAGTGACTGCTACCTGTAAGAGCTTGGAACAGAGTGAAGGAATTGTGATGGGATATCCTGTGAGAGTGTTTGTACCGCATGACGTGGCAATCCTTTTGACCAGGAGCCGCACCCAATTTATGACGCATAGTCGTCTAACTAAATATGAGAAAGTCATTTTGAGAGCAACGAATGTGAGCTTTGTGAGGTGTCTCAATGTAAACCCCTTAACGTTGTTGCCCGTTGCTGAAAATTTGGAAGTAAAAGATGATGTGGATCATGACTGTTTGGAAGTGCTTGACTATTGCACCAAGCCGCGTTCGTACATAAAAGATGTACCTCTGAAAGAAAGTGACTATGTGATGTTTGTGGATGGATCAAGTTTGAGAACAGATGAAGGGATTTTGAGTGCGGCATATGCAGTGTGTACTGTAGCGGCTGTATTGGAAGCGTCTTGTTTGAAAGGAGTGATATCCTCTCAAGTTGCTGAACTGTTTGCGTTAACGAGAGCGTGCAAATTGGGAAAGAATCTGAGAGTCACTGTGATTACGGATAGTCAGTATGGCTTCGGAGTGGTACACGACTTTGGCTAAATATGGTCCCAAAGGGGATTCTTGACATCGAGTGGCACTCTATAAGGAATGCTGAAGTGGTCGGGAAGTTGCTCTAGGCGATACAGCTGCCTAAGCAATTAGCAGTGGTAAAGTGTGCTGCCCACTCGAAGACCACTGACTATGTGTCGGCGGGAAATGAGTTCGCAAACGACATAGCGCAATATTGTGCGCGCAATCAGAATTCGATAAACAGAAACAGGGAAAAGGAAATTAACTCATGTCCCTTACTTTTTAATAACACCGTAAATACGTGGGGAGAGGTGAGACAGTTGCAGGAAGAGGCAGGAGATGAGGAAAAGAAACAGTGGATAAAATCAGGATGCGCACCCCGAGAGTCAGACCGAGTTTGGGTTTGTCGGGATGGAGGAATAGTCATGCCTGATAGCATGGTCTCTACCATGGCACGGATGTACCATGGACAAGCACATGTAGGAAGGGATGCTATGATCAGACTTTTCAAACAGACATGGTATAATGCCAAGTTTCGGCTTGTAGCGGAGAGCCTTTGTCAAAGATGTCTCACATGTCAGCAATAAAATCCAGGAAGAAAGACTGTGGTGAATTTGGGAACAATAGGATGGGAAGGAGGTCCTTTCACCAGAATGCAGATTGATTTCATTGAAATGCCCCCATGTAATAGGCTAAGATATGTCTTAGTGGTGGTTTGTCTGTTTTCACAGTGGGTAGAGGCGTAACCAACCAGAAGGAGTGATGGAGTTACAGTAGTCAAACTCCTATTGAGAGAGTTCATTCCCAGATTCGGTTTCCCAGTTACGATCGAGTCAGATATAGGAAAGCATTTCAAGAATGAAATCATAAAATTGATTTGTGAAGCATTGAATGTACAACAGAAACTGCATTGTCCAGAGGCATCTGGAGTGGTGGAACAAGTGAATGGCTTCATTAAAATCAGATTGGGAAAAATGTGTTTGGCCACAGGGTTGAAATGGCCTGATGTCTTGCCTCTAGTGCTCATGACTATTAGATCTATCCCTGACAGGAATTCCGGACTGAGTCCTCACGAGATTATTATGGGTAGAGCAATGAGACATGTTTTCGTTCTTGTCAACAAACTATTGCCTATATCTGATGACTTTGTGTTGGATTATTGCAAGGGGTTGGCTGATTCCGTTCATTCTGTGTTTCATCATGTTGGATCGGATGCAACCACACTTGAAAAGAAGCCCGCCCATGATTTGAGTCCAGGGGACTGGGTAAGGATCAAAGTACATAGAAGAAGAAATTGCCTGGTCCCACGTTGGGGAAAGCCACGTCAAGTGATTCTGACCACGACGACGGCTGTGAAATGCGCGAGAGTAAAAAATTGGATTCATGCAAGTCATACTCTGCAAATCCCTAGTCCAGTGGGTAGGCCTGAAGAAGAGTACTTTGGAGAATCCGATACCAGTTCTGAGTCGGACTCAGAAGAAGCAAGAGCCAGACCAGCTCCAAAAAGAGGAGAGTTGGAACCAAGTCAAGTTACAGAACCAGAGAATTTGCCATTAAGAAGGCGATTGGAGATTTCTGACACCAGCTCAGAGTCAGATCCTGAAGAAGAGAAAATACAGGAAAGTGTAAAGGAGAATGTTGGAGAAACTGTAAACGAAATTCTTGATAAAAAGGCTCCATATGCAAGTGCCAGAGAAATTCCACCGGAGGTCGTAGAAGTAGAAGGTGAGGAATCAGATACAGAGAGAGAGGGCAAGATTGTTGCGGAAGACCCCAGAGGAGGTGTAGGGAAACCACACACCCAGGTAGAAGAAGGGACAGTTAGTCAGCAGGAAGATTGCGTGGAAGAAACACGAGGAGGGACAAAATTAGATAAAGAACAGGAAGTTGTGGAAGGAAAATCTACAGAAGGTAAAAGTCAAGTTGAGACCGAATCTGAGGATAGTGAAGGAGAAGTACAAGAAGGACGAGTCTTGAGAAAGAGAGCCTGGAAAACCGAACGAGGTGAAAAGGTAAATAAGTTGAAAAGGCCGGCAAAGGAGGAAATTTGGCCAAACAAAGTAAAAAGACTGAGGTATCGATTGACACGAGTAAGGTCATTTAAAGCAGAACAAGTGAATGAGGTGTCTAGCCAAGAAAACTCAAAAGATACTGACCAGACACACTTGGAGAAGGTAAAATGAATTAAGAAACCCAACCAGAGGTATAAGTCACCGGAATGGACGTATGTGGCACTTCCTGAAGTACAAGAGGAAGCAGACAGCCAGGAGAGTCTAGGGGTAACTGTACCGGAAGTGGTTGAGGAGGAAGAAGATTCGGAAATCCTGAGAGTTATCTTGTCCAATATCGGAGAAGAGACGGATGTTCAGGAAATTCTGAACCAAGATTGTGAAAACAAAGTGAAAGACGATCAAATGCCGGACTGAAGTGACAAGAGGAAGTTGAAGACAGATTTAATTATTGGATAAGACATTTAACCGAAAAGAACCAAGTAGGCGCTCAGAGCCTTGGGTTTAGACAAAGCTAGTTGTGGGTGGACGAGGCTAAGTCAAAAGACAATGATAATTTCTAGGCCTGGGCGAAAATTTTGTTCCGTTAACGGAAAATGCGATAATTTGACATTTTCGCGTTCCGCGGAGAGTGCGAAAATGTCAAAATTTCCGGTTTCCGCAGCTTGGCGATAATTTGTTTCTTGCTCGCGCTGTAAAATAATACATTCTTGGCGCGCGCGATCGCCTTACCTGAATCCCTGCGTTCGCCGACAAGTTTTCTTGATCCGGTCGCGTTCTCCATGAGATGTTGTATTGTTTTTAGCCATTTGCGCTGTCTCGCGACAGTTCGCGCCCGCAGTGATGTCATGCGTCGCGCGATCACGTCTTTCTTCTCGCGATCATGCACCGCGAGACAACTCAAAACAAGATGGCTGCGCCCGCAAGCAACCACAGGGGTAAGTTAACGACCCGCAACCATGCAGAAAATCTCGCGAACATGCGGGAAAAAAACTTCCGCATCTTCGCGATATTTCCGCTTGTTTGCGATAATTTTAAACATTTTCGCGATAATTTGCGAAGGTTAATTTTGAAAATTCCGCCCACCCCTAATAATTTCCGAAATGGCAAACACAGAAGGTAGAAAATCTACATGTGTCTTCCTTCGAAGATGGTGCAAAGTGTGTTGTTGTTGTACAGGATTACTAATGCTTCTATGGAGTGTATTAGCTTTAATAGTTTCATTTAAAGTAACGTTAGAAACAATAGAGGGTCATATTGAGAATAAGACGAATGAAGAAAGGATTCATGATACTCATGCAACTAGATTGATAGACAAAACTGACTTACATAAGGATAGGTCTATAACAGATTTTTCTAACATTTTCTCGAAGCTATTGTATGAATATGTAAAAACCATGGACGTTAGAGATTGTTATGTGTGTATGCAGTTACCTGCATCAGTGTCAGAAGGTGTTACATATCCCCACCTTCCTGTGACCTATGGAATAACATGTAGTGTGTTAGCAAGTTTGTTTTACAAAACAGGGAAATTAGAGTACTATTTTTCCGATGTAGATAACATTTTGTCACAAGTACCTGTAGTTCTTGAATTGAATAAGATAAAACCTGGTAAAGTTTTAGGTGAATATTTCTTAGAAACTAGAGAATTGACTTTAGAGGCAGTGTTTAAGAATAATCTTACTTGTAGTCTAAAGAAGGAAGAAAAGACCTTTTTGGACATAGTGGGACAGAGGAGAATTAAGATGCAAAGAAAGATACCTGAGGGAAAAGGATTGAAGACGGTTTGGGATGTAGAAAGAGAAAAACATTTGAAGGGAGAAACCAGTCCAGCTATGGCTTTAGATTGGCCTCATAGAGAGAAATTGTGCATCAGAAGAAATGAAACTGTGTATGATAACTATTTTATAGGTGCGAGTGAATGCCATGATACATATAGAATCAGGGGAAGATGGGGATTTAGGAGGAAACGATACGGTATTCCCTGGGTTATATTTTATCTGTGGGGACCATTGGTATGGCACATGTTACCTACGCCTGGTCTTCCCGAAGATATTTCATGTGGGAAGGGGAGAGGATGGTGCGCATGAGATAGGTAGACAACTAATACATAGAAGGAGGGAAAGTTGGTCAGAAATCGTAGGGGATATTTATGGAGCACTGATACCAGCAGTTGGAATATCTCTGACTGCACATAAAATCAGAAAATTGTCTACAGTAGTGGATCGTTTATCGACAAGCACTGCTGGAGGGTTTTTACTGGTAAATACCGAAATGGTAGCCATGAGAGCCATGGTAATGCAAAATCGACTTGCCCTTGATATTATTTTGGCCAAAGAGGGAGGAGTTTGTGGAATGTTGAAAGTGCAACATTGTTGTACTTATATTTCTGACGAGAGTCAAGATTTAAAGACATATATTAAGAATATAACAGACTTGCATGAGGAGATTGTTCCATTGGAGGTTGAATGTGTTTGGGAGAAGATTGGTAAAGGGTTATCTACTATTAAAAACATCTTGATTAAATTAGGTAGTACATTTGCAGGCAATATTCTAATTCCAGTGACTTGTGTGTTATTATTAGTATTAATACTGAGATTAGGGTGTGTATGTATAAAAAGAAGAAAACTACAAAATAAAATAAAAAGAGAAGTAACCAGAAAAAGAGAGAAAGAAAGAAAGGAAAGAGAAATGGGAGATATAGATCTGGAAGGATGGAAAGAAAGTATGTATAAGAAGGCAAAGGAGGATGAGATGGGGGAAACAGTGATGTAACGTAACATGTTGTAAGGGCACCGAGACATCATTTCCATAAAAATGTAAATTGAAATTTAGGGGGATTTGTGGTGATATTAAAAATCACCAAAGGGGGGATTGGTGGAGCAGGTAAACGGAATTTTATATACCTTCTCTATTTTGGATGATAAAATACTAATTACGTAATTTTCTAACTATTAACGTGTATTAATTGTTTGCTGTGGTTTAATTAATCAACCTCACACCTTAATAAACACGAATTTCACGCGGGACTAAATGCAAATTGCATGGAAAATAACCTTAATGAATAACTGTGGTACGCATATTAACGGTAGATTGTGTTGATATAGAAAATTGCATGGTTTATATTGCTTTTGTGATGTTTTGCGTTCCGTCTGGGACAAAATGGTGAGCATTATTGCTTTAAATGTTGCTATAAGCTAGGAAAATACTAATATATAAAGGGATTAGTGTGGGTTTAAACATTAGAATCTTCATTTCCGTATATTAATTATTCCTTATGATTGTTTCGCTTAAGTTGGCATTCGGGCCTACTAGGCCGCAATATCCAAAATGGAGTTCGGAAGTGGCCACCGTTGTGTAAGCGCGATGTCTACTGCGCAGCCTTGGGATGGCACTGAAGATCTCCAGGCGTCCTTTGACCAAGTCACAGTGTTCCTCGTCAAGGATAGGAACGTGGAGGACTGCCAAAGCCCAACTAGCGTGACTGACAGTGAAGACAAAGGACACCTGTCCATAGCAGCCGAAATATTGATACTTCGGACCCTTTCGCATGAGAACTGTCCAAATCATGGGATGACATCTTCAGTAGACTATGAGAAACAAGGAACTTTGTGACCACAGTCTGAAATTGCAAATTTTGATGGTTTGGCCAATCAGAGCCATTCCCAATACAGAAAATGTAGCATGTTACCCAAAATTCATTATAAAAGGGGGTCTAGTAGAAGGGTGTAAGGTTGTTGCATTCCAGGAGTGTGATCCTAATCCCGTTGACCGATTTGCTTGCACGAAGGTTGGGTCCCTGGAGATCTTTGGGACTGTGTCGTGCTGAGCGAAAGAACTTTTTCCCGGACTGATTGGGGTTATAGCCTGCATTCGATTGGAGGGTTAATCGGAAGAGATTTGATTTATGCAGGGCTAATAGGTTGCGGGAGAATGGTCGCCAAAATCAGAGATTAGGTAAATATAACTGTTATACTGATTTATGCCAATGTTATTAAAATTCTGATTAAGTATAATGATGATCATGCCAAAGAAGGTGAATTTAATTAGATAAACTAAACATTTATTAACAAAGAACGAGTTTGTGATTCTTTAAAGGGTATTGATCAAAGATTCTGAGACTTTAAATGTGTTTTGGCTGGTTCTAAATCACCATCAACCAGTCCAACTAATTGGTCCATCGACCAAGTGGTGGAGTGCCTTGACGTTAAAGTTAGGATTCTATAAGTGCCGATGTATAATATGTAGATAATGTAAATATTTCTTTCTATAGGTAATAAGGTACCCCCCCACATGTCCAGCGCTTCATTCCTCCTGTGTGCAGATTCAAAGTGAAGTCGTATGAGTGTTGGTGTTATGGGCCCCACCAATGAATGCGTGTATGAATGAGTCAGGGTGATGACGGGTCTGTGACGCAGGGAGGATATGTAAATTTGCCCTACCAGCTGAGCCACGGCTATATCTTGATTTGGCCCGAAGCAAAATACATTATGGGTTTTGCATTTTAACACATCTCTGAAATGGCGGTTGAAAACTGTGTGTCTGTTCTTTGTCTGGGTAAGCGTTTACTACCGCATGGCAGACATCTTGTGCAGAAGTCACCTGGCCTGAGCCATCAGCATTCTTCCTAGCCAGCATGGGCGCATTGAGCAGATTATGAGGCACACCCATTCACCCACCCAGACATCTAGAATTAAAGCAGTGAAATTGCCATCACCACCCTCCATGTTTTCATTTATTCATTGATGAATGCTGTATAGCAGCAGCTAATTGGATGTTTGAATTCCTCTTACTCCAGGCAGCCAGGTTTGGTGTATGCTGGGGCTCCTCTTCCTTTTTAGATCTTTGCCTTTCTCAGTAGTTCAATATACACAAAGTGAGCTTAATGTCCAAACCTTGCTCATAAATGAATGACTTTGTTGTCTATCTCACTTCTCTGCTCCTTTCAATGGCTTTCCTTCCTATTTATGTGAACGTTCAACATCACTCTCCATGTTTCTTTCCCATTCCCCTTCCTTGTTCTGTAGCATTCTGTGTTGCTTCCCCAACCAACATCCCAGCTCAGTCCATTGCTTTCCACTCTCCTTCATGCTTGGGCCCAGTTTCCCAGTTATTTTTATCATTTTTAAACACCTTTTGGGTGTCTGCTGTGAAATTAGTGGTTGACAATTGTAAAATGGGCTTATAACCATTTTAGTATGCATGTGTAGTGGCAACTATTATTGAGTTTCTGCTACTTCAGATAGTAACCACTGTGACCACTGTGCATGTGTGTGAATGTGCTCTCACGGGCATCCATCCTACAATGGCAAAAAATGATTTTAAGACAGCAAAAACCCATTTTAAGATGGACGCCCAAAAGATTGTGACTAGTGCTTACTGGTGACATTTGAAAGTAGTGTGGTCTAAAAGTTTGCAATCAGTGGCCTGTGGTGAGCAAACGTAGCGAGCAAGCACGACCGTCATCTGGGTTTTTCCCCCGTCTCAGGGTTTTCTCCCGAGCAACTTTTGGAAAAAGATTGGGCAAATGGTGCATTTTCACGCAAATTCGAGAAAGCAAGACGGTTAATAAAGCAATTGTTAAAGTGTAGTTAGGACATCAGTAACCATATTTTATATGATAATGACATAGGTAGCTGCTTATTCGGTATAACTGCAGAACTTCATACCAGACTTTCAGATAGCAATGCTAAGTACCCCACAGGTTTCTCTATTTATTGATGTACTTTTACAAATGAAATCTACTGAGGAAATACAAGTTATTGTGATTTGTTGCACTGGACACAATGAGACAGCAAGGAATAAACAATAAAAAGCAATAGGGCACCCTACAAGGCACTGTACGTCTCATTCATGGAATGAAGCAATATGATCACATCTCACACATCCTGCTGGCACTCCATTAGCTCCCTGTTCTGCTACATCATGAAAACCAGCTGCATCATTTACAACATTGTAAATGATGAAGCTGTTGTTTATAAAGTAGTGGCCCAAGCAACCCATCGTAACCTGCTGCAGCACCCCTCTTATCTTGAAAGGCAGAACAAAGTTATCATGAAAACAATGAGTGTTTTGGATCAGATCGCAACTGCAAAAGGATGCATGAACCCACACAACTTAATAAGAGAGGTGCTGTTAAAACAAAATCATAAAATGAAGGACTCTGCAATGTCTCAAATGCTCAGTATTAGGTTTCAGAGCAACCATATGATAAACGTAAGACAGATTGAAGTTAGGCATACAAAAATAATTTCAGTGATTCCAATATCTATACCACACATGAGGAACAACTAAGCAGGTCACAACCTACGAGCATTCAAGAAGTGTTGGGATTAACACATTGCTCACTTTTTCTAGACAAAATCAGTAGGTCTGTCTCTAATAGCTACAAACTCTCAATGACTTGAACATTAAAGCCTGTGATTCTCTTAACAGAGTCTCTCTCTATAGAGAGCATTGCTAAAGCATTTAGTATTTCCTCAGTCAGGGATTTCCTCAAGAATGTCTTGATTCCGTTTAAAGTTGAAAAACATTGTTCAGACTCAGTCATAGGAGGGGTAATGGCAATTTTTTAGTAAAGCCACTGTCTCTGTAAGTGATTCTTCCATTTTAAGTTTCTGAATTAAAGTGAGCAAATAAATGGCACAGGTGACCTGCCGATATACATGCATTTCGTACAGTATATTTAACTCAGTTCTTAGATCCTTTTTGTTGAGAATAGGATAAGTTTCCACCGCATCATTCAATGCTTGATCAGAGAAGGAAATATCATAATGTGCAAACTGATCACTTTGCAGAAATGTGTCACTCACCAAATGCTTTGTAAAAGAAAAACATTATTTTACAAACACAACCATAGTGTCACATATTTCGTTTGCAATTCAGACCAGACTGTTGATGTTTTTGTTTTGTTTGTTTGGGTTTTGCAGTTTTATATAGAACACACTTTAGCCAAAGGCATCAGAGCACTTTACTTGAGCACCAGTTGCATTACAGACAGACACATTCCTTTTTCAGGTACAAGGGGATTAAGTGATTTGCCCAGAATCACAGGATACTTGAGCCTCCCGCCAAGATTCAAACCTGGCTCCCCGGCTTTAAGGTCGGCCGCTCTGGCCATTACCCGGCATCCTCTCCCCCTCTCCTCACCCTTTCTGCATTTTGAGAAACTGGAATTGTTTGGCAGCCTGCTGTCTAAATTGTTAATCCCTTCTCTGACTTTCTTCATGCTGATGACAAACTGAATGATAGCTCTTTGCACAAAGACAGTATCTGTGTTTTGGTGGCCACTTCAGGGGTGTCATCAGCCTGAATAGCCACAAAGTCCATAATATTCAATTGTTGCACAATGCAGATTTTAATCTCTAGCATGCACTCATGCAGTTAATTTGGTATTGTTTTAGAGGAAGGTGCTCTTGAAGACTGTGGCACTTGCTAACTGTGCTTCCGTTTCACTGTTTATGCTTGCAGTAAAATCAAGAAGGCCTCTGAATATACCTGGATATGAGGAACTCTCACATTCATTATGCCCTCGTAGCACCAATTCAAAAGCACCACAGAAACTAATACAATCAATTATTTTTTAAAGTATGTGTCTATTCCTATCAACTGCTTCATTGTGTTTCTTTATTGCTTTTAGTACACGTCACTTATGTGGGCTTTAATCAGTGTTTATCCCAACATTCCCAGTCTTGTAAAGTTCTTCATTAGGATTTTTGAGTGTGCATGCTTCTTTATTTTTTCAGACAAATGCTTCAAGTCTGTTACTTCTTTTTTTGGCCTAGGAATGTCACCAATAAACAGCAAGCAGGGGAAGCAGAACAGAGAATTTGTTTAAGTACTCCCTGTAAACCAATATACTTTTGTGTACCAGTAGTATGAGAATTATTTGTTTGTACGTCTTCCCCCTGTCTTGGGCAACTTGTTGTAGTTTTATGTTTGGACAGTCAGGTCCCAATTCATTTGCAATTAGTTTGTCTTCATGTCTCAGTCCAATGAATGGCTTTGCACGTAATTGCTGTACTGTATTTATGGTGTTTAAACCAATATTATAATTACATGTCAATAATCAAAGTACAATGTATAAGGTTTGGTGCAAAACATAACTCATATTTCTGTATAAATGCATATCTTGTGCATTATCGCAATATATCTCCAAAAGCTATCCTTTACACAACATGACTGTTCAAAAATATAGCCTTGTAGCCTGCTGGCTCGGTGTGCCATACTGGTTGCTGAAGGCCCTGAAGCAGAGATATATCTCAAGCCACAGATGAGGGCCTCTTACAAGGCAAGGGAGAGGGCCTTTAGCAACTGGTATAGCCAGAGGCAGCTGGGCTATAAAGGTATTATCACATGCCATCCACTGAGGTAGAATGTTCTAAATTACAAAGGGAGAAACAGAAATACAAACATTGGAATGTTGGAGCACCAGCCATTACAATCCCTGAGCCAATTTGTTTTCTTCAATGGAATTCCCAACATTCCAATCTATCTTTTGATATTGATTACACAATTCCATGCCTCAAATTGATACTGATGTGCACCCACCCCACCCACTACGTAGTCCACATACATAGCACTTAATTACCATGTAAAAATAATAGTGAATCAGTTTCCTTACCTTAAATGCTGGTGTTGTTGTATTGTGGGGGTGCAAGAGCAGCACAGGAGGTTGGGTAATGCACCCTCTTGTTTTTTGCCCAAAGAATAAGTTAAGTTCATTAGGCTTTACCAGATGCTGAAAATAAAAATATAACATAATATAGTAGTGGCAACCAACCACATATTTTATACGCTAAAGCCAAGTTAATGCATACTACGATGCCTGTGAAAATCATTTTAGGTGAAAAAGATATTCCTTTGAAGAGGAATCCTAGTTTTGGTGTTGGCACATAAATAGTAGGCATTGCCAGAAGTCCAGGTTACTATTACTTACTATTAAAATGAGTGGATTTTGTAATGTGTAGTATGCGATAACCTTGCTGTGGTACAGAGACTGCTATGAAAAAGGTTGTGAAATGCAAACACATTTCTAACTTAATAAAATGTAAATACCCACTAATATACTTTACAAATATTTCTAAATATAGCAGCAGGTAGGAAATAACAAAATAAGCACTTTTCCACACGTTTGTATGCATTATCATTTTATCAATAGAACGTACTGCACAATTGTCTATGGAAAGGTAAACGCTATTGCTATGGAAATGGGGCTATATGTTGATGACAGTGTGCTACACTACCATGCCATTCGTGAGTAAAATATTTGTGACAGTGTGCCCTAAATGCTCCACCAGCTAGATACTCTTACCATTTTCATTCTGAATGGGTATAGGCTGTTGCAAATTTGCAACACTTGTTCTTTGTGCACTGTTACCCTTCCCTTTGATGACAGCACCCCCACTTTGAAAATTGTTCCAGCAGCACTGACCATATCAATAGACCTTCACCCACTGCCTACCCAGTGTCCGCAAATTTCCCCATTCTGGAACTGGGCCTTTCATCAACCTCTGCCCTCACCATAAGAATCTTAATATACAGTTATTATACTGATATACATTATGTTATACAGAAAACAATCTATGTATTCTGTCACATTACAGTCAGTGTCACTATGTGCTGCACCGCAAGCTAGCTAGTAGCTGTGCTGTATACTCACAGCTGCTGTGACTCAGCATACATACCTGCTAACTCCATGCCACATCCAACTCATGCAGAAAATGTCCATTTCCCCCTAGAGCTTGAACCAGGCATTTCCCCTTCTAGAAGCCAAATGTGTGGCTGGAAAATAAAGGATAGATGGAATTACTGTGTGATATCTCTACCTAATGGTAAATTGAGTTTACCATGGTGCTTGTAATGAAGCCCTAAGTGACACAGAATTTCCCAGATATGCCTACAGCTGATTATGACAAGTGGGTGCATATTCCCTATGTTAAACCAATAGATATAGGGTGGGGTGCCTTGGTAGATGCAGCCGGATCTGCAAGTAATGACTTCCCTGCTCCTTTCAATGACACTTTCAGAACTAGATCAATCATAGTGGCCATAGATGGATTTCCAGTATGTACTATAACCGATGTACTACTATTTAGTTGATTCTCTTTGAGGGAAATCTTGTGCACTATTAGGAAAAAAGGGGAAGGCAGAGAGAGTGAGAGAGAGTGAGTTAGACTGAATGCATGTTTACAAACAGGAATTACAAATTTAATTTGTAAGCATATTGCTTATAAAAAGCTTTTAAGACATTGTTATTTGGTGTGGATTCAAAATAGGCATTATGATAATGACATTCCTAAACACAAGTGGACATTCTTGTATCACAATCAAGGCCAGTGTTTAATCGTTTTCTAAGGTCCTTCACTTTTTAGAGAACTTATAATATGAAGCACAGGGACGTGAAAGCGTTTTTAAGGGATCGCACAACATGACAAGCTGGATTGCTTCAAAACCATCGGCTTAAGTGAAGGCAACATTTACTAATTAGGGTCAATTAAAGACCAGTCGAAATATAAATTGAGCACCGCAAGGGCACTGTTACCTCACCTGGAGTATTCTAGAATTCAATCCTCAAAAGTATGAAGCTGAAAATATCAGAACAAACACACGTGCTGTGTTTTGTCAAAAACAAAACAGTCCCCTCTCACTGTAATACCATGAACAAGCATTTGCAATCCAATCGGTCTCACAGTTGTGAGAGTTAGAGCTATTGGCATTGTAAATAACAATGCTTTTTACTTAAGGTGGGATTTTTTTATTTGAATTTCAGACAAATAATTTTAAATAAAATGAGTGTACTCAAAATTATTAGATTTCAATTCAAATAATTGTGTTAATGTTGTAACTTTTTTATTTTGTCCAGCATTCATAAGTAATATAAAAACATAATGTGCCGTAACACTAAAATGAAAATATTGTCATTAATTTGTTTAATATTGTTTAACCTTGTTTACTTTGCCCTATACTTTGCCAAGGGAGATCTCTGCTATCAGGGCAACGATCACCTAGAGGTAAAGTATTGGGACATTTTTTAAGGTTGATTAAACTTATAAAACATATTTTTATGTAAAACAATAAGGTAAATTAATGTTACATCATTATTTTAAGTGTAGAACAAAATAGAAAATGCTACACTATTATCAACCTAATTTTTAATTAAATATTGAATGTAATTATATATATTAAATTGAATTTAAAATGTTTAAAAAATGTAATAACAAAAGAATCCCATCTAAGTATTTTTTGATTATGTATTACTAATTATATAAAGTGGTGTGTAGGTTTATTTAAAAGTTATTTAATTATATTTTAATAAAAAATATTATTCCAGTACTTTTTAAACGTAAAGAAGTTTAGCAAAGTATCTTGAAATGGAATAAAGTATATGTGTAATTTTTAGGTATTTGCTTAGTCTTGAATTAAATATATTTATATTTTAACCATTCTTAATAATTTAATTTAACTTTCTTTTTTCCTTTTCTTTAAGTCCCTGCTTTCATTTTGTTGTCCATGTGTGGTGCTGGACTCAATACGGGTCCTTTTGGGCTGTAGTAACTTTACAGTTGTACATTTGGCTTTATCTCCTGTTCTAGTGGGGTGAAGACATGTAAGTCTGCAATTTTGAGTAACTTTACACTTGTTAAAGGTGAATAGGCCAAAGTAGCAAAGTTACTCAATAGTTTAAGAGTAAATTTATTCATGTAAATTTACTCATATGTAAGTATACCTTTATGAATAGGCCTCTTAATGCCCACAAAACTGGCACAAAAAGCATTTGCATTCATTATTACCCATTTTGTATACCAAGACATTCATTTGGCAAGAAATCATTTAAGAAACTTTTGATACTCGGCACGGTTACTATCGACGTATAAGGAATTGCACCAGCAATGGGCACTTGGGTCTAACACCGATTTAGACACATTAAGCACAAACAATTTTTGTGCTCAGCTTTTGCACTAGCTTTTGGCACACTTTGACCTTAAATTGTGCTTGCTTATGATTCGCTAAGGGACAAAGTACACAAACGTGGGATATCAACCTGCACGAAGCAGGTGCAATAGCCGTTCATGCTTAATTTAGCCCAGGGTCTAAATTGCGAACTAAATAGAAGCTATACTTAGTGCAAATGTTTTTGCGTAGTTCTGCATCCTTAATCAGCACCCTGACCGAAACTATCCTTTTAGGTGATTTAAAAAATAAGTTGAACTTATGTACATTAATTTGAACATATATAAATGCACCGTTACAACATTTGTAAATAAGTTCCAAAAAAAGCAGTGACTTTACATTGCTAATTACAGTCCACTCTGAAAATTGTTCATATTTCCACCATCTGAATTTTTTCACACCACATAAAGAAATCAAACGGCCTGGTTGATATATGGATTTCAGAACGCATCTGCGTCTTTTAGGCTCCAAAATACACGTCCTTAATGCACCACCTATGCTCCTTTTAGATTGCTTCAAGTTACATCATTGCATATGGAAGTATGCCACCCAACTATTCCATGCTCGCAGGCCAGTAGACATAAGTTTTCACTGTATGATTCATTTACAGTGTAAAAGTCAACAGAGATGTGTTTTTGTTACACATTCGTACAGTACATTGGGAAACTACAGTAAATGATGTGTCCAGCAATGTCCTCGCCAGCAGGTCTCAAATGGTGCTGCTTTCATGGCATTACAACCAAACGGAAAGCAAGCTCTTTCAGCCGTCTATCTTTGAGATAAATATTATCTTAGAATCAAATATATTTCAAAAGGAAGAATAAACACATTAATATATGAAATATAAAAAATAGAATGTGCCTCCGCTGCGGTGCAGCAGTCCATTTCGCGGCACAATTTACAAAAAACAAGATTGAACCAAGAGATCTTAGGGGCATATTATCAAGAAACGGTTTAAAGTTATCGCCTCTTTAGCGAAGCGGCGATAATGGGCTTGATAATATGCCCTTGAGAATTCCCGTAGAAGCCCATGTTCTGGTGTCAACATGGGCTTCTATTGGAATTCTCTGTATTATTAAGCCCATTATCGCTGCTTTAGCGGTGCCGCTAAAACGGCGATAATTTTAACGCCGTGCTTGATAATATGCCCCTTAATGCGAAGAGCTACTGTAAGAAATGAATACTCTAAATAAAAGCATTTCATGTTACCCATGGATACGAATTGGGCGATGGGCGGTGTCAAGAAAAGGACGATATTTTGATATGCTATTGAAAGGTAATCAAACTCACTAAAGTCACCTACAAGAGTGAACAAAAGAAGAAAAGAAAAACAGTCACCACCCACAATCAACGTCTTCTTCATCAAACCCATCCTAACGAAAACGAAGCATACAGGAAGCAGACAATGGCCCCAGGCCAGAAGAAAACACTAAGCACCATGCGTGAGCACAGAAAAGAAACTATTTATTGAGAGTCAGCCGAACTCTAGACCAAGACTATACTAAACAAATACCAGAAGACCTAAAACGTTCCAGAATACATGTTAAATTACTCAGACCCGTCTAATACCTAAGGAAATTATTAATATTAATATAAGTTCGTTACTGCCCACTATTATTAAAAATTGAATTTCTATCACAGTTAACTTTTTATTTCTGCTTCACCGAATGGATAGTTCTTTCCAAACACTAGAATAGGGTCTTTGTTATCGGACACCACCACATCAACTAACAATACCATCACGCAATGCAATTTTTTTTATATAGTGCGAACTCAGCCCAGGGGCATTGGAGCGCTTTACATGAAGCACCAAATTACATTACACAAGGTCAGGTGTGTTTTTTGGTGCATGTGGAGATAAAGTGATCTGCTCAGAATCGCAGGATGTTGAACCGATGCCAGGACTCAAACATGGTTCCACTGTCAGAAATTCTGGCCGTTAGGCCACATCTCTGTCCATTGCCCCATGACTGTGAGCCTGGGACTACAAAACAGGACACAGACAGTCATGGAAAGAGACATGCTGCACAGGAAAATGGCATAAATGGCTTGGGCTTATTTGTGAATGCCTCTGTTTGCATACGACAAAAGGAGTGGCTTCAAGTTGTTGCATATGGTAACAAATAATCTCCTGAACTATTGGCTTTGTCAGTGCTTGCTATTAATGTGTTTGAATCTCCGCATTTTTTAACAACTTTAGTTTAATTAAATGCAGTGATAAGATATTTTGCATTCATATGTTAACAACGTTCCAAAGGGTATACAGTGAAGTATGAGCCACCAATGGCACCATGGATATCGAGACGACATTATGATTTAGGTCTCCCTTTTCAGCAATGAAGGATTGACCTGACAAATGCAATTTGAGAGGGTTTAAGATCTGACAATCAGGTCCAGGGCAGGGACTATATTGGGGGTAGTGAAGATGAAACGTTGTAGCAGATTGTTGTCAAACGGCAAGGATTTGAGGAGGTACTTGTTAGTGTCTGGGTCTTTTTCCCAGTAAAGTCTGAAATTTCCGCGGAGGAGGCGAGTTGAACAGTGGAATATTCAAGAAAAACATCAATAATACTCTTTTTGCGGTCGCTTGTCGGAATACAATGTTCAGCATCAGTGATTTTGTTGTTATTTTTGCAGTATCCACAGCGAGGCCTCAGAATGGCAAGGATTTTATTGAGGTAATCAGTTTAAGGTTCTCCTGGTGAGTAAAGGCAGACCCACACACTATTTCTTTTTAATATGACGGTGGAGGATATTGTATCCTAGTGGTATGATAGTGATATGGAGAATGAGCAGAATCAGATTTCCATTAGTGCAATAACATATCTGCTCTCGGATGAGAGAAAATATGGAGATTGCATTGTAAACTACAGACTTACAGTTCAGGAACTAATCTTTGAGGTGATGTGTAGGAGATGAGTCACTGGACAGACTGATCTTTAATTGTGTTTTGGATGTCTAGCTCCGAAGACTAGTATTAGTTTGTGTTTGTGGATTTGTGATCACAGAGTATACCAATGTGTTGGATGCCCAATATAAGTAATAGTTTATTGTCTGGTCAATTAAAACCTTTACAATTTCTCATAAAAGAAAAGTTGTAGCAGCAAAGTCAATGATTTAAGACTAATAAAAGATAACATTTCATAAAATATCTGTGCATTATGCTAACATCAATGATGCAATTATCGATAATTGTTATCTAATACAGTACATTGATAAGGGGTTTCAGCCTTTCAGTATATTGACGGAATTTCAAATGATTTGCTAATACTGTCCTTTTTTCAGTTCATGAGAATTTATAGGACGGGATATAAAATCTAGAAGACTTAAAATTTGATAAAGAAGTACTCAGTTCTCAGTGGAGGGAAAGTGTGCAATTATCAGTTGCTTTATGAACAGCTGCAGCAGTGATGGCTGTTGACTGTTTTGCTGGAGCTTATGTCTTCTGTTGAGGGGCAACCTAAATATATGTTGTTTGCTGTGAGGTGACACTAGAAAGTCTTATTATGTAAATGTAAATTGATACTTGTATAGCGCACTACTCACCCGCAAGGGTCTCAAGGCGCTTGTACGAATACCGCTGTGGAACCCATCCTGGCTTTCCCTGTGGGGCGTCCACTCCTGGGCACCCCCAAGGTGGAGGCCAGGCATCCTTAGCGTTGTGGGGGCCGTTGTGGAGATTAAGCAAGCTATTGCCCAGAGTTGCCGAGTGGGACTCCATGATTGGAATAGGCACCGAGGCGAGAATTATCAGGTCTGTGGAATTTTTGAGCCCAAGACCCGCCGAGGCGGGGAATTGAACCCTGGTCCCGGTTCAATTTGGATTTTGGATTCACAAACGCTGCGATTCGCAAAAAAAAAGCGTTTGGGAATACAAAATCGAAAAATGAGATGTATTTGCCATTTTCGCATCGCATTATTAAGAAATCGCTAATTTTGCGATTTCTTAATTTTGCGTAAGCATATAAGAAATCGCAAATTGCGATTCCTTAAATGCTATGTAACACGATAATCTCAAGACTAAGGACAGAGGGGGCAGCTGGACCTAACGGGCTGCCAAACGCAATTTTTAAGCACGACCCGGATCAGTGGTCGGAGACACTAACACCAATGTTTAACCAAATATTCAAACATGCAGAGTTACCCACCTCCTGGAAAGGGAGTATCATCCATCCCATTTTTAAGAGCGGTGATCACCGAAACCCCTCGAATTATAGACTGATATCTCTAATAGATGTAGAGGCCAAATTATATGCCTCTTGCATCTTAGTACAACTACAAGCTTGGATCCTAGGAAAAAAGATCATGCCAAAATTCCAAACTGGATTTAGGCAAGGAATGGGAACAATAACAAACTTAACCTGCCTGTCAATTCTAATAGATCAAGCCGCAGGAAAAGGTAAGCGGCTATATGCTTGTTTTATTGATATCAAGTCTGCCTTCGACCGAGTAAATAGAGAGCGCTTATGGAGTAAGTTGGAGAATTGGGGGCTGCCTCACCAGCTTTTAATAGCTATTCAAGCCTTATACGAAAATACTTGGACAAAGGTGAAATTGGGAAATGGAGGTTGCACAACAGGATACATCCCAACGCACGAAGGTCTAAGACAAGGCTGTGTTTTAGCCCCCACCCTTTTCAATCTCTTTCTGGCTGACCTCACTATGGCAATCGAGTCAGCAGATTGTCATCCCCCCCACTTGGCTAACAACCCAATCTACTTTCTTCAATATGCTGATGACATAGTGTTGTTGAGTAAAACCCCAATCGGTTTACAAAGAGCCATTAACAAACTAACTTCATATTTGGAAAAGGAAAGTTTGGAACTAAATAAAGAAAAGACAAAAGTTGTCCGGCTGGCTGACCCGAAGAAATTAAAATACAAATGGACGGCACAAGGGTTACCAGTAAAAGAACAAGAGAACTATAAATATTTGGGCCTAATAATAACAAAGGGAGGCAGTCACAGTGATCATAAAACTGCATTAAAAACAAAGGCCCAAGCCCTTATTTTTGCCCATCGCTCCATCAAAGCTAAAATGGATTGCCCCAACTATAGCCACCAACTAAAAGTAATGGCAGCCCAGATAATTCCGACTTTATCCTACGGCTTGGTAACATGGTGTGGGAAGGAGGCTGATCTATTAAACATTTACAGACTAAAATTTATAAAGCGGTCTTCAATCTGCCAAAATCTGCTTTGGCCGCACAAGTTAGGCTTGAATTTGGCCTGCAAAACCAGAAATATCGGAGTATGAGCAGTTTTGTGAAACTTTGTTATAAACTTCGATCTGCTCACACAGACACACTGGATTGGCTGAGCTGGGAGGAAATAAAACAACGTGGGGAATCTGAAAAGCCAAATATTTGGGGTCAGTATTTGAAACAATGTGTGGAAATGCTGGAGTTGGATTCAGTCTGGAAATCAGGGTCTGAAAAGGCCATGTTTAGTAAACTAGCCAATGCGGCGGCTAAAAGGAAATCATTTATGGAAGATAAACAGACATTGGCAAAACGTCGGCATGGTTGGACTATCATGAACTCTTTCATACCCTCAAAACCTTTGCCCTACCTAGCTTCCCACTTCAATGCCCATCTCAAAAACGTATTTATAGCTTATCGGATGGGGATGCATGTCTCAAAAGATCTATTACCATCTTGGAAACCGCTGCATCAGACGAAACAATGCCGCCTCTGCGGGTATTATACAGAAACCTTGGATCATCTTTTCTGTATATGCCCGGCCCTGCTAAAACAGAGACGCCTATTTTTGAAACAAATTTTAAATGTGCTTAACATTCGATCTTGCAGACAGGCAGTCACTTGTTGGCTCAGTGGCTCCTCGATAATTTTAGCTTGCCGTGGAGTCAAATTCCTCGAAGAAGCAATAAAACTCCTTTCTTCATTTCTGGACAATATAAGTACATCTTCTGATAGTAAAGAGTAATTATTTAATTCCAGTATTAATCACCTTTTAAAATGAAAATAAGAGGTTTTATTTATTGTAATTGTATTCACTATGTGCATTTTGTAATAGTTTTAATTAATTACACAAATAAAGCTTTTTGACTTTGACTTTGACTATGTAACACGTACCCAAGTTGTGCGATTTCTCCTTAAGAAGTCGCAAATTACCACCAACTTCAAGTTGGTGGTAATTTGCGATTTCTTTGAAAAATGCACTTTTTGGCATTTTTCAAAGTGCCATGTGGCGCACATACATGCCCTTAGGGCATGTATGTGCGCCATATGCGCACACATGCTAATTTCAGGGGTGCATCAGGGTGTCATCATGACACCCTTGCACCTTTGAAATTATTCTTAATTTGCGATTATCAAATTGTGATTCGCAATTTGAGAAAGACTTCCCATTCATTGCTATGCGCCTCCTGGCCCATAGGAATGAATGGGAAGGTATTCCTTAATTGCGATTTCGCAATTTGCTAATCGCAATTAAGGAATTTTAAGAATTCGCAAAATATGGGCGAATTTTTAAATACATCCCGTTTTGCAATTCTCAAATAGCGATTCTCAAAAAATCGCTATTTGAGAATCGCAAATGGAGATTTTGATACATATGCCCCCGAGATTCTCCCCTACTGCTCCCATAAATTGCACAAAGCGGCACGCTAGTTGAACGTCTCCACCTCCGAGGCATGCCATCACAGCTTGTCTGCAGGTTCTTATCCCATTCCTTACAAAGAATGGCTTCAGTAATTGACGTCGTTTAACTTGTAGTTCTCCGCAGATGCACAAAAGATGTAATACACTTTCATTGGCTCCCTCGAATGAACGGCATGTTGGCTGACCAGGCGATTGTTTCCAAGGGGGAAGGTGCAGCAATGATGGTAGAATGCCCATTCAGAGATGAAGATATTTTTCTTTCTTCCTCCAATTGAAACCTAAGCTTATGTACGGTTGCAGAGAGGACTTGGCATAGCTTTGCACCACAAACCATCCTTGGGTTCTTTCTGTGTGTGCCGCCTTGTCTTCTAATAGGGATAGTTTTTTCACTGTCTTATTTACGATTTGTTTAAAACAATGGTAGGACCCGGAGGCTGCCCAAAGTTCCTCCAGGCCCAGAGCTCTTTTGATGCTATCAGATAGCTTATAGCTGGGCAGTCTCTCTTTCGATGTATTTCGTTCCATAGGTAGGAATTCAAAGTTTCTGCTTCGGCCCTTTTGATCCTGTACCAGTTCTTGGCGTAAGCTCCTTTGCGGGCTAATTCTTGGCTTTGTAGGCCAAATTCTAGCCTCATTTGGGCTGGTGAAACATACCTAGGTAGATTAAAAATCATTCTGGCCACTCTTGAGACAGTGTTGTCTAATATGGCCGCTTGTCTTCCCCTCAGGCACTCACTCCCATAAGTGATTGCCGGAATAAGCTTTGCTTGCCAGTTTTGTAAAAGTGGAGTAAGATTTGGGCTGGTAGTTTTATGTTTGATAGATTTCATTGCTGCCGCAATAGAGTTGCCTCTTCTTTGATAACATCTTTTTGTGAGTTAAGTGTGCCTCTATGGTCTAATAATACTCCTAAGTATTTGTATTGGTCAACTACTTCTATTGTTGAGTTAGCCAGGTGCCAGTGGAAGCTAGAGGTTTTCTTTCTTGGATGAATCCTCATTAACTTTGTTTTGTCGTAGTTACTTGTTAAACCATTGTTTGCTGAATATCTACTGGTTGTGTCTAGTAGATGTTGAAGGCCAATGGGAGTTCGACTAACCAGCATGAGGTCATCTGCATACAGGAGGTTGGAAAGTGGCAGCCCTCAAATTTTTAACGCATGCGAGTTACAGGTTTCCAGTACTGACGATAGATCAGACATGTACAAGTTAAAAAGTGTTGGCGCCAAGACGCACCCTTGTTTGAGCCCCATGGTTGTTGGGATTTTCAGAGACAGGAACGTACCATCTCCTAGCTTGACTTGAACCCACGTGTTTGTATGGAGAAGTATTAACTGGTTTAGGAGAGCAGATGGTATTTTTTTGTCCTTGAGCTTGTGCCATCATTTACTCCTGTCGATTTTATCAAACGCTGATGAGTAGTCAATTAAAAACACATGAATAGAGGGTGTTTTGCTAATTTCGCACCATCTATCATTAGGGACAGGGCAAGTATGTTTGCAGTTGTTCCCATGCCCTTGCAAAAGCCCATCTGATTAATGGGTATAATTGATTTTGTCGTCTGTCAGGGCAATGAGGTTTTCCAAAAGTAGGCCAGCGTAATATTTCACCTCTATATCTATTAAACCACAAGCCTGTAGCTGTTTGCTAAGTTCTTATCCCCCTTCTTGTATACTGGGGATATGATTGACCCCCTTCAAGAGTCCAGGATGGTGTTTCCTCCTGCAATTTGAGCAAACAACGGTAGCAGTTTGGAAGCCCAATATTCCGGATCTTTTTTGTATAAGCTTGGTGGAATCCCATTAGGGCCTGGGGCGCCCTCCCGCTTGCCTTTAGCTGTCCTGGCCTTGATCTGGTGAGTTGTGAATGAAAGATGGTCGTTTCCTGGGGTAACATTTTGATTGGAAGGGATTGCCTCAAGAATATAGCGTGTGCTCTGCTTCTGATCAGAATTGAAGTGATGCGGCAGTTGAGAGACCCAAGCTTCCTCTGTCAGGTGTGAGTTGATTCTTGAAGCGTTCGGATTGGCTAGGCTGTTTATTGTGCACCAGAATCTTGCGCTGATGTTTGATTTTGAGTCATGTAACAGTCTAGCCCACAGGTTTTCGGCCGAATCCCTTTTTAACTGCCAGATTATTTTTTTCTTTACTGCTTTGAGTTGCGCTAGCTCCCTTTGTAAACTCGGATCCTGCCCTGTACGCCAAAGCCTGCGTAATATTTTGTTTATTGCTTTCTTGAGATTGCAAAGATTTGGAGTTTTAGTGATAAGAAAATGTTTGTCTTGACGGTCTAAAGGCCTGAGTGTTGTTAAGGCTGGAATAGCTCTTGCCTTGTGCTTTGCTCCTAATGTTTTAATGAATTGTTCCCAGTGCGTTATCTCATTTATGTCAGTCTCATCCCTTTGTTCCCATAATGACTTTGCTGAGGCCAGTAGTTCATCTAGTTGGTTGGTTTTGAATTTGATCCTCCTGAAATCGTCCATATATATAGACTTGGGGTCCTCAGCATGGATAATTGCAGAGATTTTGTTGTGTCCGATGCCTTAGAGGTAGTGTACATGTAGAATGGTCTGAAGCATTTGGGTTGTTCTGCCTGCTGATCTTTTCATGAATACGTGTATTGAGGAACGTAACATCTGTGGTGGGGAGAGTAGGAGAGCAGTCCCTGGGAGAAGAGTCCTTTAGCAAGAGAGAAGTCGAGAGTGTGGTTTGACAACTTTGTGTCAACTCATACAGGTGTTCTGCTTCAGTTTGGTGTGTATCAGCTCATTTCAGTGAGCAGGTAAGTGATCTGTGCTCTAGTCAGAAGTAAGTAGCTGGAATGAAGTGTGAGGCAAGTAATTGTGCCACTCATGCGATTCATGCACATGAGTGGTTGAGTGAGACTCAGGTCAGTCAGTTTCAGTGCTCTAAATCTGATGCAGCTGGTCAGAACCAGGGAGAAGGTAAGCTGAGGGAGGCTGTATCTAAGGGTGGTGGTGAATACTGAAAGGGCTTTGGGTTTGGTCCATGACAGTACTTCAGTCTGTGTCAGCATAGAAGCAGCTTTGTGCTAGCTTATGGTCAAAAGAACATTGATTCATGGTGGCATTACAATGTCTGGCTTAATTCATCAACGGGTGTGTAGGTGATAATAGAGAGATGGGGTGAGTGTGTAAGGTAAACTAGTTTTGTCCTAGTATGTAGATATAGTGCTCGTGCTATCAAGGTTACTGTCCCTAGCCATGGTGGATGCTTGCATGACTTTTAGATTTTATAAACAATGTGATGGAAACATGATGGTTGTACCAGAGGATTGGAACACAATCTTCCCATATCCATAGAGGGAGATAATTATTTCAGATTTCGGATTATGGTAACCGGAGACAATACATTTTTCCAAGCATGCATCATTCCAAGACGGCATGTCCTTAACAAAACAAAGAGAACTTGGGCATCAGATAGTTGCTATATGAGGTATCACAGAGAGAAAAGAAGTAGTAAGATATCATATTTTTTATTCTGCGCAATTATCTCAATGTTGCCCTAACCACATAAAGAATTGCTTCTTGGGAGTGGGTGATTCACTAGGAGGATGGTTTCATGAGTGCATCTGCGAGGAGCTGTATGGGTGAGTGAGTGTGTGTATGGCTGTGTCGGTGAGTGAATGGATATCTCAGTGGTATAGGGGTGAGTAACTGCATATGTGAAAGGCAGTATATGTGAGTGTTGGAGTTTTTTAGTAACTATGTGAGAGTAAGTGAATGTGAGAGTGGATGTATAAATGAGTGTCTGCTTGTGTCAATGATTGTATAAAAGACAAATATGTGTAACTCAAGATTCAAGGGTACCACTGAAGGGTTTAGTATCCATAGGCTCGACCGACTCTATGTACACACAGATGACCCAGGGGTAGTGACTTCCTATAGTGTCAGGAAGTTGTGCCTAGAATGGCTAAAGACCCCAACACCTTTACAGGTGAAACAAAACAACACATATATATATATATATATATATATTCCCTTAATTCCCATTTAAGGAGTTCTTCAAATAAAAGAGGGAATACGCTGGTGGTTCATGCTTGCCTTTCATTTGAATTACAGACCGCCCATGAAGAAGGGCGAATGGCCTGAAACGTGTCGGCGGTGAATCCAAGGAGCTGCGTGTGTGGAATGTGGGCTGCCCTGGGTTGTGCCTCCACCTGTGGTGTAACTTTCTTGTGATACTTTTGTGACCGGCCCCGGTCACAGATGGCACCACCACTTTAACCGTGTGGGTCTGCTACCGCCATAGATTCTGAGCGGCGAGCGGAACGGGGCATGCTTCATTTTCATTTTCCACTCTCACGATTAACTCTGACTGAATTGATTTTATATTTCAAATGGATTTGATGGCAGCACTTCATTTGAAGTTGATTGTTAAAACTACCAGACCCAGAATTCCCTCAATTCCCATTTAAGGAGTGATTGAAATAAAAGAGGGAATATGCTGGTGGTTCATGCTTGCCTTTCATTTGAATTACAGACCGCCCATGAAGAAGGGCGAATGGCCTGAAATGCGCTGGCGGTGAATTCGAGGAGCCGTGTGTGTGGGATGTGGGCTGCCCTGGGTTGTGCCTCCACCTGTGGGGTAACTTTCTTGTGATATATATATATATATATATATATATATATATATATATACTTTCTTTTTTTAATAATGAGGAAGAACTCTGGGTTCATGTCTAACTTGCTAGCTAGAGTGAAAATTGGAAGTATAGAAATTGTTGCACAACAGGGTACTGGGATATGAGTAACTGAAAACCTTTTTTCTCATAGTTCCTTGAAGTAATGGCACTAGGTAAGAAAAGGGCAAGGAAAAATGGAATGTAGAAGTGCTTTGGGAATGCATTGGTGCAATCTGTTAGGAAAAATAAAATCATAATAACTCAATTTGTAAATAAACCCATTCAGGGCACAAATATGAAGACAAGTTGCAGCTTGCTTCAATAAATAATTTTGCAAGTCAAGTAAGACCCATTCAGGGCGGAATTACACATTAAATGATTAAATGTTGAATAGCAGAAGTGAAGCTTTTCTAGTTTCGAAAATGAAAGAAACTTTTAACATTTGATGAATTGATTGCATGATAAAATGCCACTTTGCAAAAAGTGAAGGAAAATTAATGAATTTTAACCACTTTAAAATGGCTGCTACATTTGTAGCAACCGAGACTACAGTCGCTGTATATAGTCCCTTTTCTGTTGTAATGAATTTAATTGCTTTTGCCTCTCTTTATGTTTATGTTCAATGCATTTTAAAATGTCGAGAATTTTGGTGCCCATTGACATTGAGGAAGGCGTGCAACCGAAACCCGTCTGTCCGTGAAGTCGTGTGGTGAATAAATATTGAAAAAATAATTTCTCTAGTGTGCGCCTCGATTTGTGACCGAGTGAAGTGAAGGTCACGTTTGGAATATATATATATATATATATATATATATATATATTCACTGAAAAAACCATAGGTTTCACACACGTTATAGTTAGGAATTAGCATTTAAAAAACCTTGCAAATTCACTGAAAAAACCATAGGTTTCACACATGTTATAGTTAGCTGGGCATTTCACTTGTAAAAAACCATTGAAATTCCCCCGTTATAGTTAGTTCAGCTAACTATAACTCGCGCGCCCGCAATCCACTGCTGATGACGTCACATATTACATCACTCATGACATGGTCAGTGACATCACTCATTACATCACTGATGACATCTCAAATGACATCACTGATGACATCACTGATGACGTCATCCATGTGATAAATTACCACATCTTCTCACACCCTAATATAACCTTTAATACACCGACACAAAATTTCAGAGTTCCATTCTCAAAACCATACATACTCCAATACCAATAACTACGGTGCGCGTACGGTGCACGCACGGTGCGCGCACGGTGCACGCATGCGTACGTGCTCCGTGCGCGCATTCGTACGTGCTCCACGTGCGCATGCGTACATCGTGCGTGCTCCATACGCGCATGCGCGCGTGCTCCGTACGTGCATGCGCGCGTGCTCCGTGCGCGCATGCGTGCGTGCTCCGTGCACGTACGCGCATGCGCGTGTGCTCCGTACGCGCATGCGTGCGTGCTCCATGCGCGTACGCGCATGCGTTCGTGCTCCGTGCGCGCACAGCAAGTCATGTGTTTTAGAAACAACACTTTTCATTGGTTTATAGTAGTTTCAGGTCATGTGATTAAGAAACAACACTTTTCATTGGTTTATAGTAGTTTCAGTTCCAGAAACCTCCAACACCACACCCACTCCCCTGATTATTACTTCTGATTCCCTGGGAGAAGGAGCTGAGCAGCTTTTCCAGTACTCCAGTACTTGAGAATGGCAGAACAGCAGTCATCTTCTGGGAGTGAGCAGGAGACCATTGTGAGACAGAGACAGAGGAAACAGAAAGACTCTTTTATATGGCAATTTTTTACATTTCCACAGGGGCAGAAGAAGGTGAATGCTCCAAAAGTCACCTGCACTCTTTGTGATCGTGTCTTATCAAGAGGAGATCCTAAAAAGAAATACTCTTTTAGTATCTTCACTATGATCAGGGACGTTAGAGATGTACATCCTGTGGCTTATGCTCGAGCTGCTAGAGAAAACCCTCCAGCAGCTCAGCCGAGCACATCTGCAGCAGCTCAGCCGAGCACATCATCGGCAGCTCAGCCGAGCACTTCATCTGCAGTGGCAGCTTCACCTGCTTCTGTTCCTCTGGATATACACCCTCTGTTTAAGAGGGTGCATATACGGTGCAATGCTCTTCTCTCTTATGGGGACACCAGCATTCCCCTAATAGAGAGCAAGATACAGCAGCACACGTGCGGCACCCTATAATTTTTGCCATTTTTCTGTTCCTCTGTCCCTCTATTAACACAACGGCTCTTTTTAGAGCCACCTAACATCTAAACACTTAAATTTGAATTTTAAATCTATTTTTTTTATGATTTTTTTTCCGCCGTGCGCGCACCGTGCGCGCACGGTGCGCGCACCCTGCGATTAAAAAAAAAATAATAATGTTTTTTTCACCCTTCATGGTCCTTCAGGGACCCCCTGACAAAAGCTAGGGGGTCAGGAACTCTGTACCCTGCCCCCTTTTCACGTTCTTCACCTTTCTTTTTCACTGTCACACACAAAATGGCGGACAACACTTCCTGATTTCGACTGATTCGAATGTTGACTAACATGTAACCACCAATCACAATTACGCACGCGCACGGTGCGTGCACGGGGCTTGGCTATAGATATTTATGTGCTTTTAACTGCAATTTTCTCAGGAACTACTGAACAGTTTGACACCATATATGCAATAGGCACATCCCTGACCTGAGGACTACCTCTTTGCCAAATTTCAAGAAATTCTGTTCAGCCGTTCGTGCTGTACATTCGACTAAAGGTCCTATGGGAAAATGCATGGGGAAAACGCGTTTTGGGACCCCCCTTTTTTCTCAGCCCCCGCTTGATGAATCACCCCAAGACTTTCAGGGTAGGAGCTGAGCGGAGCGCCCCATTAGTTTTGAAAATTTCGCGAGGATCCGTCAACCGGCGCTAAAGTTATTCAAAATAGAATTTTCAGATTTCCTATGGAAACACGGTCCTAACTATAACTATCTACTGGCGACCGCCAGTAGATAATATATATATATATATATATAGAGAGAGAGAGAGAGAGAGTGTCATGGTACATACATGTATACATGTGGAGTTATATATAATACAAATATTGCTTACCTATAGAAACTTATCTTCACAACATTTTAGTCCTCAATATTATTGACATGATATTTTGTCCACATGTTATTTTTTCTCCAATATTTTGTCTAAACATCCTACGTAAATTACACCCACTCTTCTCCAGACAATGGCCCACTGTTTCTTGACCTAAAACGGTACAGTATATCACCTTTCCTGCAGCTGTGCTTGCCAGCTATCAAAATGCCAATCAGGATCAGAGTATAACTCTAGAGTAGAGAGGCAGCAGACATCCATATAAATATGAACTATATTTCATGATACTGCTCTCTGCAATTTCCAGCATTGTGCACCGCTTATGGTTTAAGAACTGTGATAATTGACCCACAGATATAGGTAAAGCTAAATCCTTTTGTGTACGCCTTATTTAGTTAGTGTAATTCTTTGGGCACTGTGATTTAAAACTTTGGCTGGCTGGTGTCTTAAGTAGTTGAAGAGCTGAAGCAGCTCAATTTAACCACATTTGAAAGTGGAAAATGGCTCCTTGTCACAGAAGATTTACAGGCATGTGCTGTTATTGGCTGGACATGTAGCACATTTGTGGAAATATGTATAGTAAAGAAAAGAAAATAGCAGAATAAATACACAAAGCAAAATAACACATTTAAAACGTAGCACGACACATCACCTGAAAACAGAAACCAAACAAACTACAGCAGAACAAAATCCTGTTGCAATAATGCATCACAAAAACAGCAGCAGAAAAAACAGAACACATCACCACAACAAAATGCAACACAATAAATATGCACAAATGTTCTTGTCACACTTTGCCACCTCCAGAATCCTGTTTCATTAGTACAGCACAAATTAGGTTTTGGAACAAGCACTCATTGCCATGGACATGAAACAGCTCCAAACATAACTGTCTTGTGTCCCATCCCTTTAAAATGCTTATTGGATTACGTACAGGTACTCCTCTGAATGTGTTCCTTATCTCTATAGTTTCAAAGACCCAGCATCAACACAACCAAGCAGAAACTAGAAAAAAACAGAAGCTTTAGCAGCATACACTACCTCCAAATGACAAGTGTATCTCTTCCTGTTCTCCTTTTCCCTTGATCTTGATAAATTAAAAGAACATGAGGTGACACTCACAAGTCACCTTTCTCAGAAATCTTACCCACAAGACTTTATCAACAGAGCGGGCAAACGAGCTAGAAATAACACCAGAGAAACCCTGGTGGAGACAAATTCAAAACAACGATCAAAAAGACGTGTCTGTGTGAATACGTATAGCCATCTCACAAACACAATGAAAAAGGTGGTAAATAAGAATTGGCCTATTGTAAACACAGGAGTCAAGAATCTAGCTAAACCTCTGTTTGCCCTAAAACAACATGATTGTCCAGACTAGACCACGACTCGATCAGAGGAAGACAAATCAGAATACTTTGTGGTCCCTCCCTCCTGTGAAGGAACATTACCCTTGTGGCTCTTGTTCAGTCTGTCCATATACCAATGTGATGCACAAGATTGACTTAGGACTTAAAACACCATGGGAACTCCTAAAATATGCCAATTGCAATATGGAAGGAGTAATTGTCTATTCAGATTCCCATGTAAATTTAACTAAATAGATATGACCACCCGTAAGGTCAAGAATAGGATAATTGAACATTGGAGCGCTGTGAGGTTTAAAAAATCGAACATGAAGCTCACCAGATTTTTCTTGAACCTAGCTCAGACAGAAAATTATATAATGTGAGTGGTGATGCACAAACCGACCTTTGCACCAACAATGGGCTCCTAGGAATCAGTCTTCTTCCAGAGCGTTCAACGTTGGGTCTCTAGACTGAGGAGTGATAAATATGGGCTGAATCATGAGATCCGTGGACCAGTCAAGACAAATAATACATGACCACAGTGATATCCTAGAGTAGATCTGATTGCCTCAGGATTGAACTTTCCATCCACTTAACGACCATATGCCTACATGTTCTCACTGATTCTATTTTCTGATTGGTGTTCATACTGTTCCCTATATGTATTTTTTATTTATATATATATATATATCTATCTATATATATATTCCCCCGTTATAGTTAGTGCAGGCAACTATAACTCACGCGACCGCAATCCTCTGCTGATGCTAATACTGTATTTAGACACTTATTTACCCATGTCTTCTTCCATAAATATTTAGCTATACATATATTACAAATATTTTTTTTTCATAAAGACACATATGTCATCAGCAGAGGATTGCGGTCGCGTGAGTTATAGTTGCCTGCACTAACTATAACGGGGGAATTTCAATGGTTTTTTATCAGTAAAATGTCCGCTAACTATAACTTGTGTGAAACCTATGGTTTTTTCAGTGAATTTGCAAGGTTTTTTAAATGCTAATTCCTAACTATAACGTGTGTGAAACCTATGGTTTTTTCAGTGAATTTGTACGTTTTTTTAAATGCTAAGTTACTTTACACCGTTCGTGGCGTGCGCGCCCACTTAACGCAGTTCGTTCCGTGCGCGCACGGTGCTCTTCGCGCACCGTGCGCGCACAGTGTGCACGCGGTGCGCTTCGCGCACCGCGCGCCCACTTTACGCAGTTAGTGCCGTGCACGCACGGTGGGCACGCGGTGCGCTACGCGCACCACGTGCCCACGTTACGCTTGATGGGCCATGTACGCACGATGCGCTTCGCGCATCGTCCGCACACGGAGGACATATTATGTGCGTCGTTGAGAAAATTAATCTATTAATTGTTCATTTGATAGATGGGCCATGCACAAAAGGTGACCTTCGGGGACCTTTTGCACACGGGGGAGGGGTGAGTGTGGATATTGATTTTTTTATAATTAATTTTTACCGTACGCGTACGGTAAGCGTAATCGGCGTTTTTTCGAAGAATTTTTTTTTAATTTTTTTGCCTTGGGGGGTTTTGTGGGGCCCCTTAATCAATGCTAGGTGGTTAGGAGCTGTCCAACATGCTCCTTTACATATTTCCCACCTTTGTTTTTCCTCCCCCCCTCCGAGTGCGAGAGAGAAAATGGCGGCCGCTGCTTCCTGGTTTCGACCGATTCGAATGTTTACTAAGATCTAACAGCCAATCAGAATCGCGCTCGCGCACGTCACCGTACGCGTACGGTAAGCTTACCGTAAGCGCACGGTAAGCGCACCGTAAGCTGGCTCAGATATATATATTGATTTAAATGCTATTTTCTCAGGATCTAGTGAACAGATTTACACCAGACCTACAAAAGGCACTTCCTTGACCTGAGGACTACCTCTCTGACAAATTTCAAGTAACTCTGTTCGGCCGTTCGGGCTGTAGCTGTGTCTAAAGGTCCTATGGAAAAATGCATGGGAAAAATGCGTTTTGGGACCCCCATTTTTTCTCAGCCCCCGCTTGACGAATCCCCCCGAGACTTCCAGGGTAGGAGCGTAGCGTAGCGCCCCACCTATTTTGAAAATTTCGCGAGGATTCGTCGACCGGCGCCAAAGTTATTCCAAATAGAATGTTGCGGATTTCCTATGGAAACAGGGTCCTAACTATAACTATCTACTGGCGACCGCCAGTAGATAATATATCTATATATCTATATATATCTATATATATATATATTCACTGAAAAAAACATAGGTTTCACACACGTTATAGTTAGGAATTAGCATTTAAAAAACCTTGCAAATTCATTTAAAAAACCATAGGTTTCACACATGTTATAGTTAGGTGGATATTTCACTCGTAAAAAACCAATGAAATTCCCCCGTTATAGTTAGTTCAGATAACTATAACTCGCGCGCCCGCAATCCACTGCTCATGACGTCACATATTACATCACTCATGACATGGTCAGTGGCATCACTCATGACATCACTGATGACATCATCCTTGTGATAGAGTGGCGGTCGCGCGAGTTATAGTTATCTGAACTAACTATAACGGGGGAATTTCATTGGTTTTTAACGAGTGAAATATCCACCTAACTATAACATGTGTGAAACCTATGGTTTTTTAAGTGAATTTGCAAGGTTTTTTAAATGCTAATTCCTAACTATAACATGTGTGAAACCTATGGTTTTTTCAGTGAATTTGTACGTTTTTTTAAATGCTAATTTATTTATGTATTATTATTTTTTATATATATATATTTTTTTTGGTTTTCACCGTGCGCGCACGGTGCACGCACCCCCGCGATTTAAAAAAAAAAAATTTTTTTTTTGCCTTCGGGGTCCTTCAGGGACCCCCTGGCAAAGGCTAGGGGGGTCAGGAACTCTCTACCCTGCCCCCTTTTCACGTTCGCCACCTTCCTTTTTCACTCTCGCACTGAAAACAAACAAAATGGCGGCCGACACTTCCTGATTTCGACCGATTCGAACGTTGACTAACATGTAACCACCAATCAGAATTACGCTCGCGCACGTTAGGGTGCTCGCACGGTGCGCGCACCCTGCGCGCGTATAGATATTGATATGCTTTTAAATGCTATTTTCTCAGGAAATACTGAACAGATTTACACCAGACTTGCAAAAGGCACTTCCTTGACCTTATGGCTACCTCTCTGCCAAATTTCAAGTAATTCAGTTCAGCCGTTCGGGCTGTAGCTGCGTCTAAAGGTCCTATGGAAAAATGCATGGGGAAAATGCGTTTTGGGACCCCCCTTTTTCTCGGCCCCCGCTTGACGAATCACCCCGAGACTTTCAGGGTAGGAGCTAAACGGAGCGCCCCATTAGTTTTGAAAAATTCGCGAGGATTCGTCAACCGGTGCCAAAGTTATTCAAAATAGAATTTTGAGATTTCCTATGGAAACACGATCCTAACTATAACTATCTACTGGCGACCGCCAGTAGATAATATATATATATATATATATATATTCAATGAAAAAACCAAAGGTTTCACACATGTTATAGTTAGCTGGACATTTCACTCGTAAAAAACCATTGAAATTCCCCCGTTATAGTTAGTTCAGCTAACTATAACTCGCGCGCCCGCAATGCACTACTGATGACGTCACATATTACATCACTCATGACATGGTCAGTGACATCACTCATGACATCACTGATGACATCTCAAATGACATCACTGATGACATCATCCAGTGAATGTGTGTTTTTCTGAAAATTAAATATGTTTAATATATGTATATCTCAAGGTCGATGGAAGAATAAATGAGTATATAAGTGTCTAAATTGATGATTTGTTTTTTAAAAATTGATTGTGTAACTGACTGATTAAGTGTATCTTTATGAATACATGGCTAAGTGAGTAATGTTTAAATTTGTAAATACCTGTATCAGTCTCTCACTTTGTATATAAGTGGCTGCATGGGTTGGTGAGTAGCTACATGAGTGTCTATATAGGTTATTAGTTGGTTTTTTGAGTATCAGTATGAGTGTGTGAGTGTCTTCATGGTTCGGTGGGGGTTATTATGTAGTGCATAGGTGCATGAATGAGTGACTCACTGTTTGTATGTGTTGAAGACAGCATGTGTGTAGGACCGTATGGGTGGATGAGTGTGTGTATGGGTGTGTTAGTGAGTGAATGACTGTCTCAATAGTGTCTTTATGAGTAACTACATATTTTTTAAACTAGTATATATGACTATTGGTGTATATAAGTAAGTATATGTGCGAGTGAGAGATTGGAAGAGTGCCTGTATGAATAAGTATGTGTTTCTATAAGTGGTTATTTAAAAGACTAAGTATGTGTAAGTTTCTGTAAAAGTAAGTGTGGTGGTGTGTGTATAACTGTATATGCAGGTAAATGGATGTTTGATTCTTTATTAGCATGAGTGACTATGTGTGAGTAACTCTATGAATGAGTGGCATTGTGTTACAGGATGTTTAGGTGTATGAGTACATATGATGTGTGAGTACATGTATGAGTGACTGTATAGGATTGTTGGTGTATGAGTGGATGTGTATGTGGATCTTAGAATTACTGAATAGGTTGTTGTAACTGTTATTTGTATGTCCATTTTTTTGAAAATGTCAGTCTCTATTTTTAAATGTGTGTATCAAAGGTTATATTAGGGTGAGAGGAGGTCTACACTCTATCACAAGGATGATGTCATCAGTGATGTCATTTGAGATGTCATGAGTGATGTCATGAGTGATGTCACTGACCATGTCATGAGTGATGTAATATGTGACGTCATCAGTAGTGCATTGCGGGCGCGCGAGTTATAGTTAGCTGAACTAACTATAACGGGGGAATTTCAATGGTTTTTTACGAGTGAAATGTCCAGCTAACTATAACATGTGTGAAACCTTTGGTTTTTTCATTGAATTTCTAAGGTTTTTTAAATGCTAATTCCTAACTATAACGTGTGTGAAACCCATGGTTTTTTCAGTGAATTTGCAAGGTTTTTTAAATGCTAATTCCTAACTATAACGTATGTGAAACCCATGGTTTTTTCAGTGAATTTGCAAGGTTTTTTAAATGCTAATTTTTTTTTTTTTCTTCTTTTTTTTTTACATATTTTTATTTTAATTTTCTATCCTTTTTTTAAAGTGTATGGTTACATTTTTAAAATTCTACAATATGTTTTTATTTTACATTTTTTATAAAATAAACAGGTAAAATTTATTAGCAATACATTTTTTCCTTTTTTTTTTATTTTTTTTTAGTGCGCGTACGGTAAGCTTACGGTAAGCATACGGTTTACGCAATGTCCGTAATTTATCTACGCTGTTTGCGTATAGTTACGCAATTTGCGTAGCCGCGCGTACTCCGCGTGGGGCGCGTACGCGTGTACGCTACACGCGCACGTTACGCGGAAGTGTTGGGGAGTGACTGTTATGCGCATGCGCGCGAGCGCGTGTCTTTTTCACGCGCATGCGTACTTTTGCCGTAAGCGCACCGTAAGCGTACGGTGGGTCATGTGATCATGAAACACAACTTTTGATTGGTTGAAACTACTTTCAGTTCTAGAACTCTCCTACACCACACCCATTCCCCTCATTTCTGCTTGTGATCCCTTAGGAGAAGGAGCTGGGTTGTCTTTGTGATACGATGGCAGAACAGCAGAGCTCTTCTGAGAGTGAGGCTAGCAGCACTACCTTGAGGCAGAGAGCGAGGAAACAAAAGACCTCTTACGTATGGGAGTATTTTACTTTTCCAGAAGGCCAGCAAAAGGTAAATGCACCCTTAGTGACTTGTAAGCTGTGTAAGCGTGTACTTTCAAGAGGGAATCCTGGCAGGAAGTATTCCTTTGGGAATCACACCATGATGAGACACCTTAAGGATGTACACAGAAGGACACATGCTCGACTTACTGAAGGTAACCCTTCAGTAAATCAACCAAGCACATCCACAGCAGCTCAGCCTGGACCATCATCTGCAGGGCCGAGTCCTTCTTCTGCAGGTCAGGTGAGCCCTTCATCTGTGGGGGGAGCATCTCCTTTTTCTGGTACTCTGGAAATTAACCCTCGTTTTTCGAGGGTTGAAGTACGGTGCGCCACTTGTCATGATCTAATTACTTATAGGGAGACCAGTATTTCCCTAGTGAACTGTAAAATAGATCAGCACACTTGTCGTACCGTCTAATATTCCCAATCTTTCTTTCCTCTGTCCCTGCATGAACACAACGGCTCTTTTAAGAGCCAACCTTACCTTTCATCTATTTTTTATATATGTTTTTAAAAACTTTTTTTTTTTTTTTTTTTACCGTACGCGTACGGTACGCGTAATTTTTTTTTTTTTTTTTTAAAAACACTAAAAATCAATTATCAAATTACAAGGTCCTTGATAGACTACAATTAAAAACTGAAAATGTGATTGTAGAGAAGTGGAAAAAAGGGACCATGACATTATTGACTTACCATACCCACTCAAAAAAAGATTTATTCATTTAATTTTTTTTTTAATTGCTTTAAAAATGGTTCTAGTTTTCGAAAATTTTCAATCTCAATCTGAAAAAAAAGAAAAAAGTATTAATATTTAATAAAACATTTTATAATACAGTACACATATTTACATATTTTTCAAAAAATATTTTTGCCTTTTTTTTGCTGTTTTCAGAAAATATTGCATTTCACTATAAATTGTGAAAGCAATTGCATTCATCATTTAACAGCAGGCAAAAAAAAAATTAACAATCTCAAAAAATTGTTTTAAAAAAGCCCACAATCTCTTTTTGCATAAACATAACTTTATAGAAATGCTTAATATTCTTATAAAATATCATCTAATATCAATACTTATTTCTTTAAAATACCGTCTGATATTTTTGTTCCAGAAGTATAATCACAATAATATATCTCAAATAACTCCACAAAACATCTGGTTCCATTTCCTTTAGGCCAAATAGTAATTTTAAAATTCTTTTTTTGTTAAATTTCCAATGGGAATCCAATAAAAATCTAAAGTTTAAATTGTACAGATCTCACCGATTCTCTGTAACATTTTGGTTTCCGAAAGATTTATTAATAATTAAATAAGTCCACAATAGAATTGCTTACCTTTCCGCATGGCCAAATAGTAATTTTAAAAATCTTTTTTGAATAAATTTCCAATGGCAATCCAATAACATTCCAAAATTTAAATTGTGCAGATGTTACCGATTTTTTCTAAATTTTTGGTTTTCCAAAGTTTCATTAAAAATTGAAAAAGTCCACATTACAATTGCTTACCTTTCCATTAGGCCAAATGATAATTTGTAAAATCATTTTTTTTTAAAATTCCAATGGTAATCCAATAAAATGGTAAAATTGTTTTGTACAGATCTTGCCAAATCTCTCTAAAATTTAGGTTTCAGGAAGATTAGATAGGAATTTGCTAAATCAAAAGGCAAACGTTGCTTAAAAATCAATTGGGAATCATTACACAGTGTCCAGCCTTTTTCACATTTAAGATAAACTGTGTAATGTCCAGAAGTTACAGTAGGTCCATCATGGAAAATTATTGCAACTGTTACAAAAGTTTTCCCTGAAATTGATAATTGCTGTCCTGTAAACTTCTTTATTAAAGTATCTAATTTTGAACCATCAGCTTTACAGCGTTGCATCATTAAAATTACATACTGTCCGTATTCCTTTAAAATTAACGTTGAAAACATGTCAGATTGACACTCACTGCATTCCATGCTATGATTAGCATCTTTAACTAATTTAGCAAAAGTGACTGTTTTACTTTCTGGCAATGTTAAATAAATAAACCTTTCAGAATCAACATTAGAGCCACATATATTATAACAGTTTTCACAACTATGTTCCCATTTATAAGACAGACCAAATACATTTTCAATGGGAACCCCTTCTTCTTCCAGTACCTGAAGAAAAAACATCAAGAATTCCTGTGCGTCTTGCTGTACATTTTGAGAAAACTGTGTTCGTCCTGAACATACATCTAAAAGTTTTCTAATTTCAGTAGCACTTTCTATTTGAGTTTTATCATTACTCAGCTTTTGAAAAAGGAGACTCAACTCAGAACAGAATCTTTTTCCCTGATTTACTATTATCTGCTCTTGCACACTTTCCATATAAAATGCAACATTCAGCACTACATTTGCGTAGCAGTTGACACCAGAGCTATTTTCAAAATGACATCCTACAACCTGTTCTTCATTTTCCTTTTTCTTTTTGCTTGCAATTACATCACTCCTCTTTTTTTTCCTCCTCTCTACATCTTCATTACAGATATTCTCATTTCTCCTTTTACGAGAAACTACACGTTTCTCCAACACAGGATACTGACCTAAATGAGGAGCATAGCTTCTTCTTAATCTATTATACTCCTTTACACAATTTGCATCAGCACTAACTTTTGAGTCATCAAAGTCTATCATGAATAAACCTGATAATGTTTTCACTCGTGACAAAGCAACATATGCCATACCTTCTTTGAACACAGTTGAACCAATGTTCACAAATGCACAATCTACAGTCAATCCTTGAGACTTGTGAATAGTTACAGCATATGCTAGAGAAAATGGAAACTGCTTCCTACGTACATATAAATCTTTCACAAGCATGAAACGAACTGAACAACGACAAATGTCTTTAACTTCTGCTATCTGATCAAATTTTATTTTTAAACATTCAATTCCATCTTTTTTCTGATAATTAATAAAACCCACAACTCTTCCCATAGCTCCATTAACTAAACCTTTTTCAACATCCAAATTTCTCCTTAAAAATACTCTACAGTTCATGCAAACATATAGATTTTTTTCTAATCCAGCTGTTTTGGAAATTTTCTTCTCTAGTGAATCCAATTTATTTTTCAGTGTGCCTGTTAATGTGACAGTAATTCTTCCATCCTCAATTTTGTCCACTGCTTCCAATTTCCTGATATCTTCCTTTTCCAATTTCAAAAGCTCCTCATTGAATATTGAGCATTCACGTAGAGTTGGCATTAAGCAGATGACACTTTTGTTTTCTGCAATGTTCTTGTATATCTTCTCTGCAACTATTTCTTCCTTTGGAAATAAATTATGTAGCAGCCGACTCTGTAATGCTTTTTTGCCAGCTTCTGTGAGTAGTCCAATCCTGATATCTTTCAGAATACTTCCATATTCTTCATCGTTTGCTTGCCTCATATTAGTTGTAAGTTCCTTGTACTCAAAGAAGGACCAAATATTTGTATTACCGATGCTTCCCAATGACTTCTTCGTGTCTTCATGTGTCACAGTATTAAACACTGGTTGTCCTTTAACTGGAGTAAGTTGCAAAAGATCTCCAAAAACTATGACGTGTTTTCCTCCAAATAACACGTCATAGTCTGTCTTCAGAATTTGCTGCATTCTTAAATGCACAAAGGCAAGCATTAAGTTTGATACCATGCTCACCTCATCAATAATGAGAACTTGCATCTTCTTCAATACTCTTGAAACTTCCAAGCATGCTTCTCCAGTTAGCTTGTTGTATTGTATTTTGTTCTCATGCTCCACTGGTAACATTAGCAAATGATGTAAAGTGATTCCTTTTATGTTATATGCTGCTAACCCAGTTGGAGCAGTAACCACACAAGACAAAGTAGAATCCGTTTTTTGCTGTAGGTAGCTTCTGATGACTTTTATTAGGAAACTTTTTCCAGTTCCAGCTTGTCCGCTTACATACATCCTGATTGGATGAAATGATGTGCATGAGCACTCTTTTTTTTCATGTAGAAATCCGTGTTCAATTGTTTTTCTGATCTCTTCATAAATTTGTTGCTGCTCTTCGTTCAGTTGTCTTTCCAAATTTTGTAAGTCTATAAATTCTCCTTGAGCTTGATTCATAGCCGTTTCCACTTCATTCATGGCTATTGATGCTTCATTTTCAACGATTGTTTGTCCTAGGGGATCTTGACTGAGTGTTCCTGAACTTTGGCTGTCCTGAGAACTGTCTCTAGCTATTTCTGCTGCAATTGTAGTTTCCTGTTCAATTTCTTCATTTAACATTTGCAGATAAGTTGTGAATGTATTGCATTGTATGCTGTCTTTGCAAGCATTAAAAGAATCTTCATAGCTTTGAAATTCTCCCAGTAGTTCATCCTCTGTACGCCATGGTTTAAACAGCTGTAAAAGAGCCAAGTAGTAAAATTCCTTTTTGTCAGTAGTGTCGCAACTCAGCTTCCGGTGATTTATCAAACTTCCTTTTGTTTGCTTCACCAAACATCCTTCCTCACCAATGACTTTATATTTTCCATTGTTGATGTCTTCTGCGGCTTTCCGTGAATAAATGTAGTTCTGCAGCACTTCATAGAGACACATGTTCTCCAGATGATGACTTCTCTTGGGATAATATGTGTCCAACATGTTTGATTTCAAAATATCTGTACTTTCTGGGTCATTCTCGGCCAAATATTCAATTTCTCCAACAGATTTCAGTACCCGATTTCTCATTGCTGCAAGGCCTAAACTTGCCCAAATTATTCTTCTTGATTTCGAGTAGAGACTTGCAGAAGATAACCTATCTGAACATTCGTAGGATCCAATTTCTCGATGTGATAACATCTTCAAACTGAAACTGTACAGCTTCTTACTGACAGTTTTCTCGTTAGAAATCTCTTCCCACATTTCCTTCAATTCTGTTTTTTCTGATTTCGTAATGTAAGACGTTACATATCGAGCAACAGCAATGGAATTGTCAGCTACATACTGTATATCCATGTTAGCGTTCCACATGGATAAAATCACTGGGTTGTAGTCATTTATATTTTTTGATTCTTCTTTTCTTTTAAGGTTGTAGGTATTCTTAGGTGATTTTCTTGTGATAGTATGTCTCACAGATGACATAAAACTGTTAACTCTTCCATTTGAAAGAACAGGTCTAGGAAATCCAAATCGACATTTAGTGTAGTATTTATCTTTGCTCTTGTATTTCCGTCGACAGTATTTTCCACACCGATGACTTTGGAAACGTAAAACTTGCTCCTTTAACTTTTTCTCTTCTGTGCTTTTTGGTATAGCACATGTTGCATATTCTTCAATGTAAGATAACACTGCTTCATCAGTATCTGTTCCAAACTTTGGGGCATCCTTGATCCACAACAGCATATGAATATGAGGAGCACCTCTTGCCTGGTACTCTTTTCTCCAAAAGAAATCCACTACTTCTCCTAGAGGTGGATTTTTTTTATTGCAGATGAAGGACATCATAGCCTCAAATCTATGATTGAAATATCTGCAAACATTAACCGGATCCAATGAGCACAGTTCTCCTGCTGTCTTGTATTCGATGTTTTTAATGTTTGAATTTGCCTCTCGTAGAAAATCCAGTAAATCATCCCAAGCGTACTCCGCACAGCTTAGGGTAACGAACCATGTTGGTGTTCCTAAATTCCGTAACATGCATTTTAATTCACCATGGCGTCGGTACCAATATTCATTTGTCCCACGCTGACAAGTCATCAGATTGATCAGTTGTGTTTCCAAATGATCATCTCGGTGCTGCACTTTCTCCATAAAATCCTTAGCAGACACATTTTGCAAATGTACTCCACTTTTTAAAATGTGATTTACTGCATAAGACAATGCAGACAAGTCGCTTTCAAATAAAAGATGGAACAAATAAGGAATACTTTGTCGAAATCTGGGATCTTCAGCATATAGTCTTGTAGTCCGATACTCAGAAGCTGGAATCTGTTCCGGACGTTCATCGTATCGTCCTCCTTTTCCTTTAGGAAACAGCTGGGGAAAACATCGAGCTTCCAAGCTCTCCTCCCATACACTCACGGGAGTTCCTTTTGCTTTCTTCATCTGAAATAGATCAATATTGTCTCCCATAACTTCTTTTGAATGAAGAGGATGTATGCTAAAATGTTCATAAATTTCTTCTTCCTTTGACTTGTCCACTTTTTCAATTTGTCCAGTTGGTGTTTCTGTGTCTTCTTGTAAATCTTCTTCTTCTTCTTCTTCTTCTATATAAATTGATTCATACCATTTGTTATTCCTTTTCAAATACAAATTTGCTCTTTGTACTTTCCGTACATCTACCAGCTCCTGCCAAATCTTCTTATTCTTTGTAGGTACACCATTAACCAGAATAATTAATGGTTCAGTTTCCAAAGTGTCCGCATCAATAGTTTCCATATTTTTTTTCAAATCCAAGGGCAAATACACCACTCTACCTTTTAAACCTCTCAGTAAATCTGAAGGAGGTAATTTACCAGTTTTGGGCTCCATACGTACTATGGTCTGGAACGGATGAACACATTGAATGAGTATAGACTCATATGTATTTAATTCAGAAAGTTCAGCAGGAATAGCATCCAATTCTAAATTATTATGTACAGCTCTGGTCGGCATTCTATTTTCCTCTAACTTGTTGTAACAGTATTTACAAATACGCTGAACTTCACCCAATTCAAAATAATTTTCAAGAAATATATATGTGGCAAAATCCTTCCACTTATAATTATCTTCATTTTCACTCTTTCTGTAGAGATCAACATACCTGGTTTGTTTTCTATAATGAGTTCTGCGGCAACAAATACAAGTAATATTTGGTCTTTCATTAGAGATTATTGCAAATTTTGTTATGTGATCATTAAATGTCTTACTTACAGAGGGTTCTACATTCTCTTCCACTTCTTCCTCATTTACTGTGTCCTTCTCTGCACTGTTTTGTTCAGGACCAAAGTAACAAAACTGAATTTCATCAACAACCTTCTCTACATCTGATACCGTTCCACGGAACAGAGCCCTATTCAATTCATCTAACTTTATTGCTGGACTTTTAGCAAAATACAACCGTCTCACAAACTTTCTCATTTCAGTATGATGAACAGCCAGCATCCTAAAATGATGGAAAACACTATTACACACTTTTCTAGATAGACAAGCCAGAGAATGACCCTGCAAACCAGTATTCTCTCTCACTCTGCATGGATCCAAACTTTGAAGCACCTTAATCTTCTGTTTTACACTTTTTTTACTATATTCTCTTAGAAACTCACGAAATTTATCAATAGATTCCTGACGCACAGTGCAAATACTACTACAATTCCGAGTGTACACTGGGGCTTTAGGACGTCTCCCCATAGCCTCATCCGCCATCACTTGTACCTCATCTCTTGGAACCATTATCTCCTTCTCCATTATGCAACCATTTTTCACTTCATAAGCACGACCTCTGGTGTCAACTGCATGCAGCAAACTATTACTTTGAAAATAACTCTCTTCATTAAAAAAAGGTTCACTACTTGAACTATGCATCCATTTTCCTAAAAACACTTTAGAAAAGTTTGTTCTGTTCACTACTCTTTTCCTTTTGCTATGTGATTTCAGTACATTAACCATTTTGTCTAATGTACGCATCCTATTCAAAATTAAAATGAATAGTTTCCTTTTTAATTCTAATGCCTTTGCTGCAATGGCTTCAATTTCTTTTTTTCTCTTTTAAAACTTAGCCTTTTGCTTATATTTCTTCACATCCTTTATTAAATTGGACATAACTCTTCTCTGAAACATTTTTCTACGTATCTCTTTAAACGCTGTTTTTCTGTTTAAGTTAATCTTTTTAGTTGCAGAAGGTATATTTGCATTAACTAAATTCTCAATTTTTTCCTGTGCTTTTCGATTGAAATCATTCTTTCCAGTACAGACATTTTGTACATTTTTCCTTTTTTTGAATATGTTCTTTAGAAATTTTTTTGTCTGCTTACCAGAAGAATTTTTCTTCTTCCCAACATGAGCATCTTCAACTAACTTAGGTCCTCCAGTTGTCTTCAAATATAGGTTTTTTTTGTGGTCTTTTTTTACTCTGGATTTTGTAGGCATCTTAAATCTTGTTCACTGCTCTTCAGCAATACCTGAAAAAAACTAAAAAAAAATTCCTTTATTTTAATTAAATATATTACTACATTTGTTTTCACATTAGTCATAAAACGAAATTTCTTTGCCAATTTGAAAGCACACTTACTGCTCTTTTTTTTGGCAAGTGATAATCACTTTTACAGACTGACACATTATGAATCCACTTTTCAGATTTTTAAAAAAGCACATGTCCAAACTGCTTTTTCAGACCAGCACCATTTGTAACCTGGGTGACTGCCTACACTCCAGCAAGGGCAACCAGCCTTAGTGATGCTGAATGTATTTGCATTACTGACTGAAACCTCAAACCCCACTCGCTTGTGAATACTGTGCATGATTCCACATGGTAAGCAGCTGGCTGTGTGCTAAGAGTCTGCTTCTGCACCAAAAAATGGCTCCCCCTTTCCATCTAATGCAACTGTGAAATCACCAGAGCAATACGCAATAAATCTCTGTCTGTAATTTCTATTTGCACACAGAGTCATGTTTTCACATTAGGCCCTTAAACGAAATTTCTTTGCCAATTTGAAAGCACACTTACTGCTCTTTTTTTTGGCAAGTGATAAACACTTTTACAGACTGACACATTATGAATCCACTTTTCAGATTTTTAAAAAAGCACATGTCCAAACTGCTTTTTCAGACCAGCACCATTTGTAACCTGGGTGACTGCCTACACTCCAGCAAGGGCAACCAGCCTTAGTGATGCTGAATGTATTTGCATTACTGACTGAAACCTCACACCCCACTCGCTTGTGAATACTGTGCATGATTCCACATGGTAAGCAGCTGGCTGTGTGCTAAGAGTCTGCTTCTGCACCAAAAAATGGCTCCCCCTTTCCATCTAATGCAACTGTGAAATCACCAGAGCAATACGCAATAAATCTCTGTCTGTAATTTCTATTTGCACACAGAGTCATGTTTTCACATTAGGCCCTTAAACGAAATTTCTTTGCCAATTTGAAAGCACACTTACTGCTCTTTTTTTTGGCAAGTGATAAACACTTTTACAGACTGACACATTATGAATCCACTTTTCAGATTTTTTAAAAAGCACATGTCCAAACTGCTTTTTCAGACCAGCACCATTTGTAACCTGGGTGACTGCCTACACTCCAGCAGGGGCAAACAGCCTTAGTGATGCTGAATGTATTTGCATTACTGACTGAAACCTCAAACCCCACTCGCTTGTGAATACTGTCCATGATTCCACATGGTAAGCAGCTGGGTGTGTGCTAAGAGTCTGCTTCTGCACCAAAAAATGGCTCCCCCTTTCCATCTAATGCAACTGTGAAATCACCAGAGCAATACGCAATAAATCTCTGCCTGTAATTCCTATTTGCACACAGAGTCATGTTTTCACATTAGGCCCTTAAACGAAATTTCTTTGCCAATTTAAAAGCACACTTACTGCTCTTTTTTTTGGCAAGTGATAAACACTTTTACAGACTGACACATTATGAATCCACTTTTCAGATTTTTTAAAAAGCACATGTCCAAACTGCTTTTTCAGACCAGCACCATTTGTAACCTGGGTGACTGCCTACACTCCAGCAAGGGCAAACAGCCTTAGTGATGCTGAATGTATTTGCATTACTGACTGAAACCTCAAACCCCACTCGCTTGTGAATACTGTCCATGATTCCACATGGTAAGCAACTGGGTGTGTGCTAAGAGTCTGCTTCTGCACCAAAAAATGGCTCCCCCTTTCCATCTAATGCAACTGTGAAATCACCAGAGCAATCCGCAATAAATCTCTGTCTGTAATTCCTATTTGCACACAGAGTCATGTTTTCACATTAGGCCCTTAAACGAAATTTCTTTGCCAATTTGAAAGCACACTTACTGCTCTTTTTTTGGCAAGTGATAAACACTTTTACAGACTGACACATTATGAATCCACTTTTCAGATTTTTTAAAAAGCACATGTCCAAACTGCTTTTTCAGACCAGCACCATTTGTAACCTGGGTGACTGCCTACACTCCAGCAAGGGCAACCAGCCTTAGTGATGCTGAATGTATTTGCATTACTGACTGAAACCTCAAACTCCACTCGCTTGTGAATACTGTGCATGATTCCACATGGTAAGCAGCTGGCTGTGTGTTAAGAGTCGGCTTCTGCACCAAAAAATGGCTCCCCCTTTCCATCTAATGCAACTGTGAAATCACCAGAGCAATACGCAATAAATCTCTGCCTGTAATTCCTATTTGCACACAGAGTCATGTTTTCACATTAGTCACAAAACAAAATTTCTTTGCCAATTTGAAAGCACACTTACTGCTCTTTTTTTTGGCAAGTGATAATCACTTTTACAGACTGACACATTATGAATCCACTTTTCAGATTTTTTAAAAAGCACATGTCCAAACTGCTTTTTCAGACCAGCACCATTTGTAACCTGGGTGACTGCCTACACTCCAGCAAGGGCAACCAGCCTTAGTGATGCTGAATGTATTTGCATTACTGACTGAAACCTCAAACTCCACTCGCTTGTGAATACTGTGCATGATTCCACATGGTAAGCAGCTGGCTGTGTGTTAAGAGTCGGCTTCTGCACCAAAAAATGGCTCCCCCTTTCCATCTAATGCAACTGTGAAATCACCAGAGCAATACGCAATAAATCTCTGCCTGTAATTCCTATTTGCACACAGAGTCATGTTTTCACATTAGTCACAAAACGAAATTTCTTTGCCAATTTGAAAGCACACTTACTGCTCTTTTTTTTGGCAAGTGATAAACACTTTTACAGACTGACACATTATGAATCCACTTTTCAGATTTTTTAAAAAGCACATGTCCAAACTGCTTTTTCAGACCATCACCATTTGTAACCTGGGTGACTGCCTACACTCCAGCAAGGGCAACCAGCCTTAGTGATGCTGAATGTATTTGCATTACTGACTGAAACCTCAAACCCCACTCGCTTGTGAATACTGTCCATGATTGCACATGGTAAGCAACTGGGTGTGTGCTAAGAGTCTGCTTCTGCACCAAAAAATGGCTCCCCCTTTCCATCTAATGCAACTGTGAAATCACCAGAGCAATACACAATAAATCTCTGCCTGTAATTCCTATTTGCACACAGAGTCATGTTTTCACATTAGTCACAAAACGAAATTTCTTTGCCAATTTGAAAGCACACTTACTGCTCTTTTTTTTTGCAAGTGATAAACATTTTTACAGACTGACACATTATGAATCCACTTTTCAGATTTTTTAAAAAGCACATGTCCAAACTGCTTTTTCAGACCAGGACCATTTGTAACCTGGGTGACTGCCTACACTCCAGCAAGGGCAACCAGCCTTAGTGATGCTGAATGTATTTGCATTACTGACTGACAACCTCAAACCCCACTCGCTTGTGAATACTGTGCATGATTCCACATGGTAAGCAGCTGGGTGTGTGCTAAGAGTCTGCTTCTGCACCAAAAAATGGCTCCCCCTTTCCATCTAATGCAACTGTGAAATCACCAGAGCAATACGCAATAAATCTATGCCTGCAATTCCTATTTACACACAGAGTGATGTTTTCACATTAGTCACAAAACGAAATTTCTTTGCCAATTTGAAAGCACACTTACTGCTCTTTTTTTTGGCAAGTGATAATCACTTTTACAGACTGACACATTATGAATCCACTTTTCAGATTTTTTAAAAAGCACATGTCCAAACTGCTTTTTCAGACCAGCACCATTTGTAACCTGGGTGACTGCCTACACTCCAGCAAGGGCAACCAGCCTTAGTGATGCTGAATGTATTTGCATTACTGAGTCCAACCTCAAACCCTTAAACTATTCTTTTTTTATACCAGTACACCTTAATTTATTGTGAAAACATAGTCCATATTATTTTACTTGTTCCTCACATTTAAATTTCTCCCAAAACAGAAAATAATAAACACAACTTCAACAAAAAGAATTGCATTTCTATTATTCATTTCTTAATTTACCATATACATCCCCTCTCAAACTCTAAACTCACCTTTAAAATTAGTTAGTTGTGAAAGAAATGTGGCACTCAAACAGCAGATTATCAGAGCCAGGATCTCTGTTCTTTACACCTCTCTCCTCTCAGCAGAACCAGATAATGGCAAACTTTCCCTCTCTTTTTCCACATATATACATGTTAATTTCAAATCTCAGTGCTTCCCCCTTTTTTTCAAATGTAATCACACATTTCTATTGGTTGAAAACCAACCCTTTTCCAAAAGTACCCTTCCCCCAACTTGACTTCTGCCTAGTACCCTTCCCCCAACTTGACTTCTGCCTGCTACCATAGCAACAGCTCATGGAACACTGCTGTGTGGAGTTAGGTCAGAAGTTCGCCAAACAATGTTTCAATTCCACAGAGCAAGAGTGCTTGACTTTTCAAACCTAACAGCAAATCCATAGTACTGTTCTTTGGTAACACATTTTTCTGTACCAATACAAAACATGCTTCTATTAATTTACACATACAGCCTAGTTTTTATTCTAGAATGGTATGAAACAGCCAATCAGTTCTTTTTTTAATGAAAAAAATATGTATGCCTCCATTTCCAAACTGTCTTTCATTTCTTTTTACCATTCTACTGAATTACACCTCCTGAGTGCATCCAGTTCTCCTTTGAAGATGTTCACAGTGTGGATTGTAGGGCACAGCTATGTCTTCTGGAGTGAAAAGTTTGCAGAGAAAACAGGTATGGTGAGAGACCTTGCTTTGCCAAATGTAGACATTAAATGGATTGGTCAGAGAGGGTTAAAGTGGCACCAATTGATGCCATTGGTGAAATCCTTCATGCAAAACCAACACCCTGACCTCATAATAGTGCACTGTGGTGGCAATGACCTAGGCACTTTGACTGGGGTAGGTCTGGAAATGCTTATGAAGGACACCTTTGCACAACTGTTTTCACTTTTCCCTAAAACTGCCTTTGTGTTTTCTAACATATGCCAAAGGCAAAAATGGAACTGGTCCAATCATTTCTGTCCGCATATTGACAAAGCAAGAAAGCACGTCAACAAATCTGTTTCTGCTTTCCTCCGTGACTATGGTATGGGTTCCATTTACCACAACAACTTGCGTTACAACATGCAAGACATTTATAGAGGAGATGGTGTGCACTTCAATGATGAAGGGAACAGAGTCTTCCTCTTGAACCTTAGACTCTGCATTGGTACTTACTTGTAGGTACCACTTAAAAATCACTTCATAAACACAACGGCTCTTTTTAGAGCCCCCTAATATCTAAACACTTAAATCTGCATTTCATTTCTTTTTTTATTTTATTTTTTTACCGTACGCTTACCGTACGCGTACCCCGTGATTTTTTTTTAAATCAATAAATGTTTTCTTTGTACTTTTCTGTCCTTCTTTGACCCCCCTACAAATGTTAGGGGGTCTGTAACTCTCCTCCTTGCCCCCTTTTCTTGTTATCACTCTTTTTTTTCTGAGTGAAACACACGAAATAGCGGCCGCCGCTTCCTGGTTTCGACCGATTCGAATGTTTACTAAGATCTAAGAGCCAATCAGAATCGCGCTCGCGCACGCCACCGTACGCGTACGGTAAGCGTACCGTAAGCGCACCGTAAGCTGGCTCAGATATATATATTGATTTAAAGGCTATTTTCTCAGAATCTACTGAACAGATTTACACCAAACCTACAAAAGGCACTTCCTTGACCTGAGGACTACCTCTCTGCCAAATTTCTAGTAATTCTGTTCAGACGTTCGGGCTGTAGCCCTGTCTAAAGGTCCTATGGAAAAATGCATGGGAAAAACGCGTTTTGGGACCCCCCTTTTATCTCAGCCCCCGCTTGACGAATCCCCCCGAGACTTTCAGGGAAGGAGCGGAATGTAGCGCCCCACCTATTTTGAAAAATTCGCGAGGATTCGTCGACCGGCGCAAAAGTTATTCAAAATAGAATGTTGCGGATTTCCTATGGAAACGTGGTCCTAACTATAACTACCTACTGGCGACCGCCAGTAGGTAATATATATATATATATATATATATATATATATATATATATATATTATTGTTCCGCACCTGTTGCGTCGTGTCCATACAGAGGTAGGTCGTCAGGATACATACACCATGAGTAAGTGCAAGATCATTTGTTTCCCAAATCGCCTCGACTCGTTTTGGCCAAGCCTAGCATTGATCACAAGATACAGCTTCAGGTTTCAGAAACAATTAAAGTGCCCAGTGAATACTAATGAAATGCACAAAGACAACAGACTACTTTTGAAAAACGGCTGAGCTGACATGTAAGCATGTCTAATCACTTAATTAAAATCCATTAAAAAATTAAGGATTAAATCACTTCCTCGTGTCATGATCATCTAATCTCGATTTATACAACTAAGAGAGCATGATAAAACATTGTGCTTAAAACACTGACGTTTATTATATGTGCAAGACTAAGCACATGTGCAAAATAAGCAATTTGATATGGTTCATTTGAAATTGTGCAACATGCTGCCTAATTAAATGCATAGTGCATGACCTGTTATGCGCTGCATCACATTTTGCGATGCAGCGTGCGCTACGAAATTCGTTTTATTTATTTAATTGTTTACTTACCTGCAATTATGCATCTTCCGGTGTTTAGAACCCCCCACCCTGCCCCTCCCCCGCCCCGCCTTACCGCCCCACGGAACTCCCTCCACAGGCCGCGGCTGGCCCCACATGATGTTGTTGCCCAATGCACCATAGCCCACATGAACATTCCAGACGTAAATGGCAAAGTCTGTTCACACAGATGTATACATTTTAATTTTTTCCATATGCCATTTTTATAGCTTCTGCTATCGAAAGATCACTACATGTTATTATAACAATATTAATGTTCCCTTGTTTAGGGTCAATTCTAGGGAGGAACACACGTTTTTTATACGCCCATTAGATTAATAAACATCAATAGATACCAGACAAGCAGCGTGTTACCATGAGTGCACTTACAAACAGGAACATAGATTATAGTAGTCCGGGACTAGCATCATTAGAAAATAACTTTAGAATAATTTATAATCATCATGAAAAAGGTGAACAGCCCCCATTACTGGGACTACATGTCAAACACAAGGAGATGATGGACGGAGCGCTGAAACTTTTCAGACACTCACCCCTGTAGTGTAGTTCCTATTTCCCTAATAGGCTCTGCGCATTGGAATAATCTACCCTATAGATTTGGCATAGGACTGAGGTCAGTATGCCCCTATCGAGTTTATTAAACTTAATTATTTTGTGCCAGATAACTCAGAGGCCACTAGAAACTCCTTGTAAACAAGAAGGGAGTAGTTTCTGGCAACCGCATAAACATGACAACTTTGTTTCCCTTTAGAATCGGAACACTTTCAGAATCATGGAAACAACAGATAACAGTTTCACTCAGCTAATTGTGCATGCTTAGTTTCTTCAGAGTTACACAGAAAGAATAGATGGGCGTTTTCAATAAAAGGATTTATTGAACAGTCTTGTTTCTCGTGTAAGAGATATGAGCTGTTACAATCGTAAGACAGTATGCAAGATATATTATGTACAGCGTAAGCAGTAGAAAGAAATAATACTGCGCTAGCATTATCTTTTAGCTATGACACATATATTCATATACATAAATAACATAAGCTAAACATACGAGTACTCATCAGATGCTTCTCTAACTAGTTCTTTCCCGGTGTACCTAACCTAAGTGTAGTACAAGGTAAGAAGTAGGTGATGTATTCTATAGTATGGTAGGCTATAGTTTGGTATGCTATAGTCTGGTATGCCAAGTCTGGTATGCCAAGAGTTCCTCTAGGTTCTAGTCAGCTCCATATCTTGAGAATGAGATAGGTGGGAATCTCTTTCTGGGTCTCAAACTCTAACACCCCGTGAAGGGAGTCAGAACACTGGAAGCTGGATTCTCTGCGAGCAGGAATGACAGCGTCTCTTGTCAGTGCGTCAGGTCGGGACACGGGCTCCTCTAAAGTCGAGGTCTCCTCCTACTTGCTTTGGCAAGGGAAGGTATATTTATACCTGGTAGGTGACTTGGAATGTTAGCATTGACGTAAAGTTGGGGAGAAAAGACGTCAGGAATGAACCCTTAAGGAATAGCGGTTAATGCATAATAAATGAGTTCTTGGAGAAATCAATAATCCTGTGCTAGGGGAACTCCCAAGTGCTTAAGGGTCTAGTTTCTAATTACTCGTTCTGACGTTGGGCTGGACGGATGTAGGTGACCATGCCAGTATTTAAATAGCATGGCTAATGCCTAAATAAGGACTGGGATCATTATGCCTATATAAGGGCAATGTGAATTGTGCCTATATAAGGACATGTTTCAGGAAAACCTATATACGGACACCTAAAGCGGAATACAACACCCCCAGTCACAGATCTGGGTTGAATCCATCATCGTTCTGTAGCTCACTTTGCCACCCCACTTCAGACAGAGCTATATGCAAATCAGTCTTGACCCTGTGCCTCATGGGAACAGTCCAGGCCAAACTGCTAAGCCATGTCTTCCCTGGACTTGAAACAAGCATCCTGGAACTGGCTTCGGGCTAACAGCCCTCATCAGCCAGGCTAGCTTGAATCCAGTGGCAAAGTGAGCAAGGGATTTACGTCTGGGCATACCCTGCCAAATTGGGTTGAACAAAGCAAACACAAGGAGATGATGGACGGAGCACTGAAACTTTTCAGACACTCACCCCAGTCACAGATCTGGGTTGAATCCATCATTGTTCTTTAGCTCACTTCGCCAGCCTAGTTCAGATATAGCTATATGCAAACCAGTCTTGACCCTGTGCCTCATGGGAACAGTCCAGCCCGAACTGCCAAGCCATGTCTTCCTTGGACCGGAAACAAGCATCCTGGGACCGGTTACGGGCTAACAGCCCTCATCAGCCAGCCTAGCTTGAATCCAGTGGCAAAGTGATACATAGCAGCCATTGAATTTGAAATTTGAAATATTCCCTCACAGGTCTGCACCTTTATCGTCAGATGTATCCATTTAGACTTCGGAGGTTGCTAGAATTAGTACTAATTTGTTATTTGATATCATCATGGGAGGAGTTTATGATGGACCTGCAGCTCTGAAAGACCTGCAGGCACTGGTAACTGACTTGGTAGGCTTGAATGATGCAGACTTTCATTCTTCTGATGACCTTTGCTAAAAAGTCAGTCCTTGTATTTCTGATTACAGTAAAGAAACAGATCAGAGAAATAATGTTACTTGTACAACAAGAAATAGAAAACGCTAGCCACATCCGTTTTCGCTGTCAAGTAGGTGTTTTGGTAGTCAAATAACAAAATAAATTAGGTCAGTCTTTAAGGTCTGAAAACAATTGGCTTAAGAAAGCTTATATGGAATTGCCGCAATTAATATTGTAAGTAATTAAAAAGTAAGTTGTGATATTAATATAAACAGTTGAGTTGAATTGAACAGCTTTTATGATCCACCTCTCTTTCGATTATCTTTGGTTAGTATTTATTTTAATACTTTATTTGATTCTGTTGAGCTGCAAATAAACTGCCTTTTAAAACTGAAATTCGAATACTGTTAGCCCCACATATGTCATGCTTTATTGTGAACAGGTTGACGTAAGACCTGCGATCGCTTACATTTTCTCCACGTCATTTATGGAAATATGCACCTTCTTAGTGTTGCAGAAACAATGGTACACTGACCTTCATCCCAACTTTTAGCTCAAGCCTTGTACGAATCATATCAAGACACTGTAACCGTAATTTCTCTAACCTGTGTCGAGCACATGTTTAGGTTGAACATCAAAATTTATAGAAGCGATCACACCCTGATTATGTATACAAATTTTACACGGGCAGTAAATCACTCTCAAGATCTTAAACGCAGCCCAACAGTTCAAAGACTGGGGTATAACACTCTCTAAGCCTGCAAGGCGATGCTACCCCTTACCCCTGTTATGACCACCCAACAATCGATCATATGCACACAGTATAACTTCAGTATATTCCATATTACAAAATGCAAGAGGCGACTCGAGAGGCAGAATTAAAAACACAAAAAAAAACTCAGGATGAATATTGCAGGCCCTGGGTTTATCCACAAAGGGACTGACTTGACAACAATAGAAACAACGAGAAACAGTCGGCATTAAAACTCTTATCGTGGAACATTGTAGGAGCAAAATACGATCACCTGCACCACCACCAGACAAATGGAAAAGCTATGACCTAATTGCCCTTCAAGAAACATGGCTGATCACTCCAGTTCAAGTAGCAGGCTACACCCTACATCATATAGAGGCAACAAGATCCTTGGCCTGGCCATCTACATCTCCACAGCTCTAAATATCACATCTGCTCAAATGCTAACAACAACATCTGATATGCAATTGATTAACATCAATCTAGGGTACAGCAAATTAGCAAATACAATCATTCTTATAAATCTATATGCACATCCAAGGAGTGAGAGGAAAAACGCCCTAAATAATAAAAAACTGATCAACATAATGACGGAAATAAGGTTTGAGAACCCATTGTGGGAAATAATAATAACATGCGATTTTAATCCTATTCTAATATATACACCAGAGGAAGATGATCACTAAACCACTGAAAACGCAATATGGGCAGTGCAAACTCAAGCACCCCCTTCCCTCAAATGATATGATTTAAGAGGACAGAAATTAGTGGCAAATCTAGAATACCTTGGCATTAGAGTAATAAATGGAAGAACCCAACAGGACACACCTCCGAACTTCACATACAATGTTGCGAAGGCACGGTCCATCATAGATTATACAATACTTACTTTACCGCTGCTCGCTCTAGTGAAGGAGTTTTCCATTAAATACACCATCAAAAGAGATCATTCATACCAGCATCTTGAATTATTCATCTCCCCACCAAGGCTCATGACAGCTCCTCCAGAGGCAGGACAAATCTCATCAACCAATCCAAAGCGCATAAGATGGTCGAGTAATACTCTCCCTGAAATAGTCACCAAAGTAAAGGAACTGATAATAAAACACTATCCCATGGAGGGCCCCCAGATAGCCCCCTGGGTAACCTTTTTGACAAACCTGATAAATTATGCCCCTCCAATAAACTACTCCACAAGACCATGGCAGATGCAGCTTAAATGTATGGGGAAAAAAGCCTGGAGTACAAGGAAAGAATTAAGAGGCGTAATTAGATTCATAAGGGGTACAGCGTGTCTAAAAGCACCAGGGAAAAAATCAAAAACCTTAAGAAACAGTACAAAAAGGAAATCTGAGAGAAAAGAAAATGCAAACAGACAACTTTTGGTCCAAACTCCTTTTTAATGCTAACCATTTAAATGGCAGAACTTTTTGGGAACAAGTAAGTGGCCTTACAAGATCATCAAAAATAATTAACGCTCCCTGTGTTACAGAGCCATCATGGATACGCTACTTAACAAACGCCTTTGGGAAAGTGGAATATAAAAGGCACTATGTTACAAAAAGCCCTAAACACCTGCCAACGAAGGATGACAATTTAACAACATACTTAACTACAAGAAGGCCAAGACCAATACTATCCTCCCGAATTCAAATAGTGTAACTGAACAGGCCAAACCATCATACATTTTTAAAAAGACATCAGAAAAAACACATTATGTCCCGAAAGTTGCAAACTATGTAACAGAAAATTCTCAACACAATACACAAAAGACAAAGTTTCCAAAGTAATAAGATCAGGCGGAATGGATGGTGCCCTGGGTCCAAACAGTGTCCCTCAGGCAATTTTCAAATTGGACCCTGACTTTTGGGCTTCCCTATTGTCTTGTTTATGCAACAACGTGAGTAGCTCAGGCATACTTCCAGAAAACTGGAGAGGCTCTATGATGAATCCTATATATAGCGTAGGGGACCGAACAGAACCAGTCAACTACAGAATGATTGCTTTAATTGACTTAGAAGCAAAATATTATGCCTCATTCGTTCTTAGAGACCTGATAGCCTGGTCAGATAATAACAACATAATCCCAATTAACCAGTCTGGATTTCGCAGGGGCTCTGGCACAATCACAAACATTTTAGCCCTAGGTTAAATAGCAGGGAAGACCATACAACAGCAATAAAATCTACATCTATGGTTCATAGATTTCAAAGCCGCATTTGACCGAGTCAACAGAGGAATCCTAAGAAACAAATTAAGGCACTGGGGCCTCCCAGGCCCAATCCTCCGAGCCATAATACAGCTGTACACAAACACGCGGATGCAAGTTAAAGTAGCAGACCGCACCAGGCTTACAAGGAAAATACATACCGAATTAGGACTGAAACAAGTTTGTGTTTTAGCCCATCACTTGTTTAATCTTTTCATGGCTGATCTGTCGCCAAGGTTGGACCAGGCAAACTTGAACCCACCACGCCTAGGTCCATTATGACTAATGCATTTATCTTATGCAGACGATATAGTTCTGCTAAGTCATAGAAGAGTAGGTCTCCAAAGAGGGGTTAATGAACTGGAACATTTCACCAAGGAAAACGTATTAGAAATAAACATAGCAAAAACAAAAGTTATGACCATAAGCCATCGATTCCAAGCACAACAACCATTTACGGGGCATATTATCAAGAAACAGCGTTAAAATTATTGCCGCTTCAGCGGTAGAAAACTGCCGCTAAAGCGGCGATAATGGGCTTGATAATAGGCCTTTGAGAATTCCAATAGAAGCCCGTGTTCTGGTGTCAACATGGGCTTCTATTGGAATTCTCTACGGCATATTATCAAGCCCATTATCGCAGCTTTAGCTGCAGTTTTCTGCCGCTAAAGCGGCGGTAATTTTAACGCCATGCTTGATAACATGCCCCTACATTTGGTAACATGAACCTGGAGATAGTCACAAATTACAAATACCTCGGCTTTCATATAGACAACCGATTTAACTTCAAAATACACAACGATAATTTAACTCAAAAAGGAAATGGGTTGATATATGCCTTCTGCACCATAGCAAAGAGTTTAAGTGGTCCATTGTTTAAACCATTATTAGCAGTCATCCAAGCGAAACTCCTGCCCACCCTAGCCTATGCGAGTGAAATCCAACACGGCAAAGATGCAGCAACCCTTGAGAGACTGCAAATAAAGACATATAAAACAGTATTTGCATTACTGTGGAACTCCTCTCCAGCACAGATCTGCTGGAATCTGGACTACTGCACCAACATCTAGCCAGAAGGTACAAGACAATAAAACTATGGTACAAAATCCAGTCAAACCGTCAGAATCCACTTAATACTGCTATCTGGAAGGCACAGGAAGATGATCCTTGATCAGCCTACAACAAGTACCTGCAGTTATCAATAAACTCAATGAATTTGACAGATCTTTGGAAACGGAACTTTGGAAACATTTCGACAAACACTGAATAAAGTAGAAAAAAGGCACTAGCTAATGGAAGATAAATCATATTTAGCAAGCGCTCCCATGCGTGGATGGTACTGCAATCGTACTCGATTTTACAACCCGCAGCATATTTGAGTACAACATACTCTCTATATGTAAAAAGAAAGCTGCAAGCAATACGTCTTGGGTCACTACCGACTAATGCTGATCAAGAAGCCTGGAAATACAATGGGCGACCGTCTTGCACCCTATGTGGTGCAACAAAGCAGGACTTTGCTGATCTAATCTGCATATGTCCCGTTTTAAAATCAAATCGACTTTTATTGCTAAAAAATTTTTTAATGCTAGGGGCATCTGCACCTGCAGATCTGCTATACTAAAGTATCTTGATCCAAACGATCCGCAGATTAATTGCAACTTGGTAAACTGTTTACTCCTATATGAGAAACTAATCTGAACAAGGCTCTCGACAAGCACAATAGCACTTTATGTTAAAAAAAAACTCTGTGGCAAATTTGTTCAAATATTGTTTCCTCTGTCTGTAAATGTGCTACTGCTGACCATCAGCTTATAATATGTACATTATATTTGTGACAATTTGTTCAAATATTGTCTCTCTACAATTATGCTACTGGTGACCACAGTTTTTAACACATTTTTAACACTCTCAAGATCATTGCACATATGTACATCAGGACCCAATTCACAAAGGTAAACTTAGGCCTGAAGTCTAAGTTCACCTTCATGAATCGGGCCTTTAGACTTCACGTTTATAGTTAGGCTTCAGGTCTAAACTGAGACTTCAGGTCTACGCTTACCTTTATAAATTGGACCGTTAGTTCTTCTAGCTGGTTATGGAAGCCCAAAAGACCCTAATTGTATGAATGCATTTTGGGTCCAGCAACAACTTCCCTCAGTAGACTGGGTACCACACATGCATAAGCATCATAAATATATAATATGCCACAGATGTCCAAGGGGCCAGGTCAACACATAGTCATGGTATGCATACTCTTTGACTTCAGATGCTCTGCAATGTCCGTGTCGAGACATAGAGCACACACCACAAAGAATGGTGACCTCCCTGCTCAATTACTAGAATTGACATATTAAAGCTCAGATGGTTTTCCTGTATAGAGGGGATATGGCCTGATTGTTCTTTTTGGGGTGAGGCCAAAAATGATTTGTCTTTGTTTGCTCCCTGTCTATATTGGCACAGTGAGCAAACATATGATGATGGGCATGCAGCCCAAAGTAATTACCAGCCACGAAGCATTTCATCCATCCTATTGTTTTTCTCTTAACGTACACAGCTACGTAATCTCATTTCAGAACGTTTACATTTATTGCACCTCACCTGCCTTCCCTGTTACAATCCTTACCTTGTTGAGTGCTCACAAACCTCGTCCAGGATAGAGATGAATGACTCCTCCTGTTTTTTTTTTCTCAAGAAACTCTAATGCAATATTACTTTTTCAATTGTACCATTACTCCATTGCCCGTTCCCCATGGTGCATCTTTACGTACTGTCCTCATAGTTACTGCTTAGAGGAACACTTCTGTATATATCTAAAGTAGATTTTTGCTATTTTTCTATGCATATTTGTATACTTCAGTGAGACCCCAGTGTCCAAGAAGTGGTAGTGCCATCAGGGCAGACAATGCTTAGGACGTGTAGTTGGAGAAATGTATATTACATGTTGCTAAATGGGTACCCGGTGAAACATTGAGGGCCAATAGAGTCCAAAATTTGAAATTGAGACAGTTGTGGCATACGTACCATGCTGGTCCTTACATGCCCACTGCCAGGGCTCACCGAGCCCATCAAAAAGCCTTTAAAATCTACTAATCATGGCACTGAGTTGCACTGCATATTTTAAATTTCTTCTATGGTACATTAGGGGACTGGAAAATTATCAAAAAGGTAAAAAGTCTAATCATACATCAGGAGAAAAGAATTGCACCTTGTCCACCTTTAGGAAACACACTTCTCCCAAGCAGAAGGAATGGCATTACAAAAACTATGGACTGAGCAGTTATTTAACACAAACCGTTCTGCCTATGCTAAGGTTTCTTAATCAGGATTTATCCAGAGATACCGCTCCAAATCACCGGAACCTTTGTGGACCAGGGATGGTGATGCATTATGATCAGTGGTAAACTGGATGGGAATTATATTCATATTGTTAACATACATCCTCACAACCACGAACAGGTGACCTTTCTGAGGTATCTACCCACTTAGAGGACTATGCATGGGGGCAGCTTTAAGTGTATCACTGGCACAGAACTAGACAGGTCGCACCCACCACTGCCCTCCTCGAAGACAACAAGAGCTGCCAGGCAGTCAGGGAATGGCTGCCATGATGGGACCATATCCTTGAGAGCTCTTCATCCAAATCTCAAGGGATTGTTCCTTTCACTCTTCAAGAAAGACCTTTGTGTTAGGCTAAACAAAATAATGTGCTGACCACACCTGCATGTGTTGGTAGAATCAACCGAAAATCTATGCAGAAAGATCTTGGGCCACATCCCCATACTTATAAGGATGTGCTGGGACAGAGCAAGGGCAGAAATCTCTATATGGAGTTTGCAATCAAGACATTAGAAAACTAGGCCTTTGGACAGCAGACACATGAGACAATTCAGATACACGTATAAGAGAACAGAGGAACAGTGTAATCAGGGCTTATTAAATGGGAAACCTTCTAAACAGTCATAAGGGGTCACTGTATTCAGACTATGGTAGGGGTTAGACCAACATTATCCAGAGAAACAGCAGCGCAGGAAGACAACTTGAGGGAGGTAGAGAAAAAGAGACAAGAAGACCCCACACTGCAGGAGAAGTTATTAATGGAGAAAGAGGAACTTGCACAGTCAATTGAAAATGATAGGGGACTTCAACTACAGAGCATATTTTTTTCAAAGCACACAATGAAGATCACAAGATGGGGGACATTTTACCATGGTTGATCATTCCGAAAAAGAGAGATGGCCCAATTCTATGATTACAAATGATGGATGAAAATGTAGTGCATTCTCAACAAGAGATTAATAAAGCCTTTGCAAAAATACATTTTAGAATTACGTAGAGTGAGAGAAGGAGTGGAGGAACATAAACTGCAGGACTATGTGGAGGGAGTGGGATTGCCTAAACTCCCCTCTGATGCAGCAGAGACTTGGGATGGCTAAGGGAAAACATCTGGGTCTAACAGACCACAGGCTAAATTGTATGCAATATATTTGGACGCAGACCTGCTTGCCCCAGTGTTGGATGAAATAGCTAAGATCGTGAGGACTCGTAGGTCCTGTGCTCTCCATGGCACTGGAATCAAGCTATCCTGGCTGAAGAGGGGTGAAACTCTGAAACTGGTCCTAGGATGCTTGTTTCCAGGCCAGGGAGGACCTGGCTTGGCAGTTTGGGCTGGACTGTTCCCATGAGGCACAGGGTCAAGACTGATTTGCATATGGCTGGGTTCAAACTGGAATTGCATGGTGAGCAAAAAAATGATGGATTTAGGCCCAGATCTCTGTACTGGGGTGAATGTATGACATTGTTCTGCATTCTGTCTATCAACTGTTGTTTTTGCATTTCAAACCCAGAGCCCCTGCCTATTTAGTCACACTTCTACGCTGGAGTTGCGTATTTTGGACCTGCCCACTGCGCTTCCACTTACAGGGGACGACAACACTGGTACATGACCAAGATCTTCCCCACTGCCTGAGGTAACATGGTTGCATCCACTGTCCACAACACTACAAGCACCAGCAGTATATGTACACATGGAGAGGTTTGTGCTCTGCATAGTGAGGTTTGTCCAGCACATCACCGCTACACTTGGTATTGTGTGAATTATTATTGGTGGGTGACTTGCGTCCTTCACACATGTTTGGTTGCCACATCTCGCAACATTCAGCTATTGTGTGGCTGAGGGGCCATGCCGTTTTTGGAAGGTCCGCTGTCCTGTTGTGCGCAGCCTCGGTGGTAGTAGGGGGGGTGGTGCAGGGGGGAAGTCCTGAGGCTGATGGCAGTGAGTTTTGTGGCCTTCTTGGGTGTCAGAGGTGCATGATCAGTAGCTCAATGACATGTGTTGGTCTTCAGATGTGATTCTGGGCTGGGCTCCCTTTCGTACTGTAGGTAGTCGTCCTACTTTACACCAGTAAAAGGCAGATGTTACATTCCTACTGCCAACTAAGCTTATCGCCTGTTTTTGGAGCGCACCGCAGATTTGTCTGCTCGTTGAAAATATCGGGAAGTGGTGTTTTCGTGTTATTTTTGCACAGGAACGCCTACTCTGCATATTATTAGCGTTAGTTGTTGCTCTCATTTGTGGCAATTTTTTTTTTGCGGAAACCAATGCTGGGAAACTGGTGATATCGGCTGTTTTCACCAGGTTGAGAATAGAATGATAATTTAAAATCACTGAAAAAACTATAGGTCTAATGAACATTATAATTAGAAATTAGCATTTAAAAAACCTTTGAAATTCACTGAAAAAACCATAGGTTTCAGGGACGTTATAGTTAGTTGGACATTTCACTCGTACAAAACCAGAGAAATTCAAACGTTATAGTTAGTAGAGCTAACAAAAACTCGCGCCCCGCAATGCACTGCTGATGACGTCACATATTACATGACTCATGACATGGTCAGTGACATCACTGATGACATCTCAAATGACATCACTGATGACTGATCTCTTGGAGATGTGATACAACTGCATAAATAACTGTTTCTGGACCCAGATCAAGAGTTTGTTGGATATTTGGACATTACATTGGATTTATTTTGTGCGCAGGGTGATCTTTATTCTAATACTCGTACGAAGGAGTCCATGTGGAAAGCCATCCCCTGGAAGGTGCGAACACTTGGGTCTCTCGTCCGTAAAGTGATCACTACAGAAAAAGGTGGGAGGACCTGAGATGCTGGACCTGGAAGATCATGAAGGTCCAGCTGGGGCTGTCCTCCCCAGGCAGAAGGGGCACGCGGTGGACCCTGACCCCCTCCCAATGGCACACATACTGGCAGTGGCATTGCCACACCTTGATGGGCAGTTCAGAGCCCAAAAGTAGCAAGGAGGGGGTGAGTATTGACCTGAGTGAAACAGTATGCATGACCAACAATCTTTTGTTACAGGCAGCTATTTCCCCATCAAGGCTGAAGGTGACTCATGTCCCATGCAATGGGAGCGTTTTTGCATGTGTAGGTCTGGTAGTAAGTGCATGGTGTTTACCACAGACCCCTGTTCATGTGACCAGGAAGTAAGCAGGATCCAGTCAAAAAAGTGTTTCCATAGTTGAACATCCACATGGCTGCCTATTGTCACAGATAACCTACATAATCTTATGAAGTTCTGTGTGACAGTAGTCCCAAAGAGGCCACTTGCCATCCTTGTGTCTAGAGTGATGCTCCCTCACTACTGTGTCTCATGTAATGGTGGACCACTTACTTGTGGCATGGCATACAATGCACTTTGGATGCAGACACTGTGCACGACATCCCCTTGGTAAGTGGGGAATGTGCATTATCATGAGGTGGCTAACACAACTGGTGCTGTCTGTTTTGATGCTTACTTCCTGGCATGTATATCTTTACGTGTTGTACTGTCATATGTGCAATTGTTCCACACATGATCTATGAGTCTACAAGATTTCCAATCAGAATCCATCCTGTTTGTATATGTTGTCCAATCTGTACATGACATTATTAATCAGTAATGGGTATACAGAGTAGGTTTAACCACAAAAAGGGGTGTGTAGACATGGGAGGGCGAGTCACGCATACCTAATGACATTGATGGATGTCATTAGCCAGGTCAAAATGTTGAGACAATTACACAAATAGTTGAAACACTTCCAGTACTTTCAAACAAGGTTACTTTGCATGCCATCGAGAAGGGTGTATTCAATCAGGTGGGATGCACACTTATATCTGTGCAGGGTCATTTTGTGGCTGGTGATATGAATCAGGGAGTGATATAATGACAGGTTAGGCTCATATGTGTGTGTCAGCACTCAGTACTACATAGGTATTTGTGTTAGCAAAACATGGGAGCTAAAGTGAATCCCCTTCCCTTGTGGACACATTTAAGGCCACTTAATGGACTGGATATTTACAAAGCCTTATGTACTTTTAGTGTTCTAATGGCATTGAGATTTGCAATGTGAAAAAGGTGTGCGCACATGAACCGATCTTAACTGGGGATGTTCATAGGCAGACTCGGATACTGTGGTTATTTGGGCTGCAATCACACACCACTTGGAGCCAGGTTGTCTTCACTCTACGTTTCTGTATTACATGTGGCACCTAGCTAGGCTACTCATGTGCATCTATCAAATGCTTCATCTGGCAGTGGACAGATGTGAAAGTGCCATTTAGGAAGTGTGAACAGTGTGGAATGGGCACTTCCAAGTCAACTGATTGTTCGGCACATTTTGCTGCTTCTTCTCTGTAGCAGGAGCCCAGCAGTTCTACATGTTGTAGGTTAGGGACTGCTGACCATTTGCTGATAGCAGGGACTTCTGTGGATAGGTAGCTGTGCATTCCATGTGGACACCTCATTTGTTGACATCAGGTTAATATGGTTTCCTACAAGGGTCCAGGTTGACAGGGTGATGAGATCTCCTGCTACACACATGAGGGTGAATTTGGGACATGGTCACACATGCAGTTGGTGCAGACTGCGGTTATGACACCATTATGATTGACTGTGCACAGGTCATGTAGTACTCATGTATGTTCTCCTGCCAATGTTCTAGCCAATCCAGTTATCCTTGTACAAATTGTGATCCGTGCTATTATGTAATGTGTTGTATAATGATATGCTTGCCTAGTGTGTTCAGGTAATTGCAATAAACGTATTTTTATACTAATTTCAGTATCAACCCAGGGCAGCGAAGGAGACCGGGACAAGGCCATTGGGGAAGTAGCTGGCCATAGTGGTTCCCCTTACCACAGTGACACAGAGGGAGCTAGTGGCCCAGAGGGTGATAGTAATGCCTTGACAGAGCAACATGATGTCTTCCTCATCGTCAAGCTCTAGTGGCCACTCCCCGGTGGAGGTGGACCCACTGGACCTGCGTCCGCTACATCCATGTCCGCCACCCCTGTTCTATCTCCACCCTCCCTGCTGCTTAATCTCCACAATGGCCCCTCGCGGCGGGATGCCTGGCTTTCACCTTGTGGATGCCCTGCTGGGTTATCTCACAGGGGAATACCAGGACGGGTTCCCTAAGCAAGCGCTTAGAGACCGGTTGGTGATTTGCGCTATATAAATATCTGCACATTTACATTTACATTTACATTTGCTCCCCAAACAGCTGTCCGGACTCGCTCCCCTAAGATGGGAAGAGTCTCTTCTCCACCAGGCACCACACTCCTTGCCCCTGTCTCCTCTGGTGCCCTGAGTGTGGAGGCTATTGATATCTTGAGGCAGATCTCTGTGGGTCAGACTGCAGTGCTGAATGCCATACAGGTGCAAACCCCCCCCCCCCCCCCCCAGCTCACTCAGATGGTCTCGTACCAGGGAGGCATTCACGCTGACATGTCTGCCCTACAAAAATCTTTTCAGGCTCTGGCTTCCACACTCACGGCATCCTTCCAACATTTCGAACTTTCCATCCTACTTGCTGCCTCTTCCCCAACCACTATCCCTATTCCTATACCTACCCAAAGCACACTCACACATCAGCAAGTATCCATCTCAACATTTACATGCAGCACATTCAAAGACAAACATAAGAAGAAAATAGACAGCACAACCACTCACCAGGCACTCACCACACTCACCACCACATCCAGTGACATACACACAGACACCACACCCCCAGACCCTGCCACACCCCTAGACCCTGCCATAGCCATTACTGACATCACACATGCAGAGACCACACCCACGCCACCACCAGCCACAGCCACTACTGACATCACACACCCAAACACCACAGCCACACCACAAGCCGCAGACACATCACACAACACCAAGCACCAAAAATATTCTATACCCAAATATACATCAGAGACACAAAGACATACATGCACATAACACACATCCACACCTCAGAGATCACATCCCTCTACATCCAACACACAACCCCTTGCCTTTCCTCCTCTCTAGTCTCCAAAACAACTTATCCAGTCTGCCCTTGACCTCTTCCCTGCCACAGCTGCCCCCTCAAATCCCAAAAGGTCTGGTTTGCCACCCCTAACCTACCCTTCCAATTGAAAGTCAACCCTTAAAAACCTGCCCCCCTACTAAACCACTCCCTACCACCAATGGGAGTAAGAAATACCAACCCACCCCACCCCAAAACCCAAAGGGCCTTTGCCCCACCCCAGATCTTCAAAGCAGAAAAAAAGGTGCTAAACCTGTCCGCCCCTCCCTATACCCATCACTAACCTTAAAGTCTGCCAAATACCCTGCATGATCCAACTCAGCCCTCCCACACCCTAGCCCTGCCCTCCCACACCCCAAACCAGACCTTTCATCCCAAGCCCAACACTTCCACAGACCAACCCAACCCTCCCAATCCCAAGCACAACCCTCCCAAGGACCAACCCAGCCCCCAAATCAAACCCCAGTTCACCTGAATTATTTCTCAGAGGTGCCTGGATCACCCAATCGATGCCCCTTTCCTGTGGAGGTTTCCCTGGCAGTGATCTGGTTGGCAAGTTATGTGGCACAGCAGTGGGCAGGATCACATTCCCTGTTTTGGACTGCCCATTGGACTTTGTTTTCGGACACTGATATGTTGGATAAAATAAAATCTTTATAGTTTATGTAGAGCTTTGTCCTGCCTTTGCCACTGATGCTAATTGCTGGTATTCTATATTTTGTGATGTGTGACAACAGTTGTGCTTGTTTGACCGTGATAGCTGCAGTAGTAAGCATAGTCAGACCTTTGAACAAGTTATAGAGTTACAAAGGACGAGGGTCAATGTTCAATGGATTTATATGTGGGATGATATCCACTGGGGCAGACATTGCTTTGCATGGTATCTGCTATGAAAAGTATAGCATCTCGCCTTGCCCAAAGTCCACGTCTTCAGGCTTGCAGTACTACCTGAGATGAAGGGTAGATACGTGTTTAGTGTGTGCAAAGTAGGTATTTGACAAAACACATGGGGGGTGTAGTATAGCCATAGTTATTTGTTACTTTGGAGGCACATGCAAGCATTTACATGTGTTTTTTTCACACATTTTTCATGTATGTCTGACAACTGCTGTTGCTGTAGTGTTGTTTGAAGGACTTGCTCTTACACATTAAGCACGTGTGCATGCAATTTTGTGGCAATATTTGTCGCCCCTACTATATTAAATGCTACAGGTCCTATAGACAAGGAGACATTGATGCAGGTGCAATCTGTACTGTGGCCTTGGCCTTCGAGGAGTCACACTGGTTTGGCTAACCCACATCTGCAGGGAGTCTTTACAGTGTGGCATTTAAATATATGAGACTATGGTTTGTGGGAATCCCATTTACCTGACTTTCCTTCTTCATGTGGGTGATGTGTGAAGGCTTAGTACAGTGCTTTAGCACTGGGGTGGGCCTGATTCACCAAAAAGTCAACTTGAATCAAAATTCTAATTTTAGACCTAAAGTCTAACTTTACTACTACTAAAGTTAGACTTTTGGTCTAAGTTTGGACCAAAAGCCTAATTTAGACCAAAAGTTTAACTTCAGTAGTAGTAAAGTTAGACTTTTGGTCTAAACTTAGACTTCAGGTCTAAACTTAGACTTTTGGTCTAAGTTTAATTTTGTGAATTAGGCCCAGTGTGTTTAATTTTCTATCCATATTGATGTATTTTTGGTCACAACATGACCTAGCTTATGGACAATGTGAGGGTGTCACATGAGATGATAGCTATGGTATTCGTGAAGGCATTCTGTTTTTTAACATTGTTTATTACACACTTTATCACACCAGCTTCTGAGATGTGCACACATGTTGAATTTGTGAGTGCGTACCTGTACACTGTCACTGATCTGGACATAGGGAGGACCATTCATATGTGATGGGAATATACATTCTGTGATGTTGCCTAAAGGGGCCCACAAGATATGTTTGGACCAGAAATGCAATGCCCCTAGCCTTATCTATAGTATTGTGGCTCCAGTGGGGGTGTATGTAGTGTCTCAACACCATTATTGATGTGTACTATTTGTCAAAGCTGGCTAGAAGTGCTTTCAGTCAGGTGATGTGCAGTGTCTAAGGATTTTCACCAGGGATGTTTGACCTACCCACTTCTATGTTATGGTAGACTTGTGCAATGTTGTGAAATTTGTATTTACTTGTGATTGTTGTGTTCTCCACAAAAGGATTTTGAATGGGATGAGTTTCTTGGGTGGTTCTCTCACAGTGGCATGGTAGATCTACATGAGAGCGTGGTTTACAAGCATATAAGCTGAACATCTTTGATTGCCATATTGTCCCAAACAAACTATATATTCCTTCTTTTAACAAGGCACAACATCAAGTTATCAGATTCAAATACTTACTTTGCATCTACAAGAAACCAGGACGGTTGGATTTGCCAATGGTTGTTAGTAGTGTTAGTCATAGGAGTCATTAGGCTGACTGAATTGCATGATATTATGGTGATGCTTCTCTTCGGCTCTGACAACACTGGGAAATGGTCTATTACGAGTTTCTTTTTTGTTACACCTGCTGCAGTGGAAGGTGGTACTGTTGCAGAGTTGAATATATTTTTCACCCTAAGTGTGAGGGCAAACACGGAGAGTCCGTTGGCACTCTTCTCTGCATCAACTTTTTTCACCTGCATGTGCTAACCGCCGACAGACCCCGTAACACTTCTAACCCTGCTACATAACTCTCACTACTCGCTCTTTCCAAGGTCCCTTCAAGCCCCCTCATGTCCATATTGTAAAGAAATGTGTATTGTAAGATCCCAGCATAATGACTTGGGAACATGGTGCTCACACACCCCTAATCATGCAGACAAACGTACGCCCCAGCTTTTCCATGGCGGGGCATTGATTTGCTGTAGAATCCATGTAGACGGGTAAGTGTGTCACTTACTGGAAGCTGCGTCCATGATAGTGTCGAAGTTGGACATGTAGAGTAGGCGCCATATTGGCACAGGATGTGAGAAGCTGTGCAGAGGTTCATGTCGGCTTTATGTACCTCCCTTTCAACTATCTCAGATGACCGTGACTGTCCCAACTTTGCTGCCCCATGGCTGCCGTAAGAGGGGGTGCTGGTGAACGAACCCTGGTTTGCCACCTGGTGCGGCTGCAGGTAAGAGAAGGGGGAGGCCGTCGCACCCAAAACTTGTGCCTCCCATGTTGGACCACTCCCGATTGCTACACCACTGGGTTGGACCACCACAGTTGGCTCACCAGAAGGGCGCATCATTATAGGGCGGGTGGTTCATAAGGCGCTCCACTCTCCAATTGGAACCATTGATTGTTTCAGACACCTCTGCGGTCGCAATTTCCTGTTGGAGTCAGAAGGACCCCTGCAGTTGGAATTCTGGCTGTATGCATGCATTCTAACCCGGCGGTCAGAGCGACTGCCTCTGTCGAGACCGCGGCGGTCCGACCGCCTCTCGCAGGATTGCTCAAGCTGGTCTAACCGGCATAGAAATAAGTCTCTTCTTTTTGGATTGATGTCAATTTTGATTTACATGCCCACTATCATGAATTGAGCGTGCATCAAATTAAAAGAAGATAATGATATTCTGCAGGTGTGTTTCTTTTACTTTCTTAAACTACCACATTACACACATATGCATTTCACATTCATGTAATATTGTTTGAGTCAAAAGGTAACAACTAAAAAAGATGGCTACCTTTGATTCCGGCAAGAACGGGGTTGATTAGCTTCGTTATCAAGTAGCAGCAGCAATGGCAGGACTTAGATTATTGGGTCCATGACAGAAAAGGATGTTTGAAACAGGAAGAAGGTACATTTCTGTCTTTTATCCCTTCCAATCCGCCAACTCAGGTGTGGAGGTTTCATCACCACATTTGCATCTGTGGGAAGGTACATCGTGATTGGACCAGCAGACAAACTAGCTATACAACCTCTGACAGCCGCTTTTGTTTATAGCACCATAGAAGCGGAGAGAAAGATCCGACTGAGTCGGCAGCACTGCTACAGTCTTTCATCCATCAACCCGCCAGCATCTAAACAGAGTGGGCGGACCCCAACTGAGAGCCCAATGGATAAACAATGGTGGGACCAAATCAGTCAAGATCTAAATCAGGGCCTTGGTATGGTATGGTATGGTGTGATATGGTATGCGTAGTAAATTGGGTTACTGGTTGAGGGGGTGAAACCCTACTAAACAGAAACCACAATGCCTGTCAGGGTGAAGTCACAAGCAAACTCCAAATTAAACTGTGCTTAACCCACTGTTAGCTTGGCACAAAGCAGTCATGCTTCACTTAGAGGCAATGTGTAAAGTATTTGTGCAGCACTCCAAACAGTAACAAAAGTAAAAACACAAGACAAGAAACTTCCCACAACACTTTTGAAATATATAGTAAAATTTGATAAAATATTTTACACTAAAACAACAGAAATCCAATCAGTAGAACCGCGGATTAGCAATGCTAGAAATGGGATTTCTGTTTGTCAGAATACACACCCTGTACAATCAGGAATAACCACTCTAGTCAGGGTAAGCTAGATACTCACAAAAAGATAACCTGCGCTCACCCTTTGGTAGCTTGGTACAGAGCAGTCAGGCTTAGCTAAAGAGGCAATGTGTAAAGTATTAGTGCAACACACAATGTTAACACAATAAAACACCACAAAAGACTCCACACAGGTTTAGATAAAGAAAGAATATTTTATGAGAAACTCAAGACCAAAAAGACAAAATCTATTTTTTTTTTTAAATATACCAAAAACAGTGCTTAGAAGACAATATCGCTAAAAGGTTCCTTGAGGTCGCACTAGACTGGGGTAAATCCAAATTTCAGGCCAACTGCAGTGGAGGGCAGATCGGCTACAGGATTCAGACAGGTCCCACTGACAAACTACCTTGGATGGAGCAAAGCATTGATGTCGAAAGACTCAATATGAGTCGAGGAGGTATCACATTGTTATAGATCCATTGGATGGATGCAAGCATCAGTGCCAATCCACACCCCCAATGGAGCTTCATCAACAAACCCCTTTATGATGCAGGCAATGCATTGTCATCAAGCCACCCAGACCATTGTTGTTGAGCCACAACGTCTGTAGAATCACTGTCGTTGAGAATCTACTGCCTCGGTGTCGAAGGTCAATGTATTGGTTCCGATCAGCACAAAATCCCCGCTGCATCGACGACATGGTAAAAAATCAGCAAGATCCTACTTCTGAGGCTTAGGAATGAAGGGGGGACCTCAGGCAAAGGTAGGACACACAGATGGCAGAGTGCAGCAGTGCCAGCAGAGTTTCAAGAAGTCTTTTATTACCCTGAGACTTCAGGAAACAGGAGGCAAGCCAGTAAGCCAATGGAGTCATTCTGGGTTCAATTAATATGGGTCCAGTCAGCAGGGCAGAGCTCAGCAGTCCGGAAGGCAGCCCGCACTGCAGTGAAGAAGTTCCTTGGAACAGTCAGACAAGCAGAGTGGCAATCCTTGTTGCACAGCAGTCCTTACTCCTGGCCGATTTCTTCATAGGCCAAGTAGTGCACTGTCTTGGTAGGGTCAGAGCCCCAGTACTTATACCCTAATGTGCCTTTGAAGTGGGGGTGACTTCAAAGCTGCTCCTTGAAGTGCACAGGACCCCTTTCATCCCAGCCCTGTCTGCCAGGCTATCTGTGGGGGGTAATCAGCCCTTTGTGTGGAGAGAGGATACAGCCTCTTCAGATGTTAGTGTCAGCTCCCTCTCCTCCTTCCTGACCAGGAAGGCTATCAGAACACAGGTGAATGCAGATGAGTCCTCTGTAAGACCCTTCTTACCTGTGTTAGTGGCTGTCTAGAGGTAATGCACAAAGTGTATCTGTCATCCCGCCCAGACATGTATTGGAGACAGGCTGCAGACACCTTTATAAATACTTCACTACTCCTAAACTGAGAAAAATCCTAACTGTAAGGCTATCAGTATTCACAGAAGGCATTTAGGAGTCCTAAAGTTAGGACTTCTAACTTCAGTGAATACCGAAATGAGTAAGTGCCTTTTGTGACTACCAAAATGAGTAAGTGCCTTCTGTGAATACCAAAATGGTAGAAAATTTAGGATTTTGTCTTAAGTTAGTTCTGTGAATCGGGCTCACTGAGCTAAGTTAAGAGCAGAGAAATGCTCACTTTCTAAAAGTGTCAGTTCTAAAATAGTAATGTCAAATTCAACTTTACTACTAAAGATGATTTAGCTACTCCTTTCTAAACAGGAATTACAGCTTAAAAGTGCTTTAAGGAATTCCCAATGCTAGCCTATGAGAGGAGTAGGCCACACTGTAGTGAAAAATTGATTTAGCTGTTTGTCACTACCAGGACATATACAACTTAAACTAACATGTCCTACCTTTTACTTACACAGCACCCTGAACTTCGGGTGACCTAGGGCTTACCTTAGGGGTGATTTATGTGTAATAAAAGGGTAGTTTAATGCTTGGCAGGTGGTTTTAAATGCCAAGTCGAAGTGGTTATAAACTGCACCCAGAGGCCTTGCAATGGCAGGCCTGAGACAGGTTTAACCCCTTCTGTGCCCATGACGAGATGGTCTTGTCATGGTGCACAGTCGCGCTGTGCCCATGACGAGACCATCTCGTCATGACACCCACCCACGGCGGAAGCGCTGGCGCTCCCCCCGTGAGTGGTCGATCTTTTTTTTTTTTACTGAGAATGCAGGGGAAGACCTTCCCCTGCCTCCCCCCGCCCCCCCGCGTCATCAATGACGTCAGCGCGCGAGCCGCGCTGACGTCATTGGAGGTTTCCCTTTGCTCTCCGAGGCGCAGGAAGCCATTTGCTTCCTGCGCCACAGAGAGTAAAGGTGAGTTTTGGGGCTGGGGAGGGGGTTTTCTTGCATCGGTGGGTTTGGGTTAGGGTGGGGGGACTTTGGTATGCTAAGGCATGCCACGAGGCTCGGCTTCGTTCGTGTGTGCCTGTTGTTGCTTCCCTGTAAATTGTTTCCAAAGTTGAAAAACGCTTGTCTTTCTAGTTGCTTCCCTGTGAAATGGATCTAAAAATGCAGAGAAATGCCCTTCTTTTTCATTTATCAAATCCAAAGTGCAGCATCATGATTTTTGCATCAGTGGGTTTGGGTTAGAGTGGGGGCACTTTGGCATGCCACGAGGCTCGGCTTCGTTCGTGTGTGCCTGTTGTTGCTTCCCTGTGAAATGGATCCAAATTTGAAAATGCTCGTCTTTCTAGTTGCTTCCCTGTGAAATGGATACGAGAAATGCCCTTCTTTTTAGTTTTTCAAATCCAAAGTGCAGCAGCATGTAGAGAAATAGAATTTCTTATATGATACCTAACTAATAGCAAGACGGAGGGGTTGCAAAGTGGCCGATTGTTTTTTTTTACATCCAAATACACCAGCATCACTTTACAGAGTTTGCCAGTGAAGTGCTACTTTCATTTTCTCGTCTTTCTTTGAAGAGCATTGTTGTTTCCAGTTTGGGAAAGTGTACCATTCCTGGAGGTACTGCAATACCTGGTTGATGGGTGGATTGGAAAACACAATGTGTACCATGGCTCTGTGTTTATGGATGTGGTCTTTTTATACCATACTGCTTACGTTTTGTAAGGATGTAAGCAATGGACAGTGAAACGGTTCCCTTCAGGGCCCTCTAGTCATGTCCATAACTTTTCAGGTGAAACCACTCGCTGATTTCTGAATAGTTAGTGAGAGATCGTTTAGGTAACCATGTTGTTTCTGCTTACATTTCACATGCTTTGTATTCCCTATGAGTGGTTGCTTTTTTTTTTTTTTTTAGGCAGCATATTACTCTTATCAAGTGCATAATTTGAATTGAGCCACATCCAAGTGTTTATAGCAGGCACAATTAGGTTATAGCTGAAGGCAGTGCGAGTTTCTCTCAGTGGGCAAGTATGGTGTTCAGTGGGGATGTGGCACTATGGCCAGAGCTGTGGAATTTGGAACTGGGGAACCGGGTTCCGCATTCATGACCAGTCCACCACACCACTGTACTGAGGGAGTACATTCCCATGCTAGACTGTAGAAGGCCCCACTAGACCTTAGAAGGCTTGATGTCTTAGCACAAGCAGGTGTACCCTAGTGGTGTCAATTGTGGGTTAACCTTGAAGGCCTGTCCACCACAATCCATACTGAAGTCCATCTCAAATTTCCCACCTCCCAGCGTTCCCCTGGGTCTCCCGGTAAAAATGGTGCCTCACTTGTGTGGGAGGCCCAAGTACCCGCGACAGGCAAGGGCCCAAAACGTAGTGAGGTGACATCAAAATTGCCTATCTCAAAACCACCTGGTTTTGCAAGGGGGGTCACCTGGGTTTTTGGCCCGGTGCTCGGCGGCCATCTAGGGAAACCTACCAAACCCATACATTTCTGAAAACTAGACACCCGGGGGCTTCCAGGGAGGTATGGCTTGCGTGGATCCCCCAACGTTTCCTTACCCAGAATCCCCTGCAAACCTCAATTTTAGCTGAAAAAATCACTTTTTTCACACATTTTTGTGTGGGAAGGTTGTGGCATCACCGGGCTCACTCAAATTTCCCACCTCCCAGCGTTCCCCTGGGTCTCCCGGTAAAAATGGTGCCTCACTTGTGTGGGAGGCCCAAGTACCCGCGACAGGCAAGGGCCCAAAACGTAGTGATGTGACATCAAAATTGCCTATCTCAAAACTACCTGGTTTTGCAAGGGGGGTCACCTGGGTTTTTGGCCCGGTGCTCGACGGCCATCTAGGGAAACCTACCAAACCCATACATTTCTGAAAACTAGACACCCGGGGGCTTCAAGGAAGGAATGGCTTGCGTGGATCCCCCAACGTTTCCTTACCCCAAATCCCCTGCAAACCTCAATTTTAGCTGAAAAAATCACTTTTTTCATACATTTTTGTGTGGGAAAGTTGTGGCATCACCAGGCTCCCTCAAATTTTCCACCTCCCAGCGTTCCCCTGGGTCTCCCGGTAAAAATGGTGCCTCACTTGTGTGAGAGGCCCAAGTACCCGCGACAGGCAAGGGCCCAAAACGTAGTGAGTTGACATCAAAATTGCCTATCTCAAAACCACCTGGTTTTGCAAGGGGGGTCACCTGGGTTTTTGGCCCGGTGCTCGGCAGCCATCTAGGGAAACCTACCAAACCCATATATTTCTGAAAACTAGACACCCGGGGGATTCCAGGGAGGTATGACTTGCGTGGATCCCCCAACGTTTCCTTACCCAGAATCCCCTGCAACCCTCAATTTTAGCTGAAAAAATCACTTTTTTCACACATTTTTGTGTGGGAAAGTTGTGGCATCACTGGGCTCCCTCAAATTTCCCACCTTCCAGTGTTCCCCTGGGTCTCCCGGTAAAAATGGTGCCTCACTTGTGTGCGAGGCCCAAATACCTGCGACAGGCAAGGGCCCAAAATGTAGTGATGCGACATCAAAATTGCCTATCTCAAAACCACCTGGTTTTGCAATGGGGGTCACCTGGGTTTTTGGCCCGGTGCTCGGCCGCCATCTAGGGAAACCTACCAAACCCATACATTTCTGAAAACTAGACACCCGGGGGCTTCCAGGGAGTTATGGCTTGCGTGGATCCCCCAACGTTTCCTTACCCAGAATCCCCTGCAAACCTCAATTTTAGCTGAAAAAATCACTTTTTTCATACCTTTTTGTGTGGGAAAGTTGTGGCCTCACTGGGCTCCCTCAAATTTCCCACCTCCCAGCGTTCCCCTGGGTCTCCCGGTAAAAATGGTGCCTCACTTGTGTGGGAGGCCCAAGTACCCGCGACAGGCAAGGGCCCAAAACATAGTGAGGCGCACTACGTTTAGGACCCTTGCCTGTTGAGGCGCACTACGGTTTGGACCCTTGCCTGTCGCGGGTACTTAGGCCTCCCACACGAGTGAGGCACCGTTTTTATCGGGAGACCCAGGGGAACGCTGGGTGGTACGAAATTTGTGTCAGCCCGGTGATGCCTCAACTTTCCCACACAAAAATGTGTGAAAAGGGTGACTTTTTCAGCTAAATTTGAGGTTTGCAGGGCATTCTGGGTAAGGAAACATTTGGGGATCCACGCAAGCCATACCTCCCTGGAATCCCCCGGGTGTCTAGTTTTCAGAAATGCGTGGGTTTGGTAGGTTCCCCTAGGTGGCCGCTGAGCACCGGGAAAAAAACCCAGGTTACCCCCCTTGCAAAACCTGGTCGTTTTGAGGTAGGCAATTTTCATGTCGCCTCAATACGTTTTGGGGCCTTGCCTGTCGCGGGTACTTGGGCCTCCCACACAAGTGAGGCACCGTTTTTATCGGGAGACCCGGGGGAATGCTGGGTGGTAGGAAATTTGTGTCAGCCCGGTGATGCCTCAACTTTCCCACACAAAAATGTGTGAAAAAGGTGATTTTTTCAGCTAAATTTGAGGTTTGCAGGGCATTCTGGGTAAGGAAACGTTGGGGGATCCACACAAGCCATACCTCCCTGGAATCCCCCGGGTGTCTAGTTTTCAGAAATGTGTGGGTTCGGTAGGTTCCCCTAGGTGGCCGCTGAGCACCGGGCCAAAAACCCAGGTAACCCCCCTTGCAAAACCAGGTCATTCTGAGGTAGGCAATTTTCATGTCGCCTCAATACGTTTTGGGGCCTTGCCTGTCGCGGGTACTTGGGCCTCCCACACGAGTGAGGCACCGTTTTTATCGGGAGACCCGGGGGAACGCTGGGTGGTAGGAAATTTGTGTCAGCCCGGTGATGCCTCAGCTTTCCCACACAAAAATGTGTGAAAAAGGTGATTTTTTCAGCTAAATTTGAGGTTTGCAGGGCATTCTGGGTAAGGAAACGTTGGGGGATCCACGCAAGCCATACCTCCCTGGAATCCCCCGGGTGTCTAGTTTTCAGGAAATGTGTGGGTTTGGTAGGTTCCCCTAGGTGGCCGCTGAGCACCGGGCCAAAAACCCAGGTGACCCCCCTTGCAAAACCAGGTCGTTTTGAGGTAGGCAATTTTCATGTCGCCTCAATACGTTTTGAGGCCTTGCCTGTCGCGGGTACTTGGGCCTCCCACACGAGTGAGGCACCATTTTTATCGGAAGACCCGGGGGAACGCTGGGTGGTAGGAAATTTGTGTCAGCCCTGTGATGCCTCAACTTTCCCACACAAAAATTTGTGAAAAAGGTGATTTTTTCAGCTAAATTTGAGGTTTGCAGGGCATTCTGGGTAAGGAAACGTTGGGGGATCCACGCAAGCCATACCTCCCTGGAATCCCCCGGGTGTCTAGCTTTCAGAAATGTGTGGGTTTGGCAGGTTCCCCTATGTGGCCACTGAGCACCGGGCCAAAAACCCAGGTGACCCCCCTTGCAAAACCAGGTCATTTTGAGGTAGGCAATTTTCATGTCGCCTCAATACGTTTTGGGGCCTTGCCTGTCGCGGGTACTTGGGTCTCCCACACGAGTGAGGCACCGTTTCTATCGGGAGACCCGGGGGAACGCTGGGTGGTAGGAAATTTGTGTCAGCCCGGTGATGCCTCAACTTTCCCACACAAAAATGTGTGAAAAAGGTGATTTTTTCAGCTAAATTTGAGGTTTGCAGGGCATTCTGGGTAAGGAAACGTTGGGGGATCCACGCAAGCCATACCTCCCTGGAATCCCCCGGGTGTCTAGTTTTCAGAAATGTGTGGATTTGGTAGGTTCCCCTAGGTGGCCGCTGAGCACCGGGCCGAAAACCCAGGTGACCTCCCTTGCAAAACCAGGTCGTTTTGAGGTAGGCAATTTTCATGTCGCCTCAATACGTTTTGGGGCCTTGCCTGTCGCGGGTACTTGGGCCTCCCACACGAGTGAGGCTCCGTTTTTATAGGGAGACCCGGGGGAATGCTGGGTGGTAGGAAATTTGTGTCAGCCCGGTGATGCCTCAACTTTCCCACACAAAAATGTGTGAAAAAGGTGATTTTTTCAGCTAAATTTGAGGTTTGCAGGGCATTCTGGGTAAGGAAACGTTGGGGGATCCACGCAAGCCATACCTCCCTGGATTCCCCCAGGTGTCCAGTTTTCAAAAATGTATAGGTTTGCTAGGTTTCCCAAGGTCCTGTAGAGCTAGGGTTTAAAAACTAGAGCTAGGCACTTTGCCAAAAAAGGGTATATTTTCACTGCGATATTGAGTTGTGACCACGTTGCGTTTTGCGCTGTTTCCTGTCGCGGGCACTAGGCTGACCCACACAAGTGAGGTGCCAATTTTCTCGTAAGACTTTGGGGAACGCGTGGTGGGTGGAAATTTGTGGATCCACGCAGATTCCGGAACTTTCCACCACTGAAATGTGTGGAAAATGTGTTTTTTTGGTCAATTTTTTAGGTTTGCAAGGGCTTCTGGGTAACAGACCCTGGTGGGAGGCAGTCAAGTCACCCCATCCTGGATTCCTCTGGAAGTCTAGTTTTCAAAAATGTATAGGTTTGCTAGGTTTCCCAAGGTGCCCGCAGAGCTAGGGTTCAAAAACTACAGCTAGACATTTTGCCAAAAAAGGGTCATTTTTCACTGCGAAATTGAGGTGTGACCACGTTGCGTTTTGCGCCGTTTCCTGTCGCGGGCACTAGGCCGACCCACACAAGTGAGGTACCGTTTTTCTCATAAGACTTTGGGGAACGCGGGGTGGGTGGAAATTTGTGGATCCACGCAGATTCCGGAACTTTCCACCACAGAAATGTGGGGAAAATGTGGTTTTTATGTAAATTTTTTTGGTTTGCAAGGGATTCTGGGTAACAGACCCTGGTGGGAGGCAGTCAAGTCACCCCATCCTGGATTCCCCTGGGTGTCTAGTTTTCAAAAATATATAGGTTTGCTAGGTTTCCCAAGGTGCCCGCAGAGCTAGGGTTCAAAAACTACAGCTAGACATTTTGCCAAAAAAGGGTCATTTTTCACTGCGAAATTGAGGTGTGACCACGTTGCGTTTTGCACCGTTTCCTGTCGCGGGCACTAGGCCGACCCACACAAGTGAGGTACCGTTTTTCTCGTAAGACTTTGGGGAACGCGGGGTGGGTGGAAATTTGTGGATCCACGCAGATTCCGGAACTTTCCACCACAGAAATGTGTGGAAAATGTGTTTTTTTTGTCAATTTTTTAGGTTTGCAAGGGATTCTGGGTAACAGACCCTGGTGGGAGGCAGTCAAGTCACCCCATCCTGGATTCCCCTGGGTATCTAGTTTTCAAAAATGTATAGGTTTGCTAGGTTTCCCAAGGTGCCCGTAGAGCTAGGGTTCAAAAACTAGAGCTAGGCACTTTGCCAAAAAAGGGTAAATTTTCACTGCGATATTGAGTTGTGACCACGTTGCGTTTTGCGCCGTTTCCTGTCGCGGGCACTAGGCCGACCCACACAAGTGAGGTACCGTTTTTCTCGTAAGACTTTGGGGAACGCAAGGTGGGTGGAAATTTGTGGATCCACGCAGATTTCGGAACTTTCCACCACAGAAATGTGGGGAAAATGTGTTTTTTTTGACAATTTTTTAGGTTTGCAAGGGATTCTGGGTAACAGACCCTGGTGGGAGGCAGTCAAGTCACCCCATCCTGGATTCCCCTGGGTGTCTAGTTTTCTAAATTGTATAGGTTTGCTAGGTTTCCCAAGGTGCCCGCAGAGCTAGGGTTCAAAAACTAGAGCTAGGCACTTTGTCAAAAAAGTGTAAATTTTCACTGCGATATTGAGTTGTGACCACGTTGCGTTTTGCGCCGTTTCCTGTCGCGGGCACTATGCCTACCCACACAAGTGAGGTACCATTTTTATCGGGAGACTTAAGGTAATTCAGTTTTGTAAAGGAACTGTTATTATCTATTGACTTTCGATGCATTTCTGCCTTCCAAATGAAAGATATTGTGTAAAAATGAAGTCATTCTAAAAAATGACTGATAATTCTCATGCTAGTATGAGTATTCCCAATTTCAGAAATTTGCAAATATCTACTGTTTCTAAACTCTATATTTTGTTCCCATTTCAGAAATACATAGGTGTCTTTCATACCGATTTTTCCATGTACACATTTTTACAGAATAATTACTATATACCGGGTACATAATAAAAAACCATTGCAAGTTGCTGCTCAGTTTTTGGCTCCGGGTTCGTCGGGTTCTTGGTGAACCTACAAGTCCTATATATCCCCACAACCAGTAATTTCCAGCGGATGTAATGGTATATTGCTTTCAAAGAGCTGTCATAATTAGAAGAAGTTACAGGTGAAAACATTAACATGAAAAGCTTTTTTTATCAAATAATTTTCAATTTATCCTATATTTAACTGTTAGTTTCTATAAAAAAACCTTGATGGATCTACACAAATGACCCCTTGCTGAATTCAGAATTGTGTCTTCTTCTCGAAAATGTATAGCTTTCCAGGATCCATTATTGCTTTTATACCCATTTCTGCCATTAACTGGAAGGAGGTCAAAAGCACAAAAAATAGCAAAATTAGGCTATGTCCCAGAAAAATGCCAAAACTGTGTAAAAAATGTTGGGTTTCTGACAAAAGTCTGGTATCCCCGAAAAGCTGGCAAAATGGTGATTTCAACCCGACACACCCTTTTTTGATAACATCTGCAGGGAAAAACCCAGATGCTTTCATTTGCAGCCCGTTTTTCCAATTTTTCCGAAAACCCCCAAAATGTTGCTGTATTTTGGCTCATTTCTGTGATCCCTCCAGGGGAATCCACAAACCCTGAGTACCTTTAGAATCCCCATGATGTTGGAAGAAAAGGACGCAAATTTGGCGTGGATACCTAATGTGGTCAAAAAGTTACAGGGGCCTAAGCGCGCACTACCCCAAATAGCCAAAAAAAGGCTTGGCACAGGCGGGGGAAAAGGCCTGGCAGCGAAAGGGTTAAAAGGCTACTTGTGTGGGTGGCTCAACAATTGCTGCAGACCCGCTATTAGTTAGATTACAGGCCCTGGGTATATGTAAACCACTTTACAAGGGACTTATAAGTAAACTAAATATGCTAATCCGACATATACCAATGTAGCCACATTTTAGGGGAGAAGCACATGCACTCTAGCACTGGTTAGTAGTGATAAAGTGCTAAGAGCACTAAGGCCAGCAAAAAGTGTAGGTAAGTGGAAAACGTTGGAGGAAAATCCCCCTAAAGGTGACAGGTCTCAGAGTATGGTATTGTCTAGTATAAAATGGTACGGTACTGCCTGTCAGTGTATAATATGGTATGGCCTGTCATTCTATAGTATGGAAAGATATGGTAAGATGTGGTGTGGACTGTCATTATATGGTATGATATGGCACAAACTGCTTTCCGTGCCTACTATGTCAGCATGTAGAAGAGACAAAGCACAGAAAACATGCAGTTGCTAGACCTGCCATAATAAAAAGGTGAAAGTGCATGTTGAAAAGAAAGAAATTGCTTTTAAACATGAAATAAGTCAGTGTATACAGTGTCCCCCTAGAGGATGCAAAACCAAGGTTGTAAAAAAGATTGCATTTAGAAAACAAACAAAGTGCTTTTAAACATTAAATAAGTCAGTCGCTGCAGTGTTGAAGTGCCTCAATCCAAGAGCGATCAGTGGAGGAACTCTAATAAAGACATTAATCAGTACTTGGTCTATGCTTCATCAAAGAAACAAACACAGGAAGAGATAAAGAAAAATGGCTTGCACTTACAAATATGAAGCAAGGAAATTAGAGCAACAATGAAGCCAACCAATGGCAAGTAATGGGTGGGCTCTAAATTCCTGTTAAGTTTAATTTTACAAAAGGACTCACAAGTAACAGTGCATGACCTGTATAAGGTGACACGTAAAAAACACAGACTCCAGAAGCATAATTCTTGGTTTCAGCGCCAATTGAGGAAACAGTTCAGTTTGGGCATGTTCAGGTCCTGCTGCAACAAAACTACGAGGCATATTTACAAGGGGATTGCGCCACTGGAACGTAACTTTTTTGTTGTTCTGGTGGCACAGTGCCATGCACCATATTTACAAAGTAGTGCTACGCCACTTTTTGTCGCTTAACTCCACTTTGTAAATATGGTACCGGCGTGCAATGGGTGTTGCTTGGGCGTTCCACCACAACACCCATTGCTTTTTGACACTAAGAGGTGTAAATCTGAGGCAGCACCAAAAACTAATGTCATGCAATTACAGGTGTTAGAATGGCGCAACGAGGAGGAATACTTGTATTTCTCCTTGTTTTTGCTTTATCTGTGTGTAAATAGAAAGAGCAAAATGCCATAATGATTGTTTATATGCAGTACGGTGTCCCTTCCTGCACATAAACAATCATTACATTATGGCGATTTGCTAGTTCTATATGTGCTGCAGAATGCAGCACACATAGAAGCAACAAATTGCCATTATTGATTGTTTATGTGCAGGAAGGGAAACCTTACTGCACATAAACAATCATTACCTGCAACTCAAGCACCCTTGCACTGTGAGGCAAGGGTGTCTGCATTTGAGCTAGGATGATATTTTTAGCGGTACGGAAAACACAAGTTGTGCCATATTGTTGTAAATAAGGCGCATCACTGCATTTTGGAAATGGCGGAGCGTGGCACTGCAACATTTGCCGCAGCTCCGCGTTCCTTCATTTCCTTGTAAATATGCCCCTGTATGTCTACTAAAAGATGTGATTTTCCATAACTCAAGTGGAATTATTAAACATGCTTGACTGAATAATGTGCGGGAAAGGAGCAGGACAGCATAAATAGTATACATGAGGACGCAATAGACAGTGCCTAACCATACAGAGGGCTCTTTCCCTAAAAAAAACAAAAAAAAAACGAAGAGAAAAAGGATTTTTATCAAATAAGCAACTTTTTTAAAAGACCGATAATAACGGATAAGGTAACGGGTGACATGAGAAGGATGAAATGAGTGTTAACAGATAAGTTTTGAATTAGAAAAAAAAATCATCAGATATGACAAGGAGTTCATGAGCGCGTTTAATAGGATGTGAAAGCACTTTCCTGTACTTTACGATATTTTTCAGTTTTATCACTTTTTCTAAATAGCTATTACCTGTAGTTGGAGGTTAATTCATGCTCAGCTGTTGGGGACAAACTTTATGCCAGCACGAGTCATTTAGGATGGGATTACTAGAAAGGACAAAGCACATTATTTGGAAACATGGAATGGAAAACAAAATGCACCTTGCCAGTTTAAAAAAGTGGGCAGTCGTTGCTACACCAGACAAAGCTAAGAAGCCAAAACACCTCAGAAGGCCTGTTAATGGAAAAGTTGTGTTACTCCAGTACTGACTGCCATAAAAAGTAGCTTGGATCTTCCAATATGAGGCCAGGCAAAAGGAAACACATTCATTTAGCAGAACACATCAGCAGTAGTGTGCATGCCAAAGCATTTAAGGGGGTTTGGAGAATTCTTCACAATGTAGCTGTGGCGTTTTCTAGAACTGTATCATGATATTTTAAGTGAAATGGTCTGCAGGGGAGATGGTAGTGCCCTTCCTAGTTTTAAAAAACAATTAAAATAGTCAATGATGTAAGTCTAATTCAGGCAATCTTAAACGTACCCTTTGAACGTGTAGAATTACTTGGAAGAGGGATTTGGCAAACCTCTTACACTACCTCATACATCGGAAGAAAAGTTTAATTATCTGGAACATAGGCATCTTTTCCCATTACAAATCCTAAACGTTAGTAGAATGTAGGCTCAATAAATGATTTCAGAACATTAACTACAAGCATTGGCAAAGCCAATATGGCTGGCCTTGGCCACAGTGCAAAGGTTTACTTTTTTCATTTATTTCAAACATTTGATCAAGAGAACTGACCAAAAACTCCTGTTTATGTGGTGTGTGTGTGTACGTGTACATGTGTGTGTTTATGCAGTGATGTACACACATACACACATTCCTTCATATTCTCATTTATTTTTCCTTTGAAAAAGGCAGTTGGACTCTCATGGTTAACAGCTATGTGATTTCTGGTACATTGCCTTGGGATAGGTTTTGGACAGTGTCCCTTCCAGGGTCTGAGTTCCTGGGCACTCCCGAGGTTAGGGGTCATGGGTGACATCACTTTCTGGTTACACTGGCTGGAAGTGATGGCACTACAGGGGAGGGTGGTGGTGGGGCAGGGTGCAAAGTTATTTCCATCTCAGTAGCCATCATAACTTCATTTCCAGAACAGAGACTTCTTGATTAGGGGTCACAGGTGACATCAGTACCTCGTCACATGAGCCAGAAGTGATGCCCCCAAGACTTCATTTCCAGAGGAGGGACTTTCAGGTTTGGGGTCACCAGTGACATCAATAGCTTGTAACATGGGCAGGAAGTGACTTCACTTCCGCAAGAGGGACATCCGGGGCATAACCACATGTCACATTATGCGAACCATGCTCGTTTTAGGGGTTGATGAAAGGTATCCCCCTAGACTACTAGTGAGGATGGCTAGCATTAGCCTTGGCAAATAGCAAAAGAAATTGTGAGCACGACTAATTATTAGAACATTGGAATGTGGAGCACTCCATTGTAGACAATGGAGTGCTCCATGCTTCTACGGGCCGGTAAAGGCCCGCAGAGCAACATTCCAATGTTTTACAAAAGCCTCTCGAAGCTCGAGGGGATTTAAATCCCCTCGAGCTTCGAGAAGCCTTTGTTTAATTTATTAGAACATTCTGCCCTCTAGTGGCAGAATGTTCTAATAGCCTTATAGCCCTTCGTAGCAGGGCTATACCGCTATTAAAGTCCCGCTGCTTTTGTTAAAGTCCCTCGCCTTCGGCTCGGGCCTTTAACGCTGCAGCGGGCCTTTAATAGCCGGTATAGCCCGCTACGGCGGGCTATAAGGCTATATTAGAACATTGGAATGTTGGGAGCTCCATTGAAAACAATGGAGTGCTCCGGGCTTATAATGGCTGGTATAAGCCTGGAGCACCAACATTCCAATGTGTCTTTGTTCACAGCTCTGGCTGTGAACAAAGACTTCAGGGAGCCTGAGGGGATTTCAGTCCCCTCGTGCTCCCTGAAGGCTTTGTTTTGTTAGAACATTCTGCCCTCTAGTGGCAGAATGTTCTAATAGCCTTATAGTCCTTCGTAGCAGGGCTATACCGGCTTTTAAAGTCCCTCTGCTTTGTTAAAGTCCCTTGCCTTCGGCTCGGGCCTTTAACGCTGCAGCGGCCCTTTAACAGCAGGCATTGCCTGCTACAGCGGGCTATAAGGCACTATTAGAACATTGGAATATGGAGCACTCCTTTGAAGACAATGGAGTGCTCCGTGCTTCTATGGGCCGGTAAAGACCTGCAAATCAACATTACAATGTTTTCACCGAGGCCTCTCGAAGCTCGAGGGGATCTAAATCCCCTAGGGCTTCGAGTTGCCTTTGTTTTATTTGCTAGAACATTCTGCCCTCTAGTGGCAGAATGTTCTAATAGCCTTATAGCCCTTCATAGCTGGGCTATACCGGCTATTAAAATCCCGCTCCCTTGTTGAAGGCCCTCGCCTTTAACACTGGAGCGGGCCTTTAATAGCCGGTATAGCCCGCTACCGCAGGCTATAAGGCTATATTATATAACCTTTTATATCTGAACGTTGATTATCAATTGCTTGGGGAATGCACAGTAAAGGGAAAACGTGCTTTTATAAAGGACATGATCAGGATCTTATCTTGGAACATTGCTGGGCTTAAAAGCAAGAAGGAGGATGAGGATTGGGTTAACATTGTCAGTTTATATGGGATCTGCTGATTTTAAGAGACTTGAGCTCCACCTAAGAATGTTGTAGATGGTTTTTGTGAGTTCAATGAACGAGCTACTCAATTAAAAAAAGAATGATGGGTGGGAGGAATTTCATTTGGGTTTCCTTTAAAGTACGTTGCAAATCTTAGCAATTAAAGACATGGTGCAATGAGTTTAATATTCTACATTTGAGCCTAACAGAAGTGGGTATAGAAACAAGTAGTATAGATATTTTTATTGTATATACCACTCCACGTTGGTCCCCAGAGGTTCACAGGTATTTGGCGTGGTCTGGAGGATTATGTGAAGCGCCTTAAAGATTCCAATATGTCCAGGAAATATTATTTGTAGTTGATCTACAGGGATTTTAACACCTTTCCCACACATGACATTGTCAATAAGTGGTCACTGAGAGGACCTGTGCCGAGGTACCCCGAAGCACAAGTTGGAGAAGACTGAGCAATAAGCGTTACATTTTTTAACGTTTCTTATAAAATTGGATTGCGTTTTTTGATCGGTCATTCCAAGTAAGATTCGCAGGATTGTAACATCTACAACTGTGTCGCCAAATCCTCCCTTATTGACAATTATGTAATTAAAATGGAAGGAATGGCTAACCTGGAAGTTCTACCAAGGGTTGAAAGCACTTGTGATCCCATTGTAACACACCAGTATTTTAAAGGGGGAGGGGTGTCGAGTGAAAAAAATACAGAACAGAGTACTTTTAGCTATTTCCCAGATGTCATCTTGTCCAAAGACAGGAAATCAGTCCTTTGGAACCGTGACAAAAACCAGAATGAGATTCCATTACTCAGTAACATGGGACAGGTAGGTCATTTATCTGAGATGAAACTGTGGTGAGTAATCCTTCCATTGTAGATTGCTTTGAAGCCATGTTGACTGAGATAAAACTAAGGTCTGATTCGATCAAAAAGTCCAACCACAGTCCAGCTATACAGGACTTTTGTAATTAGTCCATGAGGACTAAAATATGAAATATAACGTTTCTAGGCATTCATTATTCAACATCTCCTACCATCAAATGAAGATTTATTTCAAATATAGGAGGGAATAAACATATTCTACTAGAGAGAAGGAAAAAAGACGGCAGCACAGTCCAGAGCTTTGATAGAACTGAAGGTAGCATCTGATATGGATTGGGATGCAAAAACGTTCTCGAAAAATGTTTCTGATGTAGGGAAGGAAATGGTGAACAAACAGAATTGGTATATTGGGCCCAGGGAATGTCTGAGATATTTTAGGAACCTATACATGACAGATTGACGTGTAAGTGACAATTGCATGGAAACAAATGAGCTCTCAATGTGGGAAAATGTGTTTTTTTAACATATTGGTCCCAGAAGTAGACAGAACACTTCTTAGTATGGAAAGGTATAAAGCACCATGTACTGACCTAAGTCTGATTGACCTGTTTGATAAGGAGCCAAAATTCTGGTCCTGTGTTCTTATCAAGGTTTTCAATGCTGCTTCCACAATTGCTGTGATACCAACTTCGTGGTGGTTTGCTATTCTTGTTCCATTGCACAATAAAGGTAGTCGAGGAAATCCATCCAATTACTGTCCGAACGCATTATTGAATGATGCAGGGAAGATACTTGGTAAAGCACTTCTAAACAGACTTTAGGCCAAGAATGTTCTGACTGAATCACAGGTTGGCTTAAAGTTTGGGATTGGAATAGTGGACCAAGCAGTTCACTTATATATGATTGCCTTCACATATACTGTGATTAGGTAATTTCCAAGGACTCTGACCTATGTAGACCTGAAGTCAGACTTTGACTTCGTTAATCAAGAGAAGTGGTGGTTGTCTCTACACAAAAGGGCAGTAGACAACACTATCTTGAGTAGAATATATTGGATTGCATACTGATAACATGGCCATAGTCCAGTAATGACTTTCGGGTAATGCAGTGATATGTTTGAGATTAAAAAAGAAGTCAGGCAGGGTGGTGTTTTAGCACCGGTCCTTATTTAGCCTATTTTCAAACAATGTGGTTGACCATTTATTAAAAGCAGATGTTCAAATCATAGTTGGCAAGAAGGTCCTAATTATGTTTTTTGCAGCTGATGTGGCTTCGGGTTTCGTGAGCTAGGACTGAAAATGCACTTCTTAGATATGGGACAGTTTTATAGCCTATGGCATGTCAAAAGATCTAATTATGAATACAATGTAAACTAAGGACATGCTAGTAAAACCAACTCTTGAGCTTAGAAAAAACCTTAGGGTCCATGATGTGCCAATACAGTGTGTATCTCATTTCAACTACCTGGGCATATGCTTAAATAATCAGCTAAGGTGGAAAGCCCAAATAGATAAGGCATGTACCCTCTACAAGGGCTATGTTCGGCTTCAAACAAAAGGTTGGCAGCAAATCAATCAGCATAATTCTACAAATCTTTCAGCAAAAAGTCGCTTCAGCTGTATTGTATGCAGCAGAGAAATAGGGGTATTGCAACCCAAACAAGCTATAAGTAGCAGAAAATAATTTCTTAAGGTCCTTTTTACTGTTAGGTCTCGCAACCCCATTAGTGCCTCTGTACCTTGAGCTTGGTATATCTACTACAGCAGCTCAGACCGCGCTGAAGCCTGTGTTATGTATGGTCTGTCTACACAAAAATAACCAATTTTGGACCTGGCTACATATGGAGGAAGAAGCAGTAGTAATTGGTTGTGATGTGTTAAAAACCTCCTAACATCTTTACAGCTAGGATGCTACTAGAAGGACTCCTCCTAGATTAGCCCAGATGCGATAGATATAGTTTGGAGTCAATATAGGACTCTTAGACTAGTGGAAAATCTATCTAAATTAGGGAGGCAGTTTCTTGGCAGGGTACCCCATAAATAAAATGGAATTAGGGACCAAAGAATACCAAAATGCGATTTATCCAGAACAAAAGGCCCATTATACATAAAGTTCAGACTGAGCACCTTTCCAACTAGGGTATACCTAGTAAGATGTGATTTGTTCCAAGGGGGTGATGATTATTCTGATTGTATGCTTGGTGGGAAAGATTCTTTGGAACACCTTCTGTTATTCTACCCAAAGTTTGAGAGGGCTCATAGACTGTGGCCCTCTCCTCTATTTGGTCTATATGGCCGAGGGTATGTAGTGGAGGCTTTGCCTCCATGCTTGAGGTTAGATAAACCCTTAATATATTGTTCTGCATCCTCCTATGTATGGGCAGTATGGCCACAAATTAAATTAAATTAAAATGTTGGGGTGCTAGGAATCTATTGGTTGGAATATATACATATATAAAAGGTATATGAAATTCATTTTTTCAGCTAAAATAAATTAAATGGATATTGATTATTAATATAAATCCAGTATGCCAAGGTTCTCCCTGCCAAATGGCTTTATGTCTGTGATACTATAGGAGAGAATAGAAATGGATATTTTAATTGTGGGATAATAGTTTTTTTTTTACTGTTTTAACTATCTGTCATATAATAACTAAATGTAAATTTTGGATAATAATGAGATTTTTATATATTAAGACTATTGCTGATGGTAATTGATAAATACATTAAATAAATTAGATCAGCTATAAAAATAATTAAGCAAATGTTTTTAATAGTTATACATCTAGTTTGATGATGAAGTTTATTTTTTAATAAATATTAGTAAAAGTAATCTTTCTCCGCCTTTGAATTTCCTAGAGACAAATTTGCATTAGCTCTCCAGTTTGTCTCAGCCTGTTCTTGGCCTGTATAAGGTGTGGATGAGATGTGAAGTGCCTCCCAGAAGAAAACAATAGGCTTATCTGAGTGGGCAGAAATACCTCCTCTGAACTCCACCATATAATCAGAGTGGGGGCTGTGGACATCCTGTGACTACATACTGTCAAATCCTGCTTGACAGGTCTTTTGAGTCACATGTAACACTTGAGGCACACCTGAACAGGAGCGAACAGGATGCCAAGACAATTCTTGTTTATCTGATTGCTGAAGGGCCCTGCTTTTCGTCATATCAGACTTCTGTCTCTAGGTTAGCTTTGGGTACAGTGCCTGCTTTAAACTTGATTATATTGTTAGGTGTGGGGAAACAATGGTGATTTTTCTGTGGCTCCACCTCCTAAACCCCCAGCCCGCAGCTATCAGAGCCCAAGTTTAGTGTGGCCAAAGACTTTTTCTATCTTGAAAATGCCCTCACAGTAACCAAACTGGAACTCCTGAAAAAGTGGGCAGGGTTGGTCCTGGGAGCTTTTACCTCATTGGTTAAAAGGACAAGGTGTATCAAGGGTTAAGGACCAGACTTAGTGCCTTGAGTTTAATGTTTCTGATTTCTAGAATGTTGTTCACAACAAATTCATACACAGGAAGTGCTACTTTATCCAGTAGAACAAACAATCCAAGCAGAAAGTCGTTTGTTGGATTTCCTGGACCATTTTTTCAATTGGAAGAGGATTTGTGTGCCATCAACATGAATTTCAACATTCACTTCGGACTGCTGAAGGAGGTGTACCAGGTGGTGTACATCAATATTGAGCAGGAGATATCGAATGGATGATTCTTGTATGACTTTGTATGACAAGGGGCTTGTGGACGATTTGAATGACCCAAGCTTACATCTTGGCTACGGTTGATGAGAAATGAATGGTCATTCTTTCCCAGTGTTTAAGCCTGTCCTGCAGAGTTGTATGGCTCATAGTTGTAAAACTAGTGAAAAGGTCAAGTATAAGATCAATCTTGTTTCCATCATCCTATCACAAAAGGAGCTCTTGTGGGGAGGAACCCACGATGTTGGTTGTAAGAAAATTTGGTTAAGTTCCATGTATTCTTAAAGTTGTCACATCATCTTTCCTGCCATTATTTTGCTGAGGAAAGGAAGTATGGAGATAGGTTTAAGACAAGAAGTTGACCAAATCCTTTGGGGTCCGCTGGAAGTTTTCTGGGAGAAGAGTGAAAATGGCATGTTTAAAAGATCCAGGGATTGTACAAGAGAAAAGAAAGGTTCTGATAATGTTGGTTCTATCTGCTATGAAATGGGCAAGGGGGGTTATTTGAATCCAGCAACTGAATAAGGGTCCTTAGGTGATGTTGACATTTTCGTCTTGAGGCCCACATAAATAACCAGTAGCCATGGGTTTGAAGGCAGACTGTAGTGGAAGCAGAGGAATGTAAGGAGCATGATTACTTTACACAATGCCCCTTTAGATAAGCTTGACTGTTCTACAGGATATCTTTTAGTGTGTATCTAGCTTAACCTGACTAGAGTGGTGGTTCCTGCTTGGACAGGGTGAATACCTCTACTAACCAGTTCTAACAGTATTTACAAGGCCACACACATTTTGATTTTCTTGGTTTTGCAAAAAGAGTAGCACAAGGCAGCTTATCTGCCTTGCATTACTTTGCATCAGGTAGTCATTCCATGAGTGGTGCATGGGTGTTCTCCTGCATCTACCAAAGGATTTTGATGCAAACTCATATTTACTGAAAGATGTAGACATGGGATTTCTCCAAAATGGCGCACCTGCCTGAGGCTGGTATAAAGAGGAGGAAAATCTTTATTTCTCCATGTTACATCCTCTTTGTTGGTGTGCTTCATTCTGCAGCAGCCGAGGCCCCTGCAGGTAAGAGCAGTGGGGCAAGGTGAGGGGGGATTTCGAGAGACGACCACAAGGGGAAATTAAATATATAATTAATTTTCCATCGTGGTCGTCTCTCGAAATCCCATCTCACCTGGCCCCACCGCTCTCATCTGCAACACATATAAAAAATCGGAAATAGTCTCAAAGGGTATTTTTTGCGCAGCAAGGCATTCCTTCCTGTACAAAAACCATCATGACCACAACACAGACACTCTTACATTGTGGAGCAAGGGTGGCTGCTTTGGTGTTTGGCAGCCCACAGTGCACCTACGCATAAATAGAGCAGATCTGCTCCATTTCTTTGAAGATACGGTCCTGTTTTGCTCTCTTTGGGTGACGCAATGCAGCGCAGCAACTTTGCTTGCTGTACTGCATTGAGCCACTTCTTTATAATTATGCCAGGACCCTTCAAATGCTTCTTTAATATCTGGAGTAAGAGAGGTTTTCTGAGATGGAGAGTGCATGATCCTCATACTACTAGGGCAAAACAAAATCCACGTCCCAATTAAATTATTGATGGGTGAAGTAATCTCCATTGGCCTGGCTGAGGACTTAACATTCGCTGGGCTGAGACTACTTCGCCAGACAAATTTAGAAATGACCGTCAAGCTGGCGGTCTTCTAAAGCATTGACAGAAACTGCTGTCATGGTGGTTCCTGCCAATGCTGTTTACAGTTTGGTGCAGAGCTCCGACACCATGACAGAGTCCTGCACAAAATCTTTTCTTTTGTATGTTCAAAAAGAAAATCCTGAAATGGGATTTTCTTTTTGAAGTGATAAAGAAAATGCTCCCTCACCATGGGAGTCTTCTCCCTTGATGAGGGGAGCATTTAGCAGTTCTCACTGCCCCTTACCACCTGGAAGATACTGTTCAGATGTAATTTCCCCCGAATCGGTCTGGACGAAGGGTAGGAGTAACCGTTTCCCGCATCAAGGAAAGAAAACACTGTACTATTCAGTGTTATAGTCCAGCCCTGATTCGTTGGAGCCCCTTACGCATCACTATGGGGTGCATTTAGGTTTTTCTCCAACTAAAGTAACCACTTATTAGGGTGCTGTAATAGTGGTAAGTGCTCAATAGGTGCTATCACTACCAGTAAGTGTGTGAACTTTTTTTGTTTGGTCCTGATGAATTGCGGTTTAACTAACCATAGCAAGAAACATGTTGACCTCTTTTAGCGCCAACCTTACTACCTTGCAGCAGGGAGGCGCTTCTTTTTGGTTTTAGTCAAGAGTGGGACCCTGCTTATTAAACTTTGTTATTTTGGGCCCCCACTACTTGTTTTAAAGTTTCATTAGAACACACTACACTTAGGGCCCTCACCCGCACTACACCAACCGGCTAAAAGGAAAAAAGATCTCCATCAAAAGGCCCCGATAAGGGCGCCGATCGGGGATTGCAGCGCCGCCCCGATTCGGAGCAGACCTGATGATGAAGCATGGCATCTAGCTGGCTGGATGTGTGAGGGTCTTTTTCCTAAAGGAGGAAGTTTCTCCTGATTTCACTGATTCTTAGATCGTTGTATGCCTTCTTTATCCATTCTCACCCTCTAGGAACAGCATACATCTTTATATTTAGATTTGTAATTTCATCTGAAACCATAATATTCGCAGATTCTTTTCAGTATCCATCAACTGCGGTTGCAGACAGCAGTGCTTCTGCTCTTAAGCAAAGCACAAGTGCAGTTCTGTGAATCACCACCTTCATGTGTAGGCAGGGGTGGATAAACCATCAAGCAAAATAATCCCATGCTTAGGGCATCAAGGGAAAGGGGGCACCACAGAAGGTTTCCATTGCCAGATTTACCATGGACCATATGATGCAAAACTGCAAATGGTGCAGTTGAATCAGGTTCCACTAAAAGGGGCTCCCAGAAGTGTACCTGAATGTCAGAGATACATTTTGCACCACCATCTTTTACACAATTGTTGACAAACCTGAAACTGAGATGAGAAGAGGAGAATTATATAAAACAAATAGCACAGAGATTTTCTTTTCTAAGTGATGTGCCACATAATGTCATATCATCATCAACTAAAATTAAAAAGATATTCTCAGTGCTGTCAAAATCTGATTGATACTTACCCAGAGGACTTGAACACGCATTTCCCAGCTTAGCTTCAGCAGTTTCACTCATGTGTGTCTTAAGTTCAGTGCAACAAAAAATTTAAAAACAAGATTCAGTCATGATGAACTTTGCAAAATAATTGTAGAAGATATTATTGAGCATGCCTTTCCAAATGTAGACTTTTGCGTTGCTATATTTTTAACATTAATGGTCACGAATTGCTCAGCTGAGGGTCCATTTTCTCAGTTGAATATAAAAAATCCCCACAGAACAACTATGCAACAAGGCAGGCTCGATGCCTTATCTCTACTAAGTATAGAAGTAGATTAGTTTGAAGGATCTGATCAAAGACTTTGTAATTAGAAAAATTCGGAGAAAACGTTTCAAATATAAATAAAGTGAAATCATACAAAAAAATAAACATAATTTTCCATCATACTGTAAGTTTTGTTTCATTTCGAAAAATTACATTTTATTTTGCGCTTTATTATTGTTTATTTGTTGAATTAGATATATCTGGGGGAACCAAAATCTTTGAAGTGCTTAGGGCATCCAAAGGTCTTAATATGACTCTGCATGCACGAGAATAACGTCTAAGAAAGCAGCTTGAGGTACCTTTTCTTAATTAGACTAACTATGTTATTTACTCTTCTTGAAATTTGTTGTCAATCCTTTTTAAAAAAAATATATATATGCATGCAACAATATTCATTAAACATTTATGAGCCTTATTGCAGTGTTTCGGGGCAGTATTAAAAAAATGTTACAAAAACCCTGTGAGAAAATCTCACATATTCAGAAACAGGTGGGGGCGCTATGGCAGTATAATATAAACTCATTCAGGTTATGTGGTTCAGTCCGTTGCAGACAGTGTTTATTCTATTCAACTTGTATATGCCAGTGGTGAGGTGGTGGTTGATCATCACGTCAGTAACAGGTTCTCGAGTTGCAAAAAATCACCAATAGGTTTTGGAACTTCCATGTATTATTTTGTGGAAGCATTCATTCTCAAGTAATTCAGTTCAAACTGATGGTTATAAAACCAAGACATCCTGTGCGTTCTACATGATTAGTTTTGTACGAAAGAGTCTTGAAAATATGTTTGACTTTCAAACCCAATCATCTACATCAACTGCACGTATATTTTTATATTTGCCAAACTATTTATTATGTGTATGGTATTTTTGTGCAGAGAAACGTTTGTGTAGGAAGTGCAGTAGTATATGTTGATGCAGTGGAGCACGTTATCATGATTGAAACAGGGTAGGAGTAACACATTGCAGTGGTATGAATCAGCAGAGCAAGCATAAACTTCTAAGTAATGCAGAACAATTTCATTCATAGCTGGCGCGAGTGATGTGAGAGATGTGAAAAGAGCATACTTCATAGCAATGGCAGTCAACTTCAGTGTACTTGCCACCTGTAACGTCTTCCCAGCCGGGGTACCTGTGAATGAACACACCACATTCAGAGCTTGGTAGAACACGTCTTTATTCGTCTGCATGTAACTGCAAACTCAACTTTCTAAAGCAGCCTTTGCTGCAAAACACTCTAATAATTACATCATAGCCATAGGGAGTTTATCAGGAGCCAAAAGGGTTCAGGCATTGTTAACTCACAAGACACTACACCTCCCCCTCTGTTAAACGAAAATTCACCAATTTTACAAAAGATATACACATATATACATTTAAATCTCTTTGGCTATGTATATGTTCGACCCGAAAGTGTTGTGCGAAGATGAGACCTGTCACCATCATGATCCAAGATCTGATGTGATGGTGAAATGGCAACAGCAGTCAATGGTGCTTCAGAATCAGATCAGTCTCTCCTTCACCATGGAGATCTAATGAACTAGGAATCAAACGCCAAAAGTGAGAAGATTCTTTGGTAATGCACTTCCCAGGGCACTGCACGGTCACAATATGTCCTTTAGTTGACACCACTTGGAAAGGTTCTGCATTAAAAGGGGCATCAGATTTTCTTTTCCGCATCTGCCAGACAAATACTCTGTCTCCTTCTTGGAAGATGATGTTTTTCGCATGTCATTTTCAGTAAGAATATGTTTTCATCTTTTGTTTCTGAACCAAGTCCATCATACAAGATGCATTCTCATCTCTTTCTCTATTATTGGTCCACTGGGGTATCTTTGTTGTCTTTGCTCTCCATAACATAAATGTAGAATGTCACTGGTGGTTGAGTGAAGTGTTGAACAGTAAGCTCGCAATGTAGAGTTTAACAGTTTGTAAATTGAGCTTTTTTTTCAGTGTAGCACCCTTCAAGGCTTTTTTTTAGCATGCTCATAAATCACTCAACTAGCCCGTTTGGCTGCGGCCACAGAGGAGTAATTTTTGATGGTTATATATTAAGCCTTTGAACTCCCAACTATTAAAAGGTGGACATTGCGAGATTTTAGAATGTTAATGTTAAGAAGGTTTATAGAGTGCATGGCTACCCAAAGGCTTCCCAGCGCTAGGCAGTGCACTCATGAAATGGCAGCGAGATAACAGGCACTTATTTGACCTCAGTAAACAACCATGTTTTAATTTTTTTTCTAAATGTTACCTCTGGGGATGTGAATCTAATCTCCCGCGGGAGTGAGTTCCACGCCAGGTGGGAAAAAGCTCTCCCCCCCCCATCTGGTCCTTTTTATTCTGGCGGTTTTGAGCAGGCGCTCACAAGCTGACCTCAGGCATCTGTTGGGAAAATGTAGGCACACCAGCTTACTAATCTTGCTGGGCCCTTTGTTGTTTATAGCTCTGTGGGTTAGGCAAAGTGCTTTAAACCTAATTCTGGCCTCAATCGGAAGCCAGTGTAAGTTTCTGCGGTGAGCCAAAACTTATTCTTTCATTGGGATTTGACACAGGAGCCTGACTGCTGCGTTCTGAACTACCTATAACTTCCTAATGACATATTTGGGCAAGCCTAAGAAGAGTGAGTTCCCGTAATCCAGTCGTGAGGTGACCAAGGAATGTATGACCATTTTCCTTAACTGCAGGGAGAAGCACGAGGATCTTACGAAGCATTCTTAATAGCCCGAAGCACGTGCCTTCCACCTTCCGTGCTTGGGTCTCCATGGTCAGTTCCTGATCCAACCAAAAGCCAAGGGGCCCGATTCAAAGAACTAACTTAAGACAAAATCCTAAACTTACTACCATTTTGGTATTCACAGAAGGCACTTACACATTTTGGTATTCACAGAAGGCACTTACTCATTTCGGTATTCACAGAAGTTAGGACTCCTAACTTTAGGACTCCTAAATGCCTTCTGTGAATACCGAAAGTCTTAAAGTTCGGGTTTTTCTCAGTATAGGAGTAGTAAAGTTAGGACTCCTAACTTTAGGACTCCTAAATGCCTTCTGTGAATATCGTAAGTCTTCAACGTTATGTCACTATTGCGGCTCGTGGCAGCGATGATGTGGGCTAACAAAATGGCAGCTGTTAAGTTTGATTTTAGGATGAAGTTTATATAAGCTTCAGCTGACTTGAATGGAGTGCCATGACCTTGAATGGGCACTCTGGAAAAGTATTCAGCATAATTTGGAATGCCAAATATTTTCAGTAAAGGTTGGTGATCAGTATAAAAGGCTTTCTATACAGAAATACATGCAAGTGTTTACACGCAGATACCACGGCTAAACTTTCTTTCTCAAGTTATGAATAAGCACGTTCTGGTTCGGGCAAACAACTACTTGCGTATGCCACAAAATGCATTCGAATATTCGTTTGTCTGCTGTGCAAGGATAGCACCTAGCCCAATTGGACTAGCGTTAACTAAAACCTCAGGATAAAGTTTCAGGTTGAAATAAGCCATTGCGGTAGCATTCTCTCTGGCTTCTTTCATTTTCGCAAAACTTTTCTCACATTTATGTGACTACTGAAATAAAACATTGATTTTTTGTCAATTCTCTCAGTGGACCACTTACAGTGGCAAAGTCTTGTATATATCTAGAACAGTAACTGGTCCTGCCAAGAATTGAACGAACCATAGAAACATCTTGCGTGAGATCAACATTTGAAAGCGCTTGTACTTTAGTAGGTTCTGTTGTCATACCCCCATCAGAAAAGATATGGCCAAAGACTTTTAGTTTTGTCTTATAGAATTCACATTTGTCTGCATTCAAAGTCAAACCTTCTTCGGTACGTAAAAGACATACTTTTGTAAGAGCTTTATCATGTTCTGTTTGTGTAGCTCTGAAAACCAATATGTCATTACTATAAATAAATGCATTCATGACAGGCTGCATGGTAAGTCGAATGATGTCTTGAAACAGTTCTGCAGTAGATGACACACCAAAACATATTCTTCTGTATCAAAACAGACCAACATGTGAAGGAAAGGTTGCAATGTACCTGCAATCGAGTTCGAACTGATGATAACCTTTTTTTTAAAGCAAGGCGAGAGAAGACCTTTGCACCATTTAATTGTGTTATCATATCAGAAATATGTGAACCTGGATGCTCGTTCTCATTCAATTGCCTTGTTTGCCTGACGCATGCCAACGCATAAACGTACCGCTCCTTCACTGCCCTATTTGGGCACTACCACGATGGAAGAAACCCATGGCATTGGACCAATAGAACACTCAATGATATCATGTTCAAGTAATGATTCAAGTTCAATTTCAACAGCATATTTTAAATAAAATGCTTTTGCCTATGTATTTGAGCAACAAGACGGACATCCTCTTTAATATATAACTTTACTTTCATAGTCTTAATCTTTCCCAAACCATGAAACAATGAAGGGAATTGACTTAGGGCCTGATTACGATCTTGGCAGATGGGATACTTCGTCACAAATGTAACTACTATCCTGTCCGCCATATATTACAAGTCCCAATGTAACCTATGGCACTTGTAATACTGCGGACGAGATATCTGTCACATTTGTGATGGATCATCCCATCCTCCAAGATCATAATCAGGGCCTTACTATTTCATGGTGAGCATTCAGGTTGTAGGTCAAAGAAATCAGTCCCATATCAGCAACTGTGCTGAAGCTGTGCAGTCAGGCACTTGACGCTATCTCTTGAAGCACATGGATGGGTGTTTGCACCTTTGTTTTCTTGTGTTTTATCGTTGCTGCAAATGAACCTTGAGTTTTTGATGGCATAAGTTGTGGTAAGGGATGCAATTCAATATATTTCTTGTCAGGTATCATCTTTATTGACGCACCACTGATGACGATGAAAGGTATTGAGCAACCATTTACTTTCAGAGTAATTTTCAGACAATGCTTGAATCACTTTGGTGATTTGGCATGTCGGCTTTTCTTTGACTGACATTTTTCTTCACATGCAGCTAGTCCAACATGCGAATGCTTTCCTGAAGTAATCATTGACCTGGCATAACCATCTTCTTCACTTTCACTTGATACTGATATGGATGAACTGTTTGACAATGATTTAGGTGGCAATCAACTTCATACAGTGTCGGTTTGTCGTACCTGACATCTCCGCTGGGCCTTGTGGGTGCGCATCGAATTTTGTTTCTGGCACATTCCAGCAGCCATTTTGTCATTGTGCCGTGATGCATTTGTTATTTCCTTCGCTTTGCACAAAATCACAAAATGGTTCTCCTTCAACAGCCCTTACTCATCTGTCCAATGGAGTGACATTTGTGTTCGTCTGGAAAATCCACATCTAAAACATAACTTATTTATATGTGTAGACATCACCTTGTGTCCTTCAGTCTTTTGCTTTGACTTGCTTTTTACACTCATGACTGATTCATTCAGGGCAACTCCAGCCTCCATGTCAGCAGCTTGGTGAACGGCATGCTCTTCATCTCTAGCAGCCATTAACACTCATTTAAGACTAAGGGCCTGATTCACAGAGCTAACTTAAGACAAAATCCTAAACTTACTACCATTTTGGAATTCACAGAAGGCACTTACTCATTTCGGTATTCACAGAAGTTAGGAGTCCTAACTTTAGGACTCCTAAATGCCTTCTGTGAATACCGAAAGTCTTAAAGTTAGGATTTTTCTCAGTTTAGGAGTAGTAAAGTTAGGACTCCTAACTTTAGGACTCCTAAATGCCTTCTGTGAATACCGAAAGTCTTAAAGTTAGGATTTTTCTCAGTTTAGGAGTAGTAAAGTTAGGACTCCTAACTTTAAGACTCCTAAATGCCTTCTGTGAATACCGAAAGTCTTAAAGTTAGGATTTTTCTCAGTTTAGGAATAGTAAAGTTAGTCCTAAGTTAGTAGCGGTGTTTTTTACCTCCTTCACGCTCGTCATCGTCATTTTGGTGAGCGTGGAAGACCAACCTTCTGGTGAGATTTCTCAACGCGGGTGGTCAGATTTCGCATTGCAAGTGGTCGCGTTTGCTCGCGACCGCTCATGTTGAGAATCCGTCCGTTCGCTTTGAGAAAACTGCCGCTCAAGTAAAAAATCTGCTCGAGTGGCAGAAAGGAAGCAGCGCCTGCATGCGCTGTGCATGGTGCCAGTCACGATGATTGCACAGTGCGGACTAACACCCAGCACTAACATTCACCGCAAACAGCATTTATCTAATGCAATCCGCATAGAATGGCAAAGATTTTTTTGCATGTTGCCGGAGTTCCTCATAGCGGAACTCCGTGAACTCTGATCAGGCTTACTTATTTGTTCTTTGATAGCCAACCTGATGAGGAACAACTTAGAATTTAATTCATAGGAATGGTTTCACCAATTTCTCTTTTGAATTTTTGGTGATGGAGAATTGCTGCATCTCAAATTGTCTGTTTGCTTAAGATGCCTTCTTCAGGTAATTCATTTTTACATGTTTGGAGATCTGGAGAGTTCGAATACATTTTACACAAGTACATTAAGATTTAAATGCACACTCAACCTGTCCAACATGAATATATATCTTTCAAGAGAAGTAATAACCCTTTTGCAAAAGGTGTTGTAAGTACCATCAGCTCTCATTCCACTCATTCCTGCTGTTAATTCGAAGTTCCCAAGCATATATATCATCTTGCTCTTCTCCAGAAACCAGAGGGAATCCACATCCGTGCTCCAGTGCTCCTGGCTATACTAGGATATAATGGACCAAAGAATGCCTAATTCTGTTTCAAGATCCGTGGAGGTCCTGGCAATAATGTCAAAAGGGTACATGATAGACTGATTTACCATTCCAGGTTCATGGTTCATTCAAACCCCTTGGTCTAGGGACTAGATGAAGAATAGCTCTTTAAAAGAGCAAATCTCCTTGAAGCTATTGGAGAAAGCTGCCCATCTTGTACCACATCAGGTGACAACAAGCATGTTTTCACAATACTTTTGAACTATCTTCAATAAAAAAGTAAATTGATATGAAAGAAAGGCTGTTTTACAAAGATAGTCTTACAGGATGTATAGCTACACATTAAATCAGAGTATTCTCATCAGAATTACCTACTGTAGAGAGAGGGAAACACTGGCAATTCCAGATATATGCCTTGTGGTCTAAAAACCGTTCTCAAAGTATTCACTAAAGGTTTGCTTTTGTTATAGCCCTTCTCTGCAATAGGGGGGTGGTGTCAAGATTCCCCCATATTTGGATAATGTCCTGATATAGTCTCCTTCATTTGCTTAAAAACTCAAGGATACTACCGTTGAATTCAGACATTTAATTAACCATTCAAGGTCTCACCTTCAGCCATCCCAGAGTTAAATACATGGGAGCATGGTTTAGGATAGGCCTATCCTATCTTCTATATCTAGGACAGACAGGTTTTTGCAACATGTATGAAAAACTGCTGTTGAAGGAAAAGGCATAAGCCAGGGAATGGCATCAAAAACAGAAGTCAACATACTTTATAGGTCACAAGTCGTACTCACTGTTATTTTATTTCCCATTGAGGACTTGATGACAGGAGATTTTTTGGGGTCTCCTTTCTTTCAAGCAACAACTCTGTTTATAATTCCAGTCCTGGGTGTGGTCTTGGCAGTAAAAGAGACAATCTTTCAAATGAAAAGAAATTATGGCAGTAGGGCACGCTCTTCAAGTTTTTGCCACAAAACCTCAGTTGAACCTAGTGATTTTAATTTGTCTCTTAAGTATGTCATTAGTTCATTTTTGACATTGCATTACTTTGAAACTGTAATGTGTTTCACAGAAATTATTTAAGTGTAGTGTAGTGTTACAGTGAAAAGTAACTTTTACACTTTTTATCTTGAGCCAATAGACTAGAAATATCTTAACCATATACCCAAAACCCTTAATTGCATCACCATGCCATTAACCCTACACTCCTAGCCCATTATCATAACACCTATCCTTTACAACCGAAACTCCAAAATCCTAGCCACATTACCTAATACCCTAAGGCGCCGATCACGATCCTGTAAAAACCGGGTACGAACCGTCGGACAGAGCATATTCTCCGTCCGACGCGTACCCGGTCGTCAAAATATACAAACATGGAATTACGATTCGCACGGGAACACCATTTCCGTACGAATCGTAAAAAAGCCCGACCGAACAAAATAAACCTACAAATGCGATCTGGGAAAGCGCCGACCGGACATCGGGACGCTCGCAGCCTGCCATTCACGAACCAGGAATTACGATTCGCACCGACGTCATCCCGCACGGTGAATATTTTCCGGCTGCCAAAAACTGCCGGGAAATCAGGACTACGCGAACAAGGACTACCAGTACACGACGGACAGACAGGACGACGCGAACAAGGAGGACCAGTACGCGACAGGACGATGCGAACAAGGAGGACCAGTACGCGACGGACAGACAGGACAACGCGAACAAGGAGGACCCGTACGCGACGGACAGACATGGACCCGAACCTACGTGTCATCCCGGACCTCATAGCAGTCGACCTCCTCTACAGGTTCGGACGCAGACGCCGCAGAAGGTCAGAACAACTAAGGGAGGGGGGAAAGTGGGGTGATGTGGGGGTGGCAGGACCAGGGCAGGCCACAAACCCCCCACCAAAGTCACACAGCACACATGCCCAGGACATACCTGACTCCCATGCCCTGGTCACTACGAGGGGGTGGGGGCGTGTCCAGCTAAGCCAGCGACCGCCACAACGGAAGTCCGTCACGACACGAACCGGCAACACAACCAGACAGGTACGTCCCGTACCCACGCCTGAAGAGCGTGGGTACGAGTCGTACCACGCCCACACCCACGTCACCCCAACAATGGCGGGACGGCTCGTACCCACGTGGCAAAGGCCTGGCTACGGCCCGCACAAGCATCACATAACGTGGGGACGGATATGTACGGACCCTACCCCCACCCCGTATGCATGGAGCGTACCCCCACCCCAACAGTGTAAGTATGACACGTACCCCCACCCGCGTACGTATGGAGCGTACCCCCACCCCAACAGTGTAAGTACGACCCGTACCCACACCCGCGTACGTATGAAGCGTACCCCCACCCCAGCAGTGTAAGTACGACCCGTACCCATACCCGCGAACGTATGCAGCATACCCCCACCCCAACAGTGTAAGTATGACTCGTACCCCCACCCGCGTACGTATGGAGCGTACCCCCACCCCAACAGTGTAAGTATGACCCGTACCCATACCCGCGTACGTATGCAGCGTACCCCCACCCCAACAGTGTAAGTACGACTCGTACCCCCACCCGCGTACGTATGGAGCGTACCCCCACCCCAACAGTGTAAGTACGACCCGTACGCCCACCCGCGTACGTATGCAGCGTACCCCCACCCCAACAGTGTAAGTAAGACTCGTACCCCCACCCGCGTACGTATGGAGCGTACCCCCACCCCAACAGTGTAAGTATGACCCGTACCCATACCCGCATACGTATGGAGCGTACCCCCACCCCAACAGTGTAAGTAAGACACGTACCCTCACCTCGAATGCATGGAGCGTAGCCCCACCCCAACAGTGTAAGTACGACACATACCCATACCCGCGTACGCATGGAGCGTACCCCCACCCCAACAGTGTAAGTAAGACACGTACCCTCACCTCGAATGCATGGAGCGTAGCCCCACCCCACCAGTGTAAGTACGACACGTACCCCCACCCGCGTACGTATGGAGCATACCCCCACCCCAACAGTGTAAGTACGACCCGTACCCACACCCGCGTACATATGGAGCGTACCCCCACCCCAACAGTCTAAGTACGACCCGTACCCACACCCGCGTACGTATGGAGCATACCCCCACCCCAACAGTGTAAGTAGAACCCGTACCCACACCCGCGTACGTAGGAGCGTACCCCCACCCCAACAGTGTAAGTACGACCCGTACCCCCACCCGCGTACGTATGCAGCGTACCCCCACCCCAACAGTGTAAGTACGACACGTACCCCCACCTCGAATGCATGGAGCGTACCCACATCCGTGTATGTCATGAGCGTACATATTGTGAAATTGGAGAGGTGGGTGCAGAGTCCTCCCAGCAGTGCCCTGAGACAGGAGGGGTGGGTGCAGAGTCCTCCCAGAAGTGCCCAGAGGCAGGAGGGGTGGGTGCAGAGTCCTCCCATCAGTGCCCAGAGACAGGAGGGGTGTGTGCAGAGACCTCCCAGCAGTGCCCTGAGACAGGAGGGGAGTGTGCCTATCACTCCCAGCAGTGCCCTGAGACAGGAGGGGTGGGGGTCTATCACTCCCAGCAGTGCCCTGAGACAGGAGGGGTGGGTGCAGAGTCCTCCCAGCAGTGACCAGACGCAGGAGGGGTGTGTGCAGAGTCCTCCCAGCAGTGCCCTGAGACAGGAGGGGTGGGTGCAGAGTCCTCCCAGCAGTGACCAGACGCAGGAGGGGTGTGTGCAGAGTCCTCCCAGCAGTGCCCAGAGGCAGGAGGGGTGGGTGCAGAGTCCTCCCAGCAGTGCCCAGAGACAGGAGGGGAGTGGGCAGAGTCCTCCCAGCAGTGCCCAGAGGCAGGAGGGGTGGGTGCAGAGTCCTCCCAGCAGTGCCCAGAGACAGGAGGGGTGTGTGCAGAGACCTCCCAGCAGTGCCCTGAGACAGGAGGGGTGGGTGCAGAGTCCTCCCAGCAGTGACCAGATGCAGGAGGGGTGGGTGCAGAGTCCTCCCAGCAGTGCCCAGAGGCAGGAGGGGTGGGTGCAGAGTCCTCCCAGCAGTGCCCAGACGCAGGAAGGGTGTGTGCAGAGTCCTCCCAGCAGTGCCCAGAGGCAGGAGGGGTGTGTGCAGAGTCCTCCCAGCAGTGCCCAGAGACAGGAGGGGAGTGTGCAGAGTCCTCCCAGCAGTGCCCAGAGGCAGGAGGGGTGGGTGCAGAGTCCTCCCAGCAGTGCCCAGAGACAGGAGGGGTGTGTGCAGAGACCTCCCAGCAGTGCCCTGAGACAGGAGGGGTGGGTGCAGAGTCCTCCCAGCAGTGACCAGACGCAGGAGGGGTGTGTGCAGAGTCGTCCCAGCAGTGCCCTGAGACAGGAGGGGTGGGTGCAGAGTCCTCCCAGCAGTGACCAGACGCAGGAGGGGTGTGTGCAGAGTCCTCCCAGCAGTGCCCAGAGGCAGGAGGGGTGGGTGCAGAGTCCTCCCAGCAGTGCCCAGAGACAGGAGGGGAGTGTGCAGAGTCCTCCCAGCAGTGCCCAGAGGCAGGAGGGGTGGGTGCAGAGTCCTCCCAGCAGTGCCCAGAGACAGGAGGGGTGTGTGCAGAGACCTCCCAGCAGTGCCCTGAGACAGGAGGGGTGGGTGCAGAGTCCTCCCAGCAGTGACCAGACGCAGGAGGGGTGGGTGCAGAGTCCTCCCAGCAGTGCCCAGAGACAGGAGGGGAGTGTGCAGAGTCCTCCCAGCAGTGCCCTGAGACAGGAGGGAAGTGTGCAGAGTCCTCCCAGCAGTGCCCTGAGACAGGAGGGGAGTGTGCAGAGTCCTCCCAGCAGTACCCAGAGGCAGGAGGGGTGGGTGCCTATCACTCCCAGCAGTGCCCTGAGACAGGAGGGGTGGGTGCCTATCACTCCCAGCAGTGCCCTGAGACAGGAGGGGTGGGTGCCTATCACTCCCAGCAGTGCCCTGAGACAGGAGGGGTGGGTGCAGAGTCCTCCCAGCAGTGACCAGACGCAGGAGGGGTGGGTGCAGAGTCCTCCCAGCAGTGCCCAGACGCAGGAGGGGTGTGTGCAGAGTCCTCACAGCAGTGCCCAGAGGCAGGAGGGGTGGGTGCAGAGTCCTCCCAGCAGTGCCCAGAGACAGGAGGGGAGTGTGCAGAGTCCTCCCAGCAGTGCCCAGAGGCAGGAGGGGTGGGTGCAGAGTCCTCCCAGCAGTGCCCAGAGACAGGAGGGGTGTGTGCAGAGACCTCCCAGCAGTGCCCTGAGACAGGAGGGGTGGGTGCAGAGTCCTCCCAGCAGTGACCAGACGCAGGAGGGGTGTGTGCAGAGTCCTCCCAGCAGTGCCCTGAGACAGGAGGGGTGGGTGCAGAGTCCTCCCAGCAGTGACCAGATGCAGGAGGGGTGTGTGCAGAGTCCTCCCAGCAGTGCCCAGAGGCAGGAGGGGTGGGTGCAGAGTCCTCCCAGCAGTGCCCAGAGACAGGAGGGGAGTGTGCAGAGTCCTCCCAGCAGTGCCCAGAGGCAGGAGGGGTGGGTGCAGAGTCCTCCCAGCAGTGCCCAGAGACAGGAGGGGTGTGTGCAGAGACCTCCCAGCAGTGCCCTGAGACAGGAGGGGTGGGTGCAGAGTCCTCCCAGCAGTGACCAGACGCAGGAGGGGTGTGTGCAGAGTCCTCCCAGCAGTGCCCTGAGACAGGAGGGGTGGGTGCAGAGTCCTCCCAGCAGTGACCAGACGCAGGAGGGGTGTGTGCAGAGTCCTCCCAGCAGTGCCCAGAGGCAGGAGGGGTGGGTGCAGAGTCCTCCCAGCAGTGCCCAGAGACAGGAGGGGAGTGTGCAGAGTCCTCCCAGCAGTGCCCAGTGGCAGGAGGGGTGGGTGCAGAGTCCTCCCAGCAGTGCCCAGAGACAGGAGGGGTGTGTGCAGAGACCTCCCAGCAGTGCCCTGAGACAGGAGGGGTGGGTGCAGAGTCCTCCCAGCAGTGACCAGACGCAGGAGGGGTGGGTGCAGAGTCCTCCCAGCAGTGCCCAGAGACAGGAGGGGAGTGTGCAGAGTCCTCCCAGCAGTGCCCTGAGACAGGAGGGAAGTGTGCAGAGTCCTCCCAGCAGTGCCCTGAGACAGGAGGGGAGTGTGCAGAGTCCTCCCAGCAGTACCCAGAGGCAGGAGGGGTGGGTGCCTATCACTCCCAGCAGTGCCCTGAGACAGGAGAGGTGGGTGCCTATCACTCCCAGCAGTGCCCTGAGACAGGAGGGGTGGGGGCCTATCACTCCCAGCAGTGCCCTGAGACAGGAGGGGTGGGTGCAGAGTCCTCCCAGCAGTGACCAGACGCAGGAGGGGTGGGTGCAGAGTCCTCCCAGCAGTGCCCAGACGCAGGAGGGGTGTGTGCAGAGTCCTCCCAGCAGTGCCCAGAGGCAGGAGGGGTGGGTGCAGAGTCCTCCCAGCATTGCCCAGAGACAGGAGGGGAGTGTGCAGAGTCCTCCCAGCAGTGCCCAGAGGCAGGAGGGGTGGGTGCAGAGTCCTCCCAGCAGTGCCCAGAGACAGGGGGGGTGTGTGCAGAGACCTCCCAGCAGTGCCCTGAGACAGGAGGGGTGGGTGCAGAGTCCTCCCAGCAGTGACCAGACGCAGGAGGGGTGTGTGCAGAGTCCTCCCAGCAGTGCCCTGAGACAGGAGGGGTGGGTGCAGAGTCCTCCCAGCAGTGACCAGATGCAGGAGGGGTGTGTGCAGAGTCCTCCCAGCAGTGCCCAGAGGCAGGAGGGGTGGGTGCAGAGTCCTCCCAGCAGTGCCCAGAGACAGGAGGGGTGTGTGCAGAGACCTCCCAGCAGTGCCCTGAGACAGGAGGGGTGGGTGCAGAGTCCTCCCAGCAGTGACCAGACGCAGGAGGGGTGTGTGCAGAGTCCTCCCAGCAGTGCCCTGAGACAGGAGGGGAGTGTGCAGAGTCCTCCCAGCAGTGCCCTGAGACAGGAGGGGAGTGTGCAGAGTCCTCCCAGCAGTGCCCTGAGACAGGAGGGGTGGGGGCCTATCACTCCCAGCAGTGCCCTGAGACAGGAGGGGTGGGGGCCTATCACTCCCAGCAGTGCCCTGAGACAGGAAGGGTGGGGGCCTATCACTCCCAGCAGTGCCCTGAGACAGGAGGGGAGTGTGCAGAGTCCTCCCAGCAGTGCCCTGAGACAGGAGGGGAGTGTGCAGAGTCCTCCCAGCAGTGCCCTGAGACAGGAGGGGAGTGTGCAGAGTCCTCCCAGCAGTGCCCAGAGGCAGGAGGGGTGGGTGCCTATCACTCCCAGCAGTGCCCTGAGACAGGAGGGGTGGGTGCCTATCACTCCCAGCAGTGCCCTGAGACAGGAGGGGTGGGGGCCTATCACTCCCAGCAGTGCCCTGAGACAGGAGGGGAGTGTGCAGAGTCCTCACAGCAGTGCCCAGAGACAGGAGGGGAGTGTGCAGAGTCCTCCCAGCAGTGCCCAGACGCAGGAGGGGTGTGTGCAGAGTCCTCCCAGCAGTGCCCAGAGGCAGGAGGGGTGGGTGCAGAGTCCTCCCAGCAGTGCCCAGAGACAGGAGGGGTGTGTGCAGAGACCTCCCAGCAGTGCCCTGAGACAGGAGGGGTGGGGGCCCATCACTCCCAGCAGTGCCCATGGAACGCAAAGGTTGGAGTAGTCACAGATACCATGCCCACAAATGTCAGTCAGGTGCACAAAGACACTGCAGTACATGTACCACATGTGTGCGAGGCTGGGAGTATACGCATGCATAGCGCAGAAAAGAAAACATGTACACATGAAGTCATGTCAATAGGCCACATACACAAGTACAATGACTACCAAGGATGCCACGAATGATGCAGGTGGAGACATCGCTCAGCATGCATGTGCAAAGGTGAAGGACTACGTCACACACCCAGCTAATGGACACACAGCTCTGTGCCAAAGTCAGGGGACACCCTGCAGGGAAGAAGTCAGGGTACACAGAGGAAGGAATACACCTTGGGACAATTGCAACATGCAGCAACTGCTTACATGAATGGAGAAAGGTAGCTAACACCGTGTGATGGCACACAGATCCCAGGGTCCCCCCTATGAGCAGCACACTACTACATGTCCCACACACCCAACACATGACCAACACCCACAGCCATGTAGCAGCCCCACCAACAGCAATGCCAGCAATGCAGGAGTGTTCCAAGGGCAAAAAATAAATAGCTTTATTCAGCATGAGCAAAAAACTAGTATGACGTAAGTCCAACATTAACTAAGGCCATAGGGCAGTCCAGGAGTCCCAGCTGGATGGGGGACACAGTGGGATGCGTGTCCCCTAGCTTGCCTGCACAGTTACAATCCGTTGTCTTCCACAGGGGTCAGGGCATCATGTGGGGGGGAAGAAACAGGCACCGCAGGGACAGGAGGGTGAAGGGTAGGCGTCGTCGGTGCAGGGATGGAGGACTCCACCACAGGGGGTGGGGCAGGGCCAAAGGCGGAGGCCAGGATCTCGCTGCACACCTTAGCAAGGTCCTCCAGGGACTCCCCTGCACCCGAAGGAACCACAGGCCCCAAGGAGGGGGGGGTCAGAGGGATGGGTCGCAGCGCCACTGGGGGAGGGTGTGGACAGGGGGGGGACTCAAGCACCCTGACCGGGGACCTCCTTGACCGCTTGCGGGGTGGTGTCACTGTGGGGCTCAGGGACAGAGCGGCAATGAAGGAGTCTTTGGGGGAGATGTGGCCAGGAGAGCTGAGGGGAGGGGATTTGGAGGGAGTGGATTGGGTGGAATGCGGACTCCCACTCTGGCTGCGTGTCACACGTTTGCCCCCCGACCCAGTGGGTGTGCCTACTGCACCCTGTGTGTGCGTGTCAGGAGGTGTGCGGCGGACCTTTCCTGCTGGTGTGGTGCCTGTGTCTGTTGTGGTGGGTGCATGCTTACGTCTGGGTGTATGTGGGACAGACATGGGAGTGGGAAGTGTTGAAGGAGCAGGGGTTGGGGGTGGGACGTAGCGCTGCAGGAGACCCATTGCTGCAGTCAGTGTGGAGTCTATGAGCCTCAGCAAATTGCGTTGGTCAGCCTGCGATGAATGAATGCCCTCCAAGTATGCCTCCATGTTGTTGAGGACATGGCTGTGGCCATGGAGGACATTAAGGATCGCAGTCTGACCAATCTGCAACTGCCGCTGGATGTCCACAGACTCAGCATTGGCGGCAGCAGTGGAGACAGGGTCAGGGGGTGCGGTGCCTGGCAGGAAGGAGACATGTGGTGACCGGGCACGTTGGGAAGCGACACGAGCACGTGGGAGGCGGCTGATGCCAATGGAGGGGGCGGTGCCAGATGTAGGGCTGCTGTCAGATGGTGGTGCAGCCACTGCCCACTCGGAGAGATCATCCTCGGACCCGTCAGCTTCATACTCTGTTGTGCCAGTCGACAGGTCCCCGGGTTCACTCTCCTCCGCCTCAGTCCCACTCGAAGTGCCAGCCCCGATGTCACCGCTGGCACTGGTGCTCGGTCCCTCCGCGCCGTCTGTGTCCATGTCTCCCTCCGTGTCCCCCGACGATGCTGTGGGCAGGGTGAAGAGACAGAAAGTAATCATACACCTGTATACATATGTCACATGAGTACAATCTACGTAGGTTACAGTGCATAGCCTGAAACAAAGGATGAGTTACAACTACAAAACAAGGTACATACGTAGGCCCTGCAAGACACAGTTGTGTGACCCACCATGCCATGGAAAAACTATGGAGAGCATGACACAATAGCAAATGAGATGACATGGTATTCTGACTGAGGAGCAAGGCCCTGGGGATAATACAGCACTGCATCTCCACCACACAGCGTGGCAGGAAATTGGGATGAGCAGGGACCAAATCCAGGAACTAGAGGCACATGCAGCCTAGGTAATACTGAGAACATGCCCACCCTGACTGGCACGCTGCACCTTGAGTGTATGTCCAGACAAACATCACACACTGGCCAGTCCGAGCAAGGAGATGACAGGTCTTGGCATGTAGGCCATGGCCGCCCCACCCACCCCCTACATGAGACAAATCTGTGGAGACACAGGAAGCACTTACATCTCTTAGTCTGGGTGAAATACACATGGGATGCAATTATTCAATATTGCACACCAAATACCCAAGGTGCGCCTGTCCAAAGAATCATGTACAAATGGGCATCATCAGATGATTGCTACAAGACACACAGGCAATGGCCACCGTGAGTATGTACTTTGAAAATCAGGTCAGGCTGGACAGTGGACACATGTAATACATCTCACGTCAATAAACATGGTGCCAGGGGACAAGGGCACAGAGCACAACCTATGCTGTAGACACAGAGATTGTTGACATTCTCGGATTACACACATGATACCTAGGAAAAGATGCCCCTGGGGACAGTAGTGGCCACACAACTCCATGCTCCTGAATGGAAATGACTGCAACACACGCTAACATCCCTGCACTATGCGTAATGCACACTCATGCACATCATGTCAAAGGCCACCACATGGGACATGCCTGCTGGAAGGCCTCGCACTCAAGAGATTAACTCCCATGTCTGAAATCAGCATTAGTGCCAACTGACATGGAACCCACAAGTCCAGAACTGGACACGGCACAGGCAAGGTCACTAAACCTGTTACACACCACCCCCACACATGATGCTGCAGGCATTGTACACTTGGAGAAGGTGTCAGGCTACATAACTTTGTGATGGAGTGACTACACAGAGACCAGGGAACACATTGCAAGGTGGGGAAGGGAGGCAGGAGAGGCCTGCAACACTGTGGGTAACAGGATCTGCACAGCACCATAAACCCTGGAAGTGTATCCATGGAACAGTGCACTTACAAATGCTGGTGAAACACAACAAACACACACATGTACCTACCCCCTTCCAGCTGCTGCATGTCCTGTAGACGCCTGTCCAAGTCAGGAAAGACCACCGCCAGCACACGTTTCTGGATGTGGGAGAGACGGCGGCGCCCGCGGTTCTTGTGGCTCTCAGGTGAGTCCCCCAGCAGGAGCCGTGCGATCCTCCGCGTCCAGCACCGGATATCCTGCCAGCGTTTCCTCACCTGGGACAGGTGCCGCCTCCGACCATCCGCACTCCTCACGGCGCTGACGGCGTCCAGCCATATCTGCTCCTTGGCAGAGGCGTCTACCTGTGAGGATGAACAAGTGACACTACATCAATACACCTTGCACATGTCACGGGGACACAGATTAGAACACATTTGCTGTTTACAAAAAGGCATAGTATGCATCCAACGCATTGCACCTTTGTCATAGGGACATGATCCTGTGGGGGAAGGCCAAAAGCAGTACGTGCCATTGAAAGGACACAGGTGGAATGAGGGCAACTACACAATCAATGATCCAGGCTCACACTGTGCATCACACCCACCCCTCCTGTCTCAGGGCACTGCTGGGAGGACTCTGCACACTCCCCTCCTGTCTCAGGGCACTGCTGGGAGGACTCTGCACACTCCCCTCCTGTCTCAGGGCACTGCTGGGAGGACTCTGCACACTCCCCTCCTGTCTCAGGGCACTGCTGGGAGTGATAGGCCCCCACCCCTCCTGTCTCAGGGCACTGCTGGGAGGACTCTGCACACTCCCCTCCTGTCTCAGGGCACTGCTGGGAGTGATAGGCCCCCACCCCTCCTGTCTCAGGGCACTGCTGGGAGGACGCTGCACACTCCCCTTCTGTCTCAGGGCACTGCTGGGAGGACTCTGCACACTCCCCTCCTGTCTCAGGGCACTGCTGGGAGGACTCTGCACACTCCCCTCCTGTCTCAGGGCACTGCTGGGAGGACTCTGCACACTCCCCTCCTGTCTCAGGGCACTGCTGGGAGTGATAGGCACCCACCCCTCCTGTCTCAGGGCACTGCTGGGAGACATCAGGCATTCCCCCCCCCTGGGACCCCCCTACAGTACATGGCATGTGTGTCACACCTGGACACAATGGCTGAAGTCACAGTCACTAAAAAGGGACACAGTCTGTGCCAGTGGACACTGAACTCACCTGATAACCTGGTCGCCCATACAGCATGGGGTACTGTGGGAGGATCACATCCACCAAAGCCATGTTCTCCTCCAGGGTGAATGGCTGTGACCTCTCCACAGCCCTTGACATGGTTCCAGGGAATCAGTAGCAGCAGCTGGGTCATGGAATATGAAGATGTGCAGGCAAGTGCTCCCTCATGGGACCTGGCTGCCTTATATCTGCCTTGCTGGCCCATCTCATGCACAGGAGTACAGAGTGATTGGTCACTCACATTTGCATCCTATGTTTCCTCCAATCCCTTCAAACCTAGCAGTCTGTGGGTTCTCTATCAGTTTCATTCTCCTGCATGATGTCAGCCCCACAAACACATTGCAACAAAGTAGATTAATTCCAACTGACTTCTGCTGTGCACCTTCCAGAACACATTAAAAATTTGAACTTGGTCTCCATGACAACCAGCATGCATGTAGGCCTTAATACTTGTCCCTCATGTGCCCCTATGTAATTTGGAGCTTCACACACATGTACGGTGCGTTCCGGGGCCCTAGGGCACCCCAAATGCATTGCAACGGCCCGTACACGCGTGCCTACGTTCACTATCACTATGGGTGTCCTCGCGTATGCATACTCGTAGTGGTACAGGCCGTACACACGCCTGTACGCTCCCTATCACTATGGTTGTCCTCGCGTATGCGTACTCGTAGTGGTACGGGCCGTACACACGCCTGTACGCTCACTATCACTATGGGTGGCCTCGCGTATGCGTACACGTTGTGATAGTGAGTGTACAGGCGTGTGTACGGCCCGTACCACTACGAGTACGCATACGCGAGGACACCCATAGTGATAGGGAGCGTACAGGCATGTGTACGGTCCGTACCACTACGAGTACGCATACGCAAGAACACCCATAGTGGTAGGGCCGTACGCACGCCTGTACGCTCCCTATCACTATGGGTGTCCTCGCGTATGCGTACTCGTAGTGGTACGGCCCGTACACACGCCTGTACGCTCCCTATCACTATGGGTGTCCTCGCGTATGCGTACTCGAAGTGGTACGGCCCGTACACACGCCTGTACGCTCCCTATCACTATGGGTGTCCTCGCATATGCGTACTCGTAGTGGTACGGGCCGTACACACGCCTGTACGCTCCATATCACTATGGGTGTCCTCGCGTATGCGTACTCGTAGTGGTACGGCCCGTACACACGCCTGTACGCTCACTATCACAACGTGTACGCATACGCGAGGCCACCCATAGTGATAGGGAGTGCACAGGCGTGTGTACGGGCCGTACCACTACGAGTACGCATACGCGAGGACACCCATAGTGATAGGGAGCGTACAGGCGTGCGTACGGCCCTACCACTATGGGTGTTCTTGCGTATGCGTACTCGTAGTGGTACGGGCCGTACACATGCCTGTAAGCTCGCCATCACGATTGGTACACATACGGCAGCACTCCCATAGTGATATGGGAACGTACACAGGCCCTCTTCGCAGCAGTACAGCGGTTTTCACACATCACAGTGGTGACAGGCGGCACACAGGTAGGGATAGGGCGGACATACTTGTCCATGGATAAACATACTTGTCCATGGATGGACATACTTGTCCATGGATGGACATACTTGTCCATGGATGGACATACTTGTCCATGAATGGACATACTTGTCCATTAATTGACATCAAGGCATCGTCTGTACATTACTACATGTGTGGGGCACAGGTGTGACGGCCTGTGATGTGGAACATTACTCCTGAGTCGAGAAGGCACCAGATGTATGATGAGATGTCTACAGATGTACTGTGTGATGGTGCAATGTGTGTCAGGCATGCCCTTGACTCCTTTGACATGTGTGCATGTCGTACTGCACACTTGGGGTGAGCGTCACTGGCATGGCGCGGACACCAACACACGGAAGTGTCCCCTGATGCCCGGTACAGGGGTCACCACACCTGACTTGTCACTACCCACGGTGCACAATGTGACTATGTCATGTATGTGTGGGGGCTTCCCATCAGGTTGATGTTGGAGCACCCTCAAAAGCTGCAGCCATTGCAGCAACCAACATGTGTCTGTGTGTAGATTGACATTGCACACTGTTCCGCACACCATGCCACATGTGGTATCGGATGTGAGGTGCACATGTATACATGGGACACGGAGTAGCGTGACAAGGACATGTCTGCATCCTCACAATGAATGTGTGGTGAGTCATGACATGTGCACCTTCATGGCAAGGTGTGTGGGCTGTCCTAGTGTAATGTCATGTGACCTGTGGCTCTAGTGTTCCGCTACCAGTCTCTGCAATCGGCATCCTACTTCTGCTGATGTGTGGGCGTATGTCACTCCTGTCTTGCGTCTGGCTGTTCACTTGCACTGGGACACAGCTATTCCCATGGCATGGCATGGGGAGGTTCTCAATCTCCGTGTGTAGCTGATCTTGGTAGGAGTGTCACCTTGCATCCATACGTGTCCTGGGCATGTAGCACATACCTGACTCCCTATGTAGCATATGTGTATTGACAGATTAACATGTGCTCAGTACATATGAATTGTTGTCGTAGTGCACTCACTCTTCCTTGTCACTTCCAAATTACTGCAGAGCGCCGCCTCTTGCCCGAGCAATTCCGGACTTGGCTGCCATGCGGGAGAATGACAGCATCCGGCTCTACCGCTTCCCCCAACCATTGATTCTGGAGTTGACGGCGAGACTGGCACCACACCTGCAACCGCAGCACAGGTATCCTACGGCACTGACACCCCAGCTGAAGGTAATGGCTGCCCTACATTTTCTTGCCACGGGTACCTTTCAAAATACCATAGCTCATGTTGGTGGCATGTCCCAGAGCATGTTCTGCCGTGTGCTGCATGATTTCTTAGAGGCCATGTTGATTCACCTGGATGACTTCATCAAGTTCCCAACCCCTGAACAGTTAACTGCGGTCAAGCGTGGATTCTATGCCCTGGGAGGGATGCCCCATGTCATTGGGTCCATAGATGGGACACATGTAGCTTTGGTACCACCACACGCACGGGAGGTGGCGTACCGCAATCGAAAGCACTACCACTCCATCAATGCCCTTGTGGTGTGTCAGTCCAACATGGTGACTTCACATGTCTGTGCTCGTTTTCCAGGATCAGCACACGATGCCTACATCATGAGGCGTAGCAGGATGCCTGAAATGATGATGCAGCTGCGCAACGAAAGAGCATGTGTTGTTGGTGGATACAGTCTGTCTGTCCTGTATTTTGCATAGCCTACCAGCACGACCGCTTCACCACTTCTAACGATGTCCATGTGCTTCCCATGTAGGGGACGCTGGCTATCCCAACATGCCATGGCTGCTCACACCTCTCCGCAACCCCATCACGCCGGCCCAGCTCCGCTACAACACCGCCCATGGCCGGACAAGGCGAGTGATAGAGAGGACGTTTGGCCTGCTGAAGAGCCGATTTAGGTGCCTCCACAAGACCAGCGGCGCGCTCCCATATGCCCCTGCGAAGGTCTGCAAAATCTTCATGGTCTGCTGCATGCTGCACAACATGGCAGTTGAGAGAGCTGTGCCACTCATCCTGGATCAACATGACGAGGACCATCCACCCATGGAGGACGAAGGGCTTGGCAATGGGGCTAGTGATGTGGAGGAGGTGGAGCCGCAAGAGGACATCCGGACTCGGCTCATACGTGACTTCTTTGCTTAGTGGTGAGTACCAGTGTCTGAGTGTGCACGCATTGGTCCCTGTGTGGCATGTGTTGTGATGTGTGTCTCCACCTGCATGTATGGCACGTGAGTCAGAGGTGTGTGTGGGTGTGTCACTGGAGTGATGGTGGCAGTGATGGTTGTATTTCCCCAGTCATAATTGTGACCTAGCATGTTGTCATCCATACATGTGTCGAGTAAATGCACATGCAAGTGGCTGTGCTTTTTGTGGCTGACTTCTTGTGTGTCTCTCTTCCCCAGGTACTTGCGCATGCCGTCTGCTGCTTGCATTGTTGTGGCACTGCTATTCCTCATGGACACGTCATCGTGGGCTGACGCAGCGTTACAGGCACGGACACGTTTGGAAGTCTCCATAGGGTAAGGGATGCATCAGGGGTGTATTGGGTGTGGCAGTTGTTCACGATGTATGCACACTGCCCCTGTCGATGTTTGGTTCCTCTGCAGCCATGTAGCATCACCATGGGACACGACATGCAGCTGTGTACACTAGGCCTGGGCGGTAAATTCCGTTCCGTTCGCGGAATTTGGGTAATTTCGTGTTCTGCGGAGAACGCGAAATTGCCCAAAATTCCGCTTTCCGCGACTTCGCGAAATTTTTGCTTGTTCGCGTTCTCAAAATGCGTGTTCGTGAGATATTTCTCCCCGAGCACGCAAACAGCGATTGTGAACAGGAAAAAAGCATCGCGAACAAGCAATTCCGCTTGTTCGCGGAATTTCTGCGTGTTCGCGGAGATTTTTTACCGTTTCGCGGAGATTTGCGTAACGCGATTACGCAAATTCCGCCCACCCCTAGTGTACACCTGAATAGATGGTCTGCCTGGTTGACAGTCATCAGTGATGGGATAGTGGATTGTGATGATGGCATCAATGTGTGTGACACTGCCCTCGGACACATACGGTTAGCATTGGCTTGACAGGGTGTGGGACTTCCACATCAGCGGATCAATGGTGTATGGCAGTCTCTCCGTGAGCAGCTGTGAGTGTTTAGCTGTTAGCCGACAATTGTGTGCCAGTTCCATGGCTATCACGCATTTGTGCTGCAGAAGGGGGGTTCCAGTGTTGGACCCACATGTTACTCCACAAGATGTGTTCATGTGTACTTCAAGTTGCCTCTGCAATCCCGAAAACATGACTAATAAAGGTGTCCCTATGCCTCCAAGGTGCCTCTTCTCCGTCAATGCTGGTGTGTTGCCACGGTGCATCCAGCATGTCTGGCATGGTTTTCCCTGATAGTGGCTATGTGTCGATGTGTCGAGTAGCAAGATGCAAGCTGTGTGTGTGGGCTGAGACTGTGTATTGTGCATGATGTCCATGACTGTGTGGGTATTGTGACATGTGCCATCCCCATGCATCCAACGTTGGCCAGGCCCCCATTCTCTGCATCCACCGGACTCAAGCTTGCAGGACATGGTTCTGCCACCTGTCTACACATTCCTGGTTGCCCCCCAGGACCCTGGACATGATCCCTGACCTCTGCGCATGACTGTTGCTGTACTCAATGTGTCTGTCAGCACGGTTGTGCGGCCACCCCCTCAGCTGGTTGGGCCCATCACGGGTGTGTATGGTGCTCCATGTCTGTCTTGCCTAATACACTGTGACCCGTGTGTCCTGTGCCAGACTCAGGCCCCAGGGTGTGGATGGTTGGAGTCAAAAGAGAGCTCAGGCATGTTTAGACTTTACAACACACATGTAAGGTAATAATGCAACCAGCAGGCATCTTCTCTTCATGGTGTGAATTTTTATTTTTGGGGGGGGGGGATAAAGTGAGGGGCTTTCCGGGAGTTTGGAATCCAAAGTTCAGTAGGGGAGTTGGTGTCCTTGCCATTGGAAATCCTCATAGTCCATGCCACAGTCTTTGTCAACATTGGTCAGACAGTGACCAGCAGGGCCATGTGGCAGAGAATGTCTCTTGATGCTGTGATGCTGTTGCTCCAGTGGGCCAGGTGCCAGGCCAGGTGTCCTGGGAGATGGTGATGTAGCGCCGACCCTCACGGTCCTTTCCGTGGACGACCCGGCCTCCTGCGGGGACCATCAGCAGCAGGCCGTGACGATGTTTGGGATGCTCCGTCGGATGTCTCCTCCTCCTCCTGATCCCTCCCTGTGGGTGGTGATGTTCTACGCCGTCTGGCACAGGGAGGGTTGCCCATGTTGTCGGCCATCCGACGGAGTGTATCGTGAATCCCCTGGAACACCGTCACTTGCTCAGCCTGTCTGTCCTCCATCCTCCATTGGTGTTGCAGTAGACTGGCATGTTGCTGGGCCTGCTGGGTCTTGATCCCCTCGAGGATGGACACAACCTGGGCCATGCCCGTGGTGTCCTGCCGGTATGTGTCCATGATGTTACGGACATGGGCAAATACTGGTTCCCAAGCCAACTGGTCAGGCTCGCGCTTCCGCCGTCCTCCACTCCCACCACCCCTGCCCACTTGCACCTGGCCTGCCCTTGTGGGTACATTGGGTCTCCGGGACCCCTGAGGGGTGGCATTGGCGTTGTCGCCTGCCTCCTCCTGGGTGCCCGGGACACCGTGTCCCTCCTGGCCAGCCTGGCTGCATTGTGGTGGTGGGGCAGGGATCCTGGGTGTCTCCTGGGATGTGGCAGGAGTGGGGGTGGTGGTTGGCACAGTTGTACCTGACGCAGGTGCTGCAGGTGCTTGGACACCAGAGGTGCCAGGTCGGTCGGGGTCGTCCACAGAGTGGTGAGAGTCGTCGCTGCCGGTGGGATCGGGCTCCCGCAGATCCGGGTCCTGTGAGTCTTCCCCCCCAGTGTTGGGGGGTGAACCACGACGTTGACCTGTGTGTGAGAGAGACAATGTTAATTTTGGTCCATGCAACATCCATGTTTCATCAGTTTCAAAGTTGGCACTTTTCCTCTTGGAATTAGGATCTGTCTTGCATTCCACTCACAGTGCACTTGTGCATGGGTGTGTCCCTTGGGCACCACTTTGGCCCCTTTAACTATGTGTGGCACAGTCTTACTTGCTGCGTCAAGTGTGACTGCAGTCAGCAGTGGAGTGGGCAGGTGTGGCGAGCCATGCATTGGCGCCTTCCGTGTAGCACTGTACATGTGCACATGGAGTGGATCCACGCACTTATATAATGCAGGTAGCTGTCGTTGTGCTCCTGAACAGGTTGTGACATGGCCCTGTGTTTTGCCATGGTTAAGAGGGGGGGTTCTGGCACTGGCCACCCTTGGCTACATGCACGCAGTCTACCTGCTGACGAGCAGACATCCCCACACACCACACGGCTGATTTGCTCTCCCTGTGTCTCCCTCCCTCTCTGTCCCCCTCTCCCTCCCTCTGTGTGTCAGCCTCCTCCCTCTGTCCGTCTTCCTGTGTCTCCCTCCCTCTCTGTCCCCCTCTCCCTCCCTCTCTGTCCCCCTCTCCCTCCCTCTGTCACCTCAGCCCAGCTTCCTAGACACACACTTTTTCCGGTCCTTTGAATGGCCCTTGGCTTGTTGCTGTGAGTTTGTTTCTGATCTCCAGGCACCCATTGGGTGTAGTGTCTGTGTGTGCGCTGCTGCTGTGGTTGTGTGTGCTGCCACTCTTTCACAGTGTTGGCTGTTCATTAGCTGCTGTCATGTGCAAAACAGTGCCTTCACCCCCATGTGTTGATGCAAGGCGTCCGCCATTTGCTGGCGAGTCTTTCCTGTGTGGGGATACAGTGTTTGTATGGCTGTGACCTAGGCCATATGGGCAGAGGGCATTGTTGTCTGCTTCTGAGTTGCACTATGTGAATTTTGGGGCCCACCCTCCCGCCATCCGGGTTACCGTGTCATGTGTTGGTGTCTTGTGTGGCCTGTGACTTGACATTGTCCAGCTGGGTGCATGGGGCATGGTGGCGGCAGTGGCATGTGCGTGTTCATGTAGTGTGGTTGAGTCATGCGATAGCTTGGGGTGGTTGCGTGCCTGTTAGTGATTTTGGTTGTGGATGACGTTCCCCCCATGTGAGGTGCGTTGTTTGTGTACTCACCCGGGTCTCGGAGTCCTCCTAATCCTTCGACTGCCTCCACCGGCTGTATGGCCATCACCCTCTCCTCCCAGGGCTGGTAGTGTACGGGTCTGCGGGAGGGCCTTCCTCCAGTGGCGTTGGCCTGGTTGTGTTCCTCCAGCATCTTGGCTCGGACCCTCCTCCGCAGATCGTACCACCTGGCTTGGCATTCCTGCCTGGTCCTTCTGGTGTCCGCAACAGCATTCACAGCATCGACGATGGTCTGCCACATGGCTGTTTTTGCTGCAATGCTGGTCTGTCTGACCAATGTTCCAAAGAGCTGTGGCTCGACTCTGAGGATTTCATCAACAAGGACCTCCAACTCTCGGTTACTGAACTTTGGATTCTTGTTAGTGGGCATGGTTAGGGGTGTGGATGGTGGGGGGTGTGTGTGGATGGTTGTGGGTGTTTGGGTGTGGTTGTGCAGGTGTGTGTGTGTGTGAATGTGATGAGGGGGTGTTTGTGGAGGTGGTTGTGTGAAGGTGTGCAAGTGTAAGGTGTGGTGAGGCTTGTAGTATGGTTCTGTGGTGTCTGGCAGCAGTGAGTCTCTTGCAAAGGCTCATGGTTTGTGTGTGTGGGCCCTTTTTATTGGTCCATGGGTGGGTGTGGCTGTGTTTGAAGTTTGGGTGGGTGTGTTATAAGGAGTGGTGGTGTTTTGGGCCTCTGTTTGTTTTTGGCAGTTGCAGGTCAGTGGATGTGTTTTTTTAGTGTTTGTTGGCCATGTTTAGTGGCTTTGTGCCATTCGAATAGTGTATTCTTGTGTTGTTTGGTTTTGTCCTGGTTGTGTACGTGCGTTTTGAGCGTGTGTACGGTGTGTACATGGGCCATTTGGTTGTACGGTGCTGTCCTTGTGTGTGGCTTGGTACGACTCGTACATGCGGTTGTGATGTTGAGGCCTGGGGTGCGCTCCGTACTTAGGAGGTTGTGTTGGGGGTGCGACTCGAACGTACTGGGGTGTACATACATGGGGGTCGGACACGTACAGGGGTGGGGGTACGACTCGAACATACTGGGGTGTACATACATGGGGGTCGGACACGTACAGGGGTGGGGGTTCGACTCGAACGTACTGAGGTGTACATGGACGTTGGTATGACACGTACAGGGGTGGGGGTTCGACTCGAACGTACTGGGGTGTACATAGACGTTGGTACGACACGTACAGGGGTGGGGGTTCGACTCGAACGTACTGGGGTGTACATAGACGTTGGTACGACACGTACAGGGGTGGGGGTTCGACTCGAATGTACTGGGGTGTACATAGACGTTGGTACGACACGTACAGGGGTGGGGGTACGACTCGAATGTACTGGGGTGTACATACATGGGGGTCGGACACGTACAGGGGTGGGGGTTCGACTTGAACGTACTGGGGTGTACATACATGGGGGTCGGACACGTACAGGGGTGGGGGTTCGACTCGTACGTACTGGGGTGTACATACATGGGGGTCGGACACGTACAGGGGTGGGGGTTCGACTCGAACGTACTGGGGTGTACATGGACGTTGGTACGACACGTACAGGGGTGGGGGTACGACTCGAACGTACTGGGGTGTACATACATGGGGGTCGGACACGTACAGGGGTGGGGGTTCGACTCGAACGTACTGGGGTGTACATACATGGGGGTTGGACACGTACAGGGCTGGGGGTTCGACTCGTACGTACTGGGGTGTACATACATGGGGGTCAGACACGTACAGGGGTGGGGGTTCGACTCGAACGTACTGGGGTGTACATGGATGTTGGTACGACACGTACAGGGGTGGGGGTACGACTGGAACGTACTGGGGTGTACATACATGGGGGTCGGACACGTACAGGGGTGGGGGTACGACTCAAACATACTGGGGTGTACATACATGGGGGTCGGACACGTACAGGGGTGGGGGTTCGACTCGAACGTACTGGGGTGTACATGGGCGTTGGTACGACACGTACAGGGGTGGGGGTTCGACTCGAACGTACTGGGGTGTACATAGACGTTGGTACGACACGTACAGGGGTGGGGGTTCGACTCGAACGTACTGGGGTGTACATAGACGTTGGTAAGACACGTACAGGGGTGGGGGTTCGACTCGAACGTACTGGGGTGTACATAGACGTTGGTACGACACGTACAGGGGTGGGGGTTCGACTCGAATGTACTGGGGTGTACATGGACGTTGGTACGACACGTACAGGGGTGGGGGTACGACTCGAACGTACTGGGGTGTACATACATGGGGGTCGGACACGTACAGGGGTGGGGGTTCGACTCGAACGTACTGGGGTGTACATACATGGGGGTCGGACACGTACAGGGGTGGGGGTACGACTCGAACGTACTGGGGTGTACATACATGGGGGTCAGACACGTACAGGGGTGGGGGTTCCACTGGGGTGTACATGGACATTGGTACGACACGTACAGGGGTGGGGGTACGACTCGAACGTACTGGGGTGTACATACATGGGGGTCGGATACGTACAGGGGTGGGGGTTCGACTCGAACGTACTGGGGTGTACATGGACGTTGGTACGACACGTACAGGGGTGGGGGTACGACTCGAACGTACTGGGGTGTACATACATGGGGGTCGGACACGTACAGGGGTGGGGGTTCAACTCGAACGTACTGGGGTGTACATGGACGTTGGTACGACACGTACAGGGGTGGGGGTACGACTCGAACGTACTGGGGTGTACATACATGGGGGTCGGACACGTACAGGGGTTGGGGTTCGACTCGAACGTACTGGGGTGTACATAGACGTTGGTACGACACGTACAGGGGTGGGGGTTTGACTCGAACGTACTGGGGTGTACATACACGGGTGGGGGTGTACATACACGGGGGGTACGTCTCGGACGTACGGGGGCGGGGGGGAGTGTTGGGCACGTATGCGGGCACATGTCTCCATGGTTGTAATGGGAGTTCGGTGCGGACGGTGTTTTTTCCATACGGTTGTAACATCGGACGCACGGGATGGATCGTGATTCCTCGGTCGGACTTCACCTTTCACATTTGTACGGTAAATCGTCCGTGGACGTGTCGGACACATTTTCTGACCCGAGGACGTGTGGGAAATCATTCCCGATGCGGTTCGTATGGACTTTTTACCATGCGAATCATGATTGCCAGTTCGTACGGCACTTGTACGATTCGTACGGTAAAAAGACCGGATACGAATCGCACGGGGAATTTTTTTACCGGATCGTAATCGGCACCTTAACGTTTGAACCTACACTCTCAATTGTACACTCTTAACCTTCAATACTTAACTTTAGACCTTTACCTCTAACCCTTAAAACCTTTGTCCCTGAAAACTAGGCTTAATGTAATATATTTTAAGAACAAACACTTTGGGAAGTTTCCTTTTTTGATGTTTTTACTATTAGAATTATTTGTTGGAAAGTGTTGCTTTTAGAAGTGTTATTTTTCAAGGTTCTGAACCAATACCAAGATATCAAGGTCCAGGTGCATTAAAATGGTCTATTTTGGTCTGGGTCCTCAGTCACTGAGCCTTATAGGAGTTCAGATTCTATGATTGGTAGAGAAGAATCTTTTTTCGATTGAGGCAGTTCACATCTGGGGTGGACAATATCCAAGCAGATTAGCCATGTCGGGTGTTCCCACCATGCTTGATTTCAAAAGACATGTTTTCTGTGCAGATTCCCTGAGATAGAGCTATATGCCAAGTGACACAATGCCTTCTTACCCAATTTTTTTTAACATGTTCAGGATGTTGTTGCAATAGGAATAGATGCTCTTTTGAATGTTTGGCCAAAGGTAGTGATGGAGCAAGGTTTTCTGTAAAAATAAACTTGCTCGTATGCAATCCTCTCAAATAACCTGTAACACAACCAACCTGTTTGTGAGTACTAACTTTGCATCACATTTTACATATTGTATCTAGGAGAAGCTTTTCTATGTGCTTTACTAATGAGTAACCCAAGTATCCTTAAAATGGCCGCTAAAGACGCGGGAACTCTTCTGCGCATGTGTCTACTACATCTAAGTAGTATGACGTCTCCTGTCGCTTGGTGGGAAATCTTTGCAGCTGCGCAATAGCTTCTAACATGGCTACTCGAAACCTTCGCATTAACACACATGCCGTGCTGAAACTAACCTATGCAAGTTTTACTAAGCCATTAATGCAAAATATATATTAAGTAAATGGGGTTAGAATAGAAGTGGTATCCAGTGAATTCATTTAATTTTGTATTCTAACATGTTCTTCTCTGACTTTATTAATAGCTCGTATTTGGGCCTTGGAGAGTGATCAAAGTCCCTGTCCCCTTGCAGCAACTAGCCATGCGTTATACCTCCTTGTTCCGAGACCAATAGAGACATTGAATGGCTGCCAACCCATGTGCCCAGCAAGGACATGGGAAGATCAACTTCTGACCCTACGAGAGGAAGAAGACGAAACATTGTATTACAGATTTATCGATCCACATATGAAATGTTTGTGGGAATAAAGCTTGTGGGTATTAAAATTAAGGGGCGGGGAATTAGACAATAGAACTAAAGAAAGTTATTGAACTTAGTATGGTGTGATGTCCTCACCCCATTGCCTGGCCCAATCAAATTGAGGGGTCTACATGGAATTGAAACATTTGGGGGTGGATCATACATTTGAATTGGTATAACAGAGGTAAGTTCTAGTTAGTTAGACCCCCCTTGATGCCGATGCTATGCTGAGATGCTGTCCGATTTTGCTGCAATCTGATTGAAGAATCCAACACTAGGGAAAGATCGCGGAACAACCGAGGAGGCATATCTAGGAAGGGGTCCGGTCGAGCCCGAGCCGGAGAGAGTAGCACCAGAGAGGGGTGTAACGCTGGTGTTACACTAGAAGAGGTCACGTTCCTGGTCCTGAACCTGTCCTGAATCCTTGATACTCTGATGCCTAGGTCCTCACACCATTCTAGGTAAATATAGTTCTGTGGGGTTGTGCTTTGTATTTTCTCTCTGTTCTTTCTCTCCTCAGGTACTGTCATCACAATTATAAGCTAACTGTACTACTTTTTCCTGATGGAGAATTTAATTTATCTACGTGTATTTTGATTTGACTCACATATTTTTTTATTCTGATTAACCTTTAAAACTCCTATTGAGTCTGTGGTCCTTTGAATAAAAGCTAAATGTATTATTATTATTTCCTCCCTATTCTAATCTACTACTAGATCTTTTGACAAAAGTACATTTACTTAGGAGAAAGGGATGGTATGAATACGGGTGTAAAGATTTTTCTGAGGTAAATCAAAATTGATGACCAGCGGATATTTGCTAGCTCATTGAATGTATGAATGTATATGTGCCCAAATGAGTGTTGTGTGTATGTATGTATAGAGCTGGTAAACTCCGCTGCATCAGTAGTATGGTTTGCCTTTCCCCAATTACGTTAGCAAAAAGATACAGGGACAAGGTAGATACAATTATAGTTCTCCTTCTTTGGCCAAATTCACTATTATTCCCTTCTGTCCAACAAATTGTAGTAACAGACAGTGTTCTTCAGTTCAACAGGGACTGTTAGCCCCTTGTCCTCTATATTATCTTCTGCTGCTTTGGGCCCCTTTCCAATTTCTCAGGTTATTTGTTTGGTAGTTGAAAGGAGAGGTCTTCTGAAGCTGAGATAAATTAGTCTCTTCCTGATTCTCTCTTAATTCAGGGCTCTAGAATATAGTCCACTAAAAGTATTATGACCATTATTAGGCTTCTATTAACAAATGGTATCGGGATAGTACTCTGTTCTTCGCTGTACTCTTAACCCCTTCGCTGCCAGGCCTTTTAACCCTCCTGTGCCACGCCCTTTTTTGGCTATTTGGGGTAGTGCACGCTGAGGCCCCTGTAACTTTTTGACCACATAAGGTATCCACGCCAAATTTTCGTCCTTTTCTTCCAACATCATGGGGATTTTGAAAGTACTCAGGGTTTGTGGATTCCCCTGGAGGGGTCACAGAAATGAGCCAAAATACAGCAAAATTTAGTTTTTTGGGGGGGAAATGGGAAAAATTGTCTGCAAATGAAAGCATCTGGCTTTCTCCCTGCAAATGTTATCAAAAAAGGGTTTGTGGGGCTGAAATTACCATTTTCCCAGCTTTTAGGGGATACCAGACTTTTGTCAGAAACCCAACATTTTTTACACAGTTTTGGCATTTTTGTGCTTTCAACCTCCTTCCAGTTAATGGTAAAAATGGGTACGAAAGCAATAATGGATCGTGGAAAGCTATACATTTTAGAGAAGTAGACAAAATTCTGAATTCAGCAAGGGGTCATTTGTGTAGATCCATCAAGGTTTCTTTAGAGAAACTAACAGTTAAATATAGGATAAATTGAAAATTAGTTGAAAAAAAAAGCCTTTTGTGTCAACGTTTTTACCTGTAACTTCTTCTAATTTTGACAGCTCTTTGAAAGCAATATACCGTTACATCCGCTGGACATTACTGGTTGTGGGGATATATAGGACTTGTAGGTTCACCAAGAACCCGACGAACCCAGAGCCAAAAACTGAGCAGCAACTTGCAATGGTTTTTTATTATGTACCGGGTATATAGTAATTATTCTGTAAAAATGTGTACATGGAAAAATCGATATGAAAGACACCTATGTATTTCTGAAATGGGAACAACATATAGAGTTTAGAAACAGTAGATATTTGCACATTTCCGAAATTGGGAATACTCATAATAGCATGAGAATCGTCAGTCATTTTTTTAGAATGACTTCTTTTTTACACAATGTCTTTCATTTGGAAGGCAGAAATGCATCGAAGTCAATAGGTAATAACAGTTTCTTTACAAATCTGAATTACCCTAAGTCTCCCAATAAAAATGGTACCTCACTTGTAGGGGTAGGAATAGTGCCCGCGACAGGAAACGGCTCAAAACCCAACGTGAACACAACACATTTTCACAATGCAAAATTACCCTTGTTTAGCAAAGTGCCTAGCTGTAGTTTTTTAACCCTAGCTCTGCCGGCACCTAGGGAAACCTAGCACACCTATACATTTTTGAAAACTAGACACCCAGGGGAAACCAGGATGGAGTGACTTGACTGCCTCCCACCAGGTTCTGTTACCCAGAATCCCTTGCAAACCTAAAAAATGCCCCCAAAAACTCTTTTTCCCCACATTTCTCTGGTGGAAAGTTCTGGAATCTGCGTGGATCCACAAATTTCCACCCACCCTGTGTTCCCCAAAGTCTTCCAAGAAAAATGGTACCTCACTTGTGTGGGTCAGCCTAGTGCCCGCGACAGGAAACAGCGCAAAACGTAACGTGGACACACTTCAATTTCGTAGCGAAAAATGACCCTTTTTTTGGCAAAGTGCCTAGCTGTAGTTTTTTAACCATAGCTCTGCCGGCACCTAGGGAACCCTAGCAAACCTATACATTTTTGAAAACTAGACACCCAGGGGAATCCAGTATGGGGTGACTTGACTGCCTCCCACCCGGTTCTGTTACTCAGAATCCCTTGCAAACCTAAAAAATTGCCAAAAAACACATTTCCCCCATATTTCTGTGGTGGAAAGTTCTGGAATCTGCGTGGATCCACAAATTTCCACCCACCCCACGTTCCCCAAAGTCTTCCGAGAAAAATGGTACCTCACTTGTGTGGGTTGGCCTAGTGCCCGCGACAGGAAACGGCGCAAAACGCAACATGGACACCCCTCAATTTCGCTGTGAAAAATGACCCTTTTTTGGCAAAGTGCCTAGCTGTAGTTTTTTAACCATAGCTCTGCCGGCACCTAGGGAAACCTAGCAAACCTATACATTTTTGAAAACTAGACACCCAGGGGAATCCAGGATGGAGTGACTTGACTGCCTCCCACCAGGTACTGCTACCCAGAATCCCTTGCAAACCTAAACAATTGCCAAAAAAAACACATTTTCCCCAAATTTCTGTAGTGGAAAGTTCTGGAATCTGCGTGGATCCACAAATTTCCACCCACCCCGTGTTCCCCAAAGTCTTCCGAAAAAAATGGTACTTCACTTGTGTGGGTCGGCCTAGTGCCCGCGACAGGAAACGGCGCAAAATGCATCGTGGACACACCTCAATTTTGCAGTGAAAAATGAACCTTTTTTGGCAAAGTGCCTAGCTGTAGTTTTTGAACCCTAGCTCTGCCGGCACCTAGGGAAACCTGCCAAACCCACACATTTCTGAAAACTAGACACCCGGGGGATTCCAGGGAGGTATGGCTTGCGTGGACACCCCAACGTTTCCTTACCCAGAATGCCCTGTAAACCTCACTACCGATGGTCTCCCGATAAAAATGGTGCCTCACTCGTGTGGGAGGCCCAAGTACCCGCGACAGGCAAGAGCCCAAAACGTTTTGCAAGGGGGGTCACCTGGATTTTTGGCCCGGTGCTCGGCGGCCACCTAGGGGAACCTACCAAACCCACACATTTCCGAAAACTAGACACCCAGGGGAGTCCAGGGAGGTATGGCTTGCGTGGATCCCCCAACGTTTCCCTACCCAGAATGCCCTGCAAACCTCAAATTTAGCTGAAAAAATCACCTTTTTGACACATTTTTGTGTGGGAAAGTTGTGGCATCACCGGGCTGACACAAATTTCCTACCACCCAGCGTTCCCCCGGGTCTCCCAATAAAAACGGTGCCTCACTCGTGTGGGAGACCCAAGTACCCGCGACAGGCAAGCGCCCAAAATGTATTGAGGCGACATGAAAATTGCCTACCTCAAAACGACCTGGTTTTGCAAGGGGGGTCACTTGGGTTTTTGGCCCGGTGCTCGGCGGCCACCTAGGGACACCTACCAAACCCACACATTCCTGAAAACTAGACAGCCGGGGGATTCCAGGGATGTATGGTTTGCGTGGATCCCCCAAAGTTTCCTTACCCCCATGGGGGCTACTGCCCCCATCTGCCCCCAGGGGGGGCAAAAAGACTCCATGATGCCAACATAATTAGGGGGTGAGCAAAGGCCCTTGCCAAGGGGCCGCTCCCCCCTCCCTGGTGTCTAGTGGGTGGATCCCTGCTTGGGGGTCACCCTCCTGTGGCGATCCCCAAGCACGGATCCACTGGGGAGGGGTACCATTGGAAAGGGGAGATTCTCCCCTTTCCAACGATACCTCTCCAGTCTTTCTACGTGCTCAGGGGGCTGAGATAGTCCCCTGAGCACGTAGAAAGTGAAACTGAAATGAGCCTCTAGGGTCATTTCAGTTTCAGTTTCAGTGTAATGACGTCGGCGCGACGTGCGCCCCGATCGTCATTACACTGAAAGCTGGGGGGGGCCTCGGGACCTGGGAAAGCTCTTCCCCAACTCCCGAGGCTATTTTCAGTGAAAGGGAATCCCTCTGGTGCCCGCACCAGAGGGATTCCCCAGGGAATGCCTCATGACGAGCTGGACTCGTAATGGGCACAGAGCGACTGTGCTCCATGACAAGTCCAGCTCGTCATGGGCACAGAAGGGGTTAAGATCAAGGCACGGTTTTCACAGGAGGGTTTAAAAGGAGATTTGTTGACCTCTACCTTAAAAATGTGATTGTCAATTATTAGAACATTTAGGGAACCTTGGGGTGATTTGTCTTTAGTGGAGGTTCTTATTTCTTGGTTGCGTAAGGGTTTTTGGTTTATTAAGACCAAGTATTAGGTGTTATATCCTTCATGTGATCAATCCTTCATTTTTTAGGGGTCGTTCAGGGCCCTCCTTTCAACCTTTTCGATGAAGATTCAGAAAATCCAAACTCTTAATGATTTCCGTAGAAGACAAAATATTTTGCCTTCGCATCTTGCTTTCTGAACCTGTTGTTGGCTTCAGGACTCTCTGCACTTTACTACTGCTAACCAATGCTAAAGTGCTTGAACTCTCACCCTAAACATGGTGAAATGTTCTTGCACCCAATTGTCACATTTAATATACTAGTAAAGTGATACTACATGTCTCCAGGGCCTGAAAAATGAATGCTACTACTGGGCCTGTAGCACTACTTGTGCAACCCACTTAAGGAGCTCTTTAAATATATTTCAGGCCTGCCACTGCAGCCTGTGTGTGCAGTTTTAAACTGCCATTTCAACTTGGCACAATAAGCCTTTTGTCAGGGATAAAGATTCTTTTTATTATATATAGGTCACCTCCAGGGCAAGCCTTGTACCACCCAGTGGGCACGGTGCAATGTACTTAAAATGTTGGGCATATACTTTTATGTTTTCCATGTCCTGGAAATGAAAAACCCACAAATGTGTTTATCACTATTGTGCGGCCTACCTCTCCCCTAGGATAACATTGGTGTCTAAGAAATTGTAATTAAAAATACTCTATAATGTTAAGGTCAGATTTTAATATACAATTTTGAAAATGTCTCTTTTAGAAAGTTAGCATTTTCCTGTCCTAGTTGGTGCCTGCAGCCTGTTCCTGGGTCACAAGCCTGGGTGTAGTTGACATTTGGACTTTGATTATTTCTCCCAGACAGCCACACAATAGACGTTTTAGGTGTGCCTGGATGAGTCATCAACTGGCAGGGTGGGGGGCCTGGGCACAGCCACATTTGCAACAGAATAGGCTGTGCCCTGGATTCACACAAAACATTTATTACTACTGCATTGTTCATTTAGCTAGCTTGGAGGCAGAGCAGAAGAGGCAGGCAACACCAAGAACTTCAGAGGAAAACCTGCAGAACCTTCTCCTACTTCAGAGTGTGCACCAGATGCCTTCTTCTCAAGGTCTGTCCCCAAGGGAGCTCGTGGACAGGAAAACAGAAAGGGAGTTCTGTCGGCCAGTGGCCAGACTTAAGTTGGAAGAGCAGGAGAAGAAAGCTGAGGCTGGAGGAAAAGAGACTAGCCATGGAGCAGAGGAGATTATCCCATGAGCTAAGTCCCAGGCAGCTGGACATAAGAGCTAAACAAGTGGAGTCCAGCAATACTGGTGGCAGGAAACCCGCAGTGCCCTCTGCAGATAAGAGGGTCCATCTCCCCTCTTGATCTGATGCCTAACTTTCTTGTGGGAGATGGCATCGACAAGTGGTTTGAAGTCTATGAGGTTGCTCTAGAGATTAATAGGATCCCTGAGGAGGATTGGGGGGACAGTCTCCAGAGGTACATATCTAGTGAAGGGAGGGATGCTCTACTGGTCCTAGAGATGAGATACAGGATGAGGTATCCCCCTATGAAGGACACCCTTGTCAGGAAGTTCGACCTCATTGCAGTGAAGTACAGATTGAATTTTAGGGACAGCCAGAAGCTGTTCCATCAGTCCTGGGTAGATTGTGTAGATTCCTTTTGTAAGGCACTGGATGGTTGGGTGAAGGGCAGTGAAGTACAAGATTACCAGGAGCTCTACAATTTGGTGGCAAGAACAGTCTTTGTTTTCCAGAGCTGCACTAACACCTGAGCAGGGAAGCCCATCAAGGTATTGATTAGTCTACCCTGGCATTTGGCTTGAGTAGGGTCAGTTGGACCTGCTCCTTTCTGCAGGATGATCCCCAAACATTTTGCCTTCACTCTCCTGTTTTCTAATCCCATTTCTGTTGGATACGTAGACTCTTCACGCTTTACCACTGCTAACCAGTGCTAAAATGCTTGTTCTCTCTCCTCTAAACATTGTGAAATTGGCTTACACCCAAGTGGCACATCTAATTTACTAATTTACCTAGTAAAGTGATACTACATGTTGCCAGGGCCTGTAAATTAAATGATGTAGTGGGCCTGCAACACTACTTGTCCCACTCACTTAAGTCACCTTTAAACATGTCTCAAGCCTGCCACTGCAGCCTGTGTGTGCAGTTTTAAGCTGCCATTTCAACCTGGCAAAATAAACTTTTGCCAGGCCTAAATCTTCTTTTTTATTATATATGTCACCTCTGGGCAAGTCCTACACAGTTGAGAAGGCACTGTGCAATGTACTTAAAAGGTTGGGCATGAGTCGTGGCGTTTTGCTATGCGGAACTCCGCGAAGTTTTAAAAAACTTGCGAAGTTCCGCAATTGGCGTAGTACAGTGTGAACTGCAGTTTGTGCTGGTTTTCCTGCGCTTGCGAGCTTACCATTCGCGATCGCAAAACTTACTATTCGCGATCGCTAGCGGGGGAAAAACTCAGCTGCACAACGCGAAGCGGAGTATTCTGCACTCCGCGAGCTCTGCAGAGTGCAGAAAACTCCGCAAACTCCGAGAACTGAGCAAATTCACCACCCAGGCCTATATATATGTTTTACTTTTTCATGTCATGGTAATGAAAAACTCCTAAATTGTTTTGGGAAAGGGGAGCTGCTAACATGGGCAAGGGGAGCTGACATGCAGCTCCCCTTGCCCAAAAGCAATTCTTCTTTGCTTAGTTGAAGCGAGAGCAGGTTTCCTACTCTCGCTTGAATGAAGCAAAGCAGTGTTTGCTATGGCAGGGCTGTGCTCCCGTCCTGCCATAGCAAACAGCAATATCCTGGGAGTGGGCACCCCATGAGATTGCAGATGCCGGCCCTGAGGGGTGGCAGTCCCCAGGGCTAAGGAGGCCTCCAGGAGAGGGGCAACGGGTCCCCCTCCCAATGTATGCAAAGCCATGGGGAGGTGGCGGTCCCTGGGGCAGCGTAAGGGGGCAGCAGCCCCCATGCATTTTTTGCCAAGCCCCGGGAAGGTGGTGGTCGCCGGGGCTGTGGGGGCCCCCACTACATATATACTCATTGCCCCCGGAGCCTGGCCCACCCAGGGGCTTATAGAAAACAAAGCACGGGAGCCCGCGATTCGTTTTTTTTTTTCTCAGCCGGATTCACGCACCTAGCACAAATTTGGCCAATATTATTTAGTTTAAAAAATGCTTTTTTTAGCCCTGGAGGTGCTCGTGGGCCCCCTGAGCAGGCCTGGGGGGAATTTTCTATATCAAGGAGCTGCTAAAACTTGGAACCTACCCAGGGTTCCCAACTCGCGTGTGTACTATCTCTCTCTCTATATTTCACCCTCTTTCTTACTCCATCTATCTATATCTATCTCTCTATATATTACCTGAGCTAACTATAACTTTCATTTACACCACCGCAATGCACTGCTTAGGACCTCACATATTACAACACTCATGACATGGTCATTGACATCACTGATGACATCCAGCATTAACTGTGTTTTATAAACATTTATGAGTGTGAAGTACATATAGTAAACAACTACATTATTTAATTTAGTAGAGTTTGTGTACTAGTAATCAGTGATACAATTCCTAACATATATTTTGTAGTGGCTGTGTCACTGTGTGTATCCATTTGTGAGTGGGTTTCTGAATGGCTGTAGGGGTGTGTGAATGGGTGTGTGATTAGCTGTGTGGGTGAGTAAGTGGATATGTGAGTGAGTATATTGGTGACTGGGTGGTTGTGTAAGTGACTGTATGGGTGAGTGACTGGGTGTCTGAATGGCTGTTTGAGTGGGTGTGTGGCTGTGTAAGTGGCTGTATGGGTGAGTGGCTGGTTGATTGGATGCTGGTTTACGTGAGTTAATGTATGAGGGGCTGTATTGTAGAGTGTCTGTCTGAATGGATGTACGGGTGAGTTTGAGGATGTGTGAGTGCTTGTATAGATGTGTGAATGGGTATGTAAGTGGTTGTATTGGAATGTGAGTGCTAGTATGGGTGAGTGAGTTGTTCTGTTGAGAAGCTGTATAAGCGAGTGAGTGGGTATGTGAGTGGCTGTTTAAGTAAATAAGTGTGTGTATGAGTAGCTGTATGAGTGAGTGTGTGGCTGTGTGAGTGGCTTTATAGGTAAGCGACTGGTTGTATTACTTGCTGTGTGGTGAGTGAGTGGTTTTGTGAGTTCCTGTATGAGTGAGCCGGTGGTGTGTGTATGACTATATGGAGGAGTGAGTGGTTTTCTGAGTACTTGTATGGGTCTCTAAATTGGCATGTGAGTGGTTGTGTGGGTTTGTGAGCAGGTGTAGGAGAGGTTGTATAGGGGTGTGAGTGGGTGTGTGAGTGGATCTGTGGGTTATGTCATCCGTGATATCATCTGTGATGTCATTTGAGATGTCATCAGTTATGCCACATGTGCAGTGATGGTGGCATGATGACCATCTTTGGAAATATTTGGGGACGAGAGTGATTTTTCTTAAAAGGAACATGCAGGAGAATGTGATAGTGGCCACCTGCAAATCCATTTTCAGAGACGTGTAATTTTTTACCACAGCACTGTTGACATATTGGGAAGGCTTAGCACAAGGACAACAATCCGTATGAGGCAATGTTTGACTCTTTCCGCCTCTGGCGTAAGGAAGCCAAACAGAAAGAAATTAAGCAGGCAAAACGAGATAAGAAAGCACAAAATATGACGATTATACAGGCTGCCCAGCAGTTTAAAAATATTGAGATTGATAATGCAATGGAAATTTCAGAGAGACAGCATCGTATGGCAATAGATAGATGCTATCCGGTGTTGCCTAATTCCCCTTCTGATAAAAGTAAGGATCTGGAGGAAGACCCTTTGATGTCTCACCTATTGAGATTGCCTCCACCCTATGTAGAAGGTGCTAATGCACCCCCGTTGTTACAACCTGTTCAGTTGCCTGTTGTCCCCCCACCTGTTCCGGTTCTTCCACATTTGCCCCTTCCGGTATTGCCACTCCCACCTCCTGTGCCACCGATTCCTTTGTCTCCATCTCCTGAACATCAATCTCCTTTGCCTTCGGTTCCCCTTATAACTGCCAGTTCCTCTCCTGTATCGCCTAATACCTTGTCCCCTGTCCTTATGTTTAATTCTCCTACTGTGCGCAAACGAATAACAGATACTGTCTCTGGATTTTTGTCCCCTTTCTTTGGGACTCGGAACATGTCTCCGGCTTTTTCTCGAAGACAGTCTCGTAGTCAACTTCCAGGTTCCGACGAACGGGTGGCGTTGGACTCTCTCGCTCGCAAATGGATCGAGAAGGGTCCCCAGTGTACTGTGTAAGATATCATGATCACCTTTCATCAGTGGGATGCGCCCACGCAGAGATATGTATTTAATGTTATGTGTGACACTCTTGCTAAAGGATGGGAGGATATGGATTTTGGTTTACTTCCCCAGGGTCTGTTGGATGTTCAGGCTAATTCGATAAAGGACTCATTGTGGGTTCTAAGGTTGAGGACGCTGTAAGGACACTTGTTACTTTTAGGTCCTTATTTTCTTCACAAACTTTTCTTGATTCTGATCCTGCTGTTCGGCAGACATTGAAACATTACCCAATGAGAGAGGTTCCTCCGATATGGAGGGAAGAGGTTGCGCAAGCAGGTAATAATTCAGCTATTCCCGCTCACTTCCAGCATATATGGGTACATGTGCCCTGGAAGAGATCTGATGTTTTGGCCCTCAAACAATCTTTACCGGATCCCCGTAAAAACCCTGCTGGTTACTATAAAGAATTGTCCCAGACTGTTGATGCCTGTATTATGAATTTAGCCGATATTGACATGTTGATGGGAAATGTAGTCCCACAAGCGTTATGGGCTCGGATTCGTAGAGAGGATCACGTTCAAGTATTGGGTGGTACATGGGCTGCTATAACTGCCTCGGATAAAGCACAAGTGGGTGGTGCTAAGCCTGATGTTTTGATCACAGAACTCCCTGGTAGGATTATTACTTTAATGAAAACAATGATGCCCGCCTTACGAGTTAATTGGGATAAATTAGCTGCGTGTAGACAGAAGAAATATGAGAGTGTCTCCAATTTCTTCACTCGTTTTGAGGAGACGTTTATTGATCACAGTGGTCAGGATATGACTACGGAGGGTGGACAGCGATTATTTGTAGATAAATTCGTATTTAATTTGCTCCCCGAGTTGTCACATAAATTAAAAGACTCTGAAAGTTCATGGGCTGTTTCTTCTTCTGCTCAATATTACGAAAACAGGGACAAAGAGGAAAAAGACAAGCAAGAGAAAAAGACTAAAGAATTCAAAACGAAGGTTCTTCTGCAACAAGCTTATCCTTCTCGCTCTGCTCAGCGCCAGTTTCAACAGCCTTCCCAGTTTCAGAGGGTGTTTCAAAAGCCTGAGCCCTATATTCCGCGGCCTTTGTTAGGTCCTAACCAATGCGCCTATTGTAGGGAGGAAGGTCATTTTAAGAATGGCTGCCCGGTTTTATTACAGCGTAATGGAGGACTATCTACTCCACGAGGTCGTGGTGGTTCCCAGTTAGCGCCCAGGGGTAGAGGTCGAGGTATGTCGCCCCAGACACAGCGTTCCCTTCCACCTCCACATTCTATGAACTACTTTGATCAGCAAAATACTCAGTATACACAGTATTACAATGATGATTACTATGTTGAAGGTGAGAATGATGGTCTTCATGCTAACTAGGACAGCCATAGACAAAGTGAGGGAGTTGTATCAATTCCAGTAGATCAGAATGGGCCCTATGTTAATGTCACTACAATGGGTGTTTCAGAGCCATTTCTTTTAGATACTGGTGCGATGAGAAGTTCTATTATTCACTCCAAACTCCCTGGGGCACCTTTGTCTGGCTTAACAAACGTATCCGTAGGATTTTCGGGCACCCCAGTTCATAGCCCGGTCTCTTGTCCTCTGCCTATTTCAATTGGTTCTTATGATTTGGATGCCCCGCTTCTTTTAACGACTTTTTGTGGCGAAAATCTGTTGGGTTTGGATTTATTGAAAAGATTGCATTCAACGATATATTGTTCTCCTTCTGGTGTACATCTCGCTTTGGGGCAGAAACTGACTTCTCCAATATATTTGTCTAAAGATCAATTTCCACCTGAATTGCTCTCTCTCCCTGCAACACTTTGGGCTACGGGTCCAAATGATGTTGGTTGTCTTGAGATCCCACCCTATGTCGTTACCCTCAAGCCCAATGCTAAATTGCAACGCATCCCTCAATACAAAATTCCCAATGATGGTGAAAGAGCGCTTTTTGCTATTATTTATGATTTGGTTCCGAAGGGTGTGTTTGAGGAGACGAGGGGAAATGTATGCAATAGTCCTGTTCTCCCGGTTCTTAAACGCACTGATCCTTCTCAGCCTCCTGTTTATCGCTTTGTTATTGATCTCCGGGAGGTTAATAAAATTGTTGTACCACAGTTTCCTGTTGTTCCAGATATCACTGCCCTGTTAACTATGAGACCTGCCTCGGCAGCTTGGTTTTCTGTTATTGATCCGAAAAATGCTTTCTACAGCATCCCCATTGCTGAAGAGAGTAGGGATATTTTTGGCCTCTCTTTAGGAGGCCGAAGTTTCCGGTTCAAGCGCGCACCCCAAGGCTATTGTGAAAGTCCCTCCATCTATAGCCAAGCTCTGAAGTGCCAGCTTGATGCTTTTCCTTTGCCGCCAGGTGCCACCCTTATTCAGTATGTGGATGATTTATTGATTGTTGCTGATTCAGAGGATATTTGCAAGAACGTGACTATTGCACTATTGCGTCACTTGTCTGACCTTCACCATAAGGTTTCACCTTCTAAATTACAATATGCCCACCAAGAGGATACCTATTTAGGTCATCTCTTGTCGAAGGAGGGAAGGCGTGATGAGTACAGGCCCCAGCTAGGCCCGCAGAATACAAGGGTTCGCTCTCCTGTAACAAAAGTTAGAAGGAAGTTGGCACGGAAGCTGCAAATACAAAGACAAAGTTTATTAACCCTTAAGGGTGGTCCTACAACCTACACAACACTCTTCAGTATTGCATAGAGTAGCACACAGAACTTGCGTACATGGTCCCCTTTTATACACAACAGAGGGGCTCATAAGTGGGTGGATACAACATGAGGCAAAGTTCATTACCTTTTAGGGGCATTTTCAATACAGAATCAATATGTGGGCGGAGTTGACGATTTCCTGAGCCCGCGAAAACATGGTCAAGCAAGGACTAACTGATAACAGATGCGGTCAATTCTGGGCATGCGCCAGACGGACAGAGGAGCTATTTATAGACTGTTACTAGGCAGATTACAAGAGCAACTAACACGAAGATAGGACTCTTCTCATGCAGAGCACGTGGAGACATGACATTACAAAATGGAGTCCGGACATTAGGCAACATAAGACAGAAGACATGCTTTAACTAGAGAGAATTCATGTCTTTAGTGAATGCTTAATCATATCGCTGTTTTAATTTTCAACAGATGACCCTTTCAGCATTTACTGAAGACATTCGGCTTATTAGGATAATCATCATATATGTCAATTTTCATCATCTCTTCCACCTCTTTGGTTAAATGTTTCTGATAGATGACATTGGCAATAGCTTTCTTATCAGGAATACATAATGACACACATAGAGAACAGAGTAAGGGACCACACTGGACACAGATGCAACAGGAAAACAGAATTGCCACAATAATGCAGAGACCAGTTAAAATCTTCCATCCCCATGTAGTGATCAATGCCCAAAACCATTCAGAAAAGGACCAAGTGCCATTTTCTGTATGAATCTCAGCTGCGATTTTATGCAATTTATTAATGGCGTTATAAACTGATGGCGTATGGTCAGGAATAAATACACAACAACTACTTCCGATAATTTTACATACTCCACCTCTGTCAGCTAACATAACATCTAATACCATACGATTCTGCAATGCAACGATTCTAGTAATTTGTAATTCTTCCGTAAGATTCCCAAGAGCAGCAGCGGTTTGATTCGTCACAGCCTCTACAACTCTTGTTAATCTTCAAACCTTCCTACTATTTAGGGCAGCTCCAACAAAGAAAAACAATCCTAGGTTAAAATCGACATACTGCTGTAAGCTAGTATCAGTTTGATCAACATCATCAATGGATAGAGTACGTTTATACCTATTTACAGTCACATTATTCAACAACTTCAAATCTTTATGATAAGATGCAGGTGCTAAGAATACAGGAGGTAATAAAAATGCTACATAACATACTCCGGACCAACCGGCTGGCAAACGATAGTAACCCTTATTCCCACATACAAAGTATGTATTATGGGAGGCTAAGAAAGTACTATTATTTAATCCATCGATATTTAACACAATAATACAGTCACTAACACCAACAGGAATATAACCCACACTCTGGACACACAGGTCCACTTGAGCTTGTGCCACTTGAATCACAAATTGTTCTTTCCCTACAGTGTCTCTGGTGTTCGTGAAAATGTAAGGGATCGATCCATTGTCTGGTCGATATTCTTCCCATTCCCATATTGTCCCATTCGCCTGTGGATAGCCATCTTTATCTTGATGACATTCCCTATTGAGTCTGAAAAGTAATCGTCCCACTGTAGGTTTCCGTGTGGCAAAAAGCAAAGTGTACCATGCTCTACAAGAGCCATTATGAGAGAAAGGAAGAGGTATGAACGGCGTTCCTCCTTTCTTCTGATGAGCTGGCATCATACCACATATCCAACAGTTCGTAGCATTTGTAGCAACATGGGTATGATGCAACATCTGGATGAAAGTGTAATTCAAATAAGACTGACGATGCTTCAATTCTTGATATGGAAGAGTATAAAAGTAGTGCTCCTCAGGCACTGGAGTGGTCAAAACAAGCAACTCACGGGCAGGAGTCACATCCTCGACAAACCATGTGGTTATACCAACAATAGCTACAATGATAATAAAACTCGTCGCACAAAGAATCTTCTTCTTTTCCATCTTGTAGTAAAAAGTCAATATCTTCCTGAAACTAAAAAGGTTGTCAGAACTCTTCCCCTTAGGCAGCCGTTGATTTCTTCACCAGCGGGCCAAGATGGGTGCCACTACACTAATGCAGGGCTGATCCACCCCCTTGCCTCAGTGGCTCTCCGTTTCACTAACCTAAGGGCCGTTCTGACAACGTCTTTGGATACAACAATCACTTCCTTGGTCTGAGGTGATATCTTCTTCCTCCAGGAATCGCTTGGTCCGGGAAGAGCTCCTCAGTGTCGTCCGGTTCCACAGCACGGCCTTTCTCCGCAGTCAGGATCTCTCGATGGTCGGTCAACACAGCAGGCTCCACCAATCCAGGCGGCACTTTACGACAGTGCAAAGAGTGGATCCAATTCTTCCGATTGGAAACTCGCACAGCTGTCCTCGTTGCGAGCAGGACTTGCTCAGGACCAACCCATCTCGGCTCCAGACTGTTCGTCCTTTCGAACACCTTGATCATAACGTGATCCCCAGGTCGGAGATTATGACCTTCACCCGTGGACCGATCAGGGAGCGCTTCTCGAACCTGTTGATGAATAGAAACCAAATTATCCGTTAACTGTGCCAGATAATCATTCATCATTACACAAGGTACATCATACACTGACTTCGGTTTTGGTGGACCCCAAATATTCATTGGGCGACCGAACACGATCTCGTAGGGTGTGAGACCGGTCCGAGAATGCGGTATCGATCTAATTGACAATAATGCCAGTGGTAAAGCATCTGGCCAAGTCAAAGAAGTCGAAGCTTGGATCTTCGCGATCTTAAGCTTCAAAGTATCGTTATATTTCTCAACCAATCCCGCAGACTGAGGGTGAAACACTGCATGAAACTTCTGAGTAATTCCCAGGCCTTTCAGGACATACTTGATAACGTCTGCTATAAAATGAGGTCCGTTATCACTCCACAACAATCTACAAACACCATATCGAGGGAAGAACTCCTTCAATAGCATCTTGGCTGTAGTCATTGCAGTATTGTCTTTCGTAGGGTATGCCTCAACCCATTTACTGAAGGCACAAACCACTACTAGAACATACTTCAGATTGTTAAAGCGCTCAAGCTGAATGTAATCCATCTGCAAAACCTCAAAGGGTGCAGTAGGTGTCGCAAATCCTCCTGCTGGAGTTCGTGTACCCTTTCCTGGGTTATACCTCAGGCAAATCATGCAGGTCTGCACTATCCTCTTTGCCATACTAGCGATCTCCGGATGCTCCCAAACTCGTGTGAGTAATTTGACAATTGCGGAAGCTCCGACATGCGCTAGTCCATGTGCCATCTGAACCATAGGTTGTACGAAGGCTGTGGGTAACTTCCATTTATCCATCTGCTTACTTCTCCAACACCCTTCATCATCTAATTCTCCATCATTGGACCATTGCTCCCGTTCCTTATCAGAAGCGGTCCTCTGTATCTCCAACACTTCTCTCCTAGCATCGTGCCATCTCTCTGCCTGTGACTTCACTACATACATTGCAGTAGAGTCAGGCTGCATCGTAGTCTCTCGTGCCACCCAGTCTGCTAAAGCATTCCCTTCTCCAACTTTATCAACCACCTTCTTATGGGCACTACATTTAACTATAGCAATCTTCTTTGGATATGTTAATGCAGTCAAAAGGTTGTGAACTAACTCTCCATACATTATCTGTGCTCCATGTGACGTTAGAAACCCTCTCTCTTTCCAGAGTAGGCCGAAATCGTGCGCTACTCCGAAGGCATAGCGGCTATCTGTATAAACATTCACACACAATCCTGCACTGAGCTCACATGCTCGTGTTAATGCTATCGTTCCGCTGCTTGAGCTGATTTCTGCGGTATGCATGCTGCCTCCACTATTGTTTGTAATGTGGTAATTGCATACACTGCTGAAGTCGTACCATCTGGTAGCTTCAGGCATGATCCGTCCACCCACAGTTCTCCATCTACATCTGTAAAGGGCGTATCCTGGAGATCAATACGACCCTTTGTCTGTTCCTCAGTCACAAGAACACAGTCATGTGCTTTTCGTGCTTCAGACTGAGTTTCCGGGAACGGCAACAATGTGGCCAGATTTAACGTTGCACACCTCTTTAACGTAATATGAGGAGCCAAAAGCGTCAACTCATATCCCGTTAAACGAGCACTGGTCAAATGTTGCGTCTTTGTCTGATTAAGCAGGGCATCAACAGCATGGGGAACTAATACCAACAGTTTGTGAGATAACACAATTCCCTCACTTTGGCGTATTGACACAGCTGTCGCCGCAACCGAGCGAAAACACCCTGGTAATGCTCGGGCAACACGATCAAGTACGGCCGAAAAATATGCACAAGGGCGCTGCTTGTCGCCGTGCATCTGCACTAAAACTGATAACGCACATCCATCTTTCTCATGCACATACAGTGAAAAGGGCTTCGTATAATCAGGGGTACCTAACACTGGTGCTGAACAAAGGGCTTGTCGTAATTGCTGAAAGGCAATTTCACACTCATTTGACCAGGGAAGAGGAATAGGTGTGTCTTTTGTCAAAAGGGCTAACAATGGTTTAGCTATGTGTGAAAACCCCAATATCTATTGCCTACAGAAAGAAGCAAGACCCAAAAATGCACGCACATCCTTCTGTGTGGAAGGCACTGGTGTGTCCAAAATTGCTTGAATACGATCTGGTGTGAGTGCACGCCCCTCCTTAGACAAAAGGTGACCCAAATAAGTCACCTTTGGTCTACAAAATTGCAATTTCTTCCTGGACACTTTGTGATGATGAGATGCCAAAAAGGCAAGCAAAGATAACGTGCACTGCTCACACAACTCAGGAGTGTCGGCCGCCAACAAGATGTCATCGACATATTGTATAAGGGCGACACCCTCGAGCAAAACAAAGGAATCCAATTGCCTTTTCAATGCTTGACTGTAAATACTAGGGCTTTCTGTATAACCCTGGGGGACTCTGCAAAATCTATAAGACCTATTATTCAAAGTGAAGCCGAAAAGGTATCGGCTATCAGGGTGAATAGGAATCGAAAAGAAAGCCTTTTTCAGATCAATAACTGAAAACGTGGTCGCCGTTGGCGGGACCAAAGTGAGTAACGTCGTGATATCAGAAACCACTGGATACTGAGGTATCACTATCTTATTCACTTCCCTTAAGTCAATGATAAAACGATAAACCCTGGTATCGGTATCTTTCTTCAAAATGGGTAAAATAGGACTGTTGCAGACATTATAGGGAACTTCCTCCACTACACCCACCTTAATCAGATCCTGCACAATCTGTATGAGTGCCTCCTCCCCCTCCTGGGAAATACGATACTGAGGGAGACACGGTAACACCGCACCCTCCTGGACACTAATGTGGACAGGCGGAATCACCATCTGTCCCACATCAGTATCCGAAGTAGCCCACAAAGTACGAGGGAGGGAAGCTAAGACAGTATCCTCAGCAACCACACACATCCGTTCTGTCATGGGGTGATTATCGTTTAAGATCACACGTACTCCAGTAGGGGAGCAGCGGATCGTAGCTCTGAAGTGCTTAAGCATATCAAGACCCATAATGTTGTCGGGCGTGTTCGGAGCAAGCAAAAATGGACAGGGTGCAGAAAAGCGGTCAACATGAAATGCAAGGGGTCGGGAAAGAGGGCTTCGAGAGAGTGTACCATCAAACCCTACCGATGTAACCATTAAGCCAGACGGGGGAGCCCTCGGAACTAATTGTTTGGACAGTGCACTGCGAGTAGCTCCTGTATCAACTAGGAACCGATCAGTAAAACCCGAAACATTTGCTGAAACATAAGGACCCTTCTGATCAACCGGTACTTCAACTGATTCCAACCCCCATCCAACGCAATCCTATGCATGCTGCGAATCATGGTACCCAGAGCGGTCATTCCCAGACATCTGATACTGGTGTTGCCGATCAAACACATTAGGTCTATCTCATTGCTGCACGTTAGGCTCAAAACGAGCACGATCATTGGAATTCCCTCTGAAATTCGAAAAGCCCCCTCTACCTCTCGGTGGTCCCTGACCACGTCCCTGACGAGATGCATATAATACCGGACAATCTCTAGCCCAATGACCCGACTGTTTACAATACGCACATTGATTTCTATTAACATCTGACCGACCCGAAGGGGGACCATAGAATCCTCCCCTACCTCTTTCGACACCCCGACGAGGCGGACCATACACTTGTGCTAACATCACCTTAGTTTTTAAATCTTTCGATTTCTTCTCCTCATGCCCCTTCGCTTCTTGTTCCTGACGCTCATAATATTGAGCCATAGTCAGGAGGGATGCCGGAGACGAAGTGGACCAAGAACTTTCACTCGCTTTTAAACGAGCTGCTATTCCCGGTAATAAATTCGCCACATATTTATCAACAAAAAGATGTCGACCCGTATCATCCGTAAGTGACTGACCACTGAAATCATGAAATGTCTCCTCAAAGCGTGTAAAGAAGTCTGACACTGATTCATCAACCTTCTGTTTGCATGATGCTAACATATTCCAATCAATCTTTTTAGGGGGGATAATTGTTTTCAATTTAGTCAGGATAGCAGCAGGAAGATCTAAAATAAGCTGGGGTGGTTTTTGCGCGGGTTTTCTCTCCCTATCCACATCCTCAATCTCAGACCATTTGGCCTTAAAAGCGGCTTGATCATCCACCTTCCGCACATATCGCCACATATCCGGTGGTAAAATGAGCCCAAAAAACAAATCTATATCCGCTAAAGTCATAGTATAAGAATTCAAGGCCCCTTCGACCTCTTCGTAAAAGGCCGCTGGATTCTTGCGGGGGTCAGGCAGTGCATTCTTTAATGCCATAACATCAGCTCTATGCCAGGGAGTATAAACCCAATTATACACAAAATAACCCCTAGCATCGGGGGAAGATATATCTGAACTAGTTCCTGCTCCTTTAGGAGGAACATACAAAGGTGCCGCCTCTCGCATCGGTTTAGCATGCACTAGTTCGCTCTTATCTGAATGGGAAGTAGATGATCGTTCGCCGCCGACGTGTGAATCCGATTGCTCCTTCTCCCCTGCCTTTAGGCGCGCTCTCTCTTTAAGTTAAAACGCCGCGTCCCGCAATTCAAACAGCCGTCGGACCGCATCAGGTGCCTTAGAGGGAGAAAAAACACCGTTACGTAATGCTTTAGCATCCAATACTACAGCTTCAGGCTCGAAAACATCAGAATATTTCCGAAAGGCAGTAATCACTTCATCAGAAAAAGTTTCAACAAAATACAGCTTCTCTCTATCCCGCCAATGATCCAAAGATTCCAATAATTCAGAAAGAGATAGCTTGCCCTTAAGCGCACGAAGAGAAATATTCCGAAGCTCACCCATACGCTCAACTGATAACATGGACCGCGTGTCTACCTTATCCGAAACCGATCCAGAATCCTGCGATCTCGGGGCGGATGCGCCAACATAAGGGGGCGGAGAACAATCTAATAAATAAAAATCATCTTCAAGATTAGTAAGGACAGGATAAAGTGGCTGGCGGACAGCATATTGACCCGAGACTTGCAACCTACGCTCTTTCTCTTGCCTCTCCGCCAGTTCTCTTTCCTCCCGACGCTTCGCTTCCTGGGCTCTCACATGATAATTTTTCCGTTGCTCTTTATCAATCAACGCTTTCTCACGTTTCTCTCGCTCACGCACTTCCTTCACCCATAACCGTACACATTCAAACATGTCTTGCCGAGCACGCCGTTTACACATACACTGTTCCACATACTCAATCTTACGCATATCAAACGATCCATACAAAGGCCATCGTAGCTCAGGATCCTTTTTGGTGTATTTCCTCCACACTGTGCTGTACATTATAGAGGAAAGACCATGCTTCACATACATATCCCTATTAGGAGTCCCCTCTGGGGGGCTGGAGCAGATTCCTCGAGATGTAACCGGTTTCCAAAGCAGCAGCACCACTTACGGAGTGCGCTAAAAGCAGGCATGCTCAAAAATTATGCAAAATATGCAGTATTATCAAAAATGGCACTTAAACTTTGCGCCGTTCAGATTTACACAACTTCGGAGAAATATCTCCACATTACCTGTCTATATGTGTTGCAACACATATATTCTCACAGTAATCAATACAAAATATGACCGGTCATCACAAATCAAACTCAAATAGCCAACCCAGGCTTCAAAACTCGGAGCAAGTACCGTACAACGGTTCTTACAATCAAGAGTGTCCAGATTCCAACTGCCAAGTTCCAAAATTCGCCCAAACGGCTGTCGCGGCAGACCGACAGAAGAGGTCTCAGTCGATGACCGGCGCCACCCAGAAGGTCAGTTCGGAAGGGAAGGAAGAAAACCTCGGGATGCCAGGGCTAAAACCGCCGCTGGCAGTGATCACATCCCCGTCCGAATTCCTCACCTTCGTCACGACCAGTCCTTCGAGCATCCGAGTCGCCGATGAGCCCCACGGGACGGGCGCCAATTGATGAGTACAGGCCCCAGCTAGGCCGCAGAATACAAGGGTTCGCTCTCCTGTAACAAAAGTTAGAAGGAAGTTGGCACGGAAGCTGCAAATACAAAGACAAAGTTTATTAACCCTTAAGGGTGGTCCTACAACCTACACAACACTCTTCAGTATTGCATAGAGTAGCACACAGAACTTGCGTACATGGTCCCCTTTTATACACAACAGAGGGGCTCATAAGTGGGTGGATACAACATGAGGCAAAGTTCATTACCTTTTAGGGGCATTTTCAATACAGAATCAATATGTGGGCGGAGTTGACGATTTCCTGAGCCCGCGAAAACATGGTCAAGCAAGGACTAACTGATAACAGATGCGGTCAATTCTGGGCATGCGCCAGACGGACAGAGGAGCTATTTATAGACTGTTACTAGGCAGATTACAAGAGCAACTAACACGAAGATAGGACTCTTCTCGTGCAGAGCACGTGGAGACATGACATTACAAAATGGAGTCCGGACATTAGGCAACATAAGACAGAAGACATGCTTTAACTAGAGAGAATTCATGTCTTTAGTGAATGCTTAATCATATCGCTGTTTTAATTTTCAACAGGCGACTGACCCCAGAACTTATTCAAGCAATTTCACAAATGTCTGTGCCATCCACACAAGGAGAAGTGCGTGCCTTTCTGGGCATTACCTCTTATTGTAGACAGTGGATTCCAAATTTTTCTTTGTTGGCTAAACCTTTGTTGGCACTCACTTTGAAAGACACACCCAAACCCCTTCCTTGGACTGACAAATATCAGAAGAGTTTTTCTGATTTACATGCTGCTCCCTGCTCTGCTCCTGTGTTGGGTACTCCGGATTACAGTAAGCCCTTCACGCTCTATGTCCATGAAAGAGAGGGTTGTGCGTTGTCAGTCTTAACACAACGATTTGGAGACAAGCAGCGGCCATGAGCCTACTTTTCGGCTACATTAGATCCAGTAGCCAAGGCATTGCCTAGTTGTCTTAAAGCTACATCAGCAGCAGCAATTTCTATTTGTCAGTCTGCTGGAGTGGTGCTAGATAACACTCTTATTGTTATGGTACCACATGCAGTGGATACCTTGCTAAATAGGACGAAAACGCAGCATCTTACAAGTGCTCGCTTGTCTGGGTATGAGCTGATGCTCTTGGCTAGTCATGTGCACATCAAACGATGTAACACTCTAAATCCAGCCACATTGTTACCTCTTCCAGAGGAGAAAGGTATTCAGGAACAACATGATTGTTTTCTCCGTACTGAGGAGGAGACAAAAGGTAGGATTGATTTGAAAGATACACCACTAATGGACCCGGATGGGATCCTATGGGTGGATGGTTCTTGTTTTAAACTCCCTAATGGTGAAACAACTTCAGCTTATGCTGTTACCACCTTGCATACAATCGTGAATACAGCACGCATCAGACATAATTCAGCTCAGGCAGCTGAACTGATAGCTTTGACCAGAGCGTGTGTGTTATCTAAGGGGGAGAGAGTGAATGTATATACCGACAGCCAGTATGCGTTTGGTTGGCACATAGTTTTGGTCGTTTGTGGAAGGAAAGAGGATTCTTTACCTCCCACTGTACTAAAATACAGCATGGTCAGTTGGTAACTGATCTTCTTGAGTCACTTGCTTTGCCTACCCAGATAGCAAGTGTAGTGCGCATAAGAGGATTACTGATGATGTTGGTCGCGGGAATGCTTTTGCGGATGAGGTAGCGAAAGAAACAGCCAGAGATGCTATAAGTCGCATGTATGTTGCGAGCCCTGCAAATTGGGTCAAGGAAAAATGAATGTGTGAGGATACAATAGAGAGTGTGAGATCGATTCAAGGAGAGGCTACAGAGAAACAGTTGAGTAAGTGGAAAGAGAGTACAGGAATGTTAGATGCGATGGGATGTTGGATAGAATTGTCAGAACATTAGCGTTGGCTGTTACCAGATGCCTATGTACTGCCTGTAGTTGCTATGGCACATGGTCCAGCCCACATCAGTGCGAAAGGAATATGTAAGCTTCTGGCTCCAGTGTGGCTGAACGAAGGGATTCCAAAATGTGCAGATAATTTAGTGAAGCATTGTATCGTTTGCTTGATGCATAATCCAGGAAAGGGAACCCCAACTCCAGCAGGTCATTTTGCTCCCCCAACATATCCTTTTGAGGTGTTGCAAATTGATTATATTCACATGGAACGATGCAACAATCTCAAATACGTTTTGGTGGTGGTGTGTGCCTTCTCCAGATGGATAGAGGCCTACCCCCTGAAAGACAACACTGCTTTGTCCACTGCCAAAGGATGTATGACGTTACAACGCACACTTTTACAACGCATGCACTTACAACGCATTTTTTACAACGCATAATCCATTACAACGCATGACATTACAACGCATGACACTACAACGCATTTTTAAAAAATACCTTTACAACGCACTACCATTACAACGCATACTACCTTTACAACGCATACCATTACAACGCATAATATTAAATTACATTTAAGGTAAGTATTAGATAGTATAGGGGTAAAAATTACTATTCTAACTCCAGGGGGTGCAACAGTAGGGTAAGTGTTGGATAGTATAGGGGTAAAAATTACTATTCTAACTCCAGGGGGTGCAACAGTAGGGTAAGTGTTGGATAGTATAGGGGTAAAAATTACTATTCTAACTCCAGGGGGTGCAACAGTAGGGTAAGTGTTGGATAGTATAGGGGTAAAAATTACTATTCTAACTCCAGGGGGTGCAACAGTAGAGTAAGTGTTGGATAGTATAGGGGTAAAAATTACTATTCTAACTCCAGGGGGTGCAACAGTAGGGTAAGTGTTGGATAGTATAGGGGTAAAAATTACAATTCTAACTCCAGGGGGTGCAACAGTAGGGTAAGTGTTGGATAGTATAGGGGTAAAAATTAATATTCTAACTCCAGGGGGTGCATCAGTAGGGTAAGTGTTGGATAGTATAGGGGTAAAAATTACTATTCTAACTCCAGGGGGTGCATCAGTAGGGTAAGTGTTGGATAGTATAGGGGTAAAAATTACTATTCTAACTCCAGGGGGTGCATCAGTAGGGTAAGTGTTGGATAGTATAGGGGTAAAAATTACTATTCTAACTCCAGGGGGTGCATCAGTAGGGTAAGTGTTGGATAGTATAGGGGTAAAAATTACTATTCTAACTCCAGGGGGTGCATCAGTAGGGTAAGTGTTGGATAGTATAGGGGTAAAAATTACTATTCTAACTCCAGGGGGTGCATCAGTAGGGTAAGTGTTGGATAGTATAGGGGTACAAATTACTATTCTAACTCCAGGGGGTGCATCAGTAGGGTAAGTGTTGGATAGTATAGTGTAATATTATGCGTTGTAATGGTATGCGTTGTAATGGTAGTATGCGTTGTAATGGAATGCGTTGTAAAGGTAGTTTTTAAAAATGCGTTGTAGTGTCATGCGTTGTAATGTCATGCGTTGTAATGGATTATGCGTTGTAAAAAATGTGTTGTAATGGTAGTGCGTTGTAAAAGTTGCGTTGTAAAGGTTGTTCCCCCTGCCAAAGTTCTTCTGAAAGAGTTCTTCCCTAGGTTTGGTTTGCCACGCATTGTCTGGAGTGACAATGGAAGTGAATTTGTGGGCCAAATTATGAAAAAGGTGTGTGCCGGTCTTGGTATCAGGCAGAAATTCCATGTGGCGAACCATCCCCAATCAGCGGGTTTGGTAGAGTGCTATAACGGCACTGTCAAACTTAAGCTTGCAAAGGTACAGGCTAGCACGGGACTTGCCTGGCCCGATGCTTTACCTTTGGCTCTCCTATCCACTAGAACAGCTGTACATTCTCATTTGGGACTCAGCCCATACGAGGTTGTTTTTGGGCGCCCGGCTAATGTCTGGGGAGTCCCTCGCCCTAAAAAGTATTCTGACATACAGTATCCAATGCTGATTGACTACTTACATGACCTCACCACTAAATTACGTGTTCTCCACCAACAGGTTCAAAACGCTTTACCAGAGGCCTCCACAGACCCAGGTCATTCTATCCAACCGGGAGACTGGGTCTGTGTGAAAAAATTTCAGAGGACAAGGAATTTGGAACCTCATTGGAAGGCGCCTCGACAAGTTCTTCTCGTGACACGTACAGCAGTGAAAGTCGAAGGGAAAAAGAACTGGATCCATGACGTGCACTGCAAAAAGGTGCCCTTGCCCTTGCCTTTTGACCAGTGGGTCCGTAAGGGTGTAGGTGATTTTGAAGGCGAAAGGGTCCCCCGGTTTGTACCTTTCAGTAGTGCACACCTAGATGGAACTCGGTCAGAGAAAGAAGATGACAACGTTTTACAAGAAGCCGTACCGCCACATCTCCGATTGAACACTACAGATCCACAGACACTATTTCAGGACCAAACTGTACTGAACAGAACTCGATATAATTTAAGGCCTAGACTGGTCAAGGACACCTGAGATTTTCATCTCTTTCGTGACATGTATCATCTGTGAAGGTTGCAGGGTCACGGTAGGAGTCTTGGTTCGTGACCTGTATAGTGGCTAGGCCCCCAGGACTTGCAGTGTCATAGGACGACTAATAATCACAGCCAAGTGAGTAAGGAAGATTGCCGTGAGCAACAATTTTAGAGGATGGATGTCAAATTGGGAAAGAATAATAAGAAGGAAGAGATGAGAAAGAAATATTGTAAATTAGTGTACAGTCAATGTGGCATAACATTGTGTGTTCTTATGTTTTTTAGTACCTTATTGGCTTGTGTAGGTTGGATTGTTCATGCTATGCAGCACAAATCTGTCCCTACTTCTATTTCCTTGCCTCTTCATTCTACTATCTCCTCACATCAATTACATACGCGTGTTTTTAAAGTCTGCCACTTTTTAAATCAATTACCGGGTTTTTACTGTGAAATGTATTGATATTGCACTTAGGTTTTAACAATCTGTATGTTGTTTTAACTTCACTTACTTGCACTAAATTTGTTGCCGTCTCCGCTTCCCCGGTCCAACGTCGGCTTCCAGCCGTTTGTTAGGAGGGAAGCAGACACACCCTAATTTCGGCTGATCTGATTCCCGGCTTGGGGGATCTTCCAGTAGGGAGACCCGAACCTAGCCCCTCCCGCGCCCGGCCAGCTATTTTAGTTCCATGCTGGGCCGGACGCGCAGCGGAATATGTAGGGGAGAGTAATCCTCACAGAGTATTGTGCTACAGCTCCGTAAGAATTTTTCCTGACTCTCATTCATTTTAAATTTGGGCTCACGACCAGCACTTTTCAATCGCGATCAGTCAGTGTGTTTTTAAAGTCTGCCACTTTTTAAATCAATTACCGGGTTTTTACTGTGAAATGTATTGATATTGCACTTAGGTTTTACCAATCTGTATGTTGTTTTAACTTCACTTACTTGTACTGAATTTGTTGCTGTCTCCGCTTCCCCGGTCCAATGCCGGCTTCCAGCCGTTTGATTGGAGGGAAGCGACCACACCCCATTTTGGCCGATCTGATTCCCGGCTTGGGGGAACTTCCGGTAGGGAAACCTGAACCAAGCCCCTCCCACGCCCGGCCAGCTATTTTAGTTCCATGCTGGGCCGGATGCGTAGCAGGCATGCGGCTGGCATGCTGAAGGCGCGCCAAAGGCAAGCCCGTCTGCGCTCGTCCGCCCCAAGGACGTGACAAGGGCTGGGAACGCTGCCTGACCTCAACCACAGTGGGTATATAGTTCTGAGGCGTTAAAGCTCCTTAATTTTAAGGGACATTGTAAATGCCAAGTTGTACCTGAAAAAAATATGGGGGGCCTGCTCCTGCTATAAGTGCAGACTGGACTTTCTTTTGGGCCCACCATATTAATAAATAAGATGAGCCTACCTATTACATCACACAAAGCCAAAATTCAAGGAGGCCTAATTAATGCAAGATTACTTAGCAAACATTGTCAAGATGTTAGGGACTTAATCCTCGAATGGCAACTTGATTTTTTATTTTTCACTGAATCATGGTTGAAAGATTGGTGTAATCCGGATGTAGCAAAAGCACTCCCACCGAATTACAAAATTTACAGGAAGGATATATTAGATGGCAGAGGTGGTGGGCTGGCCATTATTCTACGTGATTCATTGCATTGTTCTAGCTTTGACCTTGATACTATTAAGGGTGCAGATAGCTTAGGCTTTTGCATCTCCCTTAATGCCTCCATGTCCTTCTCAGGTGCCCTGATTTATCGACCTCCAGGGCAAAGCTCCACCTTCACAGACTCGCTTGGAGACTCCCTAAGTCAGCTACTTCTTAGATATGCTAATTTTACGTTGCTTGGTGACTTCAATCTTCACTTGGAATCTAGGCTTGCACCAGGAGCGGATAATTTCCATCAAAGTATAGAGCTCCTTACATTAAAACAATTGGTGGAGCTCCCAACTCATCAGGCAGGCCATATCCTAGATGGGGTCTGTTCCAATTTCACGGCACTCACAGTAGATACCCCTGTCCCGCTGATTTGGTCAGACCATTTTCTGATACCACTCACAATTGGGATACCACAGAAAGGTTGTTCTGATTAACAATCCTCTGACTCCCAACCCAGACGCAAATGGGCCCAACTAATAGATAATCCAAAGCTGATCACCTATGCACAGGCACTCATACCCCCTATGACAGGAAACCCAGGGAGGGACTCGCGCTGTCTCCACTCCTGGCTTACAATCGTATGTAATGAGCTAGCACCACTAGAGAAACACAACAAGAATAAGAAACCAAAAACTCAGAAGGCTCCCTGGTTCATGATCGATTTAGCATCAAAGCATTCCAATTGTAAGCAACAAGAGCGTAAATGGAGAAGGTCGTATAATAGTGCACATAGAACAGCTTATAAAAAGAGCAGGAAACTTTATCATTATCATATTAAAATTGCAAAAAAAGAGTACTATTCAAAGAAAATAATGGAGGCCAATTTAGATCAAAAGACAATCTTCACGATCGTAAAATCTTTCAACAACCCCAAAGTGTTGCAGAAAGAACTACCCCCTTCACAAACTTTGTGTAATAAAATATCAAACTATTTTGAAGAAAAGATTCTCTTTTTTTTTTTTTAAATTTTTTTTTATTAATTTTCGCTTGACTTAACAAAGAAAGAACAGAAGGGCACAAAGCTAAGGCAATCATGGTTCACAGTACCGAATATAAAATCACTGTCCGGAACATTACAACAAGCAGTCTCAACAAAAAAGGGGAGAGAGAAAAAAAATATAACACTTGGCCCAACCAATTTACTTGCTATACCAAATCGAAAAAGGGGCCCAAATCTTTAGGCCCTTATCCCGCCTTCTTCTCCCGCTTTTTAAAATGACTGCTGATTCCAAATTATAGAGGGCCAGCATTCTCGCTCTCCAATTCAAAAAAGACGGGGCTAAGTGGCTGATCCATTCAGAAGTTATGCATAAGCGAACTACAGACATTGCAATACAGAGAAAGGCAGATTCAAAAAATGGTCTCTCCATACTAGGATCTGTCATGTAGCCCATAATTACTAATTCGGAAGACAGTTCTACCTGAATGTTCAGTGAATTATTGATAAACACTTGGATATCCTGAAGAAAACTATACAGTTTAGTACATGAAAAAAACATGTGAACATCATTTGCTGCCCCCGAGCCGCACCTAGGACACCCCTGAACACCCCCACCACCCCATTTAGAAATCTTGGCTGGGGTAAAATATAAATCATACATAGCCATATAACTTTGTGAACGTAAACTGCCTGAAACTAATACAGAATTAGACAGATCCAATGCATAAGCGATATCTATATTTGCCTTTCCAAATTTGCCTCCTAATTTAGCCGTCTGGAATAGAAGATCATCAGGAAGACCTTTTAGCAAGGTTTGGTAAAGGATACTCAGACGAGTCCTCCTTAAGATTAACTCCATGAGAGCATTCTTACTTAATGCATTAGGAGAATTGATCAGAAGACGGTCTATATAGCTGCGTAGCTGTAGATATTTAAAAAAATCACACGCATTCAAAGCATATTTATCTTTTAAAAATGCGAAAGAGGCCATTTTACCCTCGCAGAGTAAGTCCCCCAGCGTAAGAATACCTTGAGTTCCCCACCTAATTGTGACTGAGTCTTGAAAGATTGATGGTAGCAACCTAGCAGCAGTCAATGGAGTGTAAAAATTTATTTTAGGTATTACCCATTTTCGAGAGATCTTCCTCCAGGCAGAATGCATTGCTGTAATGACCTTGAATTTTGTTTTTTTATAATAACTCGGCTCGAGGACCTTAAGAAGCACCCCCTTGACCTCTTGTCCTAAGCTGATCTCGAAAATAGAAGGACTGCAGGATAAGGGAAGTGAACTGCGGAGCCCGAATAATGGAGGAGCCAGATGTTGAAGTAAAGCGGCCCAATAATATAAAGAGAGACTAGGGACTGACCAACCTCCTCTGTCCAATGTAAGGATCATCCATTTAGCAGCTCTTCGAGGCATATGATAGCTCCACATAAATCTGTTACAGCATCTTTCTGCGCTATTAAGACTAGCCTTCGAGAACTCCAGGGGTATAGTCCTAAAAATGTATAGAAATTTTGGCACGATCAGCATCTTTAGCACATTCCTTCTGCCAAATAAAGAGAGATGGAGATTGTCTAGCCTACGTAAAGTAAGACTGGCAGCATCAATAATAGGAAGAATATTCATATCTGGTATTTGTTCTACTGCTGCCGAGATTTTAACCCCCAGATATGTTGCAGTCTGTACCACCGGTACTTCCGTAGGTGGCATAGATGCAGACTGAATAATCTGAGTCTTTTGGACATTAAGTTTATAACCTGAAAGCCGTCCAAATGACTGAGCTAAGTTCTTAATAGCGGAAAATGCCAGAGACACATCCCTTGTTATAATTATAATGTCATCGGCATAAGCTAATGCCTTAAAGTCAACTGCATTGATCTCAACAGGTAAGATCCTAGTGGATAGCTCTATTTTACTCAAAAAAGGATCAATATAAAGAGCGAATAACAAAGGCGAGCAGGGACAACCCTGCCTAGTACCTCTATTTATTGCAAATGGTCTTGAAAGCTTACCTGAAATTGACAGACTTGCTTGAGGAGCAATATAGAGTGATTGGAGAGCCTGAATGAAGATAACGGAGAAGCCCTTCCACCGAAGAACTCTCCATAAAAATTCCCAAGCTACCCTGTCAAACGCCTTTTCGGCGTCCAACAGGATAGCTGCAAGAGGGGAATGTCTAACCTGCGCCCAGTCCAAGAGAGCAATGACACGGCGTACATGATCCGCCGTGTCCCTTCCAGGAATAAATCCGTGCTGGCGGATAGAGACCAGGGGAGTTATAACCAAAGCCAATCTACTCGCCAGGATCTTTGAATAAATTTTGCTATCCGTGTTTATCAATGAGATTGGGCGGAAGGAGGCGGGGTTCAGCTCAGGTTTATCCTTTTTCTTTAACAGAATGATAGAGGTGAAGCGCCAAGAATCAGGAATAATTCCTCGCTGGGCATCTCTCAAAACCCGCAGAAAATCGTCCTGTATTTCTGAACAAAATGTACAATAGAATTCTAACGGGATAAGGTCGGGGCCCGCAGCCTTCCCACTAGCCAATGAATTCATTGCTGAAATCACTTCCTCCCATTGGATTGGGGCCATCAAAACCATATTCTGATGGTCTGAAATTTTAGCTGTGTGCAGACTCTCGATAAAATCAGCAAATTCGAGGTCCAATGTTTGTGAAGTGGCTTCCTCGGAGTATAGGGAACGATAGAAGTCACAAAATACCGAAAGAACCCCTTCGGGGGTATCATAAATGACTCCCAGGGGATCCTCAATCCTAGTGATGCGGTTAGCTAATCCACGCTGTTGAAGTCGCTTGGCGAGAACCCGCCCAGACTTCTCACCATACTCAAACATTGTCGAGCGGAACTGCAGATATTTAGCCGCCAAGTCCTGTCCAAAAAACTCCTGCAGTGAAGCTTTAGTCTGTGCAACCTGCGTTTGAGCTATAACAATGTCCCCACCCTCCCTGATAGTAGTGGTGAGTAAAATTTCAAATCTACGTAATTCTTCCATCCGCTCCTTAATTCGGTCTTTTATTTGTTTATGGCGAAAAAAAGAAAAACTTTTAGTTTCGCCTCGTATAGCAGATTTAAACGAGTCCCAGAATATGCTATTAGAAGTTGAGCCCCTATTAAAATTCAAAAACTCAGTTGCCCATGGTCTCATATGATCCAAATAATTAGGATCCAGAAGAAGCTTGCGCTCAAACGTCCAAGATCTTAAAATGCGCCTGTCTGCTGATATATTGCATTTCATAACCAACGGATTGTGATCTGACAATATTCTGGGAAGAATTGAAATTGAAACTGAAGATACTAACTGATCTGAAAGAAAAAAATAGTCTAACCTGACCGTTTTTTTGTGGGGAGCAGAGAAATAGGTAGTCCCTTCCTTGTCTTTGCAATAGTAGAACCACAGATCAATCATAAAATGTTCTTGGACGAGGGCTTGCAAGGCTCTATACACTCTAGGTTTTTGACCTAAATACGTCTGACCTTTTAATATGTCAAAGCTTTCTGGCATATTAATATTAAAGTCCCCGCAAAGACAAATAGGTTGGGGCCACATAGCCAACTCAACATTTAGGAAGTCTAATAACTCAGGATCGTCAAAATTTGAGTTGTAAACCGTGCAAACTGTCAAGTTAAAATTATTTACCAAAAGATGCGCAATTGCCCAGCGACCCCCAACGTCCTGACTATGCCTCAAGCATGATCCTATCCCACACTTCATCAAAATAGCCACCCCCCTTATCATAGAGGACTGCCGAGAGCATGTTACCAAATCAAACCCTGGGATTTTAAGATACTCTCTATTATTCCAAGGGACGTGGGTTTCCTGCAGGCAGAGTACCTCGACCTGGAAAGAACGAATAACCTGTGTGAATAAGGCTCGCTTCCTAGCATTGTTGAGACCGCATATATTCCATGTCACAATAGAGATACTACCCATTATCTTTTAACCAAAACATACTGACAAAGAAGATACTTTCATTTTGTTGGTTTAAACCACGAATGCCAAAAAACAAGAAATTAACGTCAAGCTTATTTTCTCCCCCAAACACACTACCCCCAACCACCCTCCCACCCCTCACCCCTACTGACCCACCCCACCACCCAAACCCTAACCACCCCCCAAACAGGGCAGGGAACATCGTCCCAATGATGTAGAAGCTGGTGCAGACTAGGCCCCCCCCCCCGAGAAACATCACTCTAACCCAGGGACTCCAAATCCCGCTATTGTTGCACTGAGATTCCGAGATACATCAACAAACATTATAACATTATAGCGTGTCAAGATATCCCTTAGCCTGTACTTCAGACTCAAAGAATTTTGTCTGGCCATGAAAAATTACTTTCAATTTGGAGGGAAACAGCAAAAAGACCTGTGCCCCTTTTAACTGGAAAGGGGCAATCAGCTGGCGGAGCTGCCACCTCCGCTCCACTGTTGCTGGGCAAAAATCTGGCCTAACAAAAAACTGACATCCCTTCCCAGATCTTTGCCTATCAGGCCTGGCTAAATCAAAAATCCTCTCTCGCGCCAAAAAATTATGTAGGCATATTAGAATTGCACGTGGCCTATTAACAGTCTGACCAGGGCGATGTTTTATTTTAAAGGGAAAACGATGGGCGCGCTGGATCTCCAACCGCCAGTCCCACTCCTTGACTTCTGGAAATGCTTCCATAAATAGATCTATGATAAACTGGCGCGTATCCTGCCCCTCCAAACCTTCAGGCACCCCCAGGACTCTAAGGTTGTTTCTCCGTGCCCGGTTCTCCAAATCAACCAATTTCCATTCAATGTCACCCCTCTGTGACTGAATTGAATCCATAGAGGCTTTATGGGTAGCTAAGTCATCCTCCAGAGTAGAAATCCGGGACTCAGCCTCCGTGACCCTCGAAGCGATATCCGTACAGGTCTTCATGACTCTACGCAGGGAGTTTTGAACCCTGCGGCATGCCCCTTGTTCTCAATATCCAAAAGAATTTTCCAATCACTCCCAGCAATAATGATTCCACAGAGTCAGCTCTCTGCCCCAGTGCCCACTGCATTACGACCTTCAAACCGGTACCACTAGAATCAACTTATGAGGCCATCATGGCCTGCAAATCAGGGTCTCCTTTAGATGCATGTCCTCCCATGATTCTCCATAAAATTATTGATATAGTCAACCCTGTCATAAACCAAATTGTAAATTCCTCACTAAGTACGGGTACTGTACCAGATGAGTGGAAACTTGCCCTGGTAAAACCTCTCAAAAAGAAACAGAATATTGATCCTTCAGTGCTCTCTAATCTCCGGCCCATTTCACTGCTCCCTGTGTTGGGTAAAATAACAGAGAAATTTGTACATAAGGAACTCACAAGATTCATTGAATCAGCTAATATTCTCCATCCACAACAATCGGGTTTCCGACCAAAGCACTCAACTGAATCAGCCCTTTTGGAAGTTACGGAGGCGCTAAAAACTCTAGCAGATAAGGGCAGGAAAGCAGTCCTGATCCTACTCGATTTGTCGGCTGCGTTCGATACTATCTCGCATGACATCCTCTTAAAGAGACTGGAGCGCGGCGGCATTTTAGGTACTGCTCTAGATTGGATTAAATCATTCCTAACCAACCGTAGACAAAGACCCTAGGTACCTTCCTCTCGACAGAGAAAATCATAACAACAGGAGTCCCGCAAGGTTCCTCAATGAGCCCTCTGTTGTTCAATATTTATATGGCCCCACTCATCTCTCTTATAAGCTCCTTCGGAATCGAAGTAACGTCTTATGCAGACGATACTCAAATGATCGTATCTCTCGACAACGATAACACAGATGCAGAAGTGAACTTTAATTGCTGTTTATCGCAAGTTATACAGTGGATGAGGGATAACCATTTGAAATGCAATACCTATAAAACAGAAATTCTGCCCATTGGGAGAAATGTTACCTTCCTTCCGGATAGGTGTTGGCCAGAGGGAACTACCCCCCCACCAGACATGGTTAAAGTAGCTAAAAATCTAGGGGTACAGTTCGATTCCACGTTGTCCTTTCTCCCGCATGCGTCAGCCACAGCAGGGACCTGCTTTAGCCTAATTAGATCATTAAGGACATTTTTTGATTTGATCCCGCTTCCAGCAAAGAAATCAGTAGCAGTGGCCCTAATTCTTTCGCGCTTGGACTATTGCAATAGCCTCTTTGCGGGGGCAAATAAAATCACAATAAAAAAACTGCAAGTGGTCCAAAACGCTGCAGCGCGCCTTGTTCTGAGGCTCCCACGCAGAGCATCTGCAACAGCGGCGCTTAAAACTTTGCATTGGCTTCCGATTCATAAAATAATCCTTTTTTAGATTCTTTTAATCACTTATAGAGCCATGCTTAAATTAGGACCTAGGTACCTCTCAGCACGATTCTCCCCATATACCACCACCAGGATTCTTAGGTCATCCACAGCTAACCTCCTGAGACCGCCCATCTTTAGACGGATAACAAAAGGAGGAAAAACTGTTGCCGTCCTGGGGTCTTAAGCTTGGAACACACTTCCAATCAACTTAAGACTACAGGAAACGGAATCCCACTTTAGGAAAGCACTGAAAACATGGATATACAACACTTCCGATGTCTGCTGCCTCGTGCTAATTTAAGCGGAACACAGGCGGATTTCTCATAGGACCCTCCCTTATCGTCTATTCCTCAGCGCCAGGATGTTCCTTGGGGAGTGACAGCTTACGCTTAATAAATGCCAATTGAAATTCAAATTCAAATTAACCCCTTCAGCGCGGCGCGGATTTCCGCGCCACGCTGAAGGTTCCATGCGCGGGCGGGGCCATGGCGGAACGGTTCCGTCATGCGCACAGCGCAACCGACGTGCATGACGGAACCGTTCCGTCATGCGCGTCGAAGGGGTTAAAGTGGAAGGACAATCCCAGCCTTAAAAGGATCTGGCACGCTGCCGAAAGATAATGATGACTTCAAGATATCTGGAAGACAGGTGATAAACTATCTTTCAAAAGAGGAAGAGCCTCCCGTGACTCTGATCTGAAGGCGAGCCTGCACTGCAGGGCTCTAACTAAGCATGCACCGGAGGAAGATCCAATGTGTCGAAATGAGTCCATACCGTAATATGGGAAGAAGAAGGTGTAAAAGGAGAGGAGGTGAGAGTAAAAACCATTTGTTACGTTCCGACTAATGGATAATGGCTCAAAAAAAGATTGAGAAACAACCGGAGAGACTGCAGATGCATGGGTGGGCAGTTTAATAAAGATTGTAAACTAATAATTGCGGTTATTGTCAGCAGAAATGTCCTTGAAGAGTAACATTGACGGCCGTTTCTCTCTCTAAAGGAGGCTTTATATTTAGTGAGCTTTTTTTGTGATCTAGTTTTTCAGCACATTGGATCCTTTTATTTGTGAAGCATGGCTGGAGCCTTTTCGTCCGTTTACTTAGACGTCCCACATATGCCTACACACTGCTTATTTGGTGCTGGGGCAATTAGAATAACAAATCATATTGCATTTATTTTCTGTGGTCAAAATATTAAATGCGTCTTCTCCTGGGACACACTGGTAAATACGAGGCATTGCCAAATGCGGTTATACTTTTGGATAAAGTCCTAAACAAGTTATATTTATTTGATTAGAAGAGAAATAAATATACCGAGCATGTGTAATTTTTTTATTTTGCAAACCTAATCAGAAATGAAAGCCTCTCTTTATCCAAAAAGTAGATTAGCCTGAAAAGCAAAACTGAATGCTTTTCATGTACTTCAAATGCTTGTATTTTTGTTGGCGTTGGGGCTGTACCCAGGGATTCTGTGCACTCAGGCAGGGTTATCCAAAGTACTGTTCACGAATCTCCATGCTGGGCTCAGGAAAGTCATGCAGCTCGACAAGCTACTGACAACCTGTTAACTCACGTGTGCTCGCGCACAGGGTGTTATGATTGGAAATTCGAGTGGGAACCCCACCAACATGCGAGTCAAGTCTGTAACGAGTACCCCTCTCCTCACTTGGAAAGTGCAGAACTTGAGTGGGATGGGCACATTGGTGCTGTTTAAGATCCTCACGTAGCAGCAGTGGAGGTGATTTTCCATCAGATGAAGTGATTGAAATACAGATGTTCCTTTCTGCTTTATTAACAAAGATTGCTTTGTTCCCGATTATTTAATGTAAGGCGTCATAACCAGTGCCCCAGTAATACTTCATCCTTCAAATTCTGATTCCGCAGGGCACAGTGTAAACTCAATATGTGAGATAGCGCAGTAACACTAGATGTTTTCATTCATTCTGAGCTACGGTGCTTAGAAGGCTGCAGTATTCCCCATGCAAACCTTACCATGTAATCCTGGCAAAGTGTGTGAGGGGAACAAGATTAGTATTTGTGCCAAGTAGCAAAAATGGCTGTTTGCACCCAAACTAAATAGGGTCCCAAGTGGGCTTGGGACAGGATGGTGTGCTTCATTGTTTTGGTACGTTATAAGCATTTGCATAGCACAATTCTACTATTTGTTTGACACCTAAAACAGTAGGCGTATGAGTGGACTCACCGTACGGCTTTGGGATTTTCATCCACTGCCTGTATTTGTTTGTGTTTGGTTAGTCAGGACTTGTTTGTTCAATGTTCTACTTAATAATGGCTCATACTGGGTAATGCCTGATTACTTAACTGTAATCTTCATCACTCTTATTCTTACTCGCCCTATTCAACCAATGAGTCACTAATCAGAACAGAAATGCTTTCACTAACCCTACCCACCCACAGCTGGGTCCTACAATGCAATAGCATTCCCTCAGCATTCTTGTAATCCAAAGCTCTGTCAAAGACCTGGGAATTAGGGAGGGTGTGCAGGATAGAATGATTGGGTTGAGGATGAGTAGGACTAAGAGTAATGAAGATTACTGTAAATTATCAAGGCATAACCTCTATGTCCTTCATCTTCGACACTGTCAATAAACAGTGATGTGTACGAAAGCCAATAAGGCCTTGGTAATATCAAACACAACACAAATATAAACATGAGCTTGATATAAATGCAAACCCATGTGATTTAATTGCAGATAATGTGATCAAAATCCCATAAAGGCAGGAGCTCATGATCTATTAGGGTGCCACAAACTGCAATACTCCTAATCTATTTTTTTTTATTAATGCTCTGAACATTTAGACATTTGTAATATCTTATAAAGGTGTGCTTTGAGGATCAAGTACTAGCTTTGCAGAATTCATCCAAAGAAATAGCTTGAAATTCTTCCCATGAAGCCTCGACACTCCGTGTAGAGCAACCTTGTACTTTATGTGGTACAGACTGTTCTGAGTTCAAATAAGCAAGCAAAATTGTTTCCTTAATCCACTGGCCCAAATTTTCTTAGAAGCCTTCTTAACTCTTCTAGGAAGGCCAAAAGTAATAAACAAAGAATCTATTTTTGTGAAGTTGCTGGATCTAATAAGATAAATGAACATGGCATGCTTAACATTCAACAAACTCAAGATTTATTCATCTTCAGAAGAAGGAGAAGGATAGAAGACAGGAAGAATATGCTCTTGCAAAGTATGAAACTTACAGTTCGCCTTAGATAAAAAGGCAGGATTCAATCTTAAGACAACAGCATCTTCCCAAAATCACAAGAAAGGAGGACGACCCAATATGGCAGACATTTCCCCAAGTTTTTGAGCAGAGTGATTGTGACCAAGAAGAGAACCTGAGAAGTAAGATGTTTTAAATGCACAATTTACAAGTGCTCAAAAGTGGGATACTCTAAAGCTCTCAACAATAAAGGGAAATCCCAAGGTGGTAATGTAGAAGGAAATAGATAGGACGAGAGATGGGAACACTTTTAGATAGCAAAACCAAAGGGGATGATGGACGGAGTGTTGAACATTGCAAGCAATCACCCCCGTCAAATGATCTGGGTTTAATTCATCATCATTCTTTAGCTCACTCCGCCACCCCATTTCAGACATGGCCATATGCAAATCAGTCTGACCCTGTGCCTCATGGGAACTTGTATACTTGATACTGAAAATATCTTGCTAAAGTTTGGAGATGTGTTTCAGGAGAAAGGGTTTCGAACATCACATCAAGCTGAAACCAGATTCTTCCCCAGTGGTTCAAAAGTTAAGCAATGTTCCTCTTAGTGTAAAGGATGAGTTAATGAGTATGCTGAAAGACTTGTGTTCACAAGACATTATTGAGCCAATGGGTTTCCCCCATTGTTGTAGCCAGGAAGAAGGGAGGCTATGTGCTACTTTATGTGCATTAAATAAAATTAATTGACATACACTCTGCATATCACCAGATAGCCTTGATGTCAGCTTCACAGGAACTGACAATGTTGGTGCTTATACATTTTGGAGACTTCCTTTTATGATAGTGTCAGTGGCAAATACTTTTCAAAAGTTAACGCATACGCTATTTGTTGATATGCAGGGTGTGCAGGCCTATCAGGACAACATCCTGGTATTTGCCAAGTATAGGCTGACCCACAAGGTTTTGAAAGTGTCACCAGAAACTGGCATGACGATCAGAAGAAAAAAAAGTCAGTTTGGGGTTCCAAAGTTAAAATGTTTAGGTCACCACATTTTGTCTGTGGGTATTTCACCTGCACTTTATCTTTTAAAGGCCATTGAGGAAGCAAAAACATGAAAAAAGAGAGGGATGGTCTCCAATCTTTTCTTGGATTAAGTGAGTATAATGCACAATTTGTACAAAGCTACTCTTGAATTGTAGAACCATTGTGAGTCTTGTTGAGAAAAGGGGTGAAATTTGTGTGGACAAAGGAGTTGTAGGACGTGTTTTGTAAAGTAAAGTGAATGATTGTGGAGGCACCAGTGTTACATAGTGGTACAAAAGGGGGTGGTGATGGACGGAGCATCAGAACCAATCAAACACTCACACCCAGTCAACAGATCTGGGTTTGATCCATCACCGTTCTTTAGCCCACTCTGCCACCCCAGTTCAGACATGGCCATATGCAAATCAGTCTGAGCCTGTGCCTCATGGGAACAGTCCAGTCCGAACTGCCAAGCCATGCCTTCCCTGGACCGGAAACAAGCTTCTTAGGACCGGTTTCTGGCATTTCAGCCGTCTTCAGCCAGGCTTGCTTGAATCCAGTGGCAAAGTGAGCAAGGGACTCACGTCTGAGCATACCCTGCCAACTTATGGCAAACAAAGCGGTACAAAAGGGGGTGGTGATGGATGGAGCATCAGAACCAATCAAACACTCACACCCAGTCAACAGATCTGGGTTTGATCCATCACCGTTCTTTAGCCCACTCTGCCACCCCAGTTCAGACATGGCCATATGCAAATCAGTCTGACCCTGTGCCTCATGGGAACAGTCCAGCCCGAACTGCCAAGCCATGCCTTCCCTGGACCGGAAACAAGCTTCCTAGGACCGGTTTCTGGCACCAGTGTTACATGCCTATCAAACTGTGCACAAGTGTGTGATTACTGTAGACACCAGCTGGACAGGTTTAGGTGCAGTTCTCAGTCAGTGGTCAAATGGAAAAGAGTTAACAATTGGGTTTGCCTCAAAAACACTCAACAATTCTAAACAGTACTACTGTACTATAGAAAGAGAGGCACTGTCTTGTATGTATCTGGTGCAAAAAATAAATATGTATACTTGGGGATGCAAATTTGAATTGGTCACAGACCACAAACCACTTGTACACATACTTAGCAGTAAAGGTTCTAGTAAAACGTCTGCAAGATTAATAAGTTTAGTGTCAAAACACCAGGAATACAAATTTGAAGTCAAGCACCTTTCTGGTGGAATTTCCCAGCTGATGCTTATCATGTATGTTCTTAGATATCGAGGTGGGCACTGAGGAAGTACTTAAGGACATGGAGCATGTGGTTGCAATTTTTGATGCAATAAATTTATGGGGAAGCAAGATTACGGAAATTAGGTGGTTAGAAGCAATTCAATGTGATGAAAATGTGAGTAAAGTTTCTCAATATATATTGTGCATGGTTGGTCTGAAACTAGATGTTATCTGGTGACCCTAAAACATTTGCCAAGATTTCAGGGGAGTCATCAATGGTTAATGGAATGGTCATGAGGGGTGAGGTTTTTATTCCACCTGAAATTTTGAGACATGTGTTAATAGAGTTGACTCACCAAGGACACCCAAGTATATCTATAACATTTAAAAGAATTAAGCAATTTTATTGGTGGCCTTCTTCAGATAACAATGTGATGGTTGTGATTGACAATTGTTTTGATTGTTTAATTTTGGCCAAACATTGTAGAACAAAAGAAGCTCCTTTGTATCCTTTGCCGCTTCCTGCTGTTGCATGGTAGAAAGTAGTTTTAGATTTTTCGTTCCCTTCTCTTTGCTTTTAACTAACATGAAGTACTTAATTGAACTGATAGACTATTTTTCAAAATTGATTTATTTTTCCTTTGTTGAATCTCTGTGTACTAATACTGTAATTTCATTTTAAGAAAATGTTTTCAACCTGGAAGAGTCACCAACAGGAATAATTTCTGATAATGCCATACATTTTGTTTCTGAGAAGAATCACTCATTTTTCAAACAGCATGATGTAAAACATCATACAGTAGATCTATATTCTCCCATTTCTAATGGTTTTAGGTAGAGGACTAATACAATTTTCAAAGAAGGCATACAAACAGCTGCAAATTCTGGACAGAAGGTAGGCAAATTTCTGAAAAGAAAGTTTGGAATTATATTGTCACTCATTGTACCACAGAAGAAGCACCTTTCGCACTATTGAGGCGATGTAAAGTTCATACTAATTTGTTTCCTAAATGGTTATAAAGTAAGATGAAGGAGCAGAAGGTTGATCTGTCCAATGAAAGTGTTTCCCTCCCTGTTGATTTGAAACAAAATGGTATTTGCACTAACTTCAACTCCTATCAGGCCCTGTCCTCAAAACACCTTCACAGCCAGCCAAAACATCACACCTGAGACTATGCTGTCTCTGAGACTAAATGGAAATGTACTGGCAAGATGACTGACTCTGGGGCCTGCAGTTTGATTTGCACGCAGCTCCCATTGGGGCTTAGTGCTCACCACACCAGTCCCCAGTTGTTGGACCCGGCCTCGTGGCGTGGTCCTGACTTCCCGGGGGTTGGGCCTGTTCCCCGCCCTAGCCTCCACGAGCTACCCGTTCGGGCCGCACGAGGTCACCTACACCTCGGGGCTCCGCCATTTTGTCGCCTGCCACGTGACCCTGCACACCAGTCCTCATGACTCCGCTCAACCCGGCCTCGGCCCCAGCAAGGCCCAGACATTGAGGCACCAAGAACTGGCCAGGGGGTGTCACGTGAACACCTCATCGCCCTGGCGGAGGGCGGTATTGATGGTACCCCCAACCGTCCCCACACACCGAGGTGCGATCGGCCTCCATCTCTCCTGGGCCGGGCGCCTCTCCTGCTGGGCGTCTGGCCGCTCCCAACCCGGCCTCTCCGCCCCCCGGGCGCAAGGGTCCGGACATCAAAGGGCTCCAGACCTATATCTGGGGTGACCCCGCCACAGACCGGCAGTTGTATCCCGGAGTCGAGAGCCTTGCTGATTGAATCGCGGCCGACCCTACGGAGAAGAACTCTTGCTTGAAACCACCACGAGCCCTGCAGACTGCGTCGCGGCTCCTTCTTGCTGAAACCTTGAAGCCCCCCGGAACATCGGGGCCCTGCTGACGCTGTCGCGGCCCAACCTCGCTGAAACCTCCCTCGGAGCCCTGCTGACGACGTCGCGGCTCGAGCTGAGCAGAAACCATCTTGAGAGTCCCGCTGACCTGGTCGCGGCTCCCCACGAACTGAACGCCAGAGCCCTGCTGACACCGTCGCGGCTTGACCCCTCCGAGACCCGGAGGTCCTCCAGCTTGAGGATAAGAACTGGGCCCCAGGTACCCTCGTACCAAGCTCCTGCCTAAGACTGTCCCGCTACCCCTTTCCTCCTAAAAGAGACACTGAGACTTTTTGCGGATCCCTTGATCCCCTTTTTGTGTAATATTGAAACCGTAACCTTTTAAAGTGCTGATAAAGAATTGCTCATCTTGAGACAACCTCCTTGAGTCCGGTGTGGTGGTGTTACTGTGCTAGTACATAATAGGAGAAGGATCTCCCAGGAGGCTTCTCTGCAGCGCTCGGCTACTTCGTACAGTGTGGGGGCCCCCCCTGAGTGGTCTCGCCGACTCCTCGGGGTCCGCCTTCCAACATTTGGTGGCCAGCGACGGGATCCGAGCCAAACGCAGTACGTACCAGCCAGTAACCCACTAGCTACCCATCCAGACAAACAGAAGTCATGAGCAACCAAGAAAACAACGCGACCACGGAGTTCCAGCCCGAACGGTTGGAGGAATACACGCACAAAGAATTGAAACAGTTCTGCAAGGACAAAGGCATTGCAACCACCGGCCTAGGTACCAAAGAGGAGATGCAGAAAGCCCTGAGGACATGGCTGGAGGCCGAGGCAGGCCACTCCCAGGAAGAAGGTCCCCTGCCCCTGACCGTGGCCACATCAACCGCACCGACTCCGGCAACCGGAGGAGGAAAGAGCCTAGAAACCGGCCTCTCCGAAGAGGAGATACGAGAGCGGGAGAAGGTCCGGAACCACGAACTAGAGCTCGCACGACTGCGGCTGGATGGCGAACTCCAGCTGGCGGAAAAGAAACTGGCCCTAGAGCAGCTACGGCTACAAGAGGAGATAGAAGAGAAGAGACGGCACCAAGAGTTGGAGGAAAAAAGACTGACCCTTGAGCACGAGCGAAGTCTCAAAGAGCTCGAAATCAAGGCAAAGAACGGGGGGACCGACACCCCCAGTAATAGAGACACCCTACCGCCTGCCGAGGCCAAGGTACATATCCCGAAAGATGTCGTCAAGGAGTACTATAAGAATGACGACATCCAACAATGGTTCAAGGCATACGAGGTGGCCATGACCTCCCATCGGGTGCCCCGAAAGGACTGGGGCGCCGGCCTGTGGGGTCGGTTCCTGAGTGAAGGTCGAGACACACTGCTCCAGCTGCCAGAGGAGGTGAAGACCTCCTACGACCACATGAAGGAGGCCCTGCTCACCCGCTAAGGGCTAACCGCGGAAATGTACCGCCAGCGGTTCAGAGACTGCAAGAAGATCCCGGGTACTACCTGGGTGGAATATGTGGACTTTTTCAGCCGGGCCCTAGAAGGATGGATCAAGGGTAGCAAAGTCACCACCTACGGGCAGCTGGTCGACCTCATTGTTTGGGAACATCTCTCCAACAATTGCTTCGTGGAGCTAAGGCAACACCTCCTCGACAGCAAGATGACCGACCCACGAAAACTCGCCGTCGAGGCCGATCGATGGGTCAACACCCGAGTCCCCCGGAACTCGATGGGGGAGTACCAGAGGAACCCCACCGGACCTCCCCGCCAACGCGGTGGAGGGGGAGGGCCGAACAGGAACCGGGACCCCCCGCCGGGGCCCCCAGGAGCCCACCTCGAGGGCCGCCGCAGCAACCCCTCTCCCCGAGCCTAGCCCGAAGAGGGGCGACCCCAGCCAGAACCGGACCACGGCCCCCAGTAACATGCTACGGCTGCCAACAAACCGGACACTATGCCAGCGATCCGGTCTCCCCCCGAACCAAAGAAACGGGGCCGGCGGGCCCCCGCCCCGACAGCTGGCGGCCGCCGCCCTGGGGGAAGGAGAAGAAGAAGAAGAAACCCTCGACCGAGGAACCACCGAATGGGAGCCGGCGGCCATGTCCCTGGTCTGCCTGGGCAGCCGAGAAATGGTGCCCCGCACCCCCATCCCAAGCAACACCCAGAAGTACCGGCAGCAGGTCACCGTCAATGGACAACGGGCCGAAGCCCTTCGTGACACCGGCGCCAGTATCACCGCTGTCCGCTGCCACCTGGTGACCCCCGAACAGATCCTACCCAATGTGCTGTGCCCCGTCCGGACGGCCGACAACAGCGAAAGCCTGTGCCAGATGGCCCTGGTCCCCTACGAGTGGGGAGGGGTGACAGGCCTACTAAAAGTGACTGTCCGCGACGACGCACCAGTAGGCTGCCTCCTGGGGAACGACCTGGAGAGTTCCCCCTGGGCTCAAGTGGAGCGACTAGAGCACCTCCGAATGCTGGGACTATCCGAATGGGCCTGCGCCATCACCCGGTCCATGACCGCCCAGGCCCCCTGCTCGTCCCTGGCCCCCGGTGCCGCCCAGCCCGAGGGGCTCGCACCACCCCCCGCCTGCAGCGAGGGGGAGGCGGACACCGACACGGGACCTACTGAACCCTCCCCCGAAGAGATTGCTTCCCTCGGCGCACTACCAGAACTGGCACAATGGTGCCACGAAGGGGGCCCCACCCGTGAGCAGTTCCAGCAAGAACAGCAGTCCTGTCCCTCTCTCGAAGGTGTCCGACAACAAGCGTCCGCACAAGCCAACGGGGACCAGACCGGCACCCACTGGGTCTACTGGGCCGAGGGCCTGTTGTACAGTGAACAGAAAGTGGCAGAACTCGGGGCGAGCCGCGTGTTGGTGGTCCCCCTCTGCTTCCGGGAGTTCCTTCTCAACCTGGCACATGACGTGCCCCTCGCCGGACACCTAGGGCAAGACAAAACTTACAGCCGTCTGGTGACCCACTTCTACTGGCCCCGGATGCGGAGAGACGTGGACAACCACTGCCGGTCCTGCCAGACCTGCCAAGCCAGCGGGAAGACGGGGGGTCGGGTCAAGGCCCCCCTCCAGCCCTTTCCAGCCGTCAGCACCCCGTTCGAACGGGTCGGGATCGATATCGTGGGGCCCCTGGACCCCCGGACCACCCTGGGCCACCGCTTCATCCTGGTCCTCGTAGACCACGCCACCAGGTACCCGGAGGCGGTCCCGCTAAGAACTGTAACGGCCCCCGTGGTAGGCCGGGCCTTAATGGGAATCTTCTCAAGAGTGGGATTTCCCCGCGAAGTGGTGAGCGACAGGGGCACGAACTTCATCTCCAAGTACATGCGGTCCCTGTGGCAGCAGTGCGGGGTCACGTACAAATTCACAACCCCCTATCACCCTCAGGGGAACGGGCTGGTCGAGCGCTTTAACAGAACCCTGAAGGGGATGATTCAGGGCTTGGAAGAGCCCCTCCGGCGGAGATGGGATGTCCTACTACCATGCCTCCTGTTCGCCTATCGGGAGGTCCCGCAGAAGTCCCTGGGGTTCAGCCCGTTTGAACTATTGTACGGACATCCGGTCCGCGGACCGCTCAGCCTGGTCAAGGGGGGCTGGGAGACGAAGCTCCCAGGCGCCCCTCCTGACGTCTACCGATACCTCCTGACCCTACGAAACCAGACCCGCAAGTTCCGAGCCATGGCCGAAGCCAACCTCGAGGCCAGCCAGGAGGACATGAAGCGGTGGTACGATCGGAACACCTCTACCATCGAGTTCGAGCCAGGCCAAAGAGTCTGGGTCATGGCCCCTGTTGAGCCGTGCGCCCTCCAGGACAAGTGGTCCGGGCCCTTCAAGGTGGTGGAGAAGAAAAGCCCCATCACCTACCTAGTCGACCTAGAGTCCCCCCGGAACCCCCTCCGGGTTCTACATGCTAACAGGCTCAAACCCCACTTTGCCCGGACCGAACTGAGCCTGCTGCTGGCGACCGACGAGGGGGGCGAGGACGACTCCGAGCCCCTAGCTGACCTCTTGCAGAACAACGTCCACGACGGATCCATCAAAGGTGTCCAACTCGCCTCTTCCCTGACCCCGGAACAGCGTATCGACTGTCAACAACTGCTGCAGGACTACGCAGCCCTCTTCTCCCTCACCCCGGGGGTGACCCACTGGTGCGTCCACGACGTCGACACCGGGGGCAGCCCCCCCGTGCGACACCGAGCCTACAGGGTACCCGACCGAGTACGGGCATGCATCCAGGCCGAAGTAGCGAAGATGTTGGCCCTGGGGGTCATCGAGCCCTCCGACAGCCCGTGGGCCAGCCCTGTCGTCCTGGTACCAAAGGCCGCAGCCCCCGGCCATCCCCCGGAGTTACGATTTTGTGTAGACTACCGAGCCCTGAATGCGGTGACCAAGACGGACGCCCATCCTATACCCCGGGCCGACGAACTCATCGACCGCTTGGGGTCCGCCCGCTACCTGAGCACGCTGGACCTCACCGCCGGGTACTGGCAGATCCAGCTCACCCCCGGCGCCCGAGAAAGATCCGCCTTTTCTACCCCTGATGGGCATTACCACTTTCGGGTGATGCCCTTCGGCATGAAGAACGCCCCGGCCACTTTTCAGAGACTTGTAAACAAGGTTCTGGCCGGGCACGAGGCCTTCAGCGCGGCCTATTTGGATGACATTGCCGTGTACAGCAACCACTGGGCTGAGCACCTAATTCACCTCAAAGTCGTCCTGGCCGCCATCCAAAGGGCCGGGCTCACGATCAAGGCCAGCAAATGCCAGATCGGCCAAGGATCAGTGACCTACCTTGGCCATCAGGTGGGAAGCGGCCAGGTGGCCCCTCTCCAGCCAAAAGTCGATGCCATCCAGGCATGGGAACCCCCCACTACCCAGACCGCTGTGCGGGCCTTCCTGGGCCTCATTGGATACTACCGGCGGTTCATCCGGGACTATGGGAGCATTGTTGGGCCTCTCACAGAGCTTACCTCGAAGAAACAGCCCAAGAAGGTGCACTGGACTCCCCGCTGCCAATCAGCTTTCGAGACTCTCAAGGCAGCGATGTGCACTGCCCCTGTATTCCAGGCCCCTGACTACAGTAAGGAGTTCATCGTGCAGACAGACGCCTCCGAATATGGGATCGGGGCCGTCCTGTCTCAGGTTGATGAGAAGGGACTCGACCGCCCGGTGGCCTTCATCAGCCGACGGCTGCTGCCCCGGGAGCAACGATGGAGCACCATCGAGCGCGAGGCCTTCGCCGTAGTGTGGGCCCTTAAGAAGCTCCGGCCCTATCTCTTCGGTACCCACTTTCGGGTCCAGACCGACCACCGGCCCTCGCGGTGGTTAATGCAAATGAGAGGCGAGAATCCCAAGCTGCTGCGGTGGTCCATTGCCCTGCAAGGGATGGACTTTTCGGTTGAGCACCGACCCGGCAATGACCACGCCAACGCGGACGGCCTGTCCCGCTTCTTCCGCCTTGACGAGGAGAATTCCCAAGAAGATGGGTGACTCTCTCTGCCTTCGGCTGGGGGGGACGCGTGTTGGACCCGGTCTCGTGGCGTGGTCCTGACTTCCCGGGGGTTGGGCCCGTTCCCCGCCCTAGCCTCCACGAGCTACCCGTTCGGGCCGCACGAGGTCACCTACACCTCGGGGCTCCGCCATTTTGTCGCCTGCCACGTGACCCTGCACACCAGTCCTCATGACTCCGCTCAACCCGGCCTCGGCCTCGGCCCCAGCAAGGCCCAGACATTGAGGCACCAAGAACTGGCCAGGGGGTGTCACGTGAACACCTCATCGCCCTGGCGGAGGGCGGTATCGATGGGACCCCCAACCGTCCCCACACACCGAGGTGCGATCGGCCTCCATCTCTCCTGGGCCGGGCGCCTCTCCTGCTGGGCGTCTGGCCGCTCCCAACCCGGCCTCTCCGCCCCCCGGGCGCAAGGGTCCGGACATCAAAGGGCTCCAGGCCTATATCTGGGGCGACCCCGCCACAGACCGGCAGTTGTATCCCGGAGTCGAGAGCCCTGCTGATTGAATCGCGGCCGACCCTACGGAGAAGAACTCTTGCTTGAAACCACCACGAGCCCTGCAGACTGCGTCGCGGCTCCTTCTTGCTGAAACCTTGAAGCCCCCCGGAACATCGGGGCCCTGCTGACGCTGTCGCGGCCCAACCTCGCTGAAACCTCCCTCGGAGCCCTGCTGACGACGTCGCGGCTCGAGCTGAGCAGAAACCATCTTGAGAGTCCCGCTGACCTGGTCGCGGCTCCCCACGAACTGAACGCCAGAGCCCTGCTGACACCGTCGCGGCTCGACCCCTCCGAGACCCAGAGGTCCTCCAGCTTGAGGATAAGAACTGGGCCCCAGGTACCCTCGTACCAAGCTCCTGCCTAAGACTGTCCCGCTACCCCTTTCCTCCTAAAAGAGACACTGAGACTTTTTGCGGATCCCTTGATCCCCTTTTTGTGTAATATTGAAACCGTAACCTTTTAAAGTGCTGATAAAGAATTGCTCATCTTGAGACAACCTCCTTGAGTCCGGTGTGGTGGTGTTACTGTGCTAGTACATAATAGGAGAAGGATCTCCCAGGAGGCTTCTCTGCAGCGCTCGGCTACTTCGTACAGTGTGGGGGCCCCCCCTGAGTGGTCTCGCCAACTCCTCGGGGTCCGCCTTCCAACACCAGTGTCAGCCATCTTGAAGGGTACTTTTCCACTCACAGTGAGGGGAGCATACTTCCAGGTGGGGTTGTTGGGCTATGTGGGAGGAGTATTGTTATCTGTCACTACAACTTCCATGAGGCCTGTGCCCACATTCACCTTTCCAGCCATCCCTACCTTCCTTCCTGTGACTCAGCTTCCCTGTGAGTGAGTAAAACAGTGCTGGCAAGATGGCTGACAGTGGTGATTGTTGTTTGGAGCACAAAGCCCTGCTGGGAATTTTTGGGAAGTTGGTACATGTCATGAAATAGTTAAATTTACTCTTACATTACAGGTATTTTGTTTGTCAAACTGGCATACACATCACATGCACATGTGCTCCATATTGTTATGGCTTTGCTAACACTGATTTGTATCACTGTGTCCTTGACAGTGATGTGTGTGGATGTGTAATTATTAACATTAGTTGACAGTTGAGTAGGTACTCACTAGGCCTTGGTGCTCCTGGTATTCCATAGATACCCTTCGGCGGAAGGATGGAACGTACCTTATCCTCCCAGGAAGTAAAGTGCACGGGTGATGCATGAGGGCCACCGCCAGTCCATTGATTTAAGGTGTGTTCTCTTGCAATTAGCTTCTTGACCCTCCATCGCACATCATAGTACCTGTTCCTGATATCATCCATTGTGCGCAGGCAAGGTGCTTCACCTTGTCAACTATCCTTACCCACATCCTATTTCTCTGGGAAAGGGAGGTCTGTTGGACTTGGTTCCCAAATAACTGTGGCTCTACTCTGAGTATTTATTCTACAAGTACCTCCAACGCCTTATCTGTGAAATGTGACTGCTTTGGGAGAATGGTGAGGGTGGGGTGTGGGTGAGTGTGAAGGTGTGGGTGAGTGTGAATGGGTAAAGGAGTGTGTGTTTGAGGGTGTCCTTTCTCCCCAAATAATGTGTGGCAGTTGTTTGGTGGTTGATGTGTGTGTGTGTGTGGCAGGGAGCAGTGGCTCTTTTGGTGTCTTCTGGTCAGTTATGCTGTTGCAAAGGATCATGGTCATCTGTTTTGCCCTTCAAATAGGTGGATTGGTGGGTGTGGCTAATGAGTTTGATTTTTTTTATTTATGACATGGCCAATGCTTGTTTTCCCAAGATTTGACATTTCCCAGTTGCATTTTCTGTCACAAACCGACATGATTCAAAGACACTGTTGTACGCATCGTCATGTGTTCGCGGGTTGAACAGGGTCTGATTCATGCCCGCAATGCTATGTTTCACCGTCCCTAAATGATTCAGTTGCATTTTCTGTCACAAACGACATGTTTCAAAGACCGCGTTTTACGCATCGTCATGTGTTTGCAAGTTGAGCTGTGTTGGAGGGAGGACCACCGGGAAGTCGGGGGGACCACTCCGGGGCACCTTCCTACCGCAAAGGTAGAGCCGAGCGCCGCTGAGAAGCCTCCTAGGAGAGGTCCTTCTCCTGTGATCGTACTAGGCCCAGTAAAACCACCACACAGGACTCCGGATCAGTTGCTTATCTCGGTACTTTATCAATGGTAGCACACTCAATATATTTACAGTGGGATCGAGTGATCCGGAAAGAGTCTCAATGTCTTTGTAGGGACAGGGTAGCGGGACAGTCTTAGTACCAGCCTGGTACGGAGCGGCTCTGCGCCGGACCTTGCGTGCTGGTCTCCAAGCAGCTCGGACGTGGAGAGCCGCGACGGTGTCTGCAGGGCTCGGGTGGTAGTTCCGCTTGGGTCGAGCCGCGACACAGTCAGCAGGGCTCCGGTGGTAGGTCTGCTTCGGTCGAGCCGCGACGAGGTCAGCTGGGCTCTGATGGTAAGTCTCAACAAGGTCGGGCCGCAACAGCGTCAGCAGGGCCCCAAAGGTTCGTGAAGGTCTTTAAGCACGGTGGAGCCGCGACGTAGTCAGCAGGGCTCAGAGCGTGGTTCCAGGATGAGTCTTTCTCCGTAGGGTCAGCCGCGATCCGATCAGCAGGGCTCTTGACTCCGGGATACAACTGCCGTCTTGTTGCCGGGTCGCCCCAGATATAGGTCTGGAACCCTTTGATGTCCGGACCCTTGCGCCCGGGGGGGCGGAGAGGCCGGGTTGGGAGCGGCCTGACGCCCAGCAGGAGAGGCGCCAGGCCCCAGAGAGCTGTGGGGCGATCGCACCTAGGTGTGGAAGGACGGTTGGGGGTCCCATCGATACTGCCCTCCGCCGGGAGTGGGAAGTGTTTACGTGGTATCCCCCTGGCGAGGGGTTGGCGCCTCGATGTCGGGCCTCGCTGGGACCGAGGCCGGGTGGAGCGGGGTCACGTAGGCAGGTGCGTAGAGTCACGTACAATCCAAAATGTAGGAGCCCCGAGGTGCAGGGGACCTCGTGCGGCTTCGCGAGGGGGAACAGGACCACGCCACGAGGCCGGCTCCAACATGCGTCCCCCCCAGCTGAAGGCAGGGAGAGTCACCCATCTCCTTGGGGGTTCTCCTCGCCGAGGCGGAAGAATCTGGACAGGCCGTCGGCATTGGCGTGGTCCTTGCCGGGCCGGTGCTCCACGGTGAAGTCCATCCCTTGCAGCGAGATGGACCATCGCAACAACTTGGGGTTCTCGCCCCGCATTTGCATTAGCCACCGCAGGGGCCGGTGGTCAGTTTGGACTCTGAAGTGGGTGCCGAAAAGGTAGGGCCGGAGCTTCTTGAGAGCCCATACCACAGCGAAGGCCTCCCGCTCGATGGTGCTCCACCTCTGTTCTCGGGGCAGTAGCCGTCGGCTGATGAAGGCCACTGGTCGGTCGAGCCCCTTTTCATCGGCTTGGGACAGGACGGCCCCGATCCCATACTCGGAGGCGTCCGTCTGCACCACGAACTCCTTATTGTAGTCAGGGGCCTGCAGCACCGGGGCAGTACACATTGCTGTCTTTAGGGTGTCGAAGGCTGCTTGGCAGCGGGGTGTCCAGTGCACCTTCTTGGGCTGCTTTTTGGACGTTAGCTCTGTAAGGGGGCCAACAATGCTCCCATAGTCCCGGATAAACCGCCGGTAGTATCCGGTGAGACCCAGGAAGGCCCGGACAGCGGTCTGGGTAGTGGGGGGTTCCCAGGCCTGGATGGCATCTATTTTCGGTTGTAGAGGGGCCACCTGCCCGCTCCCCACTTGATGGCCCAGGTAGGTCACGGATCCGTGGCCGATCTGGCACTTGCTGGCCTTGATTGTGAGTCCGGCCCGCTGGAGGGCGGCCAGGACGGCTTTAATGTGAAGGAGGTGCTCTGCCCAGTGGTTGCTGTACACGGCAATGTCATCTAGGTAGGCCGCGCTGAAGGCCTCAAGCCCGGCCAAAACCTTGTTCACCAGTCTTTGGAAGGTGGCCGGGGCGTTCTTCATTCCGAAGGGCATCACCCGAAAGTGGTAATGCCCATCCGGGGTCGAAAAGGCGGATCTTTCTTGGGCGCCGGGGGTGAGCTGGATTTGCCAGTACCCGGCGGTGAGGTCCAGCGTGCTCAAGTAGCGAGCGGCCCCTAGGCGGTCGATGAGTTCGTCGGCCCGGGGTATAGGGTGGGCGTCTGTCTTGGTCACTGCATTCAGGGCTCGGTAGTCCACGCAGAATCGCAACTCTGGGGGGTGGCCGGGAGCTGCGGCCTTGGGCACCAGGATGACAGGGCGGGCCCACGGGCTGTCGGAGGGTTCGATGACCCCCAGGGCCAGCATCTTCGTTACTTCGGCCTGGATGCAGGCCCGCACTCGGTCGGGTACCCGGTAGGCTCTGTGTCGCACGGGGGGGCTCTCCCCGGTGTCGACGTCGTGGACGCACCAGTGGGTCACCCCCGGGGTGAGGGAGAAGAGGGCTGCGTAGTCCCGCAGCAGTTGCTGGCAGTCGTTGCGCTGTTCCGGAGTCAGGGAAGAGGCGAGTTGGACACCTTCGATCGATCCATCATGGACGTTGGACTGAAAGAGGTCGGGCAGGGGCTCGGAGTCGTCCTCGCCCCCCTCGTCGGTCGCCAGTAGCAGGCTCAGTTCGGTCCGGGCAAAGTGGGGTTTTAGCCTGTTAGCATGTAGGGGGTTCCGGGGGGACTCCAGGTCGACCAGGTAGGTGACGGGACTTTTCTTCTCCACTACCTTGAAGGGCCCGGTCCACTTGTCCTGGAGGGCGCCGGGTTCCACCGGGGCCATGACCCATACTTTCTGACCTGGCTCGAATTCTATGGTAGAGGAGTTCCGATCGTACCACCGCTTCATGTCCTCCTGGCTGGCCTCGAGGTTGGCTTCGGCCATGGCTCGGAACTTGCGGGTCTGGTTTCAGAGGGTCAGGAGGTATCGGTAGACGTCAGGAGGGGCGCCTTGGGGCTTCGTCTCCCAGCCCTCCTTGACCAGGCTGAGCGGTCCGCGGACCGGGTGTCCATACAATAGTTCGAACGGGCAGAACCCCAGGGACTTCTGTGGGACCTCCCGATAGGCAAACAGGAGGCACGGCAGCAGGACATCCCATCTCCGCCTGAGGGGCTCTTCCAGGCCCTGGATCATTCCCTTTAATGTTCTGTTGAACCGCTCAACTAGTCCGTTCCCCTGAGGGTGATAGGGGGTTGTGAACTTGTATGTGACCCCGCACTGCTGCCACAGGGACCGCATGTATCTGGAAATAAAGTTCGTGCCTCGGTCGCTCACCACTTCGCGGGGAAATCCCACTCGGGAGAAGATCCCCATTAAGGCCCGGCCTACCACGGGGGCCGTTATAGTTCTTAGCGGGACCGCCTCCGGGTACCTGGTGGCGTGGTCCAAGAGGACCAGGATGAAGCGGTGGCCCAGGGCGGTCTGGGGGTCCAGGGGCCCCACAATATCGATTCCGACCCGTTCGAACGGGGTGCTGATGGTTGGAAAGGGCTGGAGGGGGGCCTTGACCCGACCCCCCGTCTTCCCGCTGGCTTGGCAGGTCTGGCAGGACCGGCAGTGGTTGTCCACATCTCTCCGCATCCGGGGCCAGTAGAAGTGGGTCACCAGACGGCTGTACGTTTTGTCTTGCCCCAAGTGTCCGGCGAGGGGCACGTCATGTGCCAGGTTGAGCAGGAACTCCCGGAAGCGGAGGGGGACCACCAACACTCGGCTGGCCCCGAGTTCTGCCACTTTTTGCTCACTGTATAGCAGGCCCTCGGCACAGTAGACCCAGTGGGTGCCGGTCTGGTCCCCGTTGGTTTGGGCGGACGCTTGTTGGCGGACCCCTTCGAGAGTGGGGCAGGACTGCTGCTCTTGTTGGAACTGCTCCCGGGTGGGGCCCCCTTCGTGTCGCCATTGTGTCAGCTCTGGTAGGGCGCACGGGGAAGCCATCTCTTCGGGGGAGGATTCACTAGGTCCAGGGTCGGTGTCCGCCTCCTCCTCGCTGCTGGCGGGAGGGGGTGTGAGCCCCTCGGGCTGGGCGGCCCCGGAGGCCGAGGATGAGCGGGGGGCCCGGGCGGTCATGGACCGGGTGATGGCGCAGGCCCAGTCAGCCAGTCCCAGCATTCGGAGGTGCTCTCGTCGCTCTACTTGAGCCCAGGGGGAACTCTCCAAGTCGTTCCCCAGGAGGCAGTCGACAGGGGCGTCGTCGCGTACCGTCACCTTCAGCAGGCCCGTCACCCCTCCCCACTCGAAGGGGACCAGGGCCATCTGGCACAGGCTTTCACTGTTGTCGGCCGTCCGGACGGGGCACAGCACATTCGGTAGAATCTGTTCAGGGGTCACCAGGTGGCAGCGGACAGCGGTGACACTGGCGCCGGTGTCACGAAGGGCTTCGGCCCGTTGTCCATTGACCGTGACCTGCTGCCGGTACTTCTGGGTGTTGCTTGGGATGGGGGTGCAGGGTACCATTTCTCGGCTACCCAGGCAGACCAGGGACATGGCTGCCGGCTCCCACTCAGTGGTCCCTCGGTCGAGGGTCTCCTCTTCCTCTTCTCCTTCTCCCAGGGCTGCGGTCGCCAGCTGTCGGGTCGGGGGCCCGCCGGCCCCGTTTCTTCAGTTCAGGGGGCAGACCGGATCGCTGGCATAGTGTCCGGTTTGTTGGCAGCCGTAGCAGGTCCCTGGTGGCCGTGGTCCGGGTCGGGCCGGGCCCACCCTTCGGGCTAGGCTCGGGGAGAGATGTGGCTGCGGTGGCCCTCGAGGGGGACTCCTGGGGGCCCCGGCGGGAGGGTCTCGATTCCTGTTCGGCCCTCCCCCCCCACCGCGCTGGCAGGGGGGTCCGTTGGGGTTCCTCTGGTACTCTACCATTGAGTTCCGGGGGACCCGGGAGTTGACCCATCGATCGCCCTCGACGGCAAGTTTTCGCGGGTCGGTCATTTTGCTGTCGAGGAGGTGCTGTCTCAGTTCCACGAAGCAATTGTTGGAAAGGTGTTCCCACACGATGAGGTCGACCAGCTGCCCGTAGGTGGTTACTTTGCTCCCTTTGATCCACCCTTCTAGGGCCCGACTGAAAAAAGTCCACATATTCCACCCATGTGGTACCCGGGATTTTCTTGCAGTCTCTGAACCGCTGGCGGTACATTTCCGCTGTTAGTCCGTAGCGGGTGAGCAGGGCCTCCTTCATGTGATCGTAGGAGGTCATCACCTCCTCCGGTAGCTGGAGCAGCGTGTCCCGCCCTTCACTCAGGAACCGCCCCCACAAGCCCGCGCCCCAGTCTTTTCGGGGCACCCGATGAGAGGCCATGGCCACCTCGTAGGCCTTGAACCATAGTTGGATGTCGTCATTCTTGTAATACTCCTTGACGACCTCTTTCGGGATATGTACCTTGGCCTCGGAAGGCGGTAGAGTGTCTCTAGTACCGGGGGTGTCGTTCCCTCCGTTCTTGGCCTTGATCTCGAGTTCCTTGAGACTGCGCTCGTGCTCAAGAGTTAGTTTCTTTTCCTCCAACTCCCGGTGTCGTCTCTTCTCCTCCATCTCTTCTTGAAGGCGTAGCTGCTCTAGGGCCAGTTTCTTTTCTGCCAGCTGGAGTTCGCCGTCCAGCCGCAGTCGGGCGAGCTCTAGCTCGTGGCTCCGGACCTTTTCCCGCTCTCGTATTTCTTCTTCGGAGAGGCCGGTTTCTAGGCTCTTTCTTCCTCCGGTTGCCGGAGTCAGTGCGGTTGCTGTGGTCTCAGTCAGGGGCAAGGGCCCTTCTTCCTGGGAGGGGCCTGCCCTGGCCTCCAACCATGCCCTCAGAGCTTTCTGCATCTCCTCTTTGGTACCTAGGCTGGTGGTTGCAATGCCTTTGTCTTTGCAGAACTGTTTTAATTCTTTGTGCATATATTCTTCCAGCCGTTCGGGCTGGAACTCCATTGTCGCGTTGTTTTCCTGGCTGCTCATGATGCTGTTCGTTTGGATGGGTAGCTAGTGGGTACTGGCTGGTACGTACTGCGTTCGGCTCGGATCCCGCCGCTGGCCACCAAATGTTGGAAGGCGGACCCCGAGGAGTCGGTGAGACCACCAAGGGGGGGCCCTCTCACTGCACGAAGTAGCCGAGCGCTGCCGAGAAGTCTCCTGAGAGATCCTTATCCTATCACGTACTAGCACAGTAACACCACCACACAGGACTCAAGGAGGTTGTCTGGTGACAAGTAATTCTTTATCAGCAATAAAAAGGTTACGAGGTCAATATTTACACAAAGGGATCGAGGGATCCACCAAAAGTCTCAGTGTCTCTTTGGAAGGGTAGGGGTAGCGGGACAGTCTTTGGCAGGAGTGCGGTACGAGGGTACCTGGGGCCCAGTTCTTATCCTCAAGCTGGAGGACCTCCGGATCTCGGATGGGTCGAGCCGCGACGGCGTCAGCAGGGCTCTGGCGTACAGTTCGTGGAGAGCCGCGATTCAATCAGCAGGGCTCTCAAGATGGTTTCTGCTCAGCTCGAGCCGCGACGTCGTCAGCAGGGCTCCGAGGAAGGTTTCAGCGAGGTTGGGCCGCGACAGCGCCAGCAGGGCTCCGATGTTCCAGGTGGTTCAGAAAGGGTTCACAAGAAGGAGCCGCGACGCAGTCAGCAGGGCTCGTGATGGTTCCGACAAGAGTTCTTCTCCGTAGGGTCAGCCGCGATTCAATCAGCAGGGCTCTCGACTCCGGGATACAACTGCCGAGCTGTGGTGGGGTCGCCCCAGATATAGGTCTGGAGCCCTTTGATGTCCGGACCTATGCGCCCGAGGGGGCGGAGTGGCCGGGTGGAGGTGGCCAGACGCCCAGCAGGAGAGGCGCCAGGCCCATGGGAGTTGCCGGGCTATCACACCTCGAGAGGGGAGGACAGTTGGGGGTCCCATCGATACTGTCCTCCGCCGGGGGCGATGAATGGTTCCCGCGGCACCCCCTGGCTAGTTCGTGGTGCCTCGATGTCGGGGCTTCGCTGGGGTCGAGGCCGGGTTGAGCGGGGTCGCGCCGGCTGGTGCACGGGGTGACGTGTATGCCAACAAGATGGCGGAGCCACGAGGAGTATGCGACCACGTGCAGCTCCGGGTGAAGGGCCTTGGTGCAGTTCAGACGGGTGGCCCGTGAAGGCCGGGGCGGGGAACGGGCACAATCCAGGGGGTTAAGGACCACGCCACGAGGCCGGGTCCAACACAGACTCACTCTCACACAGACACTCTCACACACACACTCTCACAGATGTAGGAGAGTAGGGTCTGCAATCCTATGATCACCCAGATTTTTTGCTTTTGCTTCATTGGTTTACGACTTTCTCCGGCTGTGGGCCTGCCAATCAGACCCACAGCCTAGCTGTTCTCTCTCGAAATTAACACACATGTACATTAGGTGCATCCACTAATTGGAACTGGGCCGCCTTGTCAGTCCCTGTCTCAGCATACCACAGGTATCCAGGGCATCGGTGTACCCAGGGCCTACCAGGGGCTGAAGCATGTATTATGCCACCCCTGGAATGGCCGCCCAAATCTGACACAACTGGCTGCACGACAGCTGGGGCCACGTGGTGTAATCACCCGTTGCTGTAGGTGTAGTATTCCTACACCTAAACCCTAAAATGGACACATGGATTCCTATCAGTCACTCCTATAGCAGGCCTTATCAATCCTGAAGGCAGAGTGCAGGGAATCATGTGGGACGGTGCTCTGGCGCGAGCTGAGCCCGTCGACGGCTTGCGGAACCAAGTCCTAATAGCCGTTCCATGGTGACGCGGGCCAACTACTTTTAATGCATTATAATCCTTGCGGTTATTTGCTAACTTTGGCATCACATCACCTACACATGTCGAGTAAGGTGTCATACGAATGGGAATACGAACCCCTCGCCAGTCCTGGCGACGGGGTTAGCATTCCCCCCTTTTAGAGGGACACGACATGGAAGTAACCTTGAACCCCGGTTAAAGTTGACTCAAGCCTCAGCATCACAAAATGGATGCTGCCACCAGACACAAGTCTGACCTCCTGCTGCTGGGGGACCTTCCAGCAAGGGGAGCTTGGACAAAGGGTTTCCTGTCGAGGGCGGTGTTAGCACCATCCCAGACAGGGTTTGTGTATCCCAGGTAGGCAGGGCTGAAAGGAAGGTGATTGCAAGTGGCACCCCGGTGCACACTGTGCATAGCCCGGCTCAAACCAGTTTCGGGGGCACACCAGCCCCTGAGCTGGCGCGAAGCCGGACAAAGGATAGGGGTGTAACCACCCCCGTCCTGGCTCCACCCATAGGTAGAACCTAGTCACGGGCCAGCCCCTTTTCTTAGAATAAAGGTAGGAGCGAGTCCCCTTCCCAAATTGGATAATCAGATAATCGGATAACTCCGAATCACGAACCACTTTCCACGAAAGGAACTCTTGACTATTTCTGAAGACTCTCCCTTGTGGCTAAGGAGTAGCCACCCTGCACCAGCAGGCACCACCTAAGCGCTTGCGGTTTGCTGTACGTCTCCTACGGATCAAGACTGCCCAGCTCGACGAGACCCGAGTTCCCTGCCATCTCTGACCTTTTACCTACCTCATCAGCCCAGCTGAGAGTCGTAGGTGTGACGAGACCTGCGGGACCGGCTATCTTCAGAACCTGCACGACGCTTATCTAGCACGCCCACCGAGGGACCCTCGAGTGAGTGCACCTAGGGTTTGAGAAGCCCTAAACCCTGAGCAGCTCCAGCATCGAAGTCTGTCTCCCCAGCATCCACGAGATCTGCGTGGGGGCCCTTCCGCTTCTTGCTGTTCCCAGCGTTGTCCGACCACTTGCCGACCGGCTTGTGGCCCTCTTCACGACGCTCCAAGATTATTTGCATCACCGGTCTGGTTGCTCCAGACTGGCTCTTGCTCCCCTTCAACAGAGGAGTACCACGGACCCTCCTGGTCCACTCCCGACGCCATCTTGACTCCCCCGCTTTGGTTGCCACTGCCAAGATCCGCTGCCCCTTCCTGGGCCCAGCATCATCGACAGCAGACACCTTCGTGGGACAGCTCGCCCTCCATCCTGGTCGCCGCCACGCCTCCTGGTCCGAGGAACAGCCGAGTCCGACGTCACCCACTCACCTGGTCGAGGTGACTTCAGCCGGTACCCCCCTGGTACGCACACGATCGCTGGCTAGCGGTTGAGAACTGAGTCCCCTCTGCTTTCAGGTTTCCTTCATCACCGATCCAGGCTTGGATCGCTCTGAACATCGTCACTGGTCGCCTGCCAGCAACTTCTTCTTTCAGGCTCCTGAGACTACACGAGGACTCCCGACATCTTGCCGAACTTCACGCAGCCGCAGCCTCCGGGCTAGGTAACTCGAGCATCTCGGTGCTCCATCGCAGGTTCGCTCTACAAGTGTCCAGTTCCTTTTTCGTTTAGTCCCACTGATCGGAACACTCCGGAATCAGTACCTCCAGACTCTAACCATTCGCATTTCACTGTTAGTGTAGATGGTCTCTCGTGCCCCTCGGGCATTTGTGTAAATTGTGCAACTGAAGTATTTTCCTAAGAGTTTTGTAGTGTGCTTAGCTCCCTGACTCATAAAGAGCCAGGGTAGTCTTGTTATAAATAAATATCCTTTTATTTTCATAACAACTTGTGTGGTGTCCTTTCACTTGGTGTTCAAGGGGTATATGTGATGGTAAACAGCTGGCTTAACACGCCCTCTAGAGTTTAGCCTAAGACTGCTCGTATCCACGCTACTAGGATAGCTGGTCTATAAGGTTGACTTACAACCAATCATCAATAAGGGTCGTTTGGAATGATACACAGTGATCACTAGAATAGTGAGCACTACATATCAGGCCAACTTCTCACAACAGACACACTCTCATAGACTCTCTCTCAAAGACACTCTCAAACATACTCTCTCACACTCTCTCACAGACTCTCTCTCACAGACTCTCTCTGTTGGAAGGCGCACCCCGAGGAGTCGGCGAGACCACCAAAGGGGGGCCCTCACACTGCACGAAGTAGCCGAGCGCTGCCGAGAAGTCTCTTGAGAGATCCTTCTCCTATCACGTACTAGCACAGTAACACCACCACACAGGACTCAAGGAGGTTGTCTTGCGACAAGCAATTCTTTATCAGCAATAAAAAGGTTACGAGGTCAATATTTACACGAAGGGATCGAGGGATCCACCAAAAGTCTCAGTGTCTCTTTGGAAGGGTAGGGGTAGCGGGACAGTCTTTGGCAGGAATGCGGTACGAGGGTACCTGGGGCCCAGTTCTTATCCTCAAGCTGGAGGACCTCCGGATCTCGGATGGGTCGAGCCGCGACGGCGTCAGCAGGGCTCTGGCGTACAGTTCGTGGAGAGCTGCGATTCAATCAGCAGGGCTCTCAAGATGGTTTCTGCTCAGCTCGAGCCGCGACGTCGTCAGCAGGGCTCCGAGGAAGGTTTCAGCGAGGTTGGGCCGCGACAGCGTCAGCAGGGCTCCGATGTTCCAGGTGGTTCAAAAGGGTTCACAAGAAGGAGCCGCGACGCAGTCAGCAGGGCTCGTGATGGTTCCGACAAGAGTTCTTCTCCGTAGGGTCAGCCGCGACTCAATCAGCAGGGCTCTCGACTCCGGGATACAACTGCCGATCTGTGGCGGGGTCGCCCCAGATATAGGTCTGGAGCCCTTTGATGTCCGGACCCATGCGCCCGGGGGGGGCGGAGAGGCCGGGTGGAGGTGGCCAGACGCCCAGCAGGAGAGGCGCCAGGCCCAAGGGAGTTGCAGGGCGATCACACCTCAAGAGGGGAGGGCAGTTGGGGGTCCCATCGATACTGTCCACCGCCGGGGGCGATGAATGGTTCCTGCGGCACCCCCTGGCCAGTCCGTGGTGCCGGGATGTCGGGGCTTCGCTGGGGTCGAGGCCGGGTTGAGCGGGGTCGCGCTGGCTGGTGCACAGAGTCACGTGGATGCCAACAAGATGGCGGAGCCACGAGGGGTATGCGACCGCTTGCAGCTCAGGATGAAGGGCCTTGGTGCAGTTCAGACGGTTGGCCCGTGAAGGCCGGGTCGGGGAACGGGCACAATCCATGGGGTTAAGGACCACGCCACGAGGCCGGGTCCAACAGGCGTCCCCCCCAGCCGAAGGCATGGAGAGTCACCCATCTCCTTGGGGATTCTCCTCGTCAAGGCGGAAGAAGCGGGACAGGCCGTCGGTGTTGGCGTGGTCATTGCCGGGCCGGTGTTCGACGTCAAAGTCCATCCCTTGTAGCGAGATGGACCACCGCAGCAGCTTGGGGTTCTCGCCCCGCATTTGCATTAACCACCGCAGGGGCCGGTGGTCGGTCTGGACCCGGAAGTGGGTACCAAAGAGGTAGGGCCGGAGCTTCTTGAGGGCCCACACTACAGCGAAGGCCTCACGCTCAATGGTGCTCCATCGTTGCTCTCGGGGCAGTAGTCGTCGGCTGATGAAGGCCACTGGTCGGTCGAGCCCCTTTTCGTCGGCTTGGGATAGGACGGCCCCGATCCCATACTCGGAGGCGTCCGTCTGCACTACGAACTCCTTATTGTAGTCCGGGGCCTGCAGCACCGGAGCCGTACACATGGCTGTCTTTAGGGTGTCGAAGGCTGCTTGGCAGCGGGGTGTCCAGTGCACCTTCTTGGGCTGCTTTTTGGACGTTAACTCTGTGAGGGGGCCAACAATGCTCCCATAGTCCCGGATAAACCGCCGGTAGTATCCGGTGAGACCCAGGAAGGCCCGGACAGCGGTCTGGGTAGTGGGGGGTTCCCAGGCCTGGATGGCATCTATCTTCGCTTGGAGGGGGGCCACCTGCACGCTCCCCACTTGATGGCCCAGGTAGGTCACGGATCCGTGGCCGATTTGGCATTTGCTGGCCTTGATTGTGAGCCCGGCCCGCTGGAGGGCGTTCAGGACGGCTTTAAGGTGAAGGAGGTGCTCTGCCCAGTGGTTGCTGTACACGGCAATGTCATCGAGATAGGCCGCGCTGAAGGCCTCAAGCCCGGCCAAAACCTTGTTCACCAGTCTTTGGAAGGTGGCCGGGGCGTTCTTCATTCCGAAGGGCATCACCCGAAAGTGGTAATGCCCATCCGGGGTCGAAAAGGCGGATCTTTCTTGGGCGCCGGGGGTGAGCTGGATTTGCCAGTACCCGGCGGTGAGGTCCAGCGTGCTAAAGTAGCGAGCGGCCCCCAGGCGGTCGATGAGCTCGTCGGCCCGGGGTATCGGGTGGGCGTCTGTCTTGGTTATGGCATTCAGGGCTCGGTAGTCCACGCAGAATCGCAACTCTGGGGGGTGTCCGGGAGCTGCGGCCTTGGGCACCAGGACGACAAGGCTGGCCCACGGGCTGTCGGAGGGTTCGATGACCCCCAGGGCCAGCATCTTCGTTACTTCGGCCTGGATGCAGGCCCGCACTCGGTCAGGCACCCGGTAGGCTCTGTGTCGCACGGGGGAGCTCTCCCCGGTGTCAACGTCGTGGACGCCCCAGTGGGTCACCCCCGGGGTGAGGGAGAAGAGGGCTGCGTAGTCCCGCAGCAATTGCTGGCAGTCGTTGCGCTGTTCCGGAGTCAGGGAAGAGGCGAGTTGGACCCCTTCGATCGATCCATCATGAATGTCGGACTGCAAGAGGTCGGGCAGGGGCTCGGAGTCGTCCTCGCCCCCCTCGTCGGTCGCCAGCAGCAGGCTCAGTTCGGTCCGGGCAAAGTGGGGTTTTAGCCTGTTAGCATGTAGGACCCGGAGGGGGTTCCGGGGGGACTCCAGGTCGACCAGGTAGGTGACGGGACTTTTCTTCTCCACCACCTTGAAGGGCCCGGTCCACTTGTCCTGGAGGGCGCCGGGTTCGACCGGGGCCATAACCCATACTTTCTGACCTGGCTCGAATTCTATGGTGGAGGCGTTTCGATCGTACCACCGCTTCATGTCCTCCTGGCTGGCCTCGAGGTTGGCTTCGGCCATGGCTCGGAACTTGCGGGTCTGGTTTCGGAGGGTCAGGAGGTATCGGTAGACGTCAGGAGGGGCGCCTTGGGGCTTCATATCCAAGCCCTCCTTGACCAGGCTGAGCGGTCCGCGGACCGGGTGTCCATACAATAGTTCAAACGGGCTGAACCCCAGAGACTTCTGTGGGACCTCCCGATAGGCAAACAGGAGGCACGGCAGCAGGACATCCCATTTCCGCCTGAGGGGCTCTTCCAGGCCCTGGATCATCCCTTTTAATGTTCGGTTGAACCGCTCAACCAGTCCGTTCCCCTGAGGGTGATAGGGGGTCGTGAACTTGTATGTGACCCCGCACTGCTGCCACAGGGACCGCATGTACCTGGAGATAAAGTTCGTGCCGCGGTCGCTCACCACTTCGCGGGGGAATCCCACTCGGGAGAAGATCCCCATCAAGGCCCGGCCTACCACAGGGGCCGTTATAGTTCTTAGCGGGACCGCCTCCGGGTACCTGGTGGCGTGGTCCACGAGGACCAGGATGAAGCGGTGGCCCAGGGCGGTTTGGGGGTCCAGGGGCCCCACAATATCGATTCCGACCCGTTCGAACGGGGTGCTGACGGCTGGAAAGGGCTGGAGGGGGGCCTTGACCCGACCCCCCGTCTTCCCGCTGGCTTGGCAGGTCTGGCAGGACCGGCAGTGGTTGTCCACGTCTCTCCGCATCCGGGGCCAGTAGAAGTGGGTCACCAGACGACTGTACGTTTTGTCTTGCCCCAAGTGTCCGGCGAGGGGCACATCATGTGCCAGGTTGAGAAGGAACTCCCGGAAGCGGAGGGGGACCACCAACGCGCGGCTGGCCCCGAGTTCTGCCACTTTCTGTTCACTGTACAACAGGCCCTCGGCCCAGTAGACCCAGTGGGTGCCGGTCTGGTCACCGTTGGCTTGCGCGGATGCCTGTTGTCGGACCCCTTCGAGAGAGGGACAGGACTGCTGTTCTTGCTGGAACTGCTCTCGGGTGGGGCCCCCTTCGTGTCGCCATTGTGTCAGCTCTGGTAGGGCGCTCGGGGAAGCCATCTCTTCGGGGGAGGATTCGCTGGGTCCAGGGTCGGTGTCCGCCTCCTCCTCGCTGCTGGTGGGAGGGGGTGTGAGCCCCTCGGTTTGGGCGGCCCCGGAGGTCGAGGATGAGCGGTGGGCCCGGGCGGTCATGGACCGGGTGATGGCGCAGGCCCAGTCAGCCAGTCCCAACATTCGGAGGTGCTCTTGTCGCTCTACTTGAGCCCATGGGGAACTCTCCAAGTCGTTCCCCAGGAGGCAGTCGACCGGGGCGTCGTCGCGCACCGTCACCTTCAGCAGGCCCGTCACCCCTCCCCACTCGAAGGGGACCAGGGCCATCTGGCACAGGCTTTCACTGTTGTCGGCCATCCGTACGGGGCACAGTACATTCGGTAGAATCTGTTCAGGGGTCACCAGGTGGCAGCGGACAGCGGTGATACTGGCACCTGTGTCACGAAGGGCTTCGGCCCGTTGTCCATTGACCGTGACCTGCTGCCGGTACTTCTGGGTGTTGCTTGGGATGGGGGTGCAGGGTACCATTTCTCGGCTACCCAGGCAGACCAGGGACATGGCTGCCGGCTCCCACTCAGTGTTCCCTCGGTCGAGGGCCTCCTCTTCCTCTTCTCCTTCTCCCAGGGCGGCGGCTGCCAGCTGTCGGGCGGGGGCCCGCCGGCCCCGTTTCTTCGGTTCAGGGGGCAGACCGGATCGCTGGCATAGTGTCCGGTTTGTTGGCAGCCGTAGCAGGTCACTGGTGGCCGTGGTCTGGGTCAGGCCGGGCCCGCCCCCCTTCGGGCTAGGCTCGGGGAGAGTTGTTGCTGCGGTGGCCCTTGAGGGGGGCTCCGGGGGGCCCCGACGGGAGGGTCTCGGTTCCTGTTCGGCCCTCCTCCTCCGCCGCGCTGGCGGGGGGGTCCGTTGGGGTTCCTCTGGTACTCCCCCATTGAGTTCCGGGGGACCCGGGAGTTGACCCATCGATCGGCCTCGACGGCAAGTTTTCGCGGGTCGGTCATTTTGCTGTCGAGGAGGTGCTGTCTCAGTTCCACGAAGCAATTGTTGGAGAGATGTTCCCACACGATGAGGTCGACCAACTGCCCGTAGGTGGTTACTTTGCTCCCTTTGATCCACCCTTCTAGGGCCCGACTGAAAAAGTCCACATATTCCACCCATGTGGTACCCGGGATTTTCTTGCAGTCTCTGAACCGCTGGCGATACATTTCCGCGGTTAGCCCGTAGCGGGTGAGCAGGGCCTCCTTCATGTGATCGTAGGAGGTCATCACCTCCTCCGGCAGCTGGAGCAGCGTGTCTCGACCCTCACTCTGGAACCGCCCCCACAGGCCCGCGCCCTAGTCTTCTCGGGGCACCCGATGAGAGGTCATGGCCACCTTGTAGGCCTTGAACCATTGTTGGATGTCGTCATTCTTGTAATACTCCTTGACGACCTCTTTCGGGATATGTACCTTGGTCTCGGAAGGCGGTAGAGTGTCTCTAGTACTGGGGGCATTGGTCCCTCCGTTCTTGGCCTTGATCTCGAGCTCCTTGAGACTGCGCTCGTGCTCAAGAGTCAGTTTCTTCTCCTCCAACTCCCGGTGTCGTCTCTTCTCCTCTATCTCCTCTTGAAGCCGTAGCTGCTCTAGGGCCAGTTTCTTTTCTGCCAGCTGGAGTTCGCCGTCCAGCCGCAGTCGTGTGAGCTCTAGCTCGTGGCTCCGGACCTTCTCCCGCTCTCGTATTTCGTCTTCGGAGAGGCCGGTTTCTAGGCTCTTTCTTCCTCCGGTTGCCGGAGTCAGTGCGGTTGATGTGGTCTCAGTCAGGGGCAAGGGATCTTCTTCCTGGGAGGGGCCTGCCCCGGCCTCCCACCATGCCCTTAGCGCTTTCTGCATCTCCTCTTTGGTACCTAGGCCGGTGGTTGCAATGCCTTTGTCCTTGCAGAACTGTTTAACTCTTTGTGCGTATATTCCTCCAGCCGTTCGGGCTGGAACAACATTGTCGCGTTGTTTTCCTGGCTGCTCATGATGCCGTTCGTTTGGATGGGTAGCTAGTGGGTACTGGCTGGTACGTACTGCGTTCGGCTCGGATCCCGTCGCTGGCCACCAAATGTTGGAAGGCGCACCCCGAGGAGTCGGCGAGACCACCAAAGGGGGGCCCTCACACTGCACGAAGTAGCCGAGCGCTGCCAAGAAGTCTCCTGAGAGATCCTTCTCCTATCACGTACTAGCACAGTAACACCACCACACAGGACTCAAGGAGGTTGTCTTGCGACAAGCAATTCTTTATCAGCAATAAAAAGGTTACGAGGTCAATATTTACACGAAGGGATCGAGGGATCCACCAAAAGTCTCAGTGTCTCTTTGGAAGGGTAGGGGTAGCGGGACAGTCTTTGGCAGGAATGCGGTACGAGGGTACCTGGGACCCAGTTCTTATCCTCAAGCTGGAGGACCTCCGGATCTCGGATGGGTCGAGCCGCGACGGCGTCAGCAGGGCTCTGGCGTACAGTTCGTGGAGAGCCGCGATTCAATCAGCAGGGCTCTCAAGATGGTTTCTGCTCAGCTCGAGACGCGACGTCGTCAGCAGGGCTCCGAGGAAGGTTTCAGCGAGGTTGGGCCGCGACAGCGTCAGCAGGGCTCCGATGTTCCAGGTGGTTCAAAAGGGTTCACAAGAAGGAGCCGCGACGCAGTCAGCAGGGCTCGTGATGGTTCCGACAAGAGTTCTTCTCCATAGGGTCAGCCGCGATTCAATCAGCAGGGCTCTCGACTCCGGGATACAACTGCCGATCTGTGGCGGGGTCGCCCCAGATATAGGTCTGGAGCCCTTTGATGTCCGGACCCATGCGCCCGGGGGGGGGGCGGAGAGGCCGGGTGGAGGTGGCCAGACGCCCAGCAGGAGAGGCGCCAGGCCCAAGGGAGTTGCAGGGTGATCACACCTCGAGAGGGGAGGGCAGTTGGGGGTCCCATCGATACTGTCCTCCGCCGGGGGCGATGAATGGTTCCTGCGGCACCCCCTGGCCAGTCCGTGGTGCCGGGATGTCGGGGCTTCGCTGGGGTCGAGGCCGGGTTGAGCGGGGTCGCGCTGGCTGGTGCACAGAGTCACGTGGATGCCAACAAGATGGCGGAGCCACGAGGGGTATGCGACCGCGTGCAGCTCAGGATGAAGGGCCTTGGTGCAGTTCAGACGGTTGGCCCGTGAAGGCCGGGTCGGGGAACGGGCACAATCCATGGGGTTAAGGACCACGCCACAAGGCCGGGTCCAACACTCTCTTACAGACCCTCACAGACACTCTCTCACAGACTATCTCACACAGACTCTCTCTCAATCTCACAGACTCACTCTCACAGACTCACTCTCATAGACTCACTCTCACACACACTCTCTCACAGACTCACTCTCACAGACTCACTCTCACAGACACTCTCACACAGACACTCTCACTCTCACAGGCTCACTCTCACAGACACTCTCACAGACACTTTCTCACAGACACTGTCTCACAGACTCTCTCACAGACACAGAGACTCTCACAGCCACTCTCTCACAGACTCTCACAACCACTCACTCACAGACACTCTCTCACAGACACTCTCACACAGACGCTCTCTCTCTCTCACAGACTCACTCTCACAGACACTCTCACAGACACTCTCTCACAGACACGCTCTCACAGACTCTTTCATAGACACAGAGACTCTCACAGACACTCTCTCACAGTCACTCTCTCACAGACTCTCTCTCACAGACTCTCTCTCACAGACACTCTCACAGACTCTCACAGACTCTCTCTCAAAGACTCTCTCATAGACTCTCTCTCACATACTCTCTCTCACACTCTCTCACAGACTCTCTCTAACAAACTCTCTCACAGACACTCTCACAGACACTCTCACAGGCACTCTCACAGACACTCTCTCAGAGACTCTCACAGCCACTCTCTCACAGACACTCTCTCACAGACTCTCTCTCACAGACTCTCTCTCACAGACACTCTCACAGACTCTCGCAGACTCTCTCTTACAGACTCTCTCATAGACTCACTCTCACAGACTCTCTCTCACACTCTCTCACAGACTCTCTCTAACAAACTCTCTCACAGACACTCTCACAGACACTCTCAAATACACTCACAGACACTCTCACAGTCACTCTCTTACAGACTCTCTCTCACAGACTCACTCTCACAGACACTGTCACAGACACTCTCTCACAGACACGCTCTCACAGACTCTTTCACAGACACAGAGACTCTCACAGACACTCTCTCACAGTCACTCTCTCACATACTCTCTCTCACAGGCACTCTCACACAGACACTCTCACTTTCACAGACTCACTCTCACAGACACTCTCACAGACACAGAGACTCTCACAGACACTCTCTCACAGACTCTCACAGACACTCTCTCACAGACTCACTCTCACAGACACTCACAGACACTCTCTCAAAGACACTCTCTCACACAGACTCACTCTCACACAGACACTCTGACACACACACTCTCACAGACACACTCTCATAGACTCTCTCTCAAAGACACTCTCACACACACTCTCTCACACTCTCTCACAGACTCTCTCTCACAGACTCTCTCTCACAGACCCTCACAGACACTCTCTCACAGACTATCTCACACAGACTCTCTCTCACTCTCACACACACTCTCTCACAGACTCACTCTCACAGACTCACTCTCACAGACACTCTCACACAGACACTCTCACTCTCACAGGATCACTCTCACAGACACTCTCACAGACACTTTCTCACAGACACTGTCTCACAGACTCTCTCACAGACACAGAGACTCTCACAGCCACTCTCTCACAGACTCTCACAGCCACTCACTCACAGACACTCTCTCACAAACACTCTCACACAGACGCTCTCTCTCTCTCACAGACTCACTCTCACAGACACTCTCACAGACACTCTCTCACAGACACGCTCTCACAGACTCTTTCATAGACACAGAGACTCTCGCAGACACTCTCTCACAGTCACTCTTTCACAGACTCTCTCTCACAGACTCTCTCTCACAGACACTCTGACAGACTCTCACAGACTCTCTCTCACAGACTCTCTCATAGACTCTCTCTCACAGACTCTCTCTCACACTCTCTCACAGACTCTCTCTAACAAACTCTCTCACAGACTGTTGGACCCGGCCTCGTGGCGTGGTCCTTAACCCCATGGATTGTGCCCGTTCCCCGACCCGGCCTTCACGGGCCACCCGTCTGAACTACACCAAGGCCCTTCATCCTGAGCTGCACGCGGTCGCATACCCCTCGTGGCTCCGCCATCTTGTTGACATCCACGTGACTCTGTGCACCAGCCAGCGCGACCCCGCTCAACCCGGCCTCGACCCCAGCGAAGCCCCGACATCCCGGCACCACGGACTGGCCAGGGGGTGCCGCAGGAACCATTCATCGCCCCCGGCGGAGGACAGTATCGATGGGACCCCCAACTGTCCTCCCCTCTCGAGGTGTGATCGCCCTGCAACTCCCTTGGGCCTGGCGCCTCTCCTGCTGGGCGTCTGGCCACCTCCACCCGGCCTCTCCGCCCCCCCCGGGCGCATGGGTCCGGACATCAAAGGGCTCCAGACCTATATCTGGGGCGACGCCGCCACAGATCGGCAGTTGTATCCCGGAGTCGAGAGCCCTGCTGATTGAATCGTGGCTGACCCTACGGAGAAGAACTCTTGTCGGAACCATCATGAGCCCTGCTGACTGCATCGCGGCTCCTTCTTGTGAACACTTTGAACCACCTGGAACATCGGAGCCCTGCTGACGCTGTCGCGGCCCAACCTCGCTGAAACCTTCCTCGGAGCCCTGCTGACGACGTCGTGGCTCGAGCTGAGCAGAAACCATCTTGAGAGCCCTGCTGATTGAATCGCGGCTGTCCCTGAACTGTACGCCAGAGCCCTGCTGACGCCGTCGCGGCTCGACCCCTCCGAGATCCGGAGGTCCTCCAGCTTGAGGATAAGAACTGGGCCCCAGGTACCCTCGTACCGCATTCCTGCCAAAGACTGTCCCGCTACCCCTACCCTTCCAAAGAGACACTGAGACTTTTGGTGGATCCCTCGATCCCTTCGTGTAAATATTGACCTCGTAACCTTTTTATTGCTGATAAAGAATTGCTTGTCGTAAGACAACCTCCGTGAGTCCTGTGTGGTGGTGTTACTGTGCTAGTAGGTGATAGGAGAAGGATCTCTCAGGAGACTTCTCGGCAGCGCTGGGCTACTTCATACAGTGTGAGGGCCCCCCTTGGTGGTCTCGCCGACTCCCCGGGGTACGCCTTCCAACACAGACACTCTCACAGACACTCTCACAGACACTCTCTCAGAGACTCTCACAGCCACTCTCTCACAGACACTCTCTCACAGACACTCTCACACAGACACTCTCTCTCTCTCACAGACTCACTCTCACAGACACTCTCACAGACACTCTCTCACAGACACGCTCCCACGGACTCTTTCACAGACACAGAGACTCTCACAGACACTCTCTCACAGTCACTCTCTCACAGACTCTCTCTTACAGACTCTCTCATAGACTCTCTCTCACAGACTCTCTCTCACACTCTCTCACAGACTCTCTCTAACAAACTCTCTCACAGACACTCTCACAGACACTCTCACATACACTCACAGACACTCTCACAGTCACTCTCTTACAGACACTCTCTCACAGACTCTCTCTCACAGACACTCTCACAGACTCTCTCACAGAATCTCTCATAGACTCTCTCGCACAGACTCTCTTTCACAGACTCTCTCACAGACTCTCTCTCACAGACTCTCTCACAGACACTCTCTCACAGACACTCTCACATACACTCACAGACACTTTCTCACACTCTCTCACAGAAATACTCTCTCACAGACACTCTCACAGACACACACTCTCTCACAGACACTTTCTCACAGACACTCTTTCTCAGACTCTCTCACAGACACAGATAGACTCTCACAGACACTCTCTCACAGACTCTCACAGACACTCTCTCACAGACACTCTCTCACAAACTCTCTCTCACAGACTCACTCTCACAGACTCACTCTCACAGACACTCTCTCACAGACACACTCTCACAGACTCTCTCTCACAGACACTCTCACACACACTCTCTCACAGACTCTCTCTCACAGACTCTCTCTCATAGACTCTCACAGACACTCTCTCATAGACTATCTCACACAGACTCTCTCTCAAACTCACAGACTCACTCTCACAGACTCTCTCACAGACTCACTCTCACAGACTCACTCTCATAGACTCACTCTCACAGACACACTCTCACAGACTCACTCTCACAGACTCACTCTCACAGACACTGTCACACAGACACTCTCACTCTCACAGGCTCACTCTCACAGACACTCTCACAGACACTCTCTCACAGACACTGTCTCACAGACTCTCTCGCAGACACAGAGACTCTCACAGACACTCTCTCACGGAATCTCACAGCCACTCTCTCACAGCCACTCTCTCACAGACACTCTCACAGAGACATTCTCTCTCTCACAGACTCACTCTCACAGACACTCTTGATGAATACAGGCCCCAGCTAGGCCCGCAGGACACAAGGGTTCGCTCTCCTGTAATGGAATCTATAAGGAAGTTGGCACGGAAACTGCAAAGTACAAAGACAGCATTTATTAACCCTTAAGGGTGGTCCTACAATCCACACAACACTCTTCAGTATTGCATAGAGTAGCACAAAGAACTTACGTACATGGTCCCCTTTTATACAGAATAGAGGGGCTCATAAGTGGGTGGATACAACATGAGGCCGAAGAACATTACCATTTATGGTCATTTTCGATACTGAATCAATATGTGGGCGGAACTAACACACTCCTTGAGCCCGCGAAAACATGGTCAAGCAAGGCTAACTGATAACAGATGTGGTCAAGTCTGGGCATGTGCCAGATAGACAAAGGAGCTATTTATAGACTGTTACTAGGCAGATTACAAGAGCAACTAACACAGAGGTTGGACTCTTCTCGTGGGGAACACGTGGAAGCATAACAATACAAAATGGAGTCCAAACTTCGGTCAACATAACGGAGAAAACATGATCTAGAGAAGGGAATTAATGTCTTTAGTAAATGCTTAATCACATCGTCGTTTCAATTTACAACACTCTCACAGACACTCTCTCACAGACACGCTCTCACAGACTCTTTCACAGACACAGAGACTCTCACAGACACTCTCTCACAGTCACTCTCTCACATACTCTCTCTCACAGGCACTCTCACACAGACACTCTCACTTTCACAGACTCACTCTCACAGACACTCTCACTGACACTCTCTCACAGACACTCTCTCACAGACTCTCTCACAGACACAAAGACTCTCACAGACACTTTCTCACAGACTCTCACAGACACTCTCTCACAGACTCACTCTCACAGACACTCACTGACACTCTCTCACAGACACTCTCTCACACAGACTCACTCTCACACAGACACTCTCACACACACACTCTCACAGACTCTCTCTCAAAGACACTCTCACACACACTCTCTCACAGACTATCTCTCACAGACTCTCTCTCACAGACTCTCACAGACACTCTCTCACAGACTATCTCACACAGACTCTCTCTCAATCTCACAGACTCACTCTCACAGACTCTCTCACAGACTCACTCTCACAGACTCACTCTCATAGACTCACTCTCACACACACTCTCTCACAGACTCACTCTCACAGACTCACTCTCACAGACACTCTCACACAGACACTCTCACTATCACAGGCTCACTCTCACAGACACTCTCTCACAGACACTCTCACACAGACATTCTCTCTCAGAGACACTCTCACAGACACTCTCTCACAGACACGCTCTCACAGACTCTTTCACAGACACAGAGACTCTCACAGACACTCTCTCACAGTCACTCTCTCACATACTCTCTCTCACAGGCACTCTCACACAGACACTCTCACTTTCACAGACTCACTCTCACAGTCACTCTCACTGACACTCTCTCACAGACACTCTCTCACAGACTCTCTCACAGACACAGAGACTCTCACAGACACTCTCTCACAGACTCTCTCAGACACTCTCTCACACAGACTCACTCTCACACAGACACTCTCACACACACACTCTCACAGACTCTCTCTCAAAGACACTCTCTCACAGACTATCTCTTACAGACTCTCTCTCACAGACTCTCACAGACACTCTCTCACAGACTATCTCACACAGACTCTCTCTCAATCTCACAGACTCACTTTCACAGACTCTCTCACAGACTCACTCTCACAGACTCACTCTCATAGACTCACTCTCACACACACTCTCTCACAGACGCACTCTCACAGACTCACTCTCACAGACACTCTCACACAGACACTCTCACTATCACAGGCTCACTCTCACAGACACTCTCACAGACACTTTCTCACAGACACTGTCTCACAGACTCTCTCACAGACACGGAGACTCTCACAGACACTCTCTCACAGACTCTCACAGCCACTCACTCACAGACACTCTCTCACAGACACTCTCACACAGACACTCTTTCTCTCACAGACTCACTCTCACAGACACTCTCACCGACACTCTCTCACAGACACGCTCTCAAAGACTCTTTCACAGACACAGTGGGCCCGATTCACAGAACAAACTTAAGACAAAATCCTAAACTTAGTACCATTTTGGTATTCACAGAATGCACTTACTACTTCTGGTATTCACAGAATGAACTTACTACTTTTGCGATTCACAGAATAAACTTACTAGTTTTGCTATTCACAGAATGGATTTACGACTACTAACTTTACGTCCGCACTCGGGCCGGAAATTCCGGCCCGGAGGCGGAGCTTCCGGCCCGGAGGCGGGGCTTCCGGGCCGGAGGCGGAGCTTCCGGCCCAGAGGTGGAGATTTTAAATCCCTGCCACTGGCCGGAATCCCCACCTCTGGGCCGGAAACTCCGCCTCCGGCCCGGAAGCCCTGCCTCCGGGCCGGAAGCTCCGCCTCCGGGCCGGAATTTCCGGCCCGAGTGCGGACGTAAAGTTAGTAGTCTTAAATCCATTCTGTGAATAGCAAAAGTAGTAAGTTTATTCTGTGAATCGCAAAAGTAGTAAGTTCATTCTGTGAATACCAGAAGTAGTAGGTGCATTCTGTGAATACCAAAATGGTACTAAGTTTAGGATTTTGTCTTAAGTTTGTTCTATGAATCGGGCCCAGAGACTCTCACAGACACTCTCTCACAGTCACTCTCTCACAGACTCTCTCTCACAGACTCTCTCTCACAGACACTCTCACAGACTCTCACAGACTCTCTCTCACAGACTCTCTCTCACACTCTCTCACAGACTCTCTCTAACAAACTCTCTCACAGACAGTCTCACAGACACTTTCTCACATACACTCTCTCACAGACTCTCACAGCCACTCTCTCACAGACACTCTCTCACAGACACTCTCACACAGACACTCTCTCTCTCTCAGAGACTCACTCTCAAAGACACTCTCACAGACACTCTCTCACAGACACGCTCTCACGGACTCTTTCACAGACACAGAGACTCTCACAGACACTCTCTCACAGTCACTCTCTCACAGACTCTCTCTCAAAAACTCTCTCTCACAGACACTCTTCCAGACTCTCTCTCACAGACTCTCTCATACACTCTCTCTCACAGACTCTCTCTCAAACTCTCTCACAGACTCTCTCTAACAAACTCTCTCACAGACACTCTCATAGACACTCTCACATACACTCACAGACACTCTCACAGTCACTCTCTTACAGACTCTCTCTCACAGACTCTCTCTCACAGACACTCTCACAGACTCTCTCTCACAGAATCTCTCATAGACTCTCTCGCACAGACTCTCTCTCACAGACTCTCTCACAGACTCTCTGACACACACACTCTCACAGACACACTCTCATAGACTCTCTCTCAAAGACACTCTCACACACACTCTCTCACACTCTCTCACAGACTCTCTCTCACAGACTCTCTCTCACAGACCCTCACAGACACTCTCTCACAGACTATCTCACACAGACTCTCTCTCACTCTCACACACACTCTCTCACAGACTCACTCTCACAGACTCACTCTCACAGACACTCTCACACAGACACTCTCACTCTCACAGGATCACTCTCACAGACACTCTCACAGACACTTTCTCACAGACACTGTCTCACAGACTCTCTCACAGACACAGAGACTCTCACAGCCACTCTCTCACAGACTCTCACAGCCACTCACTCACAGACACTCTCTCACAAACACTCTCACACAGACGCTCTCTCTCTCTCACAGACTCACTCTCACAGACACTCTCACAGACACTCTCTCACAGACACGCTCTCACAGACTCTTTCATAGACACAGAGACTCTCGCAGACACTCTCTCACAGTCACTCTTTCACAGACTCTCTCTCACAGACTCTCTCTCACAGACACTCTGACAGACTCTCACAGACTCTCTCTCACAGACTCTCTCATAGACTCTCTCTCACAGACTCTCTCTCACACTCTCTCACAGACTCTCTCTAACAAACTCTCTCACAGACTGTTGGACCCGGCCTCGTGGCGTGGTCCTTAACCCCATGGATTGTGCCCGTTCCCCGACCCGGCCTTCACGGGCCACCCGTCTGAACTACACCAAGGCCCTTCATCCTGAGCTGCACGCGGTCGCATACCCCTCGTGGCTCCGCCATCTTGTTGACATCCACGTGACTCTGTGCACCAGCCAGCGCGACCCCGCTCAACCCGGCCTCGACCCCAGCGAAGCCCCGACATCCCGGCACCACGGACTGGCCAGGGGGTGCCGCAGGAACCATTCATCGCCCCCGGCGGAGGACAGTATCGATGGGACCCCCAACTGTCCTCCCCTCTCGAGGTGTGATCGCCCTGCAACTCCCTTGGGCCTGGCGCCTCTCCTGCTGGGCGTCTGGCCACCTCCACCCGGCCTCTCCACCCCCCCCGGGCGCATGGGTCCGGACATCAAAGGGCTCCAGACCTATATCTGGGGCGCCGCCGCCACAGATCGGCAGTTGTATCCCGGAGTCGAGAGCCCTGCTGATTGAATCGTGGCTGACCCTACGGAGAAGAACTCTTGTCGGAACCATCACGAGCCCTGCTGACTGCATCGCGGCTCCTTCTTGTGAACACTTTGAACCACCTGGAACATCGGAGCCCTGCTGACGCTGTCGCGGCCCAACCTCGCTGAAACCTTCCTCGGAGCCCTGCTGACGACGTCGTGGCTCGAGCTGAGCAGAAACCATCTTGAGAGCCCTGCTGATTGAATCGCGGCTGTCCCCGAACTGTACGCCAGAGCCCTGCTGACGCCGTCGCGGCTCGACCCCTCCGAGATCCGGAGGTCCTCCAGCTTGAGGATAAGAACTGGGCCCCAGGTACCCTCGTACCGCATTCCTGCCAAAGACTGTCCCGCTACCCCTACCCTTCCAAAGAGACACTGAGACTTTTGGTGGATCCCTCGATCCCTTCGTGTAAATATTGACCTCGTAACCTTTTTATTGCTGATAAAGAATTGCTTGTCGTAAGACAACCTCCGTGAGTCCTGTGTGGTGGTGTTACTGTGCTAGTAGGTGATAGGAGAAGGATCTCTCAGGAGACTTCTCGGCAGCGCTTGGCTACTTCATACAGTGTGAGGGCCCCCCTTGGTGGTCTCGCCGACTCCCCGGGGTACGCCTTCCAACACAGACACTCTCACAGACACTCTCACAGACACTCTCTCAGAGACTCTCACAGCCACTCTCTCACAGACACTCTCTCACAGACACTCTCACACAGACACTCTCTCTCTCTCACAGACTCACTCTCACAGACACTCTCACAGACACTCTCTCACAGACACGCTCCCACGGACTCTTTCACAGACACAGAGACTCTCACAGACACTCTCTCACAGTCACTCTCTCACAGACTCTCTCTTACAGACTCTCTCATAGACTCTCTCTCACAGACTCTCTCTCACACTCTCTCACAGACTCTCTCTAACAAACTCTCTCACAGACACTCTCACAGACACTCTCACATACACTCACAGACACTCTCACAGTCACTCTCTTACAGACACTCTCTCACAGACTCTCTCTCACAGACACTCTCACAGACTCTCTCACAGAATCTCTCATAGACTCTCTCGCACAGACTCTCTTTCACAGACTCTCTCACAGACTCTCTCTCACAGACTCTCTCACAGACACTCTCTCACAGACACTCTCACATACACTCACAGACACTTTCTCACACTCTCTCACAGAAATACTCTCTCACAGACACTCTCACAGACACACACTCTCTCACAGACACTTTCTCACAGACACTCTTTCTCAGACTCTCTCACAGACACAGATAGACTCTCACAGACACTCTCTCACAGACTCTCACAGACACTCTCTCACAGACACTCTCTCACAAACTCTCTCTCACAGACTCACTCTCACAGACTCACTCTCACAGACACTCTCTCACAGACACACTCTCACAGACTCTCTCTCACAGACACTCTCACACACACTCTCTCACAGACTCTCTCTCACAGACTCTCTCTCATAGACTCTCACAGACACTCTCTCATAGACTATCTCACACAGACTCTCTCTCAAACTCACAGACTCACTCTCACAGACTCTCTCACAGACTCACTCTCACAGACTCACTCTCATAGACTCACTCTCACAGACACACTCTCACAGACTCACTCTCACAGACTCACTCTCACAGACACTGTCACACAGACACTCTCACTCTCACAGGCTCACTCTCACAGACACTCTCACAGACACTCTCTCACAGACACTGTCTCACAGACTCTCTCGCAGACACAGAGACTCTCACAGACACTCTCTCATGGAATCTCACAGCCACTCTCTCACAGCCACTCTCTCACAGACACTCTCACAGAGACATTCTCTCTCTCACAGACTCACTCTCACAGACACTCTTGATGAAAACAGGCCCCAGCTAGGCCCGCAGGACACAAGGGTTCGCTCTCCTGTAATGGAATCTATAAGGAAGTTGGCACGGAAACTGCAAAGTACAAAGACAGCATTTATTAACCCTTAAGGGTGGTCCTACAATCCACACAACACTCTTCAGTATTGCATAGAGTAGCACAAAGAACTTACGTACATGGTCCCCTTTTATACAGAATAGAGGGGCTCATAAGTGGGTGGATACAACATGAGGCTGAAGAACATTACCATTTATGGTCATTTTCGATACTGAATCAATATGTGGGCGGAACTAACACACTCCTTGAGCCCGCGAAAACATGGTCAAGCAAGGCTAACTGATAACAGATGTGGTCAAGTCTGGGCATGTGCCAGATAGACAAAGGAGCTATTTATAGACTGTTACTAGGCAGATTACAAGAGCAACTAACACAGAGGTTGGACTCTTCTCGTGGGGAACACGTGGAAGCATAACAATACAAAATGGAGTCCAAACTTCGGTCAACATAACGGAGAAAACATGATCTAGAGAAGGGAATTAATGTCTTTAGTAAATGCTTAATCACATCGTCGTTTCAATTTACAACACTCTCACAGACACTCTCTCACAGACACGCTCTCACAGACTCTTTCACAGACACAGAGACTCTCACAGACACTCTCTCACAGTCACTCTCTCACATACTCTCTCTCACAGGCACTCTCACACAGACACTCTCACTTTCACAGACTCACTCTCACAGACACTCTCACTGACACTCTCTCACAGACACTCTCTCACAGACTCTCTCACAGACACAAAGACTCTCACAGACACTTTCTCACAGACTCTCACAGACACTCTCTCACAGACTCACTCTCACAGACACTCACTGACACTCTCTCACAGACACTCTCTCACACAGACTCACTCTCACACAGACACTCTCACACACACACTCTCACAGACTCTCTCTCAAAGACACTCTCACACACACTCTCTCACAGACTATCTCTCACAGACTCTCTCTCACAGACTCTCACAGACACTCTCTCACAGACTATCTCACACAGACTCTCTCTCAATCTCACAGACTCACTCTCACAGACTCTCTCACAGACTCACTCTCACAGACTCACTCTCATAGACTCACTCTCACACACACTCTCTCACAGACTCACTCTCACAGACTCACTCTCACAGACACTCTCACACAGACACTCTCACTATCACAGGCTCACTCTCACAGACACTCTCTCACAGACACTCTCACACAGACATTCTCTCTCAGAGACACTCTCACAGACACTCTCTCACAGACACGCTCTCACAGACTCTTTCACAGACACAGAGACTCTCACAGACACTCTCTCACAGTCACTCTCTCACATACTCTCTCTCACAGGCACTCTCACACAGACACTCTCACTTTCACAGACTCACTCTCACAGTCACTCTCACTGACACTCTCTCACAGACACTCTCTCACAGACTCTCTCACAGACACAGAGACTCTCACAGACACTCTCTCACAGACTCTCTCAGACACTCTCTCACACAGACTCACTCTCACACAGACACTCTCACACACACACTCTCACAGACTCTCTCTCAAAGACACTCTCTCACAGACTATCTCTTACAGACTCTCTCTCACAGACTCTCACAGACACTCTCTCACAGACTATCTCACACAGACTCTCTCTCAATCTCACAGACTCACTTTCACAGACTCTCTCACAGACTCACTCTCACAGACTCACTCTCATAGACTCACTCTCACACACACTCTCTCACAGACACACTCTCACAGACTCACTCTCACAGACACTCTCACACAGACACTCTCACTATCACAGGCTCACTCTCACAGACACTCTCACAGACACTTTCTCACAGACACCGTCTCACAGACTCTCTCACAGACACGGAGACTCTCACAGACACTCTCTCACAGACTCTCACAGCCACTCACTCACAGACACTCTCTCACAGACACTCTCACACAGACACTCTTTCTCTCACAGACTCACTCTCACAGACACTCTCACCGACACTCTCTCACAGACACGCTCTCAAAGACTCTTTCACAGACACAGTGGGCCCGATTCACAGAACAAACTTAAGACAAAATCCTAAACTTAGTACCATTTTGGTATTCACAGAATGCACTTACTACTTCTGGTATTCACAGAATGAACTTACTACTTTTGCGATTCACAGAATAAACTTACTACTTTTGCTATTCACAGAATGGATTTACGACTACTAACTTTACGTCCGCACTCGGGCCGGAAATTCCGGCCCGGAGGCGGAGCTTCCGGCCCGGAGGCGGGGCTTCCGGCCCGGAGGCGGGGCTTCCGGGCCGGAGGCGGAGCTTCCGGCCCAGAGGTGGAGATTTTAAATCCCTGCCACTGGCCGGAATCCCCACCTCTGGGCCGGAAGCTCCGCCTCCGGCCCGGAAGCCCTGCCTCCGGGCCGGAAGCTCCGCCTCCGGGCCGGAATTTCCGGCCCGAGTGCGGACGTAAAGTTAGTAGTCTTAAATCCATTCTGTGAATAGCAAAAGTAGTAAGTTTATTCTGTGAATCGCAAAAGTAGTAAGTTCATTCTGTGAATACCAGAAGTAGTAGGTGCATTCTGTGAATACCAAAATGGTACTAAGTTTAGGATTTTGTCTTAAGTTTGTTCTATGAATCGGGCCCAGAGACTCTCACAGACACTCTCTCACAGTCACTCTCTCACAGACTCTCTCTCACAGACTCTCTCTCACAGACACTCTCACAGACTCTCACAGACTCTCTCTCACAGACTCTCTCTCACACTCTCTCACAGACTCTCTCTAACAAACTCTCTCACAGACAGTCTCACAGACACTTTCTCACATACACTCTCTCACAGACTCTCACAGCCACTCTCTCACAGACACTCTCTCACAGACACTCTCACACAGACACTCTCTCTCTCTCAGAGACTCACTCTCAAAGACACTCTCACAGACACTCTCTCACAGACACGCTCTCACGGACTCTTTCACAGACACAGAGACTCTCACAGACACTCTCTCACAGTCACTCTCTCACAGACTCTCTCTCAAAAACTCTCTCTCACAGACACTCTTCCAGACTCTCTCTCACAGACTCTCTCATACACTCTCTCTCACAGACTCTCTCTCAAACTCTCTCACAGACTCTCTCTAACAAACTCTCTCACAGACACTCTCATAGACACTCTCACATACACTCACAGACACTCTCACAGTCACTCTCTTACAGACTCTCTCTCACAGACTCTCTCTCACAGACACTCTCACAGACTCTCTCTCACAGAATCTCTCATAGACTCTCTCGCACAGACTCTCTCTCACAGACTCTCTCACAGACTCTCTCTCACAGACACACACTCTCTCACAGACACTTTCTCACACTCTTTCACAGAAATACTCTCTCACAGACACTCTCACAGACACACACTCTCTCACAGACACTTTCTCACAGACACTCTTTCTCAGACTCTCTCACAGACACAGACAGACTCTCACAGACACTCTCTCACAGACTCTCACAGACACTCTCTCACAGACACTCTCTCACAAACTCTCTCACAGACTCACTCTCACAGACTCACTCTCACAGACACTCTCCCACAGACCCACTCTCACAGACTCTCTCTCACAGACACTCTCACACACACTCTCTCACAGACTCTCTCTCACAGACTCCCTCTCACAGACTCTCACAGACACTCTCTCATAGACTATCTCACACAGACTCTCTCTCAATCTCACAGACTCACTCTCACAGAGTCTCTCACAGACTCACTCTCACAGACTCACTCTCATAGACTCACTCTCACAGACATTCTCTCACAGACTCACTCTCACAGACTCACTCTCACAGACACTCTCACACAGACACTCTCACTCTCACAGGCTCACTCTCACAGACACTCTCTCACAGACACTGTCTCACAGACTCTCTCGCAGACACAGAGACTCTCACAGACACTCTCTCACGGAATCTCACAGCCACTCTCTCACAGACACTCTCTCACAGACACTCTCACACAGACATTCTCTCTCTCACAGACTCACTCTCACAGACACTCTCACAGACACTCTCTCACAGACACGCTCTCACAAACTCTTTCACAGACACAGAGACTCTCACAGACACTCTCTCTCAGTCACTCTCTCACATACTCTCTCTCCCAGGCACTCTCACACAGACTCTCTCACTTTCACAGACTCACTCTCACAGACACTCTCACAGACACTCTCTCACAGACACTCTCTCACAGACTCTCTCACAGACACAGAGACTCTCACAGACACTCCCTCACAGACGCTCACAGACACTCTCTCACAGACTCACTCTCACAGACACTCACTGACACTCTCTCACAGACACTCTCTCACACAGACTCACTCTCACACAGACACTCTCACACACACACTCTCACAGACTCTCTCTCAAAGACACTCTCACACACACTCTCTCACAAACTATCTCTCACAGACTCTCTCTCACAGACTCTCACAGACACTCTCTCACAGACTATCTCACACAGACTCTCTCTCAATCTCACAGACTCACTCTCACAGACTCTCTCACAGACTCACTCTCATAGACTCACTCTCATAGACTCACTCTCACACACACTCTCTCACAGACTCACTCTCACAGACTCACTCTCACAGACACTCTCACACAGACACTCTCACTATCACAGGCTCACTCTCACAGACACTCTCACAGACACTTTCTCACAGACACTGTCTCACAGACTCTCTCACAGACACGGAGACTCTCACAGACACTCTCACACAGACACTCTCTCTCTCACAGACTCACTCTCACAGGCACTCTCACTGACACTCTCTCACAGACACGCTCTCACAGACTCTTTCACAGACACAGAGACTCTCACAGACACTCTCTCAGAGTAACTCTCTCACGGACTCTCTCTCACAGACTCTCTCTCACAGACACTCTCACAGACTCTCACAGACTCTCTCTCACAGACTCTCTCTCACACTCTCAGAGACTCTCTCTAACAAACTCTATCACAGACACTCTCACAGACACTCTCACAGACACTTTCTCACAGATACTCTCTCACAGACTCTCACAGCCACTCTCTCACAGACACTCTCTCACAGACACTCTCACACAGACACTCTCTCTCTCTCAGAGACTCACTCTCACAGACACTCTCACAGACACTCTCTCACAGACACGCTCTCACGGACTCTTTCACAGACACAGAGACTCTCACAGACACTCTCTCACAGTCACTCTCTCACAGACTCTCTCTCACAGACTCTCTCTCACAGAGACTCTCACAGACTCTCACAGACTCTCTCTCACAGACTCTCTCATACACTCTCTCTCACAGACTCTCTCTCGTACTCTCTCACAGACTCTCTCTAACAAACTCTCTCATAGACACTCTCATAGACACTCTCACATATACTCACACACACTCTCACAGTCACTCTCTTACAGACTCTCTCTCACAGACTCTCTCTCACAGACACTCTCACAGACTCTCTCTCACAGAATCTCTCATAGACTCTCTCGCACAGACTCTCTCTCACAGACTCTCTCACAGACTCTCACAGACTCTCTCACAGACACTCTCTCACAGACACTCTCACATACACTCACAGACACTTTCTCACACTCTTTCACAGAAATACTCTCTCACAGACACTCTCACAGACACGCACTCTCTCACAGACACTCTTTCACAGACACTCTTTCTCAGACTCTCTCACAGACACAGACAGACTCTCACAGACACTCTTTCACAGACTCTCACAGACACTCTCTCACAGACACTCTCTCACAAACTCTCTCTCACAGACTCACTCTCACGGACTCACTCTCACAGACACTCTCTCATAGACACTCTCACACAGACACTCTCTCTCACAGACTCACTCTCACAGTCACTCTCGCACAGACACTCTCTCATCGACTCTCTCACAGACACAGAGACTCTCACAGACACTCTCTCACAGACTCTCGCAGACACTCTCTCACAGTCACTCTCTCACAGACTCTCTCTCACAGACTCTCTCTCACAGACACTCTCACAGACTCTCTATCACAAACTCTCTCATAGACTCTCACTCAAAGACTCTCTCACAGACTCTCTCATAGACTCTCTCAAAGCCTCTCTCTCACAGACTCTCTCACAGACTCTCTCTCACAGACTTTCTCACAGACACTCTTAAATACACTCACAGACACTCTCTCACAGACACACTCTCACACAGACACAGACACACACTCTCTCATGGACACTCTCTCACAGACACTCTTTCTCAGACTCTCTCACAGACACAGACAGACTCTCACAGACACTCTCTCACAGACTATCTCACACAGACTCTCTCTCAATCTCACAGACTCACTCTCACAGACTCTCTCACACACTATCTCACACAGATTCTCTCTCAATCTCACAGACACTCTCTCACACTGACTCACTCTCACACAGACACTCTCACACACACACTCTCTCACAGACACACTCTCACAGACTTGCTCTCTCACAGACACTCTCACACACACTCTCTCACAGACTCTCACAGATACTCTCTCACAGACTATCTCACACAGACTCTCTCTCAATCTCACAGACTCACTCTCAAAGACTCTCTCACAGACACTCTCACTCTCACAGGCTCACTCTCACAGACACTCTCACAGACACTCTCTCACAGACACAGAGACTCTCACAGACACTCTCTCACAGACTCTCACAGCCACTCTCTCACAGCCACTCTCTCACAGCCACTCTCACACAGACACTCTCTCTCTCTCACAGACTCACTCTCACAGACACTCTCACAGACACTCTCTCACAGACACGCTCTCACAGAGTCTTTCACAGACACAGAGACTCTCACAGACACTATCTCACAGTCACTCTCTCACAGACTCTCTCTCACAGGCACTCTCACACAGAAACTATCACTTTCAAAGACTCACTCTCACAGACACTCTCACACACAGTCTCTCACAGACACTCTCTCACAGAGTCTCTCACAGACACAGAGACTCTCACAGACACTCTCTCACAGACTCTCACAGACACTCTCTCACAGACTCACTCTCACAGACACTCTCTCACAGACACTCTCTCACACAAACTCACTCTCACACAGACACTCTCACACACACACTCACAGACACACTCACAGAGTCTCTCTCACAGACACTCTCACACACACTCTCTCACACTCTCTCACTGACTCTCTCTCACAGACTCTCTCTCACAGACTCTCACAGACACTCTCGCATAGACTATCTCACACAGACTCTCTCTCAATCTCACAGAATCACTCGCACAGACTCTCTCACAGACTCACTCTCACAGACTCACTCTCATAGACTCACTCTCACACACAGTCTCTCACAGACTCACTTTCACAGACTCACTGTCACAGACACTCTCACACAGACACTCTCATTCTCACAGGCTCACTCTCACAGACACTCTCACAGACACTCTCCCACAGACACTATCTCACAGACTCTCTCACAGACACAGAGACTCTCACAGACACTCTCTCACAGACTCTCACATGCACACTCTCACAGACACTCTCTCACAGACACTCTCACACAGACACTCTCTCTCTCTCACAGACTCACTCTCACAGACACTCTCACAGACACTCTCTCACAGACACGCTCTCACTCACTCTTTCACAGACACAGAGACTCTCACAGACAGTCTCTCACAGACACTCTCACAGACTCTTTCACAGACAATCTCTCACGGACACTCACAGACTCTAACAGACTCTCTCTCACAGACACTCTCTCACAGACACTCTCTCACAGACACTCTCACAGACTCTCTCTCATAGACACTCTCACACAGACACTCTCTCTCTCACAGACTCACTCTCACAGACACTCTCACCGACACTCTCTCATAGACACGCTCTCACAGACTCTTTCACAGACACAGAGACACTCTCTCAGAGTCACTCTCTCACAGACTCTCTCTCACAGACTCTCACAGCCACTCTCTCACAGCCACTCTCTCACAGCCACTCTCACACAGACACTCTCTCTCTCTCACAGACTCACTCTCACAGACACTCTCACAGACACTCTCTCACAGACACGCTCTCACAGAGTCTTTCACAGACACAGAGACTCTCACAGACACTCTCTCACAGACTCTCACAGCCACTCTCTCACAGCCACTCTCTCACAGCCACTCTCACACAGACACTCTCTCTCTCTCACAGACTCACTCTCACAGACACTCTCACAGACACTCTCTCACAGACACGCTCTCACAGAGTCTTTCACAGACACAGAGACTCTCACAGACACTATCTCACAGTCACTCTCTCACAGACTCTCTCTCACAGGCACTCTCACACAGAAACTATCACTTTCAAAGACTCACTCTCACAGACACTCTCACACACAGTCTCTCACAGACACTCTCTCACAGAGTCTCTCACAGACACAGAGACTCTCACAGACATTCTCTCACAGACTCTCACAGACACTCTCTCACAGACTCACTCTCACAGACACTCTCTCACAGACACTCTCTCACACAAACTCACTCTCACACAGACACTCTCACACACACACTCACAGACACACTCACAGAGTCTCTCTCACAGACACTCTCACACACACTCTCTCACACTCTCTCACTGACTCTCTCTCACAGACTCTCTCACACAGACTCTCACAGACACTCTCGCATAGACTATCTCACACAGACTCTCTCTCAATCTCACAGAATCACTCGCACAGACTCTCTCACAGACTCACTCTCACAGACTCACTCTCATAGACTCACTCTCACACACAGTCTCTCACAGACTCACTTTCACAGACTCACTGTCACAGACACTCTCACACAGAAACTCTCATTCTCACAGGCTCACTGTCACAGACACTCTCCCACAGACACTGTCTCACAGACTCTCTCACAGACACAGAGACTCTCACAGACACTCTCTCACAGACTCTCACATACACACTCTCACAGACACTCTCTCACAGACACTCTCACACAGACACTCTCTCTCTCTCACAGACTCACTCTCACAGACACTCTCACAGACACTCTCTCATAGACTCATTCTCACAGACTCACTCTCACAGACACTCTCACACAGACACTCTCACTCTCACAGGCTCACTCTCACAGACACTCTCACAGACACTCTCTCACAGATACTGTCTCACAGACACAGAGACTCTCACAGACACTCTCTCACAGACTCTCACAGCCACTCTCTCACAGACACTCTCTCACAGATACTCTCACACAGACACTCTCTCTCTCTCACAGACTCACTCTCACAGACACTCTCACAGACACTCTCTCACAGACACGCTCTCACAGACTATTTCACAGACAGAGAGACTCTCACAGACACTCTCTCACAGTCACTCTCTCACAGACTCTCTCTCACAGGCACTCTCACACAGACACTCTCACTTTCAAAGACTCACTCTCACAGACACTCTCACACACAGTCTCTCACAGACACTCTCTCACAGACTCTCTCACAGACACAGAGACTCTCACAGACACTCTCTCACAGACTCTCACAGACACTCTCTCACAGACTCACTCTCACAGACACTCTCTCACAGACACTCTCTCACACAAACTCACTCTCACACAGACACTCTCACACACACACTCTCACAGACACACGCTCACAGAGTCTCTCTCACAGACACTCTCACACACACTCTCTCACACTCTCTCACAGACTCTCTCTCACAGACTTTCACAGACACTCTCGCACAGACTATCTCACACAGACTCTCAATCTCACAGAATCACTCTCACAGACTCTCTCACAGACTCACTCCCACAGACTCACTCTCATAGACTCACTCTCACACACAGTCTCACACAGACTCACTTTCACAGACTCACTCTCACAGACACTCTCACACAGACACTCTCATTCTCACAGGCTCACTCTCACAGACACTCTCACAGACACTCTCTCACAGACACTGTCTCACAGACTCTCTCACAGACACAGAGACTCTCACAGACACTCTCTCACAGACTCTCACATACACTCTCTCACAGACACTCTCTCACAGACATTCTCACACAGACACACTCTCTCTCTCACAGACTCACTCTCACAGACACTCTCACAGACACTCTCTCACAGACACACTCTGTTGGACCCGGCCTCGTGGCGTGGTCCTTAACCCTATGGATTGTGCCCGTTCCCCGCCCCGGCCTTCACGGGCCACCCTCCTGAACTGCACCGAGGCCCTTCATCCTGAGCTGCACGAGGTCACATACCCCTCGTGGCTCCGCCATCTTGTTGGCACCCATGTGACTGTGCACCAGCCAGCGCGACCCCGCTCAACCCGGCCTCGACCCCAGCGAAGCCCCGACATCCCGGCACCACGGACTGGCCAGGGGGTGCCGCAGGAACCAGTCATCGCCCCCGGCGGAGGACAGTATCGATGGGACCCCCAACTGTCTTCCCCTCTCGAGGTGTGATCGCCCTGCAACTCCCTTGGGCCTGGCGCCTCTCCTGCTGGGCGTCTGGCCACCTCCACCCGGCCTCTCCGCCCCCCCGGGCGCATGGGTCCGGACATCAAAGGGCTCCAGACCTATATCTGGGGAGACCCCGCCACAGATCGGCAGTTGTATCCCGGAGTCGAGAGCCCTGCTGATTGAATCGCGGCTGACCCTACGGAGAAGAACTCTTGTCGGAACCATCACGAGCCCTGCTGACTGCGTCGCGGCTCCTTCTTGTGAACACTTTGAACCACCTGGAACATCGGAGCCCTGCTGACGCTGTCGCGGCCCAACCTCGCTGAAACCTTCCTCGGAGCCCTGCTGACGACGTCGCGGCTCGAGCTGAGCAGAAACCATCTTGAGAGCCCTGCTGATTGAATCTCGGCTCTCCACGAACTGTACGCCAGAGCCCTGCTGACGCCGTCGCGGCTCGACCCCTCCGAGATCCGGAGGTCCTCCAGCTTGAGGATAAGAACTGGGCCCCAGTTACCCTCGTACCGCATTCCTGCCAAAGACTGTCCCGCTACCCCTACCCTTCCAAAGAGACACTGAGACTTTTGGTGGATCCCTCGATCCCTTCGTGTAAATATTGACCTCGTAACCTTTTTATTGATGATAAAGAATTGCTTGTCGTAAAGACAACCTCCTTGAGTCCTGTGTGGTGGTGTTACTGTGCTAGTACGTGATAGGAGAAGGATTTCTCAGGAGACTTCTCGGCAGCGCTCGGCTACTTCGTATATTGTGAGGGCCCCCCTTGGTGGTCTCGCCGACTCCTCGGGGTACGCCTTCCAACATTTGGTGGCCAGCGACGGGATCCGAGCCGAACGCAGTACGTACCAGCCAGTACTCACTAGCTACCCATCCAAACGAACAGCATCATGAGCAGCCAGGAAAACAACGCGACAATGGAGTTCCAGCCCGAACGGCTGGAGGAATATACGCACAAAGAGTTAAAACAGTTCTGCAAGGACAAATGCATTGCAACCACCGGCCTAGGTACAAAAGAGGAGATGTAGAAAGCTCTAAGGGCATGGTGGGAGTCCGGGGCAGGCCCCTCCCAGGAAGAAGGTCCCTTGCCCCTGACTGAGACCACATCAACCGCACTGACTCCGGCAACCGGAGGAAGAAAGCACCTAGAAACCGGCCTCTCCGAAGACGAAATACGAGAGCGGGAGAAGGTCGGAGCCACGAGCTAGAGCTCGCACGACTGCGGCTGGACGGCGAACTCCAGCTGGCAGAAAAGAAACTGGCCCTAGAACAGCTACGGCTTCAAGAGGAGATAGAGGAGAAGAGACGACACCGGGAGTTGGAGGAGAAGAAACTGACTCTTGAGCACGAGCGCAGTCTCAAGGAGCTCGAGATCAAGGCCAAGAACGGAGGGACCAACACCCCCGGTACTAGAGACACTCTACCGCCTTCCGAGACCAAGGTACATATCCCGAAAGAGGTCGTCAAGGAGTATTACAAGAATGACGACATCCAACATTGGTTCAAGGCCTACGAGGTGGCCATGACCTCTCATCGGGTGCCCCGAAAAGACTGAGGCGCGGGCCTGTGGGGGCGGTTCCTGAGTGAGGGTCGAGACACGCTGCTCCAGCTGCCGGAGGAGGTGATGACCTCCTACGATCACATGAAGGAGGCCCAGCTCACCCGCTACGGGCTAACCGCGGAAATGTACCGCCAGCAGTTCAGAGACTGCAAAAAAATCCCGGGCACCACATGGGTGGAATATGTGGACTTTTTTAGTCGGGCCCTAGAAGGGTGGATCAAAGGGAGCAAAGTAACCACCCACGGGCAGTTGGTCGACCTCATCGTGTGGGAACATCTCTCCAACAATTGCTTCGTGGAACTGAGACAGCACCTCCTCGACAGCAAAATGACCGACCCGCGAAAACTTGCCGTCGAGGCCGATCGATGGGTCAACTCCCGGGTCCCCCGGAACTCAATGGGGGAGTACCAGAGGAACCCCAACAGACCCACCCGCCAGCGCGGTGGAGGGGGAGGGCCGAACAGGAACCGAGACCCTCCCGCCGGGGCCCCCCGGAGCCCACCTCGAGGGCCACCGCAGCAACAACTCTCCCCGAGCCTAGCCCGAAGGGGGGCGCCCCCGGCCAGACCCGGACCACGGCCACCAGTGACCTGCTACGGCTGCCAACAAACCGGACACTATGCCAGCGATCCGGTCTGCCCCCTGAACCGAAGGAACGGGGTCGGCGGGCCCCCGCCCCGACAGCTGGCGGCCGCCGCCCTGGGAGAAGGAGAAGAGGAAGAGGAGGCCCTCGACCGAGGGAACACTGAGTGGGAGCCGGCAGCCATGTCCCTGGTCTGCCTGGGTAGCCGAGAAATGGTACCCTGCCTGCACCTCCATCCCGAGCAACACCCAGAAGTACCGGCAGCAGGTCACGGTCAATGGACAACGGGCCGAAGCCCTTCGTGACACAGGCGCCAGTATCACCGCTGTCCGCTGCCACCTGGTGACCCCTGAACAGATTCTACCGAATGTACTGTGCCCCGTACGGACGGCCGACAACAGTGAAAGCCTGTGCCAGATGGCCCTGGTCCCCTTCAAGTGGGGAGGGGTGACGGGCCTGCTGAAGGTGACGGTGCGCGACGACGCCCCTGTCGACTGCCTCCTGGGGAACGACTTGGAGAGTTCCCCCTGGGCTCAAGTAGAGCGACGAGAACACCTCCGAATGTTGGGGCTGGCTGACTGGGCCTGCGCCATCACCCGGTCCATGACCTTCCGGGCCCCCCGCTCATCCTCGACCTCCGGGGCCGCCCAAGCCGAGGGGCTCACACCCCCTCCCACCAGCAGCGAGGAGGAGGCGGACACCGACCCTGGACCCAGCGAATCCTCCCCCGAAGAGATGGCTTCCCCGAGCGCCCTACCAGAGCTGACACAATGGCGACACGAAGGGGGCCCCACCCGAGAGCAGTTCCAGCAAGAACAGCAGTCCTGTCCCTCTCTCGAAGAGGTCTGACAACAGGCGTCCGCACAAGCCAACGGTGACCAGACCGGCACCCACTGGGTCTACTGGGCCGAGGGCCTGTTGTACAGTGAACAGAAAGTGGCAGAACTCGGGGCCAGCCACGTGTTGGTGGTCCCCCTCCGCTTCCGGGAGTTCCTTCTCAACCTGGCACATGATGTGCCCCTCGCCGGACACTTGGGGCAAGACAAAACGTACAGTCGTCTGGTGACCCACTTCTACTGGCCCCGGATGCGGAGAGACGTGGACAACCACTGCCGGTCCTGCCAAACCTGCCAAGCCAGCGGGAAGACAGGGGGTCGGGTCAAGGCCCCCCTCCAGCCCTTTCCAGCCGTCAGCACCCCGTTCGAACGGGTCGGAATCGATATTGTGGGGCCCCTGGACCCCCAAACCGCCCTGGGCCACCGCTTCATCCTGGTCCTCGTGGACCACGCCACCAGGTACCCGGGGGCGGTCCCGCTAAGAACTATAACGGCCCCTGTGGTAGGCCGGGCCTTGATGGGGATCTTCTCCCGAGTGGGATTTCCCCGCGAAGTGGTGAGCGACCGCGGCACGAACTTTATCTCCAGGTACATGCGGTCCCTGTGGCAGCAGTGCGGGGTCACATACAAGTTCACGACCCCCTATCACCCTCAAGGGAACGGACTGGTTGAGCGGTTCAACCGAACATTAAAAGGAATGATCCAGGGCCTGGAAGAGCCCCTCAGGCGGAGATGGGATGTCCTGCTGCCGTGCCTCCTGTTTGCCTATCGGGAGGTCCCGCAGAAGTCCCTGGGGTTCAGCCCGTTCGAACTATTGTATGGACACCCGGTCCGCGGACCGCTCAGCCTGGTCAAGGAGGGCTGGGAGATGAAACCCCAAGGCGCCCCTCCTGACGTCTACCGATACCTCCTGACCCTCCGAAACCAGACCCGCAAGTTCCGAGCCATGGCCGAAGCCAACCTCGAGACCAGCCAGGAGGACATGAAGCGGTGGTACGATCGAAACGCCTCCACCATAGAATTCGAGCCAGGTCAGAAAGTATGGGTCATGGCCCCGGTCGAACCCGGCACCCTCCGGGACAAGTGGACCGGGCCCTTCAAGGTAGTGGAGAAGAAGAGTCCCGTCACCTACCTGGTCGACCTGGAGTCCCCCCGGAACCCCCTCCGGGTCCTACATGCTAACAGGCTAAAACCCCACTTTGCCCGGACCGAACTGAGCCTGCTGCTGGCGACCGACGAAGGGGGCGAGGATGACTCCGAGCCCCTGCCCGACCTCTTGCAGTCCGACATTCATGATGGATCGATCGAAGGGGTCCAACTCGCCTCTTCCCTGACTCCGGAACAGCGCAACAATTGCCAGCAATTGCTGCGGGACTACGCAGCCCTCTTCTCCCTCACCCCGGGGGTGACCCACTGGTGCGTCCACGACGTCGACACCGGGGAGAGCCCCCCCATGCGACACAGAGCCTACCGGGTGCCTGACCGAGTGCGGGCCTGCATCCAGGCCGAAGTAACAAAGATGCTGGCCCTGGGGGTCATCGAACCCTCCGACAGCCCGTGGGCCAGCCCTGTCGTCCTGGTGCCCAAGGCCGCAGCTCCCGGCCACCCCCCAGAGTTGCGATTCTGCGTGGACTACCGAGCCCTGAATGCCGTAACCAAGACAGACGCCCACCCGATACCCCGGGCCGACGAGCTCATCGACCGCCTGGGGGCCGCTCACTACTTGAGCACGCTGGACCTCACCGCCGGGTACTGGCAAATCCAGCTCACCCCCGGCGCCCAAGAAAGATCCACCTTTTCGACCCCGGATGGGCATTACCACTTTCGGGTGATGCCCTTCGGAATGAAGAACGCCCCGGCCACCTTCCAAAGACTAGTGAACAAGGTTTTGGCCGGGCTTGAGGCCTTCAGCGCGGCCTACCTCGATGACATTGCCGTGTACAGCAACCACTGGGCAGAGCACCTCCTCCACCTTAAAGCCGTCCTGGCCGCCCTCCAGCGGGCCGGGCTCACAATCAAGGCCAGCAAGTGCCAAATCGGCCACAGATCCGTGACCTACCTGGGCCATCAAGTGGGGAGCGGGCAGCTGGCCCCCCTCCAAGCGAAGATAAATGCCATCCAGGCCTGGGAACCCCCCACTACCCAGACCGCTGTCCGGGCCTTCCTGGGCCTCACCGGATACTACCGGCGGTTTATCCGGGACTATGGGAGCATTGTTGGCCCCCTCACAGAGTTAACGTCCAAAAAGCAGCCCAAGAAGGTGCACTGGACACCCCGCTGCCAAGCCGCCTTCGACACCCTAAAAACAGCCATGTGCACTGCTCCGGTGCTGCAGGCCCCGGACTACAATAAGGAGTTCGTGGTGCAGACGGACGCCTCCGAGTATGGGATCGGGGCCGTCCTATCCCAAGCCGACGAAAAGGGGCTCGACCGACCAGTGGCCTTCATCAGCCGACGACTACTGGCCCGAGAGCAACGATGGAGCACCATTGAGCGTGAGGCCTTCGCTGTAGTGTGGGCCCTCAAGAAGCTCCGGCCCTACCTCTTTGGTACCCACTTCCGGGTCCAGACCGACCACCGGCCCCTGCGGTGGTTAATGCAAATGCGGGGCGAGAACCCCAAGCTGCTGCGGTGGTCCATCTCGCTACAAGGGATGGACTTTGACGTCGAACACCGGCCCGGCAATGACCACGCCAACGCCGACGGCCTGTCCCGCTTCTTCCGCCTTGACGAGGAGAATCCCCAAGGAGATGGGTGACTCTCCTTGCCTTCGGCTGGGGGGGACGCCTGTTGGACCCGGCCTCATGGCGTGGTCCTTTACCCTATGGATTGTGCCCGTTCCCCGCCCCGGCCTTCACGGGCCACCCTCCTGAACTGCACCGAGGCCCTTCATCCTGAGCTGCACGAGGTCGCATACCCCTCGTGGCTCCGCCATCTTGTTGGCACCCACGTGACTGTGCACCAGCCAGCGCGACCCCGCTAAACCCGGCCTCGACCCCAGCGAAGCCCCGACATCCCGGCACCACGGAGTGGCCAGGGGGTGCCGCAGGAACCAGTCATCGCCCCCGGCGGAGGACAGTATCGATGGGACCCCCAACTGTCCTCCCCTCTCGAGGTGTGATCGCCCTGCAACTCCCTTGGGCCTGGCGCCTCTCCTGCTGGGCGTCTGGCCACCTCCACCCGGCCTCTCCGCCCCCCCCGGGCGCATGGGTCCGGACATCAAAGGGCTCCAGACCTATATCTGGGGCGACCCCGCCACAGATCGGCAGTTGTATCCCGGAGTCAAGAGCCCTGCTGATTGAATCGCGGCTGACCCTACGGAGAAGAACTCTTGTCGGAACCATCACGAGCCCTGCTGACTGCGTCGCGGCTCCTTCTTGTGAACACTTTGAACCACCTGGAACATCGGAGCCCTGCTGACGCTGTCGCGGCCCAACCTCGCTGAAACCTTCCTCGGAGCCCTGCTGACGACGTCGCGGCTCGAGCTGAGCAGAAACCATCTTGAGAGCCCTGCTGATTGAATCGCGGCTCTCCACGAACTGTACGCCAGAGCCCTGCTGACGCCGTCGCGGCTCGACCCCTCCGAGATCCGGAGGTCCTCCAGCTTGAGGATAAGAACTGGGCCCCAGGTACCCTCGTACCGCATTCCTGCCAAAGACTGTCCCGCTACCCCTACCCTTCCAAAGAGACACTGAGACTTTTGGTGGATCCCTCGATCCCTTCGTGTAAATATTGACCTCGTAACCTTTTTATTGATGATAAAGAATTGCTTGTCGTAAAGACAACCTCCTTGAGTCCTGTGTGGTGGTGTTACTGTGCTAGTACGTGATAGGAGAAGGATCTCTCAAGAGACTTCTCGGCAGCGCTCGGCTACTTCGTATATTGTGAGGGCCCCCCTTGGTGGTCTCGCCGACTCCTCAGGGTACGCCTTCCAACACGCTCTCACTCACTCTTTCACAGACACAGAGACTCTCACAGACACTCTCTCACAGTCACTCTCTCACATACTCTCTCTCACAGGAACTCTCACACAGACACTCTCACTTTCACAGACTCACTCTCACAGACACTCTCTCACAGACTCTCTCTCACAGACAGTCTCTCACAGACAGTCTCCCACAGACACTCTCACAGACTCTTTCACAGACAATCTCTCACGGACACTCACAGACTCTAACAGACTCTCTCTCACAGACACTCTCTCACAGACACTCTCTTACAGACACTCTCTCACAGACACTCTCACAGACTCTCTCTCACAGACACTCTCTCACAGACACTCTCACAGACACTCTCTCACAGACACTCTCTCAGACTCTCACAGACACTTTCTCACAGACACTCTCACAGACACTCTCACAGACACTCTCTCACAGACTCTCTCACAGACTCATTCTCACAGACACTCTCTCACAGACTCTCTCACAGATTCTCTCTCACAGACACTCTCACAGACACTCTCTCACAGACTCTCTCTCACAGACTCTCTCTCACAGACTCTTTCACAGACACTCTCTCACAGACACTCTCACAGACACTCTCACAGACACTCTCACAGACAGACTCTCACTAACACTCTCACAGACTACCTCACACAGACTCTCTCTCAATCTCACAGACTCACTCTCACAGACTCTCTCACACACTATCTGACACAGATTCTCTCTCAATCTCACAGACACTCTCTCACACAGACTCACTCTCACACAGACACTCTCACACACACACTCTCTCACAGACACACTCTCACAGACTTGCTCTCTCACAGACACTCTCACACACACTCTCTCACAGACTCTCACAGACACTCTCTCACAGACTATCTCACACAGACTCTCTCTCAATCTCACAGACTCACTCTCAAAGACTCTCTCACAGACTCACTCTCACAGACTCACTCTCATTGACTCACTCTCACAGGCACTCTCTCATAGACTCACTCTCACAGACTCACTCTCACAGACACTCTCACACAGACACTCTCACTCTCACAGGCTCACTCTCACAGACACTCTCACAGACACTCTCTCACAGACACTGTCTCACAGACACAGAGACTCTCACAGACTCTCTCACAGACTCTCACAGCCACTCTCTCACAGACACTCTCTCACAGATACTCTCACACAGAAACTCTCTCTCTCTCACAGACTCACTCTCACAGACACTCTCACAGACTATTTCACAGACAGAGAGACTCTCACAGACACTCTCTCACAGTCACTCTCTCACAGACTCTCTCTCACAGGCACTCTCACACAGACACTCACTTTCAAAGACTCACTCTCACAGACACTCTCACACACAGTCTCTCACAGACACTCTCTCACAGACTCTCTCACAGACACAGAGACTCTCACAGACACTCTCTCACAGACTCTCTCTCTCTCACAGACTCACTCTCACAGACACTCTCTCACAGACACTCTCTCACACAAACTCACTCTCACACAGACACTCTCACACACACACTCTCACAGACACACTCTCACAGAGTCTCTCTCACAGACACTCTCACACACACTCTCTCACACTCTCTCACAGACTCTCTCTCACAGACTCTCACAGACACTCTCGCATAGACTATCTCACACAGACTCTCAATCTCACAGAATCACTCTCATAGACTCTCTCACAGACTCACTCCCACAGACTCACTCTCATAGACTCACTCTCACACACAGTCTCTCACAGACTCACTTTCACAGACTCACTCTCACAGACACTCTCACACAGACACTCTCATTCTCAGAGGCTCACTCTCACAGACACTCTCACAGACACTCTCTCACAGACACTGTCTCACAGACTCTCTCACAGACACAGAGACTCTCACAGACACTCTCTCACAGACTCTCACATACACTCTCTCACAGACACTCTCTCACAGACACTCTCACACAGACACACTCTCTCTCTCACAGACTCACTCTCATAGACACTCTCACAGATACTCTCCCACAGACACACTCTCACTCACTCTTTCACAGACACAGAGACTCTCACAGACACTCTCTCACAGTCACTCTCTCACATACTCTCTCTCACAGGCACTCTCACACAGACACTCTCACTTTCACAGACTCACTCTCACAGACACTCTCACAGACACTCTCTCACAGACTCTCTCTCACAGACAGTCTCTCACAGACAGTCTCCCACAGACACTCTCACAGACTCTTTCACAGACAATCTCTCACGGACACTCACAGACTCTAACAGACTCTCTCTCACAGACACTCTCTCACAGACACTCTCTTACAGACACTCTCTCACAGACACTCTCACAGACTCTCTCTCACAGACACTCTCTCACAGACACTCTCACAGACACTCTCTCACAGACACTCTCTCAGACTCTCACAGACACTTTCTCACAGACACTCTCACAGACACTCTCACAGACCCTCTCTCACAGACTCTCTCACAGACTCACTCTCACAGACACTCTCTCACAGACTCTCTCACAGATTCTCTCTCACAGACTCTCTCACAGACACTCTATCACACACACTCTCACAGACACTCTCACAGACACTCTCTCACAGACTCTCTCACAGACTCTCTCTCACAGACTCTTTCACAGACACTCTCTCACAGACACTCTCACATACACTCTCACAGACACTCTCACAGACTCTCTCTCACAGACAGACTCTCACTAACACTCTCACAGACTATCACAGACACTCTCTCAAAGACTCTAACTGACACTCTCTCACAGACACTCTCTCACAGACACTTACTCACGGACACTCTCTCACGGACTTCCTCACAGACTCTCTCTCACAGACAGTCTCTCACAGACAGTCTCTCACAGACACTCTCACAGACTCTAACAGACTCTCTCTCAGACACTCTCTTACAGACACTCTCTCACAGACACTCTCACAGACTCTCTCTCACAGACACTCTCTCACAGACAGTCTCTCACAGACAGTCTCCCACAGACACTCTCACAGACTCTTTCACAGATAATCTCTCACGGACACTCACAGACTCTAACAGACTCTCTCACAGACACTCTCTCACAGACACTCTCTTACAGACACTCTCTCACAGACACTCTCATAGACTCTCTCTCACAGACACTCTCTCACAGACACTCTCACAGACACACTCTCACAGACACTCTCTCAGACTCTCACAGACACTTTCTCACAGACACTCTCACAGACACTCTCACAGACACTCTCTCACAAACTCTCTCACAGACTCACTCTCACAGATACTCTCTCACAGACTCTCTCACAGATTCTCTCTCACAGACTCTCTCACAGACACTCTATCACACACACTCTCACAGACACTCTCACAGACACTCTCTCACAGACCCTCACAGACTCTCTCTCACAGACTCTCTCTCACAGACTCTTTCACAGACACTCTCTCACAGACACTCTCACAGACACTCTCACAGACACTCTCACAGACTCTCTCTCACAGACAGACTCTCACTAACACTCTCACAGACTATCACAGACACTCTCTCAAAGACTCTAACTGACACTCTCTCACAGACACTCTCTCACAGACACTTTCTGACAGACACTCTCTCACAGACTCCCTCACAGACTCTCTCTCACAGACAGTCTCTCACAGACAGTCTCTCACAGACACTCTCACAGACTCTTTCACAGACAATCTCTCACAGACACTCACAGACTCTAACAGACTCTCTCTCACAGACACTCTCTTACAGACACTCTCTCACAGACACTCTCACAGACTCTCTCTCACAGACACTCTCTCACAGACACTCTCACAGACACTCTCTCACAGACACTCTCTCAGACTCTCTCAGACACTTTCTCACAGACACTCTCACAGACACTCTCACAGACACTCTCTCACAGACTCTCTCACAGACTCACTCTCACAGACACTCTCTCACAGACACTCTCTCACAGACTCACTCACAGTCAGACTCTCACAGACACTCTCTCACAGACTCTCACAGACTCTCTCTCACAGACAGACTCTCACCCACACTCTCACAGACTATCACAGACCTTCTCTAAAAGACTCTCACAGACACTCGTTCATAGACACTTTCTAACAGACACTCTCTCACAGACACTCTCACAGACACTCTCTCACAGACAGTCTCTCACAGACAGTCTCTCACAGACACTCTCACAGACTCTTTCACAGACAATCTCTCACAGACACTCACAGACTCTAACAGACTCTCTCTCACAGACACTCTCTTACAGACACTCTCTCACAGACACTCTCACAGACTCTCTCTCACAGACACTCTCTCACAGACACTCTCACAGACACTCTCTCACAGACACTCTCTCAGACTCTCTCAGACACTTTCTCACAGACACTCTCACAGACACTCTCACAGACACTCTCTCACAGACTCTCTCACAGACTCACTCTCACAGACACTCTCTCACAGACACTCTCTCACAGACTCACTCACAGTCAGACTCTCACAGACACTCTCTCACAGACTCTCACAGACTCTCTCTCACAGACAGACTCTCACCCACACTCTCACAGACTATCACAGACCTTCTCTAAAAGACTCTCACAGACACTCGTTCATAGACACTTTCTAACAGACACTCTCTCACAGACACTCTCACAGACACTCTCTCACAGACTCTCACACATACTCACTCTCACAGACACTCTCTCACAGACTCTCTCACAGATTCTCTCTCACAGATTCTCTCACAGACACTCTATCACACACACTCTCACAGACACTCTCACAGACACTCTCTCACAGACTCTCACAGACTCTCTCTCACAGACTCTCTCTCACAGACTCTTTCACAGACTCTCTCTCACAGACACTCTCACAGACACTCTCACAGTCACTCTCACAGACTCTCTCTCACAGACAGACTCTCACTAACACTCTCACAGACTATCACAGACACTCTCTCAAAGACTCTAACTGACACTCTCTCACAGACACTCTCTCACAGACACTTTCCCACAGACATTCTCTCACAGACTCCCTCACAGACTCTCTCTCACAGACAATCTCTCACAGACAGTCTCTCACAGACATTCTCACAGACTCTTTCACAGACAATCTCTCACAGACACTCACAGACTCTAACAGACTCTCTCTCACAGACACTCTCTTACAGACACTCTCTCACAGACACTCTCACAGACTCTCTCTCACAGACACTCTCTCACAGACACTCTCACAGACACTCTCTCACAGACACTCTCTCAGACTCTCTCAGACACTTTCTCACAGACACTCTCACAGACACTCTCACAGACACTCTCTCACAGACTCTCTCACAGACTCACTCTCACAGACACTCTCTCACAGACACTCTCTCACAGATTCACTCACAGTCAGACTCTCACAGACACTCTCTCACAGACTCTCACAGACTCTCTCTCACAGACAGACTCTCACCCACACTCTCACAGACTATCACAGACCTTCTCTAAAAGACTCTCACAGACACTCGTTCATAGACACTTTCTAACAGACACTCTCTCACAGACACTCTCACAGACACTCTCTCACAGACTCTCACACAGACTCACTCTCACAGACACTCTCTCACAGACTCTCTCACAGATTCTCTCTCACAGACTCTCTCACAGACACTCTATCACACACACTCTCACAGACACTCTCACAGACACTCTCTCACAGACTCTCACAGACACTCTCTCACAGACTCTCACACAGTCTCTCACAGACACTCTCTCACAGACACTCTCACAGACACTCTCACAGACACTCTCTCAGACTCTCTCTCACAGACACTCTCACAGACTCTCACAGACACTCTCTCACAGACTCTCTCCAACAGACTCTCATAGACACTCTCTCACAGACTCTCACAGACACTCTCTCACAGACTCTCTCTCAAAGACTCTCACATACCCTCTCTCACAGACTCTCTCACAGACTCTCTCATAGACTCTCTCTCACAGACACTCACAGACTCACTCTCACAGACACTCTCTCAGACTCTCACATTCACTCTCTCACAGAAACTCTCACAGACACTCTCTCACAGACACTCTCTCACAGACTCTCTCACAGATACTCTCTCACAGACACTCTCACAGACACTCTCTCACAGACACTCTCTCAGACTCTCACAGACACTCTCTCACAGACACTCTCTCACAGACACTCTCTCACAGACTCTCTCACAGACTCACTCTCACAGACACTGTCTCACAGACACCCTCTCACAAACTCACTCACAGACAGACTCTCACAGACACTCTCTCACAGACTTTCACAGACTCTCTCTCACAGACTCTCTCACAGACACTCTCTCAAACACACTCTCACAGATACTCTCACAGACACTCTCACAGACTCTCTCTCACAGAGAGACTCTCACCGACACTCTCAGAGACTATCACACTCTCTCAAAGACTCTCACAGACACTCTCTCATAGACACTCTCTCACAGACACTCTCTCACAGGCACTCTCTCACAGACTCCCTCACAGACTCTCTCACAGACTCTCTCTCATAGACTCTCTCACAGACTCTCTCTCACAGACAGTCTCTCACAGACTCTCTCTCACAGACACTCTCTCAGACTCTCTCAGACACTTTCTCACAGACACTCTCACAGACACTCTCACAGACACTCTCACAGACACTCTCTCACCGACTCTCTCACAGACTCACTCTCAGAGACACTCTCTCACAGACTAACTCACAGTCAGACTCTCACAGACACTCTCTCACAGACTTTCACAGACTCTCTCTCACAGACAGACTCTCACCGACACTCTCACAGACTATCACAGACCTTCTCTAAAAGACTCTCACAGACACTCGTTCATAGACACTTTCTAACAGACACTCTCTCACAGACTCTCACAGACACTCTCTCACAGACTCTCACACAATATCTCACAGACACTCTCTCACAGACACTCTCACAGACACTCTCACAGACACTCTCTCAGACTCTCTCTCACAGACACTCTCACAGACTCTCACAGACACTCTCTCACAGACTCCCACAGACACTCTCACAGACTCTCACAGACACTCTCTCACAGACTCTCTCTCACAGACTCTCATAGACACTCTCTCACAGACTCTCTCTCACAGACTCTCTCACAGACTCTCTCTCACAGACTCTCTCACAGACACTCTCTCACAGACACTCTCACATTTTATTTATTTATTTATTTATTTATTTATGTGTTTTATAGAGCGCGAACTTGACCCGTTAGGGTATCAGAGCGCTTTACAGGGGAGCAAAGCAATATACAGACAGATTTAGTCGACCAGTTACAGCTCAAGTAGCAGTATAGTGCAGGAATATATATACACAAAGCATGTATTTACATATTACATAACCGATTACAAAGAGCGACAAACCATATTTACAGAGTACATTTTCAATAATTCTGACCCGGTCCCAAGATTCTGGTGTTTCGGGAGACCCGGTAGTTAGGGGGGAGGTAGTGGGCCGTCATAGGCTATGCCAAAGAAGTAGTTGAGGTAGTGTTAGACGAGAAATTTGCCCATAAGGAAGATTTTGGCATCCTTTTTGAAGTGAGACAGTGAGGGGATTCTTCTGATGTGGGGTGGGAGAGAGTTCCATATTCGTGGAGAAGCCCCTGAGAAGGCCCGATTGTACGTTTTTTTTTTCCGAAAACGTGCAGGTTGGAGCAGGAAATCCCTGGCGGATCTGGAGTTTCTGGTTCCTCCGGAGATCGTGAGTTTCTGTGTCAGATATGCAGGGGAGTTAGAGTGTAAAGCTTTGTGCGTGATGCATGCTAGTTTGAGCTGTATTCTTGCCTCCAAGGGAAGCCAGTTGAGAGCTTTCAGGTGTGGGGAAATATGATCGTATTTCCTAGTGCCAGTCAGTAGTCTGGCAGCCGCGTTGAGGCAGGCTTTTAGAGGTGCCAGGGAGATCTTGGGTAAGCCCGAGAGGGTTGAGCAGCCATATTCCAGTCTGGAGATGACGAGTGCTTGAACTGCCATTTTTAGGTCGGGGGCATCAAGGAAGGGTTTCAATTTCCTAAGGTAGCTCAGATGGAATCTGGCTGTTTTAGCCATAGAATTTATGTGGTCCCTCATGTTAAGGTTTGTGTCAAGGGTAATGCCCAGGGATTTAGCCGAATTCACAATGGTCGGTGGGCAATTTAAGGCTGTAATAGCCTTGATCCATGATTGAATCTCTAAGTTGGCATTGGGAGGGGAGATCAGGAGAAATTCTGTTTTCTTTGCATTGAGTTTAAGTTGGTTGGATGCGAGCCATTGTACGGTGAGTATCAGGGCTTCGTTCAGGGAGATAATCTCTTCGAGAGAAGAGGTTTTGATGTAGATCTGGGTGTCATCGGCATACATATGATAGGAGATGTTAGCTGCGCGCAATACTTCGGTAAGCGGTTCTAGGTAGAGGTTGAAGAGGGTGGGGGACAGGGTTGATCCTTGGGGGACTCCAACTGTGACCGGCGATGGTGATGAAAGGTTGCCATCAATCAGGAATCTCTGTGACCGGTTATGGAGGAAGGAACTAAACCAATCTAGAACAGTGCCATCTAAGCCCATTCTGAGTTTGAGGCGTTCGAGTAATTTTTCATGGTTGACTGTGTCGAAGGCCGAGGATAAGTCCAGGAGGATTAGGAGACAAGTTTTGCCTTGGTCGAGGGCTTGGAGGGCATCATCGACTATGTGAAGCATGGTGGTTTCTGTGCTGTGCCCAGGTCTAAATCTGGATTGAAAGTCATCAAGGAGGTGGAAGTTGTTGATGTGGTGACTAAGCTGCTGTTGCACACATTTCTCCAACACTTTGGCTAAGAGGGGGATGTTGGAGATGGGCCTGAAGTTGTCTGGGGAGGCTGGGTCCAGCGATGGCTTTTTCAGGATGGGGAGGACTTGGCCGGCTTTTAGAGAGTCTGGCATCATTCCCTGCTGAAGGGAGGCATTGATTATTGAAGTCCAGCTGGGAATAATGGATTGGGCGACGACCGTAAGGCAGTTGGCAGGGAGCGGGTCATTGAAATGGTTGTTCGGTTTTAAGGTAGAGAGGATTTTGGAGATGGAGTCTTCATCATAGTCTTTGAAGATGGACCAGTGAGCGTGATTTTTGGGAGTGGCCTGTGTGAGTGTCGATGTGGGAGGAGACGGGTCAGGTGGGGGTTGGGGGTATGTGATGGTGTTGAGTTCGTTTCCAAGGGCCAAGATTTTGTCAGTGAAGAAAGAGGAGAATTCTTCAGAGGATATAAGAGATTTGGGGGTTTCTTTAGAAGATTTGGCCAGTTTGTTAGATTGGTGTTTGACCAATTCGAAGAGCTTGTGGGGTCTGTTCTTAGCTTTCTCAAGTTCGGTTCTGAAGAAGTCTTTTTTTGAGTTGAGAATGTTCCTGTTGTAGGTATTTCTGGCCTGGCGGAGGAGTTGTAGGTGTGCAGTAGAGGGGTGTTGCCTCCAGGCTCTTTCAGCTTGCCGGAGGGCTCTCCTCTCGTCGTCAAGGGAACCCATGAACCAGGGGTTTCTGTCTTTGATTTGGGTTCTTTTCAGTTTTAGTGGGGCTAGATCTTCCAGGATGTTTGAGATGGTCGCAGAGTAGTGATCATTGAGGTCACTGACTGATGAGAGATGCGAAGGGGGTGGGAGGTTGGATTTACAGCGGGCCACCAGTTCATTTCGGTCCAAGTTCTTGGTGTCTCTGATCCAGCGTTTAGGAATCGTTGGTTGCGGGTCTTTTGTCTTGATGGTGCCAGGTAGATGGAAGGTGATGGCGTGGTGGTCAGACCAGTCGCATGGGTCAATAGAGATGAGCTGGACAGATGATTCTTTGGAGATGATCCAGTCAAGGGTTGCCCCTTTTGAATGAGTAGGTAGTGAGCAGGCCTGGGTCAGGGCTTGATCTGCCAGGAGGTCTTTGATGGCGTTGACATGTGGGTCCTTGGGATCGTTCCAGTGTAGGTTAAAATCGCCTAAGAAGATATCTTTGGAGTTGGTGGGAGTCTTAGCTGAGATGATTTCCATGAGGTGGTCGGTGAAAGAGTCGTTCGTACCTGGGGGGTGGTAAAAGATGTGAAGATTACATAGTAGGGTGGAGTTGTTGCAAATAGCGAGAGCGAGGTATTCGCAGGATTCGGTAGAGTCCGCCAGAAGTTCGGTGACGCGGAGGTTGGAGCTGTAGATGCAGGCGATGCCTCCTCCTTTCTTGTTAGATTGTCTATCCAGTCTTGCGATGTTGTAGTTAGGGGGGACTAGGAGGTCCAGGTATGGGGATGAGGAATCATTGAGCCATGATTCTGTTAGGATTGCTAAGTCGAGTTTTTTGCAAAGGATGAGATCAGCAATATCAGCAGCATGCTTAGCTGCCGATCGGCAGTTGATTAAGAGACCTGACAGGGAGGATTTTGGTGGGATTTCGGGAGTCTGGGCAGACTGGTGGACAGGTGCTAGATTGCTCATGATCACAGCTCTGTTGTGGACGGTGGCTGGCCTGTTGGGGTTGATAGTGACCAAGCGGATGGGATGTTCAGACTTCCGGTCAAAGGGAAGAGGGGTAGCTGTGGTGGGGTTATGATCTCGGAGGATGGCCAGTATTTCAGTTTCAGTGAGGTCAAGTGGACTTAGAGTTGGAGAAGCGGTGTAGGAGAGGGCCAGAGCGAGGCATTCTTCCTCTGAGAGGTGGCAAGGTTGTTTACGGAGACGAAGCTGTCTCAAGACTAGAGGAAGAGGCTGTTTCGGGTGCTCAGTTAAGTGCAGGGATGTGCAGACAGGCAGGGACGTGAGGTTAGCTAGGGCAAGTTCAGCGAGGTGGAGGAGGTTCGTTAATTCCGAGATAGAGATGTGAATGTTCTGGGTAAGTTTGGTAGCTCTGGAGAACAGAGAGGCCATGTCCCTATCTAGTGGGGGCGATAGAGGGCGGAAGTCCCTATCTAGTGGGGGCGATAGAGGGCAGAAGGGCAATGGTGCCGGGGCAGTTAAGTCAGTATGAGAAGGAGAAAAGGGGGGAGGACTAGTGCGGCCTGTGTTATGGGTCGTAGGATCAGAACTAGGGCTCCTCTGTGGGATGAGTTGTGGGCTTGGAGGGGAAACCCGACTGGTGTCAGCGGGCGTTGGGGACATATCAGTGGCATAGTCTACGTGGGGGGATAGTGGGGGGGGGGATCAGGGGTCTAGGGGAGATTCTAGGGGTAAGGCCGGGCACCATGTTGGGGAGGGTGAGGGGGTCTGTGTTGGAAGACCTTTGGGGAGTTTGTGAGTGGTTAGCTACGTTGGGTAGGCTAGATGAGGGCTTGTCGGGACGTGACATGGTTCCCCTGCCTGCGTCATTTGCGTGGTTACGAAGGAGGGTGAACAGGTCGGCAAATTTGTCCAAGTTTTTGGCTGAGGCTTGGATCAGGATAATGCCATTTTTGTAAAGGGTGATGGTGAGGTCAGCACGCAGTGTGGGGGATGGTGCTACTGTTAGCTTAGTGCCATATGGGATGTTTTTTGTTGTGCATACATTGAGGAGGAGGGTAAAGGTTTTGCGCCAAGCAGAAGTCCTTCTAGAGTAAAAAATGAGGTCATTAGTGATTATACCGTTGTCCGCGCTATAGCGAAGGTCAGAGACCAAAGACTCAGGGTGTCTTTTAAGGGTGGAGTGTTTGAAGTGTTTAGTGGCGGTTTTGGAGAGGTTGGGGGGGTAGAGCAGAGTGTAAGAATTAGCCCCTGTAGCGGAAAGGTCAGGATTTGCCATGTTGGCTCGGGTGGGCAACTCGAGGATCAGTAGAGACAGTCGTGTATAGAGGTGGGGTGCTCACCGTGCAGAAAACAGGAGTAGGGGGGTGTCAGTATCGGGGGAGGGCGCAGAGTACAGAAATACTCTCTCACAGACACTCTCACAGACACACACTCTCTCACAGAAACTCTCTCACAGACACTCTTTCTCAGACTCACTCACAGACACAGACAGACTCTCACAGACACTATCTCACAGACTCTCACAGACACTCTCTCACAAACTCTCTCTCACGGACTCACTCTCACGGACTCACTCTCACAGACACTCTCTCATAGACACTCTCACACAGACACTCTCTCTCACAGACTCACTCTCACAGTCACTCTCTCACAGACACTCTCTCACCGACTCTCTCACAGACACAGAGACTCTCACAGACACTCTCTCATAGACTCTCGCAGACACTCTCTCACAGTCACTCTCTCACAGACTCTCTCTCATAGACTCTCTCTCACAGACACTCTCACAGACTCTCTATCACAAACTCTCTCATAGACTCTCACTCAAAGACTCTCTCACAGACTCTCTCTCACAGACTCTCTGACGGACTCTCTCATAGACTCTCTCAAAGCCTCTCTCTCACAGACTCTCTCACAGACTCTCTCTCACAGACTCTCTCACAGACACTCTTAAATACACTCACAGACACTCTCTCACAGACACTCTCACAGACACACTCTCACACAGACACAGACACACACTCTCTCATGGACACTCTCTCACAGACACTCTTTCTCAGACACTCTCACAGACACAGACAGACTCTCACAGACACTCTCTCACAGACTACCTCACACAGACTCTCTCTCAATCTCACAGACTCACTCTCACAGACTCTCTCACACACTATCTCACACAGATTCTTTCTCAATCTCACAGACACTCTCTCACACAGACTCACTCTCACACAGACACTCTCACACACACACTCTCTCACAGACTCTCACAGACACTCTCTCACAGACTATCTCACACAGACTCTCTCTCAATCTCACAGACTCACTCTCAAAGACTCTCTCACAGACTCACTCTCACAGACTCACTCTCATAGACTCACTCTCACAGGCACTCTCTCATAGACTCACTCTCACAGACTCACTCTCACAGACACTCTCACACAGACACTCTCACTCTCACAGGCTCACTCTCACAGACACTCTCACAGACACTCTCTCACAGACACTGTCTCACAGACACAGAGACTCTCACAGACACTCTCTCACAGACTCTCACAGCCACTCTCTCACAGACACTCTCTCACAGATACTCTCACACAGACACTCTCTCTCTCTCTCACAGACTCACTCTCACAGACACTCTCACACACACTCTCTCACAGACTCTCACAGACACTCTCTCACAGACTATCTCACACAGACTCTCTCTCAATCTCACAGACTCACTCTCAAAGACTCTCTCACAGACTCACTCTCACAGACTCACTCTCATAGACTCACTCTCACAGGCACTCTCTCATAGACTCACTCTCACAGACTCACTCTCACAGACACTCTCACACAGACACTCTCACTCTCACAGGCTCACTCTCACAGACACTCTCACAGACACTCTCTCACAGACACTGTCTCACAGACACAGAGACTCTCACAGACACTCTCTCACAGACTCTCACAGCCACTCTCTCACAGACACTCTCTCACAGATACTCTCACACAGACACTCTCTCTCTCTCTCACAGACTCACTCTCACAGACACTCTCACAGACACTCTCTCACAGACACGCTCTCACAGACTATTTCACAGACAGAGAGACTCTCACAGACACTCTCTCACAGTCACTCTCTCACAGACTCTCTCTCACAGGCACTCTCACACAGACACTCTCACTTTCAAAGACTCACTCTCACAGATACTCTCACACACAGTCTCTCACAGACAATCTCTCACAGACTCTCTCACAGACACAGAGACTCTCACAGACACTCTCTCACAGACTCTCACAGACACTCTCTCACAGACTTACTCTCACAGACACTCTCTCACAGACACTCTCTCACACAAACTCACTCTCACACAGACACTCTCACACACACACTCTCACAGACACACTCTCACAAAGTCTCTCTCACAGACACTCTCACACACACTCTCTCACACTCTCTCACAGACTCTCTCTCACAGACTCTCACAGACACTCTCGCATAGACTATCTCACACAGACTCTCAATCTCACAGAATCACTCTCACAGACTCTCTCACAGACTCACTCCCAAAGACTCACTCTCATAGACTCACTCTCACACACAGTCTCTCACAGACTCACTTTCACAGACTCACTCTCACAGACACTCTCACACAGACACTCTCATTCTCACAGGCTCACTCTCACAGACACTCTCACAGACACTCTCTCACAGACACTGTCTCACAGAATCTCTCACAGACACAGAGACTCTCACAGACACTCTCTCACAGACTCTCACATACACTCTCTCATAGACACTCTCTCACAGACACTCTCACACAGACACACTCTCTCTCTCACAGACTCACTCTCACAGACACTCTCACAGACACTCTCTCACAGACACGCTCTCACTCACTCTTTCACAGACACAGAGACTCTCACAGACACTCTCTCACAGTCACTCTCTCACATACTCTCTCTCACAGGCACTCTCACACAGACACTCTCACTTTCACAGACTCACTCTCACAGACACTCTCACAGACACTCTCTCACAGACTCTCTCTCACAGACAGTCTCTCACAGACAGTCTCCCACAGACACTCTCACAGACTCTTTCACAGACAATCTCTCACGGACACTCACAGACTCTAACAGACTCTCTCTCACAGACACTCTCTCACAGACACTCTCTTACAGATACTCTCTCACAGACACTCTCACAGACTCTCTCTCACAGACACTCTCTCACAGACACTCTCACAGACACTCTGTCACAGACACTCTCTCAGACTCTCACAGACACTTTCTCACAGACACTCTCACAGACACTCTCACAGACACTCTCTCACAGACTCTCTCACAGACTCATTCTCACAGACACTCTCTCACAGACTCTCTCACAGATTCTCTCTCACAGACTGCCTCACAGACACTCTATCACACACACTCTCACAGACACTCTCACAGACACTCTCTCACAGACTCTCTCTCACAGACTCTCTCTCAAAGACTCTTTCACAGACACTCTCTCACAGACACTCTCACAGACACTCTCACAGACACTCTCACAGACTCTCTCTCACAGATAGACTCTCACTAACACTCTCACAGACTACCTCACACAGACTCTCTCTCAATCTCACAGACTCACTCTCACAGACTCTCTCACACACTATCTCACACAGATTCTCTCTCAATCTCACATACACTCTCTCACACAGACTCACTCTCACACAGACACTCTCACACACACACTCTCTCACAGACACACTCTCACAGACTTGCTCTCTCACAGACACTCTCACACACACTCTCTCACAGACTCTCACAGACACTCTCTCACAGACTATCTCACACAGACTCTCTCTCAATCTCACAGACTCACTCTCAAAGACTCTCTCACAGACTCACTCTCACAGACTCACTCTCATAGACTCACTCTCACAGGCACTCTCTCATAGACTCACTCTCACAGACTCACTCTCACAGACACTCTCACACAGACACTCTCACTCTCACAGGCTCACTCTCACAGACACTCTCACAGACACTCTCTCACAGACACTGTCTCACAGACACAGAGACTCTCACAGACACTCTCTCACAGACTCTCACAGCCACTCTCTCACAGACACTCTCTCACAGATACTCTCACACAGACACTCTCTCTCTCTCTCACAGACTCACTCTCACAGACACTCTCACAGACACTCTCTCACAGACACGCTCTCACAGACTATTTCACAGACAGAGAGACTCTCACAGACACTCTCTCACAGTCACTCTCTCACAGACTCTCTCTCACAGGCACTCTCACACAGACACTCTCACTTTCAAAGACTCACTCTCACAGACACTCTCACACACAGTCTCTCACATACACTCTCTCACAGACTCTCTCACAGACACAGAGACTCTCACAGACACTCTCTCACAGACTCTCACAGACACTCTCTCACAGACTCACTCTCACAGACACTCTCTCACAGACACTCTCTCACACAAACTCACTCTCACACAGACACTCTCACACACACACTCTCACAGACACACTCTCACAGAGTCTCTCTCACAGACACTCTCACACACACTCTCTCACACTCTCTCACAGACTCTCTCTCACAGACTCTCACAGACACTCTCGCATAGACTATCTCACACAGACTCTCAATCTCACAGAATCACTCTCACAGACTCTCTCACAGACTCACTCCCAAAGACTCACTCTCATAGACTCACTCTCACACACAGTCTCTCACAGACTCACTTTCACAGACTCACTCTCACAGACACTCTCACACAGACACTCTCATTCTCACAGGCTCACTCTCACAGACACTCTCACAGACACTCTCTCACAGACACTGTCTCACAGACTCTCTCACAGACACAGAGACTCTCACAGACACTCTCTCACAGACTCTCACATACACTCTCTCATAGACACTCTCTCACAGACACTCTCACACAGACACACTCTCTCTCTCACAGACTCACTCTCACAGACACTCTCACAGACACTCTCTCACAGACACGCTCTAACTCACTCTTTCACAGACACAGAGACTCTCACAGACACTCTCTCACAGTCACTCTCTCACATACTCTCTCTCACAGGCACTCTCACACAGACACTCTCACTTTCACAGACTCACTCTCACAGACACTCTCACAGACACTCTCTCACAGACTCTCTCTCACAGACAGTCTCTCACAGACAGTCTCCCACAGACACTCTCACAGACTCTTTCACAGACAATCTCTCACGGACACTCACAGACTCTAACAGACTCTCTCTCACAGACATTCTCTCACAGACACTCTCTTACAGATACTCTCTCACAGACACTCTCACAGACTCTCTCTCACAGACACTCTCTCACAGACACTCTCACAGACACTCTGTCACAGACACTCTCTCAGACTCTCACAGACACTTTCTCACAGACACTCTCACAGACACTCTCACAGACACTCTCTCACAGACTCTCTCACAGACTCATTCTCACAGACACTCTCTCACAGACTCTCTCTCACAGACACTCTGACACACGCTCTCTCACAGACTCTCTCTCACAGACTCTCACAGACACTCTCGCATAGACTATCTCACACAGACTCTCAATCTCACAGAATCACTCTCACAGACTCTCTCACAGACTCACTCCCACAGACTCACTCTCATAGACTCACTCTCACACACAGTCTCTCACAGACTCACTTTCACAGACTCACTCTCACAGACACTCTCACACAGACTCTCTCATTCTCACAGGCTCACTCTCACAGACACTCTCACAGACACTCTCTCACAGACACTGTCTCACAGACTCTCTCACAGACACAGAGACTCTCACAGACACTCTCTCACAGACTCTCACATACACTCTCTCACAGACACTCTCTCACAGACACTCTCACAGACACTCTCTCACAGACACGCACTCACTCACTCTTTCACAGACACAGAGACTCTCACAGACACTCTCTCACAGTCACTCTCTCACATACTCTCTCTCACAGGCACTCTCACACAGACACTCTCACTTTCACAGACTCACTCTCACAGACACTCTCTCACAGACTCTCTCTCACAGACAGTCTTTCACAGACAGTCTCCCACAGACACTCTCACAGAATCTTTCACAGACAATCTCTCACGGACACTCACAGACTCTAACAGACTCTCTCTCACAGACACTCTCTCACAGACACTCTCTTACAGACACTCGTTCATAGACACTTTCTAACAGACACTCTCTCACAGACTCTCACAGACACTCTCTCACAGACTCTCACACAGTCTCTCACAGACACTCTCTCACAGACCCTCTCACAGACACTCTCACAGACACTCTCTCAGACTCTCTCTCACAGACACTCTCACAGACTCTCACAGACACTCTCTCACAGACTCCCACAGACACTCTCACAGACTCTCACAGACACTCTCGCATAGACTATCTCACACAGACTCTCAATCTCACAGAGTCTCTCTCACAGACACTCTCACACACACTCTCTCACACTCTCTCACAGACTCTCTCTCACAGACTCTCACAGACACTCTCGCATAGACTATCTCACACAGACTCTCAATCTCACAGAATCACTCTCACAGACTCTCTCACAGACTCACTCCCACAGACTCACTCTCATAGACTCACTCTCACACACAGTCTCTCACAGACTCACTTTCACAGACTCACTCTCACAGACACTCTCACACAGACACTCTCATTCTCACAGGCTCACTCTCACAGACACTCTCACAGACACTCTCTCACAGACACTGTCTCACAGACTCTCTCACAGACACAGAGACTCTCACAGACACTCTCTCACAGACTCTCACATACACTCTCTCACAGACACTCTCTCACAGGCACTCTCACACAGACACACTCTCTCTCTCACAGACTCACTCTCACAGACACTCTCACAGACACTCTCTCACAGACACGCTCTCACTCACTCTTTCACAGACACAGAGACTCTCGCAGACACTCTCTCACAGTCACTCTCTCACATACTCTCTCTCACAGGCACTCTCACACAGACACTCTCACTTTCACAGACTCATTCTCACAGACACTCTCTCACAGACTCTCTCTCACAGACAGTCTTTCACAGACAGTCTCCCACAGACACTCTCACAGACTCTTTCACAGACAATCTCTCACGGACACTCACAGACTCTAACAGACTCTCTCTCACAGACACTCTCTCACAGACACTCTCTTACAGACACTCGTTCATAGACACTTTCTAACAGACACTCTCTCACAGACTCTCACAGACACTCTCTCACAGACTCTCACACAGTCTCTCACAGACACTCTCTCACAGACCCTCTCACAGACACTCTCACAGACACTCTCTCAGACTCTCTCTCACAGACACTCTCACAGACTCTCACAGACACTCTTTCACAGACTCCCACAGACACTCTCACAGACTCTCACAGACACTCTCACATAGACTATCTCACACAGACTCTCAATCTCACAGAATCACTCTCACAGACTCTCTCACAGACTCACTCCCAAAGACTCACTCTCATAGACTCACTCTCGCACACAGTCTCTCACAGACTCACTTTCACAGACTCACTCTCACAGACACTCTCACACAGACACTCTCATTCTCACAGGCTCACTCTCACAGACACTCTCACAGACACTCTCTCACAGACACTGTCTCACAGACTCTCTCACAGACACAGAGACTCTCACAGACACTCTCTCACAGACTCTCACATACACTCTCTCACAGACACTCTCTCACAGACACTCTCACACAGATACACTCTATCTCTCACAGACTCACTCTCACAGACACTCTCACAGACACTCTCTCACAGACACACTCTCACTCACTCTTTCACAGACACAGAGACTCTCACAGACACTCTCTCACAGTCACTCTCTCACATACTCTCTCCCACAGGCACTCTCACACAGACACTCTCACTTTCACAGACTCACTCTCACAGACACTCTCACAGACACTCTCTCACAGACTCTCTCTCACAGACAGTCTCTCACAGACAGTCTCCCACAGACACTCTCACAGACTCTTTCACAGACAATCTCTCACGGACACTCACAGACTCTAACAGACTCTCTCTCACAGACACTCTCTCACAGACACTCTCTTACAGACACTCTCTCACAGACACTCTCACAGACTCTCTCTCACAGACACTCTCTCACAGACACTCTCACAGACACTCTGTCACAGACACTCTCTCAGACTCTCACAGACACTTTCTCACAGACACTCTCACAGACACTCTCACAGACACTCTCTCACAGACTCTCTCACAGACTCATTCTCACAGACACTCTCTCACAGACTCTCTCACAGATTCTCTCTCACAGACTCCCTCACAGACACTCTATCACACACACTCTCACAGACACTCTCACAGACACTCTCTCACAGACTCTCTCTCACAGACTCTCTCTCACAGACTCTTTCACAGACACTCTCTCACAGACACTCTCACAGACACTCTCACAGACACTCTCACAGACTCTCTCTCACAGACAGACTCTCACTAACACTCTCACAGACTACCTCACACAGATTCTCTCTCAATCTCACAGACTCACTCTCACAGACTCTCTCACACACTATCTCACACAGATTCTCTCTCAATCTCACATATACTCTCTCACACAGACTCACTCTCACGCAGACACTCTCAGACACACACTCTCTCACAGACACACTCTCACAGACTTGCTCTCTCATAGACACTCTCACATACACTCTCTCACAGACACTCTCTCACAGACTATCTCACACAGACTCTCTCTCAATCTCACAGACTCACTCTCAAAGACTCTCTCACAGACTCACTCTCACAGACTCACTCTCATAGACTCACTCTCACAGGCACTCTCTCATAGACTCACTCTCACAGACTCACTCTCACAGACACTCTCACACAGACACTCTCACAGGCTCACTCTCACAGACACTCTCACAGACACTCTCTCACAGACACTGTCTCACAGACACAGAGACTCTCACAGACACTCTCTCACAGACTCTCACAGCCACTCTCTCACAGACACTCTCTCACAGATACTCTCACACAGACACTCTCTCTCTCTCTCACAGACTCACTCTCACAGACACTCTCACAGACACTCTCTCACAGACACGCTCTCACAGACTATTTCACAGACAGAGAGACTCTCACAGACACTCTCTCACAGTCACTCTCTCACAGACTCTCTCTCACAGGCACTCTCACACAGACACTCTCACTTTCAAAGACTCACTCTCACAGACACTCTCACACACAGTCTCTCACAGACACTCTCTCACAGACTCTCTCACAGACACAGAGACTCTCACAGACACTCTCTCACAGACTCTCACAGACACTCTCTCACAGACTCACTCTCACTGACACTCTCTCACAGACTCTCTCTCACACAAACTCACTCTCACACAGACACTCTCACACACACACTCTCACAGACACACTCTCACAGAGTCTCTCTCACAGACACTCTCACACACACTCTCTCACACTCTCTCACAGACTCTCTCTCACAGACTCTCACAGACACTCTCACATAGACTATCTCACACAGACTCTCAATCTCACAGAATCACTCTCACAGACTCTCTCACAGACTCACTCCCACAGACTCGCTCTCATAGACTCACTCTCACACACAGTCTCTCACAGACTCACTTTCACAGACTCACTCTCACAGACACTCTCACACAGACACTCTCATTCTCACAGGCTCACTCTCACAGACACTCTCACAGACACTCTCTCACAGACACTGTCTCACAGACTGTTGGACCCGGCCTCGTGGCGTGGTGCTTAACCCCCTGGATTGTGGCCGTTCCCCGCCCCGGCCTTCACGGGCCACCCGTCTGAACTGCACCAAGGCCCTTCACCCGGAGCTGCACGTGGTCGCATTCTCCTCGTGGCTCCGCCATCTTGTTGGCCTCCACGTCACACCGTGCACCAGCCGGCGCGACCCCGCTCAACCCGGCCTCGACCCCAGCGAAGCCCCGACATCGAGGCACCACGAACTAGCCAGGGGGTGCCGCAGGAACCATTCATCGCCCCCGGCGGAGGACAGTATCGATGGGACCCCCAACTGTCCTCCCCTCTCGAGGTGTGATCGCCCTGCAACTCCCATGGGCCTGGCGCCTCTCCTGCTGGGCGTCTGGCCACCTCCACCCGGCCACTCCGCCCCCTCGGGCGCATAGGTCCGGACATCAAAGGGCTCCAGACCTATATCTGGGGCGACCCCACCACAGCTCGGCAGTTGTATCCCGGAGTCGAGAGCCCTGCTGATTGAATCGCGGCTGACCCTACGGAGAAGAACTCTTGTCGGAACCATCACGAGCCCTGCTGACTGCGTCGCGGCTCCTGCTTGTGAACTCTTTCTGAACCACCTGGAACATCGGAGCCCTGCTGACGCTGTCGCGGCCCAACCTCGCTGAAACCTTCCTCGGAGCCCTGCTGACGACGTCGCGGCTCGAGCCGAGCAGAAACCATCTTGAGAGCCCTGCTGATTGAATCGCGGCTCTCCACGAACTGTACGCCAGAGCCCTGCTGACGCCGTCGCGGCTCGACCCCTCCGAGATCGGAGGTCCTCCAGCTTGAGGATAAGAACTGGGCCCCAGGTACCCTCGTACCGCACTCCTGCCAAGGACTGTCCCGCTACCCCTACCCTTCCAAAGAGACACTGAGACTTTTGGTGGATCCCTCGATCCCTTCGTGTAAATATTGACCTCGTAACCTTTTTATTGCTGATAAAGAATTGCTTGTCACCAGACAACCTCCTTGAGTCCTGTGTGGTGGTGTTACTGTGCTAGTACGTGATAGGAGAAGGATCTCACAGGGGACTTCTCGGCAGCGCTCGGCTACTTCGTGCAGTGAGAGGGCCCCCCCTTGGTGGTCTCACCGACTCCTCGGGGTCCGCCCTCCAACATTTGGTGGCCAGCGACGGGATCCGAGCCGAACGCAGTACGTACCTACCAGTACCCACTAGCTACCCATCCAAACGAATAGCATCATGAGCAGCCAGGAAAACAACGCGACAATGGAGTTCCAGCCCGAACGGCTGGAAGAATATATGCACAAAGAACTAAAACAGTTCTGCAAAGACAAAGGCATTGCAACCACCAGCCTAGGTACCAAAGAAGAGATGCAGAAAGCTCTGAGGGCATGGTTGGAGGCCGGGGCAGGCCCCTCCCAGGAAGAAGGGCCCTTGCCCCTGACGGAGACCGCAGCAACCGCACTGACTCCGGCAACCGGAGGAAGAAAGAGCCTAGAAACCGGCCTCTCCGAAGAAGAAATACGAGAGCGGGAAAAGGTCCGGAGCCACGAGCTAGAACTCGCCCGACTGCGGCTGGACGGCGAACTCCAGCTGGCAGAAAAGAAACTGGCCCTCGAGCAGCTACGCCTTCAAGAAGAGATAGAAGAGAAGAGACGACACCGGGAGTTGGAGGAAAAGAAACTAACTCTTGAGCACGAGCGCAGTCTCAAGGAACTCGAGATCAAGGCCAAGAACGGAGGGACCGACACCCCCAGTACTAGAGACACTCTACCGCCTTCCGAGGCCAAGGTACATATCCCGAAAGAGGTCGTCAAGGAGTATTACAAGAATGACGACATCCAACAATGGTTTAAGGCCTACGAGGTGGCCATGACCTCCCATCGGGTGCCCCGAAAAGACTGGGGCGCAGGCCTGTGGGGGCGATTCCTGAGTGAAGGACGGGACACGCTGCTCCAGCTACCGGAGGAGGTGATGACCTCCTACGATCACATGAAGGAGGCCCTGCTCACCCGCTACGGGCTAACAGCGGAAATGTACCGCCAGCGGTTCAGAGACTGCAAGAAAATCCCGGGTACCACATGGGTGGAATATGTGGACTTTTTCAGTCGGGCCCTAGAAGGGTGGATCAAAGGAAGCAAAGTAACCACCTACGGGCAGCTGGTCGACCTCATCGTGTGGGAACATCTTTCCAACAATTGCTTCGTGGAACTGAGACAGCACCTCCTCGACAGCAAAATGACCGACCCGCGAAAACTTGCTGTCGAGGCCGATCGATGGGTCAACTCCCGGGTCCCCCGGAGCTCAATGGGGGAGTACCAGAGGAACCCCAACGGACCCCCACGCCAGCGCGGTGGGGGGGGAGGGCCGAACAGGAACCGAGACCCTCCCGCCGGGGCCCCCAGGAGCCCCCCTCTAGGGCCACCGCAGCCACATCTCTCCCCGAGCCTAGCCCGAAGGGTGGGCCCGGCCCGACCCGGACCACGACCCCCAGTGACCTGCTATGGCTGCCAACAAACCGGACACTTTGCCAGCGATCCGGCCTGCCCTCTGAACCGAAGAAACGGGGCCGGCGGGCCCCCGCCCCGGCAGCTGACAGCCGCCGCCTTGGGGGGAGGAGAAGAGGAAGAGAAGGCCCTCGACCGAGAGAACACTGAGTGGGAGCCGGCAGCCATGTCCCTGGTCTGCCTGGGTAGCCGAGAGATGGTACCCTGCGCCCCCATCCCAACCAACACCCAGAAGTACCGGCAGCAGGTCACGGTCAACGGACAACGGGCCGAAGCCCTTCGCGACACAGGCGCCAGTATCACCGCTGTCCGCTGCCACCTGGTGACCCCTGAACAAATTCTACCGAATGTGCTGTGCCCCGTACGGACGGCCGACAACAGTGAAAGCCTATGCCAGATGGCCCTGGTCCCCTTCGAGTGGGGAGGGGTGACGGGCCTGCTGAAGGTGACGGTGCGCGACGACGCTCCGGTCGACTGTCTCCTGGGGAACGACTTGGAAAGTTCCCCCTGGGCTCAAGTAGAGCGACGAGAGCACCTCCGAATGTTGGGACTGGCTGATTGGGCCTGCGCCATCACCCGGTCCATGACCGCCCAGGCCCCCCGCTCATCCTCGACCTCCGGGACCGCCCAACCCGAGGGGCTCACACCCCCTCCCACCAGCAGCGAGGAGGAGGCGGACACCGACCCTGGGCCCAGCGAATCCTCCCCCGAAGAGATGACTTCTCCGAGCGTCCTACCAGAGCTGACGCACTGGCAACACGAAGGGGGCCCCACCCGAGAGCAGTTCCAGCAAGAGCAACAGTCCTGTCCCTCTCTCGAAGGGGTCCGACAACAGGCGACCGCGCAAGCCAACGGTGACCAGACCGGCACCCACTGGATCTACTGGGCCGAGGGCCTGTTGTACAGTGAACAGAAAGTAGCAGAACTCGGGGCCAGCCGCGTGTTGGTGGTCCCCCTCCGCTTCCGGGAGTTCCTTCTCAACCTGGCCCATGATGTGCCTCTCGCCGGACACTTGGGGCAAGACAAAACGTACAGTCGTCTGGTGACCCACTTCTACTGGCCCCGGATGCGGAGAGATGTGGACAACCACTGCCGGTCCTGCCAGACCTGCCAAGCCAGCGGAAAGACGGGGGGTCGGGTCAAGGCCCCCCTCCAGCCCTTTCCCGCCGTCAGCACCCCGTTCGAACGGGTCGGAATCGATATTGTGGGACCCCTGGACCCCCAAACCGCCCTGGGCCACCGCTTCATCCTGGTCCTCGTGGACCACGCCACCAGGTACCCGGAGGCGGTCCCGCTAAGAACTATAACGGCCCCTGTGGTAGGCCGGGCCTTGATGGGGATCTTCTCCCGAGTGGGATTCCCCAGCGAAGTGGTGAGCGACCGCGGCACGAACTTTATCTCCAGGTACATGCGGTCCCTGTGGCAACAGTGCGGGGTCACATACAAGTTCACGACCCCCTATCACCCTCAGGGGAACGGACTGGTTGAGCGGTTCAACCGAACATTAAAAGGGATGATCCAGGGCCTGGAAGAACCCCTCAGGCGGAAATGGGATGTCCTGCTGCCCTGCCTCCTGTTTGCCTATCGGGAGGTCCCGCAGAAGTCCTTGGGGTTCAGCCCGTTTGAACTATTGTATGGACACCCGGTCCGCGGACCACTCAACCTGGTCAAGGAGGGCTGGGAGATGAAACCCCGAGGCGCCCCTCCTGACGTCTACCGATACCTCCTGACCCTCCGAAACCAGACCCGCAAGTTCTGAGCCATGGCCGAAGCCAACCTCGAGGCCAGCCAGGAGGACATGAAGCGGTGGTACGATCGCAACACCTCTACTGTAGAATTCGAGCCAGGTCAGAAAGTATGGGTCATGGCCCCGGTCGAACCCGGCGCTCTCCAGGACAAGTGGACCGGGCCCTTCAAGGTGGTGGAGAAGAAAAGTCCCGTCACCTATCTGGTCGATCTGGAGTCCCCCCGGAACCCCCTCCGGGTCCTACATGCTAAGAGGCTAAAACCCCACTTCGCCCGGACCAAACTGAGCCTGCTGCTGGCGACCGACGAGGGGGGCGAGGACGACTCCGAGCCCTTGCCCGACCTCTTGCAATCCGACATTCACGATGGATCGATCGAAGGGGTCCAACTCGCCTCGACCCTGACCCCGGAACAGCGCAACGACTGCCAGCAATTACTGCGGGACTACACAGCCCTCTTCTCTCTCACCCCGGGGGTGACCCACTGGTGCGTCCACGACGTCGACACCGGGGAGAGCCCCCCCATACGACACAGAGCCTACCGGGTGCCTGACCGAGTGCGGGCCTGCATCCAGGCCGAAGTAGCGAAGATGCTGGCCCTGGGGGTCATCGAGCCTTCCGACAGCCCGTGGGCCAGCCCTGTCGTCCTGGTGACCAAGGCCGCAGCTCCCGGTCACCCCCCGGAGTTGCGATTCTGCGTGGACTACCGAGCCCTGAATGCAGTAACCAAGACAGACGCACACCCGATACCCCGGGCCGACGAACTCATCGACCGCCTAGGGGCCGCTCGCTACTTGAGCACGCTGGACCTCACCGCCGGGTACTGGCAAATCCAGCTCACCCCCGGCGCACAAGAAAGATCCGCCTTTTCGACTCCGGATGGGCATTACCACTTTCGGGTAATGCCCTTCGGAATGAAGAACGCCCCGGCCACATTCCAGAGACTGGTGAACAAGGTTTTGGCCGGGCTTGAGGCCTTCAGCGCGGCCTACTTAGATGACATTGCCGTGTACAGCAACCACTGGGCCGAGCACCTCCGTCACCTGAAGGCCGTCCTGGCCGCCCTCCAGCAGGCCGGGCTCACAATCAAGGCCAGCAAATGTCAAATCGGCCACGGATCCGTGACCTACCTGGGCCATCAAGTGGGGAGCGGGCAGGTGGCCCCCCTCCAAGCGAAGATAGAGGCCATCAAGACCTGGGAACCCCCCACTACCCAGACCGCTGTCCGGGCCTTCCTGGGCCTCACCGGATACTACCGGCGGTTTATCCGGGACTATGGGAGCATTGTTGGCCCCCTCACGGAGTTAACGTCCAAAAAGCAGCCCAAGAAGGTACACTGGACACCCCGCTGCCAAACAGCCTTCGACACCCTAAAAACAGCCATGGGTACTGCTCCGGTGCTGCAGGCCCCGGACTACCAGAAGGAGTTCGTGGTACAGACGGACGCCTCCTTGTATGGGATAGGGGCCGTCCTATCCCAAGACGACGAAAAGGGGCTCGACCGACCAGTGGCCTTCATCAGCCGACGACTACTGCCCCGAGAGCAACGCTGGAGCACTATTGAGCGCGAGGCCTTCGCTGTGGTGTGGGCCCTCAAGAAGCTCCGGCCCTACCTCTTTGGCGCCCACTTCCGGGTCCAGACCGACCACCGGCCTTTGCAATGGTTAATGCGAATGCGGGGCGAGAACCCCAAGCTGCTGCGATGGTCCATCTCGCCACAAGGGATGGACTTTGACGTCGAACACCAGCCCGGCAATGACCACGCCAACGCCGACGGCCTGTCCCGCTTCTTCCGCCTTGACGAGGAGAATCCCCAAGGAGATGGGTGACTCTCCATGCCTTCGGCTGGGGGGGACGCCTGTTGGACCCGGCCTCGTGGCGTGGTCCTTAACCCCCTGGATTGTGGCCGTTCCCCGCCCCGGCCTTCACGGGCCACCCGTCTGAACTGCACCAAGGCCCTTCACCCGGAGCTGCACGTGGTCGCATACTCCTCGTGGCTCCGCCATCTTGTTGGCCTCCACGTCACACCGTGCACCAGCCGGCGCGACCCCGCTCAACCCGGCCTCGACCCCAGCGAAGCCCCGACATCGAGGCACCACGAACTAGCCAGGGGGTGCCGCAGGAACCATTCATCGCCCCCGGCGGAGGACAGTATCGATGGGACCCCCAACTGTCCTCCCCTCTCGAGGTGTGATCGCCCTGCAACTCCCATGGGCCTGGCGCCTCTCCTGCTGGGCGTCTGGCCACCTCCACCCGGCCACTCCGCCCCCTCGGGCGCATAGGTCCGGACATCAAAGGGCTCCAGACCTATATCTGGGGCGACCCCACCACAGCTCGGCAGTTGTATCCCGGAGTCAAGAGCCCTGCTGATTGAATCGCGGCTGACCCTACGGAGAAGAACTCTTGTCGGAACCATCACGAGCCCTGCTGACTGCGTCGCGGCTCCTGCTTGTGAACTCTTTCTGAACCACCTGGAACATCGGAGCCCTGCTGACGCTGTCGCGGCCCAACCTCGCTGAAACCTTCCTCGGAGCCCTGCTGACGACGTCGCGGCTCGAGCCGAGCAGAAACCATCTTGAGAGCCCTGCTGATTGAATCGCGGCTCTCCACGAACTGTACGCCAGAGCCCTGCTGACGCCGTCGCGGCTCGACCCCTCCGAGATCGGAGGTCCTCCAGCTTGAGGATAAGAACTGGGCCCCAGGTACCCTCGTACCGCACTCCTGCCAAGGACTGTCCCGCTACCCCTACCCTTCCAAAGAGACACTGAGACTTTTGGTGGATCCCTCGATCCCTTCGTGTAAATATTGACCTCGTAACCTTTTTATTGCTGATAAAGAATTGCTTGTCACCAGACAACCTCCTTGAGTCCTGTGTGGTGGTGTTACTGTGCTAGTACGTGATAGGAGAAGGATCTCACAGGGGACTTCTCGGCAGCGCTCGGCTACTTCGTGCAGTGAGAGGGCCCCCCCTTGGTGGTCTCACCGACTCCTCGGGGTCCGCCCTCCAACACAGACTCTCTCACAGACACAGAGACTCTCACAGACACTCTCTCACAGACTCTCACATACACTCTCTCACAGACACTCTCTCACAGACACTCTCACACAGACACACTCTCTCTCTCACAGACTCACTCTCACAGACACTCTCACAGACACTCTCTCACAGACACGCTCTCACTCACTCTTTCACAGACACAGAGACTCTCACAGACACTCTCTCACAGTCACTCTCTCACATACTCTCTCTCACAGGCACTCTCACACAGACACTCTCACTTTCACAGACTCACTCTCACAGACACTCTCTCACAGACTCTCTCTCACAGACAGTCTTTCATAGACAGTCTCCCACAGACACTCTCACAGACTCTTTCACAGACAATCTCTCACGGACACTCACAGACTCTAACAGACTCTCTCTCACAGACACTCTCTCACAGACACTCTCTTACAGACACTCGTTCATAGACACTTTCTAACAGACACTCTCTCACAGACTCTCACAGACACTCTCTCACAGACTCTCACACAGTCTCTCACAGACACTCTCTCACAGACACTCTCACAGACACTCTCACAGACACTCTCTCAGACTCTCTCTCACAGACACTCTCACAGACTCTCACAGACACTCTCTCACAGACTCCCACAGACACTCTCACAGACTCTCACAGACACTCTCGCATAGACTATCTCACACAGACTCTCAATCTCACAAAATCACTCTCACAGACTCTCTCACAGACTCACTCCCAAAGACTCACTCTCATAGACTCACTCTCACACACAGTCTCTCACAGACTCACTTTCACAGACTCACTCTCACAGACACTCTCACACAGACACTCTCATTCTCACAGGCTCACTCTCACAGACACTCTCACAGACACTCTCTCACAGACACCGTCTCACAGACTCTCTCACAGACACAGAGACTCTCACAGACACTCTCTCACAGACTCTCACATACACTCTCTCACAGACACTCTCTCACAGACACTCTCACACAGATACACTCTATCTCTCACAGACTCACTCTCACAGACACTCTCACAGACACTCTCTCACAGACACGCTCTCACTCACTCTTTCACAGACACAGAGACTCTCACAGACACTCTCTCACAGTCACTCTCTCACATACTCTCTCTCACAGGCACTCTCACACAGACACTCTCACTTTCACAGACTCACTCTCACAGACACTCTCACAGACACTCTCTCACAGACTCTCTCTCACAGACAGTCTCTCACAGACAGTCTCCCACAGACACTCTCACAGACTCTTTCACAGACAATCTCTCACAGACACTCACAGACTCTAACAGACTCTCTCTCACAGACACTCTCTCACAGACACTCTCTTACAGACACTCTCTCACAGACACTCTCACAGACTCTCTCTCACAGACACTCTCTCACAGACACTCTCACAGACACTCTGTCACAGACACTCTCTCAGACTCTCACAGACACTTTCTCACAGACACTCTCACAGACACTCTCACAGACACTCTCTCACAGACTCTCTCACAGACTCATTCTCACAGACACTCTTTCACAGACTCTCTCACAGATTCTCTCTCACAGACTCCCTCACAGACACTCTATCACACACACTCTCACAGACACTCTCACAGACACTCTCTCACAGACTCTCTCTCACAGACTCTCTCTCACAGACTCTTTCACAGACACTCTCTCACAGACACTCTCACAGACACTCTCACAGACACTCTCACAGACTCTCTCTCACAGACAGACTCTCACTAACACTCTCACAGACTACCTCACACAGACTCTCTCTCAATCTCACAGACTCACTCTCACAGACATTCTCACACACTATCTCACACAGATTCTCTCTCAATCTCACATAAACTCTCTCACACAGACTCACTCTCACACAGACACTCTCACACACACACTCTCTCACAGACACACTCTCACAGACTTGCTCTCTCACAGACACTCTCACACATACTCTCTCACAGACTCTCACAGACACTCTCTCACAGACTATCTCACACAGACTCTCTCTCAATCTCACAGACTCACTCTCAAAGACTCTCTCACAGACTCACTCTCACAGACTCACTCTCATAGACTCACTCTCACAGGCACTCTTACATAGACTCACTCTCACAGACTCACTCTCACAGACACTCTCACACAAACACTCTCACTCTCACAGGCTCACTCTCACAGACACTCTCACAGACACTCTCTCACAGACACTGTCTCACAGACACAGAGACTCTCACAGACACTCTCTCACAGACTCTCACAGCCACTCTCTCACAGACACTCTCTCACAGATACTCTCACACAGACACTCTCTCTCTCTCACAGACTCACTCTCACAGACACTCTCACAGACACTCTCTCACAGACACGCTCTCACAGACTATTTCACAGACAGAGAGACTCTCACAGACACTCTCTCACAGTCACTCTCTCACAGACTCTCTCTCACAGGCACTCTCACACAGACACTCTCACTTTCAAAGACTCACTCTCACAGACACTCTCACACACAGTCTCTCACAGACACTCTCTCACAGACTCTCTCACAGACACAGAGACTCTCACAGACACTCTCTCACAGACATTCACAGACACTCTCTCACAGACTCACTCTCACAGACACTCTCTCACAGACACTCTCTCACACAAACTCACTCTCACACAGACACTCTCACACACACACTCTCACAGACACACTCTCACAGAGTCTCTCTCACAGACACTCTCACACACACTCTCTCACACTCTCTCACAGACTCTCTCTCACAGACTCTCACAGACACTCTCGCATAGACTATCTCACACAGACTCTCAATCTCACAGAATCACTCTCACAGACTCTCTCACAGACTCACTCCCACAGACTCACTCTCATAGACTCACTCTCACACACAGTCTCTCACAGACTCACTTTCACAGACTCACTCTCACAGACACTCTCACACAGACACTCTCATTCTCACAGGCTCACTCTCACAGACACTCTCACAGACACTCTCTCACAGACACTGTCTCACAGACTCTCTCACAGACACAGAGACTCTCACAGACACTCTCTCACAGACTCTCACATACACTCTCTCACAGACACTCTCTCACAGACACTCTCACACAGACACACTCTCTCTCTCACAGACTCACTCTCACAGACACTCTCACAGACACTCTCTCACAGACACGCTCTCACTCACTCTTTCACAGACACAGAGACTCTCACAGACACTCTCTCACAGTCACTCTCTCACATACTCTCTCTCACAGGCACTCTCACACAGACACTCTCACTTTCACAGACTCACTCTCACAGACACTCTCTCACAGACTCTCTCTCACAGACAGTCTTTCACAGACAGTCTCCCACAGACACTCTCACAGACTCTTTCACAGACAATCTCTCACGGACACTCACAGACTCTAACAGACTCTCTCTCACAGACACTCTCTCACAGACACTCTCTTACAGACACTCGTTCATAGACACTTTCTAACAGACACTCTCTCACAGACTCTCACAGACACTCTCTCACAGACTCTCACACAGTCTCTCACAGACACTGTTGGAAGGCGGACCCCGAGGAGTCGGTGAGACCACCAAGGGGGGGCCCTCTCACTGCACGAAGTAGCCGAGCGCTGCCGAGAAGTCTCCTGAGAGATCCTTCTCCTATCACGTACTAGCACAGTAACACCACCACACAGGACTCAAGGAGGTTGTCTTGTGACAAGCAATTCTTTATCAGCAATAAAAAAGGTTACGAGGTCAATATTTACACGAAGGGATCGAGGGATCCACCAAAAGTCTCGGTGTCTCTTTGGAAGGGTCGGGGTAGCGGTACAGTCTTTGGCAGGAATGCGGTACGAGGGTACCTGGGGCCCAGTTCTTATCCTCAAGCTGGAGGACCTCCGGATCTCGGAGGGGTCGAGCCGCGACGGCTTCAGCAGGGCTCTGGCGTACAGTTCGTGGAGAGCCGCGATTCAATCAGCAGGGCTCTCAAGATGGTTTCTGCTCAGCTCGAGCCGCGACGTCGTCAGCAGGGCTCCGAGGAAGGTTTCAGCGAGGTTGGGCCGCGACAGCGTCAGCAGGGCTCCGATGTTCCAGGTGGTTCAGAAAGGGTTCACAAGAAGGAGCCGCGACGCAGTCAGCAGGGCTCGTGATGGTTCCGACAAGAGTTCTTCTCCATAGGGTCGGCCGCGATTCAATCAGCAGGGCTCTCGACTCCGGGATACAACTGCCGAGCTGTGGTGGGGTCGCTCCAGATATAGGCCTGGAGCCCTTTGATGTCCGGACCTATGCGCCCGAGGGGGTGGAGTGGCCGGGTGGAGGTGGCCAGACGCCCAGCAGGAGAGGCGCCAGGCCCCTGGGAGTTGCAGGGCGATCACACCTCGAGAGGGGAGGACAGTTGGGGGTCCCATCGATACTGTCCTCCGCCGGGGGTGATGAATGGTTCCTGCGGCACCCCCTGACTAGTTCGTGGTGCACGGTGTGACGTGGATGCCAACAAGATGGCGGAGCCACGAGGAGTATGCGACCACGTGCAGCTCCGGGTGAAGGGCCTTGGTGCAGTTCAGACGGGTGGCCTGTGACGGCCGGGGCGGGGAACGGCCACAATCCAGGGGGTTAAGGACCACGCCACGAGGCCGGGTCCAACAGGCGTCCCCCCCAGCCGAAGGCATGGAGAGTCACCCATCTCCTTGGGGATTCTCCTCGTCAAGGCGGAAGAAGCGGGACAGGCCGTCGGCGTTGGCGTGGTCATTGCCAGGCCGGTGTTCGACGTCAAAGTCCATCCCTTGTAGCGAGATGGACCACCGCAGCAGCTTGGGGTTCTCGCCCCGCATTCGCATTAACCATTGCAAGGGCCGGTGGTCAGTCTGGACCCGGAAGTGGGCGCCAAAGAGGTAGGGCCGGAGCTTCTTGAGGGCCCACACCACAGCGAAGGCCTCGCGCTCAATCGTGCTCCAGCGTTGCTCTCGGGGCAGTAGTCGTCGGCTGATGAAGGCCACTGGTCGGTCGAGCCCCTTTTCGTCGGCCTGGGATAGGACGGCCCCGATCCCATACTCGGAGGCGTCCGTCTGTACCACAAACTCCTTCTGGTAGTCCGGGGCCTGCAGCACCGGAGCAGTACACATGGCTGTTTTTAGGGTGTCGAAGGCTGTTTGGCAGCGGGGTGTCCAGTGTCCAGTGTACCTTCTTGGGCTGTTTTTTGGACGTTAACTCTGTGAGGGGGCCCACAATGCTCCCATAGTCCCGGATAAACCGCCGGTAGTATCCGGTGAGGCCCAGGAAGGCCCGGACAGCGGTCTGGGTAGTGGGGGGTTCCCAGGTCTGGATGGCATCTATCTTCGCTTGGAGGGGGACCACCCGCCCGCTCCCCACTTGATGGCCCAGGTAGGTCACGGATCCGTGGCCGATTTGACATTTGCTGGCCTTGATTGTGAGCCCGGCCTGCTGGAGGGCGGCCAGGACGGCCTTCAGGTGGAGGAGGTGCTCGGCCCAGTGGTTGCTGTACACGGCAATGTCATCTAAGTAGGCCGCGCTGAAGGCCTCAAGCCCGGCCAAAACCTTGTTCACCAGTCTTTGGAAGGTGGCCGGGGCGTTCTTCATTCCGAAGGGCATCACCCGAAAGTGGTAAGGCCCATCCGGAGTCGAAAAGGCGGATCTTTCTTGGGCGCCGGGGGTGAGCTGGATTTGCCAGTACCCGGCGGTGAGGTCCAGCGTGCTCAAGTAGCGAGCGACCCCTAGGCGGTCGATGAGTTCGTCGGCCCGGGGTATCGGGTGTGCGTCTGTCTTGGTTACTGTATTCAGGGCTCGGTAGTCCACGCAGAATCGCAACTCCGGGGGGTGACCAGGAGCTGCGGCCTTGGGCACCAGGACGACAGGGCTGGCCCACGGGCTGTCGGAAGGCTCGATGACCCCCAGGGCCAGCATCTTCGCTACTTCGGCCTGGATGCAGGCCCGCACTCGGTCAGGCACCCGGTAGGCTCTGTGTCGTATAGGGGGGCTCTCCCCGGTGTCGACGTCGTGGACGCACCAGTGGGTCACCCCCGGGGTGAGAGAGAAGAGGGCTGCGTAGTCCCGCAGTAATTGCTGGCAGTCGTTGCGCTGTTCCGGGGTCAGGGACGAGGCGAGTTGGACCCCTTCGATCAATCCATCGTGAATGTCGGATTGTAAGAGGTCGGGCAAGGGCTCGGAGTCGTCCTCGCACCCCTCGTCGGTCGCCAGCAGCAGGCTCAGTTTGGTCCGGGCGAAGTGGAGTTTCAACCTGTTAGCATGTAGGACCCGGAGGGGGTTCCGGGGGGACTCTAGATCGACCAGGTAGGTGACGGGACTTTTCTTCTCCACCACCTTGAAGGGCCCGGTCCACTTGTCCTGGAGGGCGCCGGGTTCGACCGGGGCCATGACCCATACTTTCTGACCTGGCTCGAATTCTACAGTAGAGGTGTTGCGATCGTACCACCGCTTCATGTCCTCCTGGCTGGCCTCGAGGTTGGCTTCGGCCATGGCTCGGAACTTGCGGGTCTGGTTTCGGAGGGTCAGGAGGTATCGGTAGACGTCAGGAGGGGCGCCTCGGGGCTTCATCTCCCAGCCCTCCTTGACCAGGCTGAGCGGTCCGCGGACCGGGTGTCCATACAATAGTTCAAACGGGCTGAACCCCAGGGACTTCTGCGGGACCTCCCGATAGGCAAACAGGAGGCAGGGCAGCAGGACATCCCATTTCCGCCTGAGGGGCTCTTCCAGGCCCTGGATCATCCCTTTTAATGTTCGGTTGAACCGCTCAACCAGTCCGTTCCCCTGAGGGTGATAGGGGGTCGTGAACTTGTATGTGACCCCGCACTGTTGCCACAGGGACCGCATGTACCTGGAGATAAAGTTCGTGCCGCGGTCGCTCACCACTTCGCTGGGGAATCCCACTCGGGAGAAGATCCCCATCAAGGCCCGGCCTACCACAGGGGCCGTTATAGTTCTTAGCGGGACCGCCTCCGGGTACCTGGTGGCGTGGTCCACGAGGACCAGGATGAAGCGGTGGCCCAGGGCGGTTTGGGGGTCCAGGGGTCCCACAATATCGATTCCGACCCGTTCGAACGGGGTGCTGACGGCGGGAAAGGGCTGGAGGGGGGCCTTGACCCGACCCCCCGTCTTTCCGCTGGCTTGGCAGGTCTGGCAGGACCGGCAGTGGTTGTCCACATCTCTCCGCATCCGGGGCCAGTAGAAGTGGGTCACCAGATGACTGTACGTTTTGTCTTGCCCCAAGTGTCCGGCGAGGGGCACATCATGGGCCAGGTTAAGAAGGAACTCCCGGAAGCGGAGGGGGACCACCAACACGCGGCTGGCCCCGAGTTCTGCTACTTTCTGTTCACTGTACAACAGGCCCTCGGCCCAGTAGATCCAGTGGGTGCCGGTCTGGTCACCGTTGGCTTGCGCGGTCGCTTGTTGTCGGACCCCTTCGAGAGAAGGACAGGACTGTTGCTCTTGCTGGAACTGTTCTCGGGTGGGGCCCCCCTCGTGTTGCCATTGCGTCAGCTCTGGTAGGGCGCTCGGAGAAGCCCTCTCTTCGGGGGAGGATTCGCTGGGCCCAGGGTCGGTGTCCGCCTCCTCCTCGCCGCTGGTGGGAGGGGGTGTGAGCCCCTCGGGTTGGGCGGTCCCGGAGGTCGAGGATGAGCGGGGGGCCTGGGCGGTCATGGACCGGGTGATGGCGCAGGCCCAATCAGCCAGTCCCAACATTCGGAGGTGCTCTCGCCGCTCTACTTGAGCCCAGGGGGAACTTTCCAAGTCGTTCCCCAGGAGACAGTCGACCGGGGCGTCGTCGCGCACTGTCACCTTCAGCAGGCCCGTCACCCCTCCCCACTCGAAGGGGACCAGGGCCATCTGGCATAGGCTTTCACTGTTGTCGGCCGTCCGTACGGGGCACAGCACATTCGGTAGAATCTGTTCAGGGGTCACCAGGTGGCAGCGGACAGCGGTGATACTGGCGCCTGTGTCACGAAGAGCTTCGGCCCGTTGTCCATTGACCGTGACCTGCTGCCGGTACTTCTGGGTGTTGGTTGGGATGGGGGTGCAGGGTACCATCTCTCGGCTACCCAGGCAGACCAGGGACATGGCTGCCGGCTCCCACTCAGTGTTCTCTCGGTCGAGGGCCTCCTCTTCCTCTTCTCCTCCCCCCAAGGCGGCGGCTGTCAGCTGCCGGGGCGGGGGCCCGCCGGCCCCGTTTCTTCGGTTCAGAGGGCAGGCCGGATCGCTGGCAAAGTGTCCGGTTTGTTGGCAGCCGTAGCAGGTCACTGGGGGCCGTGGTGCGGGTCGGGCCGGGCCCACCCTCCGGGCTAGGCTCGGGGAGAGATGTGGCTGCGGTGGCCCTCGAGGGGGGCTCCTGGGGGCCCCGGCGGGAGGGTCTCAGTTCCTGTTCGGCCCTCCCCCCCCACCGCGCTGGCGGGGGGGTCCGTTGGGGTTCCTCTGGTACTCCCCCATTGAGTTCCGGGGGACCCGGGAGTTGACCCATCGATCGGCCTCGACGGCAAGTTTTCGTGGGTCGGTCATTTTGCTGTCGAGGAGGTGCTGTCTCAGTTCCACGAAGCAATTGCTGGAAAGGTGTTCCCACACGATGAGGTCGACCAGCTGCCCATAGGTGGTTACTTTGCTCCCTTTGATCCACCCTTCTAGGGCCCGACTGAAAAAGTCCACATATTCTACCCATGTGGTACCCGGGATTTTCTTGCAGTCTCTGAACCGCTGACGGTACATTTCCGCTGTCAGCCCGTAGCGGGTGAGCAGGGCCTCCTTCATGTGATCGTAGGAGGTCATCACCTCCTCCGGTAGCTGGAGCAGCGTGTCCCGCCCTTCACTCAGGAACCGCCCCCACAGGCCCGCGCCCCAGTCTTTTCGGGGCACCCGATGAGAGGTCATGGCCACCTCGTAGGCCTTGAACCATTGTTGGATGTCGTCATTCTTGTAATACTCCTTGACGACCTCTTTCGGGATATGTACCTTGGCCTCGGAAGGCGGTAGAGTGTCTCTAGTACCGGGGGTGTCGGTCCCTCCGTTCTTGGCCTTGATCTCGAGCTCCTTGAGACTGCGCTCGTGCTCAAGAGTTAGTTTCTTTTCCTCCAACTCCCGGTGTCGTCTCTTCTCCTCTATCTCTTCTTGAAGGCGTAGCTGCTCTAGGGCCAGTTTCTTTTCTGCCAGCTGGAGTTCGCCGTCCAGCCGCAGTCGGGCGAGCTCTAGCTCGTGGCTCCGGACCTTTTCCCGCTCTCGTATTTCTTCTTCGGAGAGGCCGGTTTCTAGGCTCTTTCTTCCTCCGGTTGCCGGAGTCAGTGCGGTTGCTGTGGTCTCAGTCAGGGGCAAGGGCCCTTCTTCCTGGGAGGGGCCTGCCCCGGCCTCCAACCATGCCCTCAGAGCTTTCTGCATCTCCTCTTTGGTACCTAGGCTGGTGGTTGCAATGCCTTTGTCTTTGCAGAACTGTTTTAATTCTTTGTGCGTATATTCTTCCAGCCGTTCGGGCTGGAACTCCATTGTCGCGTTGTTTTCCTGGCTGCTCATGATGCTGTTCGTTTGGATGGGTAGCTAGTGGGTACTGGCTGGTACGTATTGCGTTCGGCTCGGATCCCGTCGCTGGCCACCAAATGTTGGAAGGCGGACCCCGAGGAGTCGGTGAGACCACCAAGGGGGGGGCCCTCTCACTGCACGAAGTAGCCGAGCGCTGCCGAGAAGTCTCCTGAGAGATCCTTCTCCTATCACGTACTAGCACAGTAACACCACCACAGACTCTCACAGCCACTCTCTCACAGACACTCTCTCACAGATACTCTCACACAGACACTCTCTCTCTCTCACAGACTCACTCTCACAGACACTCTCACAGACACTCTCTCACAGACACGCTCTCACAGACTATTTCACAGACAGAGAGACTCTCACAGACACTCTCTCACAGTCACTCTCTCACAGACTCTCTCTCACAGGCACTCTCACACAGACACTCTCACTTTCAAAGACTCACTCTCACAGACACTCTCACACACAGTCTCTCACAGACACTCTCTCACAGACTCTCTCACAGACACAGAGACTCTCACAGACACTCTCTCACAGACATTCACAGACACTCTCTCACAGACTCACTCTCACAGACACTCTCTCACAGACACTCTCTCACACAAACTCACTCTCACACAGACACTCTCACACACACACTCTCACAGACACACTCTCACAGAGTCTCTCTCACAGACACTCTCACACACACTCTCTCACACTCTCTCACAGACTCTCTCTCACAGACTCTCACAGACACTCTCGCATAGACTATCTCACACAGACTCTCAATCTCACAGAATCACTCTCACAGACTCTCTCACAGACTCACTCCCACAGACTCACTCTCATAGACTCACTCTCACACACAGTCTCTCACAGACTCACTTTCACAGACTCACTCTCACAGACACTCTCACACAGACACTCTCATTCTCACAGGCTCACTCTCACAGACACTCTCACAGACACTCTCTCACAGACACTGTCTCACAGACTCTCTCACAGACACAGAGACTCTCACAGACACTCTCTCACAGACTCTCACATACACTCTCTCACAGACACTCTCTCACAGACACTCTCACACAGACACACTCTCTCTCTCACAGACTCACTCTCACAGACACTCTCACAGACACTCTCTCACAGACACGCTCTCACTCACTCTTTCACAGACACAGAGACTCTCACAGACACTCTCTCACAGTCACTCTCTCACATACTCTCTCTCACAGGCACTCTCACACAGACACTCTCACTTTCACAGACTCACTCTCACAGACACTCTCTCACAGACTCTCTCTCACAGACAGTCTTTCACAGACAGTCTCCCACAGACACTCTCACAGACTCTTTCACAGACAATCTCTCACGGACACTCACAGACTCTAACAGACTCTCTCTCACAGACACTCTCTCACAGACACTCTCTTACAGACACTCGTTCATAGACACTTTCTAACAGACACTCTCTCACAGACTCTCACAGACACTCTCTCACAGACTCTCACACAGTCTCTCACAGACACTGTTGGAAGGCGGACCCCGAGGAGTCGGTGAGACCACCAAGGGGGGGCCCTCTCACTGCACGAAGTAGCCGAGCGCTGCCGAGAAGTCTCCTGAGAGATCCTTCTCCTATCACGTACTAGCACAGTAACACCACCACACAGGACTCAAGGAGGTTGTCTTGTGACAAGCAATTCTTTATCAGCAATAAAAAAGGTTACGAGGTCAATATTTACACGAAGGGATCGAGGGATCCACCAAAAGTCTCGGTGTCTCTTTGGAAGGGTCGGGGTAGCGGTACAGTCTTTGGCAGGAATGCGGTACGAGGGTACCTGGGGCCCAGTTCTTATCCTCAAGCTGGAGGACCTCCGGATCTCGGAGGGGTCGAGCCGCGACGGCTTCAGCAGGGCTCTGGCGTACAGTTCGTGGAGAGCCGCGATTCAATCAGCAGGGCTCTCAAGATGGTTTCTGCTCAGCTCGAGCCGCGACGTCGTCAGCAGGGCTCCGAGGAAGGTTTCAGCGAGGTTGGGCCGCGACAGCGTCAGCAGGGCTCCGATGTTCCAGGTGGTTCAGAAAGGGTTCACAAGAAGGAGCCGCGACGCAGTCAGCAGGGCTCGTGATGGTTCCGACAAGAGTTCTTCTCCATAGGGTCGGCCGCGATTCAATCAGCAGGGCTCTCGACTCCGGGATACAACTGCCGAGCTGTGGTGGGGTCGCTCCAGATATAGGCCTGGAGCCCTTTGATGTCCGGACCTATGCGCCCGAGGGGGTGGAGTGGCCGGGTGGAGGTGGCCAGACGCCCAGCAGGAGAGGCGCCAGGCCCCTGGGAGTTGCAGGGCGATCACACCTCGAGAGGGGAGGACAGTTGGGGGTCCCATCGATACTGTCCTCCGCCGGGGGTGATGAATGGTTCCTGCGGCACCCCCTGACTAGTTCGTGGTGCACGGTGTGACGTGGATGCCAACAAGATGGCGGAGCCACGAGGAGTATGCGACCACGTGCAGCTCCGGGTGAAGGGCCTTGGTGCAGTTCAGACGGGTGGCCTGTGACGGCCGGGGCGGGGAACGGCCACAATCCAGGGGGTTAAGGACCACGCCACGAGGCCGGGTCCAACAGGCGTCCCCCCCAGCCGAAGGCATGGAGAGTCACCCATCTCCTTGGGGATTCTCCTCGTCAAGGCGGAAGAAGCGGGACAGGCCGTCGGCGTTGGCGTGGTCATTGCCAGGCCGGTGTTCGACGTCAAAGTCCATCCCTTGTAGCGAGATGGACCACCGCAGCAGCTTGGGGTTCTCGCCCCGCATTCGCATTAACCATTGCAAGGGCCGGTGGTCAGTCTGGACCCGGAAGTGGGCGCCAAAGAGGTAGGGCCGGAGCTTCTTGAGGGCCCACACCACAGCGAAGGCCTCGCGCTCAATCGTGCTCCAGCGTTGCTCTCGGGGCAGTAGTCGTCGGCTGATGAAGGCCACTGGTCGGTCGAGCCCCTTTTCGTCGGCCTGGGATAGGACGGCCCCGATCCCATACTCGGAGGCGTCCGTCTGTACCACAAACTCCTTCTGGTAGTCCGGGGCCTGCAGCACCGGAGCAGTACACATGGCTGTTTTTAGGGTGTCGAAGGCTGTTTGGCAGCGGGGTGTCCAGTGTCCAGTGTACCTTCTTGGGCTGTTTTTTGGACGTTAACTCTGTGAGGGGGCCCACAATGCTCCCATAGTCCCGGATAAACCGCCGGTAGTATCCGGTGAGGCCCAGGAAGGCCCGGACAGCGGTCTGGGTAGTGGGGGGTTCCCAGGTCTGGATGGCATCTATCTTCGCTTGGAGGGGGACCACCCGCCCGCTCCCCACTTGATGGCCCAGGTAGGTCACGGATCCGTGGCCGATTTGACATTTGCTGGCCTTGATTGTGAGCCCGGCCTGCTGGAGGGCGGCCAGGACGGCCTTCAGGTGGAGGAGGTGCTCGGCCCAGTGGTTGCTGTACACGGCAATGTCATCTAAGTAGGCCGCGCTGAAGGCCTCAAGCCCGGCCAAAACCTTGTTCACCAGTCTTTGGAAGGTGGCCGGGGCGTTCTTCATTCCGAAGGGCATCACCCGAAAGTGGTAAGGCCCATCCGGAGTCGAAAAGGCGGATCTTTCTTGGGCGCCGGGGGTGAGCTGGATTTGCCAGTACCCGGCGGTGAGGTCCAGCGTGCTCAAGTAGCGAGCGACCCCTAGGCGGTCGATGAGTTCGTCGGCCCGGGGTATCGGGTGTGCGTCTGTCTTGGTTACTGTATTCAGGGCTCGGTAGTCCACGCAGAATCGCAACTCCGGGGGGTGACCAGGAGCTGCGGCCTTGGGCACCAGGACGACAGGGCTGGCCCACGGGCTGTCGGAAGGCTCGATGACCCCCAGGGCCAGCATCTTCGCTACTTCGGCCTGGATGCAGGCCCGCACTCGGTCAGGCACCCGGTAGGCTCTGTGTCGTATAGGGGGGCTCTCCCCGGTGTCGACGTCGTGGACGCACCAGTGGGTCACCCCCGGGGTGAGAGAGAAGAGGGCTGCGTAGTCCCGCAGTAATTGCTGGCAGTCGTTGCGCTGTTCCGGGGTCAGGGACGAGGCGAGTTGGACCCCTTCGATCAATCCATCGTGAATGTCGGATTGTAAGAGGTCGGGCAAGGGCTCGGAGTCGTCCTCGCACCCCTCGTCGGTCGCCAGCAGCAGGCTCAGTTTGGTCCGGGCGAAGTGGAGTTTCAACCTGTTAGCATGTAGGACCCGGAGGGGGTTCCGGGGGGACTCTAGATCGACCAGGTAGGTGACGGGACTTTTCTTCTCCACCACCTTGAAGGGCCCGGTCCACTTGTCCTGGAGGGCGCCGGGTTCGACCGGGGCCATGACCCATACTTTCTGACCTGGCTCGAATTCTACAGTAGAGGTGTTGCGATCGTACCACCGCTTCATGTCCTCCTGGCTGGCCTCGAGGTTGGCTTCGGCCATGGCTCGGAACTTGCGGGTCTGGTTTCGGAGGGTCAGGAGGTATCGGTAGACGTCAGGAGGGGCGCCTCGGGGCTTCATCTCCCAGCCCTCCTTGACCAGGCTGAGCGGTCCGCGGACCGGGTGTCCATACAATAGTTCAAACGGGCTGAACCCCAGGGACTTCTGCGGGACCTCCCGATAGGCAAACAGGAGGCAGGGCAGCAGGACATCCCATTTCCGCCTGAGGGGCTCTTCCAGGCCCTGGATCATCCCTTTTAATGTTCGGTTGAACCGCTCAACCAGTCCGTTCCCCTGAGGGTGATAGGGGGTCGTGAACTTGTATGTGACCCCGCACTGTTGCCACAGGGACCGCATGTACCTGGAGATAAAGTTCGTGCCGCGGTCGCTCACCACTTCGCTGGGGAATCCCACTCGGGAGAAGATCCCCATCAAGGCCCGGCCTACCACAGGGGCCGTTATAGTTCTTAGCGGGACCGCCTCCGGGTACCTGGTGGCGTGGTCCACGAGGACCAGGATGAAGCGGTGGCCCAGGGCGGTTTGGGGGTCCAGGGGTCCCACAATATCGATTCCGACCCGTTCGAACGGGGTGCTGACGGCGGGAAAGGGCTGGAGGGGGGCCTTGACCCGACCCCCCGTCTTTCCGCTGGCTTGGCAGGTCTGGCAGGACCGGCAGTGGTTGTCCACATCTCTCCGCATCCGGGGCCAGTAGAAGTGGGTCACCAGATGACTGTACGTTTTGTCTTGCCCCAAGTGTCCGGCGAGGGGCACATCATGGGCCAGGTTAAGAAGGAACTCCCGGAAGCGGAGGGGGACCACCAACACGCGGCTGGCCCCGAGTTCTGCTACTTTCTGTTCACTGTACAACAGGCCCTCGGCCCAGTAGATCCAGTGGGTGCCGGTCTGGTCACCGTTGGCTTGCGCGGTCGCTTGTTGTCGGACCCCTTCGAGAGAAGGACAGGACTGTTGCTCTTGCTGGAACTGTTCTCGGGTGGGGCCCCCCTCGTGTTGCCATTGCGTCAGCTCTGGTAGGGCGCTCGGAGAAGCCCTCTCTTCGGGGGAGGATTCGCTGGGCCCAGGGTCGGTGTCCGCCTCCTCCTCGCCGCTGGTGGGAGGGGGTGTGAGCCCCTCGGGTTGGGCGGTCCCGGAGGTCGAGGATGAGCGGGGGGCCTGGGCGGTCATGGACCGGGTGATGGCGCAGGCCCAATCAGCCAGTCCCAACATTCGGAGGTGCTCTCGCCGCTCTACTTGAGCCCAGGGGGAACTTTCCAAGTCGTTCCCCAGGAGACAGTCGACCGGGGCGTCGTCGCGCACTGTCACCTTCAGCAGGCCCGTCACCCCTCCCCACTCGAAGGGGACCAGGGCCATCTGGCATAGGCTTTCACTGTTGTCGGCCGTCCGTACGGGGCACAGCACATTCGGTAGAATCTGTTCAGGGGTCACCAGGTGGCAGCGGACAGCGGTGATACTGGCGCCTGTGTCACGAAGAGCTTCGGCCCGTTGTCCATTGACCGTGACCTGCTGCCGGTACTTCTGGGTGTTGGTTGGGATGGGGGTGCAGGGTACCATCTCTCGGCTACCCAGGCAGACCAGGGACATGGCTGCCGGCTCCCACTCAGTGTTCTCTCGGTCGAGGGCCTCCTCTTCCTCTTCTCCTCCCCCCAAGGCGGCGGCTGTCAGCTGCCGGGGCGGGGGCCCGCCGGCCCCGTTTCTTCGGTTCAGAGGGCAGGCCGGATCGCTGGCAAAGTGTCCGGTTTGTTGGCAGCCGTAGCAGGTCACTGGGGGCCGTGGTGCGGGTCGGGCCGGGCCCACCCTCCGGGCTAGGCTCGGGGAGAGATGTGGCTGCGGTGGCCCTCGAGGGGGGCTCCTGGGGGCCCCGGCGGGAGGGTCTCAGTTCCTGTTCGGCCCTCCCCCCCCACCGCGCTGGCGGGGGGGTCCGTTGGGGTTCCTCTGGTACTCCCCCATTGAGTTCCGGGGGACCCGGGAGTTGACCCATCGATCGGCCTCGACGGCAAGTTTTCGTGGGTCGGTCATTTTGCTGTCGAGGAGGTGCTGTCTCAGTTCCACGAAGCAATTGCTGGAAAGGTGTTCCCACACGATGAGGTCGACCAGCTGCCCATAGGTGGTTACTTTGCTCCCTTTGATCCACCCTTCTAGGGCCCGACTGAAAAAGTCCACATATTCTACCCATGTGGTACCCGGGATTTTCTTGCAGTCTCTGAACCGCTGACGGTACATTTCCGCTGTCAGCCCGTAGCGGGTGAGCAGGGCCTCCTTCATGTGATCGTAGGAGGTCATCACCTCCTCCGGTAGCTGGAGCAGCGTGTCCCGCCCTTCACTCAGGAACCGCCCCCACAGGCCCGCGCCCCAGTCTTTTCGGGGCACCCGATGAGAGGTCATGGCCACCTCGTAGGCCTTGAACCATTGTTGGATGTCGTCATTCTTGTAATACTCCTTGACGACCTCTTTCGGGATATGTACCTTGGCCTCGGAAGGCGGTAGAGTGTCTCTAGTACCGGGGGTGTCGGTCCCTCCGTTCTTGGCCTTGATCTCGAGCTCCTTGAGACTGCGCTCGTGCTCAAGAGTTAGTTTCTTTTCCTCCAACTCCCGGTGTCGTCTCTTCTCCTCTATCTCTTCTTGAAGGCGTAGCTGCTCTAGGGCCAGTTTCTTTTCTGCCAGCTGGAGTTCGCCGTCCAGCCGCAGTCGGGCGAGCTCTAGCTCGTGGCTCCGGACCTTTTCCCGCTCTCGTATTTCTTCTTCGGAGAGGCCGGTTTCTAGGCTCTTTCTTCCTCCGGTTGCCGGAGTCAGTGCGGTTGCTGTGGTCTCAGTCAGGGGCAAGGGCCCTTCTTCCTGGGAGGGGCCTGCCCCGGCCTCCAACCATGCCCTCAGAGCTTTCTGCATCTCCTCTTTGGTACCTAGGCTGGTGGTTGCAATGCCTTTGTCTTTGCAGAACTGTTTTAATTCTTTGTGCGTATATTCTTCCAGCCGTTCGGGCTGGAACTCCATTGTCGCGTTGTTTTCCTGGCTGCTCATGATGCTGTTCGTTTGGATGGGTAGCTAGTGGGTACTGGCTGGTACGTATTGCGTTCGGCTCGGATCCCGTCGCTGGCCACCAAATGTTGGAAGGCGGACCCCGAGGAGTCGGTGAGACCACCAAGGGGGGGGCCCTCTCACTGCACGAAGTAGCCGAGCGCTGCCGAGAAGTCTCCTGAGAGATCCTTCTCCTATCACGTACTAGCACAGTAACACCACCACACAGGACTCAAGGAGGTTGTCTTGTGACAAGCAATTCTTTATCAGCAATAAAAAAGGTTACGAGGTCAATATTTACACGAAGGGATCGAGGGATCCACCAAAAGTCTCGGTGTCTCTTTGGAAGGGTCGGGGTAGCGGGACAGTCTTTGGCAGGAATGCGGTACGAGGGTACCTGGGGCCCAGTTCTTATCCTCAAGCTGGAGGACCTCCGGATCTCGGAAGGGTCGAGCCGCGACGGCTTCAGCAGGGCTCTGGCGTACAGTTCGTGGAGAGCCGCGATTCAATCAGCAGGGCTCTCAAGATGGTTTCTGCTCAGCTCGAGCCGCGACGTCGTCAGCAGGGCTCCGAGGAAGGTTTCAGCGAGGTTGGGCCGCGACAGCGTCAGCAGGGCTCCGATGTTCCAGGTGGTTCAGAAAGGGTTCACAAGAAGGAGCCGCGACGCAGTCAGCAGGGCTCGTGATGGTTCTGACAAGAGTTCTTCTCCATAGGGTCAGCCGCGATTCAATCAGCAGGGCTCTCGACTCCGGGATACAACTGCCGAGCTGTGGTGGGGTCGCTCCAGATATAGGCCTGGAGCCCTTTGATGTCCGGACCTATGCGCCCGAGGGGGCGGAGTGGCCGGGTGGAGGTGGCCAGACGCCCAGCAGGAGAGGCGCCAGGCCCCTGGGAGTTGCAGGGCGATCACACCTCGAGAGGGGAGGACAGTTGGGGGTCCCATCGATACTGTCCTCCGCCGGGGGTGATGAATGGTTCCTGCGGCACCCCCTGACTAGTTCGTGGTGCCTCGATGTCGGGGCTTCGCTGGGGGTCGAGGCCGGGTTGAGCGGGGTCGCGCCGGTTGGTGCACGGTGTGACGTGGATGCCAACAAGATGGCGGAGCCACGAGGAGTATGCGACCACGTGCAGCTCCGGGTGAAGGGCCTTGGTGCAGTTCAGACGGGTGGCCTGTGACGGCCGGGGCGGGGAACGGCCACAATCCAGGGGGTTAAGGACCACGCCACGAGGCCGGGTCAAACAGACACTCTCTCACAGACCCTCTCACAGACACTCTCACAGACACTCTCTCAGACTCTCTCTCACAGACACTCTCACAGACTCTCACAGACACTCTCTCACAGACTCCCACAGACACTCTCACAGACTCTCACAGACACTCTCGCATAGACTATCTCACACAGACTCTCAATCTCACAGAGTCTCTCTCACAGACACTCTCACACACACTCTCTCACACTCTCTCACAGACTCTCTCTCACAGACTCTCACAGACACTCTCGCATAGACTATCTCACACAGACTCTCAATCTCACAGAATCACTCTCACAGACTCTCTCACAGACTCACTCCCACAGACTCACTCTCATAGACTCACTCTCACACACAGTCTCTCACAGACTCACTTTCACAGACTCACTCTCACAGACACTCTCACACAGACACTCTCATGCTCACAGGCTCACTCTCACAGACACTCTCACAGACACTCTCTCACAGACACTGTCTCACAGACTCTCTCACAGACACAGAGACTCTCACAGACACTCTCTCACAGACTCTCACATACACTCTCTCACAGACACTCTCTCACAGACACTCTCACACAGACACACTCTCTCTCTCACAGACTCACTCTCACAGACACTCTCACAGACACTCTCTCACAGACACGCTCTCACTCACTCTTTCACAGACACAGAGACTCTCACAGACACTCTCTCACAGTCACTCTCTCACATACTCTCTCTCACAGGCACTCTCACACAGACACTCTCACTTTCACAGACTCACTCTCACAGACACTCTCTCACAGACTCTCTCTCACAGACAGTCTTTCACAGACAGTCTCCCACAGACACTCTCACAGAATCTTTCACAGACAATCTCTCACGGACACTCACAGACTCTAACAGACTCTCTCTCACAGACACTTTCTCACAGACACTCTCTTACAGACACTCGTTCATAGACACTTTCTAACAGACACTCTCTCACAGACTCTCACAGACACTCTCTCACAGACTCTCACACAGTCTCTCACAGACACTCTCTCACAGACCCTCTCACAGACACTCTCACAGACACTCTCTCAGACTCTCTCTCACAGACACTCTCACAGACTCTCACAGACACTCTCTCACAGACTCCCACAGACACTCTCACAGACTCTCACAGACACTCTTGCATAGACTATCTCACACAGACTCTCAATCTCACAGAATCACTCTCACAGACTCTCTCACAGACTCACTCCCAAAGACTCACTCTCATAGACTCACTCTCACACACAGTCTCTCACAGACTCACTTTCATAGACTCACTCTCACAGACACTCTCACACAGACACTCTCATTCTCACAGGCTCACTCTCACAGACACTCTCACAGACACTCTCTCACAGACACTGTCTCACAGACTCTCTCACAGACACAGAGACTCTCACAGACACTCTCTCACAGACTCTCACATACACTCTCTCACAGACACTCTCTCACAGACACTCTCACACAGATACACTCTATCTCTCACAGACTCACTCTCACAGACACTCTCACAGACACTCTCTCACAGACACACTCTCACTCACTCTTTCACAGACACAGAGACTCTCACAGACACTCTCTCTCAGTCACTCTCTCACATACTCTCTCCCACAGGCACTCTCACACAGACACTCTCACTTTCACAGACTCACTCTCACAGACACTCTCACAGACACTCTCTCACAGACTCTCTCTCACAGACAGTCTCTCACAGACAGTCTCCCACAGACACTCTCACAGACTCTTTCACAGACAATCTCTCACGGACACTCACAGACTCTAACAGACTCTCTCTCACAGACACTCTCTCACAGACACTCTCTTACAGAGACTCTCTCACAGACACTCTCACAGACTCTCTCTCACAGACACTCTCTCACAGACACTCTCACAGACACTCTGTCACAGACACTCTCTCAGACTCTCACAGACACTTTCTCACAGACACTCTCACAGACACTCTCACAGACACTCTCTCACAGACTCTCTCACAGACTCATTCTCACAGACACTCTCTCACAGACTCTCTCACAGATTCTCTCTCACAGACTACCTCACAGACACTCTATCACACACACTCTCACAGACACTCTCACAGACACTCTCTCACAGACTCTCTCTCACAGACTCTCTCTCACAGACTCTTTCACAGACACTCTCTCACAGACACTCTCACAGACACTCTCACAGACACTCTCACAGACTCTCTCTCACAGACAGACTCTCACTAACACTCTCACAGACTACCTCACACAGACTCTCTCTCAATCTCACAGACTCACTCTCACAGACTCTCTCACACACTATCTCACACAGATTCTCTCTCAATCTCACATACACTCTCTCACACAGACTCACTCTCACGCAGACACTCTCACACACACACTCTCTCACAGACACACTCTCACAGACTTGCTCTCTCATAGACACTCTCACATACACTCTCTCACAGACTCTCACAGACACTCTCTCACAGACTATCTCACACAGACTCTCTCTCAATCTCACAGACTCACTCTCAAAGACTCTCTCACAGACTCACTCTCACAGACTCACTCTCATAGACTCACTCTCACAGGCACTCTCTCATAGACTCACTCTCACAGACTCACTCTCACAGACACTCTCACACAGACACTCTCACTCTCACAGGCTCACTCTCACAGACACTCTCACAGACACTCTCTCACAGACACTGTCTCACAGACACAGAGACTCTCACAGACACTCTCTCACAGACTCTCACAGCCACTCTCTCACAGACACTCTCTCACAGATACTCTCACACAGACACTCTCTCTCTCTCACAGACTCACTCTCACAGACACTCTCACAGACACTCTCTCACAGACACGCTCTCACAGACTATTTCACAGACAGAGAGACTCTCACAGACACTCTCTCACAGTCACTCTCTCACAGACTCTCTCACAGGCACTCTCACACAGACACTCTCACTTTCAAAGACTCACTCTCACAGACACTCTCACACACAGTCTCTCACAGACACTCTCTCACAGACTCTCTCACAGACACAGAGACTCTCACAGACACTCTCTCACAGACTCTCACAGACACTCTCTCACAGACTCACTCTCACTGACACTCTCTCACAGACACTCTCTCACACAAACTCACTCTCACACAGACACTCTCACACACACACTCTCACAGACACACTCTCAGAGAGTCTCTCTCACAGACACTCTCACACACACTCTCTCACACTCTCTCACAGACTCTCTCTCACAGACTCTCACAGACACTCTCGCATAGACTATCTCACACAGACTCTCAATCTCACAGAATCACTCTCACAGACTCTCTCACAGACTCACTCCCACAGACTCACTCTCATAGACTCACTCTCACACACAGTCTCTCACAGACTCACTTTCACAGACTCACTCTCACAGACACTCTCACACAGACACTCTCATTCTCACAGGCTCACTCTCACAGACACTCTCACAGACACTCTCTCACAGACACTGTCTCACAGACTCTCTCACAGACACAGAGACTCTCACAGACACTCTCTCACAGACTCTCACATACACTCTCTCACAGACACTCTCTCACAGACACTCTCACACAGACACACTCTCTCTCTCACAGACTCACTCTCACAGACACTCTCACAGACACTCTCTCACAGACACGCTCTCACTCACTCTTTCACAGACACAGAGACTCTCACAGACACTCTCTCACAGTCACTCTCTCACATACTCTCTCTCACAGGCACTCTCACACAGACACTCTCACTTTCACAGACTCACTCTCACAGACACTCTCTCACAGACTCTCTCTCACAGACAGTCTTTCACAGACAGTCTCCCACAGACACTCTCACAGACTCTTTCACAGACAATCTCTCACGGACACTCACAGACTCTAACAGACTCTCTCTCACAGACACTCTCTCACAGACACTCTCTTACAGACACTCGTTCATAGACACTTTCTAACAGACACTCTCTCACAGACTCTCACAGACACTCTCTCACAGACTCTCACACAGTCTCTCACAGACACTCTCTCACAGACACTCTCACAGACACTCTCACAGACACTCTCTCAGACTCTCTCTCACAGACACTCTCACAGACTCTCACAGACACTCTCTCACAGACTCCCACAGACACTCTCACAGACTCTCACAGACACTTTCGCATAGACTATCTCACACAGACTCTCAATCTCACAAAATCACTCTCACAGACTCTCTCACAGACTCACTCCCAAAGACTCACTCTCATAGACTCACTCTCACACACAGTCTCTCACAGACTCACTTTCACAGACTCACTCTCACAGACACTCTCACACAGACACTCTCATTCTCACAGGCTCACTCTCACAGACACTCTCACAGACACTCTCTCACAGACACTGTCTCACAGACTCTCTCACAGACACAGAGACTCTCACAGACACTCTCTCACAGACTCTCACATACACTCTCTCACAGACACTCTCTCACAGACACTCTCACACAGATACACTCTATCTCTCACAGACTCACTCTCACAGACACTCTCACAGACACTCTCTCACAGACACGCTCTCACTCACTCTTTCACAGACACAGAGACTCTCACAGACACTCTCTCACAGTCACTCTCTCACATACTCTCTCTCACAGGCACTCTCACACAGACACTCTCACTTTCACAGACTCACTCTCACAGACACTCTCACAGACACTCTCTCACAGACTCTCTCTCACAGACAGTCTCTCACAGACAGTCTCCCACAGACACTCTCACAGACTCTTTCACAGACAATCTCTAACGGACACTCACAGACTCTAACAGACTCTCTCTCACAGACACTCTCTCACAGACACTCTCTTACAGACACTCTCTCACAGACACTCTCACAGACTCTCTCTCACAGACACTCTCTCACAGACACTCTCACAGACACTCTGTCACAGACACTCTCTCAGACTCTCACAGACACTTTCTCACAGACACTCTCATAGACACTCTCACAGACACTCTCTCACAGACTCTCTCACAGACTCATTCTCACAGACACTCTCTCACAAACTCTTTCACAGACAATCTCTCACGGACACTCACAGACTCTAACAGACTCTCTCTCACAGACACTCTCTCACAGACACTCTCTTACAGACACTCTCTCACATACACTCTCACAGACTCTCTCTCACAGACACTCTCTCACAGACACTCTCACAGACACTCTGTCACAGACACTCTCTCAGACTCTCACAGACACTTTCTCACAGACACTCACACAGACACTCTCACAGACACTCTCTCACAGACTCTCTCACAGACTCATTCTCACAGACACTCTCTCACAGACTCTCTCACAGATTCTCTCTCACAGACTCCCTCACAGACACTCTATCACACACACTCTCACAGACACTCTCACAGACACTCTCTCACAGACTCTCTCTCACAGACTCTCTCTCACAGACTCTTTCACAGACACTCTCTCACAGACACTCTCACAGACACTCTCACAGACACTCTCACAGACTCTCTCTCACAGACAGACTCTCACTAATACTCTCACAGACTACCTCACACAGACTCTCTCTCAATCTCACAGACTCACTCTCACAGACATTCTCACACACTATCTCACACAGATTCTCTCTCAATCTCACATAAACTCTCTCACACAGACTCACTCTCACACAGACACTCTCACACACACACTCTCTCACAGACACACTCTCACAGACTTGCTCTCTCACAGACACTCTCACACATACTCTCTCACAGACTCTCACAGATACTCTCTCACAGACTATCTCACACAGACTCTCTCTCAATCTCACAGACTCACTCTCAAAGACTCTCTCACAGACTCACACTCACAGACTCACTCTCATAGACTCACTCTCACAGACACTCTCTCACAGACTCACTCTCACATACTCACTCTCACAGACACTCTCACACAGACACTCTCACTCTCACAGGCTCACTCTCACAGACACTCTCACAGACACTCTCTCACAGACACTGTCTCACAGACTCTCTCACAGACAGAGAGACTCTCACAGACACTCTCTCACAGAATCTCACAGCCACTCTCTCACAGACACTCTCTCACAGACACTCTCACACAGACACTCTCTCTCTTTCACAGACTCACTCTCACAGACACTCTCACAGACACTCTCTCACAGACACGCTCTCACAGACTATTTCACAGATAGAGAGACTCTCACAGACACTCTCTCACAGTCACTCTCTCACAGACTCTCTCTCACAGGCACTCTCACACAGACACTCTCACTTTCAAAGACTCACTCTCACAGACACTCTCACACACAGTCTCTCACAGACACTCTCTCACAGACTCTCTCACAGACACAGAGACTCTCACAGACACTCTCTCACAGACTCTCACAGACACTCTCTCACAGACTCACTCTCACAGACACTCTCTCACAGACACTCTCTCACACAAACTCACTCTCACACAGACACTCTCACACACACACTCTCACAGACACACTCTCACAGAGTCTCTCTCACAGACACTCTCACACACACTCTCTCACACTCTCTCACAGACTCTCTCTCACAGACTCTCACAGACACTCTCACATAGACTATCTCACACAGACTCTCAATCTCACAGAATCACTCTCACAGACTCTCTCACAGACTCACTCCCACAGACTCACTCTCATAGACTCACTCTCACACACAGTCTCTCACAGACTCACTTTCACAGACTCACTCTCACAGACACTCTCACACAGACACTCTCATTCTCACAGGCTCACTCTCACAGACACTCTCACAGACACTCTCTCACAGACACTGTCTCACAGACTCTCTCACAGACACAGAGACTCTCACAGACACTCTCTCACAGACTCTCACATACACTCTCTCACAGACACTCTCTCACAGACACTCTCACACAGACACACTCTCTCTCTCACAGACTCACTCTCACAGACACTCTCACAGACACTCTCTCACAGACACACTCTCACTCACTCTTTCACAGACACAGAGACTCTCACAGACACTCTCTCACAGTCACTCTCTCACATACTCTCTCTCACAGGCACTCTCACACAGACACTCTCACTTTCACAGACTCACTCTCACAGACACTCTCTCACAGACTCTCTCTCACAGACAGTCTTTCACAGACAGTCTCCCACAGACACTCTCACAGACTCTTTCACAGACAATCTCTCACAGACACTCACAGACTCTAACATACTCTCTCTCACAGACACTCTCTCACAGACACTCTCTTACAGACACTCTCTCACAGACACTCTCACAGACTCTCTCTCACAGACACTCTCTCACAGACACTCTCACAGACACTCTCTCACAGACACTCTCTCAGACTCTCACAGACACTTTCTCACAGGCACTCTCACAGACACTCTCACAGACACTCTCTCACAGACTCACTCTCACGGACTCACTCTCATAGACTCACTCTCACAGGCACTCTCTCATAGACTCACTCTCACAGACACTCTCACACAAACACTCTCACTCTCACAGGCTCACTCTCACAGACACTCTCACAGACACTCTCTCACAGACACTGTCTCACAGACACAGAGACTCTCACAGACACTCTCTCACAGACTCTCACAGCCACTCTCTCACAGACACTCTCTCACAGATACTCTCACACAGACACTCTCTCTCTCTCACAGACTCACTCTCACAGACACTCTCACAGACACTCTCTCACAGACACGCTCTCACAGACTATTTCACAGACAGAGAGACTCTCACAGACACTCTCTCACAGTCACTCTCTCACAGACTCTCTCTCACAGGCACTCTCACATAAAGACACTCTCACTTTCAAAGACTCACTCTCACAGACACTCTCACACACAGTCTCTCACAGACACTCTCTCACAGACTCTCTCACAGACACAGAGACTCTCACAGACACTCTCTCACAGACATTCACAGACACTCTCTCACAGACTCACTCTCACAGACACTCTCTCACAGACACTCTATCACACAAACTCACTCTCACACAGACACTCTCACACACACACTCTCACAGACACACTCTCACAGAGTCTCTCTCACAGACACTCTCACACACACTCTCTCACACTCTCTCACAGACTCTCTCTCACAGACTCTCACAGACACTCTCGCATAGACTATCTCACACAGACTCTCAATCTCACAGAATCACTCTCACAGACTCTCTCACAGACTCACTCCCACAGACTCACTCTCATAGACTCACTCTCACACACAGTCTCTCACAGACTCACTTTCACAGACTCACTCTCACAGACACTCTCACACAGACACTCTCATTCTCACAGGCTCACTCTCACAGACACTCTCACAGACACTCTCTCACAGACACTGTCTCACAGACTCTCTCACAGACACAGAGACTCTCACAGACACTCTCTCACAGACTCTCACATACACTCTCTCACAGACACTCTCTCATAGACACTCTCACACAGACACACTCTCTCTCACAGACTCACTCTCACAGACACTCTCACAGACACTCTCTCACAGACACGCTCTCACTCACTCTTTCACAGACACAGAGACTCTCACAGACACTCTCTCACAGTCACTCTCTCACATACTCTCTCTCACAGGCACTCTCACACAGACACTCTCACTTTCACAGACTCACTCTCACAGACACTCTCTCACAGACTCTCTCTCACAGACAGTCTTTCACAGACAGTCTCCCACAGACACTCTCACAGACTCTTTCACAGACAATCTCTCACGGACACTCACAGACTCTAACAGACTCTCTCTCACAGACACTCTCTCACAGACACTCTCTTACAGACACTCGTTCATAGACACTTTCTAACAGACACTCTCTCACAGACTCTCACAGACACTCTCTCACAGACTCTCACACAGTCTCTCACAGACACTCTCTCACAGACCCTCTCACAGACACTCTCACAGACACTCTCTCAGACTCTCTCTCACAGACACTCTCACAGACTCTCACAGACACTCTCTCACAGACTCCCACAGACACTCTCACAGACTCTCACAGACACTCTCGCATAGACTATCTCACACAGACTCTCAATCTCACAGAGTCTCTCTCACAGACACTCTCACACACACTCTCTCACACTCTCTCACAGACTCTCTCTCACAGACTCTCACAGACACTCTCGCATAGACTATCTCACACAGACTCTCAATCTCACAGAATCACTCTCACAGACTCTCTCACAGACTCACTCCCACAGACTCACTCTCATAGACTCACTCTCACACACAGTCTCTCACAGACTCACTTTCACAGACTCACTCTCACAGACACTCTCACACAGACACTCTCATTCTCACAGGCTCACTCTCACAGACACTCTCACAGACACTCTCTCACAGACACTGTCTCACAGACTCTCTCACAGACACAGAGACTCTCACAGACACTCTCTCACAGACTCTCACATACACTCTCTCACAGACACTCTCTCACAGACACTCTCACACAGACACACTCTCTCTCTCACAGACTCACTCTCACAGACACTCTCACAGACACTCTCTCACAGACACGCTCTCACTCACTCTTTCACAGACACAGAGACTCTCACAGACACTCTCTCACAGTCACTCTCTCACATACTCTCTCTCACAGGCACTCTCACACAGACACTCTCACTTTCACAGACTCACTCTCACAGACACTCTCTCACAGACTCTCTCTCACAGACAGTCTTTCACAGACAGTCTCCCACAGACACTCTCACAGACTCTTTCACAGACAATCTCTCACGGACACTCACAGACTCTAACAGACTCTCTCTCACAGACACTCTCTCACAGACACTCTCTTACAGACACTCGTTCATAGACACTTTCTAACAGACACTCTCTCACAGATTCTCACAGACACTCTCTCACAGACTCTCACACAGTCTCTCACAGACACTCTCTCACAGACACTCTCACAGACACTCTCACAGACACTCTCTCAGACTCTCTCTCACAGACACTCTCACAGACTCTCACAGACACTCTCTCACAGACTCCCACAGACACTCTCACAGACTCTCACAGACACTTTCGCATAGACTATCTCACACAGACTCTCAATCTCACAAAATCACTCTCACAGACTCTCTCACAGACTCACTCCCAAAGACTCACTCTCATAGACTCACTCTCACACACAGTCTCTCACAGACTCACTTTCACAGACTCACTCTCACAGACACTCTCACACAGACACTCTCATTCTCACAGGCTCACTCTCACAGACACTCTCACAGACACTCTCTCACAGACACTGTCTCACAGACTCTCTCACAGACACAGAGACTCTCACAGACACTCTCTCACAGACTCTCACATACACTCTCTCACAGACACTCTCTCACAGACACTCTCACACAGATACACTCTATCTCTCACAGACTCACTCTCACAGACACTCTCACAGACACTCTCTCACAGACACGCTCTCACTCACTCTTTCACAGACACAGAGACTCTCACAGACACTCTCTCACAGTCACTCTCTCACATACTCTCTCTCACAGGCACTCTCACACAGACACTCTCACTTTCACAGACTCACTCTCACAGACACTCTCACAGACACTCTCTCACAGACTCTCTCTCACAGACAGTCTCTCACAGACAGTCTCCCACAGACACTCTCACAGACTCTTTCACAGACAATCTCTAACGGACACTCACAGACTCTAACAGACTCTCTCTCACAGACACTCTCTCACAGACACTCTCTTACAGACACTCTCTCACAGACACTCTCACAGACTCTCTCTCACAGACACTCTCTCACAGACACTCTCACAGACACTCTGTCACAGACACTCTCTCAGACTCTCACAGACACTTTCTCACAGACACTCTCACAGACACTCTCACAGACACTCTCTCACAGACTCTCTCACAGACTCATTCTCACAGACACTCTCTCACAGACTCTTTCACAGACAATCTCTCACGGACACTCACAGACTCTAACAGACTCTCTCTCACAGACACTCTCTCACAGACACTCTCTTACAGACACTCTCTCACATACACTCTCACAGACTCTCTCTCACAGACACTCTCTCACAGACACTCTCACAGACACTCTGTCACAGAATCTCTCTCAGACTCTCACAGACACTTTCTCACAGACACTCTCACAGACACTCTCACAGACACTCTCTCACAGACTCTCTCACAGACTCATTCTCACAGACACTCTCTCACAGACTCTCTCACAGATTCTCTCTCACAGACTCCCTCACAGACACTCTATCACACACACTCTCACAGACACTCTCACAGACACTCTCTCACAGACTCTCTCTCACAGACTCTCTCTCACAGACTCTTTCACAGACACTCTCTCACAGACACTCTCACAGACACTCTCACAGACACTCTCACAGACTCTCTCTCACAGACAGACTCTCACTAACACTCTCACAGACTACCTCACACAGACTCTCTCTCAATCTCACAGACTCACTCTCACAGACATTCTCACACACTATCTCACACAGATTCTCTCTCAATCTCACATAAACTCTCTCACACAGACTCACTCTCACACAGACACTCTCACACACACACTCTCTCACAGACACACTCTCACAGACTTGCTCTCTCACAGACACTCTCACACATACTCTCTCACAGACTCTCACAGATACTCTCTCACAGACTATCTCACACAGACTCTCTCTCAATCTCACAGACTCACTCTCAAAGACTCTCTCACAGACTCACACTCACAGACTCACTCTCATAGACTCACTCTCACAGACACTCTCTCACAGACTCACTCTCACATACTCACTCTCACAGACACTCTCACACAGACACTCTCACTCTCACAGGCTCACTCTCACAGACACTCTCACAGACACTCTCTCACAGACACTGTCTCACAGACTCTCTCACAGACAGAGAGACTCTCACAGACACTCTCTCACAGAATCTCACAGCCACTCTCTCACAGACACTCTCTCACAGACACTCTCACACAGACACTCTCTCTCTTTCACAGACTCACTCTCACAGACACTCTCACAGACACTCTCTCACAGACACGCTCTCACAGACTATTTCACAGACAGAGAGACTCTCACAGACACTCTCTCACAGTCACTCTCTCACAGACTCTCTCTCACAGGCACTCTCACACAGACACTCTCACTTTCAAAGACTCACTCTCACAGACACTCTCACACACAGTCTCTCACAGACACTCTCTCACAGACTCTCTCACAGACACAGAGACTCTCACAGACACTCTCTCACAGACTCTCACAGACACTCTCTCACAGACTCACTCTCACAGACACTCTCTCACAGACACTCTCTCACACAAACTCACTCTCACACAGACACTCTCACACACACACTCTCACAGACACACTCTCACAGAGTCTCTCTCACAGACACTCTCACACACACTCTCTCACACTCTCTCACAGACTCTCTCTCACAGACTCTCACAGACACTCTCACATAGACTATCTCACACAGACTCTCAATCTCACAGAATCACTCTCACAGACTCTCTCACAGACTCACTCCCACAGACTCACTCTCATAGACTCACTCTCACACACAGTCTCTCACAGACTCACTTTCACAGACTCACTCTCACAGACACTCTCACACAGACACTCTCATTCTCACAGGCTCACTCTCACAGACACTCTCACAGACACTCTCTCACAGACACTGTCTCACAGACTCTCTCACAGACACAGAGACTCTCACAGACACTCTCTCACAGACTCTCACATACACTCTCTCACAGACACTCTCTCACAGACACTCTCACACAGACACACTCTCTCTCTCACAGACTCACTCTCACAGACACTCTCACAGACACTCTCTCACAGACACACTCTCACTCACTCTTTCACAGACACAGAGACTCTCACAGACACTCTCTCACAGTCACTCTCTCACATACTCTCTCTCACAGGCACTCTCACACAGACACTCTCACTTTCACAGACTCACTCTCACAGACACTCTCTCACAGACTCTCTCTCACAGACAGTCTTTCACAGACAGTCTCCCACAGACACTCTCACAGACTCTTTCACAGACAATCTCTCACAGACACTCACAGACTCTAACAGACTCTCTCTCACAGACACTCTCTCACAGACACTCTCTTACAGACACTCTCTCACAGACACTCTCACAGACTCTCTCTCACAGACACTCTCTCACAGACACTCTCACAGACACTCTCTCACAGACACTCTCTCAGACTCTCACAGACACTTTCTCACAGGCACTCTCACAGACACTCTCACAGACACTCTCTCACAGACTCACTCTCACGGACTCACTCTCATAGACTCACTCTCACAGGCACTCTCTCATAGACTCACTCTCACAGACACTCTCACACAAACACTCTCACTCTCACAGGCTCACTCTCACAGACACTCTCACAGACACTCTCTCACAGACACTGTCTCACAGACACAGAGACTCTCACAGACACTCTCTCACAGACTCTCACAGCCACTCTCTCACAGACACTCTCTCACAGATACTCTCACACAGACACTCTCTCTCTCTCACAGACTCACTCTCACAGACACTCTCACAGACACTCTCTCACAGACACGCTCTCACAGACTATTTCACAGACAGAGAGACTCTCACAGACACTCTCTCACAGTCACTCTCTCACAGACTCTCTCTCACAGGCACTCTCACATAAAGACACTCTCACTTTCAAAGACTCACTCTCACAGACACTCTCACACACAGTCTCTCACAGACACTCTCTCACAGACTCTCTCACAGACACAGAGACTCTCACAGACACTCTCTCACAGACATTCACAGACACTCTCTCACAGACTCACTCTCACAGACACTCTCTCACAGACACTCTATCACACAAACTCACTCTCACACAGACACTCTCACACACACACTCTCACAGACACACTCTCACAGAGTCTCTCTCACAGACACTCTCACACACACTCTCTCACACTCTCTCACAGACTCTCTCTCACAGACTCTCACAGACACTCTCGCATAGACTATCTCACACAGACTCTCAATCTCACAGAATCACTCTCACAGACTCTCTCACAGACTCACTCCCACAGACTCACTCTCATAGACTCACTCTCACACACAGTCTCTCACAGACTCACTTTCACAGACTCACTCTCACAGACACTCTCACACAGACACTCTCATTCTCACAGGCTCACTCTCACAGACACTCTCACAGACACTCTCTCACAGACACTGTCTCACAGACTCTCTCACAGACACAGAGACTCTCACAGACACTCTCTCACAGACTCTCACATACACTCTCTCACAGACACTCTCTCATAGACACTCTCACACAGACACACTCTCTCTCACAGACTCACTCTCACAGACACTCTCACAGACACTCTCTCACAGACACGCTCTCACTCACTCTTTCACAGACACAGAGACTCTCACAGACACTCTCTCACAGTCACTCTCTCACATACTCTCTCTCACAGGCACTCTCACACAGACACTCTCACTTTCACAGACTCACTCTCACAGACACTCTCTCACAGACTCTCTCTCACAGACAGTCTTTCACAGACAGTCTCCCACAGACACTCTCACAGACTCTTTCACAGACAATCTCTCACGGACACTCACAGACTCTAACAGACTCTCTCTCACAGACACTCTCTCACAGACACTCTCTTACAGACACTCGTTCATAGACACTTTCTAACAGACACTCTCTCACAGACTCTCACAGACACTCTCTCACAGACTCTCACACAGTCTCTCACAGACACTCTCTCACAGACCCTCTCACAGACACTCTCACAGACACTCTCTCAGACTCTCTCTCACAGACACTCTCACAGACTCTCACAGACACTCTCTCACAGACTCCCACAGACACTCTCACAGACTCTCACAGACACTTTCGCATAGACTATCTCACACAGACACTCAATCTCACAGAGTCTCTCTCACAGACACTCTCACACACACTCTCTCACACTCTCTCACAGACTCTCTCTCACAGACTCTCACAGACACTCTCGCATAGACTATCTCACACAGACTCTCAATCTCACAGAATCACTCTCACAGACTCTCTCACAGACTCACTCCCACAGACTCACTCTCATAGACTCACTCTCACACACAGTCTCTCACAGACTCACTTTCACAGACTCACTCTCACAGAAACTCTCACACAGACACTCTCATTCTCACAGGCTCACTCTCACAGACACTCTCACAGACACTCTCTCACAGACACTGTCTCACAGACTCTCTCACAGACACAGAGACTCTCACAGACACTCTCTCACAGACTCTCACATACACTCTCTCACAGACACTCTCTCACAGACACTCTCACACAGACACACTCTCTCTCTCACAGACTCACTCTCACAGACACTCTCACAGACACTCTCTCACAGACACACTCTCACTCACTCTTTCAAAGACACAGAGACTCTCACAGACACTCTCTCACAGTCACTCTCTCACATACTCTCTCTCACAGGCACTCTCACACAGACACTCTCACTTTCACAGACTCACTTTCACAGACACTCTCTCACAGACTCTCTCTCACAGACAGTCTTTCACAGACAGTCTCCCACAGACACTCTCACAGACTCTTTCACAGACAATCTCTCACGGACACTCACAGACTCTAACAGACTCTCTCTCACAGACACTCTCTCACAGACCCTCTCACAGACACTCTCACAGACACTCTCTCAGACTCTCTCTCACAGACACTCTCACAGACTCTCACAGACACTCTCTCACAGACTCCCACAGACACTCTCACAGACTCTCACAGACACTCTCGCATAGACTATCTCACACAGACTCTCAATCTCACAGAATCACTCTCACAGACTCTCTCACAGACTCACTCCCAAAGACTCACTCTCATAGACTCACTCTCACACACAGTCTCTCACAGACTCACTTTCACAGACTCACTCTCACAGACACTCTCACACAGACACTCTCATTCTCACAGGCTCACTCTCACAGACACTCTCACAGACACTCTCTCACAGACACTGTCTCACAGACTCTCTCACAGACACAGAGACTCTCACAGACACTCTCTCACAGACTCTCACATACACTCTCTCACAGACACTCTCTCACAGACACTCTCACACAGATACACTCTATCTCTCACAGACTCACTCTCACAGACACTCTCACAGACACTCTCTCACAGACACACTCTCACTCACTCTTTCACAGACACAGAGACTCTCACAGACACTCTCTCACAGTCACTCTCTCACATACTCTCTCCCACAGGCACTCTCACACAGACACTCTCACTTTCACAGACTCACTCTCACAGACACTCTCACAGACACTCTCTCACAGACTCTCTCTCACAGACAGTCTCTCACAGACAGTCTCCCACAGACACTCCCACAGACTCTTTCACAGACAATCTCTCACGGACACTCACAGACTCTAACAGACTCTCTCTCACAGACACTCTCTCACAGACACTCTCTTACAGACACTCTCTCACAGACACTCTCACAGACTCTCTCTCACAGACACTCTCTCACAGACACTCTCACAGACACTCTGTCACAGACACTCTCTCAGACTCTCACAGACACTTTCTCACAGACACTCTCACAGACACTCTCACAGACACTCTCTCACAGACTCTCTCACAGACTCATTCTCACAGACACTCTCTCACAGACTCTCTCACAGATTCTCTCTCACAGACTCCCTCACAGACACTCTATCACACACACTCTCACAGACACTCTCACAGACACTCTCTCACAGACTCTCTCTCACAGACTCTCTCTCACAGACTCTTTCACAGACACTCTCTCACAGACACTCTCACAGACACTCTCACAGACACTCTCACAGACTCTCTCTCACAGACAGACTCTCACTAACACTCTCACAGACTACCTCACACAGACTCTCTCTCAATCTCACAGACTCTCTCACACACTATCTCACACAGATTCTCTCTCAATCTCACATACACTCTCTCACACAGACTCACTCTCACGCAGACACTCTCACACACACACTCTCTCACAGACACACTCTCACAGACTTGCTCTCTCATAGACACTCTCACATACACTCTCTCACAGACTCTCACAGACACTCTCTCACAGACTATCTCACACAGACTCTCTCTCAATCTCACAGACTCACTCTCAAAGACTCTCTCACAGACTCACTCTCACAGACTCACTCTCATAGACTCACTCTCACAGGCACTCTCTCATAGACTCACTCTCACAGACTCACTCTCACAGACACTCTCACACAGACACTCTCACTCTCACAGGCTCACTCTCACAGACACTCTCTCACAGACACTGTCTCACAGACACAGAGACTCTCACAGACACTCTCTCACAGACTCTCACAGCCACTCTCTCACAGACACTCTCTCACAGATACTCTCACACAGACACTCTCTCTCTCTCACAGACTCACTCTCACAGACACTCTCACAGACACTCTCTCACAGACACGCTCTCACAGACTCTCTCACAGACACAGAGACTCTCACAGACACTCTCTCACAGTCACTCTCTCACAGACTCTCTCTCACAGGCACTCTCACACAGACACTCTCACTTTCAAAGACTCACTCTCACAGACACTCTCACACACAGTCTCTCACAGACACTCTCTCACAGACTCTCTCACAGACACAGAGACTCTCACAGACACTCTCTCACAGACTCTCACAGACACTCTCTCACAGACTCACTCTCACTGACACTCTCTCACAGACACTCTCTCACACAAACTCACTCTCACACAGACACTCTCACACACACACTCTCACAGACACACTCTCACAGAGTCTCTCTCACAGACACTCTCACACACACTCTCTCACAGACTCTCTCTCACAGACTCTCACAGACACTCTCGCATAGACTATCTCACACAGACTCTCAATCTCACAGAATCACTCTCACAGACTCTCTCACAGACTCACTCCCACAGACTCACTCTCATAGACTCACTCTCACACACAGTCTCTCACAGACTCACTTTCACAGACTCACTCTCACAGAAACTCTCACACAGACACTCTCATTCTCACAGGCTCACTCTCACAGACACTCTCACAGACACTCTCTCACAGACACTGTCTCACAGACTCTCTCACAGACACAGAGACTCTCACAGACACTCTCTCACAGACTCTCACATACACTCTCTCACAGACACTCTCTCACAGACACTCTCACACAGACACACTCTCTCTCTCACAGACTCACTCTCACAGACACTCTCACAGACACTCTCTCACAGACACACTCTCACTCACTCTTTCAAAGACACAGAGACTCTCACAGACACTCTCTCACAGTCACTCTCTCACATACTCTCTCTCACAGGCACTCTCACACAGACACTCTCACTTTCACAGACTCACTTTCACAGACACTCTCTCACAGACTCTCTCTCACAGACAGTCTTTCACAGACAGTCTCCCACAGACACTCTCACAGACTCTTTCACAGACAATCTCTCACGGACACTCACAGACTCTAACAGACTCTCTCTCACAGACACTCTCTCACAGACACTCTCTTACAGACACTCGTTCATAGACACTTTCTAACAGACACTCTCTCACAGACTCTCACAGACACTCTCTCACAGACTCTCACACAGTCTCTCACAGACACTCTCTCACAGACACTCTCACAGACACTCTCACAGACACTCTCTCAGACTCTCTCTCACAGACACTCTCACAGACTCTCACAGACACTCTCTCACAGACTCCCACAGACACTCTCACAGACTCTCACAGACACTCTCACATAGACTATCTCACACAGACTCTCAATCTCACAAAATCACTCTCACAGACTCTCTCACAGACTCACTCCCAAAGACTCACTCTCATAGACTCACTCTCACACACAGTCTCTCACAGACTCACTTTCACAGACTCACTCTCACAGACACTCTCACACAGACACTCTCATTCTCACAGGCTCACTCTCACAGACACTCTCACAGACACTCTCTCACAGACACTGTCTCACAGACTCTCTCACAGACACAGAGACTCTCACAGACACTCTCTCACAGACTCTCACATACACTCTCTCACAGACACTCTCTCACAGACACTCTCACACAGATACACTCTATCTCTCACAGACTCACTCTCACAGACACTCTCACAGACACTCTCTCACAGACACGCTCTCACTCACTCTTTCACAGACACAGAGACTCTCACAGACACTCTCTCACAGTCACTCTCTCACATACTCTCTCTCACAGGCACTCTCACACAGACACTCTCACTTTCACAGACTCACTCTCACAGACACTCTCACAGACACTCTCTCACAGACTCTCTCTCACAGACAGTCTCTCACAGACAGTCTCCCACAGACACTCTCACAGACTCTTTCACAGACAATCTCTCACGGACACTCACAGACTCTAACAGACTCTCTCTCACAGACACTCTCTCACAGACACTCTCTTACAGACACTCTCTCACAGACACTCTCACAGACTCTCTCTCACAGACACTCTCTCACAGACACTCTCACAGACACTCTGTCACAGACACTCTCTCAGACTCTCACAGACACTTTCTCACAGACACTCTCACAGACACTCTCACAGACACTCTCTCACAGACTCTCTCACAGACTCATTCTCACAGACACTCTCTCACAGACTCTCTCACAGATTCTCTCTCACAGACTCCCTCACAGACACTCTATCACACACACTCTCACAGACACTCTCACAGACACTCTCTCACAGACTCTCTCTCACAGACTCACTCTCACAGACTCTTTCACAGACACTCTCTCACAGACACTCTCACAGACACTCTCACAGACACTCTCACAGACTCTCTCTCACAGACAGACTCTCACTAACACTCTCACAGACTACCTCACACAGACTCTCTCTCAATCTCACAGACTCACTCTCACAGACATTCTCACACACTATCTCACACAGATTCTCTCTCAATCTCACATAAACTCTCTCACACAGACTCACTCTCACACAGACACTCTCACACACACACTCTCTCACAGACACACTCTCACAGACTTGCTCTCTCACAGACACTCTCACACATACTCTCTCACAGACTCTCACAGACACTCTCTCACAGACTATCTCACACAGACTCTCTCTCAATCTCACAGACTCACTCTCAAAGACTCTCTCACAGACTCACTCTCACAGACTCACTCTCATAGACTCACTCTCACAGGCACTCTCTCATAGACTCACTCTCACAGACTCACTCTCACAGACACTCTCACACAAACACTCTCACTCTCACAGGCTCACTCTCACAGACACTCTCACAGACACTCTCTCACAGACACTGTCTCACAGACACAGAGACTCTCACAGACACTCTCTCACAGACTCTCACAGCCACTCTCTCACAGACACTCTCTCACAGATACTCTCACACAGACACTCTCTCTCTCTCACAGACTCACTCTCACAGACACTCTCACAGACACTCTCTCACAGACACGCTCTCACAGACTATTTCACAGACAGAGAGACTCTCACAGACACTCGTTCACAGTCACTCTCTCACAGACTCTCTCTCACAGGCACTCTCACACAGACACTCTCACTTTCAAAGACTCACTCTCACAGACACTCTCACACACAGTCTCTCACAGACACTCTCTCACAGACTCTCTCACAGACACAGAGACTCTCACAGACACTCTCTCACAGACTCTCACAGACACTCTCTCACAGACTCACTCTCACAGACACTCTCTCACAGACACTCTCTCACACAAACTCACTCTCACACAGACACTCTCACACACACACTCTCACAGACACACTCTCACAGAGTCTCTCTCACAGACACTCTCACACACACTCTCTCACACTCTCTCACAGACTCTCTCTCACAGACTCTCACAGACACTCTCACACAGACTCTCAATCTCACAGAATCACTCTCACAGACTCTCTCACAGACTCACTCCCACAGACTCACTCTCATAGACTCACTCTCACACACAGTCTCTCACAGACTCACTTTCACAGACTCACTCTCACAGACACTCTCACACAGACACTCTCATTCTCACAGGCTCACTCTCACAGACACTCTCACAGACACTCTCTCACAGACATTGTCTCACAGACTCTCTCACAGACACAGAGACTCTCACAGACACTCTCTCACAGACTCTCACATACACTCTCTCACAGACACTCTCTCACAGACACTCTCACACAGACACACTCTCTCTCTGACAGACTCACTCTCACAGACACTCTCACAGACACTCTCTCACAGACACACTCTCACTCACTCTTTCACAGACACAGAGACTCTCACAGACACTCTCTCACAGTCACTCTCTCACATACTCTCTCTCACAGGCACTCTCACACAGACACTCTCACTTTCACAGACTCACTCTCACAGACACTCTCTCACAGACTCTCTCTCACAGACAGTCTTTCACAGACAGTCTCCCACAGACACTCTCACAGACTCTTTCACAGACAATCTCTCACGGACACTCACAGACTCTAACAGACTCTCTCTCACAGACACTCTCTCACAGACACTCTCTTACAGACACTCTCTCACAGACACTCTCACAGACTCTCTCTCACAGACACTCTCTCACAGACACTCTCACAGACACTCTCTCACAGACACTCTCTCAGACTCTCACAGACACTTTCTCACAGGCACTCTCACAGACACTCTCACAGACACTCTCTCACAGACTCTCTCACAGACTCACTCTCACAGACAATCTCTCACAGACTCTCTCACAGATTCTCTCTCACAGACTCTCTCACAGACACTCTATCACACACTCTCACAGACACTCTCACAGACACTCTCTCACAGACTCTCTCTCACAGACTCTCTCTCACAGACTCTTTCACAGACACTCTCTCACAGACACTCTCACAGACACTCTCACAGACACTCTCACAGACTCTCTCTCACAGACAGACTCTCACTAACACTCTCACAGACTATCACAGACACTCTCTCAAAGACTCTAACTGACACTCTCTCACAGACACTCTCTCACAGACACTTTCTCACGGACACTCTCTCACAGACTCCCTCACAGACTCTCTCTCACAGACAGTCTCTCACAGACACTCTCACAGACTCTTTCACAGACAATCTCTCACAGACACTCACAGACTCTAACAGACTCTCTCTCATAGACACTCTCTTACAGACACTCTCTCACAGACACTCTCACAGACTCTCTCTCACAGACACTCTCTCACAGACAGTCTCTCACAGACAGTCTCCCACAGACACTCTCACAGACTCTTTCACAGACAATCTCTCACGGACACTCACAGACTCTAACAGACTCTCTCACAGACACTCTCTCACAGACACTCTCTTACAGACACTCTCTCACAGACACTCTCACAGACTCTCTCTCACAGACACTCTCTCACAGACACTCTCACAGACACTCTCTCACAGACACTCTCTCAGACTCTCACAGACACTTTCTCACAGACACTCTCACAGACACTCTCACAGACACTCTCTCACAGACTCTCTCACAGACTCACTCTCACAGACACTCTCTCACAGACGCTCTCACAGATTCTCTCTCACAGACTCTCTCACAGACACTCTATCACACACACTCTCATTGACACTCTCACAGACACTCTCTCACAGACTCTCACAGACTCTCTCTCACAGACTCTCTCTCACAGACTCTTTCACAGACACTCTCTCACAGACACTCTCACAGACACTCTCACAGACACTCTCACAGACACTCTCTCAAAGACTCTAACTGACACTCTCTCACAGACACTCTCTCACAGACACTTTCTCACAGACACTCCCTCACAGACTCCATCACAGACTCTCTCTCACAGACAGTCTCTCACAGACAGTCTCTCACAGACACTCTCACAGACACTCTCACAGACACTCTCACAGACTCTCTCTCACAGACAGACTCTCACTAACACTCTCACAGACTATCACAGACACTCTCTCAAAGACTCTAACTGACACTCTCTCACAGACACTCTCTCACAGACACTTTCTCACGGACACTCTCTCACAGACTCCCTCACAGACTCTCTCTCACAGACAGTCTCTCACAGACACTCTCACAGACTCTTTCACAGACAATCTCTCACAGACACTCACAGACTCTAACAGACTCTCTCTCATAGACACTCTCTTACAGACACTCTCTCACAGACACTCTCACAGACTCTCTCTCACAGACACTCTCTCACAGACAGTCTCTCACAGACAGTCTCCCACAGACACTCTCACAGACTCTTTCACAGACAATCTCTCACGGACACTCACAGACTCTAACAGACTCTCTCACAGACACTCTCTCACAGACACTCTCTTACAGACACTCTCTCACAGACACTCTCACAGACTCTCTCTCACAGACACTCTCTCACAGACACTCTCACAGACACTCTCTCACAGACACTCTCTCAGACTCTCACAGACACTTTCTCACAGACACTCTCACAGACACTCTCACAGACACTCTCTCACAGACTCTCTCACAGACTCACTCTCACAGACACTCTCTCACAGACGCTCTCACAGATTCTCTCTCACAGACTCTCTCACAGACACTCTATCACACACACTCTCATAGACACTCTCACAGACACTCTCTCACAGACTCTCACAGACTCTCTCTCACAGACTCTCTCTCACAGACTCTTTCACAGACACTCTCTCACAGACACTCTCACAGACACTCTCACAGACACTCTCACAGACTCTCTCTCACAGACAGACTCTCACTAACACTCTCACAGACTATCACAGACACTCTCTCAAAGACTCTAACTGACACTCTCTCACAGACACTCTCTCACAGACACTTTCTCACAGACACTCCCTCACAGACTCCATCACAGACTCTCTCTCACAGACAGTCTCTCACAGACAGTCTCTCACAGACACTCTCACAGACTCTTTCACAGACAATCTCTCACAGACACTCACAGACTCTAACAGACTCTCTCTCACAGACACTCTCTTACAGACACTCTCTCACAGACACTCTCACAGACTCTCTCTCACAGACACTCTCTCACAGACACTCTCATAGACACTCTCTCACAGACACTCTCTCAGACTCTCTCAGACACTTTCTCACAGACACTCTCACAGACACTCTCACAGACACTCTCTCACAGACTCTCTCACAGACTCACTCTCACAGACACTCTCTCACAGACACTCTCTCACAGACTCACTCACAGTCAGACTCTCACAGACACTCTCACAGACTCTCACAGACTCTCTCTCACAGACAGACTCTCACCCACACTCTCACAGACTATCACAGACCTTCTCTAAAAGACTCTCACAGACACTCGTTCATAGATACTTTCTAACAAACACTCTCTCACAGACACTCTCACAGACACTCTCTCACAGACTCTCACACAGACTCACTCTCACAGACACTCTCTCACAGACTCTCACAGACACTCTCTCACAGACTCACTCTCACAGACACTCTCTCACAGACACTCTCTCACACAAACTCACTCTCACACAGACACTCTCACACACACACTCTCACAGACACACTCTCACAGAGTCTCTCTCACAGACACTCTCACACACACTCTCTCACACTCTCTCACAGACTCTCTCTCACAGACTCTCACAGACACTCTCACACAGACTCTCAATCTCACAGAATCACTCTCACAGACTCTCTCACAGACTCACTCCCACAGACTCACTCTCATAGACTCACTCTCACACACAGTCTCTCACAGACTCACTTTCACAGACTCACTCTCACAGACACTCTCACACAGACACTCTCATTCTCACAGGCTCACTCTCACAGACACTCTCACAGACACTCTCTCACAGACATTGTCTCACAGACTCTCTCACAGACACAGAGACTCTCACAGACACTCTCTCACAGACTCTCACATACACTCTCTCACAGACACTCTCTCACAGACACTCTCACACAGACACACTCTCTCTCTGACAGACTCACTCTCACAGACACTCTCACAGACACTCTCTCACAGACACACTCTCACTCACTCTTTCACAGACACAGAGACTCTCACAGACACTCTCTCACAGTCACTCTCTCACATACTCTCTCTCACAGGCACTCTCACACAGACACTCTCACTTTCACAGACTCACTCTCACAGACACTCTCTCACAGACTCTCTCTCACAGACAGTCTTTCACAGACAGTCTCCCACAGACACTCTCACAGACTCTTTCACAGACAATCTCTCACGGACACTCACAGACTCTAACAGACTCTCTCTCACAGACACTCTCTCACAGACACTCTCTTACAGACACTCTCTCACAGACACTCTCACAGACTCTCTCTCACAGACACTCTCTCACAGACACTCTCACAGACACTCTCTCACAGACACTCTCTCAGACTCTCACAGACACTTTCTCACAGGCACTCTCACAGACACTCTCACAGACACTCTCTCACAGACTCTCTCACAGACTCACTCTCACAGACAATCTCTCACAGACTCTCTCACAGATTCTCTCTCACAGACTCTCTCACAGACACTCTATCACACACTCTCACAGACACTCTCACAGACACTCTCTCACAGACTCTCTCTCACAGACTCTCTCTCACAGACTCTTTCACAGACACTCTCTCACAGACACTCTCACAGACACTCTCACAGACACTCTCACAGACTCTCTCTCACAGACAGACTCTCACTAACACTCTCACAGACTATCACAGACACTCTCTCAAAGACTCTAACTGACACTCTCTCACAGACACTCTCTCACAGACACTTTCTCACGGACACTCTCTCACAGACTCCCTCACAGACTCTCTCTCACAGACAGTCTCTCACAGACACTCTCACAGACTCTTTCACAGACAATCTCTCACAGACACTCACAGACTCTAACAGACTCTCTCTCATAGACACTCTCTTACAGACACTCTCTCACAGACACTCTCACAGACTCTCTCTCACAGACACTCTCTCACAGACAGTCTCTCACAGACAGTCTCCCACAGACACTCTCACAGACTCTTTCACAGACAATCTCTCACGGACACTCACAGACTCTAACAGACTCTCTCACAGACACTCTCTCACAGACACTCTCTTACAGACACTCTCTCACAGACACTCTCACAGACTCTCTCTCACAGACACTCTCTCACAGACACTCTCACAGACACTCTCTCACAGACACTCTCTCAGACTCTCACAGACACTTTCTCACAGACACTCTCACAGACACTCTCACAGACACTCTCTCACAGACTCTCTCACAGACTCACTCTCACAGACACTCTCTCACAGACGCTCTCACAGATTCTCTCTCACAGACTCTCTCACAGACACTCTATCACACACACTCTCATTGACACTCTCACAGACACTCTCTCACAGACTCTCTCTCACAGACTCTCTCTCACAGACTCTTTCACAGACACTCTCTCACAGACACTCTCACAGACACTCTCACAGACACTCTCACAGACACTCTCTCAAAGACTCTAACTGACACTCTCTCACAGACACTCTCTCACAGACACTTTCTCACAGACACTCCCTCACAGACTCCATCACAGACTCTCTCTCACAGACAGTCTCTCACAGACAGTCTCTCACAGACACTCTCACAGACACTCTCACAGACACTCTCACAGACTCTCTCTCACAGACAGACTCTCACTAACACTCTCACAGACTATCACAGACACTCTCTCAAAGACTCTAACTGACACTCTCTCACAGACACTCTCTCACAGACACTTTCTCACGGACACTCTCTCACAGACTCCCTCACAGACTCTCTCTCACAGACAGTCTCTCACAGACACTCTCACAGACTCTTTCACAGACAATCTCTCACAGACACTCACAGACTCTAACAGACTCTCTCTCATAGACACTCTCTTACAGACACTCTCTCACAGACACTCTCACAGACTCTCTCTCACAGACACTCTCTCACAGACAGTCTCTCACAGACAGTCTCCCACAGACACTCTCACAGACTCTTTCACAGACAATCTCTCACGGACACTCACAGACTCTAACAGACTCTCTCACAGACACTCTCTCACAGACACTCTCTTACAGACACTCTCTCACAGACACTCTCACAGACTCTCTCTCACAGACACTCTCTCACAGACACTCTCACAGACACTCTCTCACAGACACTCTCTCAGACTCTCACAGACACTTTCTCACAGACACTCTCACAGACACTCTCACAGACACTCTCTCACAGACTCTCTCACAGACTCACTCTCACAGACACTCTCTCACAGACGCTCTCACAGATTCTCTCTCACAGACTCTCTCACAGACACTCTATCACACACACTCTCATAGACACTCTCACAGACACTCTCTCACAGACTCTCACAGACTCTCTCTCACAGACTCTCTCTCACAGACTCTTTCACAGACACTCTCTCACAGACACTCTCACAGACACTCTCACAGACACTCTCACAGACTCTCTCTCACAGACAGACTCTCACTAACACTCTCACAGACTATCACAGACACTCTCTCAAAGACTCTAACTGACACTCTCTCACAGACACTCTCTCACAGACACTTTCTCACAGACACTCCCTCACAGACTCCATCACAGACTCTCTCTCACAGACAGTCTCTCACAGACAGTCTCTCACAGACACTCCCACAGACTCTTTCACAGACAATCTCTCACAGACACTCACAGACTCTAACAGACTCTCTCTCACAGACACTCTCTTACAGACACTCTCTCACAGACACTCTCACAGACTCTCTCTCACAGACACTCTCTCACAGACACTCTCATAGACACTCTCTCACAGACACTCTCTCAGACTCTCTCAGACACTTTCTCACAGACACTCTCACAGACACTCTCACAGACACTCTCTCACAGACTCTCTCACAGACTCACTCTCACAGACACTCTCTCACAGACACTCTCTCACAGACTCACTCACAGTCAGACTCTCACAGACACTCTCACAGACTCTCACAGACTCTCTCTCACAGACAGACTCTCACCCACACTCTCACAGACTATCACAGACCTTCTCTAAAAGACTCTCACAGACACTCGTTCATAGATACTTTCTAACAAACACTCTCTCACAGACACTCTCACAGACACTCTCTCACAGACTCTCACACAGACTCACTCTCACAGACACTCTCTCACAGACTCTCTCACAGATTCTCTCTCACAGACTCTCTCACAGACACTCTATCACACACACTCTCACAGACACTCTCACAGACACTCTCTCACAGAGTCTCACAGACTCTCTCTCACAGACTCTCTCTCACAAACTCTTTCACAGACACTCTCTCACAGACACTCTCACAGACACTCTCACAGACACTCTCACAGACTCTCTCTCACAGACAGACTCTCACTAACACTCTCACAGACTATCACAGACACTCTCTCAAAGACTCTAACTGACACTCTCTCACAGACACTCTCTCACAGACACTTTCCCACAGACACTCTCTCACAGACTCCCTCACAGACTCTCTCTCACAGACAGTCTCTCACAGACAGTCTCTCACAGACATTCTCACAGACTCTTTCACAGACAACCTCTCACAGACACTCACAGACTCTAACAGACTCTCTCTCACAGACACTCTCTTACAGACACTCTCTCACAGACACTCTCACAGACTCTCTCTCACAGACACTCTCTCACAGACACTCTCACAGACACTCTCTCACAGACACTCTCTCAGACTCTCTCAGACACTTTCTCACAGACACTCTCACAGACACTCTCTCACAGACTCTCTCACAGACTCACTCTCACAGACACTCTCTCACAGACACTCTCTCACAGACTCACTCACAGTCAGACTCTCACAGACACTCTCTCACAGACTCTCACAGACTCTCTCTCACATACAGACTCTCACCCACACTCTCACAGACTATCACAGACCTTCTCTAAAAGACTCTCACAGACACTCGTTCATAGACACTTTCTAACAGACACTCTCTCACAGACACTCTCACAGACACTCTCTCACAGACTCTCACACAGACTCACTCTCACAGACACTCTCTCACAGACACTCTCACAGACACTCTCTCACAGACTCTCACACAGACTCACTCTCACAGACACTCTCTCACAGACTCTCTCACAGATTCTCTCTCACAGACTCTCTCACAGACACTCTATCACACACACTCTCACAGACACTCTCACAGACACCCTCTCACAGACTCTCCCAGACACTCTCTCACAGACTCTCACACAGTCTCTCATAGACACTCTCTCACAGACACTCTCACAGACACTCTCACAGACACTCTCTCAGACTCTCTCACAGACACTCTCACAGACTCTTACAGACACTCTCTCACAGACTCTCTCTCACAGACTCTCATAGATACTCTCTCACAGACTCTCACAGACACTCTCTCACAGACTCTCTCTCAAAGACTCTCACATACCCTCTCTCACAGACTCTCTCACAGACTCTCTCATAGACTCTCTCTCACAGACACTCACAGACTCACTCTCATAGACACTGTCTCACAGACACCCTCTCACAGACTCACTCACAGACAGACTCTCACAGACACTCTCTCACAGACTTTCACAGACTCTCTCTCACAGACTCTCTCACAGACACTCTCTCAAACACACTCTCACAGACACTCTCACAGACACTCTCACAGACTCTCTCCCACAGAGAGACTCTCACCGACACTCTCAGAGACTATCACACTCTCTCAAAGACTCTCACAGACACTCTCTCATAGACACTCTCTCACAGACACTCTCTCACAGGCACTCTCTCACAGACTCCCTCACAGACTCTCTCACAGACTCTCTCACAGACTCTCTCATAGACTCTCTCTCACAGACACTCACAGACTCACTCTCACAGACACTGTCTCACAGACACCCTCTCACAGACTCACTCACAGACAGACTCTCACAGACACTCTCTCACAGACTTTCACAGACTCTCTCTCACAGACTCTCTCACAGACACTCTCTCAAACACACTCTCACAGACACTCTCACAGACACTCTCACAGACTCTCTCCCACAGAGAGACTCTCACCGACACTCTCAGAGACTATCACACTCTCTCAAAGACACTCTCTCACAGGCACTCTCTCACAGACTCCCTCACAGACTCTCTCACAGACTCTCTCACAGACTCTCTCATAGACTCTCTCTCACAGACACTCACAGACTCACTCTCACAGACACTGTCTCACAGACACCCTCTCACAGACTCACTCACAGACAGACTCTCACAGACACTCTCTCACAGACTCTCTCACAGATTCTCTCTCACAGACTCTCTCACAGACACTCTATCACACACACTCTCACAGACACTCTCACAGACACCCTCTCACAGACTCTCCCAGACACTCTCTCACAGACTCTCACACAGTCTCTCATAGACACTCTCTCACAGACACTCTCACAGACACTCTCACAGACACTCTCTCAGACTCTCTCACAGACACTCTCACAGACTCTTACAGACACTCTCTCACAGACTCTCTCTCACAGACTCTCATAGATACTCTCTCACAGACTCTCACAGACACTCTCTCACAGACTCTCTCTCAAAGACTCTCACATACCCTCTCTCACAGACTCTCTCACAGACTCTCTCATAGACTCTCTCTCACAGACACTCACAGACTCACTCTCACAGACACTGTCTCACAGACACCCTCTCACAGACTCACTCACAGACAGACTCTCACAGACACTCTCTCACAGACTTTCACAGACTCTCTCTCACAGACTCTCTCACAGACACTCTCTCAAACACACTCTCACAGACACTCTCACAGACACTCTCACAGACTCTCTCCCACAGAGAGACTCTCACCGACACTCTCAGAGACTATCACACTCTCTCAAAGACTCTCACAGACACTCTCTCATAGACACTCTCTCACAGACACTCTCTCACAGGCACTCTCTCACAGACTCCCTCACAGACTCTCTCACAGACTCTCTCTCACAGACTCTCTCACAGACTCTCTCTCACAGACAGTCTCTCACAGACACTCTCTCACAGACACTCTCTCAGACTCTCTCAGACACTTTCTCACAGACACTCTCACAGACACTCTCACAGACACTCTCTCACCGACTCTCTCACAGACTCACTCTCAGAGACACTCTCACAGACACTCTCTCACAGACTCACTCACAGTCAGACTCTCACAAACACTCTCTCACAGACTTTCACAGACTCTCTCTCACAGACAGACTCTCACCAACACTCTCACAGACTATCACAGATCTTCTCTAAAAGACTCTCACAGACACTCGTTCATAGACACTTTCTAACAGACACTCTCTCACAGACTCTCACAGACACTCTCTCACAGACTCACACACAGTCTCTCACAGACACTCTCTCACAGACACTCTCACAGACTCTCACAGATACTCTCTCACAGACTCCCACAGACACTCTCACAGACTCTCACAGACACTCTCTCACAGACTCTCTCTCACAGACTCTCATAGACACTCTCTCACAGACTCTCACAGACACTCTCTCACAGACTCTCTCTCAAAGACTCTCACATACCCTCTCTCACAGACTCTCTCACAGACTCTCTCATAGACTCTCTCTCACAGACACTCACAGACTCACTCTCACAGACACTCTCTCGGACTCTCACATACACTCTCTCACAGACACTCTCACAGACACTCTCTCACAGACACTCTCTCACGGACTCTCTCACAGACACTCTCTCACAGACACTCTCACAGACACTCTCTCACAGACACTCTCTCAGACTCTCAAAGACACTCTCTCACAGACACTCTCACAGATACTCTCTCACAGACACTCTCTCACAGACTCTCTCACAGACTCACTCTCACAGACAGACTCTCACAGACACGGTCTCACAGACTTTCACAGACTCTCTCTCACAGACTCTCTCACAGACACTCTCTCAAACACACTCTCACAGACACTCTCACAGACACTCTCACAGACTCTCTCACAGATAGACTCTCACCGATATTCTCAGAGACTATCACACTCTCTCAAAGACTCTCACAGACACTCTCTCATAGACACTCTCTCACAGACACTCTCTCACAGGCACTCTCTCACAGACTCTCTCTCACAGACTCTCTCACAGACTCTCTCTCACAGACTCTCTCACAGACTCTCTCTCACAGACAGTCTCTCACAGACAGTCTCTCACAGACACTCACAGACTCTCACAGACTCTCTCTCACAGATACTCTCTTACAGACACTTTCTCACAGACACTCTCTCACAGACTCACTCTCACAGACACTCTCTCACAGACGCTCTCTTACAGACACTCTCTCACAGACACTCTCTCACAGACACTCACAGACTCTCACAGACTCTCTCTCACAGAAACTCTCTTACAGACACTTTCTCACAGACACTCTCTCACAGACTCACTCTCACAGACACTCTCTCACAGACACTCACTTACAGACACTCTCTCACAGACACTCTCTCACAGACACTCTCTCACAGACACTCTCTCAGACTCTCACAGACACTCTCTCACAGACACTCTCACAGACACTCTCTCACAGACACTCTCTCACAGACTCTCTCACAGATTTTCTCTCACAGACACTCTCTGTTGGAAGGCGGACCTCGGGGAGTCGGCGAGACCACCCTGAGGGGCCCTCACACTGTATGAAGTAGCCGAGCGCTGCTGAGAAGCCTCCGGGGAGGTCCTTCGCCTATCATGTACTAGCACAGTAACACCACCACACAGGACTCAAGGAGGTTGTCTCAAGACGAGCAATTCTTTATCAGCACTTAAAGGTTACGGGATCAATATTTACACGAAAGGGATCAAGGGATCCACAAAAGTCTCAGTGTCTCTTTAGAAGGGGAAGGGGCAGCGGGACAGTCTTTGGCAGGAGCTTGGTACGAGGGTACCTGGGGCCCAGTTCTTATCCTCAAGCTGGAGGACCTTCGGATCTCGGAGGGGTCGAGCCGTGACGGCGTCCGTAGGGCTCTGGCGTTCAGTTCGTGGAGGGCCGTGACCAGGTCAGCGGGGCTCTCAAGATGGTTTCTGTTCAGCTCGAGCCGCGACGTCTTCAGCAGGGCTCCGAGGGAGGTTTCAGCGAGGTTGGGCTGCGACAGCGTCAGCAGGGCCCCGATGTTCCGGGTGGCTTCAAGGTTTCAGCAAGAAGGAGCCGTGACGCAGTCTGCAGGGCTCGTGGTGGTTTCAAGCAAGAGTTCTTCTCCGTAGGGTCAGCCGCGATTCGATCAGCAGGGCTCTCGACTCCGGGATACAACTGCCGGTCTGTTGCGGGGTCGCCCCAGATATAGGTCCGGGGTCCTTTGATGTCCGGACCCTTGTGCCCGGGGGGCGGAGAGGCCGGGTTGGGAGCGGCCAGACGCCCAGCAGGAGAGGCGCCCGGCCCAGGAGAGATGGAGGCCGATCGCACCTCGGTGTGTAGGGACGGTTGGGGGTCCCATCGATACCGCCCTCCACCAGGGGCGAGAAAGTGTACACGTGATACCCCCTGGCCAGTTCTTGGTGCCTCGATGTCTGGGCCCTGCTGGGGCCGAGGCCGGGTTGAGCGGGGTCATGTGGGCTGGTGCGCAGGGTCACGTGGCAAGCAACAAAATGGTGGAGCCCCGAGGTGTAGGTGACCTCGTGCGGCTCGAATGGGTGGCCTGTGGAGGCCAGGGCGGGGAACAGGCCCAATCCCAGGGAAGTCAGGACCACGCCACGAGGCCGGGTCCAACAGGCGTCCCCCCCAGCCGAAGGCAGGGAGAGTCACCCATCTCCTTGGGGATTCTCCTCGTCAAGGCGGAAGAAGCGGGATAGGCCGTCAGCGTTGGCATGGTCGTTGCCGGGCCGGTGCTCAACAGAGAAGTCCATCCCTTGCAGGGCAATGGACCACCGCAGCAGCTTGGGATTCTCGCCTCTCATTTGCATTAACCACCGCAAGGGCCGGTGGTCGGTCTGGACCCGAAAGTGGGTACCGAAGAGATAGGGCCGGAGCTTCTTAAGGGCCCACACTACTGCAAAGGCCTCGCGCTCGATGGTGCTCCAGCATTGCTCCCGGGGCAGCAGCCGTCGGCTGATGAAGGCCACTGGTCGGTCGAGTCCCTTTTCATCCACCTGAGACAGGACGGCCCCGGTCCCATATTCGGAGGCGTCTGTCTGCACGATAAACTCTTTACTGTAGTCAGGGGCCTGGAGCACAGGGGCAGTGCACATCGCTGCTTTGAGGGTCTCGAAAGATGATTGGCAGCGGGGAGTCCAGTGCACTTTCTTGGGCTGTTTCTTTGAGGTGAGCTCCGTGAGCGGCCCAACAATGCTCCCATAGTCCCGGATGAACCGCCGGTAGTATCCGGTGAGGCCCAGGAAGGCCCGTACAGCGGTCTGGGTAGTGGGGGGTTCCCACGCCTGGATGGCATCGACTTTTGGCTGGAGGGGAGCCACCTGACCGCTTCCCACCTGATGGCCCAGGTAGGTCACCGATCCCTGGCCGATCTGGCATTTGCTGGCCTTGATCGTGAGCCCGGCCCTCTGGAGGGCGGCCAGGACTGCTTTGAGGTGACCCAGGTGCTCAGCCCAGTGGTTGCTGTATACGGCAATGTCATCCAAATAGGCCGCGCTGAAGGCCTCGAGCCCGGCCAAAACCTTGTTTACGAGTCTTTGAAAAGTGGCCGGGGCGTTCTTCATGCCGAAGGGCATCACCCGGAAGTGGTAATGCCTATCAGGGGTGGAAAAGGCGGATCTTTCCTGGGCGCCGGGGGTGAGCTGGATCTGCCAGTACCCGGCGGTGAGGTCCAGCGTGCTTAGGTAGTGGGCGGACCCCAAGCGGTCGATGAGTTCGTCGGCCCGGGGTATCGGATGGGCGTCCGTCTTGGTCACAGCATTCAGGGCTCGGTAGTCTACACAAAATCGTAACTCCGGGGGATGGCCTGGTGCGGCGGCCTTCGGTACCAGGACGACAGGGCTGGCCCATGGGCTGTCGGAGGGCTCGATGACCCCGAGGGCCAACATCTTCGTTACCTCGGCCTGGATGCATGCCCGTACTCGGTCGGGTACCCTGTAGGCTCGGTGTCACACGGGGGGACTGTCCCCGGTGTCGACGTCGTGGACGCACCAGTGGGTCACCCCCGGGGTGAGGGAGAAGAGGGCTGCGTAGTCCTGCAGCAGTTGTTGACAGTCGTCACGCTGTTCCGGGGTCAGGGAGGAGGCGAGTTGGACACCCTTGATGGATACGTCGTGGACGTCGCTCTGCAAGAGGTCGGGTAGGGGCTCGGAGTCGTCCTCGCCCCCCTCGTCGGTCGCCAGTAGCAGGCTCAGTTCGGTCCGGGCAAAGTGGGGTTTGAGCCGGTTAGCGTGTAGAACCCGGAGGGGGTTCCGGGGAGACTCCAGGTCGACTAGGTAGGTGACGGGGCTCTTCTTCTCCACCACCTTGAAGGGCCCGGTTCACTTGTCCTGGAGGGCGCAGGGCTCAACAGGGGCCATGACCCAGACTCGCTGGCCTGGCTCGAACTCGATTGTAGAGGTGTTCCGATCTTACCACCGCTTCATGTCCTCCTGGCTGGCCTCGAGGTTGGCCTCGGCCATGGCTCGGAACTTGCGGGTCTGGTTTCGTAGGGTCAGGAGGTATCGGTAGACGTCAGGGGGGGTGCCTTGGAGCTTCGTCTCCCAGCCCTCCTTGACCAGGCTGAGGGGTCCGCGGACCGGATGCCCGTACAACAGTTCAAACGGGCTGAACCCCAGGGACTTCTGCGGGACCTCCCGATAAGCGAACAGGAGGCAGAGTAGTAGGACATCTCATCTCCGCCGGAGGGGCTCTTCAAGTCCCTGAATCATCCCCTTTAGAGTTCTGTTAAAGCGCTCGACCAGTCCGTTCCCCTGAGGGTGATAGGGGGTGGTGAATTTGTACGTGACCCCGCACTGTTGCCACAGGGACCGCATGTACTTGGAGATGAAGTTTGTGCCCCGGTCGCTCACCACTTCGCGGGGAAATCCCACTCTTGAGAAGATTCCCATTAAGGCCCGGCCCACCACGGGGGCCGTTACAGTTCTCAGTGGGACAGCCTCCGGGTACCTGGTGGCGTGGTCCACGAGGACCAGGATGAAGCGGTGGCCCAGGGCGGTCCGGGGGTCCAGGGGCCCCACGATGTCGATCCCGACCCGTTCGAACGGGGTGCTGATGGCTGGAAAGGGCTGGAGGGGGGCCTTGACCCGACCCCCCGTCTTCCCGCTGGCTTGGCAGGTCTGGCAGGACCGGCAGTGGTTGTCCACGTCTCTCCGCATCCGGGGCCAGTAGAAGTGGGTCACCAGACGGCTGTAAGTTTTGTCTTGGCCTAAGTGTCCGGCGAGGGGCACGTCATGTGCCAGGTTGGGAAGGAACTCCCGGAAGCGGAGGGGGACCACCAACACGCGGCTGGCCCCGAGTTCTGCCACTTTCTGTTCACTGTACAACAGGCCCTCGGCCCAGTAGACCCAGTGGGTGCCGGTCTGGTCACCGTTGGCTTGCGCGGACGCCTGTTGTCGGACCCCTTCGAGAGAGGGACAGGACTGCTGTTCTTGCTGGAACTGCTCTCGGGTGGGGCCCCCTTCGTGGCGCCATTGCGCAAGTTCTGGTAGGGCGCCGAGGGAAGCGATCTCTTCGGGGGAGGGTTCTGTAGGTCCAGTGTCGGCGTCCGCCTCCCTCTCGCTGCAGGCGGGGGGCGGTGCGAGCCCCGCGGGCTTGGCGGAACCGGAGGCCAGGGACGAGCGGGGGGCCTGGGCGGCCATGGACCGGGTGATGGCGCAGGCCCATTCGGATAGTCCCAGCATGCGGAGGTGCTCTCGTCGCTCCACTTGAGCCCAGGGGAAACTCTCTAGGTCGTTCCCCAGGAGGCAGTCCACTGGTGCGTCGTCGCGGACAGTCACTTTTAGTAGGCCTGTCACCCCGCCCCACTCGAAGGGGACCAGGGCCATCTGGCACAGGCTTTCGCTGTTGTCGGCCGTCCGGACGGGACACAGCACATTGGGTAGGATTTGTTCGGGGGTCACCAGGTGGCAGCGGACAGCGGAGACACTGGCGCCGGTGTCGCGCAGGGCTTCGGCACGTCGTCCATTGATGGAGAACTGCTGCTGGTATTTCTGGGTGTTGCTTGGGATGGGTGTGCGGGGCACCATTTCTCGGCTGCCCAGGCAGACCAGGGACATGGCCGCCGGCTCCCATTCGGTGGTTCCGCGGTCGAGGGGTTCTTCCTCCTCCTCTCCTTCCCCCAGGGCGGCGGCCGCCAGCTGTCGGGGTGGGGGCCCGCCGGCCCCGTTTCTTCGGTTCATGGGGCAGACCGGGTTGCTGGCATAGTGCCCGTGTTGGACCTGGTCTCGTGGCGTGGTCCTTAACCCCGTGGATGGTGCCCGTTCCCCGCCCCGTCCTTCACGGGCCACCCTTCTGAACGGCACCGAGGCCCTTCATCCAGAGCTGCCCGAAGTCGCATACCCCTCATGGCTCCGCCATCTTGTTGGCATCCACGTGACTCTGTGCACCAGCCAGTGCGGCCCCGCTCAACCCGGCCTCGACCCTGCGAAGCCCCGACATCGAGGCACCACGAACTGGCCAGGGGGTGCCGCAGGAACCATTCATCGCCCCCGGCGGAGGACAGTATCGATGGGACCCCCAACTGTCCTCCCCTCTCGAGGTGTGATCGCCCTGCAACTCCCTTGGGCCTGGCGCCTCTCCTGCTGGGCGTCTGGCCACCTCCACCCGGCCTCTCCGCCCCCCCCGGGCGCCTGGGTCCGGACATCAAAGGGCTCCAGACCTATATCTGGGGCGACCCCACCACAGATCGGCAGTTGTATCCCGGAGTCGAGAGCCCTGCTGATTGAATCGCGGCTGACCCTACGGAGAAGAACTCTTGTCGGAACCATCACGAGCCCTGCTGACTGCGTCGCGGCTCCTTCTTGTGAACACTTTGAACCACCTGGAACATCGGAGCCCTGCTGACGCTGTCGCGGCCCAACCTCGCTGAAACCTCCCTCGGAGCCCTGCTGACGATGTCGCGGCTCGAGCTGAGCAGAAACTACCTTGAGAGCCCTGCTGATTGGATCGCGGCTCTCCACGAACTGTACGCCGGAGCCCTGCTGACGCCGTCGCGGCTCGACCCCTCCGAGATCCGGAGGTCCTCCAGCTTGAGGATAAGAACTGGGCCCCAGGTACCCTCGTACCGCACTCCTGCCAAAGACTGTCCCGCTACCCCTACCCTTCCAAAGAGACACTGAGACTTTTGGTGGATCCCTCAATCCCTTCATGTAAATATTGATCTCGTAACCTTTTTATTGCTGATAAAGAATTGCTTGTCGTAAGACAACCTCCTTGAGTCCTGTGTGGTGGTGTTACTGTGCTAGTACGTGATAGGAGAAGGATCTCTCAGGAGACTTCTCGGCAGCGCTCGGCTACTTCGTACAGTGTGAGGGCCCCCCCTTGGTGGTCTCGCCGACTCCTCGGGGTCCGCCTTCCAACATTTGGTGGCCAGCGACGGGATCCGAGCCGAACGCAGTACGTACCAGCCAGTACCCACTAGCTACCCATCCAAACGAACAGTATCATGAGCAGCCAGGAAAACAACGCGACAAAGGAGTTCCAGCCCGAACGGCTGGAGGAATATACGCACAAAGAGTTAAAACAGTTCTGCAAAGACAAAGGCATTGCAACCACCGGCCTAGGTACCAAAGAGGAGATGCAGAAAGCTCTGAGGTCATGGCTGGAGGCCGGGGCAGGCCCCTCCCAGGAAGAAGGTCCCTTGCCCCTGACTGAGACCACATCAACCGCACTGACTCCGGCAACCGGAGGAAGAAAGAGCCTAGAAACCGGCCTCTCCGAAGAAGAAATACGAGAGCGGGAGAAGGTCCGGAACCACGAGCTAGAGCTCGCACGACTGCGGCTGGACGGCGAGCTCCAGCTGGCAGAAAAGAAACTGGCCCTAGAGCAGCTACGGCTTCAAGAGGAGATAGAGGAGAAGAGACGACACCGGGAGTTGGAGGAAAAGAAACTGACCCTTGAGCACGAGCGCAGTCTCAAGGAGCTCGAGATCAAGGCCAAGAACGGAGGGACCAACACCCCCAGTACTAGAGACGCTCTACCGCCTTCCGAGACCAAGGTACATATCCCGAAAGAGGTCGTCAAGGAGTATTACAAGAATGACGACATCCAACAATGGTTCAAGGCCTACGAGGTGGCCATGACCTCTCATCGGGTGCCCCGAAAAGACTGGGGCGCGGGCCTGTGGGGGCGGTTCCTGAGTGAGGGTCGAGACACGCTGCTCCAGCTGCCGGAGGAGGTGATTACCTCCTACGATCACATGAAGGAGGCCCTGCTCACCCGCTACGGGCTAACCGCGGAAATGTACCGCCAGCGGTTCAGAGACTGCAAGAAAATCCCGGATACCACATGGGTGGAATATGTGGACTTTTTCAGTCGGGCCCTAGAAGGGTGGATCAAAGGGAGCAAAGTAACCACCTACGGGCAGCTGGTCGACCTCATCGTGTGGGAACATCTCTCCAACAATTGCTTCGTGGAACTGAGACAGCACCTCCTCGACAGCAAAATGACCGACCCGCGAAAACTCGCCGTCGAGGCCGATCGATGGGTCAACTCCCGGGTCCCCCGGAACTCAATGGGGGAGTACCAGAGGAACCCCACCGGACCCCGCCGCCAGCGCGGTGGAGGGGGAGGGCTGAACAGGAACCGAGACCCTCCCGCCGGGGCCCCCAGGAGCCCCCCTCGAGGGCCACTGCAGCAACAACTCTCCCCGAGCCTAGCCCGAAGGGGGGCGCCCCCGGCCAGACCCGGACCACGGCCACCAGTAACGTGCTACGGCTGCCAACAAACCGGACACTATGCCAGCGATCCGGTCTGCCCCCTGAACCGAAGAAACGGGGCCGGCGGGCCCCTGCCCCGACAGATGGCGGCCGCCGCCCTGGGAGAAGGAGAAGAGGAAGAGGAGACCCTCGACCGAGGGACCACTGAGAGGGAGCCGGCAGCCATGTCCCTGGTCTGCCTGGGTACCCGAGAAATGGTACCCTGCACCCCCATCCCAAGCAACACCCAGAAGTACCGGCAGCAGGTCACGGTCAATGGACAACGGGCCGAAGCCCTTCGTGACACCGGCGCCAGTGTCACCGCTGTCCGCTGCCACCTGGTGACCCCTGAACAGATTCTACCGAATGTGCTGTGCCCTGTCCGGACGGCCGACAACAGTGAAAGCCTGTGCCAGATGGCCCTGGTCCCCTTCGAGTGGGGAGGGGTGACGAGCCTGCTGAAGGTGACGGTATGCGACGACGCCCCTGTCGACTGCCTCCTGGGGAACGACTTGGAGAGTTCCCCCTGGGCTCAAGTAGAGCGACGAGAGCACCTCCGAATGCTGGGACTGGCTGACTGGGCCTGCGCCATCACCCGGTCCATGACCGCCCGGGCCCCCCGCTCATCCTCGGCCTCCGGGGCCGCCCAGCCCGAGGGGCTCACACCCCCTCCCGCCAGCAGCGAGGAGGAGGCGGACACCGACCCTGGACCTAGTGAATCCTCCCCCGAAGAGATGGCTTCCCCGTACGCCCTACCAGAGCTGACACAATGGCGACATGAAGGGGGCCCCACCCGGGAGCAGTTCCAACAAGAGCAGCAGTCCTGCCCCACTCTCGAAGGGGTCCGCCAACAAGCGTCCGCCCAAACCAACGGGGACCAGACCGGCACCCACTGGGTCTACTGGGCCAAGGGCCTGCTATACAGTGAGCAAAAAGTGGCAGAACTCGGGGCCAGCCGAGTGTTGGTGGTCCCCCTCCGCTTCCGGAAGTTCCTGCTCAACCTGGCACATGACGTGCCCCTCGCTGGACACTTGGGGCAAGACAAAACGTACAGCCGTCTGGTGGCCCACTTCTACTGGCCCCGGATGCGGAGAGACGTGGACAACCACTGCCGGTCCTGCCAGACCTGCCTTGCCAGCGTGAAGACGGGGGGTCGGGTCAAGGCCCCCCTCCAGCCCTTTTCAGCGGTCAGCACCCCGTTCAAACGGGTCGGAATCGATATTGTGGGGCCCCTGGACCCCCAGACCGCCCTGGGCCACCACTTCATCCTGGTCCTCGTGGACCACGCCACCAGGTACCCGGAGGCGGTCCCGCTAAGAACTATAACGGCCCCCGTGGTAGGCCGGGCCTTAATGGGGATCTTCTCCCGAGTGGGATTTCCCCGCGAAGTGGTGAGCGACCGAGGCACGAACTTTATTTCCAGGTACATGCGGTCCCTGTGGCAGCAGTGCGGGGTCACATACAAGTTCACGACCCCCTATCACCCTCAGGGGAACGGACTAGTTGAGCGGTTCAACAGAACATTAAAGGGAATGATCCAGGGCCTGGAAGAGCCCCTCAGGCGGAGATGGGATGTCCTGCTGCCGTGCCTCCTGTTTGCCTATCGGGAGGTCCCGCAGAAGTCCCTGGGGTTTAGCCCGTTCGAACTATTGTATGGACACCCGGTCCGCGGACCGCTCAGCCTGGTCAAGGAGGGCTGGGAGACGAAGCCCCAAGGCGCCCCTCCTGACGTCTACCGATACCTCCTGACCCTCCGAAACCAGACCCGCAAGTTCCGAGCCATGGCCGAAGCCAACCTCGAGGCCAGCCAGGAGGACATGAAGCGGTGGTACGATCGGAACTCCTCTACCATAGAATTCGAGCCAGGTCAGAAAGTATGGGTCATGGCCCCGGTGGAACCCGGCGCCCTCCAGGACAAGTGGACCGTGCCCTTCAAGGTAGTGGAGAAGAAAAGTCCCGTCACCTACCTGGTCGACCTGGAGTCCCCCCGGAACCCCCTCCGGGTCCTACATGCTAACAGGCTAAAACTCCACTTTGCCCGGACCGAACTGAGCCTGCTACTGGCGACCGACGAGGGGGGCGAGGACGACTCCGAGCCCCTGCCCGACCTCTTGCAGTCCAACGTCCATGATGGATCGATCGAAGGTGTCCAACTCGCCTCTTCCCTGACTCCGGAACAGCGCAACGACTGCCAGCAACTGCTGCGGGACTACGCAGCCCTCTTCTCCCTCACCCCGGGGGTGACCCACTGGTGCGTCCACGACGTCGACACCGGGGAGAGCCCCCCCATGCAACACAGAGCCTACCGGGTACCCGACTGAGTGCGGGCCTGCATCCAGGCCGAAGTAACGAAGATGCTGGCCCTGGGGGTCATCGAACCCTCCGACAGCCCGTGGGCCAGCCCTGTCGTCCTGGTGCCCAAGGCCGCAGCTTCCGGCCACCCCCCAGAGTTGCGATTCTGCGTGGACTACCGAGCCCTGAATGCAGTGACCAAGACAGACGCCCACCCTATACCCCGGGCCGACGAACTCATCGACCGCCTAGGGGCCGCTCGCTACTTGAGCACGCTGGACCTCACCGCCGGGTACTGGCAAATCCAGCTCACCCCCGGCGCCCAAGAAAGATCCGCCTTTTTGACCCCGGATGGGCATTACCACTTTCGGGTGATGCCCTTCGGAATGAAGAACGCCCCGGCCACCTTCCAAAGACTGGTGAACAAGGTTTTGGCCGGGCTTGAGGCCTTCAGCGCGGCCTACCTAGATGACATTGCCGTGTACAGCAACCACTGGGCAGAGCACCTCCTTCACATTAAAGCCGTCCTGGCCGCCCTCCAGTGGGCCGAACTCACAATCAAGGCCAGCAAGTGCCAGATCGGCCACGGATCCGTGACCTACCTGGGCGATCAAGTGGGGAGCGGGCAGGTGGCCCCTCTACAACCGAAAATAGATGCCATCCAGGCCTGGGAACCCCCCACTACCCAGACCGCTGTCCGGGCCTTCCTGGGTCTCACCGGATACTACCGGCGGTTTATCCGGGACTATGGGAGCATTGTTGGCCCCCTTACAGAGCTAACGTCCAAAAAGCAGCCCAAGAAGGTGCACTGGACACCCCGCTGCCAAGCAGCCTTCGACACCCTAAAGACAGCAATGTGTACTGCCCCGGTGCTGCAGGCCCCTGACTACAATAAGGAGTTCGTGGTGCAGACGGACGCCTCCGAGTATGGGATCAGGGCCGTCCTGTCCCAAGCCGATGAAAAGGGGCTCGACCGACCAGTGGCCTTCATCAGCCGACGGCTACTGCCCCGAGAACAACGATGGAGCACCATTGAGCGGGAGGCCTTCGCTGTAGTGTGGGCCCTCAAGAAGCTCCGGCCCTACCTCTTTGGTACCCACTTCCGGGTCCAGACCGACCACCGGCCCCTGCGGTGGTTAATGCAAATGCGGGGCGAGAACCCCAAGCTGCTGCGGTGGTCCATCTCGCTACAAGGGATGGACTTTGACGTTGAACACCGGCCCGGCAATGACCACGTGTTGGACCCGGCCTCGTGGCGTGGTCTTTAACCCTATGGATTGTGCCCGTTCCCCGCCCCGGCCTTCACGGGCCACCCTCCTGAACTGCACCGAGGCCCTTCATCCTGAGCTGCACGAGGTCGCATACCCCTCGTGGCTCCACCATCTTGTTGGCACCCACGTGACTGTGCACCAGCCAGCGCGACCCCGCTCAACCCGGCCTCGACCCCAGCGAAGCCCCGACATCCCGGCACCACGGACTGGCCAGGGGGTGCCGCAGGAACCAGTCATCGCCCCCGGCGGAGGACAGTATCGATGGGACCCCCAACTGTCCTCCCCTCTCGAGGTGTGATCGCCCTGCAACTCCCTTGGGCCTGGCGCCTCTCCTGCTGGGCGTCTGGCCACCTCCACCCGGCCTCTCCGCCCCCCCCGGGCGCATGGGTCCGGACATCAAAGGGCTCCAGACCTATATCTGGGGCGACCCCACCACAGATCGGCAGTTGTATCCCGGAGTCGAGAGCCCTGCTGATTGAATCGCGGCTGACCCTACGGAGAAGAACTCTTGTCGGAACCATCACGAGCCCTGCTGACTGCGTCGCGGCTCCTTCTTGTGAACACTTTGAACCACCTGGAACATCGGAGCCCTGCTGACGCTGTTGCGGCCCAACCTCGCTGAAACCTTCCTCGGAGCCCTGCTGACGACGTCGCGGCTCGAGCTGAGCAGAAACCATCTTGAGAGCCCTGCTGATTGAATCGCGGCTCTCCACGAACTGTACGCCAGAGCCCTGCTGACGCCGTCGCGGCTCGACCCCTCCGAGATCCGGAGGTCCTCCAGCTTGAGGATAAGAACTGGGCCCCAGGTACCCTCGTACCGCATTCCTGCCAAAGACTGTCCCGCTACCCCTACCCTTCCAAAGAGACACTGAGACTTTTGGTGGATCCCTCGATCCCTTCGTGTAAATATTGACCTCGTAACCTTTTTATTGATGATAAAGAATTGCTTGTCGTAAAGACAACCTCCTTGAGTCCTGTGTGGTGGTGTTACTGTGCTAGTACGTGATAGGAGAAGGATCACGCCGACGGCCTGTCCCGCTTCTTCCGCCTTGACGAGGAGAATCCCCAAGGAGATGGGTGACTCTCCATGCCTTCGGCTGGGGGGGACGCCTGTTGGACCCGGCCTCGTGGCGTGGTCCTTAACCCCGTGGATGGTGCCCGTTCCCCGCCCCGGCCTTCACGGGCCACCCTTCTGAACGGCACCGAGGCCCTTCATCCATAGCTGCCCGAAGTCGCATACCCCTCGTGGCTCCGCCATCTTGTTGGCATCCACGTGACTCTGTGCACCAGCCAGTGCGACCCCGCTCAACCCGGCCTCGACCCCAGCGAAGCCCCGACATCGAGGCACCACGAACTGGCCAGGGGGTGCCGCAGGAACCATTCATCGCCCCCGGCGGAGGACAGTATCGATGGGACCCCCAACTGTCCTCTCCTCTCGAGGTGTGATCGCCCTGCAACTCCCTTGGGCCTGGCGCCTCTCCTGCTGGGCGTCTGGCCACCTCCACCCGGCCTCTCCGCCCCCCCGGGCGCCTGGGTCCGGACATCAAAGGGCTCCAGACCTATATCTGGGGCGACCCTGCCACAGATCGGCAGTTGTATCCCGGAGTCGAGAGCCCTGCTGATTGAATCGCGGCTGACCCTACGGAGAAGAACTCTTGTCGGAACCATCACGAGCCCTGCTGACTGCGTCGCGGCTCCTTCCTGTGAACACTTTGAACCACCTGGAACATCGGAGCCCTGCTGACGCTGTCGCGGCCCAACCTCGCTGAAACCTCCCTCGGAGCCCTGCTGACGACGTCGCGGCTCGAGCTGAGCAGAAACCACCTTGAGAGCCCTGCTGATTGGATCGCGGCTCTCCACGAACTGTACGCCGGAGCCCTGCTGACGCCGTCGCGGCTCGACCCCTCCGAGATCCAGAGGTCCTCCAGCGTGAGGATAAGAACTGGGCCCCAGGTACCCTCGTACCGCACTCCTGCCAAAGACTGTCCCGCTACCCCTACCCTTCCAAAGAGACACTGAGACTTTTGGTGGATCCCTCAATCCCTTTGTGTAAATATTGATCTCGTAACCTTTTTATTGCTGATAAAGAATTGCTTGTCGTAAGACAACCTCCTTGAGTCCTGTGTGGTGGTGTTACTGTGCTAGTACGTGATAGGAGAAGGATCTCTCAGGAGACTTCTCGGCAGCGCTCGGCTACTTCGTACAGTGTGAGGGCCCCCCCTTGGTGGTCTCGCCGACTCCTCGGGGTCCGCCTTCCAACAGCCCGGTTTGTTGACAGCCGTAGCAGGTTATTGGGGGCCGTGGTCCGGTTCTGGCTGGGGTCGCTCCTCTTCGGGCTAGGCTCGGGGAGAGGTGTTGCTGAGGCGGCCCTCGAGGTGGGCTCCGGGGGGCCCCGGCGGGGGGGTCCCGGTTCCGGTTCGGCCCTCCCCCTCCACCACGTTGGCGGGGGGGTCCGGTGGGGTTCCTCTGCTACTCCCCCATCGAGTTCCGGGGGACTCGGGTGTTGACCCATCGATCGGCCTCGACGGCGAGTTTTAGGGGGTCGGTCATCTTGCTGTCGAGGAGGTGTTGCCTTAGTTCCACGAAACAGTTGTTGGAGAGATGCTCCCAAACAATGAGGTCGACCAGCTGCCCGTAGGTGGTGACCTTGCTACCCTTGATCCACCCTTCTAGGGCCCGGCTGAAAAAGTCCACATATTCCACCCAGGTGGTACCAGGGATCTTCTTGCAGTCTCTGAACCGCTGGCGGTACATTTCTGCGGTTAGCCCGTAGCGGGTGAGCAGGGCCTCCTTCATGTGGTCGTAGGAGGTCATCATCTCTTCTGGCAGCTGGAGCAGTGTGTCTCGACCTTCACTAAGGAACCGACCCCACAGGCCGGCACCCCAGTCCTGTCGGGGCACCCGGTGGGAGGTCATGGCCACCTCGTATGCCTTAAACCATTGTTGGATGTCATCATTTTTATAGTACTCCTTGACGACATCTTTAGGGATATGTACCTTGGCTTCGGCAGGTGGTAGGGTGTCTCTATTACTGGGGGTGTCGGTCCCCCCTTTCTTTGCCTTGAGCTCGAGTTCTTTGAGACTTCGCTCGTGTTCAAGGGTCAGTCTCTTTTCTTCCAACTCACGATGCCGTCTTTTCTCTTCTATCTCCTCTTGTAGCCGTAGTTGCTCTAGGGCCAGTTTTTTTTCCGCCAGCTGGAGTTCGCCGTCCAGCCGCAGTCGTGCGAGCTCTAGTTCGTGGTTCCGGACCTTCTCCCGTTCTCGTATCTCCTCTTCGGAGAGGCCGGTTTCTAGGCTGTTTCTTCCTCCGGATGCCGGAGTCGGTGCGGGTGATGTGGCCACAGTCAGGGGCAGGGGACCCTCGTCCTGGGAGGGGCCTGCCTCGGCCTCTAGCCCGGTCCTCAGGGCTTTCTGCATCTCTTCTTTGGTACCTAGGCCGGTGGTCGCAATGCCCTTGTCCTTGCAGAACTGTTTCAATTCTTTGTGCGTGTATTCCTCCAACCGTTCGGGCTGGAACTCCGTGGTCGCGTTGTTTCCTTGGTTGCTCATGACTTCCGTTTGTCTGGATGGGTAGCTAGTGGGTTACTGGCTTGTACGTACTGCGTTCGGCTCGGATCCCGTCGCTGGCCACCAAATGTTGGAAGGCGGACCTTGGGGAGTCGGCGAGACCACCCTGAGGGGCCCTCACACTGTACGAAGTAGCCGAGCGCTGCTGAGAAGCCTCCGGGGAGGTCCTTCTCCTATCATGTACTAGCACAGTAACACCACCACACAGGACTCAAGGAGGTTGTCTCAAGACGAGCAATTCTTTATCAGCACTTAAAGGTTACGGGATCAATATTTACACGAAAGGAATCAAGGGATCCACAAAAGTCTCAGTGTCTATTTAGAAGGGGAAGGGGTAGCGGGACAGTCTTTGGCAGGAGCTTGGTACGAGGGTACCTGGGGCCCAGTTCTTATCCTCAAGCTGGAGGACCTTCGGATCTCGGAGGGGTCGAGCCGCGACGGCGTCCGTAGGGCTCTGGCGTTCAGTTCGTGGAGGGCCGCGACCAGGTCAGCGGGGCTCTCAAGATGGTTTCTGTTCAGCTCGTGCCGCGGCGTCTTCAGAAGGGCTCCGAGGGAGGTTTCAGCGAGGTTGGGCCGCGACAGCCTCAGCAGGGCCCCGATGTTCCGGGTGGCTTCAAGGTTTCAGCAAGAAGGAGCCGCGACGCAGTCTGCAGGGCTCGTGGTGGTTTCAAGCAAGAGTTCTTCTCCGTAGGGTCGGCCGCGATTCGATCAGCAGGGCTCTCGACTCCGGGATACAACTGCCGGTCTGTTGCGGGGTCGCCCCAGATATAGGTCCGGGGTCCTTTGATGTCCGGACCCTTGTGCCCGGGGGGCGGAGAGGCCGGGTTGGGAGCGGCCAGAAACCCAGCAGGAGAGGCGCCCGGCCCAGGAGAGATGGAGGCCGATCGCACCTCGGTGTGTAGGGACGGTTGGGGGTCCCATCGATACCGCCCTCCACCAGGGGCGAGGAAGTGTACACGTGATACCCCCTGGCCAGTTCTTGGTGCCTCGATGTCTGGGCCCTGCTGGGGCCGAGGCCGGGTTGAGCGGGGTCATGTGGGCTGGTGCGCAGGGTCACGTGTCAAGCAACAAAATGGTGGAGCCCCGAGGTGTAGGTGACCTCGTGCGGCTCGAACGGGTGGCCTGTGGAGGCCAGGGCGGGGAACAGGCCCAATCCCAGGGAAGTCAGGACCATGCCACGAGGCCGGGTCCAACACTCTCTCACAGACACTCTCTCACAGACTCACTCACAGTCAGACTCTCACACACTCTCACAGACTCTCTCACACAGACACTATCACACACACGCTCTCTCACAGACACTCTCTCACAGACTCTCTCACAGACACTCTCTCACAAACACTCTCTCACAAACTCTCTCTCACAGACTCACTCTCACAGACTCACTCTCACAGACACTCTCTCACAGACACTCTCACTCAGACACTCTCTCTCTCACAGACTCTCTTTCACAGACTCTCTCTCACAGACACTCTCACAGACTCTCACAGACTCTCTCTCACAGACTCTCTCATAGACTCTCTCTAACATACTCTCTCTCACAGACTCTCTCACAGAGTCACTCTCACAGACTCTCTCACAGACCGTCTCTCACAGACTCTCTCATAGACTCTCTCTCACAGACTCTCTCTCGCAGACTTTCTCACAGACACAGAGACTCTCACAGACACTCCCTCACAGACTCTCACAGACACTCTCTGTTGGAGGGAGGCCCACCGTTTAGTCGGGGAGACTATTCCGGGCACCTTCCTACCGCAAAGTTTATAGCCGAGCGCCGCTGAGAAGCCCGCTCGGGGAGGTCTTTCTCCTATGTTCGTACTAGGCCCAGTAACACCACCACACAGGTCTCAATAGTAGTTGCGAGATTAGGTTCTTTATCGGCAGCAATACGTATAATATTTACAGAGGGATCGAGGGATCCTATCAGAGTTTCAATGTTCGTTCAAGGGGGTAGGGTAGCGGGACAGTCTTAGTGCCAGCCAGGCACGGGAGGGCTCTGCGCCCGACCTTGGATGCTGGTCTCAGAGCGGCTCGGACGTGGAGAGCCGCGACGTCGTCTGCAGGGCTCGGATGGTAGTTCCGCTTAGGTCGAGCCGCGACACGGTCAGCAGGGCTCTGGTGGTAAGGTTCAACAAGGTCGGGCCGCGACAGCGTCAGCAGGGCCCCTAAGGTTCGTGAAGGTCTTTAAGCACGGTGGAGCCGCGACGTCGTCAGCAGGGCTCAAGTGGTGGTTCAGGGTGAGTCTTCTTCCGTAGGGTCAGCCGCGATCCGATCAGCAGGGCTCTTGACTCCAGGATACAACTACTGCCCTGTTGTCGGGTCGCCCCAGATATAGGACGGGAGCCCTTTGATGTCCGGACCCGTGCGCCCGGAGGGGGCGGAGAGGCCGGGTAGGGAGCGGCCAGACGCCCAGCAGGAGAGGCGCCAGGCCCCAGAGAGCTGTGGGGTGATCACACCTAGGTGTGGAGAGACGGTAGGGGGTCCCATCGATACTGCCCTCCGCCGGGAGTGGGAAGGGCTCACGTGGTATCCCCCCGGCCAGGGGTTGGCGTCTCGATGTCGGGCCTCGCTGGGACCGAGGCCAGGTAGAACAGGGTCATACAGGTGGTCACGTGGAGTGACGTGCAATCCAAGATGGAGGAGTCCCGATGTGCATGGGACCTCGTGCGGCTTAGCGCGGGGAAACAGGACCACGCCACGAGGCCGGCTCCCACACGCGTCCCCCCCAGCTGAAGGCAGGGAGAGTCACCCATCTTCTTGGGGGTTCTCCTCGCCAAGGCGGAAGAATCGGGACAGGCCGTCAGCATTGGCGTGGTCGTTGCCGGGCCGGTGTTCAACAGTGAAGTCCATCCCTTGCAGCGAGATGGACCAGCGTAACAACTTGGGGTTCTCGCCCCGCATTTGCATGAGCCACCGCAATGGCCGGTGGTCAGTCTGGACCCTGAAGTGGGTACCGAAAAGGTAGGGCCGGAGCTTCTTGAGAGCCCATACCACAGCGAAGGCCTCCCTCTCGATGGTGCTCCACCTCTGTTCTCGCGGCAGCAGTCGGCGGCTGATAAAGGCCACCGGTCGGTCGAGGCCCTTGGCGTCCAGCTGGGAGAGGACTGCCCCGACCCCGTACTCCGAGGCATCGGTCTGGACTACAAATTCCTTGCTGTAGTCGGGGGCCTGTAGCACAGGGGCAGCGCACATGGCCGCTTTGAGAGCATCAAACGCGGTCTGGCAGCGGGGCGTCCAGTGCACCGCCTTGGGTTGTTTCTTTGAGGTGAGTTCCGTAAGGGGGCCCACAATGCTGCCGTAATCCTTTATGAAGCGTCGGTAGTAGCCTGTGAGGAATGCCCGGACAGCGGTTTGGGTGGCGGGGGGCTCCCACGCCTGGATGGTGTCAACTTTTAGCTGGAGGGGGGACACCTGGCCACTCCCCACCTGGTGGCCCAGATAGGTCACAGATCCTTGACCGATCTGGCACTTGCTGGCCTTAATTGTGAGCCCGGCTCGTTGGAGAGCGGCCAGGACTTCCCCAAGGTGTCCTAGGTGCACGGCCCAGTGGTCGCTGAAGACAGCAATGTCATCGAGGTAGGCCGCGCTGAAGGCTTCGAGACCGGCCAGGACCTTATTTACCAGCCTCTGAAAGGTCGCTGGGGCGTTCTTCATGCCGAAGGGCATCACCCGGAAGTGGTAGTGGCCGTCAGGGGTAGAGAAAGCTGATCGTTCTTGTGCGCCGGGAGTGAGCTTGATCTGCCAGTACCCAGCGGTGAGGTCAAAGGTGCTTAGGTAGCGGGCGGCCCCTAAGCGATCAATCAGCTCATCGGCTCGTGGCAAAGGGTGGGCATCGGTCTTGGTAACTGCGTTCAGGCCCCGGTAGTCGACACAGAATCTGAGTTCGGGGGCCGTGCCGGGGGCGGCGGCCTTCGGCACCAAGACTACCGGGCTGGCCCACGGGCTGTCGGAAGGCTCGATGACCCCGAGGGCGAGCATCTTGGCAACCTCGGTCTTTATGCAGGCTCAGACTCGGTCAGGCACTCTATAAGCGCGGTGTCGTACAGGGGGGCTATCCCCCGTGTCCACGTCGTGGACGCACCAGGGGGTTACCCCAGGCGTGAGAGAGAAGAGGGCAGCGAAGGGTTGCAGTAGCTTCTGGCAATCATGGCGCTGTTCCGTTGTCAGGGTGGCGGAGAGGTGGACGCCCTCCAAGGAGCCGTCTTGGCTCGAGGACCCCAGGAGGTCTGGTAGGGGCTCGGAGTCACTTTCACCCCCATCGTCGGTAGCCAGTAGTAAGCTTAGTTCAGTTCTGGCAAAATGGGGCTTGAGCCGGTTGGCGTGCAGGACCCTGAGGGGGTTCCTCGGGGACTCCATGTTGACCAGGTACGTGACGTGCTCTTCCTTTCAACTATCTTGAAGGGCCCGGTCCACTTGTCCTGCAGGGCGCAGGGGTCCACGGGTGACATGACCCAGACGTGCTGGCCCGGCTCAAACTCGACGGCTGAGGCATTCTCGTCATACCAGCGTTTCATATCTTCTTGGCTGGCTTCAAGGTTGGCTTCTGCCAGGGCACGGAACTTTCGAGTCTGGTTCCGCAGTGTGATAAGTTGGCCTGATATGTAGTGCTCACTATTCTAGTGATCACTGTGTATCATTCCAAACGACCCTTATTGATGATTGGTTGTAAGTCAACCTTATAGACCAGCTATCCTAGTAGCGTGGATACGAGCAGTCTTAGGCTAAACTCTAGAGGGCTTGTTAAGCCAGCTGTTTTACCACCACATTTACCCCTTGAACACCACGTGAAAGGACACCACACAAGTTGTTATGAAAATAAAGGATATTTATTTATAACAAGACTACCCTTGCTCTTTATGAGTCAGGGAGCTAAGCACACTACAAAACTCTTACGAAAATACTTCAAGTTGCACAATTTACACAAATGCCCGAGGGGCACGAGAAACCATATACACTAACAGTGAAATGCGAATGGTTAGAGTCTGGAGTTACTGATTCCGGAGTGATCCGATCAGTGGGACTAAACGAAAAAGGAACTGGACACTTGTAGAGCGAACCTGCGATGGAGCACCGAAATGCTCGAGTTACCTAGCCCAGAGGCTGCGGCTGCGGGAGGTTCGGCAAGATGTCGGGAGTCCTCGTTGTAGTCTCAGGAGCCTGAAAGAAGAAGTTGCTGGCAGGCGACCAGTGACGATGTTCAGCGAGACCCAAGCCTGGATCGGTGATGAAGGAAACCTGAAAGCAGAGGGGACTCAGTTCTCAACCGCTAGCCAGCGATCGTGTGGGCACCAGGAGGGTACCGGCTGAAGTCACCTCGACCAGGTGAGTGGATGACGTCGGACTCGGCTGTTCCTCGGACCAGGAGGCGCGGCGGCGACCAGGATGGAGGGCGAGCTGTCCCACGCAGGTGTCTGCTGTCGATGATGCTGGGCCCAGGAGTGGGGCAGCAGGTCTTGGCAGTGGCAAGCCCACGCGGTGGAGTCAAGATGGTGTCTAGAGTGGACCAGGAGGGTCCGTGGTACTCCTCTGTTGAAGGGGAGCAAGAGACAGTCTGGAGCAACCAGACTAGTGATGAAACAATCTTGGTGCGTCGTGAAGAGGACCACAAGCCGGTCGGCAAGTGGTCGGACAACGCGGTGAACAGCAAGGAGCGGAAGGGCCCCCACGCAGATCTCGTGGATGCTGGGGAGGCAGACTTCGGTGCTGGAGCTGCTCAGGGTTTAGGGCTTCTCAAACCCTAGGTGCACTCACTCGAGGGTCCCTCGGTGGGCGTGCTAGATAAGCGTCGTGCAGGTTCTGAAGATGGCCGGTCCCGCAGGTCTCGTCACACCTACAACTCTCAGCTGGGCTGATGATGTAGGTAAAAGGTCAGAGATGGCAGGGAACTCGGGTCTCGTCGAGCTGGGCAGTCTTGATCCGTAGGAGAGACTTACAGCAAACCGCAAGCACTTAGGTGGTGCCTGCTGGTGCAGGGTGGCTACTCCTTAGCCACAAGGGAGAGTCTTCAGAAATAGTCAAGAGTTCCTTTCGTGGAAAGTAGTTCAAGATTCAGAATTATCCAATTTGGGAAGGGGACTCGCTCCTACCTTTATTCTAAGAAAAGGGGCTGGCCCGTGACTAGGTCCTACCTATGGGTGGAGCCAGGAGGGGGGTGGTGACACCCCTATCCTTTGTCCGGCTTCGCCCCGGCTCAGGGGCAGGGTTGCCCCCGAAACTGGTTTGAGCCGGGCTATGCACAGTGAGCACCGGGGTGCCACTTGCAATCACCTTCCTTTCAGCCCTGCCTACCTGGGATACACAAACCCTGTCTGGGATGGTGCTAACACCGCCCTCGACAGGAAACCCTTTGTCCAAGCTCCCCTCGCTGGAAGGTCTCCCAGCAGCAGGAGGTCAGACTTGTGTCTGGTGGCAGCATCCATTTTGTGATGTTGAGGCTTGAGTCAACTTTAACCGGGGTTCAAGGTTACTTCCATGTCGTGCCCCTCTATAAGGGGGGAATGCTAACCCCGTCGCCAGGACTGGCGAGGGGTTCGTATTCCAATTCGTATGACACCTTACTCGACATATGTAGGTGATGCGATGCCAAAGTTAGCAAATAACCGCAAGGATTATAATGCATTAAAAGTAGTTGGCCCGCGTCACCATGGAACGGCTATTAGGACTTGGTTCCGCAAGCCGTCGACGGGCTCAGCTCGCGCCAGAGCACCGTCCCACATGATTCCCTGCACTCTGCCTTCAGGATTGATAAGGCCTGCCATAGGAGTGACTGATAGGAGTCCATGTGTCCATTTTAGGGTTAGGTGTAGGAATACTACACCTACAGCAATGGGTGATTACAACACTTTGCCCCAGCTGTCGTGCAGCCAGTTGTGTCAGATTTGGGCGGCCATCCAGGGGTGGCATAATACATGCTGCAGCCCCTGGTAGGCCCTGGGTACACCGATGCCCTGGATACCTGTGGTATGCTGAGACAGGGACTGACAAGGCGGCCCAGTTCCAATTAGTGGATGCACCTAATGTACATGTGTGTTAATTTCGAGAGAGAACAGCTAGGCTGTGGGTCTGATTGGCAGGCCCACAGCCGGGGAAAGTCGTAAACCAATGAAGCAAAAGCAAAAAATCTGGGTGATCATAGGATTGCAGACCCTACTCTCCTACATGACCCCCCCCAAACTTTGGGACAATAAGCTAACCTTGACCAGGTGAGTCTTCTTGCTCTAAGTGGAAATACCTGGAGAGCCCATCTGCATTGCCATGATCAGTGCCAGGTCTATGCTCCACTGTGAAGTCCATCCCCTGTAGGGAAATGGACCACCTAAGTAGTTTGGGGTTTTCACCCTTCATTTGATTTAGCCACAAGAGGGGCTTATGGTCGGTCTGAATCTTGAAGTGAGTGCCAAACAAGTATGGCCCCAACTTCTTCAGGGCCCAAACCACAGCAAAGGCCTCCCTCTCAATAGCTGACCAATTCTTCTCTCTGGGGGTCAGCCTCCTGCTAATAAAAGCTATGGGCTGGTCATGACCATCAAAATTCAGTTGAGATAGAACAGCTCCCACACCCAGCTCCGAAGCGTCTGTTTGGACAATGAATGGTTTGGAGTAGTCTGGACTCTTCAGGATAGGTGCTGTGCACATGGCCTGCTTTAGGTCATCGAATGCCTTCTGACAGCTTGCTGTCCACTGAACTTTTTTTGGCATCTTTTTACTTGTCAGGTCGTTTAGCGGGGTCACAATGGATCCATAATTTCCGACAAATTTCCGGTAATAACCAGTCAGGCCCAAGAAAGCTCGAACCTGAGTCTGGGTGGTTGGAGGAGCCCAGTCCTGGATGGCCTGTATTTTGCTCTCCAATGGCTGAACCTGGCCTCCACCTACAAGGTGGCCCAGGTATACAACCTGTGTCTGCCCTATCTGGCACTTAGTGGCCTTGATAGTGAGGCCTGCCTTTTGCAGGGCCTCTAACACTTTCCTCAGGTGGACCAGGTGATCCTCCCAGGTGGAGCTAAAGACAGCGATATCGTCCAGATAAGCCGCGCAGAAGTCGTCCAACCCAGTGAGAACTCGATTCATCAGCCTTTGGAAGGTGGCAGGTGCATTTTTCAAACCAAAGGGCATTACCACGAACTGATAATGCCCACCCGGGATAGAAAATGCTGTTTTGGGCTTGGCCTCCTCAGCTAACCTGATTTGCCAATACCCAGCTGTCAGGTCAAACGTACTTAAGTAGCTGGCCGAAGCCAACCGGTCGATAAGTTCGTCTGCTCTTGGTATCGGGTGGGCGTCAGTCTTAGAGACTGCATTGAGACCTTTGTAGTCCACGCAAAACCTCATCTCTTTCTTACCGCCCTGGGTGTGAGGTTTCGGCACGAGAACTACGGGACTAGCCCAGGGGCTGTCCGAGGGTTCAATGACTCCCAGCTCCAACATTTTCTGCACCTCTGTCTTGATGCAGTCTCTGACATGATCAGGTTGCCGATAGATTTTACTCTTTACGGGCAGACTGTCCCCAGTGTCGACCTCATGGGTACACCAATTGGTCTGACTGGGCGTCAGAGAGAACATATGTCGAAAGGATTGAAGAACCTGTTTACAATCCTTTTGTTGATGTCCAGAGAGGCTGCCACAAAAGACAACACCATCTACTGACCCATCGTCAGGGTTCTGAGAGAGCAGGTCCGGGAGAGGGTCACTCTCCTCCTCCTGTCCCTCATCTGTGGCCATGAGCAAACCCATGCCCTCCCTGTCGACATATGCCTTGAGCCTGTTTACAAGGAGCACCCTGTGGGGGCTCCGGGGAGTTCCCAGGTCTACCAGGTAGGTGACCTCTCCCTTTTGCTCAATGATCGTGTGGGGCCCAGACCATTTGTCTTTGAGTGCTGCCGGGGCCACTGGCTCCAGCACCCACACCTTGGGCCCGATTCACAGAACTAACTTAAGACAAAATCCTAAACTTACTACCATTTTGGTATTCACAGAAGGCACTTACTCATTTTGGTATTCACAGAAGGCACTTACTCATTTCGGTATTCACAGAAGTTAGGAGTCCTAACTGAAGGACTCCTAAATGCCTTTTGTGAATACCGAAACTCTTAAAATTATGATTTTTCTCAGTTTAGTAGTAGTATAGTTAGGACTCCTAACTGTAGGACTCCTAAATGCCTTCTGTGAATACCGAAAGTCTTAAAATTAGGATTTTTCTCAATTTAGTAGTCCTAAGTCTAAACTTAGGACTACAAAATTGAGAAAAATCCTAATTTTAAGAATTTCGGTATTCACAGAAGGCATTTAGGAGTCCTAAAGTTAGGAGTCCTAACTATACTACTACTAAACTGCGAAAAATCCTAATTTTAAGACTTTCGGTATTCACAGAAGGCATTTAGGAGTCCTAAAGTTAGGAGTCCTAACTATACTACTACTAAACTGCGAAAAATCCTAATTTTAAGACTTTCGGTATTCACAGAAGGCATTTAGGAGTCCTAAAGTCAGGAGTCCTAACTATACTACTACTAAACTGCGAAAAATCCTAATTTTAAGACTTTCGGTATTCACAGAAGGCATTTAGGAGTCCTAAAGTTAGGACTCCTAACTTCTGTGAATACCGAAATGAGTAAGTGCCTTCTGTGAATACCAAAATGAGTAAGTGCCTTCTGTGAATACCAAAATGGTAGTAAGTTTAGGATTTTGTCTTAAGTTAGTTCTGTGAATCGGGCCCCTTCTGTCCAGGCTGGTACACAGTCAGGACAGCCTTTTGGTCGTGCCAAGCTTTTTGTAATTCTTGGCTCGCCTCAAGGTTTTTAGATGCCTTTTCCATGTACTCCGCCATCCGCGAGCGGAGACCGAGCACATAGTCCAAAATGTTCGATGCCGGCTTTCTGAGAGGTCTCTCCCATCCTTCCTTTACCAAACAAAGGGGTCCCCTCACAGGATGTCCGAACAGAAGCTCAAAAGGGCTGTAGCCAACCCCCTTCTGCGGGACCTCTCTGTAGGCGAACAAGAGGCAGGGTATCAGGACATCCCATCTCCGCCGAAGCTTTTCAGGTAGTCCGTGAATCATCCCCTTTAGGGTCCTGTTGAATCTCTCAACAAGCCCATTGCATTGTGGGTGATAGGGTGTGGTGAACTTGTAGTTGACACCACACTCCTTCCACATTGCAGTCAGATATCCCGACATAAAGTTTGCACCTCTGTCTGAGACGACCTCCTTAGGGAAGCCCACTCTGGAGAACACTCCAAGTAGGGCCCGTGCCACCACAGGTGCTGTAGTGGTCCTAAGGGGAATAGCTTCAGGATACCTGGTGGCGTGGTCCACCACCACCAGTATAAACTTGTGCCCTGATGCTGTCTGGGGTTCCATTGGTCCGACAATGTCGATCCCCACTCGTTCAAAGGGTACCCCCACCACCGGTAGTGGTATGAGGGGGGCCTTTGTCGTGCCACCTGACTTACCACTGGCTTGGCAAGTGACACAGGAGCGGCAAAACTCCTTCGTATCTTCGGACATGTGGGGCCAGTGAAAGTGTGGAACAATTCTGTCCCAAGTCTTATTCTGGCCTAAGTGACCTGCAAGGGGAATCTCGTGGGCCAAGGTAAGAAGGAAACCTCTCAGAGACAAGGGGATGACCAGCCTCCTGGTCGCGCCAGGTTTGGGGTCTCTTGCCTCGGAGTACAGGAGTCCATCATCCCAGTACACTTTGTGGGTACCTGTGGCGTTCCCTGCAGCCTCAGCAGCAGCCTGCTGTCTGAGGGGTTCAAGTGAGGGGCAGTCTAACTGTGCCTTCCCCAGGTCTTCCCTGGAGGGTCCCCCTGAGCCCAGAAACTCAACCTGACCAGGTTCAAGCTCTTTCGGCTCAGTTTCCCTCAGTTCTTTAAGGTCAGCCTCCTCGGAGACTTGATCCACGACCTGGGGCAAGGGGGAAGGCGAAGCCTTACCCTTACTGCTCCTCTTCTTGGAAGGTGTCTGGTCCGTTCTTCCAGGATCCAGTACCTGTTCAGTGGGGCATCGTTTGGCCTGTGACCTGGTCACAGCAAGGACATGTGCTGGCAAGCCTAACATTTCCATGTGAGTCCTCTGCTCCACTTCTGACCATTGTGACGTTTCCAAATCATTGCCCAACAGACATTCTACGGGGAGGTCTGAACTAACCACAACCTTTTTCGGGCCACTTACCCCTCCCCAGGAGAAATCAACAACTGCCATACTGTGATTGGTAGTGACGTTGCTGGCATTGGTCACTAGGTAATCGGTACCTAGCATGATCTGTCCAGGGTCCACAAAGTTAGGCGTCACCATGGTGACACTGGCACAAGTGTCCCTGTAGGCCTGAGCCGTTTTTCCATTGATCAAAGGTGTCTGTCTGTATTTGCCCAAAGTATTGGGACTGGCATCAGGGGACATATCCATATCCCCTGTACAGACAAGGACGGCCTGAGTGAGCGTGCCGACTAAGTCGTCACTCCCCTCGGTTCCCAAGGTTAACCCAACTAATGCCTTGGGAGGCGCACTACCACTGCTGACTGTACTAGGGGGTGCAGGTGCCTTAGGGGCTGCAGTGGCAGGAGTTTGCCCTCCTTTCTTGGTGCACTCACTAAACCAGTGAGTCTTACTTTTACAGTATTGGCACCACCTCTTTGACTGGCCTTCTTGAGTCTTCTTCTTCTGTGAAGCCTGACCCCCACCCTCTTTGGTTTGTTGGGGACCGTTCGAAGACTTCTGGTCATTTTGTTCGTTCTTGTTACTACCCTTTTGGTCTGCTTTCTTCTGACCACCCTGGTTCTGGTTCTGCTTGACCCTTGTTCTGACCCATCTGTCTGCCTTCTTTCCCAATTCTTGGGGAGAGGTCAGATCCGAGTCGACAAGGTGCTGATGCAACAATTGGTTCTGACAGTTGTTTAAAATCTGTTCTCGCATGATAAGATTGTACAATCCTGTGTAATCAGTAACCTTGCTACCCAGCAACCAGCCTTCCAAAGCCTTAGTGGCACAATCGACAAAGTCAGTCCAATCCTGAGACTGAATTTTCTGGGTGTCCCTGAACAGCAACCTGTACTGCTCCGTGGTTAAGCCAAACCCATCAATCAGTGTGGTCTTCAGGACTTGGTAGTTGTTTGCATCCTCAGCTCTAGTAGTGAGGAGCTTGTCTCGCCCTTTACCTTCAAAGGAGAGCCACAGTATAGCTGCCCACTGACTTGGGGGGACGCACTGGACAGTGTAGGCCCTCTCCAAAGCAGTTATCCACTTGTGGATGTCGTCCCCTTGTTTAAAGGGGGGCACTATTTTACTCAGGTGTCTAGTGTCTATACCCCTGTCTTTCTCTCTATTGAGAATGCTGCCACCAGTGGGATCTAACCCACTTAATTTCTGCTCTCGGGCCAGGGCAAGTCTTTCTTTGGCGAGGGCAAGTTCTTCCCGCTCGATCCTCAGATTGACTTCCCTCATCTTCGCTTCATGCTCCCTTCTCTGAGGGGACGTCATTCCTCTCTGAGATGATGCCTGAGAGACATGTGTATGAACCGATCTGCTAGAGCCTCTGGAGAGAGACCTAGCTCGTCCGTTCCCAAGGTTAGGCCTGCTTGAGCGTGGGCCCGGGGCTCCCCCAGTTCCATTCTCATGCCTGCTTAAGTTGGTCCTTGTAAGCCTGCTGACTACCACTGGACCTTTGTTTGCCTCGTCTTCTGATAACTCCTCCTCGTCCTCCTCCTCTGTGTGGAGGTCGAGGTCTGGGTCACCGAGGGTTCCCTCTAAGGGAGGCATGTTCCCATCAGCACTGGGGGGACCTGTGTTAGAGGACCTCCTAGCATCGTACGCCTCTAAGAGACCTATCAGAATTGCGATGGTAGGGTTAGAACCCTGGTTTAGCTTCCTGGAGGCACACAGTTGTCTCATCTCCTTGAAGCTAAGAGCTGCATATCGTGACACGACCTGTGGAGGGTCACTGACCACTAAGGGAGTCTCCGCAGACTCTCCGTGGACCGACATGCTTTTCTAGTGAGGTGTAAGTGATGCACCTACCTACACTATGTGTTTACCTACTGATCCCTTGCTAAGAGTTGTAGTCGGGGTGTGCTAAGCTCTGTTACACTACAACAGCCGGTTCAGTAGAACTCGGAGTATTCTAAGTTAAGTTATATGTACCTGGGTACTTATGTGATCTTTCACTTCGATATTCTTAGGATACGTGTGTGGTAAAACAACAGCAAGCTCAAATCCCAACCGCTGCTCACCAATGTGAGAAGTTGGCCTGATATGTAGTGCTCACTATTCTAGTGATCACTGTGTATCATTCCAAACGACCCTTATTGATGATTGGTTGTAAGTCAACCTTATAGACCAGCTATCCTAGTAGCGTGGATACGAGCAGTCTTAGGCTAAACTCTAGAGGGCGTGTTAAGCCAGCTGTTTTACCACCACATTTACCCCTTGAACACCACGTGAAAGGACACCACACAAGTTGTTATGAAAATAAAGGATATTTATTTATAACAAGACTACCCTGGCTCTTTATGAGTCAGGGAGCTAAGCACACTACAAAACTCTTACGAAAATACTTCAAGTTGCACAATTTACACAAATGCCCGAGGGGCACGAGAAACCATATACACTAACAGTGAAATGCGAATGGTTAGAGTCTGGAGTTACTGATTCCGGAGTGATCCAATCAGTGGGACTAAACGAAAAAGGAACTGGACACTTGTAGAGCGAACCTGCGATGGAGCACCAAAATGCTCGAGTTACCTAGCCCAGAGGCTGCGGCTGCGGGAGGTTCGGCAAGATGTCGGGAGTCCTCGTTGTAGTCTCAGGAGCCTGAAAGAAGAAGTTGCTGGCAGGCGACCAGTGACGATGTTCAGCAAGATCCAAGCCTGGATCGGTGATGAAGGAAACCTGAAAGCAGAGGGGACTCAGTTCTCAACCGCTAGCCAGCGATCGTGTGGGCACCAGGAGGGTACCGGCTGAAGTCACCTCGACCAGGTGAGTGGATGACGTCGGACTCGGCTGTTCCTCGGACCAGGAGGCGCGGCGGCGACCAGGATGGAGGGCGAGCTGTCCCACGCAGGTGTCTGCTGTCGATGATGCTGGGCCCAGGAGTGGGGCAGCAGGTCTTGGCAGTGGCAAGCCCACGCGGTGGAGTCAAGATGGCGTCTGGAGTGGACCAGGAGGGTCCGTGGTACTCCTCTGTTGAAGGGGAGCAAGAACCAGTCTGGAGCAACCAGACTAGTGATGAAACAATCTTGGTGCGTCGTGAAGAGGGCCACAAGCCGGTCGGCAAGTGGTCGGACAACGCGGTGAACAGCAAGGAGCGAAAGGGCCCCCGCGCAGATCTCGTGGATGCTGGGGAGGCAGACTTCGGTGCTGGAGCTGCTCAGGGTTTAGGGCTTCTCAAACCCTAGGTGCACTCACTCGAGGGTCCCTCGGTGGGCGTGCTAGATAAGCGTCGTGCAGGTTCTGAAGATGGCCGGTCCCGCAGGTCTCATCACACCTACGACTCTCAGCTGGGCTGATGATGTAGGTAAAAGGTCAGAGATGGCAGGGAACTCGGGTCTCGTCGAGCTGGGCAGTCTTGATCCGTAGGAGAGACTTACAGCAAACCGCAAGCGCTTAGGTGGTGCCTGCTGGTGCAGGGTGGCTACTCCTTAGCCACAAGGGAGAGTCTTCAGAAATAGTCAAGAGTTCCTTTCGTGGAAAGTAGTTCAAGATTCAAAATTATCCAATTTGGGAAGGGGACTCGCTCCTACCTTTATTCTAAGAAAAGGGGCTGGCCCGTGACTAGGTCCTACCTATGGGTGGAGCCAGGAGGGGGGTGGTGACACCCCTATCCTTTGTCCGGCTTCGCCCCGGCTCAGGGGCAGGGTTGCCCCCGAAACTGGTTTGAGCCGGGCTAAGCACAGTGAGCACCGGGGTGCCACTTGCAATCACCTTCCTTTCAGCCCTGCCTACCTGGGATACACAAACCCTGTCTGGGATGGTGCTAACACCGCCCTCGACAGGAAACCCTTTGTCCAAGCTCCCCTCGCTGGAAGGTTTCCCAGCAGCAGGAGGTCAGACTTGTGTCTGGTGGCAGCATCCATTTTGTGATGTTGAGGCTTGAGTCAACTTTAACCGGGGTTCAAGGTTACTTCCATGTCGTGCCCCTCTATAAGGGGGGAATGCTAACCCCGTCGCCAGGACTGGCGAGGGGTTCGTATTCCAATTCGTATGACACCTTACTCGACACGTGTAGGTGATGCGATGCCAAAGTTAGCAAATAACCGCAAGGATTATAATGCATTAAAAGTAGTTGGCCCGCGTCACCATGGAACGGCTATTAGGACTTGGTTCCGCAAGCCGTCGACGGGCTCAGCTCGCGCCAGAGCACCGTCCCACATGATTCCCTGCACTCTGCCTTCAGGATTGATAAGGCCTGCCATAGGAGTGACTGATAGGAGTCCATGTGTCCATTTTAGGGTTAGGTGTAGGAATACTACACCTACAGCAACGGGTGATTACACCACTTTGCCCCAGCTGTCGTGCAGCCAGTTGTGTCAGATTTGGGCGGCCATCCAGGGGTGGCATAATACATGCTGCAGCCCCTGGTAGGCCCTGGGTACACCGATGCCCTGGATACCTGTGGTATGGTGAGACAGGGACTGACAAGGCGGCCCAGTTCCAATTAGTGGATGCACCTAATGTACATGTGTGTTAATTTCGAGAGAGAACAGCTAGGCTGTGGGTCTGATTGGCAGGCCCACAGCCGGGGAAAGTCATAAACCAATGAAGCAAAAGCAAAAAATCTGGGTGATCATAGGATTGCAGACCCTACTCTCCTACACGCAGGGTCAGGAGGTACCGGTAGACGTCGGGCGGGGCACTTTGGACGTTCGCCTCCCAACCCTCCTTGACCAGGCTGAGGGGCCCTCGGACGGGGTGCCCATACAACAGTTCGAAGGGGCTGAAGCCCAGGGACTTCTGTGGTGCCTCCCGGTAGGCGAACAGGAGGCAGGGCAACAGGACATCCCATCTCCTCCTGAGGGGCTCTTCCAGGCCCTTGATCATCCCCTTCAGGGTTCGGTTGAACCGCTCAACCAGTCCGTTCCCCTGGGGGTGGTAAGGGGTGGTGAATTTATAGGTGACCCCACATTGTTGCCAGAGGGATCTCATGTACTTCGAGATAAAGTTCGTCCCCCTGTCGCTCACCACTTCTCGGGGAAATCCCACTCTGGAGAAGATGCCCATCAGGGCCCGGCTCACCACTGGAGCGGTCACAGTTCGGAGGGGGACAGCTTCTGGGTACCGGGTGGCGTGGTCGACCAGTACCAGGATGAAGCGGTGGCCCAGGGCGGTTCGGGGGTCGAGGGGCCCCACGATGTCTATCCCCACTTGTTCGAACGGGGTGTGGACGGCTGGAAATGGCTGCAGGGGGGCTTTCACTCGTCCCCCAGTCTTCCCGCTAGCTTGGCAGGTCGGGTAGGACCGGCAGTGCTGGTCCACGTCTCGTCTCATTCGGGGCCAATAGAAATGGGTCACGAGGCGGCTGTAAGTCTTGACCCGCCCGAGATGTCCGGCGAGGGGCACATCATGTGCCAGGTTCAAGAGGAATTCTCGAAATCGGAGGGGGACCACCAGCACCCGGCTGGCCCCTAGTTCGGCGACTTTCTGCTCGCTATACAATAAGTCATTGTCCCAATAGACCCAGTGGGTTCCCGAGGGGTCCCCCGCAGCCTGGGCGGCCGCCTGCTGTCGGGCCCCCTCGAGGGACGGGCAGCCCTTCTGTTCTTGCTGGAATTGTTCACGGGTGGGGCCCCCGTCGTGGCGCCACTGGGCCAGCTCGGGGATCTCGCTGAGGGGAGCGGCCTCGTTGGAAGAATGTTCGGATGGCCCGGCCTCCTCGTCAGGTTCCTCCGGGCCGGAGGAGGTGGATGGTTCGGGGCCCGCCGGTTTGTCGGGGCCGGGGCCGCAGCTGGCTGGACGGTCATGGACCGAGTGGTGGCGCAGGCCCACTCGGGTAGCCCTAGCATCCCCAGATGCTCTCGGCGCTCCACCTCGGCCCAGGGGGAGCTCTCTAGGTCGTTCCCCAGGAGGCAGTCCACCGGGGCGTCGTCGCGGACAGTCACCTTGAGGGTGCCGGACACTCCTCCCCACTCGAAGGGGATTCGGGCCATCCGGCACATGCTCTCGGTGTTGTCGGCGGTCCGGACAGGGCAGAGGACATGTGGTAGGATCTGTTCGGGGGTCACCAGATGGCAGCGGACAGCGGTCACACTGGCCCCAGCGTCCCGGAGGGCCTCGGCCCGTCGTCCATTGATGGTGACCCACTGTTGGTACTTCTGGGTGTTGCTTGGGATGGGGGCGCGGGGCACCATCTCTCGGGAGCCTAGGCACACAAGCAACATGGCGGCTGGTTCCAACTCGGGGGACCCGTCGTCGTGGTTCTCTTCCTCGTCCTCTTCCTCCCCCAGGGCTGCGGCGGCCATTTGTCGGGGAGGTGGCCCCGTGGTCCCATTCCGTCGGTTCACTGGGCAAGCCGGGTCACTTGCATAATGGCCGGTCTGCTGACATCCGAAGCAGGTTACTGTCGGTCGTGTTCCAGACCGGGCGATAGGGGTCCCTCTTCGGCCCTGGGTCGGGGAAGGGTGGTTGGTTGCTTGACCTCGTGGCGGGCTTCTGGGCGGCCCGGCTGGGAATTCTCGACTGCGGTGGGACCCCCCTCCTCCGCCGCGCTGGTGGGGAGGGCCCGTGGTGCTCCGCTGGTAGTCCCCCATGGGGTTCCGGGTACCCGGGTGTTGACCCATCGGTCCGCTTCGGCGGCGAGCTTCCGGGGCTCGGTCAGTTTACTGTCCAGGAGGTGTTGCCTTAGTTCCACAAAGCAGTTGTTGGTGAGGTGCTCCCAGACAATGAGGTCGAACAGTTCGTTATATGAGGTGACCTTGCTCCCTTTGATCCATCCTTCCAACGCTCGGCTGAAGAAGTCCACGTATTCGACCCATGTGGTGCCGGGGATCTTCTTGCAGTCCCGGAAGCGTTGCCGGTACATCTCGGCCGACAGTCCGTAGCGTGTGAGTAGGGCTTCCTTCATATGGTCGTACGAGGTCATCACGGCATCGGGGAGTTGCAGCAGGGTATCCCGTACCTCGCTGAGGAACCTCCCCCATAGGCCGGCGCCCCAATCCTTCCGGGGTACCCGATGGGAGGTCATGGCGACTTCGTACGCTCGGAACCATTGCTGGATGTCGTCATTTTTATAGTATTCCTTGATGACATCCTTGGGGATGTGAACCTTTGGCTCGGTCGGGGGCAGAGCGTCCCGGGCTCTGGGGTTGCTGGTCTCCCCAGTTTTAGCTTTTAGTTCAAGTTCTTTAAGGCTCCTCTCGTGCTCGAGGGTAAGCCGTTTCTCCTCTAGCTCCCGATGCCTTTTCTTCTCCTCGATTTCTTCTTGTAGTCGTAGTTGCTCCAGGGCTATCTTTTTCTCTGCCAGTAGGAGCTCCCCGTCCAGCCGGAGTCGGGCAAGGTCCATTTCGTGGGTCCGGGCCCTTTCCCGCTCTCGGATCTCTTCGGGGGAAAGGCTGGTGTCTGGGGTGGTTCGCTCCCCGTTCGTCTGGGTCGCGGTTGGCAGGTTTCCGTCCCGGGCCGAGGTCCCTTCGGCTCGGGGTGGAGGGGTTTCGGGTTCTGCCCAGGCTTTCAGGGCTTTCTGCATTTCTTCCTTGGTGCCCAATCCTGTGGTTGGGATCCCTTTGTCTTTGCAGAATTGTTTGAGTTCCTTGTGGGTGTATTCCTCCAGTTTCTCCAACTGGAAGGTTGCGGCCACGGTTGCTTCTTGGCCATCCATGGTTCCCTTTTTCTCTCCTCGTCTGGTCAGGTAGTGGTTGCGTTCCTTGCTTGTACGATTGCGTTTGCTCGGATCCCGTCGCTGGCCACCAAATGTTGGAGGGAGGCCCACCGGGTAGTCGGGGAGACTATTCCGGGCACCTTCCTACCGCAAAGTTTATAGCCGAGCGCCGCTGAGAAGCCCCCTCGGGGAGGTCTTTCTCCTATTTTCGTACTAGGCCCAGTAACACCACCACACAGGACTCAATAGTAGTTGCGAGATTAGGTTCTTTATCGGCAGCAATACGTATAATATTTACAGAGGGATTGAGGGATCCTATCAGAGTCTCAATGTTCGTTCAAGGGGGTAGGGTAGCGGGACAGTCTTAGTGCCAGCCAGGCACGGGAGGGCTCTGCACCCGACCTTGGATGCTGGTCTCAGAGTGGCTCGGATGTGGAGAGCCGCGACGTCGTCTGCAGGGCTCGGATGGTAGTTCCGCTTAGGTCAAGCCGCGACACGGTCAGCAGGGCTCTGGTGGTAGGTCCGCTTCGGTCGAGCCGCGACGAGGTCAGCTGGGCTCTGGTGGTAAGGTTCAACAAGGTCGGGCCGCGACAGCGTCAGCAGGGCCCCTAAGGTTCGTGAAGGTCTTTAAGCACGGTGGAGCCGCGACGTCGTCAGCAGGGCTCAAGTGGTGGTTCAGGGTGAGTCTTCTTCCGTAGGGTCAGCCGCGATCCGATCAGCAGGGCTCTTGACTCCAGGATACAACTACTGCCCTGTTGTCGGGTCGCCCCAGATATAGGACGGGAGCCCTTTGATGTCCGGACCCGTGCGCCCGGAGGGGGCGGAGAGGCCGGGTAGGGAGCGGCCAAACGCCCAGCAGGAGAGGCGCCAGGCCCCAGAGAGCTGTGGGGTGATCACATCTAGGTGTGGAGAGACGGTAGGGGGTCCCATCGGCACTGCCCTCCGCCGGGAGTGGCAAGGGCTCACGTGGTATCCCCCGGGCCAGGGGTTGGCGTCTCGATGTCGGGCCTCGCTGGGACCGAGGCCGGGTAGAACAGGGTCATACAGGTGGTCACGTGGAGTGACGTGCAATCCAAGATGGAGGAGTCCCGATGTGCATGGGACCTCGTGCGGCTTAGCGCGGGGAAACAGGACCACACCACGAGGCCGGCTCCCACACAGACTCTAACAGACTCTCTCACAGACACTCTCTTACAGACACTCTCTCACAGACACTCTCACAGATTCTCTCTCACAGACACTCTCTCACAGACACTCTCACAGACACTCTCTCACAGACACTCCCTCAGACTCTCACAGACACTTTCTCACAGACACTCTCACAGACACTCTCACAGACACTCTCTCACAGACTCTCTCACAGACTCACTCTCACAGACACTCTCTCACAGACACTCTCTCACAGACTCACTCACAGACACTCTCTCACAGACTCTCACAGACTCTCTCTCACAGACAGACTCTCACCGACACTCTCACAGACTATCTCAGACCTTCTCTAAAAGACTCTCACAGACACTCGTTCATAGACACTTTCTAACAGACACTCTCTCACAGACACTCTCTCACAGACTCTCACAGACTCTCTCTCACAGACTCTCACACAGTCTCTCACAGACACTCTCTCACAGACACTCTCACAGACTCTCACAGACACTCTCTACAGACTCTCACAGACACTCTCATAGACTCTCACAGACACTCTCTCACAGACTCTCTCTCACAGACTCTCACAGACTCTCACAGACACTCTCTCACAGACTCTCTCTCAAAGACTCTCACATACCCTCTCTCACAGACTCTCTCAAAGACTCTCATAGACTCTCTCTCACAGACACTCACAGACTCACTCTCACAGACACTCTCTCGGACTCTCACATACACTCTCTCACAGACACTCTCACAGACACTCTCTCACAGACACTCTCTCACAGACACTTTCTCACAGACACTCTCACAGACACTCTCTCACAGACACTCTCTCAGACTCTCACAGACACTCTCTCACAGACACTCTCACAGACACTCTCTCACAGACACTCTCTCACAGACTCTCTCACAGACTCACTATCACAGACACTCTCTCACAGACACTCTCTCACAGACTCACTCACAGACAGACTCTCAAGGCACTCTCTCACAGACTCTCACAGGCTCTCTCTCACAGACTCTCTCACAGACACTCTCTCACAGACTCCCTCTCACAGACACTCTCACAGACTCTCACAGACACTCTCTCACAGACTCTCACAGACACTCTCTCACAGTCATTCTCTCACAGACTCTCTCTCACAGACTCTCTCTCACAGACACTCTCCCAGACTCTCACACACTCACTCTGACAGACTTTTGCTCACACACACTCTCACAGACACTCTCTTACAGACTCTCACAGATACTCCCTCACAGTCACTCTCTCACAGACTCTCTCTCACAGATACTCTCTCACACACACTCTCACAGACACTCTCACAGACACTCTCTCACAGACTCTCTCTCACAGACTCTCTCTCACAGACTCTTTCACAGACACTCTCTCACAGACACTCTCACAGTCACTCTCACAGATACTCTCACAGACTCTCTCTCACAGACAGACTCTCACTAACACTCTAACAGACTATCACAGACACTCTCAAAGACTCTAACTGACACTCTCTCACAGACACTCTCTCACAGACACTTTCTCACAGACACTCTCTCACAGACTCTCTCACAGACTCTCTCTCACAGACAGTCTCTCACAGACAGTCTCTCACAGACACCCTCACAGACTCTTTCACAGACAATCTCTCACAGACACTCACAGACTCTAACAGACTCTCTCACAGACACTCTCTTACAGACACTCTCTCACAGACACTCTCAAAGACTCTCTCTCACAGACACTCTCTCACAGACACTCTCACAGACACTCTCTCACAGACACTCCCTCAGACTCTCACAGACACTTTCTCACAGACACGCTCACAGACACTCTCACAGACACTCTCTCACAGACTCTCTCACAGACTCACTCTCACAGACACTCTCTCAGAGACACTCTCTCACAGACTCACTCACAGACACTCTCTCACAGACTCTCACAGACTCTCTCTCACAGACAGACTCTCACCTACACTCTCACAGACTATCACAGACCTTCTCTAAAAGACTCTCACAGACACTCGTTTATAGACACTTTCTAACAGACACTCTCTCACAGACACTCTCTCACAGACTCTCACAGACTCTCTCTCACAGACTCTCACACAGTCTCTCACAGACACTCTCTCACAGACACTCTCACAGACACTCTCACAGACACTCTCTCAGACTCTCTCTCACAGACACTCTCTACAGACTCTCACAGACACTCTCATAGACTCTCACAGACACTCTCTCACAGACTCTCTCTCACAGACTCTCACATACCCTCTCTCACAGACTCTCTCAAAGACTCTCTCATAGACTCTCTCTCACAGACACTCACAGACTCACTCTCACAGACACTCTCTCGGACTCTCACATACACTCTCTCACAGACACTCTCACAGACACTCTCACAGAAACTCTCTCACAGACACTCTCTCACATACACTCTCACAGACACTCTCTCACAGACACTCTCTCAGACTCTCACAGACACTCTTTCACAGACACTCTCACAGACACTCTCTCACAGACACTCTCTCACAGACTCTCTCACAAACTCACTATCACATACACTCTCTCACAGACACTCTCTCACAGACTCACTCACAGACAGACTCTCACAGACACTCTCTCACAGACTCTCACAGACTCTCTCTCACAGACTCTCTCACAGACACTCTCTCACAGACACTCTCACAGAGACTTTCACACTCTCTCAAAGACTCTCACAGACACTCTCTCATAGACACAATCTCACAGACACTCTCTCACAGGCACTCTCTCACAGACTCTCTCTCTTAGACTCTCTCACAGACTCTCTCTCACAGACTCTCTCACAGACTCTCTCTCACAGACTCTCTCACAGACTCTCACAGACAGTCTCTCACAGACAGTCTCTCACAGACTCTCTCACAGACACTCTCTCACAGACACTCACAGACTCTCACAGACTCTCACTCACAGACACTCTCTCACAGACACTCTCTTACAGACACTCTCTCACAGACACTCTCTCACAGACTCACTCTCAAAAACACTCTCACAGACTCTCTCTCACAGACACTCTCTCACAGACACTCTCACTGACACTCTCTCACAGACACTCTCTCAGACTCTCACAGACACTCTCTCACAGACACTCTCACAGACAGTCTCTCACAGACACTCTCACAGACCCTCTCACAGACTCACTCTTACTGACACTCTCTCAGACACTCTCTCACAGACTCACTCACAGACAGACTCTCATAGACTCTCACAGACACTCTCTCACAGTCTCTCACAGACTCTCTCTCACAGACTCTCTCTCACAGACTCTCTCACAGACACTCTCTCACAGACACTCTCACAGACACTCTCACAGACTCTCTCTCACAGACAGACTCTCACCGACACCCTCACAGACTATCACAGACCCTCTCTCAAAGACTCTCATAGACACTCTCTCATAGACACTTTCTCACAGACACTCTCTCACAGACACTCTCTCACAGACTCTCACAGACACTCTCTCACAGACTCTCACACAGAATCTCACACAGACTTTCACAGACACTCTCTCACAGACACTCTCACAGACACTCTCACAGACACTCTCTCAGACTCTCTCTCACAGACACTCTCACAAACTCTCACAAACACTCTCTCACAGACTCTCACAGACACTCTTACAGACTCTCACAAAAACTCTCTCACAGACTCTCACAGACAGTCTCTCACAGACAGTCTCTCACAGACACTCTCACAGACTCTCTCACAGACACTCTCTCACAGACACTCACAGACTCTCACAGACTCTCTCTCACAGACACTCTCTCACAGACACTCTCTTACAGACACTCTCTCACAGACACTCTCACAGACTCACTCTCAAAAACACTCTCACAGACTCTCTCTCACAGACACTCTCCCACAGACACTCTCACAGACACTCTCTCACAGACACTCTCTCAGACTCTCACAGACACTCTCTCACAGACACTCTCACAGACAGTCTCTCACAGACACTCTCACAGACCCTCTCACAGACTCACTCTTACAGACACTCTCTCAGACACTCTCTCACAGGCTCACTCACAGACAGACTCTCATAGACTCTCACAGACACTCTCTCACAGTCTCTCACAGACTCTCTCTCACAGACTCTCTCTCACAGACTCTCTCACAGACACTCTCTCACAGACACTCTCACAGACACTCTCACAGACACTCTCACAGACTCTCTCTCACAGACAGAGTCTCACCGACACCCTCACAGACTATCACAGACCCTCTCTCAAAGACTCTCATAGACACTCTCTCATAGAAACTTTCTCACAGACACTCTCTCACAGACACTCTCTCACAGACTCTCACAGACACTCTCTCACAGACTCTCACACAGAATCTCACACAGACTTTCACAGACACTCTCTCACAGACACTCTCACAGACACTCTCACAGACACTCTCTCAGACTCTCTCTCACAGACACTCTCACAGACTCTCACAGACACTCTCTCACAGACTCTCACAGACACTCTTACAGACTCTCACAAAAACTCTCTCACAGACTCTCTCTCACAGACTCTCACAGACACTCTCTCACAGACTCTCACAGACCCTCTCTCACACACTCTCTCAGACTCTCACAGACACTCTCTCACAGGCACTCTCTCACAGACACTCTCTCACACACTTTCTCAGACTCTCACAGACATTCTCACAGACACTCTCTCACAGACTCTCACAGACACTTGCTCACAGACACCCGCTCACAGACACCCGCTCATAGACACCCGCTCACAGACACACTCTCACAGACACCCTCTCAAAGAGTCACTCTCACAGACTCACTCTCGCACTCTCTATCACTGAGTGACTCTCACTGACTGTCTCTCTCACTGACTGACTCCCTCACTGACTGACTCTCTCTCACTGACTGACTCTCTCTCACTAACTGACTGACTCTCGGTAAAACACTGACTCTCGCTATAACACTGACTCTCGCTTAAAGATTGACTCTTGCTTAAAGACTGACTCACTCTCACTGACTGACTATCTCACTGACTCACTCTCTTTCACTCACTGACTCACTCTCTCACTCATTCACTCTCACTGACTCACTCTCTCACTGACTGACTAACTCTCTCACTCTCACTGACTGACTCACTCTCTCATTCACTCTCACTGATTGACTGACTGACTGACCTTCACCCTCCTGTTATTTATGCCCCCCATAACAACAAGAAACACAACACGCAACCATTGGGACAGGCAGATACAAGTTGCCAGCATTGAAAGGACAAAAGAACTCATGACATTATTTTTAATACTTTTTTAATATGGTTGTTTAGTTGTACATAATGCTTTTTGGTGATTTCTAAGGTAACAAAAATGCTTCTGACACTTCTTTATTATAACTTTTCAGCATGCTGCAAACTTCTGTACAGCACAGCTTAAAGAGATAGGTAAAGTCATTATCTCTGGCAAAACACTTATAAGTTCCAAAAGGTGAGACCTATTGTTGCTTTTACTATGTGTGCTGCATTCTGCAGCACACATAGAATTAACAAATCACCATTAGTGATTGTTTATGTGCAGGAAGGGACACCTTCCTGCACATATACAATCATTCCCTGCAAAACAGGCACCCCTGCACAATGGTCCATTGGTTCCTGCGTTGGTGCTAGGCAGCTAAATTTATCTCCAGCGCTAGGGAAAACACAGCGGTGGGCTGTATTCCTGTGAATACAGCACATCCCTACCTTTTGAAAGTGTTGGAGCGCAGCATTGCCAAATTTGGCGCCGCTGCACGCACCAACATTTTCTCATAAATACGCCCCATTATTTGAGTAAAAAAACACCTAAAACATAAAAATGTATGTTTATAAAATGCATATATATTCTTCTATTTACTATTGAAACAAATACATGAAAAATATATTATGAATGTGTCGTATTTCTAGTTTAAAAAATTATATTTATTTCATGTTCCCATGATATGTAAATATATAATAATGTTTAGGAAAAATGTGAAATAAATAAAGCTGATTTATTAATTGCAAGAATATTTTACATTGTTGAATTATATATTTTCAAAAATGTATTTGTATATTTATTATAAACACTAGTTTTTTTGACCTATGTTAACAAATACAATCACTTTCAGTAAACTATTACATTATATTATTTATTATGCGTTCACACAAAGTAAAGTTGATTTAAAATCAGCTCCTTGCTCTCTGCAATAGCAGGCTGCCGTGCTTGAGTAGAAGTCTGTTTGTACGATATGTGAATAACATGCAGCTTGTGTGAGCAAGAAACACTCTTTCAGCATCTGAATGCCCTGGAGATCTGTTGTGACCCCCTGTATTCATTAATCGAGTGTCCAGAAGTCTTGGGCTTGGCTGTCAGATGTTTCCATGTTTGGCCACAACTGTACCCTCTTTTTGCATAATTCCCTGCCGGCAGTGTGCCTACAGCCACAACGCATGGGACTGCCGTAAGGATCAGGTGTACTGTAATCGCAGAAGTCAATTATCGTGACATGCCCTGTCATCACCTAAAAATGATGGAAGATGCAAATAGCTTGAAAATAAGCCATAATGATCTCTCCTGACCAGGGTACCAGCGTGCTATTGAGAAAGCGAGAATCGCCAAGATTCTACCTCTGTGCTGGTTGAATAGAAGGCTTCAGTTTCTATTACAGTCTGTCTAAAAGTATAAGAAACGTTAGTTTTCTATTAAAATGACAGATGAATTAAAAAATATGTTGAAATGGAATATTCATTGTACACACAATAATTATTCATATTCGCCTTCTATTTAATACACCTTGCCCATAAACGTTATTTCACAATTTACGATTTAGTGAGCTATGCAAATTAAAGCAACAAAAAGTTCAGGGCTGGTATGGCTTCATGTGCAGATCTAGATTTTGTGAAACACTTTTTTTGCTGCAATTATCCTGAACTTTGTGGTCATGAACTTTCAGAGGAATACAACCCACAACCTAAGTACAACACAGAGGAAATATATATGTCTGTGTGTGTGGGTAGGCGTGTGTGTGTGTGTGTGTGTGAATGTGTGTTGCTAAATGTTACCTTCATAAGCAAACGTGACATATGTAGCCTTTACACTTTGCAAAAATGTAAAACAACACAACCATGAAGACGAAAATACCTATTTGCTATGGTATATACCTGCTCATGACAGCCTTTTAAGAAATGCAATAAGAAAAGAACAAGACCTTTCAAATTCCAAGTAACTGTAATTGATATCAGATATCAGCACTACAAAGGGCTGGATTCAAATAGTGTATTGAACAGTGTTGGAGTTGCATTTGCATAACACTTTATATTGCTGATGAGGTCCATAAGTGCTAGTGAGCAGGAAGCAGGCTACACCTTTGGTTGGAAGGATGGCCAGGTGTAGTATGGCTAATATGGGAATTGCTTGTGTCTTGTTTGATAACCAGAGTGATACTCTAATGCTTTCATTTGTTGCTAATTTCAAACACATTGTGGATCAAAGACGAATGAGGGATAACAAGTTTGAGCCTTTTATAGTGGTGTGTCTAGTTTTAGGTGTGTGGTTTGCAATTGTGGTCTCTGTGGGAAATGTTTTGGTGCTGTGCATGATGAACAAAGGATTGCCCTTCTTGGGAGCTGCATTTGTGTTGCTGAGTTCCTACCTAGAGTAGAAATCAGTGGCTCCAGCGTTATTTTGTTCATGTGGTCAATGTCTTCCATCCATTTGGAGTGAATAGGTTCTTGGGTGGGTATGGTTTCAAGTCATCTAATGTGCATATGTTCATTGTGTGGGTGTGTATATTGCAGTGATCCTGATCATCTATTCAAGGCAGAGCCAATGTTAGACAGGTGAAGTCTAATGTTCTTATATTTCACCACTTAAGCTGAATTCTATTTGTCCAAAAAGTGCTCATTTGGTGTGAGCTTTTAAATTCCCAATTAACTGTGGATGCCCAGCATTACCCATAGCGGTGGTACCAATAACTTCTCATACTGTTTAATTCATATGGAGTAGGCAAGAGGAATTAACAGTCTCATCAGAATTGAATGGGCAACTGTAATGAGGTCAAAGAGTGGTTCTGATTTTAATTTGAAATTGATTTTCAGCTTGCCCCCTGCATAAAGAGTTCATTAGTGATTTCCTTGTTCAACCATGGGCCATGTAAAAAGTAATACCCCTGAATTAACTGTGCACAGGGCAAAAACATTTCTAAAAGTTCTTTGAAGCATTCCAAACTTGGTTTTCACCATGTCTCCATAATTCCATCAACTACATGGTAATTTGTAGGGGTGGGCGGAATTTGCGGAATTAACCTTCGCAAATTATCGCGAGAATGTTTAAAATTATCGCAAACAAGCAGAAATATCGCAAAGATGCGGAAGTTTTTTTCCGGCATGTTCGCGAGATTTTCTGCATGGTTGCGGGTCGCCAACTTACCCATGTGGTTGCTTGCGGGCGCGGCCATCTTGTTTTGAGTTGTTCTCGCGGTGCATGATCGCGAGAAGAAAGACGTGATCGCGCGACGCATGACGTCACTGCGGGCGCGAACTGTCGCGAGACAGCGCAAATGGCTAAAAACAATACAACATCTCATGGAGAACGCGACCGGATCAAGAAAACTTGTCGGCGAACGCAGGGATTCAGGTAAGGCGATCGCACGCGCGCGAGAATGTATCATTTTACAGCGCGAGCAAGAAACAAATTATCGCCAAGCTGCGGAAACCGGAATTTTTGACATTTTCGCGCTCTCCGCGGAACGCAAAAATGTCAAATTATCGCAATTTCCGCGAACGGAACGAAATTTTTGCCCAGGCCTAGTAATTTGCATTCTCAGAACTTCCACATGCAGAATCATTACAGCACTCCTGAGAAAGCCTGACCTGGATGTAGCATTCGTCCCTTATTACAGGCACCTGACAATCCTGGTGAAAATCTTGGTGAAGTTGGAGGTCACCCAGTCTCATTACTACATTCCTCTCCATGTATCAGTCACAATGCAGATTGTGCCATGGTAAGGAGAGTTCATTGTTAGAGTTTTGGTTTAATTCTCTAAAGTAGGCAAATGAGGGGTGCGCTGTCTCCAGGTTATGCTGGGTCTGTCCGCAGCCTTCAATATTGCAATCCATGCTTTACAGTAGCTCCTTCAAATAGCTGGATGCACCGGAGTCAACTTCAGTTGAATGACTTTAAAACTGAATTTATAATGGTTGGTGTCAAAACATTTGGCAATCCAGGGGCATTACATATTCCTGTAAACATTGATCTTGTCCAGTTTGGTCAATAAAGTGGGCTTCCATTTTGTTCATGATATGTCCTTAGAGGCTTAGCTGGTTGGGTAATCAGAAACTGTTTCTACCTGCTGGATAAATTGAAGCCTCTCCTTCCTCTACTCTCACCTGAGCATAAAGAAGTGGTATTGTGTGCAATGGCCGGCTCCAGATTTGATTATTTACAACTGCCTTTATACAGGACTTACAGCTAACATTGCGATGCAGATGAAGAAGGTCCACAACATTTCCATGCTCACAGTAGTTGTACTGAAACAGGTGAACCAGATATATGAGGGTAGATGTTCATTGCCCTGGCACCTGGTCAAGCACCTGAGCAGGTTGAAACTGGCCTGCTAGATGTACAAATGTTAACATCACATAGAAATTGACTCATTAAAACATTGCATCTCCCACTACAGATCAAACCCTACACTACATAGGCAAGATCAAGCCCTGTTCCCTGATGTAAGTTAGAAAAAAGTATAGTGGAAGAGCTTTTTCTGTTTCAAGTTCTTCATAACAGAATTCCTTCCATTTCAGCTTGGAACATCGTCTATTTTTTGCAGTTTCAATCTAGTTCTGAAAACTAATCTTTTCTAGATCTCACAAAGGCTGGCAACAAGACGACTTTGTGAACATAAATAGCACCTGATAAATGCAAGTATTCATACATTCATGCATTCAAACACAGACCCATGACTCCAATGACTTGGGAGATGGATCTAAATGTCAGTCCTCTTGATGCTGCACCTCTCAGAAACACAAGTTCAAATACTATTTCCCTTCGGAACGTCCTTTAGATGAAAAAGTGCCTGTGCTTGCTTGTTTAGTTTATTACTTGAAAAGTGCACAAAGAAATACCATAAAACAGCTTCTAGCTACGAAGTTACTTAGTGAACTATTTAGTCAAATACATTATTGAATTCAAAGTAGGAATTCCAATAATTCTTTCAGATCTCATCCTTTCTTCGGGTTCTCCCTAATAGCATATGTCACAATGCAGCCCTTACAGCATATGTCATAAAAAACAGCTCTATTTACTGAAAAGGTTGTAGACTCCCAATTGTAATGCACTCATTTGGTTCCGACCATGGAGATGACACTAGAGCCGATGTTGGACCTCCTATCCCTTCAGAGAACAGGGCATGCTGTGGAACAAACCCTTAGTCACACCCCATCCTCTGAGGAAATGGGGATGGAGCAAGGTTCCGGTCAGCAGCTGTGCAGCACAGTATTAACTGGAGGGTTCACTTACAAAATATCGAGGTAAAAATTAAAGAAGTAAAAAATATCAATAAAAAATGTAGAATGCAAAAATACTGACTCCCTATACGTAAACAGGTGTGTAAAAAAATATTGAGAAAAAAAAAGTAATGTAAAAAATATGGTTGTACAAAATATCAAATTTGATATATATAATATATAATATAAAATAATAAATATGTAAATAATAAAATTAATATAAAAAGTATATTTAATACTATTAAAAAAGATACAATAAATACACTTTAAAAAAGTTCAACCCGTCATACATAATAATTCATAACCATTTACTCTGAAACAATTAATAAACTATTAATTTAAATTTCTTTTATAATTTTAAAATTACATAAAAATGTACATATATATATATATATGAACGCTACAACTTGCCCTGTGCAATGAGACGCACTCCAACACCAACTTGAAGCACAGCTTTTATTCAGGTATAAACAGCCGCGCGCCAGCCGATTCAATCAACAGCTGTTCCCATCAGTCTTCGCCTTACGCGTTTCGAAGGGATATCCTTCTTCTTCAGAGGCGCATGAAGACGGACAATTATTAGCAGTTTCCGGGTTAATTCCACTTAAATAATGCTTGCCACGCCCCTGGATGGGCTGAGATGCATGTGGGGCATTCTGGGAGATAGAGTCCCGATAGATTCCCTGCAGTCCCGGGAACATTGATAACTGTCTCAAACAATACAAGCCCACAGATGGGCCTCCGCTGGCGTGTGCTGTTCTAAATCCTTATCGGTGTTTCCAACATTAGGGCTCGTGACATCGGACCCAGTGGCCCCCTCCTTCAGGGGTGGTGCGTACTCGGCGGCGAGGCCCGCCGCCCAAAATGAACGCTACAACTTACACACGCCAGCGGAGGCCCATCTGTGGGCTTGCATTGTTTGAGACAGTTATCAATGTTCCCGGGACTGCAGGGAATCTTTCGGGACTCTATCTCCAGGAATGCCCCACATGCATCTCAGCCCATCCAGGGGCGTGGCAAGCATTATTTAAGTGGAATTAACCCGGAAACTGCTAATAATTGTCCGTCTTCATGTGCCTCTGAAGAAGAAGGTTATCCCTTCGAAACGCGTAAGGCGAAGACTGATGGGAACAGCTGTTGATTGAATCGGCTGGCTTGCGGCTGTTTATACCTGAATAAAAGCTGTGCTTCAAGTTGGTGTTGGAGTGCGTCTCATTGCACAGGGCAAGTTGTAGCGTTCATATATATATATATATATATATATATATATATATATATATATATATATATATATATATATATATATATATATATATATATGTATATGTATATATATACAGACATATATATTGTCAGATGCCAGGCTTTGGGGCCAAGTCATCACTATGCATAGCCAGCGTGGGCTTAGGCACCTGTTGGAGATTGGGTCCAGGTCTTTCGCCAACCCCCCTGCTGTACACACCCAAAGATTGTGCATAGCAGGTTGACCAGCTGAGCTGTGGCTGGGGGGGGGGCATTGGGGCTGTGCTCCAACCTGTCCATGCTACTAACCTTCCACTGTCCATAGCCAAAGGCTGCATGCCTTGGGGAGTTGGGTGCAGGTCCGGGAAAGAGGACAGGACCTGCAGCCAACCCCCCACTGTGCACAGTTTTGCTCAGCAGGGGTTTAAGCACTGACAGCAGGGTTGGGCAAAGATCATGAAAGGAGGATAAACCCTGTGGCCAACTCCACATTGTGCACTGCCAAAGGTCATGCAGATCTGTGGTTGCGTTGCCTTGGGACCTGGGGTGTGAGGCTTAATCAGAGACCAGGCCCTGCACAACATTTCCCACTGCGCACAGCTGACGGCTGTGCTCAGCAGGGGATTGGGCACTAGCAGCATGATCTGGCAGAGGGCCCGGCAATGGGCTAGGCCCTGCAACAAAATCCTTGCGAAACACGCCAAAGGCTATGTGCAGCATGGGTTGGGCACCCAGGGGGTATGGGTGCAGGGCCTGGTCAGAGGCCAGACCCTATCGCCAATCTCCAACTATGCATAGATGGAGGCTGTGCATAGGGGGTGGGGGTTGTGCTCCTGTGTTGGGTTGGCTGCAGGAACTGGATGGTGGCCAGTCCCTGTGGCAAACCCTCTGCTGCAGAAGGCCAAATGGCCTGCAGAGTGGAGGGTTGGCTGGTCACAGCAGGGTTGGGCATGTGATGCAACAATGGTATTGCCTGAATATGATCAAACAGCACAAGAAATTTACTTAAAAAAAGGTTAAAGTGATGTGATAGTTATGTTTGGCAATAGGATCTTGTTCTATATAAAAAAAACAGAAATTGACAAATAGCTACGGTGAAAGTTAAGTTGTAGTCAATTGATGACTTCTGATACTAATGTCTAAAAACAAATATCCATTAAAATAACCACAAGTTATAGTTTACTGAGCTAACTATAACTTGTGACCCCGTCATACACTCCTTATGCACTCCCGTATGACATCACTCATGGCATATTAAGTGACAGCATTGATGATGTCACTGATGGCATTTCAAATTACATCATTGATAATGTCACTGGTGATATTATACAACAGCTGTGACATTGTGCTATAGGCATTGTGGGCGGGAAGAAATTCAAAAAGCTCTACCTGTGCCCAATTTTTGTTATCACAATCAGTTGATAATGAACATAACACGCAGTACAAATAGCATATCTATATCAGCTCACTGACATTTGGTGGACGCTCACCTCTTTTTACTGTGTGCCAAAGTGGAGCATTAGTTGGAGGGTAAGTGAGTCCTCGCCAAACAATAATGTCACAATTCCATATCAGGTCCAGTTAGGTTTCAATGATTTAAACCTGAGTTCAAACCTTGGTAGCTGTAGCACTGATCAGACTGGCTTTACCTAAGAGAAATGTGTAAAGTATTTATCAGTACCAAAACAGATAAAAAGTAGAAAACATAACACAATTAAAATCTCATTCCAATTTATAAAAATAGAGTAATATTTAAATGAACAAAAAAAGTGTAATATAGGGAACCAGAGATATGATTTTTAGAAGAGTAAAAAAAAAACAACAGTATCAGTACAGAACAATGGGGTTTATACTACAAAAAGAGGCATTTTTAAAATTCTGGTATTCCCTAATCTAATAAACAAAACTGCTCTATACGTTCTTGGGGTCACCCACTTTTAAAAGCTGCAATACCCTCCAGAAAGTGTTCTCTATTTACCTTAATGGGATCACTCTCTTTAATACTTGCCATGATTTTCAAATTTGAGTTGGGTTTGATTGCTATGCATTTGCCACTGAAAATAAACTTTCTGCCATTGGTCAAAGCGCAATCCTCCATAGTTTCATAAAATGCACTACACACATTCATGAGATGAACGAATGGCAGAAAACCTTAGAGCCTTTCTTACAACAGCACCATGAGTTAAACCATGGATTAGTCGGTCACCCATTTATTCTACAATATTCAACAATACATTGAAATCTTCAGGAAAGTTCTGCAAATAAATATCCACACATTTTAAACCTTCTCTTTACAAAGAATTTGTCTATAGCACTGTATGAAAATTATTTAAAATGGACATGTGCCTAGCCATCCAAAGGTGGACAATGTATGTATTGTGAATAGGAGCTTTGGCTATTCGTGCAGATTTTTTGTTTGGCAACAGGCTTTGGTTTTAAGCCAGAACCTACTCAGCAAAGAGTGATCTCAGCGTACTTCTAAAGGGGTCCCTTAGTTAGGACGTAATCCCATCACCCACCGAGGTGGCATACTTCATCATCTGGAATTCTCCTCTTGACGGGAAACCCAAGCCCCACCAAGGGCTACAACCCCCTCACTGTGAGGAAAGAGCACAGGGATGTTTTTATTCCGACATTGTTGAGGATATAATAAATCCTTCAGGCAAGAAGTTACTAAGCTGGTTGGGTAATGGGCGTAGTGCAGAATAAAAATCTGTAATAATGTGAAGAAAGTGATGTTAAAACTAACTACCAGGAGCAAAAAGAACTTTATTGAAATGTTCCTGGTGTTAGAATTAAAAACAGAGCACCTGCAGTTGGAAATTATAACTGCGTGTGGTGGACGTAAAAGGGTCTACATGTCTCAGCCTCACGGACCCTGCAGGGTGTCACGGCTTTTGTCAGGAGCATGAAAAAAAGAAGTATTTGTGCTACTGCACAAAAACAGTGAACTGGTGAATAGAAAAATTATATGGAAAAATTACTAGATACAAAATACAAAGTCAGCAATCCCACTCTTGGTGTATCTGATTTACTGGTCGTACCCATCATTCACGGATAAGAAGCCTCACCTGAACCTGGCAACAGCTCAGGGGAGAGGCACTGCTCTCTCCGTTGGTACCCCGGGCTTTCACAGAGGTGAAACCTGAGTTTGTGGTGAACATCTGTGGGATAGCTGGCAGGGATCAGCAGGTGTTGGGCAGGTGGCAGGGAATGCATCTGAGGGTTAGTGAGGCTGTGGGCTCTCTGAGGAAACCTTTTCTGCCCCAATGGTACTAAAGGATTAGGTAGGGCCAGTCTGTGTCTCTTCTCTCCTCCTCTCTAGATACATTTTTTGAGTCCAGGTCAGTACTCGGTTAAGCTGGTCCTGTGTTTCTGGACTTGAAAAGAATAGGTCGAAAAACAACAGGCAATTCAGAGATATTTAGAGCATTTTTGCCCCAGGGATACAGGTCCTGGCAACTCCAATGAAGGTCTGAAATATTTCTAGGGACAGATTTGTTTATCACAGTGTGCACTTATGGTAAATTCAGACTTCTTTCTAATTTAATGAGCTCTCAAGTCTGCAAGAAGAAGACCAAGGCTCAGATAGGAGAATCATACTACAGTGGTGACTATCTATCTATCTATCTATCTATCTATCTATCTATCTATCTATCTATCTATCTATCTATCTATCTATCTATCTATCTATCTATCTATCTATCTATCTATCTATCTATCTATCTATCTATCTATCTATCTATCTATCTATCTATCTATCTATCTATCTATCTATCTATCTATCTTACACATAAAGATCCTGCCTCCGTTTATTCATATTTTTTACTTTCCAGAGAAGACACTACATCTATGACTATCTAAAAACCATAATGGCGTCCACATGTCTTACAGCAGGACAGAACAAGAGGCACAACTTATAGCTCCATGTCAGCATCAGCAATAAATTGACCTGAAGCTATCAATTTGAAAGGTTTCAATAATGAAGAAGTAATAGGAAGTAAAAAGTCTGGGGTGTGTGAGTAGTTCTTTCATTCTGGAGTAAGAAGAATGCAAATGGCCAGAAAGTGGCTTTTAAAGTCTGAGACCAGGCAAAAAGCAGGAAAATATTTTTTTGCACTACTACCCTCTCCCACCACTCAGGATTGCGGCATGATATCATCCATGAAGGGATACAAAGCCGTAAGCAAATAAATAAAGAAAGGTAATAAGTAGTCAGGGACTAACCACTACTCCGTAAGAGACCAAGCAGTAGGAAGCCTCTGAAATGTTTGGGATGGCACTGAGTGCAAAACAAACCCCTCACTCACTTTCAACAAAAGCTACTCAAAGACCACAGCAGAGAGTTTCATAGGTACGTTTTTTTTCCCTTCTTTGCTGTTTTCATACATTTATGCCTTCCAGTTACCGCAGTTATTTTCTTTTTTTTTTGTTTGAAATGCTTTATTTGAGAAAATTAGGGAAGAAAAAGAAACAAAGAGATACCAACCAATACAAATAACAATGTCCATATTGAATTAAAAGAACAATAGGTCAATACCATCTAACAAAAGAAGCAAAAAGCATTTTATAAACTTTTTATAGGTAGGAAAGGGAAAAAGAAAGAAAGGAAAAGATAAAAGAAGGAGGGGAAAAGCAAAAGAGAAATAAAGGAGGCATTATAGAAGGAATAGGAAGAGAAAAAGGCAAATAGAATAAGTAGATTGGAAAATCAGGAATAGATTAACATTTGAATGAAGGAGAAAATAGGTAAAATTGAAAAGTATGAAAAAAAAAAGTATGAAAAAGGAGGACAGAGCAAGAGTCACTCATGGAGGTTTAAAGTTCTCAGAGGATAAATGTGAGGTATGTTTCAAAGCCATGCGATCTAGAAATGTTGTGAGAGGCAACCAAAATAAATCTCTATTAAGAGTGGGAGTGGAGGAAGCGGCAAAGCGCACATCAAGCCTATGATGATGACAGAGAGAGTTTCACCAGCATTGTATAGAAAGTTTGTTGAGATCTTTCCAGTTAAAAGATATGTGTTGGAATGCCAGAGCAAGCATAAGGTCTAATAGGCCAGAGGAGCATAAGGGAATATCCAAGGTATCAGAGAGACTACCTAAAAAGAGAAGAGGGATAGAATAGGGAATGGATATAGAAAAAAGGCGAGAAATATCGGACCAAACCTCACTCCACAGTGTAACAACAGGAGGACAGAGAAAGACAAGATGAAGAAGATCAGCATTAGGGGAGCCACAGGTCCAACAATTAGAATCTTTAACAAGAGAAAAGCGAGAAATAGAAACAGGAGAGAGATACAATCTGTGATATAGAAAGAACATAGATTGGGTCAGGGAAGCAGAGCGAGAAATTTTTAAAGATCTGGACCAAATTTTATCCCAAAGAGCAACCGACCAGCCACTGCCCAGGTCTGACTCCCAAACACATTCCAATTTAGATTTAGGACGGTTTGGATTAGGTGAAGAGAAAAATGTATAAATAAGAGAAGCTTTGGGAAGGGTAAACAAAATTTGAAGCAGGGGAGATTGGGATATAGGAGATGATGACGAGGGAAAGGAATAATAAACATCAAGGATAAAAGCCATGAGAACAGTGAATTTGTATAAAAAGGATTGAGGACAATGAAATAAGAGTCGAAATCGGGGAAAAGAGCATGGGAGAAGGCCATCAAAGAGTTGCTTAACCCATACCAGACCTTTTGATCTCCAAGAGGTCCAACAGATAGGTTGATTATTTAGGAGAATAAGTGAGTTATACCAAATAGGGGACTCTAAAAAGGATTCACGAGTGATTGGAGTAGGACGGACCAAAGAGTGTAGAAGAGAAGAAGTAGATCTGAATAAGGGGAGAGAAGCGGATAAGTTCTTGGCCGAGAAATGTATGACTTCAAGGAGAGAAAACGGAGATAGCAATGAACGCTCAATAGAGAGCCAAAGTGGAGCAAAAGGAGAAGGTTCTGAAGTAAGCCAATTAGAGGCCTGACGGAGAGAAAAGGACTTATGATAGAGACGAAAATCTGGGAAATTGACTTTGATTTTGGTTTTCGAAGAGCAGCCAAGGCAACCCTGGATTTTTTATGATTCCATAGGAACCTGGAAAGACAGGAATCAATGCGTTTGAAATGAGTATCCGGAATGTGCACAGGGAGCATGGAAAAAACATATATAAGAATAGGGGATATCATCATTTTAATCGAATCAAGCCGACCCCACCATGAAAGAAAAAGAGGATTCCAAGAGGATAAAAGTTTTTCAATACGGGAGAGAACAATAGACATATTCAACTGAATGGATGAGGAAATAGAGTTAGAAAACCATATTCCGAGATAGTTAATTTTAGAGGAATTCCATGAGAAACCAGTAGAGGAGAACTGATGAGGCAGACAGAATTTTGTAAGAGGGAGAATCTCCGTTTTGTCAGAATTGATCTTATAACCAGAAACTTGTGAAAAGGAATTACATTCAAGTAATAGGGCAGGAATAGATTTTCCAGGATCAGAAATAAATAAGAGAATATCATCTGCATAAGCAGAGAGTTTCAAATTAGTCTTGCCATAAGGAAAACCAGAAATAGATACATTATTCCGAATAGATGTAAGAAATGGCTCAAGGGCGAGAACAAAAAGTAGTGGAGATAAAGGACAGCCTTGGCGAACACCGCGTTGGAGAGGAAAGTAAGGGGACAAATGACCATTAACTAAAACAGATGCTTTGGGGGCTGAGTAAAGTAAAGAAATGAGAGAGATGAAATTAGGACCAAAGCCATGCCAGCGCAAAGCAGCGAACAGAAAGGACCAATCCACTCTGTCAAACGCCTTCTCAGCATCGACAGAAATAGCAGCTAGAGGGAAGGAAAGAGATGCGACATTATTTAAAACACTGAGGAAAAGGCGAGAGTTGTCCGAGGTAAGTCTGCCTTTAACAAAACCACACTGTTCCTTACCAATGAGATGGGGCAGAAGAGGATCTAAGCGTAAAGCGAGCAGTTTAGCAAATAATTTATAGTCCACATTAACTAAAGAAATCGGTCGGTAATTCTTACAGAATTGAGGGTCGCGACCTTCCTTGGGGATAAGGCAAATTGTGGCCTCATGGAAAGTACCAGCCGCAGAGCCGGAAAAAAAGAAGGATTGGAAAAGTGTGAGAAGTTTAGGGAGCAGAAGATAGGAAAAGTGCATGTAGAATTCAACAGAGAAGCCATCAGGTCCCGGCGATTTGCCTTTAGTAAGAGTCTTTAAGGCGCTATCCAGTTCAGTAATGGAGAGATCGTGCTCAAGGCCAAGAAAATTGAGATGAGAGGTGGAGGGGGTAAGGAGTCTTTCAAAATAGGAATGAATAAGAGAAGTGGAGGGAGGAGATTCAGGAGAATAAAGAGACTGATAGAAAAGCTGGAACTGGGTAAGTATATCCTGTTCTTTGTGTAAAAGAAGATTATCTGTAGAGTAAATAGAGTCTATAGAAGTACGTTCTTTACGGGATTTGAGATAATTAGCTAAAAGTTTACCCGATTTATTGCGACCCCCATAGTAACGAGCACTGCTCCGAAGTAAGATTGAAGAGGCATTATCGGTAGTGGTTTTATTAAACTCAAGTTTAGCACGTATTAGATCCGGCAAAACAGAATTGTTAGAGGAAGTATAGAATTTGTGCTCTAAGGATTTAATATGAGCCAACAAGTCTTTCTGTTTATTAAGAAAGTGCTTCTTTTTTTTGGAGACAAAGTCAATTACAAAACCACGTGCGGTTGCCTTAAAAGAATCCCAAATAACATGGGGAGCTAGAGAGGGGTCAGAATTAAGTAAAAAGAATTCTTTGGCAAAGGAGAGAAAAGAAGAAGAGAAAAGAGGATCCGTAAGAAGAGAGTTATTAAATCGCCAGCGAGAAGACCTGGGATGTGGAGGAAGAATATCAAGGATCGTGACAATAGGGGCATGGTCTGAAATAACTATGGGTTCGATAGAAGAAGATAGGAGGTTCTGGGAGAGGGGTTGAGAAAGAAAGATGTAATCAAGTCGAGAAAGAGAGGCATGAGGGGGTGAGAAGAAGGAATAGTCTAGAGTGTCAGGATGTGAAAGCCTCCATGAGTCAATGAGGTGCGACTTAGAAATGGTATCGAGAAATTGTGTATGTAATTTGTGAGGTATAAAGCGAGCAGAAGATTTGCGATCAAGAAACGGATCAACAATCTGGTTACAATCACCTCCTAAAATAAACATGCTATCACTATGCTGAAAACATTTCGAGGTAAATAAAGGCCAAAAATTGCAATCAGGGTGAGTAGGGCCATAGACATTGAAAACAGTTAAAGATATAGAATTTATCAATAACTTAACTAGTACCCATCGGCCCTCAGTGTCGGTATCTTGGGAAACAACTTTACATTTTAGTTTCTTGTGACATAAAATAGCAACACCATTCTTTTTATTAGATGAAGGGGAGAATAAGACCATACCCGCCCAGCCTCTTTTCAACTTAAGCAATTCAGCTTCAGTAAGATGTGTTTCCTCTAAAAGGACTAAATCAGGATTATAAGAAGCTAGGTGGGAAAGGATTCTCTGTCGCTTAATCGGATTAATAAAATCTTTTACATTCCATGAAATAACTTTGAAAGTAAAAACAGCACAATTGTAAGCAAAAGGGAAAAGCCATATAAACAAGAGAGAAGAGAAGAATGCCAACTAATACATGAGAAGAAAGAACGAGAAAAAAGAGAATCAAAAGGTGTATTAAAGAAAAAGGATGAGAAAAGAGATAAAACAATAGGTCAAATAGAGGAGAGACAAAAATAAATAACAAGGGGAGCGAAAGAAAAAGGAAAGAAGGGGAAGGGCAAGAGAAAGAAAGTATGAGAAAAGACAGTACATATCCAAAAGGAACGACTGAGAGAGACATACCTGAAGGGGGAAAGGAGAGGATATTGGGGTAGCGGAAGGATTCGACAAGAATGACCTCCCAAAACCGGGAGAACAAGCTGCACCAGGACGGAAGGTAGGTAAGACGCACCATGTGGGATGAAGAGGAAAACATCAGTCAATCTAGGTAAGAAGAGAAGATAATGCAAACCATTATACAGACAATTGTACAAAACAATATAGAGATACAAGATACATAAGGAAGAAGTCACAATCCAAAAACCGATAAGAACAACAACAAAAGTGACAAACAGATGTCAATACAAGTATATCATCCGGAAAACCTGGAAGAAAAGAGAGAAAGTGAATAATCAGCCATTAGCAGAATTGGAAGTATCCATGCCAGCATTAGTATGGATATGAATGAAGTTTTTGAGTTCAGCAGGGTCTTGAAAAGTCCAGGTATGATTTTGATGGGTCACCTTGAAGAGACAAGGATGGAATAAACCATACCTCGCACCAAGAGAACATAGAGGAGCCCGAAGATTCAAAAACTCTTTCCTTCTTGCAGCAGTAGCATTAGAGACATCTTGAGATAGAAATACCCTCTGGCCCATCCAGGAAACTTGGCGTTTAGATCGAGCTGAAGAGAGGACCAGAAGGAGATCAGTAAACTTCAAAAAAAGGATTATGACACCTCGTGGTTTAGTTGAAGTCGAAGAGCGGGGACCAAGTCTGTGGGCTCTCTGGATGCTTAGAGAAGTAGTGGATCATCTCCCTCCAAAGATTCCGGCAGACCATAAATACGCAGGTTGTTCCTCCTATTTCTGTTTTCCAAGTCATCAGTATGTTGTTGAAGTGTGAGAACAGTCTTTTCCAGTGAGGAAATGCGTTGAGAGTTAGTATGAATCTCCGTAACCTGTTGTTCCATGGAGGATACACGGGTATCCATAATTGCCCATTTTGCTTCAAAAAGATGCATCTTCGTGTTGGTCTCCTCCACAAACGGGCGCAAAGCGCGAATCTCTTCCAGCAATAACTCCATAGATATAGGAGATGGCGGCTTATCAGGAGGAGGGGAGTCCTGCTTCAAGCGTTTAGACGATGTAGTAACAGGAGAAGCTTTGTTTACAGCAGGTTGTGGTGGAGAGGAACGGTTGGGAGCCGCTGCCGCCATTTGATCTGTAGGAGAAGAGTGATCCGCTGGTGAAGGGGAAGAAGAGGAGGGCGCAGGGGAGGCCTTCGAGGGCACAAAAACGAACTTTGGATTACGTAATTTGCCCATAAAGACCTAAACGTGCAAAAAATAAAATGAGGAAAAGCAAAATCTACTGGAACAGCGAGTTCCAAAAACCAGAGATCCAGGATAGTCCAAAAATGTTCAGAAATGTTCAATAATGTTCAATAGTGTTCAATGAAGAAGCGTGGAGACCAGCGAAAACCAATAAAACAGCACCCTGAGGCAACCATTCTCCCGGTATATCATTGTGCCCCAACCGACGATGAAATCCTCCTGTAGAAAATATCAAGGTGACCTGAGGGCAACTGGGGCATGTAGATGATAATCTAGCAGTTGACAGGTAGAAATAAACCCGTTTAACCTAGTCTCAAGAGCTGTTAATCGTAATAGTAGTAGTAGGCAGTGGTTTAACACATCCTGCAGCATAAACCCACAGAGCAAAGAGCATCAGGAACAATGCCAGGTCAATTGTGGAGGGTAAAAAGAGAAAAAACTATTCCTGACGGATCACCAATGGTTAGTAAGAAATACTGCATTGACAGAGCACTCATGAGGTAACTGCCGCTTAAAAGAAACGAATGGGCTAGGACGCTTCTGTATAAACATGGAGAGAAGCAAGAGTTACATTGAGGCAGGAGCAGCAAAAAGCAAGGGAAGAGCCATTAAGCATTGACCAATGTTCACATGAGGAGAAGAAGTGCGCACATACCAGCCTCGCGCGAGCGTCGTGCTGGTCTCAAAATGGCGGTCGCGCTGAGGGGCTCACAGAATGTGTCGAAAACGGGGGATTTTCACCAAAAAAGTCGAGCCTGGCAGTCACATTGGCAGGAGACGATGTTCCGATCGCTGAAACCGGCAGAAATGTGCTGAAACGGCTGGAAGAACTCCGTGAATCAAAGTAAGGCCCGTCGCGGCGCAGCGGAGCTCCGAGGTCAGGCGGCCATCTTGCTCGGCGTCCAAACCACGCCCCCCCGCAGTTATTTTCTGATTTTGTATCTTCAAAAGGATTTTAAAGAATAATAAGAAAAGTAAATTAAAAAAACACAAAAATACATAATAAAGGTTCTTTCTATAAGCCTCATTTTACTGTCAAAACGTAGAACAATTATTTTAAACATCATAGTGCTCATTGTCTGCAATCAGTTACATTTTGATTATATATTTGATATATAAATAAAGCCAGCATGAGATAGGTAACGAAAATAGGATACTAGGTGCACTGATAGGCTGATGGTGGGACATAGATCTACATCTAGTATATATTGGCCAATAGCTGCTGTGCACATAACGAGGTTTAAGTAACCTTGTTAAAGGAAAACTCTAGTTATCCTGTAAATAAAACCTTACTTTATGTTTAACAAACACCTCTGAAAGGCTCTTAAAACCACAACAGTCCTGTTGTGGCTATGAAATGAAACAACCCTGAACTAGCCATTTTTGGTTAGTTACACAAACGATAACACCCACACCTGCCGTGAATATCATTCCTTGCTCACCAAAACAAATGTATTACGTACTGCTTGTTCCATACTGACTGGATTGTAATGCTGTTATCATCAAACATTGAGTAATGTACTCCTGTGACTAGTTTTAGGCTCTGGCTTCTCAATTATGGGGAATGGTGGGCAACATGAAGGAACATATATTAATAACCTTTCACTTATTGTGAGCATAATACTATTACTTTTCAGTAGTCCTTGCCTGCTTAGCTTATGATTAAATTAAGCATCTGTTGATGACCTCGGAAAGAACCAGCAATTCACCCCAGATGTCAGAGCAACAATAGTCGACACAAGTACAGAACACCAAAAAGAAGCAGAGTTCACAGAAAGATGAAACAATTCTTTAGGGCAAACACATTCTCAGAAGGGGAAACTGTAAGAGTGGGAAGGGAAACAGCAAACATTTACAGCGATGCTTATGATGTACACCTAATGGCTACAGAGATATGTACAACCAGAGGTTTCATGGACAATTCCTTTATTCTGCTGTCTGTAGGTAAGCTAAACTGGAAGAACCTGCTTGGCTTTTCCTGTTCTTCCATTGGCCTTACACTTCTCACAACCTCACCTACCACCATCTCCTCCGTAATTGCAATGATCATATATTTTGTACTTATAATCTCCGTTCAAAAGAAGTACTTCAAGGATTACAATGAAAGATTTTATGCTGTGTACTTTTTAGTATTTTTAATTTGAAATATGGATGAATGCTGAATATGAACTAGTGATATATAATGGTATGTACATTTATCAATGAAATATTAAGTATAGTGCAAAATTATAAATAATCAAGGACTGGGAATATTCTAGATGGAAAGCTGAAGGAGAATAGCATATCAACATGAAGTGTCTTTCATATAATGCCAGTATATGAAGTACCAGAATCAAAACCTGAAATTATATGAAACTATTTTATCTGAAAGTATTTTAATATAAATACCCTATAAAGGTCAAAATTATTTGGCTATAAAGTCAGAAAACAGCTTTACCATGAAAATACCTACTTCAAGGAGCACATGGAAAAGATTAGCATTGTTTGCATTTTAATACTGATACATATTAAATATTTGATTAAATATTAGATATTGATTATTGTAGAAAATAATAATTTTATTAGGAATTGAGAATATTCTAGAAGTAAAACTGAACTAATACATGGGGTTCCAGTTAAAGGATAATACAATCAGGCAACTACATGTGGCTGGACAAAATATAGACAAATCAATTGTACACTTAATTCCACTCATCCTCTTTTAATATGATAAACATTTTGATATATTATTCAAGCAGCAAACAGAATATTGAAAACAATTAGACTATATACAACAAAACATTTAGAGCAGATTTATGACCATGATACATTGGTACAATTATAAAGATGGTATTGGAAAAAACTGAGAAATGCTTTAGAGTATCCCACCTTTAGAATAAATACTGAATATCCGGGCTTTAGATAAAATCATAGTTACATGTTTCATTTTCTTTATGATTCAGAAATATCCATTTGTTTTATTTTGTTGCACACAACAAAATGTGGATGAAAATACATATATATAAATCAATTGGAGGGAGAAAGAAGGGTTTGTGACACACTCAGCTTCTCGCCATCATCCACAGGAGCACCATCCGTCTCACGACCAGCACCATCCGTCTCACGACCAGCACCGACAACTCCCTGACCACCGCCGAACACCTGCATTTCCAGATCCACACCAACCCGAACACCACCCTCAGAGGCACCCTGATCTACCGACCCCCTGGACCACGCACACAATTCAGCGAGGACATCGCCGACTTCGTCAGCCCGCATGCCCTCCCCTCCGCTGACTACATCCTCCTGGGAGACCTCAACTTCCATCTGGAGAACAACAACGACCGCAACACCAGCACCCTGCTCGCCAACCTCGCCAACCTGGGACTCAAGCAACTGGTGTCCACCCCCACCCACCTCGCCGGACACACACTCGACGCTGTCTTCTCATCCAGCAAGGACATCGACTTCAGCCACGCCACAGAGCTTCAATGGACGGACCACAGCTGCGTCCACTTCACCTTCAAGAAAACAACGACCCACCACCACCAGCAACAGGCCGCCCGCAGAAGCTGGAACAAGATCACAGCAGACCAGCTCGCCACCTCCCTGAGCCAGCACCCTCCTGCCAGCTCAGCGAACCCCAGCCAGGCCGCCGACAACCTCACGAAGTGGATCAGCAACTGCGCGGACGAACTCGCCCCACTGAGGACCCCGCCCAGCAGACCCGGCAGCAAGAAAGCCCCATGGTTCACCGACGAACTCAAGAGCTCCAAGAAGAACTGCCGAGCCCTCGAGAAAGTCTGGAGAAGGGAACCGACACCGGACAACAGGACCTCCTTCAAACTTGCCACCCGGAAACACCACCAGCTGATCCGCGCCGCCAAGAAAACAGCATTCAAGGACCGGTTGGACAACAACGCACACAACTGCAAGGAACTCTTCAACATCGTCAAAGAGCTTTCCAACCCCAGCGCAGGAAACAACGACATCACCCCATCGCAAGACCTCTGCAACTCCCTGGCTTCATACTTCCACAACAAGATCGCGGACATACACAACAGCTTCAACAACCAACCAACGCACACCATGACCGAACAACCACCCCCCACCACCACCCTCCACGCCTGGACCCCGATCAGCACCGAAGACACCATCCGCACGATGAACTCCATCCACTCCGGATCACCGACCGACCCCTGCCCTCACCACGTCTTCAACAAGGCCGACGCTGTCATCGCACCCCACCTGCGTGACATCATCAACACATCCTTCGACACCACCATCTTCCCCGAGAGCTGGAAACACGCCGAACTGAGCGCTCTACTCAAGAAACCAACAGCGGACCCCACCGACCTCAAGAATTACCGCCCCATCTCGCTCCTCCCGTTTCCAGCCAAAGTCATCGAGAAGACCGTCAACAAGCAGATGGCCGCTTTCCTCGAGACGAACGGATCCCTCGACCCCTCACAGTCCGGCTTCCGAGCCAACCACAGCACCGAGACCGCCCTCATCGCCGCCACCGATGACATCCGAGCCCTGATGGACAACGGAGAAACAGCGGCCCTCATCCTCCTGGACCTCTCCGCGGCATTCGACACGGTCTGCCACCGCACCCTAGTACGGCGCCTCAGCAACGTCGGAATCCAGGACAAGGCGCTGGAATGGATCATCTCCTTCCTCGACGGGAGAACACAGAGAGTCCGCCTACCACCGTACAAGTCAGAGGCCACCGAAGTCATCTGCGGCGTCCCCCAAGGATCATCTCTGAGCCCCACCCTCTTCAACGTCTACATGAGCCCCCTCGCGGCCATCGTACGCAAACACAACCTCAGCATAATCTCCTACGCCGACGACACCCAGCTGATCCTCTCCCTGACCAACGACCCCGCCGCCGCCAGAGCCAACCTGCACGAAGGGATGAAAGAGGTAGCCGAGTGGATGACGACCAGCCGCCTGAAACTGAACTCGGACAAGACGGAGGTCCTCATCCTGGGCTCCTCTCCCTCCGCCTGGGACGACTCCTGGTGGCCTCCCGCCCTGGGCGCCGCACCCAAACCGACAGACCATGCACGCAACCTGGGCTTCATCCTGGACTCCTCCCTCTCCATGACCAGGCAAGTCAACAACGTCTCCTCGGCATGCTTCAACATCCTACGCATGCTACGGAAGATCTTCTGGTGGATCCCCACCGAGACCAGGAAGACCGTCACCCAGGCCCTCGTCACCAGCCGACTGGACTACGGCAACGCCCTCTACGCCGGTACCACCGCCAAGCTCCAGAAGAGACTCCAGCGGATGCAGAACGCCTCAGCCAGACTCATCCTCGACATCCCACGAACCAGCCACATCTCCGGACATCTGAGAGACCTTCACTGGCTCCCCGTCAACAAAAGAATCACCTTCCGCCTCCTCACCCACGCACACAAAGCCCTACACGACCAAGGCCCGAGCTACCTCAACAGCCGGATCAACTTCTACGCTCCCAAACGCCACCTCCGATCAGCCAACCACGCCCTCGCCGCCGTCCCCCGCATCCGAAGAGCGACTACAGGAGGTAGGTCCTTCTCCTACCTGGCCGCCAAGACCTGGAACTCCCTCCCGACCGACCTGCGCCTGACCCAAGACCACCTCTCCTTCAGGAAGAAGCTGAAGACCTGGCTGTTCGAGCAGTAGCGGCTCCCCCCCCCCCCAGCGCCTTGAGACCCTACGGGTATGTAGCGCGCTTTATAAGTGTCACTGATTGATTGATTGATTGATTTTTCTCAAATGTCAAAATATCAGGTAGAGAGTGGATCTCTGGTCCTGAAAGAACCAGGGTAAAAATACACAGTACAAAGAACTGTTAAGAAACCCTCAATCACGTTTTTGCAGGTGGAATACAGCGGTATATTTTGATTGTCCACTCTGTGCTGAACAACGTGACAGCATCATCATCTGGTTAATGAGTGCTTCCTCCACCCGGAGGTTTTTCCTCTGGTTTTTTCAGTAGTGATCGTAGAAAAGTGTTGGTGTGTGGTGAAGTGATTTATAGTGAATAAAGATTAAGAAACTTGTAAAACCAGTATGTTATTTTAATAAAACTGGGTTCGAGTTGGCTAAAAAAGCTTTCCGTGCACAAGTCAGACAAATTAAGGTCTGGTGCACTATAAAAATATGTCCATAAAAGAGGTCGACATGTTTCAGCCCTCTCTAGTGCCCCGAAGGGTCAAGTGGGCTTTCATCAGGACCTTATCTGAGTGAAGGGGACACTAATATTGATAGGTGTCCTGGTGAGAAAAATGGAAAAGATTGTTCCACAAAAATGTTCGACTTGAACCTTGTATCCTCTAGTCGAGGGTTACATCGGGTAAAGAGGTCGTTCCCGCTCTTTGTGACGGGAATACGCGGCTTGTTCTGTCGCTGCCTCTTCTTACCCAGTGATGATGCTGTCACGTTGTTAAGCACAGAGCGGAGAATCAAAATATACCGCTGTATTCCACCTGCAAAAACGTGATTGAGGGTTTCTTAACAGTACTTTGTACTGTGTATGTTTACCCTGGTTCTTTCAGGACCAGTGATCCACTCTCTACCTGATGAAAATACATAAACAACTCAAACATCTTCAGAAGACCAATTTAGCCACAATGCTGGAATTAGTTTGATCTGAAATAGACTCCAGCGAGGCACTATGCAAGCTCCACACAAGATGGCCACTGGACTTCAATCCTCCCAAGCAGCTCATACGAACTGGCGGGGACATGTAATTCCTCCCTATTGACTTCTCCTCCCTCAAATGGATTTTGACATAGGAAGATGGGTACCACCTTTTTAGACAATTTTCATACCTTTTGCGTGCAGCGTAAGCAATTTATATCTCATGCTGCACTGCACACGACAGGATGTGCTGCCATTTAAGGCCCTCATGTTCTCCTGAGAGAAATTATATGTTATAGCACGGATGCTGGAGGCACCTATTTTCTTATCGTGCACAGTACCACAGCAAGGATTCGGACACAGTAATGGACTTCTATGCTATTTTCATGGAATATCTAGTTTTTACCTGATTTCTCCTGCAGCTGCCTGTTTCTCCTCAGTAGTGCATTTTCCTAACCCTAAGCTCAGTCATGCTGTTTGTTTTTCACTGCCAAATGGGCTACTTCTTTTACCCTCTTGATTACTATATCCTACGGCAGGCTCGGCGTAAGTCTTCTAATCTATCTGGTCATGCTGTTTTTAGCCACGTAGTAGGTCTTTTCACAGGGGTCAATACTAAAAAAACATCTTTTTTTCCTATGTTCACAAGTTTATGAACAAGTTTGGCAATTCTACCTTTCTTTATGGGCAGGTCTTTGAAGCAAAAAGAAAAGGCCACACCTCTTCCATCCTCCACCAAACTCATCATATATCACAAACGTCGCAAGCGTGACCTTGTCTCTGAGAACATCTTAGGCCTTATGGAGGGCACTAGTGACTTAGGAATGGAGAGTACTTCATCAGCCTCTGAAGCTATAACAATTAAACTATCTGTTTCACTTAAAAAACATAATAAAGTCTTGAAAGTCACTACCTCATCTCACCTCGGAAGATGTCATGGAAGAAATTAGAGCCTTAAAACCTTTTGTGGTGAAAACTAACGCTTCCCTTTTACATATCAAGGAGAAATGGTCTACTCATGACCAACGTATCACAGCTATTGAGGAGCATATTAGTGATGTGGATGCATCTATCTCAGATGTAGCTCAGCTGAGAAAGGAAATCAAACTACTCAAAAGGACTACAGAAGATTTAGAAAACTGGAATCTGAGAAATAATTTGCGGCTTTATGATATTTCGGCAAACTCAGAGAGCCCCATAATGATCTCCTTTTTGCAAAAGGCTATACCCTCCATTGTGCATCTACAAGAGCACAGCCCAATTAATATGTAAAGAGCTCATCACCGGGGCCCCAAACCATCTGCCACAGCTCCTGCTACTTGACCAAGAAGCATTATTATTCTTTTCTTGCAGTACACTGACTTAATGCACATTATCTCTGCAGCCAAACAAGTGGGATCCCTGCAGTGGTCTGGACAAAAGGTCTATTTCTCACAGGGCGTCTCCAATGCATCAGCTGCCAGAAGAAGTGCTTCCTCGAATTTTATCCACAACCTTGGTCCATGAATATTAGATATAGTTTAGTTCAGCTTTGCTTTTTTTAAATTACTTTGAAGGAGAACTCCAACACTTTTGAGGACCCAGTATAACTGCAGGACTTCCTTTGCCAATATATGCATGAGAATATAGCACTACGGCTAAAACATGATTGTTATTTCTGCCTAATAAGCTTGTCTTTATGATTAACCTATTTCTCTTTTTAATTTAGGTACTCTCTTTTCTCCAAATAAACTCCCCATTTAACTTCCCTGTTTTTCCACCTTTCTTTTTCAGCATCAGACTGTTATATGGAGTATTTCATCTGTCCGAGTCCTCACTGTTCTAGTGTTGATGTGTACTGCTCTCGCTGACTCCTACCCCTGTAGTCACTGGCCGGTTTTCTGTGAGGCTATTTATCCTCCTGTTTTTACCTCCCTAGTAAGTGCTTTACATTGCAACATTTCCTCATACACTCATCTCTCTATTTAGGTGCCGATTCCGATCCGGGTCAGAAAGCACTCTGACCGAGCCGGATCCGGAGTGTTTTCTGACCGAGCCGGAGTCCTGCAGTCCGACCCAGCGAGTACGATGCGGCCGTATGCTGCCGGACTCGGTTCGGTCGGATTCCCATTGAAGTCAATGGGAGCTGGTCGTACGACGCCTACATGGGCTCCCATTGACTGAATGGGTACGTCTCGCTCAAGGGCATCCCCTACAGTGTGTACGCGTCGGTGCCATTTGCATCGTACATGCCTGTGTTGGGGGGACCCTTGGGTCTCCCCCTGTGTCCGAGTCATAGGGCTGCGGGTGTCAGGGGGTCCAACGCGGACCCCAAAGGCAACCACCCGGACGTTTTGCGAGACGGACACTCCGGCTCGCACAGGCTGTCCGACGCGTGCATCATACTGGCTCGGTCATAAATCGCATCCATTGCACGCCACGGTTAGCTTACGACCGAGACGTACGGAGCGGTTCGGACCCAGAAACGACTCTGTCAGTGAATTTGACGTAGCTCGCATCGTACTTGCTCGCTCGTACAGCTGTACGAGTCGGGCGGAAAACACGCCTAAAGCTCTTACTTTTTCCTTCCAGATCGCGTTCGGTGCCCTTCCGAGCCGGATCGGAATCGGCCCCTAAGTAGCAATTTATATTTTTCTCAATACTCACTGTGTTTCCCTATCTTGTTTGCCGGGGCCGAATTTGGTCCCATCTTTTTTAGGTACTCTGTACCTTCTTCGTCCTTCAGGATGTTCTTTTTTCAGTAATGATATTATTGCAACCAGTGATCTTTCTTCCTGTGTTTCCTAATTGTTTTCCTTACTTCTCTGGTGTTTTGCACTCATTTCTCTTCCTTATCTATTTCTTCTCATTTCTATCTGTCTTGCCTTCTTCACTTTAGTCGGAACTTCCTCTGTTCAAAAATATGATGCCTATGTATTCTTTTCATGTTTATTGCTGACTTCTTCCCATAGGCCACTTAGAATAACAACTTGGAATCTTAAAGGTTAAAGGTTTGAAAAACCCGAATAAATGCCCACTTGTTCTTTCTCACCTTTCTAAATTGAAATACCAACTTGTGTTACTTAAGGAAATGTATCTTACTGAAGCAGACATTAACAAACTTAAAAAACAAATGGGTGGGTGAACTTTATATCTCCCCTCTGTGCTACATAAAAATGGCGTGGCCACATTGTGTCATAAACGTTTAGCTGTATCACTTACCAAAAAGAATGATTAGCAGGGTGAATGGGTATTACTTCAACTTAAAATTGATCTCACTTTTACGATTGTGAATTTCGATGGTCCAACACACCAAAACCAAACTTTCTAGAGGACTATTTCTGAAAAGGTTGCACAATACTTCCTTCTGGGGGGTGACTGCAATCAAATCATCGATCCCTTCCCCATAAAGCCCATAAAGCATTCAAGCCCACTATCATACACACCTTATCAGACTCCTGGAGACTAGTTCACCCCACCCTCCAGGAATTCTCCTTTTACTCTGCCCCTTACAGTTCCCAATCCAGATTTGACTATGCATTCTTAGGAAAAACCTGACTTAACACCTAACTAACTAGGAGATTGGTTCAATTTTGATCTCGGACCTTGCCCCTGTATGTACTGATCTAGACACTCTTCAAGATAAGACTTTCCTCAATTCCTATGAAGATTTTGTTTATGATTATTTTGAGATCAGTGACACAGGAGAGACCTCTTTTCAATTTGTTTGGGATGCCTAGAAAGCTGCCTCCAAAGGACTATGTTTCCAATAAATGGAAAGCTATGGAAAAAGAATCTGATTCCACTTTAACTAAGATCAAATGATTAGAACACAAATACTATACATTTAATAATTAAAGCTGATTTAGGCGCGCTGGTAGCAGCTAAGAATCAATTTAATAAATCATCTACAGAGAAAGCATGTGGTACACTCCTCAAGATCAAAGATAGATATTATTGAGGTAGAAGCAAAACTGGCACCTTATTAGCTAACTATTCGAAAGTAGGAAGAAAATATCTTCCATTAAATCAATCATCAATCAATCTGGCACTAACCTATTTTGCAATTCGGACATTGCTAAGTTATTTGCTGATAATTGCCAAGTCGTGTATACCGCTGAATACATGCCTTCTGCACAAGTCCACACAGATTGATTTGGTTTCTTTCACAACCCACTACAAGTGGAGGAATTGTTTTTATCAGTCAAATGCCTTCCAATGGTGTAAGCACCAGGTCCAGATGGGTTCAAGGTTGAGTTTTACCTTTATTTTTCAAAATTACTGTTCCCAAAATTATTTAAATGAATGAATCATTTTCTCTCTCTGAACATTCCTCAGGCTTCTTTACAGATGCTATGATTTGTCTTATTCCAAAAAAAAAGATTGTGACCTATCCCAATGAAAGATTTACAGTCCCATATCATTGATAAGCACAGACTGGAAAATGTTCTTAACTCTCAGACTAACCAATGGCATGCCTGATCTAGTTGATCAGGCTAATTTTGTACAAAATAGAACTATAGTAGATAATTTGTGTGTTTGTCTAAATATTCTTAGTAAATCTCTAAATGCAAATATTCCCTGGCGGCAATAGCTTTGGATGCTGAAAATGTTTTCAATGGAGTTAATTGACAGTTCCTAATGCATGCTGTTCGTTGGCCTGGGTTCGGACCAAGATTCCTACAACTAATCTCTTTACTGTATGCAGCACCCTGCTCTTCTGTTGTTGTCAATGGAGTACAATCCCCATACTTCTCTCTTAATAGAGGCACAAGGCAAGGTTGTCCCTTATCGCCCTTGTTATTTATTCTTGCTCTTTAACCCATCCGGATCGATTGAAGCATTCCGATGGAGGGGTCTGGATATAAACTTAATATAAAAAAGTCTAACGTTATGCCTATGTATAAGTTCAGTTTCAAAACTCCTTTTGCTGGTGTGGGCCATCCTGGAACCCTGACAAGATAAAATGTCAAGGGACCTTGCATTGCAATATTCTACACTACAATCTAATATTGACATTCTTCTCTCTAAAATTACTAAACTAACGCCGGGTTGGTCACCATTATTGTTTTCATGGTTGGGCCGACTTGACACTAGGGAATACCTTGATTTCTCTGGCACTGAAAACCATCTTGTATATCATTACAACTTAAACTCATATGGGAATTTGATTTACAACCTAATTGGCCAATACCCATGCGGTACGAAATCTAGGAGAAGATTGACACTACTGCACGCCCAGCCAACCTTACTCAAAAGCTATACTATTTTTATAATAGACTTTTTTTTACACCCCAGAACATCTGTTCAAACTAGTATTGCTCAAAAAGAATACCTGCTGGCATCTGCATTCATATGTTTTTCTATGTTCTAAGCTATCTCAATTCTGGGTGCATGTCTGGACAAGAATAGGTGATATTATTGGCATTAACACTCCATTCTCAGCAGTTGCTTTATTCCTGGGCAGTTTGAACAATCTTTGGTCTCATAATAAAATGATTTGCAAATTCATGGACCTTTTATTCATAATTGGTTTACAGGTGATGACCTCCAATCGGAAATTTACAGACTATATCACACTTCAACAGTGGTGGAACTTGCTTTGTTATAACCATCAATTGGATCTGTATTATTTACATTCTACCACTTTATCTGCCATTGCGATGCATTGTGGGAACCACTTATCTGATTTTTTTCTTCACTTGCAAGTGATACAGCCTAATTAACTACTAAGTTACAGTACTTTGGGCTACCTGCATCAAAATGTAAATTGTGAATACCTAATTGCGAATTCCTGAGAATCGCAATTAGGTAATCACAATTTACAATGCATGAAAATCAAGGAGTTTCAGATTGCGATTCCTAGGGGATCGCAAATTGCTCTACCACATTAATATCAATGAGGAAGTTTGCAATTTGCGACCCCCTAGGAATCACAAAAATCATGGGAATGGTGGCCTGCTGAGGTCAGCAGACCGCCATGTCTGTGATTGTTTTTCAATAAAGTAATTTTTTTTGTTGTAAAACAGCCCGTTTTCCTTCAAGGAAAATTAGATGCTTTACAAAAAGTGAAATTCAAAGTTTTCTTTTAAGTTTTTTAAGACCAGGTAATGGTCTGTGGGACCACTGCCTGCTCATAAAAATGTTTTTAAAACCATTCACTTGAGGCAGTGACTTGCACTGCCTTGCGCTACTTCAGATTTACTGTGCTCTCTGTGGCATAGTAGATCTCACTTCAGGGCTTATGTTGCCTTGTGTGACGGAAAGGCAATGCAAGACCACAGTAAATCTGGGCCAAGGTATCCAGGCCCAATTTGCATCCATGATCCCATATCTTGGGCATTCTAAAATTATCCAGTGTTTGTGGATTTCATAGGAGGAAACCATGGATACAGCAAAATGCAGGAAAATGTTGTTGTTTGTTAGAAAAATATGAAAAACATGCAGTGCACGAAAGAGTACCTTGGCAGTTCGGGTGGACTGTTCCCATGAGGAACAGGGTCAAGACTGATTTGCATATGGCTGGGTCTAAACTGGGGTGGCATGAAGAGCAAACAAACGATGGACTTAACCCAGATCTCTTGACTGGGGGTGAATGTTTTATTTGCTCTGCATTCCGTCCATCATCTGTGTGTCTTTTTCTTTCTCACCCTAAGTGCGCCAGGTATGCCTAGACGTGGGTCGCAGGCTCACTGTGACTCTGGATTCAAGCTAGCCTGGCTGATGAAGGTTGATGCCCTGAAACCTGTCCCAGGATGTTTCCAGTACAGGGAGGACCTTCGTTGGCAGTTTGGACTGGACTATTCCCATGAGGAGCAGGGTCAAGACTGATTTGCATATGGCTGGGTCTAAACTGGGGTGGCATGGTGAGCAAAAGAACAATGGACTTAACACAGATCTCTTGAATGGTTGTGAATGTTTGATTTGCTCTGCATTCCATCCATCATCTGTGTGTCTTTTGCTTCCTCCCCCTAAGTGCACCTGGTATGCCCAAACATGGGTCCTGGGCTCTCTGTGTCACTGGATTCAAGCTAGCCTGGCTCATGAGGGGTGATGCCCCGAAACAAGTCCTAGGATGGTTGTTTCCGATCCAGGGAGGACCTGGCTTGGCAGTTCGGGCTGGATTGTTCCCATTCATGATCACATATAACTGCATTGTACTACTAGATTTTGCTACGAAACAACCACAGAGTCATGTTCCTACACCACACCCTTCAGAATTTATACATCCACCATTAAGCTTCAGCAAGCCTATTATTCGACAGCCACACAAAGACAAACTTATACCAACACAACTACATTAATTCATCCAAATACCAAAAATAGAAGACAGTGACAACAAGCATATTACAGACCCAACATCCCTCATTATATGTCAATATAATAACCATCATACACCCACATAAATACCATTTAACTATTTTAAACACTGTGGTCTATTACTACTTTACTTACTCACAAATGCCATTCACTAATATGCAGGAGGAGCTCTTCTCCTACGTCTGTCCTATCGTTTCTGTGCATAGGTCTCCAACACAAGTGCTGAGACCTCCACATGAAGAGGAATATGTTTTTGTTGTAAATGTGTGGGGCAAGGGTATCGGGAATGGCAGCAAATATGTAGCTATCAACTACAAAATGGGAGGAGTAAAGGAAAAATAAGGATAGAAACGTAAGGCGTAGGCAAAAACAAAAACACACCTACAAAATTCTACGTCAGTTTATATTCATCAAGTAACATCCATGTCTACACCAATAGTACTAAAATATGCTCGAATGTACTTCAGTCAAGTCTTTGAAAATGTTACATGCCATACATGGCCACTCACTGATGCTTCAAGTGAGTCTCATAGAAATCAATTTAGACAAGCAATAGGATTACAAGCACATATCGAAAAACAGGACAAAGAGGAACAATTTGTAATGTTTTAAAAAAAATGTATTTGTCCCCGGATTGCATGCATGCAGGTCCTTCATTCGTAAGGGTATAGTATCATCATAAACGTATCAAAGTGGGTTCCCCCCATTTAATCCCCCTGGAATTTACACTTTTGTACTTGTGGACTTTTACTGTCAGTAAATCTCACCAATTGGGTCTCACTCACAGTGAATCCTGTGGAAATGAACTGAGAGCGCTACCCGCCAATGTATGCTTTTTAAGATAAGGCCTCTGCTGCACAACTAGAGTAAGAGCCTGCAGGCTAGTTACACTTGGACCAATGAGCATAGGAGTGTGCAACATGTGCAGGCTGAGCATGTGAGACTACCATCTAGCTCAGCCCGGTATCTGTACACAGAAATGACCCTTTAGAGATTGATGCTGATCTGGTGTAGACCTTATATTGTGGGTGAGCTTTCATACTGTAGGTCTATAGTGTTTATTGAAAATGCTACGTGCTCACTACTTTACACTTATGGGTAAAATCTGTGCTACCAAGGTTTTGCCATACTGATGCCTGGAGATACCAGTCAGTTATCAATTTGTGGGTAAACATGCACACCAACTGCAGATTCACTGTCACTTTTGTTTAACTAGACTCCCTATGGCAAGTTGAAAATTGCATATTTCCCAGTGTTAGAAATTGGCTTGTTGGTTGACTAGGATGTAAGCCCTGGTCAAGGAGCAGCCACAATCTATTGCAAGGTGAACCACAAAAGGTCACTAAATTAACCTGTGCTTATCCCTTGGTAGCTTGGCACAATAAGCAGTCAGGCTTAACTTAGAGGCAATATGTAAAGTATTATTGCAGCACACAAACAACAATAAAGTAAAAACACAACACAGGAAACATTTGAAACCAATTTAGAAAAATAGAGTACATTTTAATAAATTATTTGAAAACATGGCAAAAATCCAATCAGGAGAAGCAGAGTTATAAATGTTTTAATTTTTCAGTAAAAATGAGCACCTAAAAGATCAAAGCAACGACCGCAGTCATTAAGTCGCACAAGACTGAGTCAAAGTAAATAATATGGCCAAACGCAGTGGAGCACAATTTGGATACCAAAAGTGGATTGGGCCCAATCAGAAACCTATCTTCGGACTTAGAAAAAGTCTTGAGAAAAATGTTCTGAGAAGGTAAATTTCAGCAGGGCATGGCTGCCTGAGTTGTTCAAAGAGAAAGCGTTGCTGGATAGCCTTGGGTAAAAGCTGTGGTGAAAATGGTTACGTTTGGACTGGCAGTCAAAAATCTACAGTGGGACAAGGCATAGGGCTGTGGCCAAAGACAGTTCCATAAGGTCATATACCCCTTTGGTAAAGGACTGCTGAAATGCATTTGCTGCTGTGGAGAAGAATATAGCTGGAGTAGTCACAAAGTCAATTTATTTATACTATTTCTATAGCGCTCTATCACCTAACAGTCATCCTGGTGCTGGACATATCTGTGTCTAGTCAGGGAAACGCACACGTTACCGCACTCAAGCACTCGGGAAGAGCCATGTTTTTAGACTCTTCCTGAAAGGGAGAAGATCCTCCATTTGTTTCAGCTCCCAAGGAAGCTTATTCCATAATCTTGCAGCCGAGGTGCTGAATGCCCTACCTCCAAATTTTAATCTTCTAAATCTTGGCACCTTCACCAGTCTCGCAGAGGCAGAGTGAAGGCTTCTACCCGGAACATACCAAGCAAATTTCTTCCTCATCAGCTTCGGCCCAATGCTGTGCAGAGCCTTGAACAGCACGCAAAGGGATTTAAACTGGACTCTCTGATGTATCGGAAGCCAGTGCAGCTCTTTCAGTGCCATGGTGGTAGATGAACATCTTGCTTTCCCCAAGGCTAGTTTTTCTGCTATTGCTTGGAACCTTTGTAGTCTTTCCATTAGATATCTAGGGGATACCAGCAGTAGAGCATTGCAGTAATCAAGCCTGCTTACAATAGCACATTGTACTATCAGTGCTCTAGCATGTGCAGGTAACAGTGGAAGGATTTTTCGAAGGGCTCTAATGATTGCAAAGCAGCTCCCCACGGTTTTGTTAACCTGTGATTCGAGCGTCAGCTTATTGTTAAACATCACACCCAGGTTTCGAACCTTTTCAACCAGTACCAGTGGACTGGCTGTCGCTAGTGGCCAGAAGTTGGGGGCAAGCACCACCGGAGCCTTTCCCGCTGGGCAGGAGAGAATCTCGTTTTTTTCCAAATTAAATTGTAGTGAATACTTCCTCAGCCACTGAGCAGTGTCTCGATGGCATTCATGAAACACGGCCAGAGGAGTAGACTGTTTTCCCTCTAAAGAGAGAATCAGTTGGGTGTCATCTGCATAATTAATGATATTAATATTATATGATCTTATAATAGCCATTAAAGGTTTCATATAAATATTAATTAAAATTGGGCTGAGCGCTGAGCCCAGAGGAACACCATGCAGCATCTCAGAAAAATCCGACTGATAGGGGGGGAAGAGCCACTGCCTGTCCCCTGTTTGCAAGAAATAACCAAAACCAGCACAAGGCTGTATCTGCAATCCCCACCTCTTTAAGTCTATCCAGCAGAATGGCGTGGTTAACCGTATCGAATGCGGCAGACAAGTCAAGCAGGATTAATATCACGGCTTGACCTCTGTCTGCACGCATACGAAGCTCATCCATCACCATTACTAGCGCAGTCTCTGTACCGTGAGCTGGCCGAAACCCAAACTGCACATCCTCTAGGATTCCATTGGTTTCTAGATGTTTCAATAGAGCTCTACTAACCAGGCGTTCAGCAATTTTTGCTGGGTACAGTAACATAGAGATCAGCCTATAGTTCTTTGGGCAGTCGGGATCCAGTGTTGCCTTTTTTAGATCTAACCGAGGATTCATCTCAAGCAGATAGGGGAGGAGGTTGTTCCCAGTCTCCTCCTGGATCTCAGAGCAGTTTTTAGACAAATATTTTTTAAGTCCCTGCTTCTGTATTTTGGCTACCTGTGCTCTTTTAGCACCACTTCCAAGTAACTAGGACTGGAGGGGCACCACTTGGAGGGTCAGGACTCATTCAGGCTGGGTCCAGGAGCAAGTTCAAGATTGTGAAAGCCGTTTGTGTCACTGTGGCTCTTAACAGGAGGACAGCAAACTAGCCCTTTTGAGTCACACTGGATGCCCGGGACAGTTGAAGATCCAGTCCTTGTCCCTAGGCAGAAGGAATCAGAACAGCGGAACAAACATGGCAGCAATCCAGCAGGTCAGCAATGTTGTAGAGGTGCAGTCCAGCAGAGTGGCAGTCTTTGTAGCTGCACAGCAGTCCTTCTTCCTGGTAGAGTAGCTACAGGTCCAGAAGTATACTGAAGAGTTGGTGTCTAAGGTCCTACTTTTATACCCTGGTGCCCTGGTTCTGGAACGTGAGAGAAGATTCTAGACAGTTGTCATGAAGTGCATGGAATTCTTGACACCCCTGCCCTGGCTCCAAGTTGGCTACGGGTCGTTAGGCCCTTTGTGTGAGGTTAGAACACAGGCTATTCAGTTGCAAGTGGGGCTGTGCTCAACTCTGTGCCACCCATTCCTTCCAGCAGATGTCCCATTCATGCACATCCAATCCCTCTCTCATGTGATTGTCTAGGAGGAATTCACAAATGTTGTCAGTAACACTAAGTCATGTGAACCAGGCCAGGATAAAGGAGTAAAAGGGCTAAGGGAAGGAAAAGTCAACTTTCTAAAAGTGGCATTTTTAAATCCATGATAAAAAAACCTGCCTTTACCATTATCATTACACTTTCATTGACACCAAATAGCTGTCTTCTCCTATTTGAAAATGACAGCTTATTAAATGTAATAAAGAATCCCGATGTTATTGTTATTCACTATCAAGACATGTAAATCTTAAAAGTTTGCGTCCAACCTTTTATTTACACAGCGCCTTCCAATATGGGCTACCTAAGTCTTACCTTAGGGGTGACTTATATGTAATAAAAAGGTAGATTAAGGCTTGGCATGGGCATTTTAATGCCAAATTGATATGGCAGTTTAACACATGCATTCAGGCTGCAATGGCAGGCCTGAGACATGTTTTAAGGGGCCACTTAAGTGGGGGGCACAATAAGTGCTGCAGGTCCACTGATAGCATTTAATTTACAGGCCCTGGATCTGTGGTGTACCACTCTACAAGGGACTTATAGGTAACCAGATATGCCAGACAGGTGGTGCAAGTTTAAAGGAGAGAGCACAAACACTTTAGTGCTAGTTGGCAGTGGTAAAGTGCTCAGAGTCCTAAGGCCAAAAAAAATAAATTCAGCATAAAGTGGAAGGTAAGAGGCAAAATGTTGGAGCTGACCCTGTTGAGAGGGCCAGGCGAAGGGGAAGCCAACCCATTACACTGAGAAAATGGATCGACAATCTTTGTTGTTGTTGTGATTAAAGGAACTTTTAGGGTTCAGTGAATACCCCCCGTATGTCATGAATTACCCCCATAGTGCCAATGCTATCATTTTGCCACAGGTACCCCATTAAGCCAAGAGTTACACTCAATATGCCAGTGTCAGAATACTGTCTGTAAACAGTGAATAACCCATATGTCAAAAATTACATAAAGTACATCAGAGCAAGCGTTTTCTCCGGTTGATCCCCATCCCTAATATGCCATGGTTGTGAATAACTACCTCCAGTATTCCCCTATTTGTTAAGAATTACCTCAATCAACACCAGCATCAATATTTTGCCAGAGGTATCCCCATATGCCAAGAATTGCTTCCCCTATATTCAGGACCTGCATTGTACCATGTGAAGAATTACCTTGAATATGTGGACGAATGTTACCTTGGGTGTCCCAGTAGACAAAGAGTTATCTTGAGTATTGCTATGGCAGCAGACTCAAACACATAAAACACCACAAAAACACAATCTAACTCACCCACACTCTCTTACTCACTCTCACTCATACTCATTACCTATCTCATTCACTCTATCCCCCTCACTCACTCCAACACATTGACACTCTCTCCCTTACCCAGTCTGACTCATACACATCCTCACTCATTGCCCTTGCACACGAACATACCCATACCCTCTCACTCATTGATTCTCACTCTTACTCACAAACACCCTGACGCACATTCACTCTTTCACACCCATTGACTCTTACTCACAACTGTTGGTGTACAGGGTCTCCACTTTAAACTCATGGATCTTGTTAGACCTGGCATCATTGACGCAGTTTCCCCGTGTCTTTCTGCCTCTGCAGCCTGTATTTTAGCTGTGTGCTGGATGTCGTTTTCTTTGCTGGTCAAGATGCTTTGGTCACTCCTGATCAGTAATCAATTTTATAAGAGGGTCAAAAAAAGGGGGACTTGGTTTAAGGACTAATACACCTCCAATCCCAACTAGACATTACAAAAACCAACAGAAGGTGCACAGTCCGTTCAGAACAGAATAGCTAACCAATAGTTATTGTGGAGAAATGCATGAGATCCTACAAGTAGTTGAGACACCGCCTCGCAGGAGGTAAGAGTCCATCAGCCCACCCTTATTGGCGGAGCATCGTCATTTGGAACTCTAAGGAATCACTGTCTGAGCCCGGGGTCGCAGATCACCAAGGACTCTACCTGGTGCACAGGCCAGTGATACCCAGAAAGAAAATGAACTCCTGCCAGGGTGTGTACCCAAAAAATCGAGGGCTCAAGTGATGTGCAGTGCTAGTGAGTGATGTGAAGTTAAAAATGAATACTTGATCAAAAAATGTGTTTAATATGGATCAACCAAGTTTCATATCTAAAAGAACCTATAGTCTGATTTTAATTTTTACAGGCTAATTCTTGGTTCGTATTAAAGTGTGGTCGACATGTTTCAGCCGGAATGGTCACTTGACCCGGCTTTCTTCAGGACCGAAAAACACAATAAAAATGCTACTGCCAAACTAATCACAAAGTGAAAAAATCAAAACCCATGCAAACCAAATGTGAGTGTTGGGTACGATAGTGGCGACTGCCACCCTACCAGACAAAAAGTCTGTGCTTGAGCGTGAGGACAATGTCTTCATTCCTGGAAAAAAGATTTAAACATAAATCATAGGAAATGGACATCATGCACATCAGAACAGAACTACTAGTCGCCATTCGGCAGAGCTATTTCAGCATCGCCCTTATTACAAAAGAAACTCTTAACGATGTTTGTAAACACAATGGTATGTAACTGAAAAAATGAAGAGACTCACCCAGCTTTATGTGGGAGAACCGCCTCACCTCACCCGGCTGACTGCTCGGAGAAGGAGGCACCGCTCTGTTTAAACGTGGAGAAAGAAGCCAGACAGATTGCGAATTGATACCCATCTGCTCAAGACTCAACACACATGCTTTAAACATTTCAAAAAAACCTACACTATTAAAAAGTCCAAGACCTCGAGACTACCTAGGTGTATCATATGTTATTTGATGATATCTATTTACAATCCCCTGTCAAACATCTGGTATAACCAGATCAAAAGTAAAACTACGAATAATTATTACCTATGTGATTAGGGGAGATGTTGTGAATTGGTAAATGGCTTACTAAAACAGAGCTTAGGCCAGATTAAAAGGAAACCATCCTGCAATGAACTGGCTGCTTGCTCCGTTTAGTGGCAGAATGTGTCCACATTTCTTAAAAGACTCAGTCAAGAGTGAAATTACATCAAAAAAAGGAAATTCAACTGTGGCCCAAAACCCTCCAACCTTACCTGTCCGTCGATACCTCTGACTGGCTCACGAGCTGTCTGGGAGGTACCGGCAGGAAGGGGAGGATTCTCTTTATAGCGGTCGCGATTGGCGTCATCGCCTGCAATCAAGGTCAGGTGTGAGTATTAATTGGAAAACACACCGCGAGCGTTTGGACAAAAAAGCGCATGCGCCTTGCTGAGACGCATTACGTCAAAGACTAACAAATATCTCATGCCTAATGCGCAGGCGTCAGTAGTGAACACTACGAGGTTGCGCCGTGTACAAAAAAGCATCTTTTGCTTTGCACGTTGTAATGAAGATAAAGATAAAAGCCTAGATCTAAACCGATCCCTATTCAAGGTGACCATGTGGTGAGAGCAAAGGCGTATGCGATATATAAACAAGGACACAACATGTGTCACGCCTCATGTAAACACTTCGTAAACCTAACGTGCAAGCGCCAATTAGCAGTGTAGTCAAACCACGCATGCGCGATGCAACACGGCATTGTAGTAAGGAATAGGCAGCTTAACCCTTAATGCGGGTCACCATAGCGGGAGGCAGCAACCGTAATGAGGCACTCGAGTTAAAAGTCAGGGGAGGATGAAGTAATGATGACTAAAGTTGGCACGATCCAACCCCTAATTAAGTGCTAATAGGTGGCGCAGTCTTGCATTGGTAATTACAGACTCCCTATCGGGACTGGATTATTAAAGATGATCCAAGGACAAAAAAAGACCACACACGGAAGCAGGTCAGTCGAGAAACATATAGTCCTGCTATGTCCAAAAACCTGAGACTTTGAAAACAGGTGTCATGTCAGAAAGATGTAGCAACCTCATCAGTGTAGATAGTGGCGGGGAGAACCTGCTTAAAGTGCTACTGGGAAATATTTCAATTTGTCCCCTCTAATTCAAGTCTAGTACAATACTGACATGTTGGTTATGACAGCGGGGGGTGAAGTAGTGATGACTAACATTAATAGGCCCCATGCCCAGATTACATGCCAGTCAGTTGTATTCTCATTATGAGACAAACTGTCGTAATCCAGAAAATATCTAAGGACAACAATAGGCCCCGTACAAAAACAGGTGAATATAGAGCCTTATATGTCAGCACAAGGTAGGTGCTGTGGTAAAAACACCTAAGATTCTGTGTGAGGTGTCTTTTGAAAAAAATGTGACAACTATACCTAGGGGTTCCCACTTGGGATTGAATATCTAATCACTCAATATGAGAAATACATCTCGTGATGATCAGAAGCAACAGGAATAAGTCAACTCCCAGGGTTCATTCAAATTCGACCGACCTTCAAGAAAGCAGTTACGCTGACTTAAGTATGAACAGAAGCCCACGGTATGTTGTCATTCAGTCCTTTGGTGTCAGTCTTCAACTTAAAAATCCATCTTTGTTCTTTGGAAAATAAGAACTTAGAGACGTCCGTTATATGCTGGGGAATAAACGGGCGTTCTAGTACGAGCCACCTGAGGTCCTCAGCCTTGTGTTTCTTGGCTAGGAAGTGCTCAGTCAGACAGGTGGATTGTTTCATGCAGCGGATGGTGCTTTTATGCTCACTGATGCGGAGCTTAACTTTGCGTGTAGTGTATCCTATATAATGTAGGGTACATGGACATGTGATTCTGTAAATTACGCATTCCGAATTACAATTCGTGTGGTTACGTAATATCCAGGGACGTTCTGTGCCTATGTCCACTGCAGTGGTCTTGGTGGTCTGGGGACAGACGCTGCACGTGCCACACGGAAAATGGCCTCGAACTGGAGGTAGTGACCACAAGGTGTTGGTCTCACGAGTGGGAAGTGACGGCGGTCTTGTGTGGACCAGGCTGTCGCGCAAACTTGGACCCCTCTTAAATGCAAATAGAGGAGGAAATATGTTGTCAGCCGCTATATTTAGTATCTGCCAATGCTTCCGTACTGTTTTTTGTATGTGATTAGACAAAGTACAGAAGGTAGTAACAAATGTGAGTCTCTCATTGGTGGTCTTGAGCATGTTGGTGTCCAGTAGAGCATCACGATTGTTATTTGATGCCCGTTTCCAGGCTTGTCGCACTAGACGTTTAGGATATTGTCGTGATTGTAATTGTGTGGCTAGTGCTTCAGCATGTTTGTCAAACAGCTGTCTAGTGGAACAGTTTCTGCGAATCCGCAGAAACTGACCAACTGGAAGATTTTCCCGGAGTGCCTTTGGATGATGGCTGTTGAAGGACAACAGGGAATTTTTGGACATAGGTTTTTTGTACAGTTCAGAGCATAATGAATTCTCGTGAACGAAGATAGAGATATCTAAGAAGGCCAACCGATGTTGATTATATTCAATGGTGAAACGCAAATAGGCGTTCTGTTGGTTAAGCCAGGAATGAAAAGCATGAATTTCATCGCTTGTGCCCCGCCATACCACTAAAATGTTGTCTATGTATCTCTTCCACAGCACCAGTTGATGACGATATGGGTTGCTGTGGTTGAGTACATAGTTCTGTTCGAATAGATGGACATAGAGGTTGGCGAGGCTGGGCGCGAAAACACTACCCATAGAGGTGCCAGATGTCTGCCGGTACCTGCCAGACAGCTCGTGAGCCAGTCAGAGGTATCGACGGACAGGTAAGGTTGGAGGGTTTTGGGCCACAGTTGAATTTCCTTTTTTTGATGTAATTTCACTCTTGACTGAGTCTTTTAAGAAATGTGGACACATTCTGCCACTAAACGGAGCAAGCAGCCAGTTCATTGCAGGATGGTTTCCTTTTAATCTGGCCTAAGCTCTGTTTTAGTAAGCCATTTACCAATTCACAACATCTCCCCTAATCACATAGGTAATAATTATTCGTAGTTTTACTTTTGATCTGGTTATACCAGATGTTTGACAGGGGATTGTAAATAGATATCATCAAATAACATATGATACACCTAGGTAGTCTCGAGGTCTTGGACTTTTTAATAGTGTAGGTTTTTTTGAAATGTTTAAAGCATGTGTGTTGAGTCTTGAGCAGATGGGTATCAATTCGCAATCTGTCTGGCTTCTTTCTCCACGTTTAAACAGAGCGGTGCCTCCTTCTCCGAGCAGTCAGCCGGGTGAGGTGAGGCGGTTCTCCCACATAAAGCTGGGTGAGTCTCTTCATTTTTTCAGTTACATACCATTGTGTTTACAAACATCGTTAAGAGTTTCTTTTGTAATAAGGGCGATGCTGAAATAGCTCTGCCGAATGGCGGCTAGTAGTTCTGTTCTGATGTGCATGATGTCCATTTCCTATGATTTATGTTTAAATCTTTTTTCCAGGAATGAAGACATTGTCCTCACGCTCAAGCACGAGACTTTTTGTCTGGTAGGGTGGCAGTCGCCACTATCGTACCCAACACTCACATTTGGTTTGCATGGGTTTTGATTTTTTCACTTTGTGATTAGTTTGGCAGTAGCATTTTTATTGTGTTTTTCGGTCCTGAAGAAAGCCGGGTCAAGTGACCATTCCGGCTGAAACATGTCGACCACACTTTAATACGAACCAAGAATTAGCCTGTAAAAATTAAAATCAGACTATAGGTTCTTTTAGATATGAAACTTGGTTGATCCATATTAAACACATTTTTTGATCAAGTATTCATTTTTAACTTCACATCACTCACTAGCACTGCACATCACTTGAGCCCTCGATTTTTTGGGTACACACCCTGGCAGGAGTTCATTTTCTTTCTGGGTATCACTGGCCTGCGCACCAGGTAGAGTCCTTGGTGATCTGCGACCCCGGGCTCAGACAGTGATTCCTTAGAGTTCCAAATGACGATGCTCCGCGAATAAGGGTGGGCTGATGGACTCTTACCTCCTGTGAGGCGGTGTCTCAACTACTTGTAGGATCTCATGCATTTCTCCACAATAACTATTGGTTAGCTATTCTGTTCTGAACGGACTGTGCACCTTCTGTTGGTTTTTGCACTCCTGATCAGTGCCAAAGTGCAAGTGCTCCCTATGTAAATTGTGTATATGGATTGGTGTTTCCATGATTGGCTTGTTTGACTTAGTACTAGGGGGCAGATTTATGTTTCCTGGCGCATCCCTGCAAATCAGCAAGGATGCGCCAGGAATGATGCGTCACGCAAGTTTACCCTTGCGCCACACAAGATGCGCAGCATTTACAATGCGGCGCATCATGGCGCAGGAATAAACAGATGCGTGACGCATCTGATGGCGTAAGGTTGGCGCAGTGCTTCAGTTGCATCGCAAGCGCGACGTAACTCCAGCACTGTTCCAACCTACCCTATCCCTAACATGGTGCGTCAAGCCTTACGCCTGCTTCAAGCAAGCGCAGGGTTTTGGCGCATCAGCGTTGGGAAAGTGACTCAGTCAAATCTTATAGATTTGACTGAGTCACTTTTCAGGGGCGTTCCTGCGACGGAACGCCCACCCCTCTGTCGACACGCCCACGTGAAACCTGACGCAGGTTTTACGTGGCGCAGGGCTTCACATCGTGACGCATTTCCATAGATGCGTCACGATGTAAATATGGCGTAACGTGGCAAAGGGTTTACACCGCCGCTGCGTCACAAAAGTGACGCAACGGCGGCGTAAAAGTGGCGCATCTCCAATATAGATCTGCCCCTAGGTTCCTAGAACAATGCACTGTGTGTGCCCAGGGCCTGTAAGCCAAATGCTGCTAGTGGGCCTGCAGCACTGATTGTGCCACCCCCACAAATAGCCTTTTAAAGGGGTCTCAGACCTGCCACTGCAGTGTCTGCATGCAGTCTCTATAGCCGTGTCAACCTCTAATCTTCACCTTTAATTATATGTGAGTCACCCATAAGGTAGGACCATGGTACCCCTGTGGACAGGGTGCAGTGTATGTGAAAGGTTGGACATGTACTGGTCTGCGTGACATGTCCTGATAGTAAAATACAGTGTATTTCATTTTTCACTATGGAAAGGCTACCTGTCCCGTAGGATAGAAAGGGAGTTGAAGTACTGGGTATTTTAGACCCAGCGGTGCAGGGGCACACACCCTATGACTTCTGGGTTCACCCTGTTCCGGACCTACAGAAACACAGAGTCTTCTGGGTGAAGTCAAAGATTTGTTTATTGGCTGCAGACCAATGACAGGTATCCTAGAAGTACAACAGCGTGTATGTTCTCAGGAGACTGCTGAAAATCATAGGAACGGACTTCTCCTTAAGTACAAAATATCATGCTCCAGGCACACATTCCTTGGTTTACGATATGGTCATATAAAGGTATACATTACAAACGAAAAAGCAGAGTCATGATGACCATCCCACATTCCAGTTCGGCCAGCCCACAATGATTTACACAGTAAGGTTCAGATCCCACGTTTGATGTAAAGAGACCCCCCAATAAACATGAGCATCTCCTGTTTTGGGAAACAAGTCATAAAGCAGGAACAAGCAGGTGTAGAAGAGATTAGCCGGGGGATTGTATAGAATGAAAGGGCTTTATGACGGGTCAAACCCTGATGCTAATCACAGGTGGACGGAGGAAGGGGAGCTCGTGAGACCGGTTTGACCCGGGGGCAGCAGAGCCAGCTGCCCAGGTCACAGAGAAGTCAGAGGGAAAGCCCATGTACTGTGAGGCCCGTATTAACTCCATCATAGCCTATGTGAGGGCAATGACAAGATGGCCACTGCTTCCAAAATGGAACCCGCGTAGTGAAGCTGAATAACGTGTACACAGTGCATTCATAGCTAGAACGATATATAAAGCACTCGTACATGCCGCATTTACCATTTGCGGTTCGCTAATACCAAGATAGACAGGGGTAGGGCCCTGTCCCCTACGCGGTCCCGAATATTAAAGTACGACAGACCCTCCTTTTGCCCTTACATAGGCAATCACTATACTCATCTTAATCCGAGTCTAGGTCAATGTTCACGAAGTCATGGAGATGTTGCTGTAGCATCATCCTATTACTTAGCTCGTCCCTCGATACAGGTTTCCTTACACATAAGGTAGTACAGAGACCACATATCGCGGGAGCACACTGTATACACAGGCAGAACAGGAAAAGAATGGCTAAGATCATTCCAATGACCATCAGAACTTTCCAACCCCAGGCAGATATCAATTCCCAGAACCACCCCACCAGTGACCAACCTCCCTTATCCACGTGTATGGCTTCAGATATTTTATGGAGTTTGGAGATGGCTTGATACACTGTTGGAGCATTATCTGGTATGAAAATGCAGCAACTGGATTGGATGACCTTGCATACCCCACCGCGGTCTGCAAGATTAACGCCTAGAACCATGCAGTTCTGCAGAGTCATAAGGCGATCCGCTTGGAGCTCAGCTGTCAGATTACTAAGGGCACCAGCCGTTACATTGACAGTGGATTCAACCACCCGAGTCAGCTGTCTCAGGTTCCTACTATTGACCATAGGTCCCCAAAACGGCAGGAAACCCAAGAAGAAGTCTCCTGCTTCTTGACCGGCAGTATCCTCCTTACTAATCACACCTCTCACAACTCTGGTCTTGTGATAGTCAGAGGCAGCAGTAAATGTCGGCGGTAGCAAGTTCGCAATATAACATGTGCCCGAGAAATCAGGGGGCAGCCATGTATATGCTCGGTCATGACAGATGAAATAGGTGCCCTTGGCAGCCAAAAACGCAGGGGAAAACTGTGACGGGAAAGTGTACGTTTCAGTACAGTCACTTCTTCCCAGTTGAGCTCTAGGATTATGACCATTACCCTGTAAGCAGAACCGACCCATGTGGGGTACGACCCAGATTGGAGATGAGATTTTTCGCTGTCTTTCACCCAGACTAATACTATACCCCGTCGCGTTCCATCCTACATAAGGTCTCAACTCTTCTTTGGGAATAGAGGAGTATGCATTAATATCCCTACTCATATCGGCAACTCCTTTCATCAAAGCCTTATTATTGGTGATAGGTCTGATGGAACGCGGTTGGCGAGGGGAGTATGTATCTAGAGCATAGAGAAACATGGTTTGGAATGCCCATGACGATCCATTGTAACTGTACGGCAGCACCAGGTAGGGAATACCCTTGTTAATGGTATGTGGCATTAACCCACACACCCAGCAATTGGTCGTATTCATTACCAGTTGGTGCTGGTGCAAGAGTTGGATAAACGAGTTATTTACGAACTCTGATCGTCTGGTCTGTTTGTGCTCAGGCAAAGGGTGAAAAGAGTGAGAGGAGGCAGTAGAAAGAGATATAGGCTGTTGAGTGGGTTCAATGGGCTTTTGAGCGGAGAAAAACCCAAATCCTACAATAAACATTATTATGCTACACAGTGTAAAAAGGCACAAAAAGACAAAACATTTACTTTTTACAATTCTGCACATCCTTGCGTTAAAGTTCATTTCCTCAATCGGTCTCTCCATCTTAAAAAACTCCATCCTCTCCTCGGGCCGCTCGCGGTGGATGAGTTTCTTCTGCTAAAGAGTACGCCTGTCAGTCCAGGGAAACGCCCTAGACCAACCAGAACCGTCGACCTAGTGTCTTCGGCCTGTACCCCAAAGTCTTGGCACCGCGACCCTGCGGCAGAACCCGGATGGTGGTTCGAAAAACAAAAATCAAGAAAGTCCTTCAGATGGGAGAGCAAAAATGTCAAAAGGGAAATAATGAGGAAATCTTTATTTGTCCATGGGCCTAGGTCTCAAATTATAGCGGAGACGGCCAGGTGCTGTTTGGTCTTGAAACAAAAGTTCAGGCTCAGTGGTGTCCAATCGACTTGATGGTGGCACAGCTTTCTGCAGAATATTGTCACTCTCTTGGTCTGAAACTGTGCCTCTTATGCGTGCGTCGCTGAATGGTACAAAGCGAGGTACAATGTCTGTCTCTGAGTCGGCGATGCCCTCCTTGACCCACTGGTCATATGGCAGAGGCAAGGGGACTACTTTGCAGTGGGTACCATGAATCCAGTGCTTCTTCCCTTTCACTCGCACTGCTGATCTTGTCGAAAGAAGAACAAGATGAGGGCCGATCCAGCGAGGCTCGTCGTTGCTCTTGCGCTGGAAATTTCGGACTAGCACCCACGTACCAGGGTTGATAGGGTGTCCAGGAGGTTCAGAGGCTTGGGGAAGAGTATCATGTACCTGTTGGTGCAAAACACGCAGTTTAACAGTCAAATCATACAGGTAATCGAGCAGTACTGGATGTTCTATTTCGCTAAATTTCGCCGGTCTTGGCACGCCCCATACATTAGCCGGGCGGCCAAAGACGACCTCATAAGGGCTAAGTCCCACTCGTGAGTGTATGGTCATTCTGGTGGACAGGAGTGCTAAAGGCAGAGCGTCAGGCCATTTAAGACCGGTGCTCGCCTGGATTTTAGCCAGCTTGAGCTTTAAGGCTCCATTGTAGCGTTCTACTAATCCAGCTGATTGGGGGTGATTTGCAGCGTGGAACTTCTGCTTTATCCCTAGCCCTTCACATACATTCTTCATCACTTTACCCACAAACTCACTTCCGTTATCACACCACACCATTCTTGGCATCCCAAACCTAGGGAAAAACTCCTTCACAAGGGCTTTGGCTGTGGATAGGGCAGTGTTATCTTTCAGAGGATAAGCCTCTATCCATTTTGAGAAAGCACAAACAACCACCAGTACATATTTCAGGTTGTTGCATCTTTCCATGTGAATAAAGTCCAGCTGCAAAACTTCAAATGGACATGATGGGGGTGCAAAGTGACCAGCCGGAGTTGGGGTTCCCCTACCAGGGTTGTACTTCAAGCATACTATGCAATTCTTGACCACGTTCTCTGCACACTTGGGAATCCCAGCATTCTGCCATACTGGAGCCAACAACTTGCATATACCTTTCGTACTGATATGTGCCATTCCATGTGCCATAGTAACCACTGGAAGCACATATGCATCAGGCAACAACCATCGCCTATGTTCTGTCAGATCAATCCAACAACCATTCTCATCCAACTTACCCATACTTTTCACCACTTGCTTAACTCTTCCTCTGTGGCTTCAGCTTGAAGCGACTTCACACTCTCTATTGTGTTCTCACACATTCCAACATCGTTAACCCATCTTGCGGGACCTGCAACATACATTCTAGTCGTCACATTCTGTGCTGTTTCTTTCGCGGTCTCATCAGCAAACGCATTCCCACGTCCAACATCATCTGTGACTTTCCTGTGCGCACTGCATTTCATGATCGCAACTTGCAACGGTAGGGTCAGTGACTCAAGGAGATCATTCACCAACTTGCCATTCTGAATTTTAGCTCCATGCGACGTCAGGAACCCACGCTCCTTCCACAAACGCCCAAAATTATGAGCCACGCCAAAGGCGTACTGGCTATCTGTGTATATGTTCACTCTCATTCCTTCAGACAACACACATGCTCTCGTGAGGGCGATTAATTCTGCTGCTTGGGCCGAATTATGTGGCACTCGTGCAGTTTCCACGACTGTGTGCAAAGTCGTGATAGCATATGCAGCAGTCGTGTCACCATTAGGGAGCTTAAAACATGACCCATCTACCCATAAAGTGCCATCACACTCAGTCAGGGGAGTATCTTTTAGATCTACTCTCCCTTTCGTCTCTTCTTCTGTTCTGAACAGACAGTCATGTTGCTCAATCTCATCTGAGTCTGCTGGAATTGGCAACAATGTAGCTTGATTCAGCGTATTGCATCTTTTTATGTGTATGTGATTAGCTAACAGTGTAAGTTCATAGCCCGATAATCGTGCACTAGTCAAGTGTTGTGTCTTGGTCCTATTTAATAATGTGTCTACAGCGTGTGGAACCATGACAATCAATGTGTTGTCCATTACCAAACCAGCAGATTGTCGGATAGACATCGCTGCAGCAGCTGTCGCTCTCAGACAGCTTGGCAATGCCCTTGCTACAGGGTCCAAGGTGGATGAAAAATATGCGCATGGGCGCGGTCTGTCGCCAAAAGGCTGTGTTAACACTGATAACGCACATCCATCTTTCTCGTGAACATACAATGTAAAAGGCTTACTGTAGTCGGGAGTACCCAACACAGGTGCTGAACATAATGCATTACGCAATTCCACAAAACTTTTCTGGCACTCTTCAGACCATGGGATAGGATTCGGTGTGTCTTTGCATGTTAAGGCTAACAAAGGTTTTGCCAATAAGGAAAAACTAGGGATCCAATGCCTACAGTATGAAGTGATGCCCAAAAAAGCACGCACTTCTCTCTGTGTTTTTGGCACACTCAACTGTGCAATAGCTTGAATTCTTTCTGGGGTCAGTTTCCTTCCCTCCTTTGATAAGAGATGACCTAAGTAGGTCACTTCTTGTCGACAATATTGCAGCTTAGAGAGAGACACCTTGTGATGGAAAGCGGATAAATGGCGCAACAGTGACAATGTGGCTTCTTTACAAATCTTCTCAGTATCCGCGGCGATCAGTAAATCGTCCACGTACTGAATCAGGATAGCGCCACTAGGTAAAACAAGTGCATCAAGCTGCGCTTTCAAAGCCTGACTATATATGGATGGACTCTCACAGTAGCCCTGGGGAGCGCGTTTGAAACGGAAGCTTCGGCCTCCCAGACTAAAACCAAAAATATCTCTGCTCTCTTCTGCAATTGGGATACTAAAGAAAGCATTCTTTAAATCGATCACTGAAAACCATGCAGCAGAGGCTGGAATCATCGTTAACAAGGCAGTTATATCAGGGACAACCGGAAACTGTGGCACAACAATCTTATTAACCTCTCTGAGATCGATCACAAATCTGTAAACAGGTGGCTGTGAGGGATCCGTTCGTTTTAAGACAGGTAAAATCGGACTATTGCAAACGTTGCCTCTTGTTTCCTCAATCACACCCTTATTAATCAAGTCGCTGACAATGTCTAACAATGCTTTCTGCCCTTCATTAGAGATCTTGTACTGGGGAATACGTGGCAGTCTGACATTAGCCTTTAGAGTCACCACATATGGCGGTATCTCCAAGAGGCCCACATCATTGGGACCAGTAGCCCAAAGGGCATCCGGAAGGGATGACAATTCAGGTGGCATCGTGTTTTTAGACAAATACATTGGGGAAACCACTTTCTTGCCTAATGTAAGTTGTACTCCTGAAGGAGAACAATACAGTGTAGCGTGCAATATTTTCAACAAATCTAATCCCAGCAAATTCTCACCACAACCTGTTGTCAGGATCAGGGGTGCTTTCAGCTCACAAGGTCCAAGAGAAAGTGACATAGGACTGGAAATCGGGTTCCTAACCGGGGCGCCAGAAAAACCTACTGAAACATTTATATCGCCAGACAAAGGTGCGCCAGGGAGTTTTGAATGCATGATTGAACTCTTTGCAGCACCAGTGTCTAGCAGAAAAGGCTCCGTTACATTTGCTGTAGTCACCTCAACATACGGTCCACTCTGATCCACTGGCACTGAAACAACTCCCTCTCTCTGTCTATGGCTGTCCTAGTAATCGTTATTCTCTGCATCACCGTCCTCTGCATAATAATCATTATTATAATACTGTGCCGTATTACTAGTCGCGTTATCTTGCTGATCAAAGCTATTGATGGTACTTTGAGGCGGCAGAGGACGCGCGTTCTGGGGAACACTTCAACGCCCTCTGCCTCTAGGAGCTTGCTGACCACCCCTACCTCTTGCGCCATACATATTACCGTTCCGCTGCATTAATTTAGGGAAACTGTATTTAAAATGACCTTCCTCTTTACAGTATGAACATTGGTTGGGACCTACAGGGACACGTGGTTGGTAATACCCGTTCATTTGCTGGTTTGTCTGAAACTGTTGGGGTTGGTGATAGACACCTTGGGGTTGCCTATAATTATTACCACCTCCACGTGGCGGATAGGCCTGCTGTAAAAGGACCTTTGTCTTTAGTTCCTTCGTTTTCTTCTCCGTTCTATCTTTCTCGTCTTTATCTCTATTTTCATAATACTGTGCAGTAGCCAGTATTTGCGCTGAAGAAGAAACAGCCCAAGAACTTTCTGAATCTTTTAACTTTTTACACAGGTCAGGAAGTAAATTCTGCACAAACTTATCCACAAACAGCCGTTGGCCACCCTCAGTACTCATATCCTGCCCACTGTGGTCAATAAACGTTTCTTCAAACCTAGTAAAGAAGTCTGACACTGTCTCATCTTTCTTCTGCTTGCATGCGGATAACTTGTCCCAATTTACGCGCATCGCAGGCATTATTGTCTTCATATACGTGATGATTCTACCAGGCAATTCAGCTACTAAAGGTTCTGGTTTCGCACCACCAGTTTGTCTAGCATCAGCAGCAACAATGTTAGCCCATGTATCCCCTAGTTCTGCATTGTGATCTACATTACGAATTGATCCCCATAGAGGCTGTGGAACAACATTGCCAAACAACATGTCTATATCGGCCAGATTCATAATGCATGACCCTGCCGTCTGTGACAACTCTTTATAATAACCTGCTGGGTTTTTACGGGGATCAGGCAAGGACTGCTTAAGCGCTAACACCTCAGAGCGCTTCCATGGAACATGCACCCAAACACGCTGGAAATGCGCTGCCACAGCGGGGTTATCACCGACAGCTGCAACCGCTTCCTTCCATACCGGGGGAACTTCTCTCATAGGGTATTGGCGCGCTTTTGCCTTTTTGCCCACAAGGACCTCTTGTTCAAACAATGACTGTTGGCAATCGTCATTCCTAAAGGACAATACAACCGCAACTGCTTTATCTACTTCGCGGTCCACAATTATACCAGTTCCAAAATCGAACCTCACTCTACACAATTCCTGCGGGTTCGGATTTTTACCACTATCCTCCAATTCTTCACAGAGAATTTCGCACATTTTCTCAAACACATATCTCTGTTTAGGGGCATCCCATTGATGGAAAATGTTGACAACTGATTCCACATCATACAGTGAAGGGAAAACGATCCATTTACGCGCCATGTGATCTATTACCTTTTTCTCATCGGGGTTAGGCAATTGGCTGCGCAACTGCTTACGCTGTACACCAGGAGTTGCACCAGATGACCCAAAGAGAGGAGACATTAATGTAGTAACCACATTAGCTAAGCGCTGTCGCGCTGAAGGAGAAGCTGAGGCGAGAACAGGGGGAAAAACAGAGGGAAGAAAAGAGGATGTAGAGACAGGTACTGGAGTGGTGGAAGGAAGAGTGTTAGGGGAGGCAGTTACTGGATTAGGCAAAGTCGCAGGAAGTGCGGGGGCAGTTGGAAGCACAACTGGAGGCGCTTGAGAGGACTGCGCTACAGGAATAGGAACTGGCTGCAAAGCAACTGGCGGTTGCGGCAAGGCTTGCAGTACATGCACTGGAGGCGGCATATTTACAAGCTGGGGAGGCGCCGTGGCAGTTTGAGCATACGGGGGTGGCGAACTCAACAAATGTGACATCAGGGGATCTTTCTCCTTTTCTTCTGACTCATTCTGCTTAGAATGTGGCAAAGCTGGGTAACATTTGTCAATCCCTAACTTACGCTGCCTGTGCAATTGTTCATTCATTTGCTCCTCTTCATTGTCTTTAAATTGTACAGCTGCTTGCATTACTGACATACCTCTCTCTCTCTTATTCTTTTTCGCTAACTTAATTTCCTTCTGTTTGGCTTCCTTTCGCCATAAGCGGAAAGAGTCAAACATCGCCGGCCGGGCTTTCTTCTTAAACAATTTAATTTCCAGATTATCTAAAATATCAGTATCAAAACTACCATTTTGGGGCCATTTTAAAACACCATCTTTCCTGGTGTAGTGGATCCACACTTCGTTATATGCAATGGGGCCTACGCCATGTTTCACATAGAGCTCATAAGTTGGAGTTCCAATCGGAGGAACCGGACATGATTCCTCTAGCTGGAAATCTTTTCCACAACCCAAACAGAATAATCTACCAAATAGTCCAGAACCAGGCATCTTTGCTCACTAGTCTAGATCCAAACGTCAAAGGATTATCAATTACGATAGCCTCGTGAATACACGAGTCCTCTGGTTTTGGCGTTTGCAAACTCCAAAGTACCAATTCAAATGATCCCGAAGGATACCAAAACAAATGGGAGACGCTCCACTTATACTTAACTGAATATTGCTGATCGATGGCGTCACCAGAAGACTCTCTCGATTGTTTCGCTCTCTCAAACTCGTCAAGGGTCCAAAACAGGTCGATTAATCAGGGCAGCAGTCCTTCGTAGCCGTCGGGACGCGGAGAACCTCGCAGAAAAGACTTTCGGACCACGTCGACATGCAGGGGTCGATGAAGTGGCGGCCTTCCTCCGGAATTTCCACACGAAGCTCCTCACGAACCTCTGGCTTGGACTGGTACCGCTGAAATCGTCCCGAGTTGGGCGCCAAACTGAAGTACTGGGTATTTTAGACCCAGCGGTGCAGGGGCACACACCCTATGACTTCTGGGTTCACCCTGTTCCGGACCTACAGAAACACAGAGTCTTCTGGGTGAAGTCAAAGATTCGTTTATTGGCTGCAGACCAATGACAGGTATCCTAGAAGTACAACAGCGTGTATGTTCTCAGGAGACTGCTGAAAATCATAGGAACGGACTTCTCCTTAAGTACAAAATATCATGCTCCAGGCACACATTCCTTGGTTTACGATATGGTCATATAAAGGTATACATTACAAACGAAAAAGCAGAGTCATGATGACCATCCCACATTCCAGTTCGGCCAGCCCACAATGATTTACACAGTAAGGTTCAGATCCCACGTTTGATGTAAAGAGACCCCCCAATAAACATGAGCATCTCCTGTTTTGGGAAACAAGTCATAAAGCAGGAACAAGCAGGTGTAGAAGAGATTAGCCGGGGGATTGTATAGAATGAAAGGGCTTTATGACGGGTCAAACCCTGATGCTAATCACAGGTGGACAGAGGAAGGGGAGCTCGTGAGACCGGTTTGACCCGGGGGCAGCAGAGCCAGCTGCCCAGGTCACAGAGAAGTCAGAGGGAAAGCCCATGTACTGTGAGGCCCGTAATAACTCCATCATAGCCTATGTGAGGGCAATGACAAGATGGCCACTGCTTCCAAAATGGAACCCGCGTAGTGAAGCTGAATAACGTGTACACAGTGCATTCATAGCTAGAACGATATATAAAGCACTCGTACATGCCGCATTTACCATTTGCGGTTCGCTAATACCAAGATAGACAGGGGTAGGGCCCTGTCCCCTACGCGGTCCCGAATATTAAAGTACGACAGAGTTTATTTATAGCATCTTACTTCTCATTGGGACAAGGTAGAAAAATGAATCTTAGTATGCCTGAACTCAGAATATAAAAATGCATCTTTTAGTAAAGATGATTTTTATATTATGTGTTTGAAAATACCACTTTTGGAAAGTGAGTGTTTTCTTGTTTAACCATCTTGTGTGCCTCTGCTGGTTTGTGGATTGACTGTCTGGCTTTGGAGTGACAGGGTCTTAGGATGTGCATTCTCTTCAGACAGTCACTAGAAGGGTTGAGGTGTGTCCTGCCTTTCCTGGATGATTCAGGGCTAGGCTGAATAGACCTGGGCTGCAATTAAATCAGTGGGAGGAGATTTACTTGCACCTGAATAGGTTATGTATGCCTTACATAATGCTGTCTCCGCCTCCTGCCAGAAAGCTGGACCAGAGAGGACAGAACTGGTTTGGACTTAGCTAAGAGACTCTCTGCCACAAGGGAACAAAGGAAAATGTGGTATAAATATTGGGGTCCAGATCCCAGAACTTCAGATTATTTCTGGACTCAAGAGGAGCCTCTGCCAAGGAGAAGAGCTGGAAAAATGGAAGGAAAAGTACAGCTCCTTTGCTGTGTGCTGTGTGGGGTTGGTCTGCAGTGGCTGTTTTTGCCAAATAGTGGACCAAGACTTGGCTGTGTATCCTTCTTGAAGAAGATCTCCAAGGGCTTGGTGTAGGAGTTTGCCTCCTGCTATGAAGTCTCAGGGACACAAAGATGTCAGTTCCTTTGTCCTCCTGCACCTAGAACTGCTGTTCCAGCTGCCACAGAGGGCAATAGCATCACTGACGCCGAAGCGCATCGCTGCGACCTGCAGCGAAGCCATGGGCACCCCTCATGAAGTGCACGACGCACCGCCCGACTTGCACCACAGCCCCGACCACACCGATGCCAGTGCCCCACACTAGCACACACTCCTCACATACATACACTTCCCAGACTACAACAGCATACACTGATGGAATCACGGAGATGACATTTCATAACCATCTGTGGTTGTGTTGCCAACTGGGATTTCACTATGCCAGCCTGGCTAGTGTGGAGCTGAGTGACAGGTTAGGATGTGAGTGTGGCATAATTATGGGGATACGCTAATGGTTTCTATGTACATATAACTTGTAATTAAGATGACAGTCTCAGACAAATATGACATGTCGTTTGGAATTACATAATTGTATGTATTGCACTTTAAATATGTTTGGTGGTTTCATGTATATTTTTAGCTTTTGTATAATCAAAGTGAATATTAGATAATGTTTTTTCTTATTGGCAAAAAGTAAAAAAATGAATCAAATAAAGTATCGAAATGAACAAAAATACAAACAAAGATTTGATGAGTATGTATAGCAGTGGGTGGCCCATAGAGCTTACATTAGCCTATAGTAAAAGGACATAGGGCGGGTGGGAGTTTTTCGCAGTGTAATATCAGTTTACCTTCCCTCCGTATACTTAGCCCACCTGCACCTTCTGTGATGCTTCCTGCCACCCACGCTTTACATGTTGCTTCCTCACCCACACCCTTGTCATGCTCCCCCATCTGAGTCCTTTGTGATGCTTCCCCCACCCGCGTCCTTTGTGATGCTTAGCCTCACTCATGCCTTCCGTGCTGCTCCTCACCACCCGTGCTTAAAAAAAGAATCAGAACGCTTTGGAGCTCATTTTTTTTTAATTTAGCAATCCACCTCGGTATTTTCATAAAAAACACTTGCATTATTTTGTAGATGCGTGCCTAAATGGTCTGCATATCTACAAAATGCCACTGCCATTGTGTCGTTGTGTCTTTTTTTGCTTGTTTTCATTAGCCATGCTGCACAGCTTCGGGGATCTTGCACAGCAGGGCAAAAGCCTTAGCAATACCAATAACTTCCAAAGACAGGACCTATTGGCTTTGCCAGTGCTTGTTTCTGGAGAGGAAAGGCGTACATAACAAAAAGATAAAAACTGTCAAAATGCGGACATCTATGTTTTTTCGTCGTTTGTAGGAACAATTGAATCGATCGAAGCACAGTTCGCTCCCATGACAGCCATCTTTGTTATTGATACCTTTGAAGAATGTTTAACGCATAATGTGTTCGAAAGGGAAGGTACCCGGTGGATTTTGAACATTCTGAGGTTTTTCTCCTGAAAATGAAATAAATCACCTACTTTCAAAACGTATGGACAAAAAGGCAAACGGGACTGTAGGAAAGGATGAAAAATGGGCCCCTTAGCTCCTCGAGGCCAAAATAAACACTGGGAAAAGGCGGTATATTCATGAACACAAATACACGCCGGCTACACTTCATCATTTTCAGAGCTGTTTACAATATGCCCGGTCGGCCGAGCTTCGCATCCCGCGAAGCATAAATGTTGTTTTTCTTTAGGTTTAGTGACACTGTATCACTTTCCTGAGTGAGGACAATTTAACATAAGCTGATCGGTTTCCATAATGAGAAATTACTGCTACAAAGAATATGCGGTGATTTAAAGAGAGGCTATATGAAAACAACCCAGTTCAGTGGCATGCAGAAGGCAAGCGTGTGTTTTTTCAGGGGTGAGCTAAATGTCAGCATGGAAGCCTGTGGGCAGATGTGTGGAAGATGTATCCATTTGACGTAGCACTGCTGTATTATTACATTGTATGAATGTACATATGTCTGAAATAATTACCCATTTGGTAAGTTTGCAAATGAATTAGTTTGCACATTTGGAATTAGGGAAAAAGAACAAATCATTGAACAGTGGCAAAGCGGGGCACTGACTTTAGAGCGCTGCGCTAAAATGTTGAGATCTTGCTACAATTTATGGCAGGGTTTGCTCAGATGTGAGTCCCTTGCTCACTTTGCCACTGGATTCAAGCAAGCCTGGCTGAAGACGGCTGAAATGCCAGAAACCGGTCCTAGGAAGCTTGTTTCCGGTCCAGGGAAGGCTTGGCTTGGCAGTTTGGGCTGGACTGTTCCCATGAGGCACAGGGTCAGACTGATTTGCATATGGCTATGTCTGAACTGGGGTGGCAGAGTGGGCTAAAGAATGGTGATGGATCAAACCCAGATCTGTTGACTGGGTGTGAGTGTTTGATTGGTTCTGATGCTCTGTCCATCACCACCTCCTTTTGTACCGCTTTGTTCGCCATAAGTTGGCAGGGTATGCTCAGATGTGAGTCCCTTGCTCACTTTGCCACTGGATTCAAGCAAGCCTGGCTGAAGACGGCTGAAATGCCAGAAACCGGTCCTAGGAAGCTTGTGTCCGTTCAGGGAAGGCATGGCTTGGCAGTTTGGGCTGGACTGTTCCCATGAGGCACAGGGTCAGACTGATTTGCATATGGCCATGTTAGAACTGCGGTGGCAAAGTGGGCTAAAGAATGGTGATGGATCAAACCCAGATCTGTTGACTGGGTGTGAGTGTTTGATTGGTTCTGATGCTCTGTCCATCGCCACCCCCTTTTGTACCGCTTTGTTGGCCATAAGTTGGCAGGGTATGCTCAGATGTGAATCCCTTGCTCACTTTGCCACTGGATTCAAACAAGCCTGCCTGAAGACGGCTGAAATGCCAGAAACCGGTCCTAGGAAGCTTGTTTCCGGTTCAGGAAAGGCATGGCTTGGCAGTTTGGGCTGGACTGTTCCCATGAAGCATAGGGTCAGACTGAATTGCATATGGCCATGTCTGAACTGGGGTGGCAGAGTGGGCTAAAGAATGGTGATGGATCAAACCCAGATCTGTTTACTGGGTGTGAGTGTTTGATTGGTTCTGATGCTCTGTCCATCACCAACCCCTTTTGTACCGCTTTGTTCGCCATAAGTTGGCAGGGTATGCTCAGATGTGAGTCCCTTGCTCACTTTGCCACTGGATTCAAGCAAGCCTGGCAGAAGACGGCTGAAATGCCAGAAACCGGTCCTAGGAAGCTTGTTTCCGGTTCAGGGAAGGCATGGCTTGGCAGTTTGGGCTGGACTGTTCCCATGAGGCACAGGGTCAGACTGATTTGCATATGGCCATGTCTGAACTGGGGTGGCAGAGTGGGCTAAAGAATGGTGATGGATCAAACCCAGATCTGTTGACTGGGTGTGAGTGTTTGATTGGTTCTGATGCTCTGTCCATCACCACCTCCCTTTGTACCGCTTTGTTTGCCATAAGTTGGCAGGGTATGCTCAGATGTGAGTCCCTTGCTCACTTTGCCACTGGATTCAAGCAAGCCTGGCTGAAGACGGCTGAAATGCCAGAAACCGGTCCTAGGAAGCTTGTTTCCGGTTCAGGGAAGGCATGGCTTGGCATTTTGGGCTGGACTGTTCCCATGAGGCACAGGGTCAGACTGATTTGCATATGGCCATGTCTGAACTGGGGTGGCAGAGTGGGCTAAAGAATGGTGATGGATCAAACCCAGATCTGTTGACTGGGTGTGAGTGTTTGATTGGTTCTGATGCTCTGTCCATCACCGCCCCCTTTTCTACCGCTTTGTTCGCCATAAGTTGGCAGGGTATGCTCAGATGTGAGTCCCTTGCTCACTTTGTCACTGGATTCAAGCAAGCCTGGCTGAAGACGGCTGAAATGCCAGAAACCGGTCCTAGGAAGCTTGTTTCCGGTCCAGGGAAGGCATGGCTTGGCAGTTTGGGCTGGACTGTTCCCATGAGGCACAGGGTCAGACTGATTTGCATATGGCTATGTCTGAACTGGGGTGGCAGAGAGGGCTAAAGAATGGTGATGGATCAAACCCAGATCTGTTGACTGGGTGTGAGTGTTTTCGATTGGTTCTGATGCGCTGTCCATCACCACCCCCTTTTGTACAATTTATGGTATGACACACAGAAGGCATGGTCATTCACTTTTCGTAGCTAGTAGACCCAGGGCCGCGTGCTTACTTTAATCAAATAGCTGATGCCAGATAGAAATAACTTTTTTAGGTAATGCTTGCAACCAAATATTTGCTGTTTCATTCAGATGTCAAGTAGCACGTGCTGATGTTACTCAGATGGATGATATTCAGTTTATCAGAAGCAGAAGGATGGCCAGGTCATGACAAAATTCAAGCCGGTCAACTTCATTTTGCACATAGATGCCAGCCAGCGGTGAGGACTTTCACCAATCTATCTTAAAAGTTTAATCCGACCTCGTGAAGTACTGTCAAGAAATAACTTGCCTTAAACTAACATTACAATGTCCTGTTATCTTAATTTAGGGATTAACTTGCATTTGTAACCAAACTGGTGGCAGAATAACAAATTTTTCACGCAACTCAGTTCACCAAGCTAATGGGCCCATTAGGATGGCGGGCGAATTGCCCACCGCCAGCCCGGCGGGGGCGATCTGCCCGCCATGCTCACTAGAATGACCCCCCCGCCACATTAGGATGGCTGGGGGGGTCTGCGGCGGATGGGAAGACCGTCCACCGCTTTTCCAGCGGTCGACTCGTCGACCTGCGGAAAAAGTGCCTGCATATGGTGGCGGTGTCTGCGAGACACCGCCATCCATATTAAGATGCTGGCGGTCAATGGCCTTTCCACGGCGGCGTTGCCACCATGGAAAGGCATATGGTCCTTGAATTGGGGGCCCGTTGCGGGCCCCCAGGGTGAAGGGGTGGGGGGTGCACATGGGGGGTACCTATGGTATCCCCCTGATTGCCATGTTCTACGTGGCAGGCACCACATGGTGCCTGCCATGTAGTGCATGGCAGTGCCATGCACAGTCCTTTACCATCGCGGGCCAGTCTGCAGCCAGCAGATCCACCCGCAATGGAAAAGGCAGAGGATGCGCCCGCCTGTGTAGGGGGCGCATCCTAATGTGCATGGCGGGACCACCGCAGCATCGGTGGGCGGTCCCGCGCTCCGCCGCCCGCCATCGTAATAGGCCCCTTAGTTGCTGAGCTGCGTTGCGTGAAAGGGAGAGACAAGAAATGTGCCATATCAACTAAGAAACAGAACATTTCTGATGTCTCATAGCACTGGCACACTATTTATTGCCTAGCACGAACGCCAACAAATAATGGATTTGTTTGTTTATGTCAGAGTACTTTTTCATTGGTTTGAAGATTTATGCAATGTTTTGAGAATAAGTGAGTAGCTGTATGAGAAAATGGTTCGATGTGTGCGTCTACAGCGAAAAGAGAGAGTGAATTGAGTGCATAAATGAGTGAATGGAGTACCATCAAGAGGAGGTTGATAGAATTTCTTTGCCTCACCATGCTAGCCTGTAGCATTTTCAAAACCAGCTGCATCATTTACAAAGCCATCATGGCCAACACTCATGCCTATCTTGCAGACAAGCTCACAATCTCTGGTGGTTCTCAGCGCACAACCAGCCAGGACACCACCAGACTGCATATTAAGAGTGTAAAAGAGAAAAAACATGGAAGCAGGCTTTTTGCATCTATGCACCCAGGATCTGGAACAACATCCCTATATCTATAAAGACCACTCCAATACTGTTCCAATTTAGGAAAAATTAAACAATACCACATCACAATGTGTTTATAGTCTACTCCCCCATGACTTGTGGACTTTATGCTCATCTTTGACCTTGCAAAGAAGTCCACTGTCTTTTGGCTAGATTCACAATATATATAAAGCACATACATACATATATACATACATGCTTACATACAGAGGGGTGTGTAATTGGATGCAAGAATATAACAATTGAGTAGTGACTGTATAGATAGAATTACCAAATTTCTAAGACCCAAACTCTGACAAACCACAGAGAACTTAATGGTGACTACGGTCACATACATGTTATAATTATAGCATTCACTGACATAGAAAAAAAGGTACTACAATACAAAGCTTCCAACACATTACTATACATACTTCAGTGTGATCAAAGTGCAAGATACTTAAGAACACAAAAAACCTTCAACTGTGAAGTTTCCGTTCTGTGCTCCAGGGCAGTTTAGCTCCCCCATGTCTCTGTAGCTTAATGTAGATACAGATGGTAGAGATTGTCATTAGAATGTTGGAGTAACTAATCAGTCAACTTGGCTCTCTCATCCTGCGCATTCCTCCTCAATTACTTGTCCTCTGTCACCAGTGGGACCGTCTTTTAATTAGAATGGTGATACCTGGAGGGACGTCCTCGAGAAGAAACAGCTCATAACCCTAGGCGTGCTCTGATTGTAGCAGTCTGGTGTAAACAAAGCCAGTGAGGGGCTTTGCTTTAATTTTCCAGAGTGGGTTAGCTCTTTAATACCTAAATGTAGGATTTTTAGGTCGAGCCTAGCGCAGCGCGCATGCGCTCCCCTAGGTAAAACGACTTCTTGGAATCACTCCAGACTTTTTGCACACTCGTGCATGTGATTTTTTTAAAGTCTTTTTCTTGTTGCTCTTTGCGTGCGTCTTTCGAAAAAGGACAGCACGCGATTGGGTAAAGGCACGTGCATGTTCCACCTTTGCATGGAATTGTAGCCGCCCACGGCCTATGGCTTGCGGTTATGCGCAGCCTGCCATCTATCTTTCTCCTGCAGCGGCAGGCACAAGCGCACGCATGCACCACTTCCGGGCTTGTCTTCCAAATGGCAGGCCGGCTCCGCCATGTCTGTTTTCACAATCCTCTTGCTCGGGCAGCTCCACACGGGCTTCCAGGACGGGCCTAGCTCCTCGTCAGTAAATCCTTTTTTCCAGACATGGAGTATTTTTATTTTACAAATGCTCCCTTGTCGTTGGCAAAATCCACCCACGAGCATGTTGAAGGACCCCGGTCAGAGATGGGACAACCTCGCGCAGGTGGGCACGGAAACAAGGGGCACTGCTGCTCACTACTCAGGCATTACAGTTTGGGTGTTCTGCTTTCCAACTCCTCAGCCCATTGTTAAAAGGGGGTGCATTTTGATGGCTGCTGGCACGTTACCAAGCCGATCTGAGGGTAAACCACGTGTGCCTGGCAGCTTGGCACAGTGAACAAAGCCACAAGCTCTGTGCCAACCCCATCCTGGTCATTGTTTTGCTTTTAGGTTTGCACTTGACCACAGTTTTAACGTGTTGTCCATACTTTTTCAATTTTATGCTTTTTCCTTGGTTTGCTCCTTTCTATATTTGGTGTTGATGAGCGTTTTTAATGCCCATGGGCTCATGTCAGCGCTACATAAAGTCATACGAAAAAATAAATAATAAACCAATAAAGATGCACCGTAACCCCAGTGCAGCAGTATTACGAAGCAGAACCGGGCTCCAGACTCCGCATATGAAGGCTGCCAGAACGACCCTGCTTTCCCTTTCCATAATTCCCTGACATGTCTCTCCTAACCCCGAAGCTTCACCTTTCACATGTCAATGCCTCCCCTCACCCAGAATACAGCTGAGCAGATGTGAATGCCCCCTCATCCAGCGGTAGTCACTGTTCAGATATCGGTCCCACCTTCAACTACTAGTTTGCAGGGTTAAAACAAGCATTGGCATAGCCAATAGGTCTCGTCTTTGGGACCTGCTGCATAGCTAGATACTTATAAGGTCACAAAGGCGAGACCTATTGGCTATACCAATGCTTGTTTTCATTGTAACAAAACCAGATGAGATTATAATTAGGCCTCCCTATTTTGTACTGATTTTTACAGATAAATATAGCGAGAAAACAGTGTGTTTCCTGTCTTTATTTATTTTAAAAAGCGGAATTGAATTTCAGGCCAATAGCTGCACATATTGGCAGCACAGGGAGTTATAAAGCTGAATCAGATTTGCTCATATTACTGTAAATCTCAACATGTTTTTGTTCTATTATGCTAATTTTTTTCACGTGGTATTATTATTTGATTATTTTTGGCTATGTAATGTGCTTTAGCTTGAGGGTGCACATTTATCCATAAAATAAATGTGGAAATATACGAGTTATGTTCACAAAACACCACATAAATGTGGATAAATACTAATAAGGTGGCAAAAAAATAAATATAGATAAATACAGGCAGAAATGTTCCAAAAATAAACACCATAAAACCGGGAGCCATAAATATAATTAACCTCAGTAATCAAGGAAAAAGAAACTGCAGTTTGAACAATCTCACAAAACAAACGTGTAAAGACTGGTCATGGCAACCCGGGATCTGGCCAAGAACAACTGGCATTCAAAATATAGTGGAATTCCAGCACAGCAGCATTCCTAATCTTGGAAAATCGAAAGACAGTGTAGACTACTCATATCATGAAATAGATCACATAATCTTTGCTTTTGGAACATAGCAGAATTGAATCAACGTAATATTCAATTATCTGCTGCCCTTCGATCAGATATGTATTACAGAAACTTGGTCAATTGAGCCAATTTCCTTACTGGCTAAAAATGTGATTTTAACCGTGCTGTCTGGTTAGCGCTGGGACACACTTTGAGCTTTGAGTCTGCGCGCTGTATAATTCTCAATAACATAACATAATGTAACTAACAAAACATCTGGGAAAGAGAGGCCAGCAGGAGGGTTGTCAATTTTGTGCAAAACCTCCTTGAATTTTTAAGTGAAAATATAAATATTTGGCTCTTAGGCATGCTATTTACTATACCAAATCAAAAGTTTTAGAGCTTTCTATACATTTGAATTAAGGTCCAGAATCCCTCCAGACAAAAGCAGAATATCTTTGTATATATCTGCAGGACACAATCTTAGCATTCCATGTCCCTGAAACAGGATTTATCATTACACCTGATTTGAATCTGTTTATCTTTAATGCAGACACTGAGTCCACCAGAAAGCAAGATTAAACCTGGTAGATTTAACCATTACAGTCCCACCCTCAACGGTGGGGTTATTCTAGGTGAGCATCTAACTGAAGTATCCCACTCCATTGGCTTATGATCACTGAGTAGCCGCAGTACGTATAGCCAACCAGCGGCCTTTACACATTTGGTGCCAAAATGCAAGGCAGTACTTGCTTACACCTTTCTTTTGCTCCATCTCTTTAAACAGGTTGAAGAATTAAAAATTGATTAGTGGTTGGAAAGTGATCACTTCCCTCAGAAAATAGTTCTGCTGATAGGCAGATACAATCTTCCACGGTCAAATCTGATTGGAGAAGTCTTAATCAATCAAAGTTTCGAGTGTGTTAAATGGTCATTTAAAGAGGAAGAGCATTTCGCAGAATGGAGGAGTTATCTTTGAAGATGACTGCATTCATTAATAAGATTGTGAATTAAAGTATTTTTTCAACTGCAACTTTTGTGGTTATTTTCCTTGGTCGTGTTTCTACCTCATGTACACACATCCTCCTTTCCCTTCATATACCAGATTCGACTCCTAATACGACATACAGTGAACCTAAACAGCTGACTTGGCTCTCTCACTCAGCACTACCGTCACCCACTGATATCCCTCTCACCTGCGGGTCGGTCTTTCCTTTGGAGTGGCGAAACCTTGAGTGAGACATCTCCAGGCTCAAGCTGCTCTCTCTCTGAGTGGTATGAGTGTGAGAAATGAGGGCACAAAACCTGCAAGTAAAGAGCTTGTTTTGTGTTTCAGAGCCGTTTAGCTCCATCATTTCTGTATACCTAAATGTAGGATCATAGTTATTGTGGCATCTGGGGTTAGAATGTTGATATAAGTTTTTTTAAATTAAAGTAATTTTTGTGTCTGCACTGTTTGAACCTCATTTTCTTGGACATCACAGGGCCTTGCATGTCTCCCTACTGCAGCAACAACCACTGTATTTGGCCCATCACCCTGCTGCCCTTCTCTTTCTACTGATATTGATTGATATTCAGTATTTCTTTATATTCGGTAATCCAGGGTATCTAGCTTGGGTTTCCAGGTAAAGTGAGAGAGGTAATGGCTTCTTCATGTGGTGTTTTCTCCATTTGTACGTTAATGGGCCCAGGGCTTAAAACCCTGCCCTATTCAATTCTCTTAAACTTTCCTTAAACCCTCCCACACGTTTTCAGTAACCAAGTACATTGCTTGCCCATAATCACTGATTGACACTTTTCTCTTAGTTCTTCCATGCCACCCTTACTGTTAGGTTGTGCTATCACTAGCCACAGGTAGTCCCCAAAGACTCATTTTTGAGTCATGTCTGTTACATCTTTGAGTTTCTCATCGGCCACTGCTGGTTAGACTCCTCAAAGCATATAGTCTGGATGGCTGCATACTGCTGAGTCTTATTGGTAGCTCACTACCATTAGAGGGGGTGCTTTGAAGTCCATCTAAGATAATCAGATGAATAATGTCCTAGTGGTTGCACTACTTTGCTCCAGGTTGGGGGCACTCCAAAATCCTTATAGCATGGCTGATCATATAATGCCCATCCTATGTGCTTCTCTTGTGATGCTCCTCAGTTGACATTTTTTATACTAGGCTGATTGTACACTGCTCAATGCCATACGTTCTTTCTTTGAGTTGACTCCTCAGACATTCTAGCATGGTTATCTGTATAATTCCCACTACTGTGGGTTGATCCACTGTTGCTCCTGGTGGATCTCCTGAGACCATATAGCATGAATGGTTAGAAATAATAATCCTAAGTGATACTCATTGCCACTTCTCTGTTGCTTCCTAAGACCATTTATTATGATGACTGCTCTTTTGCTGCTCCTATATTCACTCTTCAGAGCATATCCTATGTTTGTTGTAATGTCAATTTCTCTGAGTTACTGCTACCTCTGAATACACAGCATTCATAATCACGTTCTTTTTAATAATTGAAATCATATTTTACATTGTTCTTGCTAATTTTGAGTCTGTAATTGCACGTCTTGCTGGGTTCCCTTTTTTGGTTTGGGATACCTTTTCCAAAGTGATTCTGTGACTTTCATTGTTTGATAATGTCTTTGGCTGGATAATATGCACATTGCTAGCTACTCAAGTCCTACTCAAGCACTAGACATAGCACATTTACTCTTACCTAGTTTGGAATAATCCAGACATTATATAGATGGCACAAAACTAAACGATTTCAGATGAAAATTACAACACTCTCTTGAATCCCTCAGAACAGCCCCCAAGGGTTACACTGTGGTCTAACAAGGGGAATGGGTAAAAGGGAATGAGAAAAAAAGATAGTGACATGTGTGAAGCATCATGAAGAGTTAATTGTCTGTGCAGGTTGATTTACTTCTCTATGGAGTGCAGTTGAATAGTGGCTACAATTTGGATAGATGATCCAGTACGCAGAAGAAGGAAACATGATTAAGTGGGCAAGAACAACTGTTCTCCCTGGCTGAATTTGCACTGTCTCTCAGTAAGCTCTTGCTATGTCTCAACTAACCCGTGTCCCTGTGTGTGTCTATCTGGTAGTACTATCACAGAAGATGTGAATCCGTTTTTCAGCTACATCAGTAACAATTGGTGTCTAAGAGTTGCAAAAAAGGATAAACACAGACCTTTTGTTTGCACTACCTTTGCTAGACTGCTGCCTAGTGACTGTTACTCCTCCCATATCTAGGACCTTTTTCTTTAACATGACAAGGGAGTCTCCATTCTCACAGTATGTTCAATTGCAAATGACATTGGAACCTCAATTCTCAATGCATGTTCCTTCACACGTATTGAAAATCTTGAAAGTTTCCTGATTGAGTTGAAGATGAACTGGCCCCAACAAAATGTCTCCTAAGTGACTAAAGTTATGTATTTAAACATAATAACAGAAAGAGTTTGTTGCCAAAAAAGAATATATGTGCGACCGCTGATAGTTGCAAGTCCCTCTTTTGGAGAACACATCATGCCAAAAGTAATGTCTATGGAAGACTTCTTCATGCTTGGGGCATTAGATCTAGAAATCAGAGGTTGCAGCCTAAAGATTCTGTGGCATGACATGGAGGTTTCATTGGGTATGTCTCCTGAAGGCATGGGGTTTTGAAGTGGCTGCTCAGCATATATCAATTGTCACTGAGATTTTTCTTTGTTGTATTCCAATGGTGTGTAGCAGGGTGTAGTTCAATGTGGGAGCTTTTATATCCTATGCCCATCCAAGATTGCTGCCACGATCCCAAAAGAGTTTGAACTCTTGCTAGAAGGAGAGTCGGAGGCCAGCGATCCTCTGAACTGTTTTCTTCTGTGTTTCTTCTGCCAACTGTGTATTCTCTTTTCTAAAGCAGGGGCTCTGTGTCCCTCCTTGACCTGAGCTAATTTATCTTATTGGTGTTGTGAGTCTTTGGCAGTCGCCACCACACCCTATGTTTGCAACGATGTCAAGAACCTGACAGTGTGTACTTGTATTGACAAAGGCCCAGTCCTATTCCTTGCTCTTACACTAACTATCCTGACCACCCCATTCTCTGACAGCTCCTTGCTACCATAGTGGGATTTGACAGCCCATATAGCCTAGCTGATTCTATGATGTACCCTTTCTATAGGTTGCCCCATTCCACCTGAGTCGGCTCTTCAAGTATATAATATGGATGGAAACAAAATGGTTTTCCATTTCTTGCTCCACAGTGAACTCATCTGTGCATCCTTTATATCTTTTATGTCCATTCCTTTAGGTTACCCTGGTTGGTTGCATAATGTCCATTCATATGAGTTGCACCCTACCACACCTGAGCGGTCCCCCTCAGGCATATACTATGATTAATCATGCTTTTTTTTCTCATCTATCACGGCACAGTGGCCCATCAGAGCGTACACAGACTGGTTGGATATTGCTCATTCATGTGGGTTTCCCGCTGCCACAATTGGGTGGATGTTAGACCTAGAATTTCTTGATGTGATTTCTCCATTACTTTTTGCCTTCAGACCTCCTGTTTTTGATGACTTCATTTTGCTGGCCATAGCTCTCTATGCACTTTACCATTGCTAACCAGTGCTATAGTGCTTGTGCTCTTTCCCTAAAACATGTTAACATTGGCTCATACACAATTGGCACATTTAATTTACTTATAAGACCCTAGTAAAGTGCACAACATGTTCCCAGGGTGTGCCCAGGATCTGTCAAGTTAATGCAAATAGTCGGTTTTCAGCACTGATTATCACCCACTTAAGTAGCCCTTTAAACATGTCTCAGGCCTGTCACTGCAGAGCCTGTATGCCCAGTTTTAACAGTCATTTCTATCTGCTGAATTAAACCTTTTGCCAGGCCCAAACCATCCTTTCTAATATATTAACCAACCCCTGAGGTAGGCCCTAGACAGCCCCAAGGGTAGGGTGCAGTGTATTTAAAAAGTTGGCCATGTACTTTTAAATTTTACACGTCCTGGCAATGAAAAACTCTTAAATTAGTTTTTCACTACTGCAAGGCCTTTCTCTCCAATAGGATAACATTGGAGTTGCCCTATTACATTTTATAAGTGCAATTTCCACATATGAAGAGACAACTCTTTCAAGTTTTGTGTCTCTGGAATCACAATTCAACATCCTAAATGATGGTGAAGTATGATTTTAGAATTGCAATTCTGAAAATGCAGAAAGTTAGAAAAAGAAAACCCAGGATAAGTATCCCAGACTACTAAGTGCACTACTGTATGTCATTAAGTGAGAGTACTTAAATTTGAAAACAACAAGTATACTGATTATTCAAAATCACATAAAACTTGATACAACCAATCTTCAATATCTCAAATCGTCCACACTTTTCCAACCAAACTGAACAAGGTTGGAGAGACGTCCAATGACTTTTATTTACAAAGATCACTGGTGAAGTCAAACATGATTGAAAAAATTCCAGATGCTTAAATTCAGCAGTAGAATCAAAATTATAAATGCTTCCAATGCATTTTGGGCTGCTCACTAGTCCTTCATCAGGGGAACCTGAAACATTACCATAGATAAATGACTTCAATCATTTCGCTGATATACAGTGTAATTGCGCAGGCTTAAAAACGAGCAGATCAAATGTACAAAAATCATGACAATCAAGAATAACAAAGCGAAAACATGGGGTTCACGTGCCATAATCTATGCGAGCTATGCAACATTATTGTCCCTGCTGCAAAGGAATGGATCAGGGACTTAGGTGGCTGGCAGAGCCACTTACTAGGTGCACACTTTATTCTATGAACTTTGGGTGAATTGTTGATTATGTTAAATTAGGTTAATTGAGTGCATTCAAGCTGCATTTAGATTATTGTACTTTAAGAAAGTTGGCATTTTCTTGGGTGTAATTGGCAGTTGGGCTATTTGTATTCCTCCTAGACAGTCACAAACAATGGGCGCTTAGGTGCGACTGAAGGGGCCATCACTGGCATGATGGGATGGAAGAGCTAGGCCCAGCTTCACAATACCTTAATGGGCTGTGTTCTTTCTCCACACAAAGGGCTGCATACCCCCTGTAGTTTGTCTGTAGCCAGGGCAGGGAAGGCAGGGTATCTATGCACTTCAAAGGCAGCCCTCTAGAAGCTTCCCCCCCATTTTGAAGGCACACATGTGAATAAAAGAAGGACCTCAGACACCACCACTTCATTACACTTCTGAATCTGTGGACCTTCTGTGCTGCTGAAGGACTGCCACTCTGCTGGACTGCTGCTCCGAATAAACTGCTGCCTTGCTCTGCTGCCCTATTACCTGCTGCCCTCCTGCCTGGGTGGACCTGCATTTGTTGGACCCAGAACCAAGAGTGACTCCAAGGACTAGCTGCTGGAATCTGGATCTGAAGGCTCAGTTACATAACAGGCTTCCTACAACCTTTCACCTACATCTATCTCTGCCATCTATGAATCTACCCTCTGAAGTGGTGCCCCCCATTCTTTGAAAGTGGATCTATGGTGCATGCCAATGCAACTGATGCATCTTATGCTGAGCAGTACATCACCGAGCAGAACCACCGTAATTCCTCAGGGAACGATACATCTCCAGGTCCTCGCATCTCTCATTGACGGCAGCCTTGACGACAAGGCCGTATTCCACATCGCAGCCTCGCAGCTACTCGGAGCCGATGCATTGCCAGCTGCGCACCACATTCCCGTCACTGGACTTTGCATCACAAGTTACTTCTATGGGATCCTCAACATCGTTGCAACAGGACCTTGCACCGCGTCATCAGCGCATCCTGGAATAGATGCATCACTACGGCTGTGCAGCGCATCTTCAACATAGATCAATGCAATGCTCCACAACAAAGAATGAAGGAACTCTGTTCAGCAGGCCTAACTGGGTCTCTGTAGCTAGCCTGCCTGCGCTCCATCGCGATCAGTCTGAACTTGTGATTTTATCCTGGTCCAGCACGACCAGATATCCACAGTTGGTGCTTTGTGCTTTTTGGCACTATTTTTATTTAAAACTTTAAATTTAATATCTCTGGTTCTACTAATTGGATTTTTGTCATTGTAGTCTTCGATTATTTATTAAATTACGTTCTAGTTTTCTAACCTGGTGTGGGATATTTTTTTGTGGTGTTTTCACTGCTTTACTGTTCGAAGTGTTGCACAAAGACTTTACACATTGCCTCTGAGTTAAGCCTGACTGCTCTGTGCCAAGTTACCAGGAGGTTGAGCACAGGCTAATTTGGGGTTTGCTAGTGCTTTATCCTGCCTATAATTGGGTTTGCTGCTTGACCAGGGCACACCCCAGTCAACCAATAACCCAACTTCTCATCATATATCATGACTGCTTGCACAATGATTGCAGCTCTATGGTGGACTCATCAGAACACATAATATAGCTGGATGTGTAATGCAGATTTCTATGGGTTGTTCCTCGATGCTCCTGGATAGAAAGTGCATAGCATATATCAAGGCTGATAGCATATTGTCAATTCCTGAGTTACTTCCCTGATGCTCCCGATTGAACCCAGATTGTATAGTATAGTGATGCAAGATTGTACCCCTCACTTTTTGACACTTGCTACGCCAAATGTTCAATGTGGTTCCAGCTGTATTTTACTGACCAATCCAAGGCTGGCATATATGTAATGCACACCTGTTTCTTTTTGTACTCTTCTCTCCTACATCGATGCCTAGGCACAGCTACAAACTTGATTCAACATAGTAGGAGCAGTCTTTGCCATGGTTTGAGAAGTCTCTTCCATATATGAAAGACACCATAAGACTCCAGCATCGGCCACATTACAATTAGGCACTTTTCTAGTCATTCATGGCCTAGCTTCTAAGGCCCAAGCGTGCTATCTTTCACTGCTTTTCACTTCAAATTAATTACTGACATCACAACACTTGTAGTGTAGGTCAACTTACAGGGACATAGTTTTCTATCAACAGCACTACCATGGAGCAGCCAACTACCCATCTACAAACACCCTTCAGTGCCTCATCAGAGGCCACCAATGTGCCAGTGGCAATAACTACAAAACAGAACACAATACTGCTGCTTTTTCTTTCATTGTGCTCTTTGTGGATTGTTGTCTTAACGCGCTCTGCTACTCCAAGGAGTGCCCCGGCGCTTACACAGGTCAAATGATGTGGAAAGATTTATATCTTGGTCTTTGATGGTGTCCAGAAAAAGCATCGCATCATTTCCTGGTAGCTGTTGTAGTAGGTCGTAGTCACTGGGCTTTGTTCCCCATTCTGTATTCTTCCAAGAATAGAGAGTCAGCCCTAGGCATGATTCATTTTTACTGTAAGAGTGGGTATTGATTTATTGGAGGGATCGAGGCTCAGCTGTTTTCTTATCTTTTGATTTCCTCTTGCAGTCAGAGTGTGGTATTGTGTCCTATCCGGCAGAGCTAATCTGTTGTATGAATCAAAGGTTTGGTGGTTATTTTCTCCTCGGTGACTTGAACATTCATACACATTTCTGACCTGTGTAAAGCATGAAATCCAATCATTACCTAGAAAAGTAACCAGGATTTGTTTCTCTAAGAAAAGATTCCTTCATCCCCTTTTCATTTCTCCTTTCCATTTTTTCCTTCTTTCCATTGTTCTTTCGTACCTTACAAATCGTTTTTCTTCTTGAGATGTATTTTTATTTCTTACTGTGGAGTTCTAATTTCTAACTCAATTTGCCTTTCTCTTAAACTTGTATGCAATTTTAAAATGTCTTCTTTCTCTCTGTAGTCATGTTTGGGTCTTTTGTCACCCCTTTCCCCCACCTCACATCTGTCTCTTGGTGTTTTCATTCTGTCATTTACTAGTTTCTACTTCAATCTTGTGGCCTGAGAGTTACAATACAAAGTTAACAAGAGCCACAACAATGAACGTAGATACGTCCATTGACACTTCATCTCAAGCTGGTATGTCGGGTGCTTCACTACGCCCTATGCAAGGCAGACCCATCTGTAAGTCAAAGTAAGACAGCTGACTTAAGATGCTACGAATAATTGCCAGAAAGGAGCACCATATTTAATGTGAGAGCTGAAAACAATGGGGCAGATTTACAAGCCCCTTGCGCCACTTTTGCGTCACTTTTAGACTTGGAAATGTGACGCAAAAGTGGCGCAAGCGGCTTGTAAATCGGCCCCAAAGTCGTTTTCCTGCGATGGGAGCACCACAGGCAAAAATTCATTTTCACACGTGGCACCGATAATTCTTACACAGTTCTTGTTTCGATGTGGGAAACCCTATGAATGTCAACGACAAATGTACTATAAATTGAAAACATTTTTCTCACTGAGAAAAAACAAGATGGTAATGCAATGATCTTATGGTAGTTTATAAAAAGCCAAGTGGAGCCGGCACACATGTGAACTTAATTATTGGAGGGAACTTGGGGTATAACATTGCAAACAGACCTGTGTGGGTAGGAGAATGCATGGCATTGTGCTATCAACCAAAACTGTAATATTAAACACTTGCCTCATGAATTTCATCTGCAGCATAGCAATTGTATGGCTGACAGCTGGCTCGAAATCGTTCCAAAATTGCTGTGTTAGATGAGTGTGCATATTTATCACATATTTTACAGTATGCAAAGGTATTTTTAAGGTCTGCAAAATGTGAAGAGTATGTGAAATGTGGTCCTGTAGCCTGCAAAGAAATATCAACTTAAAACCAAAGCCCAAGTCATGCGATATTGCTTTTCATTACATTTAATCTTAAACAAAGTGATTTTGTCATTAATAAGATGAATTTATTTTAACAGAACAGGTTCTTAACTAGCAGGAATTCCATAAAGTATTCACTTACCTAAGAGGGAAAAGAGAATTCTGTGTTTCATGTATTGTTAATTACAATATTTGTACCTATAATAAAATATAGAAAATAAAGAAAGAAAAGTAAACTTATCTGGTGGTCGCCATCGCCAGTCGCCTCCTCTCCTTCAAGCAGGAACCAGGAAGCTCTCAGGCTCCCTGACCAATTATAATGCTGCCTTAAGCAGCACTGTGATTGGTCTGAGCACCATGGCTCGGAGCTCAGACGGGGACTGGGACGCTGGGTATGTTCTCCACTAAGGCTTTATAATACAACCTGTGTAGAACATGCACAGTGTGCATGGCTGTTTGGCCGGCCCGAGACTGGCCACCCAAATTTCATGTGCACTTAAGGTGCAGCTGCTGCAGATCGGAGCATATAAATTTCCCCTACTTCCACGGACAGAGTAATTCCACAGTCATACGCACATACACTCATCATACGCTAGGGCCCACCACACTAACATTCATTCTATTACTCTATCCACACTGAATATACGAGAGAAATCCTAAGCAATCTGCATCTAAACTGAGGTCAATGCCACCTAATAGATCTGTCTTGAGTCATGATTTAAAACATTAGGAATACATTTGTAACTCAATAAATGACAAAGAAATAACCACCCGACACTGGAATTCAAACAAAGGTTAACTTTTATCTAAATTAGTTCAAATGAAAATCAATCAATAGCAAAATCATTATTTTCATAATTACCTATTCTAGCTAAATGTCAGGATTTGGGTCAGGACAGGTCTCTCAGTAAAGTCTCCCGAGTCGCCGTCCTCTCAATCAGCGTCGATCCTCTCGAGCATAGGTTCAAGAAGAAGTGGCCTAAGACCCTCCCTAGTCTAACAATATTTATACTAAAATGTAAACATTGAAAGTAACAAACAAACTCTAAACGTCCGTTGAGCCATTGAGCAGAGCGAGCAGGAAAGGATGTTGACTCGCAACATTTAGAAAACCTCCGCTCTCGAAAATCTCAAAAATAAAAACATGGAAGAAGGAAGCTCAAACTAAAAAATGTTACATCCATGAATGCTCTTCCTCGGAATCATAGTGAAGCCACCGCAAGTTTATCAGAGTTCATTGTGGCTTTATTCTTCTCCAAGGGCAACTGGCAACAAGCCCAGAGCTGCTGTCCTCACGGAAACTTTTAATACAGTCAGAGGCCGAGGTCAGGTGGTTTCCAACCATATTCAGCGAGGCCTCTCGTCGTATTTCATCTACTCAAATGCAGGCTGTAAATATCGGCCATCTTTGTCTAGGCCAAAACGGACCATCTTAATTAAAAGAAACACAAAACAACGTTACCACATCATAATGATTATACAGTGTTAATTCCCACTAATACCCTTATGAGTATGTGATTACCTAGCCATCTGCAACACAAGAAAGCATTAAAGCACGTTATTTTAAAGCGCAAACACATTACAAATAACACTTTAGCAACACTTATTTAATTAATCTGCTCACCAATTTAGTTCATGTATTAATAAAGCAACATAAATGCAATCCCGCGTGTAATTCTTTCATTAGTAAAGTTGATTAATCAGAAACTTCAACAAGATTAATATTTAATAATTAATTATCAGTAATTTTAATTATAACATATAAACATAAACTGGAGTTTAAATCTCAATAAATTTTCAATAGGAAACCCTGCTCCAGCAATCCCCCCTTTGGTGATATATTATCACCACAAAAATCAACCCAAAAAAAAACAAAAAAACATTTGTCCCCATTTCTTAGGAGAAATTGAAATGTCTTTTTACGACTCTACACACCAGACTCTCTTTCATCATCCCTCTTCGACTCCAAGTAAACACTCTCCCTCAATTCCTCTAATTCTATTTCTTGTGGGTCTCTTTTTGACCTCTTTTGTTTCTTTTCAGTATTCTGTCTTATTATTTTCTTTTTCCCTCCCCTGTTTTTACAACACAAACACCCTAATCTAAGTATCAATAAAGCAACAATTACACATGTTAAAGGAAATAATATCTTACCAATTATGGTACTACCTATTTTAGCAATAAAGTTCTTAATAACAACTATCTTATTAGCCATTTTAGTCCAGATACTTTCAGCTTCCAGTGGTACTAATTCTTCATGCAAATCAGTAATATTTTTGATATAGACCTTTAGATCTTTGCTTTCGTCAGGAATGTAAGTGCAACAATGTTGAACTTTCAGCATTCCACAAACTCCACCCTCTTTGGCCAATAGAATATCAAGGGCAAGTCGATTTTGCATTGACATGGCGCGTACGGCAACCATCTCCGTATTTACCAAAAGAAACCCACCAGCGGTACTTGTCGATAAGTGATCCACCACTGTTGACAGTTTCCGAATTCCATATGCATTTAAAGAAATTCCCACTGCTGGAATTAAAGCTCCAAAAATATCACCTACAATTTCTGACCAAGTTTCTCTCTTAAAGCGTGTTAGTAGATTAATCTGTTCTGCATCTTCTATCTTATCTATATGGAAAATCTTTGGAAAGACCAGGCCAACATAACACGTGCCATACCAATGGTCAGGCAACCTGTAATAAGCCTTATTCCCACAAATATAATACACTCCCGGGAAAACTGGATCTTCTCCCCCCTTGAATCCCCATCCTGTTGCAATAAAATATGTATCATGGCACTCACTAGTCCCAACAAAATAGCTATCATATTGGGATTTCCTTCTGGTAATACATAGTTTACCCTTCTGTGGTGTGTCTAAAGCCAAAGTTGGACTGGCCCCATTCTTCAACTCCTTTCCCATCTCAATATCCCATATTGTCTCACTCATTTTGTATTCTCCTGCCTTTTCATGCATGCTCACTCTCCTTTTCTCTACCATGTCTAGAAAAGCCTTTTCTTCTTCTTTCAAACTGCAAGTTAAATTGTTTCTAAAAATGTAATCTAATGTTAATTCTTCTGTCTCAATAAAAATCTCACCAAAAATGTTAGCTTCTTTAGCAGGGTTCAGTTTCTTATCCATAGGCAATTGCCCAAAAATGTTATCTTTATTAGACATCTCATAATCTATTTTCCCTAACAAATAAAAAACACTACTTAACACACTACATGAAATCCCGTACGTAGCTGGAAGATGGTGATAAGTAACTCCCTCTGAAACGGATGCAGGCAATTGCATACAAACGTAGCAATCCCTTACTTCCATTCTCTTTACATATTCGTACAATAACTTTGAAAAAACATTGCTAGAAAAATCATTAATTGACCTATCTTTATGTATGTAAATGTTACTAATTCTAGTTGGAACTACTTTCTGTAAACTCTTCACTATGTTAGTCACATTCCCAGTATGTATTCCAAAAGTGTCTACTGTAACTCTAAAAGTAACTAGTAAAGCAAGTACACCCCATAGTAGCATTAATAATCCTGTACAGCAGCAGCACATTCTACACCATCTTCTCAAGAAGGCACATCTACTTTGATTATTTTCCGTGTTAGCCATCTTATTACTCTGGCAGTGTCTTTTGACTTAGCCTCTACTACTCCACTACTGAATCACTAGAACACTAGATTATTTCAAACAGCTAATTTTAGATTTTCTTCTTTTCACTTCTTTTCCAAGTGACTCTTTTAGTTCACTCAATTTGGATTTTCATCACTTTTCACTTCTTCTTCAGCAACATCAAATTGTATCAGATCTTCAATATCCTGAGCATCTGACTCTTCTCCAATGTCAGTCAAGATAACTTTCAGGATTCCAACAGTTTTCTCCTCCTCAACCACTTCTCGTAAGGTCCCCTCTGGATTTCCTTGACTTTCTGCCTCTTCTTCAGACAGTGCCACGTACGTCCATTCCGGTGACCTATACTTCTGGTTAGGCTTTCTTATTCTCTTGATCTCCTCTGGTTCTTTTGAGACCTTTTGTTTATCACCCTTTGCTTGATTTTGACTAGACACCTCATTCACCTGTTCAGCTTTCGATGAATTCGCTCGTGTCAGTCTGTATCTCAGCCTCTTTATCTTATTAGGCCAAAGATCTCCTCTCACACTCCTCTTTGGTCTCACCTCTTTATTATTTCTTTCTCCGATCCAAGTTCTCTTTCTCAGAACTCGACCCTCTGATTTCTCATTCTCACTTTCATCTGATTCTGTTTCATTCACCTCTGGTCCATGAACAATTTTCTTTTGCTCCACAGTCTTTTCCTCCACCAATTGAGATTTCCCTATTCCTGTCCCTCCTCGGGTCTCCGACACGCAGTCTTCTTTCTGTCTACTTGTCCCTTCACCTAGCTTATTAGGAATGTTCCCTACACCTCCTCGGGGGTCTTCCGCAATCTGTCCCTCTCTATCTTCTTCTGACCCTACTTCTTCAGGAATAATCTCAAGTGGATTTTCAATCTCTTCATCTGACTCAGGTGTAGTCTCTGTGGAATTACTCCTTTCTCCTCTTTCTTCACCACTCGTTGTTGGAACTTCAGGCACTCTTACAGAATCCGATCTCTCCTCTGAGGCTCTCAATGTTTCCTTTGAAGTCTCTCTCGGAAAGAAAAAAGAATCACCTGACTCTGACTCTCTTTCTCCTTCCCCCCTTTCAGGATTCTTTTTTCTTCTCACTGGTTCAGTCTCTGCATCATCACTGGAATCTGATTCTTCAAAATACTCTTTACCAGTCCCATCCTTTGGAGTAGGAACTCTCAGAGTATGACTTGCATGAACCCAGTTTTTCACACCAGCACACTTTACTGCAGTTGTCGTAGTCAAAATAACTTGTCTTGGCCTTCCCCACCTTGGAACCAAGCAATTTCTTCTTCTGTGCACTTTTATCCTCACCCAGTCCCCTGGACTCAGATCATGGGCTTGCTTCTTTTCAAGTGTGGTGGCGTCTCCTCCAACCTGGTGAAACACAGAATGAACTGCGTCAGCCAGGCCTTTACAGTAATCCAAAATCATGTCATCAGTTATTGTCATCAACTTGTTGACAGGCACGAAAGCATGTCTCATTGCTCGTCCCATCAATATTTCATGTGGACTCAACCCTGTGGTTCTATCCGGAGTAGACCTAATAGTCATTAGCACTAGAGGCAAGACATCAGGCCATTTCATTCCAGTGGCTAAACACATCTTACCAATTCTATTTTTGATTGTGCCATTCATCTGTTCAACAACACCAGAAGCCTCTGGTCTGTATGCACAATGTAGCTTCTGCTGTATGCTCAATGCTTCACAAATTAAACCCATGAGCTCATTGTAGAAGTGTCCACCTCTGTCTGACTCAATTGTCACTGGGAACCCGTACCTAGGAATCAACTCTCTTAACAGTAACTTTGCCACAGTTATTCCATCATTTCTCCTAGTCGGATAGGCTTCCACCCATCTTGAGAACAAACAGACTACCACTAGAACATACCTCAATCTATTCACTTGGGGCATTTCAATGAAATCTATTTGCATTCTGGTAAAAGGACCTCCTTCTCTGCCTATTGTTCCTAGGCTCACCACTGTCTTCTTTCCAGTATTGAACTGCTGACAAATCAAACATCTTTGACAGATGCTCTCTGCAATGAGCCTGAACTTTGCATTGTACCAGGTTTGCTTAAAGGACCTAATCATAGCGTCCCTCCCCAGATGTCCCTGGCCATGATACATTCTTGCCATTGTTGATAGCATCGAGTTAGGCATGACTGGTCTTCCATCTCTATAGATCCAAACATGATCTTTCTCTCTTGGGGCCCAACCAGCCTTGATCCAATCTCTCATTTCCTCATCTCCTGCTTCATCCTGCAACTGTTTCACTTCATCCCATGTTTCCAAGACATTAGTAAACATCACAGAACAAAAAGACATTTCCCTCTCTCGTCCCCGGTTAATCGAATGATTGTTCTTTGCACAATACTGTGCTATGTCATTTGCAAAACGATTACCAAGAGTAACAAAATCATCTCCTTGTCCATGAGCAGCACATTTTACAACTGCTAGTTCTTTAGGCAGCTGTATCGCCTCAAGCAACTTCCCAATCACTTCAGCATTCTTTATAGGAGTCCCACTCGACGTCAAAAAACCTCTCTGCAGCCAAAGTTGGCCAAAATCATGAACCACTCCAAATCCATACTGACTATCAGTCATCACAGTCACTCTCATATTCTTCCCAATCTTACAAGCTTTTGTCAAGGCCACCAATTCAGCCACTTGAGCAGATCTAACTCCCTTCAAAGGCGAAGCTTCCATAACTTCTGAAACCTTGCACACCGCATATGCTGCACTCAGCACACCGTCATCAGTTCTCAGACATGATCCATCCACAAACAACACATGATCACTCTCAGGTAGAGGCAGATCTCTTATGTCTGGTCTAGGTTTTGTGCAGTAGTCAAGCACATCCAAACAATCATGATCAACATCATCTCCCACATTCACATTTTCAGCATCTGGCAACAGAGTTGCTGGATTCACATTCACACATCTCTCAAGAGTCACATTCGATGCTCCCAGAATGATTTTCTCATATTTAGTCAGCCGACTATGTGACATATATTGAGTTCTGCTTCTTGTCAAAAGAATTGCCACATCATGAGGTACGAACACCCTTACAGGATATCCCATTATTATACCCTCACTCTGTTCCAAACTTCTGCATGTAGCAGCTACTGCTTTCAGGCAACCTGGCAAACCCACGGCTATGGGGTCAAGTGTTGATGAGAAGTACGCAATTGGCCTTCTCAGTCGTCCATGTTTCTGGATTAACACAGAAAGTGCACATCCATTTCTCTCACTACAGTACAACTCAAACTCCTTCTCATAGTCTGGCATTCCCAAAGCAGGAGCTTCACACATTCTGCTCTTTAATTCTTCAAATGCTGCCATTTGTTCTGCATTCAGTTCCAATGGGTCTCTCACCTCACTTTTAGTCAATTTAATCAGTGGCTTTGCTATCAGGGAGAAATTACTTATCCACTGACGACAATAACCCACCATTCCCAGAAACATCCTTACTTCTCTCTGGGTCATTGGGGCTCTCATTCCTCTGATAATTTTGATCCTGTCATTGGTCACTTTTCTCAGACCTTTCTCAATATTGTGTCCAAGATAATGTACTTCTTTCTTGCAAAATTGCAATTTGGCCGGAGATACCTTTAACCCTCCATCTGCCAGATGATTCAGTAAAGCTATGGTATCTACTTCACAAGCTTCACGTGTCTTCGATGCCACAAGTAGGTCATCGATATATTGCACTAGTACTGAGCTTTCAGGCATGATCAAACTCTCCAATGACTTTTTCAACAACTGATTGAATATTGATGGACTCTCTGTATACCCCTGTGGGATACGGCACCATGCCAAAATACGCTGTCCAAACCGAAATGCAAAAATCGGCTGGCTGTCATAATGCAATGGAATTGAAAAGAAAGCATGACACAAATCAATTACCGTGTACCACTCAGCATCATGAGGAATCTGATACAAAATCACTGATGGATTTGGCACAATGGGACAACATGCTACCACAATCTTGTTAACTTTTCTCAAATCTTGTACAATCCTGAACTTCCCATTAGGTTTCTTTAGCCCCATTATCGGTGAATTACACGGGCTACTCAGTAACTCTCTCAAAACACCCTGTTGAATCATCTTGTCAATTATAGGGGTTATTCCCTCAATTATCTCTGGTGTCAATCTATACTGTGGGATATTAGGATAAACGATTCCTTCTTTCACTGAAATCTTCACTGGATCTACATTATTCATCAATCCCACATCTTCTCCAGTAAAATCCCAAACTGCCGCTTTTACTGTGTGTCTCAACTCTTGAGGCAAATCATCTGGATTAAACACAGCATATGTTCCAACAATCTCACTCTCTCTATTATCTAGAGTCATCCTGTACAGAACATCTTCATCTGGTGTCTCAAAAGCTATTCCATCCGGAGTACAGAAAATTGTGCAATTCATCTTACACAATAAGTCCCTACCTAACAAGTTCACTGGACTAGTGTCACAGACTACAAATCTGTGCATGTCTGAAAATTTCCCTATTCTTACCCTTACTCGTTCGGTAAGACGAGTCTTAATCTGTGTATTTGCTACACCAACCACTTGGATTGCTTCGTCCGAGAGAGGAAGATTTCTTATATCTGCTGACCTGACAGTTGATCTCGTTGCTCCTGTGTCTACCAAAAAAGTAACACTTTCCCCATTTATTTTCCCATCTACAAATGGTCCTGCCTGGTCTATTTCTAGAGTTGCACCAAGTATGCACTCTTCCTCCTCTCTTCGGCACCGTCAATAGTCCCCTTCAGACTCACTCCCCTCATTCTTTAACCAGTACTGCTGTACCGGGTTTGAACGTCTCGGTTTGTTTACCTGCTCATCATTGTAGAATCCTGAGTCCTGGTTATATTTCTGGGACCCTCTATTCTGCGGCAAGGGCGGTTTTGGCTCTTGACTCTGCTGTCTGACAACCTTCTGCTGTTGCTGCTGATGATTACACCCCTCGTTCTGCACCTGTTGATTCAATGATTTATTCTCATTACTCACTAATGGTGGATTGGTACACTCCGATCTCCAATGCCCCAATTGTCCACAGTTGTGACATGGGAACTTCTTCTTTGCTTCTTCTAGATTCCCCTTTTCTTTTCCTGTGCCATATCTGAGCCTATTTCCTGGATTATTTGCTTGTCCCACCAGCTGTGCTTCTTGTCTTTCTGCAACTTTCACCTGTGCCCACATTGCTTTCTCTTTCAGCTTTCTTTGTTTTGCCTCAATCTCATCACTGAAGTATTTCGCATGTCTCAAGATTTCATCAATCTTTTTACTCTGCCAATCAACTGTGTGCTCATGAATCCTTTCACTTATTTCAGGTCTCAAGCCATATTCAAACCTGTATACAAAATGACTCAAATCCTTATCACCCAGGTGTTCATCTCCACTGAACTGTTTAAAAGCCAGTATCAGCCTTTCATAAAAAGCATGAACTGATTCTTTCGCTTCTTGATGTGTCCTATCTATCTTAACCCAGTCTGTCTCTTTAGGGGGTACCTTATTTTTCAGGAACACAATAACCTGCTCATATTTCCTCATGACCTCCGGGTCTGGAGCTCCTGTTTTCTGATCCCTTGGGTATTCCTTAGCAGGCCAATCTACAACTATTTTACACTCTGTCCACAAATCTGCTGGAACAATTATATCAAACAGACTATTCAGGTCAATCCACAGCACTTTTGACAATTTCACAAACCTGTCTACCTGCCTATACCACTCGACGGGCTTTTCTCTCAGTCGAGGGAAATCATTAGTAAATGACAAAATATCCTGTCTAGTCCATGGGACATGTACATATCCTCCTCCAGGAATCTCTCTCATAGGATAAGCATCCACTGTTTTTTCTTTTTCTCTCATTGGAAAAGCTGAATAAGTCCTGTCCACTGAATCTTCCCTTTTCTTGTACCATCTATCCTTCCACTTTTCTACATCACCCCATTTTCGCAATAAGGAAATCATTTCCTTAATCTGCCCTGTTCTGCCAACATCATTTAGATTCTCAATGTCTTTGTCAGAGAAATCCACCCTGTAAGGCTTCTGCAAAGCTTTCACCTTATCCATGTCAACTCCTAGTTCACTCGCTATTCCTTTTAACCTATCATATGTACTCTTAGCCCTCCAGGTGATACTCTTGCACATAAATAACAACTCTCCATCATGATGATTTTTCAACATTTCTGTAGGAATTGTTCCTGCAATAAGCTCCTCCAATTCTATGCGCAACCTGGCTACATCAATTGCCTGTGAATCTTTATCCTTCTTTTGAAGAACTCTCAACCAATCATTCAAATCCTCAGCTGTTATTTCTGTAGACCTTTTCACTGCACCCACTTGTTCTGCCATCCTCTGTGGTTCCAAAATCGATCCTCCTAAACAACCAGTATTCAATCCTGAATTAGGCTGTACATCTGATCCTGTCATGTCTCAGCTGTCTCAAATTATTTTCTCCCGTCCTCATTCCTGATTCCTCCAAAGAACAAGAACCAACCAAACCATTTCCTACATAGGGAACTGTCAAACCATTTTCACCCATTCTTTGCTTATCAAAAATAGGCATAACCGGACCTATTGTTACAGGCACTGTAACAGCTTCTAGATTTTTCGTTAGCTCTCTAATTTTCTCAGTCAGCTCTGATGTCGTTCTTGCTAATTCTCTTGTTTTCTCATCCCCAATTTGATTCTCTCTCTCTCGCTCTCTCCCTTTCCGTGAAAGAGCTACCACTCTTCAGATCAGGTGTCACAATCTCAGTTTTAACAATTCGCAAAGTATCTCTTATGGGAGTAGCAACTGGTGTTCTCTCTTCTGGTTCTTGTCTATATGGTGGCGGTCTCTTGTAAATCATGTCATCCAAGACCTCATCCTCATAATCATTAGCCCCATACCTTCTCACTTCTGTATCAGGCACCTTTTCTGTACCCTTCCTCCCTTCCTTCTCTTGAACTGTTCTCATAGGATATAGTCCCTCTGACATACTAGCATCTCGCCATCTCCTCATTCGATCATGATGAGTTTCGCGATCATATTTCCTCCCAAAAATATACCTATAATTGCCTCCACTCCTCTGCTTTTCTCGCTCATGAACCTCATCTTCCCATTCTACCAACGCCTCAAACTGTGTCGGCCTTGGTCTAGGCTCTAGACACATCATCTTTTCCCGTAAATTTCTCAACACGGCCAGATTAAATGAACCATGTTCCGGGAATGCTAAAACACCATCTTCCTTAGTGTACTTAGCCCAGTTGTCTAACCATATACAGGTATGATACCCATATTTCACCAGAAGAGTAGAGCGTAGCTAGCCACTCCTCCGTTGTGAGCATATATAGCTTTTACGCCACTCACCCCCCTTTTAATTAGGTGGTTGACTGAGCCAATAAACTTATATTTCAGATTAACCAACCTTTTTAAATCACTTACATCTACACTCCCGGGCCCTCACACGCATGCACCATACGGCAGGGAACAAAAGATCTCCGACAAAGAGCCCCTGTATGGGTGCCCGTCGGGTATTGCACCGCCGACCCGACGAGGAGCAAAACCCAGATGATGAAGCATGACACCTAGCTTGCTGGGTGTGTGAGGGTTTTAGTTCCACCCTTAAGGGATTCCCTTCCCTTGTGCACCTATATTCACTAGGTTAAAGTCTAGGTATGGAATACTTTATTCCCCTTTGACTTCCCATCCTGTAGGAACTACACATCTCTTGTTGATACAGACCCATATTTCACAACCATGAAGGATGCAGGAGTTCTTGTCGGAGGTAGCAATTCACCTTCTCTAGTTATTATGTTCTTATCCTTGTCGAACCACTTTTTAATTTTACCGAACAAGGATCTTTTCTTCTTTTCCTCCGTTTGGTAATACATTTTCGCGTTTCCCACAACTCTCTAGTCCCTTCCGCAACTGTACGATCTTTTGTTCAATAACAGCGCGACTCACACCAACGCACCAATCCTGGAGCGTCTACGTCACCCTGTACTTCTTCCAATCCTGGAGCGGCTCACACCAACGCACCAATCCCAGCGCGAGCACTGTTCTAATCCACTGTCCAATCACAGCGCGGTCTGTCTCTGACGTCAGTAGTCGCTGCAGACGCTTCTACTCTTGTCTCCTGTCACTCGTCTACCCCTCCTTTAGAAAGCCTTCTCAGTAGACTTCGTTTCAGATTCTACAAAATCTATTAGTTACAACATATAAACATCTCCATTGTCTGTTTCGCTAACCACAGAATAGTAAAGAAAAAGTCTTTCTCACAAAAATCCCGCTTCTCTCAAGAACAGCGCTTACCTCTGCTCCACTACGGAATCATTACTTTCGTTTACACAGTAGCACATCCCTCTACTCTGCCCTTCTAACATGCATCCATTAACTGTTTCCTACAGGAAATACTCCAAAGAGTCTCACAATCAACTAAATGCTCATACATTCACGCACTTTCACACCAGAAAAATGTAGTACATCCACACAGAATCCTGCCTTTCCCGAGAACAGCAAACATTCTGTCCTACTACAGAATTATAAAACACGTTAACCAAGCAGCGCCTTCCTCTGCCCAGTCCTTCAAACAAGCTCAGGGAATACCTATTACTTCTCCAGCAGTAAGCTTTAACGGCAAACCCTTACGGATCTCTGGGACTTAAGACCAGAGTTTCACAGATAACCTTCGCTACCATACGCACTCCTTTTATACTGAAAATATGTCTCTAATAGTAACACACGACGATGTCACCAATTCCGAACCCAGGCAATGCGACGCGCAACTTCAATTGTCACACGTTTTTCCCTGCATACGTACAGGGCCAACAATCCCGTCTTTCCCGAGAGCAGCACTCACTTCCCTCTGCCCTACTACGGAACCGTCACCAGCTCCCCTCGTTCCAGAAGCCGTACACACTACATATAACTCAATACGACGATTCCAACATATAGTATTAGTACATATATCAACATCAATCAATAAATCAATGAATCCAAAAGCCTATGTACAGGCAATCTATCAGATCAAGACAATAATCTAAAACCATCCTCTTCTACCAGGAAACTGCTGCAGATCGGAGCATATAAATTTCCCCTACTTCCACGGACAGAGTAATTCCACAGTCATACGCACATACACTCATCATACGCTAGGGCCCACCACACTAACATTCATTCTATTACTCTATCCACACTGAATATACGAGAGAAATCCTAAGCAATCTGCATCTAAACTGAGGTCAATGCCACCTAATAGATCTGTCTTGAGTCATGATTTAAAACATTAGGAATACATTTGTAACTCAATAAATGACAAAGAAATAACCACCCGACACTGGAATTCAAACAAAGGTTATCTTTTATCTAAATTAGTTCAAATGAAAATCAATCAATAGCAAAATCATTATTCTCATAATTACCTATTCTAGCTAAATGTCAGGATTTGGGTCAGGACAGGTCTCTCAGTAAAGTCTCCCGAGTCGCCGTCCTCTCAATCAGCTTCGATCCTCTCGAGCATAGGTTCAAGAAGAAGTGGCCTAAGACCCTCCCTAGTCTAACAATATTTATACTAAAATTTAAACATTGAAAGTAACAAACAAACTCTAAACGTCCGTTGAGCCATTGAGGAGAGCGAGCAGGAAAGGATGTTGACTCGCAACATTTAGAAAACCTCCGCTCTCGAAAATCTCAAAAATAAAAACATGGAAGAAGGAAGCTCAAACTAAAAAATGTTACATCCATGAATGCTCTTCCTCGGAATCATAGTGAAGCCACCGCAAGTTTATCAGAGTTCATTGTGGCTTTATTCTTCTCCAAGGGCAACTGGCAACAAGCCCAGAGCTGCTGTCCTCACGGAAACTTTTAATACAGTCAGAGGCCGAGGTCAGGTGGTTTCCAACCATATTCAGCGAGGCCTCTCGTCGTATTTCATCTACTCAAATGCAGGCTGTAAATATCGGCCATCTTTGTCTAGGCCAAAACGGACCATCTTAATTAAAAGAAACACAAAACAACGTTACCACATCATAATGATTATACAGTGTTAATTCCCACTAATACCCTTATGTGTAGGTGATTACCTAGCCATCTGCAACACAAGAAAGCATTAAAGCACGTTATTTTAAAGCGCGAACACATTACAAATAACACTTTAGCAACACTTATTTAATTAATCTGCTCACCAATTTAGTTCATGTATTAATAAAGCAACATAAATACAATCCCGCGTGTAATTCTTTCATTAGTAAAGTTGATTAATCAGAAACTTCAACAAGATTAATATTTAATAATTAATTATCAGTAATTTTAATTATAACATATAAACATAAACTGGAGTTTAAATCTCAATAAATTTTCAATAGGAAACCCTGCTCCAGCACAGCCACCACACCTCCTCCGGTCTTGACCTCAGTGGAGGCCACCCCGCCCTGAACCTGGGTGCACTGCAGTACAACTGCAGTACTAAAAAAGCAATGACAATAATGGATGCCCCGTTATTGTCATTTTATTTTTACTTTACACTGCTTTAAAGCAGAGGGGCAACACTCCTGTACCTTAGCGGACGTGCCGCCCATGCAGTTCGGTACAACTTGCCCTTGATTACTGTATTCCTGTTCTTAATTTCAGAAACCCAGTTCATAATTCCTTGTCTTGTTTTTCTCCTGATCTGATTGCTGTCTTATCTGTCCTGTATTTTGGTTATTCTTTACACTCTGGTTTTCTGTTCCATTCCAAATTCGGTCCATTGTTTCTTGCAGTCTATACCCATTTACAGTCTGACCTGTCTTGGGCTCCTTTCCAATCAGGAAAAGGAAAGACTTCTGTTGTTGCACCCAGGTCCTTTGGAATGTTGCCAGTCTCTGTCTTGTTGTCAGTCTCAGTCCTCTTTGAACTAACTACAACAGTATCTAGACAGCAGGTCCTACTATGACTTCGCTGCATCACGGATGTTAAGGGCAATCTGCTGGCGTTAGTCTAAAGGGCTTTCCCTCAGCTACTGTTTCCATTTTTTGATGAAACTTTACCCCATGACAATTTTGTAATGCTTCTTAACATTAACTTATGAAATGCCTGTCAATATAGAGGTTAGAGAAAATGTGCTTGCCTGCATGCCTTTCCATGGCGGTTCCACCGCCGCGGAAAGGCTGGTTACCGCCGGCATCATAATCATTCCGGCGGTGCTTGGCCCTGATCCGCCACAATTGTGCCCGCGAGGCAAGCGGGCAGACTGCAACCGGCGGAAAAGTGGCGGGTGGAAAATCACACCGCCGCGGTCACAACCGCGATGCTAATCGGACCGTTGATTGTCCGGGTTTCGACAGCGGGCGGATGGTCGCTGCCGGTACGGCGGTTACCACCGCCAGACCGGCGGCGGCTATCTGCCCGCTATCCTAATAGATCCCCAAGTTTTTAATATTGTGATACACACATATCGTGATGCAAGAATATGATTGGCCCGAAAAACAATTTTTTAAGATAATTAATATCAATGTCAAAAATCTCTATGTTGTTAATATAGTTTACAAAAATATCATTGTTAATAATAATGTATTTTAAATTGTTTGTATAATTATTGCTAAAGTTTTTTAATATAGTTTGCAAATTTTTCGTTGTCTTAAAAAAATATAACTTAATTGTTCATTGTAACTTTTAGGGGCCGATTCCGATCTCGGTCGGAAGGGCACCGAATTGGGTTCAGCCGGAAAAACAACGAGCCGTATGCGTGTTTTCCGGCAAACTTGTACAGCTGTACGAGCGAGCAAGTACGATGCGAGCTACATGAAAATCACTGAGTAGTTTCTGGGTCCGAACCGCTCCGTACGTCCCGGCCGGAAGCTAACCGTGGCGTGCAATGGTTTCGATTTACAACCGAGCCAGTACGATGCATGCACCGAACAGCCTGTGCGAGCCGGAGTGTCCGGCTCGCAAAAGCTCCCGGAGTCAGACTTTGGGGGTCCGCCTCGGACACCCTGACATCCGCAGCCCTACGACTCGGACACAGGGGAGACCTATGGGTCTCCCCAACACAGGCATGTACGGTACGGGTGGCACAGACGTGTACCCACTGTAGGGGGCGCACTTGTTCGACACGTACCCATTCAGTCAATGGGAGCCCATGTACGCGTCGTACGACCGGCTCCCAGTGACTTCTATGGGAGTCCGACCGAACCGAGTCCGACAGCATACGTGCGCATCGTACTCGTTCGGTCGGACTGTAGGGGTCCGCTCGGTTGGAAAACACTCCGGATCCGACTCGGTCAGAGTGCTTTGCGACACGGATCGTAAACGGCACCTTAGTGTTGTATCGGGTTGTGGGTTTTGTAGGGGTATAGGAATGGGAAGTAATTGAATTATAATTAATTAACAATAATGTTGTTAATTGTTATTAATTCATTAATGGATTATTAACTATGTTTTTCAGAAATTAATTTATTTTTAAGTTATTTAAAAGAGTACAGGGTAGGTAGTTAATTAATTTAAATGTATTAATACTTTGTTTTTTAATTTTAATTGTTTCATTGATATTCAATTTGGTAAAATATGTAATTAATTAATTTTTTAAGTTGTGTTTTAGGTGCTTGTTGTTGGGTTTGTAGGGATAAAGGGAGGGAAGTACATTAATTATAATTATTAATAATATTTGTATAGTATTATTAATTATTGAATTGATAAATAATTATGTAAACTTTGTAAATAAGATGTTATTTAAATTATATGTTAGGTGCGGGTAGTTGTGTATTTTTAGGGTTTCAGGGTGGGAAGTTAATTAAGAAATAGTTTATTGATAATTAATTATTACTGTATTATTAATTATGCAATTGATAATTGTGCTAATTCTGAACTTATCATATTTGTTAAGTTATATTTTAGGTGTGTGTTGTTTAGTTTGCAGAGGAATCGGGGGAAGTTATTTAAGTGATCATACATTAATCAACAATTATTCCTTTATTTTAAAAAAATGTTTTATAATTTATTATGTTAATTGAATTATACTTTGTTTACTTTTATTACAGTTTAATTTTTGGCTGTTATGTTTGTTGGAATATAATGTGTTTTTTAAATTATATTAACATTATTTGTGTTAATTGATAATAATTGTAATATTTATGGTATTTTTTTATTTAAATTAAGACATTTAATTTTTACATTTAGAATATTATATTTGTATTTATATTTTATAATTTGTATTAAATAGAGTTGTTAAAATATGTTATTTGTTTTAAGTGAAGTACTCGCTCTGTACTGTACCAGTGAATGCAGTGGGAATAGCACATTTTCAGATTGGGGAACAACGTGGATAAAAGAGAGTGGCGCACTCCAAGCTTAATTAAATTGTAATAGAATGGTAATCAGGTAAGTGGTGCAATCAGGTGGGTCCTCCTGAGTGTGAGGATGATCAAAGCATAAATGCACTTTCCTGTAATGGGAGAGATTCTCTTTCTTGCACTCGGTGAAAGAGGTTTATCGTTAATCCATGTGGTATAGACTAGCTTCTCAAAATGGTTTTCAGTGAAAATCTTTTATTCTTAGGTAGTTAAATAACATAATCATTTATTGCGAGATCCAAGGTGTATCAACTTTGAATTTAACAATCATTGAATGTGCCCAATGCATTTCGGGCTGCCAAATCACAAAGAGATCATCGATAAAACGTTGCCAGAGTTTCACATTTCCATTATATTTATTTGCATATAAGTTTTTTAGTACAAGCTCCTCCCACCAGCACATGTGTAAACACACATAGCTGGGGGAGAAGCTGGCACCCATCGCTACTTCACGCAACTGCTGGTACAAAGTGTTTTGGAACATGAATATATTATTATAGAGGCAAAATTCCACCATACTTAATAACATTTTGCTGTGAGTAGTCAAGTGTCCCGTTCTGGTGTTTAAATAATGTTGGAGTGACCTTAGACCATCAAGATGGTTAATACTTGTATACAAGGCGGACACATCAAGTGTAATTAGCATATAATCTGCCTGCCATACGAAATCCTGCATTTTGTTCAGAAAGTCGCTAGTGTCTGTGACGTAAGACGGCAGCTGGCGAACATATTATTGTAAAAAGAAATCCACATATTGTGATGACGTTTCTAACAGGCTGTTGTGTGCTGATATTATCGGCCGCCCCAGTGGCTTAGTCGGATTTTCGTGGATTTTAGATATAAATTTATAACAGGAACAGTTGGACTTTCATTCTTTAAAAAAACTTGTATTCCTGCATGGATATTAAACCTGCGCTTTTCCATGCCAGGAGCTTGCTATAATATTCATGATACATGGTTTTTAATGATAAAATATCCGTTTTCTTGTAGCATGCTTTATCTTGTAGCTGGCTCATGGCTGCCTCCACATATGCCTCCTTGCCCCAGATGACCACATTTCCACCCTTGTCTGAGTTGCTTATTATAATTTGTGGGATATTCTCCAGTTTTGTTATTAATTGGTTATATCGATGTTGTTGCAAGTTATATTTGAGGTTTTTTTTTCTTTGAACATATACATATATATATATATATATATATATATATATATATATATATATGGCATATCGACGAGTTTAAGGTGGAGTTAGACGCATATATATATATATATATATATATATATATATATTCTTCACCAAATGCCCGAAAGCATTGAAAGCACTCAACAGTAAACCACCATCCGGTTTATTCTTGCAACAAACCAATGTGAGCGGGATTGAATTCCTCTTCACCGCCGCAACGAATCTTGCAACATTGTTTCACCGCGTGGAGAGCCCGTTACTGTAGCCGAGCAGAGGAAGACGTGAACTCCTTCGCGTTTGGACTCGTACTTGGTGAAGGGATTGCTGGAGCGGGTAGGAAATTGACATTTAATCCTTATAGCTGTGTATTGTATTGCGGCAGGTCGAGGGAACAAACAGCAGATAACTTTGATTTTCACACAAGAGTTATGTTCAATGTAGAGGCGCGACGTGAAGTGGCCAATTAAATATTTAAAAAGAGAACTGATACTCGCTCAGGGGGCAGCGGTACTGACGGCGGACAAAATGGGACCCGCGGGTCCAATGCATTGAAGGAACAGTTTGCACGTTTAGAAAGATTCCACGAACGTGAAATACAAAAATGGTGGGAGGCCACCTCGCTACAGCACTATATTGATGTGGAAAGAGTCCCTCGTGGTCTCAGAATCTACACCATTCCCGCCTATGAAAACCCGAACCCCAAATTGTTGGAGGAATGGGCGGAGCACACAGCGGCCTCCTCTACGGGCATGTTATTGATATTGATCAAGTTCGCCTGGAGCGATAGGGATACCACGCTACAGGAGATCAAAACATTGGAGGAGGAGATTGAAAAAGAATGCGACAAGAGTAAATTGGATGAGTTCAAAGAGGGTATGAAAAAACGTATCACAACCTATGAACTCAAAATAAGACAAAGGAAACAAAGTAAGTTTGAGCGCGATGAGCGAGATTACGAACAAGGGCGCGTCCTGACCTTTGCCAAAAGGTATGATTTACCTAGAAGACAATTACTCAGTCACAAGAGTAAAGCAACAACTGAGCAACGTGACACATCGGAATCAGAAGTCACAGATGCGGAGTTGAGTAGCGATGAAAGAGAAATAAGACGTGCTGAAGACGGAGTGGCGACACCTTTTCACGAGGAATTTCGCATTATCCGGGAAACGTGGGGCAGAGGTGGAAGAAGCAAACCAATGCCACAAAGGAAAAAAGCAGACGCAGAACAAGGAGGGGCGGCTGGAGTAAGCAGCAGTACCGCATCTCCTCGGATTACCCGGAGCAGGAGAGGGGCGAGACGATAACATCAGAATCTCTTACAGTGGTAAATCTAACACCGAGAACATTAACTGAGGCGGAATTAAAAGTTCTACAATACGGATTAAGTTTCTGCCCCTCAAAGAGATCTGAATACATGCAAACTAAAATTGATTTGTTCCGATTTGCGCGAAAAATGAAACTCGCAAAATATTTTCAAGGCAAAAAATCTACAAAAGAGAAAGAAACACCATCTGCCAGTGAAATGGAAAATCTCACAGCTGGCGATCTAGAAACATTGGCAGTTATGGAAGACCTACAGCACGAGGGTGACCCCAGACAATTGATCACAAAGAAAGGGGTGGATCAACCAGAGATTATTCAAATCAATCCGAGTAGCCCATTTAAACCAACGTCTAAATTAGTGCCGATGATGCCGGCTGACTCTATTGATACATTCACAGAGGCAGTGAGGCAGGATTTGATTAAACTGAGAGGAAGCAATATGGACAGCAGAAGGAGGGGTAACATTACTGAGAAACAAAAACAGGCGATCAAGGATTTACAGAATGATAAATCTATTATCTGTAAACCATCTGACAAGGGAGGTAATGTCGTTTTGATGACCTTTGACTATTACCAGAAAGAAGCACTGAATCAACTCAACGATACATCCAGCTATATGAAGATAACACGTAAAGAATTTGAGAGCAGTGTAATATCTTACAGGAATCTTTTGAATAAGTGGTACCATAAGGGGATGCTATCTAAAGAAGAGTATGGTTTTTTGGAATGCAGGTATCCGAAAATTCCTACATTTTACCACCTACCAAAGTTACATAAAGACCCTGTTAACCCCCCCGGTCGCCCAATTGTTTCTTCATTGGGAAGTTTAACTGAACATATGTCTAAGTATGTAGATTTCTTTTTGTCTGAACCAGTTACTAAACTCACTTCCTACATCAAGGATACCAAGGATTTTTTGAAACGAGTACAAAATGTACATTGGGAAAATGACTTTGTAATGATGACCCTCGACATATCTAGTCTATACACAAGCATCAATCATGACCAAGGAATTCAGGCGGTCCAACATTTCTTGAATGACCGACCAATCAATTTGGCAGAACATAATACAATGATAATTGAGTTCGTGAGATTTTGCTTGTATAACAATATTTTTCTGTTTCAGGATGTCTTGTTTAAACAGATACGCGGTACCGCGATGGGGACCTGCTTCGCCCCCAGCTACGCGAACTTGTTCGTGGGCTGGTGGGAGGAGCAGGTGGCCTGGGCGGAGACCAATGTATGTTGGACTCAGAAAGTCATTTGTTGGACAAGATACATTGATGATTTGTTCATTGTTTTTAATGGTACTGAACAAATGGCGAATGATTTTGTTGAAATACTCAACAATAATGACCTAAACCTCAGGTTCACAGGGGATATCAGTAATAAGTGTGTGAACTACTTGGACCTAGTGGTGTTCCCCATGGAAGGTAGACTGTGCACTCGTTTGCATAGAAAACCGACCGCGGGGAATTCCGTATTGCATGCCCGAAGTTGCCATTTTGAGAAGACCATAAGCAGTATACCTTACGGTGAACTCCTCAGGATTAAGCGAAATTGTTCCCTAGATAGTGATTACCAAGTGGCAGCAAGAGAAAGCATGAATAGGTTCAGGCAGAGAGGTTACCACCAGGACATCCTGAATGAGGCTATCAGAAAAGCAGAAATGAAGTCTAGACTTGATTTGATTAAAGATGAGGATCACATTACCAGACCAGCAAGAAAGATCGACAACAAATTCAGGATAATTATCGATTATTCTGAGGATGCTCAGGTCATCAGAAATATATTGAGAAGGAATTGGCATATCCTGAAAACTGATTCAGTTTTAGGGACAGATATACCTAAGGCACCACCATTGACATTCGGGAGAGCTAGAACGCTACGTGATGACCTAGTACAAAGCCATTGCAGTAAAGAGAGGATAACATCACCTTTTGGGAGAATAACAGGATTTTATCCGTGCTTAAAATGCAGGGCTTGTAGAAACAGCAGGAAAACAACACATTATAAAGTTCCAGGTCTTAAGTCCCCCAAAAAGATCAACAAGCTAATGAATTGCAACACCAGTTTCACAGTTTACTGTGGTTTATATTACATAGGGAGCACTATTCACCCAACCAAGGTACGCATTTTGGAACACATGAGGGCTATCAACAACAGAGATGTGTCATATCCAGTGGCAAGACACTTTGAATCCTTTCACCAGAGTAACAGGGATCTGTTAAGTTTCTTTTGCCTGGACCACGTACCATTAAATGTTAGAGGGGGTGACAGACAGTTACAATTAAGGAAACTTGAATCCAGGTATATTATTGATGTACAGACCAAAATGCCACTTGGTCTGAATAGTGGGGAGGAGTTGGCTGTCCACCTGTAGTTGAAGTATCTATGTATTGATATTTGCTCCTGATTATGAAGTACTATTATTATTACTTAAATTGTTTTTCAACATATGGCAGGACAAAACCCATCCAGGGTGTGATGCTTTGAAAGGCCCATTCAGGGCATGAATTGTATTGCAATTAAGAATGATGTTTGCATGTTTAGTAATGGCCGCCAATGTGGACTGAAGTAAGTCCTATGTTGATGTTTATGTTTGTAATGGAGTTTTTATGTCCACTGAAAAGCTGACGCCTCTGGCAATTGACGAAGGCGATAGCCGAAACGCGTTTTGCTGTAAGCTGGTCCAAATAAATAAAATTGGACAACTGTTCCCGTGAGTGCTGGTGCCTTTGTACCCGGAGCCTTGACTAAGTGCGGTGTCCGTCGCCACATAGAAAGCACCCGACCGCGAGTGAAGGGGCGTGACGGAAATGTGAGCCGGATATATATATATATATATATATATATATATATATATATATATATATTCGCAGAAAAAAAACATAGGTTTCAGGAGTGTTATAGTTGGCTGCCCATTTCACTCATACAAAACCATAGAAATTCCTCCGTTATAGTTAGTTCTGCTAACTATAACTCACGCGCCCGCAATGCACTGCTGATGATGTTACATATTGCATCATTCATGACATAACTGATGACATCTCAAATGACATCACTGATAACATCATCCACCGAAAGTGGTTTAGTTTGAAATTTAAATATGTATTATATATATACCAATCTGTATTGAAGATTGAGTGGATATATAACTGTCTGGATGGAGGATTTAGTAGCTGTCTGACTGTCTTTTTAAGTGAGTAACTAAAAGTCTCTCACTTAATACATGGATTAGTAACTAAACTATGTAAATGTGTGCAGCACTGTCTCTGTTGTTGTATAACATGCTGCATCAGTTGGTCACTTACTACATGAGTGTGTATATTAGTTATTGATTAGTTGGGTGAGAATTTGTATGGGACACTGAGTTTGTGTGTGGTTGGATGGGGTGTGTGTAGCTCTATGCATAGATGTGTGAATGGTTGATTGACTAGGTGTATGGGTTTAAGAGTGCATGTGGAAACAGTTGTTTGGGTGACTGAGTGTATTTATTTGTGTGTTGGTGAGCGAATATATGTTTTAGTTGTACATCTTCAACAAAGTAAAAAAATAAAAGGCATTGTATGTGAGAGTTGATGTATATAAATAAGTATGTGTAAGAGTCAGTGATTGAGAGAGTAACTATATGAATGAGTGTATAATTGTAATGGTGCTTTTTTAACAAATTTACTGATCAGTTATATGTGTTTGAATAAATGAGGTGTTGTTGGATAATTGTGTTAGTGAGTAAATTTAAGTGTGATACATTTTTTTCATGAGTGAGTAGGATGACTGCATAACCGACTAAGATGACTGCTGATGTGTCAATGTCTATATATGTGTATAAGTGCATTTGATAGTGTTCTATTAATTAATGACTGCATGTATAGATGATTCTGTTGTTGAATGGGTAGTTGTGTGTGTAGACTTAGGAATCAGTGAGTGGGTATGTAGTAACTGGTATTGGTGTGTCAATGGTTTCAAATATGGTACTCTGTATTTTACAGTGAGTGATGAAAGGTTATACTAGTGCATGATGAGGTGTATCAGATTGTCAAGTGGATGATGTCATCAGTGATGTCATTTGAGATGTCATCAGTGATGTCATCAGTGATGTCACTGACCATGTCATGAATGATGCAATATGTGACATCATCAGCAGTGCATTGCGGGCGCGGGAGTTATAGTTAGCAGAACTAACGATAACGGAGGAATTTCTATGGTTTGTATGAGTGAAATGGGCAGCTAACTATAACACCCCTGAAACCTATGTTTTTTTCTATGAATTTCTAAGGTTTTTTAAATGCTAATTTCTAACTATAACGTCTCTGAAACCTATGTTTTTTTTCAGTGAATTTCAAAGGTTTTTTAAATGCTAACTTTTAAGTGTGATAGTAGTTATATCTATTTTAATGTACTGATTTTCTACAGTTTTGTAACTGTTTATTTATAAATATTTTATTCGTTAAATAACATTATATATGTTTCTGAAAATTGCACCCAAAATTTTTTTTTTCATTAAAACTTAAATATTGATAAATTTTCTTGTTTTATGTTTTGTATTTTAATATATTTATATTATTTTCTTTAAAAAATAAAATTAAAATTTTTTTCGGAGTCACGCACACAAAGTGTACACATCACGGTGGGTGCGCACTCTCTAGCTGCTATTTTAGAAAAGTCATGAAGGATCCGCGAATGGTGTGCGACGGCTGTGTGTTTTTCAGTTACATCATATACATTTAATATCACGTGATATGCGCGATTGGTATGCGACCAGTCTGCAACTCCTGCTCCCGCGCATTTGTGACACATGCGCATTATGGTACGAGATGTTTGCACGGTTGCAGGTCCCGCGTGACATCATATACATGCTGGGGCGCGCTGGGTGCGCGACTCCGCAAAAAAGAAATGATGTTCCAAAATGATATGTATGTGTCTTTAATGTACATATTAAGGCAAAAGATTATGTAAGATATTCATCAAAATAATATATTTGTACTTATAATAAACTTATTTTATTTTTAAACATATTTTTACGAAGTCGGGTGCGTGCATCGTGAGTGCAGAAAACCAGGTCAGCAGAGCTGCTGTAGAGCCAGAGAACCAGGTCAGCAGAGCTGCTCTAGAGCCTAAGAACTAGGGGGCATATTTACAATAACTGGCGCATCCCTGCATATCAGCAGGGATGCGCCAGTTATTGTGCGCCACAGCTCCGCCACCATTGATGCGCCACGGGGCAAAAACGGCACTGATGCGTGACGCATCTGTGCCGTAAAAGTGGCACATTGCTGGAGTTGCGTTGCAAGCGCGACGCAGCTCCAGCAATGCTCTGGGGGGCCCAATCTTGCTAATGCTGAGTCAATCCTTACGCTTGCTTCAGGCATGCGCAGGGTTTTGACGCAGCATGGGTCTAAAAGTGACTGAGTGAAATCTTGTAGATTTCACTCAGCCACTTTTAGGAGGCGTTCCTGCGCTGGAACGCCCCCCCCTGCGCAGGAATGCCTACATGTGGCGCAGGGCTTCACAACGTGACGCATCTCCCAGATGCGTCATGTTGTAAGTATCCCGCACCATGGCGCAGGATTTGCGCCACCACTGCGTCACAAAAGTACCGCAACGGCGGCGTAAATGAGGCGCAAGGGGCTTGTAAATCTGCCCCTAGGTCAGCAGAGCTGCTCTAGAGCCAGATAACCAGGTCAGCAGAGCTGCTGTAGAGCCAGAGAAACCAGGTCAGCAGAGCTGCTTTAGAAGGAGAGAACCAGGTCAGCAGAGCTGCTTTAGAGCCAGAGAACCAGGCCAGCAGAGCTGCTTTAGAGCCAGAGAACCAGGTTAGCAGAGCTACTCTAGAGCCAGAGAACCAAATCAGCAGAGCTGCTTTAGAGCCATAGAACCAGGTCAGCAGAGCTGCTTTAGAGCCAGAGAACCAGTTCAGTAGAGCTGCTCTAGAGCCTAAGAACCAGGTCAACAGAGCTGCTCTAGAGCCAGAGAACCAGGTCTGCAGAGCTGCTGCAGAGCCAGAGAAACCAGGTCAGTAGAGCTGCTTTAGAGGTAGAGAACCAGGTCAGCAGAGCTGCTCTAGAGCCAGAGAACCATGTCAGCAGAACTGCTTCAGAGCCATAGAACTGGGTCAGCGGAGCTGCTTTAGAGCCAGAGAACCAGGTCAGCAGAGCTGTTGTAGAGCCAGAGAACTAGATCGCAGAGCTGCTCTGTAGCATAAGAACTAGGTCAACAGAGCGGCTCTAGAGCCAGAGAACCAGGTCAGCAGACCTGCTGTAGAGCCAGAGAAACCAGGTCAGCAGAGCTGCTTTAGAGAGAGAGAACCAGGTCAGCAGAGCTGCTTTTGAGCCAGAGAACCAGGTCAGAAGAGCTGCTCTAGCTGACACTGACTGACTGACACTGACTGACTGACACTGACTGATTGACACTGACTGACACAGATTGACTGACACTGACACTGACTGACACTGATTGACAGACACTGACTGACTGACACTGACTGACTGACTGACACTGACTGACACTGGTTGACACTGACTGACACTGATTGACTGACACTGATTGACTGACACTGACTGACACTGACTGATTGACTGACACTGACTGACTGACTGACTGACACTGACTGACTGACACTGACTGACACTGACTGACTACTCTCTACTACTCTACTACTGACTCTCTGCTACTCTCTACTACTCTCTCTCTACTACTCACTCTCTACTACTCACTCTCTACTACTCTCTACTACTCACTCTCTACTACTCTACTACTCTCTCCTACTCACTCTCTACTACTCACTCTCAATTACTCACTCTCTACTACTCTACTACTCACTCGCTACTACTCTCTACTACTCACTCTCTACTACTCACGCTCTACTACTCTCTACTACTCACTCTCTACTACTCTCTACTATTCACTCTCTACTACTCACTCTACTACTTTCTACTACTCTCTACCACTCACTCTCTACTACTCTACTACTCACTCTCTACTACTCACTCGCTACTACTCTCTACTACTCTCTACTACTCACTCTCTACTACTCTCTCTCTACTACTCTCTACTACTCACTCTGCTACTCACTCTCTACCACTCTCTAATACTCTCTCTCTGCTACTCACTCTCTACTACTCTCTACTACTCACTCTCTACTACTCTCTACTACTCACTCTACTACTCACTCTCTACTACTCTCTACTACTCACTCTCTAATACTCACTCTCTACTACTCACTCTCTACTACCCACTCTACCACTCTCTACTACTCACTATCTGATACTTTCTCTACTACTCTCTACTACTCACTCTCTACTCTCTATTACTCGCTCTCTACTCTCTACTCTCTACCTCTTTACCTCCCTCTACCTCTCTCTCTACTACTCTCTACCTCTCTACCTCTACCTCTCTACCTCTACACCTCTACCTATACACCTCTACCTCTCTACCTCTCTGTACATGCACACATATGCACATATATATATGCATATATATGCATATGCATTTATATATATGTATGTGTATATACATATATATATATAAACATATAAATATAATCTGCATATCTATATAAATATAAATGCATGCAAACATATACATATACATATATGCATACATATGCATGGTATGTACATGAAAGTTTGAAAAACTCTAATACAAGCAAAGCTAAAAAGCCACCTAATTACAAACAGAATTGCTTTAACTTAAACAAGGGTGAGACCTATTGCATTTTCAATGCTTGTTTACTTTGATTCCATCAAGAAGGCATTCAGATGTGTCACACATTTTCCATAAATTCTGAATGTTAGCACTCTAGTTGCTCATTAGATCACTGTAGTAAAGCTACTGCTCACCAGGGAATTCCGCTGCTGGTATTCAAAGTGCATGTTTCAGTCTGCATGTCAGAATTTTTTAATGAAATGGAAGAGGATTTGAGAAGTCAAAATGTGCCCTAATCTTTCTTTCTGCAGCACTAATCATAATTTCTATGGCAAAATGAACCCCCTCATTTTGCTCCTTTGCAAATTAAATGTTTTAAGTGTTACCACTTTATTCCAATCAAGATGGCATCAGGTGTGCTATAATTTTGTCATAAGTAAGACTGTTAGCGCTCTAGTTGTTCTTTAAAACACTCTGGGACATTCTGTCATTGGGCTATAATTGGGCTACATCTCAGTGATATTTGTGCTACATTTGGGCTCTTTTGTCTCTGGTGGCCATCTTGGGAGACTTATTTGTTTTGAAGTTTCCTAATTTCCTCATTTACAACAGTCTCCTCAGTAGGAAATACTTTCAGGTTTTTAACTTTCATTCCATCAAGAAGGCATTTAGATGTGTCACACATTTGCCATAAATTCGGAATGTTAGCACTCTAGTTGCTTATTAGATCACTGTAGTAAAGCTACTGCTCACCAGGGAAGTCTGCTGCTGGTATTAAAAGTGCATGTTTCAGTCTGCATGTCAGAATTTTTTTATGAAATAGAAGAGGATTTGAGAAGTCACTCAAAATGTGCCCTAATTTTCATTTTTCGGCACTAATCATAATTTCTATGGCAAAATGAACCTCCTCATTGTGTTCCTTTTAAATTAAACTACTCACTCTCTACTACTCACTCGCTACTACTTTCTACTACTCACTCTCTACTACTCTCTCTCTACTACTCTCTACTACTCACTCTCTACTACTCACTCTCTACTACTCACTCTCTACTACTCTACTACTCACTCTCTACTACTCTCTCTACTACTCCCTCTCTACTACTCACTCTACTACTCTCTACTACTCACTCTCTACTACTCACTCTCTACTACTCTACTACTCTATACTACTCTCTACTACTCACTCTCTACTACTCACTCTCAACTACTCACTCTCTACTACTCTCTCTACTACTCACTCTCTACTGCTCTCTACTACTCACTCTACTACTCTCTACCACTCACTCTCTACTACTCTACTACTCACTCTCTACTACTCTCTACTACTCTCTCTCTACCACTCACTCTCTACTACTCACTCTACTACTCTCTACTACTCTCTCTCTACTACTCACTCTCTACTACTCTACCACTCACTCTCCACTACTCACTCTCTACTACTCGCTCACTACTACTCTCTACTACTCACTCTACTACTCACTCTCTAATACTCTACTACTCTCTACTACTCTCTCTACTATTCACTCTCTACTACTCACTCTCTACTACTCTCTACTACTCTCTCTCTACTACACACTCTCTACTTCTTGCTCTCTACTACTCACTCTACTACTCACTCTCTACTACTCCCTACCACTCACTCTACTACTCACTCTCTACTACTCTCTACTACTCACTCTCTACTACTCCACTACTCTCTACTAATCACTCTCTACTACCCACTCTGTACTACTCTCTACTACTTACTCACTCTCTACTACTCTCTACTACTCACTCTCTACTACTCTCTCTCTACTACTCACTCTCTACTACTCTCTACTACTCACTCTCTACTACTCTCTTTCTACTACTCTCTACTACTCTCTACTACTCACTCTCTACTACTCTCTACTACTCACTCTCTACTTCTCTCTCTCTACTACTCTCTACTACTCACTCTACTACTCATTCTCTGCTACTCTCTCTCTGCTACTCAGTCTCCACTACTCACTCTCTACTACTCTCTACTCCTCACTCTCTAATACCCACTCTCTACTACTCTCTACTTCTCACTCTCTACTACTCTCTACTACTCACTCTACTACTCACTCTTTACTACTCTCTACTACTCTCTACTTCTCACTCTCTACTACTCTCTACTACTCACTCTCTACTACTCACTCTACTACTCTCTCCTACTCACTCCCTGCTACTCTCTCTACTACTCTCTCTCTACTCTCTACTCTCTATTACTCATCCTCTACTCTCTACCTCTCTACTTCATTCTACCTCTCTCTCTACTACTCTCTACCTCTCTACCTCTACGTCTCTACCTCTACTCCTCTACCTCTCTACCTCTCTCTACCTCTCTCTACACGCACACATATGCATATATATGCATATGCATTTATATATATGTATTTGTATATATATATATACATATATAAACATATATATAATCTGCATATCTAAAATACAAATATAAATGCATGCATACATATACATATATACATGTTATGTACATGCCATTTTGAAAAACACTAATAAAAGCAAAGCTAAAAAGCCACCTAATTACAAACAGCTTTAACTTAAATGAGGGCGAGACCTATTGCATTTTCAATGCTTGTTTACTTTGGTTCCATCAAGAAGGCATTCAGATGTGACACATTTGCCATAAATTCTGAATGGTAGCACTCTAGTTCCTCATTAGATCACTGTAGTAAAGCTACTGCTCACCAGAGAAGTCTGCTGCTGGTATTCAAAGTGCATGTTTCAGTCTGCATGTCAGAACTTTTTAATGAAATAGAAGAGGATTTGAGAAGTCAAAATGTGCCCTCATTTTTCTTTCTGCAGCACTAATCATAATTTCTATGGCAACATGAACCCCCTCATTTTGTTCCTTTGCAAATTAAATGTTTTAAGTGTTACCACTTTATTCCAATCAAGATGGCTTCAGGTGTGCCATACTTTTGTCATAAGTAAGACTGTTAGCGCTCTAGTTGTTCTTTAAAACACTCTGAGATTTCTGTCATTGGGCTATACTTGGGCTACATCTCGGTGATATTTGTGCTACATTTGGGCTCTTTTGTCTCTGGTGGCCATCTTGGGAGACTTGTTATCAAGTTTCCTAATTTCTTCATTTACTACAGTCTCCTCAGTAGGCATACTGTCAGGTTTTTTACTTTGATTCAATGAAGAAGGCATTCAGATGTGTCACACGTTTGCCATAAATTCAGAATGTTAGCACTCTAGTTGCTCATTAGATCACTGTAGTAAAGCTACTGCTCACCAGGGAAGTCTGCTGCTGGTATTGAAAGTGCATGTTTCAGTCTGCATGTCAGAATTCTTTAATGAAATAGAAGAGGATTTGAGAAGTCTCTCAAAATGTGCACTAATTTTTCTTTCTGCAGCACTAATCATACATTCTATGGCAAAATGAACCCCCTCATATTGTTCCTTTTTAAATTAAATGTTTTAAGAGTTACCACTTTATTCCAATCAAGATGCCTTCAGGTGTGCCATACGTTTATGATAAGTTGGAGTGTTAGCGCTCTAGTTGTTCTTTGGAACACTCTGGGAAGCTGCAGTAGAACACAAAGGAATCAACTGACAGTCTCTGCCCTTGTTGGATGTACATGTTTTACTGAGAATGTCAGACTTCCTTCTCACATGACTAAGAAAGATAATGTGAATTTACAGAAAATATGCTCTCAGTTTAGCTTATAGATCACCTTCCAAACCTCTGTGGGAAAAGCTTGTGAAAATAGTTTTCTTTCAAACATGATTCATGATATCGCAGCAGAAGGCTTTTTCACATGGTAAAATCACCTTAGAACATACCACAATTCCTAAAATGAGTATGGTACCATCAACAAATGATTTATAGTGTAACTAAAGTCTTAAAACCTTCTATTAACTGCAATGCTTTTTAATAAGGTGCTATCATGTATATTGGTCCCAAGATGGCTGCCAACACTTCTTGGATGAAGTGCTGACAGCCAATCAGATCTCACGATGAGATGTGTGGTTAGGCTCCGCCCAGATATATATGTGATTTTACTTTTGATTTTCTCAGGAACTACTGAACGGATTTACACCATTTAAGCAAAAGGCACGACTCTGAACCAAGGTCTACCTTTCTGCCAAATTTGGTGTAATTCCGTTCAGCAGTTCGGGCTGTAGCTGCGTCAACAGGTCCTATGGGAAATTGCATGGGGAAAAAGCGTTTTGGGACCCCCCTTTTTTCTCAGCACCCGCTTGACGAATCACCATGAAACTGTCAGGATAGGAGCGGACTGGAGCTGGCCAAAAGTTTGGAAAATTTTGCAAAGATCCGTCAACCGACGCCAGGCTTATTGGGAATAGAATGTTGCAGATTTCCTATGGAAAATAGGTCCTAACTATAACTACCTACTGGCGACTGCCAGTAGGTAATATATATATATATATATATATATATATATATATATATATATATATATATATTATCTACTGGCGGTCGCCAGTAGATAGTTATAGTTAGGACCCTGTTTCCATAGGAAATCCGCAACATTCTATTTGGAATAACTTTGGCGCCGGTCGACGAATCCTCGCGAAATTTTCAAAATAGGTGGGGCGCTACGCTCCGCTCCTACCCTGAAAGTCTCGGGGGGATTCGTCAAGCGGGGGCTGAGAAAAAAGGGGGGTCCCAAAACGCGTTTTTCCCATGCATTTTTCCATAGGACCTTTAGACACAGCTACAGCCCGAACGGCCGAACAGAGTTACTTGAAATTTGGCAGAGAGGTAGTCTACAGGTCAAGGAAGTGCCTTTTGTAGGTCTGGTGTAAATCTGTTCAGTATGTCCTGAGAAAATAGCATTTAAAAGCATATATATATGTGGGCGGAGCCTAACCACACATCTCATCCTGAGATCTGATTGGCTGTCAGCACTTCATCCAAGAAGTGTTGGCAGCCATCTTGGGACCAATATACATGATAGCACCTCATTAAAAAGCATTGCAGTTAATAGAAGGTTTTAAGACTTTAGTTACATTATAAATCATTTGTTGATGGTACCATACTCATTTTAGGAATTGTGGTATGTTCTAAGGTGATTTCACCATGTGAAAAAGCCTTCTGCTGGGATATCATGATTGAGAGAAAAATATTTTCTCATGCTTTTACCACAGAGGTTTGGAAGGTGATCTATAAGCTAAACTGAGAGCTTATTTTCTGTAAATTCACATTATCTTTCTCAGTCATGTGAGAATGAAGTCTGACATTCTCAGTAAAACATGTACATCCAACAAGGGCAGAGACTGTCAGTTGATTCCTTTGTGTTCTACTGCAGCTTCCCAGAGTGTTCCAAAGAACTACTAGAGCGCTAACAGTCCTACTTATGATAAACGTATGGCACACCTGAAGCCATCTTGCTTGGATTAAAGTGGTAACTCTTAAAACATTTAATTTAAAAAGGAACAAAATGAGGGGGTTCATTTTTCCATAAAAAGTATGATTAGTGCTGCAGAAAGAAAAATTAGGGCACATTTTGAGTGACTTCTCAAATCCTCTTCTATTTCATTAAAACATTCTGACATGCAGACTGAAACATGCACTTTCAATACCAGCAGCAGTTTTCCCTGGTGAGCAGTAGCTTTACTACAGTGATCTAATGAGCAAAAAGAGTGCTAACATTCTGAATTTATGGCAAATGTGTGACACATCTGAATGCCTTCTTGATGGAATCAAAGTAAAAAACTGAAAGTATTTCCTACTGAGGAGACTGCAGTAAATGAGGAAATTAGGAAACTTCATAACAAATAAGTCTCCCAAGATGGCCACCAGAGACAAAAGAGCCCAAATGTAGCCCAAATATCACCCAGATGTAGCCCAAGTATAGCCCAATGACAGAATGTCCCAGAATGTTCTTAAAAACAACTAGAGCGCTTACTGTCTTCATTATGACAAAAGTATGGCATACCTGAAGCCATCTTGATTGGAATAAACTGGTAACACTTAAAACATTTAATTTAAAAAGGAACACAATGAGGGGGTTCATTTTGCCATAGAAATTATGATTGATGCTGAAGAAAGAAAATGAGATCACATTTTGAGTGACTTCTCAAATCCTCTTCTATTTCATTAAAAAATTCTGACATGCAGACTGAAACATGCACTTTTAATACCAGGAGCAGACTTCCATGGTGAACAGTAGTTTTACTACAGTGATCTAATGAGCAACTAGAGTGCTAACATTAAGAATTTATGGCAAATGTGTGACATATCTGAATACCTTCATGAGGGAATAAAAGTAAAAAACTGAAAGCATTTCCTACTGAGGAGACTGCAGTACATGAGGAAATTAGGAAACTTCATAACAAATAAATCTCCCAAGATGGCCACCGGAGACAAAAGAGCCCAAATGTAGCCCAAAATCACCCAGATGTAGCCCAAATATAGCCCAATGACAGAAGTGTGCAAAACACTTATTATTTTGTGTTTTTGCAGTGTTATATAGTGCAGACTTGTCAGGTATTGGAGTGCTCTACATGAGCATTGGTTACATCACACAAGAACAAATTCATTTTGGTTGTAGACATGGGGAGACTAAGTGATTTGACCAGAATCACAGAATGTCGAGCTGAAGCAGAAACTTCAACCTGGTTCCCCAGTTGCAAAGTCTGCAGTTCTGGAAGTAACACCACATCCTCTCCCCTAAGTGCAACATTTAATCAAGTGTTCAACTGGATAAAAAAACATAAAGATAACAAATAATTTAAAAGTGCTTTGTCGCTATTTGAAAACTCAGAAAATATGTCCTTATTTTAGTCTTTTAGAGCACTAACCATAATTTTGATGCCAATAAGACCCTCTCATATATGTAATTTCTAAAGGAAATGCTCTAGGTATTACAGTTTTGATTACATCAAGATCATGTCAGGCGTTCCACACTTTTGTAATAAATATAGAATGTTAGCAATCTAGTTGTTCATTAGGATACTGTTGAGAGGCAGAGGCCAGGGGCACGGACTCTGAAAATTGAAGGCAGGTAGGAGGGTGCAAAGGCAACAATTTAACCACACTGAGCAGACAGGAAGGGCCATGGAAGCACAACAGACTATGGAGGGCAGTGGAAAGGGGGGCAGGGGCAACAAACCAACAATACAGGACTTGCAAGAGAGGCTGTTGGAGGGAAGATCTATTACGGGTCAAGGAAGCTAGGGGCGGTCCCCAGAGCCCCGGGAGCCACCACAGAACTGAGCAGGAGAGTGAGTCAGGGACAAAAGGGGCACCTTAATTTGAGCCGGGGTGCCTAGTAACGCTTGCTCCAAAAATGAAGAAAACAGACATATGAGACATGGAATTGGAGGCAGAATACAATGGCAGTTTAATGAGAAGATGCAACTTCAAAGAAACCGCAGAATAGAGACAAAGTACAAAATACAGAATCCAGATAATCATACAGCTGTCATGATATTCTCTGTATCTCAATTAATGTACTGACAGAGAGAGAGAGAAAACACATCTATAAATGCATCATGAGAAACAAGTTACACCAAGGAAAATGTTACCTAGGAACACTCACGTTTACTCTTAGAGCAAGCATTCTTGCAATTACAATACAAAATCTTTTAAATGCAAAAGTAAAGAGAACAATGGTTAAACATAACATGACATTTCATATAGGTAAAATAGAATAAGATACTTCAAGCAAAGCAGAGCAAGACATTTTAAGCAAAGGAAGACAAGAGCTCCCAGCTCTTGGGGAAAACCTGCACAGCCTGTTAACCTACATACAGACGGCGAGGTAGTCCGTCGATATCTGTGGGTGCTTCCTTTTTATATCATTTTGTGGGCTCCTTTGCACGCTACATCTACCTACGTATGCTACCCAAAAGCTTTGTCTGCAGATTTTACCAGACATTTCGTCATTTACCCACTTAATGCTGACAATGGACTGGGTGAAAAGGTCAGTCTCTCAGGCCAATCGCTTATCGTAAGTTCCATAGAGCAAGCAGAAAATAATGGGTATTGTACGGGAATTCAATATATTCATGTATAAAATCTCCTCAGTTCTCCTAACTTGACGCTCTGTGGTTGCCACTTCCTTAAAAGTGGGAAACCTGCCCAGGAAGCCAGTACTAGTCCAGGATGCAGCCTACTGTATGTCGACAGCTTCAGGGGGATGTTGAACTTTGATACCGAGCACGGAGCACTCGGGTAGGGTGGGGGCTACTAGTTTGGAGCAGAAGGCCTCGCAGACTTGCCTTCAGACTGCTATACACTAAAATTGCAGAGCTATGGTCAATTTAACAAAGAGGCCTACATATTGAACAGAAGGGCCTACACAGGGGTTTTATGCTGGCTGAGTGGTAAGGATGTCTCAGGATAATTATATAGCAACACAGGACCCGCTGGTCAATTTAATACGGCCTACAAATGCGGCTGGCAGGGCAAGGACAAGGGTCTCATACTTCAGGTGTGGACAGAACGGGCCAGGGGCCCCCTGTGATACAACATCTACCCTCCTTCAAGGCTGTGGCAATGTAATAGACCATTGTGGGCAGAAGGAAGAGGCAATGGTAGTACAACCATACATGCCAACAGACCCGATTCAGCCAGGAAACGTCCAATGTTTTTAAGCTCAAATGGGCTTTATTTGATCTGTCTCCTGTCTACAATATCCTCTTTTTCAATGTAACTCAAAGGGGAAAATCAATACCCCAGTTTTTTTTCAAAATCTCCCTCTTACCAAGTTCAAAATGTTCGCAAGTATGGTACATTGGATCATGGAAGGAAATGGGATAGGGACATAGACTTGGATAACAGAGGACAGGAGGGACATGGAGAGGTGCACCAAACTGACCCTGCAGGGCAGGCATCAGGGTTTGCAGCAGCACAATACACCACACAGGGCATGCAGGACGGGAGTGCAGCACAAAAATCCATAGAAAGCAAGAGGGAGGGGACAGGACCATGCACATGGACAACAGAGAACAGAGGGGCAAGAGGCAATGGTAGCTAGCTGACCATAATGGACAGAGAGGAGAGAAAGCTGCAGCATAACAGACCATAAAGGGCAGGGGGGACGGATCAGGGGCATTACAATGGAACAGACAAGCCAGGAGGGAGGGAGTAGGGGTCTGCACATGTAAACAGAGGGCTGGGGGCAAGGGGGCAGGGCAGGAGCAGCAAGATAGCCATGAAGGTCAGGCAGGATGGGCACTAGAAGCAAGACACACCATGAAGAGCAACAGTGAGACTGTGATGGCATACACACAGACCATGGAGGGAAGGTGGGAGGGGGTCAGGGGCAGCTAACTGACCACACAGGGAAGGTGGGAGGGGCCATGGCAGCACAGAAGACCATGCATGGCAAGTGGGAGGGTTAGTGGCAGCACAATGGCTATGATGGGCAAGAAGGAGGGTGCAGGGGCATGCACAAAGGACGATGGAGGATAGAAGGGAGGGTCAGGACCTGTGCACAGACAAGAAAGTTCAGGGGAAGGGACCTCACAACAGACCACACGGGGCAGGCAGGAGGAGCAGTTGCAGCACAACAGACCAGGGAGGGCAGAAGGGTGTGGCAGTACAATGGACCATGTAGGACAGGAGGAAGAGGATAGGGGCATGGCTTGTGGACAGGCAGGGTGGAGGTGGCAGGGACAGGTTACAGTCATCTGACAATGCTAGGCAGGTGGGAGGGGAGTGGCAGCTCAACAGAACACTCATAGTAGATAGGAGTGGCAGGTCCATGGGACATGGTGGGCAAAAAGGATGGAGCAGGGGCATGCACAACGACATCGGAGGGCAGGGGGAAGGAGAATAGGGGCAGCAAGCTGAGCACAGAGTTTAAGCAGGAGGTCAATGATGGGGCATAGAATTGGGCAATGGAGGGCAGGAGGAGTGGACTGGTACATCATACTAAATTGAGGGCAGTGGCAGCACATCAGACCATGCATGGCAGGAGGGAGGAGGCTAGTCTATGGATTCACACAACAGAGGATAGGGAGGAGGGGGATGGGGCAGCAAGCTAACTGTTCAGAGAAGGCGGGTATTAGGAACTTTATTGTTTTTAAAACATTGTGTCTGTGCGAACTACTTAAAATATGAACAAGTATGCAGCATAATCTCACTTTTATTCAGGAAGAAGAGGACGTTTGTGACTGTGACTCCGGGCTCACTTGGTAGAAACACCCCCTGACCCTCCACCCCCTATCGCAAAATGTAATGCCGTGAAAAGGGTAGGTGAACACAGTGTTATATAGAACATACTCCTGAGAGCATGATTGAAAATGAAAACTAGATATAGTGTATGGTATAAACTATGCACCAAAAAGTGTGATATAAGATGAACCGGGCGTGAAATATAATATGCAATACATTGTGCGCAATGACAGATTCATTGGAGAGCGCGAGATAGCACAGGCACTAGCGCGTGCTATGCGATATGCGCCTTGGAATGTAATATGCACAGGGCAGTGTTGTGTAACCTAACTAGTCTCTAAAGTTGTAATATAAAATATGTGCTGGGGAGTGTAACGTTGCATATGCACTGTGACAAAGATATGGATCCCAGATTGTAATATGTATGGCATAGCACTGTGCGTTATAACATAGGCATCGAGGAAGGCACGTTAGATGGGGCAATATAACCCGTGCGAAGACAAGTGTGGTATGACATATTCACGGGGTGGTGTTACAGTGCACATGGGCTAGAGAGTGTCATAGCATATGCACTAGCTAGTGGAATACAACACAGAGGTGTGTGGCACTCGGCAGGCAATGGTGGGTGTAACACAGCATTGGGCTCTGTCAGGAGCGCGCTGTGACTCTCAAGTGATGTTCGTCCCCTTTCCAGAGAGTAAAATAAAAAGTATTACACATCCAGCAGTGGATGTGTGTTTTATTAACCGTGAGGGGGGTTTCTTGCATAGTTTTGGTCGAATTTTTGTTGAATCCCCTTTGAATGGCTTGGTGTGCATGTGTATTAAATGTGCCCGTCAATAGCTACCCATGTTTGTATAAATAAACGACAAGGGTGTCTGCCGGGATTAGGCACGGTAGGGCATCAGACATGTCAGAGCTTCACTAGTGGTGTAAATACATTCCACGTGGATTCATTGCATGCATAGTCGCCTTTTAATGAATATCACGCAAATCGTCATGGTGATAGGTACGTACGGTTTGTCCAGCATGTCCTAGGTGTGTCTATAAATATATATTTTTTTAAAATATTAAAAAACAGTGGCCGGCCCTGGGGATTGGGGTCAAAAAAATATAATTAGGAGACAGGCCCTGGGGGATGGGGTCATCAGGGCCAATACATTAGAATAAGAAGGGGAACCACACAGCCCCCCTTCTTAAAAAATTAAAATAAATAAAAGGCTGGCATCGTGCCGGAGGCCATGACCCCTCCGTGCAGCACTCTGCAAACGCGCCCCCAACAGGCATCTCCAGTATGCGCCAGGGAGCTGCGCTGCAGACAGGTGTTCGGAGGCCAAGCCCCTTTTTACACCTCTCTGCAACGCAGCTCTGTGGCGCTTACTGGAGGTACCTAGTGGTCTAGTTTGACCCTAGGGACCCTTAGGATTCAAGGGGACTTAATCTCTCAACTTAGAACAGCCACAGGGCGCGTTTACACAGTGATGAAGGGAGGGGACGGGGCCTGAGGTGACATGTGCAAACACGCACTATGGCACGTTTTAAATTGGGGATATAATTTCCCTTCAATACTGAGGGCCCCTGGGGGCTAACTAGCCCACCAAGTGCTTCCAGTAAGCGCCACTGAGCTGCATTGCAGAGAGGTGGTCCAGGCCGTGCCACTTTTTACACCTCTCTGCAACGCAGCTCTGTGGCACTTACTGGTGGTACCTAGTGGGCTAGTTGGACCCTAGGGACCCTCAGGATTCAAATGAACTTAATCTCCCAACTAAAAATGGACACAGGGCGTGTTTACACAGTGGTGAAGGGAGGGGACGGGGCCTGAGTTAATGTGTGCAAAAACGCCCTGTGGCCTGTTTTAAGAGGTAGTTTTAATCCCCATGCCCTATAATATACTAGGGGCTTACAGAGGAGGTCATGCTAATCACAGGGGGACCCCAACGCATAATGTTCCCTAGTGTATGTAGGTGTTTTCACTGTATTCTAAGTGTCTTTTAACATAGCACTGGCTCTAGGACTGGTTAGTCAGACTCAGTTACCACCAGTATCCGTCTGAAAAAGTTGAGGGTACAGGATGATTTTGCAACAAGGCTTCTTTCTGCTCTTCTTTTTGTTCTTTCTGCACGTTATCCTTCTTCCTGCACTTATCTTCGTATTTGAGGACATCTGTTGCTTCTTTCTGCACTTCTTTTGTTTCTTTCTGTGCATTTTTTCTTCTTTCTTCACATGTCCTATCTCTGTAGGCATAGTTAGAAATTAGCATTTAAAAAACCTTTGAAATTCACAGAAAAAACCATAGGTTTCAGGCACGTTATAGTTAGGAATTAGCATTTAAAAAACCTCAGAAATTCACTGAAAAAACCATAGGTTTCAGGGGTGTTATAGTTAGCTGGACTTTTCACTTGTACAAAACCATTGAAATTCCCCCGTTATAGTTAGTTCAGCTAACTATAACTCGCGCGCCCGCAATGCACTGCTGATGACGTCACATATTACATCACTCATGACATGGTCAGTGACATCACTCATGACATCACTGATGACATCTCAAATGACATCACTGATGACATCATCCTTGTGATAGAGTGGCAGACCTCCTCTCACCCTAATATAACCTTTGATACACACATTCAAAAATAGAGACTAAAATTTTCAAAACAATGGACATACCAATACCAGTTACAACAACCTCTTCAGTAATTCTAAGATCCACATACACATCCACTCATTCACCAACAGTCCTATACAGTCACTCATACATGTATTCACTCATCATATGTACTCATTCACCTATACATCCTGTTACACAATGCCACTCATCCATAGAGTTACTCACACACATAGTCACTCATGCTAATAAAGAATCAAACATACATTTACTTGCATATACAGTTATACACACACCACCACACTTACTTCTACGGAAACTTACACATACTTAGTCTTTTAAACAATCACGTATAGAAACACATACTTATTCATACAGGAACTCTTTCAATCTCTCACTCTCACATATACTCACATATATACACCAATAGTCACATATACTAGTTTAAAACATATGTAGTTACTCATAAAGACACTATTGAGACAGTCATTCACTCACTAACACACCCATACACACACTCATCCACCCATACAGTCCTGCACACATGCTGTGTTCAACACATACAAACAGTGAGTCACTCATTCATGCACCTATGCACTACGTAATACCCCCCACCGAACCATGCAGACACTCAGACTGATACACAAAAAACCAACTAATAACCTATATAGACACCCATGTAGCTACTCACCAACCCATGCAGCCACTTATACACAAAGTGAGAGACTGATACAGATATTTACATATTTAAACATTACTCACTAAGCCATGTATTCACTATGATACACTTAATCAGTCAGTTACACAATCAATTTTTCAAAAACAAATCATCCATTTAGACACTTATATACCCATTTATTCTTCCATCGACCTTGAGATATACATATATAAAACATATTTAATTTTCAGAAAAACACATATTCTTTGGATGATGTAATCAGTGATGTCATCAGTGATGTCATTTGAGATGTCATCAGTGATGTCATGAGTGATGTCACTGACCATGTCATGAGTGATGTAATATGTGACGTCATCAGCAGTGCATTGCGGGCGCGCGAGTTATAGTTAGCTGAACTAACTATAACGGGGGAATTTCAATGGTTTTGTACAAGTGAAAAGTCCAGCTAACTATAACACCCCTGAAACCTATGGTTTTTTCAGTGAATTTCTGAGGTTTTTTAAATGCTAATTCCTAACTATAACGTGCCTGAAACCTATGGTTTTTTCTGTGAATATATATATATATATATATATATATATATATATATATATATGTATATGTATATATATATATATATAAAGTTTCTCAATGCACCAGAGTACTCATGCACTCCTTCCAAATAATCAGCACAACCACGGGGCTTAGGAACAGTTTATTGCAAAGAATCCAAGCCGCAAACACCCAACGCGTTTCGGCGAAAACTCCTTGATCACGGGTAAAGTACATTACTTTCATTTGAAAATTATAAACATTTACTCTGTGCGTAATGTGAAAATACAGTGACATAGAAAGAGGACAAAAAACATTACAATCATCCCAGTCCCAGTGGAGCCGCCATCTTACACAGGTGAAACAGACATGCGTTTCTCAGTTTCAAACGAATAATAGGACAGTTTTTTTTAAATCGAATCTATATTCCATAACATTATTCTAAACATTAAATCAAATCTCAGATTTGCTGCAGCCGATAATTAATCGGATGCAGGTTCGTATTAAAGCCTATTATGTGGAACCTGACCATATAATTTGTACATAGTCCTTGTGAAAACAAAATGTCCCTTGTTGCATTGAAAACATATTAACAATCAACTTGTGAATATATGGCGGTAAAATATCAGACCACCACATATAATTTCATAGTCACAAACAAACGACTACAACCACATATATAATTCCTGTATGCCGGTAGCTTACAATCTTGCTTTGATTGGAAATTTCATTTACAATTTGTTAACCTTGTAATCATTTAATTTTATAATTTTCAATTTGACATCATTCACACTCTTGACACTTAGTCATTTTTGTAAAACCCAAGTGGGCCACTCAGAATGCTTGGTTAACTTCCGCCCCCGCTCCTCCTTATTAATAACTAGGTACATGCCTTTTACGACTGTGCATCCAAAATACATCAAACCTACCCAAGTGGGTTGAAGGAGTAAGGCAGGGCTCAACAAATGGAAATTCAAAATATTCAAGCCCAGTGGGTAAATCAATCACTAGCAAGATTATATGCTCACAAAACTATACAGTTGACTAATATATTTTTTCTTCAGCAATGGTCAAAATAGATCTTCAAATTATATTCTTCACATATTCACACCACCTGAAAAGATAGATAAACAAATTATGGATCAAAACCAGGTTAACCAATTTACATAATCACTCATGCACGGAAGAAAAAAGTTATAAAACATTGTATGTATTTGAATCTTATTAAGCGCATCTGTCACCCCAAGGGTATCCTGGCGCTGAGATTAAAAACATAGATGCACAGCTAGGAGCACTGTGAGTCCAAGTATAACATGTTTACCATAAAAATACAGAGACTCATACAGAAAGCAACTCATTAGACTATTCTCCAAGAAACCAAGACAACTCCTCTTCAGAATTGAGGCCGCCTGGGATCTTGGCATCAAGTTCTAAAATGTAGTTAGATTCCAATTGGCGCAGTCTTCGAATTCTGTCCCCTCCCCTTGTATTAGGAGGTACTCGATCTATTACAAAAAATAGCAACAAGTTGCGATTACTTTTGTGAAATTCTTCAAAATGTCGCGCTACTGGAGATAACTTGTCCCTTTTTGTATTGCCCTTGTGTGCTCCAAAATACGTTTCTTTGCAGCACACATGGTGCTGCCTACGTATTTTTTAGCACATGGACAAATCAACACATAAACACAAAAGTCTGATAGACATGTTAGATGTTTGTCTATGCACTTGTCTACATCCATCACAGGGTAATGAACATTTTTTACATTAGAACTGAATTTGCAGGCTTTGCATGACATGCAGGTATAGAAACCTTGAATATCGGTTTTGGTTTTTTTTTTAGAGCTGACTTCATTCCTACATAATTTATTACGCAGGGAGTCCGCCTTCCTAAATGTGATATTCAGTGAATCATTTACAACATCTTCCAATGTTGATTCAGTTTTTAAGATTCTCCAATGTTTTTTAAGACATTTTCTCACATCTAACAAATTTGAACTATAGGTCGTTATATATCTAATGATCTTGTCATTGTCATTATTCAGCTTGTCCTTTGGAATCAGCAAATCATCCTGATTAAATTTGGCAGCTTTTAAACGAGCTTGTTCAATGACATTAAAATGATACCCCCTATCCAAAAATCTTTTACTCATGCTGTTGCATTCCCGTTCAAAATCAATATCAGAGCTACAGTTCCTCCGAGCCCGGAGGAACTCTCCATAAGGGATGCTCTGGATTAAAACCTTGGAATGTCCACTCTCAGCATGTAACAGAGTATTTCCTGCTGTCTTCTTGTGATACAGTTTGGTTGTTAGTTGATCATCATCAACCTCTATCTGCAAATCCAAAACTTCAAGGCAAGAGCTGCTCATGGTGCTTTCAAACTTCAAATTGACCTCATTGTTGTTAAGAGCCTTAATAAAATCATTGGCAAGTTCTTGACTGCCCTCCCAAACAACATTGGGTGGAAGGAGACAGGTTGAAAAGTACAGTGTTCAGGAAACCAACAGCGGGGAGCACAATTTTACAGGCTAGTAGCTTCCACTCAATTCCCCTCATAAAAAGTATCCCTTTTGGTGACTTTTTTTAGAGCTCAGAGAACTTGTAGCATCCTGCAAGAATATGAAAAAGTTGAGGAGGAAATGAAATATCATTGTATCCAAAGGGGTTGTCCTGTCTCGACTTTGTAGACAGCATCAGAGAAAGCTAGGAAATTGAATCAAGAGAATGTATTGTTTTAACCTTAAATTAAAACATTGAAAAAGAAAAATCGGGCACACAACAGTACACACAGATTTATAACAACATACAATACTAATCATAAAAAGATAAGACAGATTGTAAAAAGGCACTGGCACTTTATAACAGAAGATCCAGTTGTAGGACAGGAAATGGAAAAAACCCTAGAAATAACATATAGGAAATCCTTATTACGAGATTACCAGGTAAAAAGTGATTATTTGGGAGAGGTATCTCAACAAACTTGGCTTAAACAAAAAGTAGGATTCTGAAAATGTTTTAAATGCAAGGCATGTCAACATGGGGAAAATATTTAATCTCTCCAGACAGTTTTTAATAAAACAGTAAAGATGCAAAGTTTTCTAACATGCAAAACGAGTATTGTGGTGTACATTTTGAAATGTCCCTGTTTTTTTTTTGTTTTTTTATTTTCAAAAACCTTTATTGTCTTATCAATTCGTACACTGCTATTCAGCCAACAACCCGGAGGCAGGCAGCATGTTGTCAGTGCGGCGAGCCGCAGGAGCGATTTCACATCGTATATTAGAGTACAACACAAATAGTAACAGTTTTGTGAACAATCCAACAATACCAACTTTGAGCGAGAGTCAGGGAGGAGCCTGCCAACACGAAGGGCAAATATCCCAACTGCCCCCACCTGCGACCGCGCACCATCAGAGCCGCACAAACACTAGATCTCCCATCTCTGCTATACGCAGGTTCAGCTAACATGGCGCTCGTACCAGGCTGGCGCCCTCCACACTATCGCGCCCCACAAGACAGCCATCTCCGGTCTTCATCTCATCAACAGCCTTCCGACCAGTCAACTCAGTCATCTCCCTCCACTTCCGCTCCTGCAAGCCACTCCACCAACGGCTGCCACACATCAGCAGGTCGTGAACGCTGCGGCAGTTGGTCCCAGTAAGCAGTCAGTTGCTCCCTACAGTATACCGCTGATCCCACCCAGCCAGACACCTTCGGGGGTGCTTTCTTCTTCCAATGTATCGCTATTTGGCGCTTGGCAAGCAATAATAAGAGGGCAGTGAGTTTACGTGAAGCCCTAGGTACATTCAGCACAAAGCCCAGGAGGGCCACAAGCGGGTCTGGTACCAATGCCACTCCCACTATCTTCCCTATAATGTTGAAAACTGTAACCCAAAATCTGTGTATTGGTCCACATGTCCAAACTAGGTGGTGGAACGTAGCCTCGCTCTCACCACATCTCCAACAGGTCGTGTCAGATCGGAGGCCCATCCTGAACAGTTGTATGGGCGTGCGGTATGTCCTGTGCAGATAATTAAAATGGATCAGTCTCAGTCTATAATTAGGCGACAGGTGTTCGAGTTGGGTGCAACAGAATTCCCACTGTTTTTCTGTAATACGTATGCCTGCGTCCTCCTCCCATAATGTCCTGGAATCAACGTGCGCAACGGGTGCCGTGCTTTGTGTGGTCCTATAGATGCGTGTTATCAATTTACGCGGGGAGGAGTTTAACAGAATGTCTTCCAGAGCTGCCAGCGTTGGTGGGGCGCTTGGGAACATGGGATATTTGTGCCTGCAAGCCGACCGCAATTGGTAGTACAAGAGGAGCTCCGAGGCTGTCGGCTCAGGCGCCGCGGCCAGAGATTGTATCGGAAGAAAAGAGTCATCCGGATATAAATCCCCCGCCACCTTCAAGCCACATGCGTGCGCTCGTCGCGCTACCGCCACGTCCGTACGCGGACTCAGCAGAGGGTTGGCCTCCAATGGCATACTTGGGGCATATAGGTCCACCATGCCCGCACGCTTCGCAATGTTGGACCAGGCCCAACGCACCAACTCTACGGTGTTAACGTCTTCCTGGGATCGCTTGTAGGTCTGGTACACAGCTGTCCGTATAGGACAAGGAGCCGCCACGTCTATCTCTATGGCCACGTGAGGCTGGTAGGGAATCGGGTGATGCCAATAGTGCAAGTATTGGGCCTGTGCACTATACGCATACAACTCAAGGTCCGGGGCTGCGAGACCCCCCTGCTGAAAGGGGAGCGTAAGGAGGTTCCAGGCCACCCTGGGCTGCTTACCTGCCCACACCAGTTCAATCATCGCGGAGCGAAGTCTGCGGAAGAACGCCATCGTCAACGGTACGGGGATGTTAGCGAATAGGTAGAGGAATTTAGGCGCCACAACCATTTTTGCAATGGCTATGCGGCCCGTCAATGACAGCGGCAACGCTTTCCACCTCTTAACTTTACTCTCCAGCCACTCCATGGCCACACCAAAGTTGGCCAACTGTATTTCTTGAACTGAGCGGCTCATCCTTATACCCAAGTACTTGACCTCATCCGTGACCCAATCGATCGGGAATTCCGTGTGACACTTGTGCGTGCCCTCCGTTAAGGGTAGCATGGCCGATTTGGACCAGTTGATATCTATACCGGTGAGCCCACTGTAGCGAGTTACCTCTCTCATCAGCGGGTCAAAGTTCTCCGACGGGTTCATCATGTAGATGGTGATGTCGTCGGCATACATAGAAATTAGCAGACCGCGCGACGTAAAGCCAATGCTACGTTGTGTATGATGTTGTCTCAAGCGGGCTGCCAGCGGTTCCGTCGCAATTGCAAATAGCAACGGCGACAATGGGCATCCCTGTCGGGTCCCTCTGGTGATGGAGATAGGGGCAGATGTCTGGCCATTCACCCGCACCCTAGCCGCCGGACCATTATATAATATGCCAATACGCCTGGCAAATAGCGGACTAAATCCCATTCGGGTAAATAACGTCCGCAAAAACTGCCATTCCAGAGAGTCGAATGCCTTCGTCGCATCCAACAGTGCCGCGGCGGCTTGGACTTTGGGATCCAAATAATGCAAGAGCCCAAATAGTACTCGTAGGTTATGAGAAGTGGACCTCCCCAATACAAAGCCCGATTGGTCAGAGAGCGCGATTTGTGGCAGCATGTACTTTAAGCGATCAGAAAGCAGTTTAGCAAATATTTTGGCGTCGAGGTTTATTAGTGACAGTGGGCGGTAGGAGTCTGGGCGCTTTGGGTCCTTGCCAGGCTTAAGCAGCGTGATGATCAGTGCTTCCCACAGTGACTGGGGGAGGATCCCCTTTTCCACTGCCTCCTCAAACACACCATGTAGCCTCGGGACCAGGATGTCCGCGTATTCCTTGTAGAAGGCCGACGTCAGCCCGTCCGGGCCCGGTGCCTTGCAAGGCGGAAGGCCTGCAATTACCGCCCGTATGTCTTCTTGCGTGAACGGCAAGTCCATGTATTGTCTGGCACTATTGCTGAACCACGCTAAGGCAATGGTGTCTAGATAGTCGCTGAGCACCTTCTCCTCTGGTGTCACCTTTGTGGTGTATAAATCCCTACAGAATTCTGTCATCGTGTCCAGGATATCTGGCGGCTCACGCACCACGTCACCCTCCGCACGCTGCAACTCTAGTATATGGTCCGACCCACGTGGCGCGCGCAACATGTGTGCCAACGTGCGTCCGGCTCGGTCACCCTCGCCATAACGCCTAGCCCGACAGTCTTTAGACAGGTATGCGACTTCCCTGTCCGCCTCCTCCTGGTACCTAGTGAGCTGCGATCTAATGTCTGCACGCACTCTGTCTGATGGCGCATTTATCAAGTCAGACTCCAGTCGCGCAAGGTCTATTTCCAGTTTGCTCAGGGAATCGCGAATTGATCTCAGCACACCTGTTTTCAGCGACATGCAGTGCCCTCTCGTCACCACCTTACAAGCCTCCCAGAGCGTGGCCGGCGAGTCCACGGTGCCCTCATTAATCGCAAAGTATTCCTCGAGCTTTTCGCGCAGTGCCTGCTGAAATACCTGATCGCGCAGTGCCCGCGAGGGAAACCGCCAGCTAAATGGCTGTATATATTGGGTCGGAGTGGACAGCGTGAGGAGCACCGGGGCATGATCGGAAAGCGATCTCGGCAGGTGCATCACCTCTTGCACTGACGAGTGCAGGTCCCTGGATAGCAACCAGTAATCCAACCTGGACCAGGCGGCTCTATGCGCTGTTATACATGTGCCTGCGCGGTCCCCGGGGTGTTACACCCTCCAAGAGCCCACCAGCCCTGTCTCCTGTACGATACAGCCAAGCGCCTCTGATGCCCTAGGGTGGTGTTCTCTAGTAGCGCCCTGCCTATCCATAGTGTCTGAGAGTACGACATTGTAGTCCCCCCCCCATAAGATCGCTGCCGGGCCACGAGCCTGCACCGCATGCCATAGTTCCCCGAAGAAATCTGGGTTATCATCGTTAGCGCCGTACACATTCACCAGCACCAGTCTCATGCCACACAGCGTACCCACAAGCAGTACATAGCGGCCTCCCGCGTCCCTGAGCTCCTCGTGCGTCGTCCACTGGAGACCTCTTCGTATCAGAACCGCCACCCCTCTGGAGTAATTGGAATAAGATGCGTGAACTATCTCTCCCCATCGATTATGCTTAAGCAGCTGTGCTGCATTAGCTGTCAAGTGAGTCTCCTGCAAGAGGCAGATGTCTATATCTTTTCTAAGTAAGTAGGCCTGAACCAACCTGACCTTGCGTCTGTCATTCAAGCCTCGCACATTCCAGGTAAGGCAGGTTATTCGCGTCATGGCGATAGGGACATGAAGAAGTTACGATCAAACAATACGCTCAAGCCATGTGATAATCCACTCAACCACCAACATACGAGGAGCATAGCACAGTCCGGCAACCCACCGGGCCACATTGCATGGAAGCGATCATAATACAGCAAGGAATAAAAAAAAATTCGACAGGGCAGTGAGGAATATACGGTATATGGCACAGCAGTTAGGCTCGCTTCTCCTGACTCAACACTACAAAACAAACAAACTCCAAATCTACCCCCCAAACTCAGGTGAACCCTCCCCCCACCCGCTCCAACCCCCCAACCAGGTTGTGCAATAGCCCCGCAAGTTACCCACCCAGCCATAGAAACCATGACTAAACCCAACTTTAGTAACCAATACATGGGAATCATCCCCTGAGGTACGCAGGTTGGCCGCCTGCTAACCCTGTGCTCATGACAGGGCGATCGAGCACTGAAGCAGCGTGCCGGCTCAAGGTCCCCCGCCACCCCGGAACCAAATCGATATGCTCAGCCCTCCCAGTGCAAGCAAATAAACCCCCTGCGCAGTAGATAACCAAGAGGCCCCTAAGCGGCCTGGACAGGGGGCACACAACTTAATAGCAAAACATCAGACACGATTAGTCACTCAATATCACTTAGCCTGTCCTGCCGCTCCAGCCCCTCTGCAGGTGGTTGGTTTTTCTGCTCTCTTGCCAGTTGTTTCGCATATTGTAGGGCCGCTTTCGCATCCAAAAAGAAAGACGGTTTTCCGGGGCCCTGCACCCGGAGCTTCGCAGGGTAGATCAGGGAGTATTTCGTTCCCGTTTGTTGGAAGAGTTTTTTCGCAGGCATGAATTCTCTGCGAGCAGTTTGTACTTGCATGGTATAGTCCGGGTAGAGGGCAATGTGATTACCTTTGTATTGCATATCTTTCATGTCTCTTGCCATACGCAATACCGTGTCCCGGTCCCTATAATTCAAGACGCGCGCGATGATTGGCCTAGGCGGCGCTCCCGGCTTAGGCCTGGGCCCCAGTGTCCTATGCACCCTTTCAATGAGGAACATCAAGGATAGCCCCGACCCAAATAGGTCTTTCAGCATCTGTTCAACGTATTGTTCCATGTTAGTGATGTCTGTTGTTTCCGCCACACCCGTGATGCGGATGTTGTTGCGCCTCGAGCGTGCCTCTAAATCCTCGTTCTTCTGTTGTATTAACTCCAGGACTTTATCCATTCCACGCAGTTGTTTGACCAGGTCGGTCTGGCCATCTTCCGTGTCAGCCACGCGTGTTTCAAGCGCCTCCACTCTGCTTTCGTGCTTGTCCATACGCGTCGTGATTCCGTCCATGCGTGCTGTCAGCGCGTCCATTTTGCCGTCTATGCCACGCAATCCCTCCTTCAACTCTTTAAACATCGCTTTAATGTCCGCATCTGGTGGGCTACTCCGTTCCGTGCGTGTGGCATCTGTGTCTCAGTGATCCTGGTCCGACGATTTTGGTTTGGACTTGTCAAATGTGAGCTTGGGCTGGCGCGTGTCCGGTTTGCCCATGGCTGACTCACCACACCGCCAGTGGATAGGGGCTACTTAACCACAGGCCCCCCCACGGCGCCGTGCGCCCCACACCAGGCTCCTGCAGCAGATGGTAGGAAGGATAATCGACTACAGCAGGCCAGGGAGCTGCCGCCCCCGCACCGGGGTATGTCTGTAGTGCAGGAGACCAGGTCTAACAGGGCGGGACCGCCGCAGGGTGTATCCTCAGATGCGGCCTGCCCTCCGCTCAGCGGCGCCTCTCGCATTGCACAGGAGCCCCAGAGCAGGTATCCACCGGGCCGAGCGAGTGCCGGTCCGCGCCCCAGGCCTCAGTTGTGAAAGCCAGCCGCAGCCCGGCCACGTCAGCGGCAGCACCACCCCGTCCGGGGCCACAGTTCCACAGCGCGCTGCGCTGCCTCGAGGGACAACGGCAAGCCCCGACCGCTCACCGCCCTCCCCAGATCTCCGCCTCAGGGTACACACTGGCAGTTGGCAGCAGCAGAGCTCCCCTCGGGCAGGCGGTCTTCAGGAGCTATAACGGAGTGCGGGCGCCCCGCGGGCGTTCAGCGGCTCTCTATCGTGGCAGGACGTGCACAGCTAGAGCCCACTCAGGTCGTCCGATTCGTCGACAGCCCTCGAGGCCCCAGCGCCCGGCGGCCGCAGCACCGCCTCCTCGCCTCACCGTCTCTCAGCCAGCGATGTTCCGAGTCTGGACTGACGCCGTTGCAGCAACGCTACTCCGCCGGCTGGGGTTATTGTGAGGAGACCGAGCCCCCAGGGCCAAGCCGACCCAGCAATCCCTGCTCCGCAGCGCGTCTCCTCCACGGGTCCAGTCTCACGCCAGTCCCCGGCGTCTGTGCGCGCTGCAGGCCGCTCCGGCGCTCGTCAATCACCGGGCCGCTCTCCGCCACTGCTCCAGCCACGGGTTCAGGAGTTTCGTCGGGGAGGGCTGATACCCAGTACACTTCACCGGGGCCGAGAGGACCGAGCTCTGGCACCTGGATCGCCGATAATTGTCGGATTGATTCGCTCGATCGGCGGAGCTGCGGTTTCAGGCAGCCATTCCGCGCTGCAGCCAAGCCACGCCCCCGTCCCTGTTTGAAATTTTATGTGGGAAGCACCACAGTATCAGTTCACAAAAGTATACTGCAGCATAGAAGGACCATCATCAATCGAGTCCGTAACTACCCAGTAGCAAGGCATTTTGAAAAGGAACACCAAAGTGATCCTTCATTAATGACATACAGCTGTATAGAGCAAGTACCAAAGAAGAGAATGGGGCGGATAGAGAAAAGGAATTGAGGAAGTTGGAAAAATACTACATCCTAGAACTAGATAGCATGGAACCAAACAGTGTTAATATGGATGAGGAATTGTTTACATGTCTGTACTAAATTTTACACCCTAATCTGCACAGATATGAGTAAGAGTCCTTGAGAAGTGCCCATGACAACCATAAACCAATAGTACTACGCCCTGGGCTCCGGGAGTCGCTGAAGAATTTTCCCCGCCGCCGCACCATCGTCTTCCTGAGCGGCCGCAGTGTGGGAAAGGACAACAAGACCCACGAGCCCTTGCGGCAGGAAGCCGCCACCGCCAGCACTGATTTTGCGCCAGGAGGCGTGTAAATATCGAGGGCGTTCCCCGCGACGCGGGACCGCGCGCGGGTGGCGCCGGGTTAAGCCCGGGACAAGGGCGGGACGTCTGTGGCCGTCCGGGGCCAACGGAGGCCGGGCCGGGCAACCCCCCTAATTTCCCAGTTATATGGATTTTGTTATAAGGTAATGTGCCAATAACTGTTTTTGGAAACTACCGGCATTTTGTTATACCTTGTGATTATAGCTTTGTTGCCCAAAGCTGAGGGGATCTATGCCTTTGGTATAGTCTGCAGTTACCCCTGTTCCTTGCTCTGGGTGTTTTATTGTTTAGGAAGTTTGGTTGATTCCAAACGCGCTTTCCACGCAGTATTGTCATCAAGTTACAGTTTATATAAGGGTATAGCATCATTCATTATTTTAGTTGTATGGAATCATTTCATAGTAAGTGCTATTTTAATTGATTGTTTTTTGTCATTGCAATTATTGTAAAGATTATTATCTCAAGGCAACATGTCCAAGTCTATCGGGACTCCTCGGCCTATTGTTTCTACGCTTGATAATTATCTGGTTAAAGTTGTAGATAAGATTAATAAGGACCGTAGATTATCTCTGGGTCTGACTAGTAATTGTGAATCTGAACCTTCGAGCCAACTAGTCTCTGTTGAGGTTCACTCTTCTGATGATAGTCAAGTATTAAATTGAATAGACTCTCCTGTGAGGGCAGATGTATGTGTAATCGACCCAATTCCGGTACCTTTATGTGATACCAACCCCCTTAAGGTTCCCGTAACTAGTAGGTCTTCTAATGTTATTGCTGGATCAACCCCCGTGGCTCCTAAAACGCATAGAGTCTTAAGATCAGGGACACATTTTCATAGAGCGGCACCGCCTAAAAAAGGGGGCCGCAAAAGTAAAAAGAATACTGTCTCTGCCCCTAACGCGGGTTCACCCGAACAAATTCATTCAAACAATGTTGTTACATCTACCCACATGATATTAGACCCAGATCAGCTCGAGCTGCTAATTGGTATGATTGACAGTAAGTTAGACAAAATTATCACACCCCTTTTAGTTAAACTTGAGGCTGTATCAAGGGAAGTGAATAGGCTGAGCGAATTGGTGCAATCCGGGTCAAATTGTAAAGATAGTCCTTACCCGCCTGCTGCGGTGAATGGAACTACGGGATTGACTGGTAAAAGGGTGCAGACCTCCAACGATATATCTAGAAATGGCCAGATATGTACAGGCACCATTATTCCTACACAGTCTACGATTAGAACCAATCACGCTATTGAACGGCAGAGTTCTGTAGGTAACTTAACACAATCCCCTTCCCGGGATACACCTAGCGTAGTTTCAGCCAAGCCTTCTTGTCCTAATAACACTCCCATAAATGCAGCTACATATGGAAGGGGGAATACAGCCAGAACCTCTGGGAGGGGGAGGTTCAACAACCATGGCCTCCCCCAACCAAATCTGCCACCTGAGTGTGCACATTATGTGGCAGTTCTTACTAATGTTCCACCTATTAGAGAGGATGGGCCTTATCGCTCAGTAGAATCTTATGATTCACTCAAAAATAAAACCATGGCCTGGCTTAACCGTGAATGTGGTTTTCCCGTGGCTATGGCGGATCAGATTCTGACTACTACCAGAACTAATTGGATTGGAATGTCCCCTAAAAATATACCTGGTGACTGTATTATTATTAACTTTAGTGACCCTCATCTTGCTACCACAGCTCTGATTCGTGCCTCGTCCCGCCCTAGCAATGATCAGGGCATCTCACTACGCCCTCTGGGTTATTTTTATAGTCATCATATGGAGAACCCCTCAGGGCATCAGGGGAGAGGGAGATTGAGGAGAGAAGAAATGTTCAGTATGATAAACAACCCCCAGGTTGACATTGCCAACCGATTTCAATGCCTGAGTGGGTTGGATCAAAACGATTGACAGGAGTTGGATGCTGTTTTAAAGCTAATAAAAGATCCCATACCGGCAGATAAGATGGGGGCCCTCGTTGTCCGCACGGAACCTCCAACGGAGATGGGTATCGCCCCTCCGGAATCCCCGGGGAATCATATTTTGTTAGATACAGGTCTAATTGTATGTTCGTCAGGGTTAGAGGAGGAAAATCCTATTCCATACATAGACTATACGACCCCGGGTAAGGAGAATGATATAGTAGGTTATTCTGTGTTAGACAAAGAAACTTTTAACACCGTTACCTCCCAACAAGTTAATAATAATTGTACCAAATTAGGAACAGGCAGCCATGGTTTATCCAGTTGTTATATTGCAAGTTGGAATATTGCTGGAATTAGATCAAAAGCAGATAGTCTGGGATGGTTGGAATTTCTAGATCTTTTTGATATAATCTGCCTACAAGAAACATGGTGCACTGATTTCAAAGGCTATAGTGGTTTTAATTCATACCAGTTACCCGCTATTGGGTCAGCATCGGGAAGAGCTAAGGGGGGCCTTCTTGTTTTGCTTTCAGTTAAAGCTCCTCTGATGGTTATTAAATATGTTACAGTTGGGGCTTACTCCCAAATTTTATGGCTGAATATAAAAGGAGGTAGGAACATTCTTTTAATTAATTTTTACAACAATGTTTTTACTGATTCTAGGGATCAGCCGGTTAAAGATCTTTCAAAGGCACTGGAAGACTTTATTAAGGACACTAATGAAGTCTTTGACTTGTTTTTGGCAGGGGATTTTAATATTACTACCTGTCCCCTCTCAGAGGTAAATGTCTGTGGGTTTGGGGACGGTCACGAGGATGGGTTTCCTCATTTTTTACATAATTACTATGGAGATGCTTTAAATAATTTTCTTGCATCATATAATATGTATATCATGGCTAACGAGAAAAATGCCAAAGGGGAGACTTGTCCTACCTTTACAGGCCGGGGTATGAACTCAGTAATAGATTTTATCTGCATTTCCCCGGGTCTGGAGGCTTGGACTACAGCCCCAAAAGTAATAGATATCCAACTTAGTGACCATAATTGCCTGGTAGTAAAGGCCATGCTGTGGAATAATGTTGATACCCACAATTCGGGCCACACTGCTAATAGTATTGAGGCCGAGCGCCCCAATGGTACAAGATTAAAATGGAAGGGGGAAAAGGCTGATATCACGTCCGATTTCATTATATCCAGTTGCCTGGTAGATATTGTCGCGATCCTAGAAGATAAAATAGGCACTTCTTGCTCTATTGAGCATTTTATTAGTATCAATGCGGCCATTAATTCAAAACTCACAAGTACCAGTAAATTGAAGGAGGACCGACCGAGAGGTTGGTTTAATTCGAACTGCACTCTGGCTTTGAGGGAGTTGAAATCTGCTCTATCTGCTAAACTTAGAAATAAGGGTCTGGTTACAGATCTTAGAGTTAGATATAAAGAGACCCTTAAATGCAGGAAAATAGAATTACGTCAGGAGGCTTGGGACAATTTGACTAAGGCAGCCGAATTGAATAACAGTCCCCTGTTCTGGAAAACTGTCAATTCCCCATTTCTTAAAGATGACAAAATACCGGAACTGACCTCCAACGTTATGCAGTCAGAATGGGTCTCGCATTTTTCTAAAATCTTCCAGTCAGATGGTGCGTCTAATGTTATAGAGAATAGTTGGCTACATATTCCCCTAAATTTTACGGTACAAGAGGTTTTGGCTAGTATAAGGGATAGTAAAGGGGGAAAAGCACAAGGACCCGATGGGGTACCAATTGATGTATATAAATTGGTCCCAGAAATATGGGGGCCCTTGCTTACAAATATTTTTAACGCTGCAGTTAGTAACGAAATGCCCCCGACCTGGGAAGAATCTATTCTAGTCCCAATTTTTAAGAAGGGTAACCATGGGGAAGCTAAGAATTATCGACCAATTTCCCTGCTGGATTCCTCGGTAAAAGTTATGAGCCGAGTGCTCCTGGTGAGATTGGAGGAATGGGCGGAGGAAAATGGTATTTTAGCTGAGAGTCAGTTTGGTTTCAGGAAGGGTCGTGGTACCATCGAGCAGTGTCTAAATTTACAACTGCTCGTTGGTAAATATACTTTGGCCAAGACCGGCACTATCTACCTCTGCTTTGCGGACTTAAGTAGTGCTTTTGATTTGGTAGACCACGGCATCCTCTGGGCTAAGTTGTTAGAAATGGGGGCCCCGGAGGGTATCATTTTCTTCCTCGCACGCTTATACACCAAACTGAGAGCTTGCGTCCGTTATGGTCCGCAATGTGAATGTACCCCCTTGTTTAGGATTGGGCGTGGAATACGTCAGGGATGCGTCCTAGCACCACTGCTTTTTATACTTTTTATCAATGAGATCGATTCCTTTCTTAAATCTCTGGCAGTCGATGCCCCCAAAATTAATAATAAATATATCCCTGTGCTACTTTATGCGGACGACGCGGTTTTAATTTCACGTACACCGTATGGTCTCCAAAAATTGCTGGATGGTTTTATGCAGTTTATTAAAAGCAGAAAGTTAGTATTAAACAAATCCAAAACTTTTGTCATGGAATACGGCCGTAGGCTTGGAAAGAAACAGCCAGCCTTTTTTATAGAGGGGCAAAAGATTCAAGCTGTTGACAACTTTTCGTATCTGGGGGTTACCTTTTCAAATAATAACACCTGGGCCAATGAACATAAGAATGTAAGGTCTAAAATGGCCAGGAGCACTTATGGAATTTTTACTATGGCAAGCAAATTGGGAGATAGGCGGGTAAATGATATGTTGAAAATTTTTCAATCCCGCTGTGTTTCTATTGCCTTGTATGGAGCCGGTATATGGGGCTACGCTCCGGCAGGACCTTTACAAGTTGAGGAAAACAAATTTTTGAAGAAACTCTTGTGCCTGCCAAGCTCTGTTTCTAATGCCTTAGTGCATAATGAACTGGGTATTCATAACCTCTCCGATTTGATCGCCCTTAGATCCTTGACCCTGTGGCACTCCATTTGGACCAAAGAAGAGACGTCTTTGTGTAGAGCTATCATTTCCGATTGCCTTGTTTTGGACTATTATACAAGGATCCCATGGTTGAAGTACGTTGTCGATAATTTTGGGGAGATCTTTAATATCAATATTGTCGCAGATCACCATGGGGCCGATGCGTTGTCCAAATTCGACCTTAAGCAGTGCCTCTTACACCAAATCTCCATTAAGAGACACCGGGTTAGCTCTAATCTTTCAACTTATGTCTTTTATCATGATTTAAATGAAGTTATGGGTCTTCAACCTTATTTGTCTCAAGTAACCTGGAAGGCACATCGGTTTGTGTTGATCAGACTTAGAATGGGAGTGGTCCACAACCTTGTTGCCTTCCCTACATTGAACATACATCCAGTCGGTCCATGTCCTTGTGACAATTGTACCCCGCAAAGCACTTTGCACTTTCTTCTGTTTTGTCAATTGTATAAATACCTCTGGATAACTTACCTGAAACCCTTGTTTGTTAAATATGGGGTGAGATCATTACGTGATTGTATGTGTTTACTTTTTAATTTGCATCATCCAGATGTGTGTTTTTATACAGCTACTTTTCTTCTTAAATCCATTAATGCTAGGAAAAGTATGCTTTTTTAATCATTTGACATTGATGTATTTTCCTGCCTCTGAATTGTTGTCTTTTTAATGTGTGCTTTTATGAACTCGTTTTGTGTTCGAATAAAGCCTTATGAATTGAATTGAATTGAATTGAGTAAGAGCTAAATAATGAAATATTAAGAAAACTAAAAAAATATTGTTAGTGGACAAAAGGAAAGAGAAAGAGTGTGGTTGGTAACAGTTAAGCACATTAATATGACAGTTTTTAAACTATCTATTGAAAATATACAGAGAAAACAAATATCCTAGAAGAGTAGTAGGGGGGACTTTGTTTTATTTGGAATGTAAATTGTGGAAACAGTTATGCACTTTAGAGGATTAGTGAGAGCACTTTATAAGCACCGATAGGCACTAGCACTTTATAAATATAAAGATAAAAACTGTTTATTGTGTAAAATCATAGCACAAAGATATCTGGAAAAGATAAAAGAAGATTTTGGCAGCTGTAGAACAAAATATGTACTTTTTGTACCTTAGAATATATGAGGTACAATAGAACTATCCCTTGTGTAAGAAGAATATTTATTAGAATGTTGTGTGGAGAGTAAGACAAAACTCTATTCTTTAAATATATAAGGAACTTTCCTATTTAATTTGGAATGTGTTTTGGTTACCTTGAAAGGAATTACTCAATGATACCATTGTACATTACAAGATGGCTGCCTTGCTTTTTGTACTAAGGAAGCTGTGATGTGAAATGATGTTGTCCTCTTTCTATGACCATGTTTCATGGGGAAGGTGTGTATTTACATATGGTATAATGTTTGGCTCATCATGGTGAACAAGGCCATGAACAACGTCCGGAAGGCGTGGATGATTTCACTCGTGCAATAAAAGCCAGACAAACAAACCGATGGAGTGCCGGTTCCGCTTCTCTGTTGTAAATGAGATGTTTGCAGCAATATATATATACATGAGCAGGAACAAGTATTCACCTTTGCAAAAAAAGTACGACGCCCTTAAAGCTCCAAAAAAGGCCATCCAATGTGAAGATGCGCAAATAAGCAGGAGGGAGGTAGCAATATTGGCAACCTCGGCATCTGACTTGAGTTCGGCAGTCGAGAGCGAGACTGAGACCGATCAATTAAGAATGTCATCACGTCTGGGGTTTCACAAGCTTTCCCTTGCAGAGGATGTAAATTGTCTCATATCGCAGACAAGACCGAAAACAGACACTACGACCTCGCAAAAAAAACCCACAAACAAACAAAGACTCAACGCAAAGCGGAGAGAGAGGCGCAAGTGCAGTCGGAGGCGACAACAAGAAAACACAGTACAACAAAAAATGGCAACGCAAGTAAACACCCGAGCAAACAACAAGACCAACACAGTTGTGAATTTATCTCCCATGAGCCTCAACAAAGCTGAAATACAACTGTTGGAATTAGGACTGTCGTACTGTCCTGAAAGTAACTTTGATTATGCATGAACCCGGGTAGATGTTTATAAATTCATCCACAAACTGAAACTTAAAAAATAACATCTGGCGAATCGCAATGACACAAAGAATACTACGATAACACAAGTTGATACTAACAGCCAAGAAAAAGCTGGCACTTTGACCACAGCAGATGCAGAATTATTGGCAAACCTGCAGGAGTTAGCACAGGAAAGTACAATCATGGCAAATAATATTGGAAGTCCAACTGGGAATGTGTTTTGTACAACTCGAACTAATTTCAAACCCAAGTCAACATTCTAACCCATTGCAGTTAGAGACTCTCTTATTATCTTTGGTAAATTAGTTACTATGGAAATAAAAGGCCTAAAATTTCATTCTGCCAGGTCACATAAGAAATACAATCATCAACAAAATGCATACAACAGGTTGATTAAAAAATTGCAAAAGAACGATCAGATTATTGTCAGAAATTCCAACAAGGGAGGAAATATCGTTATTTGGCCATGCAATGAATATATGAAGGAGGCACATCAACAATTGTAAGACGCAAATTGTTACAAAAGAAGCAAAATGCAAACAGTCCGTACATCATGGAACGAGTATTATTCCAAACTGAATGCATGACGGAGTGCAGGATTGTTGAGCATGGATGAGTTAAAATTTCTGAAAAATGAACATCCTCTGATGATTGTCATATATTTTATCCCAAAACTACACAAAAACATTACAACACCACCTAGTAGGCCAATAATCTCAGCGAGAGGAGGTTTGTTGGAAAATACATCTAAATACATAGACTTCTTCTTGCAAGACTTTGTTAAAAACTTACCCTCCTTTGTTCAAGACACAGGAGATTTTCTGAGACATCTAAACACATACAAACTATTTGCTTATGTGTCTTGATACAACGTCCCTCTACACCAGCATCCATCATAAGGATGGAATTAGGGCAATAGAACACTATTCGGACTCTAGACCTTAACATTTGGCCCATCACAACAAAATGTTAGTTGCAATAATTTTGGACTGCCTCAACAACAACTACTTTCTGTTATTAAACCAGGTATTTCAACAAATAGGAGGAGGAGCTATGGGGCTTGTTTCTCCCCTAGATACTCCTGCCTCCAAATGGGCTGGTGGGAGGAGATGGTTATAAACAGAGAACACAAGTCAGCTGTAGATAGTCACGTGAAAGTTTGGTTACGCTCAGTAGCGGTCCGTGGAGGGAGTTCCGTGAGGCGGGGCGGGGGAGGGGCAGGGTGGGGAAATGTAAACACCGGAATATGGATGAACAGAGGTAAGTACACATTTGAATAAATAAAACTAATTTCGTTGCGCGCGCTGCATCGCATTTTGCAGTTTTACATTGATGACTTATTTTTGATTTGGCAAGGTACAGAAGAATCAGCCCTTGACTTTATGAGAAATATTAATGAAAACAGCGTAAATTTCTATTTTACTGCTACCATCAGCAGCACAAGTGTGTACTTCCTTGATGTGGAAGTTTACATTAAAGACCAAAAAATCTAAACCCAACTTTACTGAAAATCAACCGCAGGCAATTGTTTGCTGCATGTCACGTTGCACCATCCTCGGCATCTCATACACAGTATACCATTTGGAGAGATGTTGAGGATACGCCGAACATGCAGTACTGAACTCGACCTTGCTGAGGTACAACAACTCAGAAAAATTAGATTATTGGAGCGGGTCTATAATGAAAAAAAAACATAAATACAGCCATTACAAAACCAACAGCTTGGACAGAAATGATTTATTAACTAAAAAAGCCCTCAAAAGTCCAAGCCATGCCAATGTAACAGACATTGAAGCCAGACTTATTCTCACATACAGCAAAGAACAAAGTACTTTACGAAAGATTATAAACATAAATTGGCCAGAGGTAAAGATTGATCCTGTAATTGGGAAAATTTTGCCCAAACATCCTATCATCACGTTCAGGAAATCAAAGTCTATGAGAGACTTGTTGGTTAGCAGCAGTCCTGATATTAAACCATCGACCAATTGGCTTACTGCCCGTAGGGGGTTTGTAAAGTGTAATACTTGCCGGGCCTGTAAATATGGGACGAATAGAACATCTTATAAAACCCCTTTTACAGAGGATCCCATCAAAATTACCAAATTCCTTACATGTCGCACGGAGTATGTGGTCTACGAGTTGGAGTGCTCTTGTGGGTTGCAGTATGTGGGTAGTACTAAGTTACAGGCGCACAAAAGAATACTGCAACACATGAGAGCAATTACCAACAGTGACCAGACATATCCGATAGCGTGACACTTTAAAGAACCTCATGCTAACAATCTAAACCATCTCACCTATTTCATAATTGACTCCATTCCAATGTCCAGGAGAGGGGGTTACAGAGAGGTTAAACTCACACGCCTAGAAACACAATCTATCTTAGAACTTGACACCAAGACTCCCAATGGACACAACTCCAGTGAGAAATGTTATACTTGGTTATAATGTATATGACAGGTGATCATAGCATGGTAATTTCCCCACTGGATGTCAGTGCAACATAAATGATTAATTAGCAACTATCCCGATTTTATTATCATCTCTTCAGCATACTGCAGTAAGCATTAAGCCTCAATGAGTTCACTATATGATTTCAACTTAACAAATCCTTTTATTTATTTATTTATTTATACTTTAGGAACACAGGTAGTTCCAGGGTAGCACATTTTTCAATATTTCATTGAGCACTTTAGACAAGGATAGGAAATTCCAGAATTTTAGATAGATATGGGTTATGAATATGTTTCTGTGCAGGTATAACAATGAATCAGCAAGAGTTAAATGAAGTGAAACGTTTAATCACATTACGTGTTCTATATTGTATAATACAGATATAGCAGATGTTTTTACTACACCCACATGTAAACTGACAACATTATGGGGCCAATTCCGATCCTGGAGAAACCAGGTACGAACCGTCGGACGGAGCATTTTCTCCGTCCGACTCGTACCCGGCCAAAAAACATTACAAAAATGCAAGTACGATTCTCATGGAAACACTATATACATACAAATGTGATCCGGGAAAGCGCCGACGTGTATTGTCGGGACGCATTCAGGCTGCGTTTCACGAACCAGAAAGTACGAACCGCACCGACGTCACCCCGCACGGATTATATTCTCTGGTTGCCAAAAACTGCCGGGAAATCAGGACGACACGCACAAGGAGCACCTGTACGTAACGGACAGCCAGGGACCCGAACCTACGTGTCATCCCAGCCCTCATAGCAGTCCACCTGCTCTACAGGAACCGACGCAGACGCCGCAGAAGGTCAGAACAACACCCAGGGGCAAAGGGGGGGGGCAGGGGCAGGACACATAACCCCCAACCAAGTCCCAAATCAGACATGCCCTGGACATACCTGACCTGCAGGACCTGGTCACCTCGAGGGGGTGGGGGCGTGTCCAGCAACGCAAGCATCTGCCACAACGGAAGTGGATGTTGACGCGAACCAGCAACACAACAATTCCGGTACATACCGTACCCACGCCTTAAGAGCGTGGGTACGGGTCGTACCACGCCCACCCCTACGTCACCCCAACAATGGCGGTACGGCCCGTACCCACGTTCTAAAGGCCTGGGTACGGGCCGTACCAGCATTGTTGGGGTGATGTAGGGGTACGCGAGGTACGACCCGTACCCACGCGCTGAAGGCCTGGGTACGGTGCGTACCCCTACGGCACCCCATTGGGGGTCCGCACCATCACACATGACATGTGTACACAGCTCATCATACAGTTATTTGCTTCACACCTCAGGAGTAATGTGCCACATCACAGCCTGACACACCTGTGCCCGACACATGTAGTACTGCACAGACAATGCCTTGATGTCCAGCCTTGGCCAAGTATGACAGCTCTATTCCTGTCTGTGTGCCGCCTGTCACCACTGTCAGGTGTGAAACACACCATACATACGCACTGAGGGCATGTGTACGGTCCCTATCACTATGGGAGTGCTGGCGTATGGGTACGCCATAGTAATACGGACCGTACACGCGTGTGTAGGGTCCCTATCACTATGGGAGTGCTGGCGTATGCGTACGCCATAGTGATACGGACCGTACACACGCGTGTATGGTCCCTATCAATATGGGAGTGCTGGCGTATGTGTACGCCATAGTGATACGGACCATACACGCGTGTGTAGGGTTCGTATTACTATGGCGTACACATACGCCAGCACTCCCATAGTGATAGGGACCGTACACGCGTGTGTACGGTCTGTTTCACTGCATTTGGGGTGCCCTAAGGCCGTAGAACGCACCGTACCTGTGTGTAAATATTGAAATAACATAGGGGACACATGAGGGACAAGTATAAGGGCCAAAATGCATGCTGGTTGTCATGGCGACCGAGTTTAAAGTTTGCATTTTTGCATCAGGTGGCCAGCAGAAGTCGGTTGGAAACAATATACTTTGTTGCAAAGTGGTTGTTGACTTGACATCATGCTTAATTTTTAAACCATGCAAAGCCACTCACTGGGGTAGGTTTAAAGGGATTGGAGGAAACGTAGGATGCTAATGTGACTGACCAATCACTCTGTACTCCTGTAAATGAAACAGGCCAGCAAGGCAGATATAAAGCAGCCAGGTCCCATGAGAGAGCACTTGCCTGCACATCCTTTCATTCCACAACACTGCTGCTGCTCGTGATTCCTCTGGCACCATGTCCAGGTCTGTGGAGAGGGCCCAGCCATTCACCATGGAGGAGAATTTGGCGTTGGTGGATGTGATCCTCCCACAGTACACCATGCTGTATGGTCGACCAGGGGAGCAGGTGGGTGCTGACTCCACTAGCTTAGACTGTGCCCCTTTTTTGTGACTGTGACTTCTGGCATTGTGTCCATGTGTGACAGACATGCAATGTTGTTTAGAGTGGGTCCCAGGGTGGGGAATGCCTCATGTCTCCCATGCAGAGCATGCTGTAGTTCCTGTGTGCACTCCTCCCTTGCATAGTGCTTACTGTGACAATCAATGCATGGTGCATGCCACATTCAGCCTGGCTACTCCTCCTGGGAATGTTGTTTCTACAGTCCTGATGTGATTCTGTGGTCCCCCCAGTGTGACAGGTGACAGTACCCATAGATGTGTGTTTGTTTAGTGTACCTGTGCTGAGAGTGTCCAAATGATGTGTTCGTCCCCTGGACATTGGTGTGTGAGTCCCCTGTCATGTGGGGGATTGCATATGTGGAGTGTTGAACGCCAGCTGCATGAGGGATGGATATACCCTGCCCATCTGATGTGAGCAGGGAGCAGTGCTGTGTGACTGCTGTGCAGAGCCAGCCCCACACCTGTGACACCCCCCAGTCTAGTGGCACATGGGCAGAGTGAGGTTTGTACCCGCAGTTGGTAATGGCAGGTGATTTTCCTGTGCCTGTGTGTGTCTGTGTACTCTGCTGAGGTTGCGTCAGTGGGCTGGGGCATGTGACTGCTTTGTGGTGCTGTACATAATCCTGGTGTAGCTTGTGATGCACAGTGTGATCCAGGATCATTGGTTGTGTGGCACCCCTCATGCCACCTGTGTACTTTCAATGCCACGTAGTGCATTTGGCCTTCCCCAGAGGATAATGTCCCTATGACAAACGTGCAATGAGTTGCCTGCATACCATGGCCTGTTCAAACAAGACAAATTATTAATATGTGTGTCTCTGTGTCATTGCTCAGGTGTATTAAAGTATTCTCACTTTTGCATCCTCACAGGTAGGCGTCCATGCCAAGGGGGAGATATGGAAGCAAGCCGTCAGTGCCGTGAGGAAGACGGAGGGTCGGAAGCGGCGCCTAGCCCAGGTGAGGAAACGCTGGCAGGATATCCGGTGCTGGACGAGGAGGATCGCACGGGTCCTGCTGGGGGACTCACCTGAGAGCCACAAGAACCGTGGGCGCCGGCGTCTGACCCACATCCATAAGCGTGTGCTGGCGGTGGTCTTCCCCGACTTGGATAGGCGCTTACGGGAGAAGCAGCAGCAGGAACGGAGTAGGTACATGTGTGTTTGTTGTGTGTCACCAGCTTTTGGAAGTGCGCAGTTGCATGGATACACTGCCAGGGTTTAAATGTGCAGTTCATGACCTGTTCCCCAAAGTACACCGGTGCTGTTCTTCCTCCCTTCCCCTCCTTGCCATGTGTTCCCTGGTCTGTGTGTAGTCACTCTTGCACAAGGTTATCTAGGCTGGCAGTTAATCCAAGTGCCCAATGTTTGCAGCATCATGTGTGGGGGTGGTGTGTAACAGGTTTTGGGACCTTGCCTGTGCCCTGGCCAGTTCAGTCATTGTGGGGTCCATGTCAGTTCGCACTGATGGTGAGTCCCGACATAGGAGTGTGTCTTAAAAGTGTACTGCCTTACAGCATGCATGTCCAATGTTGTGCCCTCTGACATGATGTGCATGAGTGGGAGTAATGCATAGTGCAGGGACGGTTGCTTCAGTTGCAGTCATATCCATCCAGGACCATGGAGGAGAGTGGCCACTACCGTGCCCTGGGGCACCTTTTCCTAGGGATCATGTGTGTCATCCAACAATGTGGACATTCTCTGTGTCTTCGGCATAGGTTGGGCTCTGTGGCATTGTACCCTGGCCTCATCTGTATTTACGTAAACTGTGCTACATGTGTCCACTGTACAGTGTGACCCAATTTTGCTTGTGCATACTCCCAGTGGGCAGTGCCTGTGTGTCTTGGTACGACAATCTGATGATGGTTGATTGTCAATGATATATGTGGACAGGCGCACCAGGGGTAGTTTGTGTACAATCAGGATTTAGTGCAGGCCATGTGTTTTTATCCCAGAGTAAGAGGTGTAAGTACTTCCTCTGTCTCAATCACATTGTCTCAGGTAGGGGGTGGTTTGTGCGGGCAAGGCCTACATGTAAAAATCTGAAGTCTCCTTGCTTGGTCTGGCCTGTGCGTGATGTTTGTCTGGACATACACTCAAGGTACAGTGACCCAGTCATGTTGGCCATGGTCTAATGTATTAGCTTTGCAGCATGTGCAAAAAGTTAATATACATGGTTCCTGCTCATCCCTTTTTTGGCAACGCTGTGTGGTGCTGATGCTGTGCACGATTGTCCCCAGAGCCTGGCTCCTCTGTCAGATTTGATATCAAGTAATTTGCTGTTGTGTCATGCTCTCCATTGTTTCTCAGTGGCATGGTGGGTCAACCAACTGTGTGTTGCAGGGCCTACATATGTACCTTGTATTGTAGATGTTACTCATGTTGCTTTTCAGGCCATGCACTGTGACCTATGTAGATTTGACTCATGTGACATATGTATACAGGTGTCTGATTATTTCCTGTCTCTTCACCTTGCCCGCAGCATCGTCGGGGGACTCCGAGGGAGATACTGGCACGGACCGTGAGGAGGGATCGAGCACCAGTGCTGTCTTGTCTGGCACATCGAGTGGCACGGAGGCCGAGGTGAGTGAGGCGGAGGACCTGTCCAGTCCCACCACCGACTATGACGCTGACGGGTCCGAGGCTGAGCTCCCAGAGGGGGCGGAGGCAGCTCCCACAGCTGAAAGCAGCACTCATTCTCTACCCGCCCCCTCCATTACCATCACCGGCCTCCCACTTGCTCGGGTCCCTTCCCGCCGTGCTAGGTCACCAAGTGTCTCCTTCTTGCCAGGCACCGCACCCCCTGCCCCTGTCTCCACTGCTGCCGCGAATGCCGAGTCTGTGGACATCCTGCGCCAGTTGCAGGTTGGTCAGACTGCGATGCTTAATGTCCTCCATGGCCACACCCGTGTGCTCACCCAGATGGAGGCATACATGGAGGGCATCTCAGCTGCGCAGTCTGACCAACGCCAGTTGCTGTGGTCCATAGACTCAACACTGACTGCAGCAGTGGATCTCCTGCAGCGCTGCGTCCCCCCCTACCCCTGCACCATCCACACTTCCCACTCCCATGCCTGTCCCACGCACACCCAGACATCCCCATGCACGCACCCCACCAGACAGAGGCACCACACCACCAGGGAAGGCCAAGCGCACACCTCCTCTCACGCACACACAGGGTGAAGTAGGCACACCCACTGGTTCGGGGGGCAAACGGAAGACACGCAGCCACAGTGGGAGTCCACATTCCTCACAACCCACTCCCCCCGAATCCACTCCCCTCAGCTCTCCTGGCCAAGATTCCAACAAAGATTACTTCATGGCCGCTCTGTCCCTGAGCCCCAAAGTGACACCACCCCGCAAGCGGTCAAAGGAGTCCCCAGTCAGGGTGGTTGAGTTCCCCCCTGTCCACACCCTCCCCCAGTAGCGCTGCGACCTATCCCTCTGACCCCCCCCCTCCTTGGGGCCTGTTGTTCCTTCGGGTGCAGGGGAGACGCTGGGGGACCTTGCAACCGTGTGCAGCGCCATTCTCACCACCACCTTTGGCGCTGCCCCACCCCCTGTGGTGAAGTCCTCCGTCCCTGCACCCACAACACCTACCCTTGCCCCTCCTGTCCCTGCGGTGCCTGGTCCTTCCCCTCCATATGATGCCCCCCCCCCCTGTGGAAGCAAAGGAGGTATGAACTGTCCCCCACCAGGAATTGGACTGTGGACTGCCCTATGGGCCTTGTACATATTGAACTTTTATTAACAATTTTTTCTTTTCATGCTGAATAAAGCAATGTTTTATTTTTCCTTTGTACACTACTGCTTTTCTGGTATTGCTGTTGGTGGTGCTGCTCCATGATTTGGGGTGGTGATAATGTGTTAGGTGTCTGGGAAATGCTGTGGTGTGCTGCTCATGGGGTGGACCCTGGTATCTGTGTGCCATCACAAGGGCTCTGCAAATAATCTTTGGTCATGTGTGTTCTTACTGTATGGTGAAATTGTCCCAAGGTGTGTTCCTTCCTCTGTGGACCCTGACATCTTCCCTGCAGGGTGTTTCCAATATGTGGTGTTGAGCTGTGTCTACATTTCCTTGGCTTGTGACGGATCCGTTCAACTTTGGCCATGCATGCTGGGCAATGTCTCCACCTGCATCATTAGTGGCATCCTTGGTGGTCACTGTACTTGTGTATGGAGTTTATTGACATTACTTAATGTGGACATGTTCCCTTTTACACACTATGCATGTGTGTACTCCCAGCCTCGCACACATGTGTTACGTGTTCTGCAGGGTCTTTGGGCACCGGACTGACATTTGTGGCCATTGTATCTGTGGGTACTCCACCCTTTTCTTTCCATGGGCACTGCTGGGAGGACTCTGCACCCACCCCTCCTGTGTCTGGGCACTGCTGGGAGGACTCTGCACCCACCCCTCCTGTGTCTGGGCACTGCTGGGAGGACTCTGCACCCACCCCTCCTGTGTCTGGGCACTGCTGGGAGTGAAAGGCACCCACCCCTCCTATGTCTGGGCACTGCTGGGAGGACTCTGCACCCACCCCTCCTGTGTCTGGGCACTGCTGGGAGGACTCTGCACCCACCCCTCCTGTGTCTGGGCACTGCTGGGAGGACTCTGCACTCACCCCTCCTGTGTCTGGGCACTGCTGGGAGTGATAGGCACCCACCCGACCTATGTCTGGGCACTGCTGGGAGGACTCTGCACCCACCCCTCCTGTGTCTGGGCACTGCTTGGAGGACTCTGCACCCACCCCTCCTGTGTCTGGGCTTGTTGAGCCATGCGTCACTGGCATGGCACAGTCACCGACACCCGCAATTGTCCCCTGATGCCAGGTACACGGAATGTTACACCTGAGATGTGAATGTCTGCGTTGCACGCTGTAACTATGTCATGTGTGTGTCATGTGTTCTCATAGGTTTGCTGTAGGTGTTTGGTCAAATGCATCTGCAGTTGCTGCAACCAACATGTGTCTGTGTGTAGATGGGCATGGCACACTGTTACGCACACCAGCCCACATGTGTAATCCGACGTAAGGTGTGTATGTATGCATCGACACGGAGTTTCAAAACAAGGACATATCTGCATACTCTCAATGTATGTGTGATCAGTCTTGACATGTACTCCTTCATGGCAAAGTGTGTGGTCTGTCCTTTTTATATGACATGTGACCTGTGCCTCTAGTGTTCCGCAACCTGTCTGTATGATTAACATACTTATTCTGCACATATGCGGATGTCTGGCACTCCTGTGATGCGTCTGCCTGTTCACTCACACTGGCCCACCGCTAGTTTCATGCCATATCATGTTGAGCTTGAGAATCCACGTTTGTGGCTGGCTCTTGGTAGGAGTGTCACCTGCCTGGCATACGTGTCCAGGGCATATTGCACAGACCTGACTCTGTATGTAGCATATGTGTATTGCCTGTTGAACATGTGCTCAGTACATTGACATTGGTGGTGTACTGTACTCACTCTTCGTTGTCCCTTCAAATTCACTGCAGGGCTCCGCCTCTCCATCGACCAATTCCGGACTTGGCTGACCTGAGGGAACATGACTGTATACACCGCTACCGCTTCCCCCAACAGTTGATTGAGGACTTGACGACACGGCTGGCACCACACCTCCAACCGCTACACAGGTATCCTACTGCACTGACACCCAAGATGAAGGTGATGGCAGCCCTACATTTCTTGGCCACGGGTACCTTTCAACATACCATTGCTCATGTTGGTGGCATGTCCCACACCATGTTCAGCCGTGTTCTGCATGATTTTTTTGAGGCCATGTTGGATCACCTGGATGAGTTCATTACATTCCCAACTCCTGAGCAGTTGACAGGTGTCAAGCGTGAGTTCTATGCCCTGGGAGGGATGCCCCATGTCATTGGGTCCATAGATGGAACACATGTGGCTTTGGTACCACCACAGGCACAGGAGGTAGCGTATAGGAACCGCAAGCATTACCACTCCATTAATGCCCTTGTGGTGTGTCTTGCCAACATGGTGATTTCACATGTCTGTGCTCATTTTCCAGGATCAGCACACGATGCCTACATCATGAGGCGTAGCAGGGTGCCTGAAATGATGCTGCAGCTGAGCAACGAATGAGCATGTATTGTTGGTGGGTATACTCTGGCAGTCCTGTATTTAACGTCATCTTCCTGTCTTACTGCTTCTCCTGACCCACTTTTGTCCATGATATTTCCATGTAGGGGACACTGGCTATCCCAACATGCCATGGCTGATCACGCCTCTCCGCAACCCCAGCACGGCTGCCGAGCACCGCTACAACAACGCCCATGGGCAGACCAGGCGAGTGATAGAGAGGACGTTTGGCCTCCTGAAGAGCCGATTCCGCTGCCTCCACAAGACCAGTGGCGCACTCCCATATGCACCGCTGAAGGTCTGCAAGATCTTCCTCGTGTGCTGCATGCTGCACAACATGGCAGTGGAGAAAGCTGTGCCACTCATCCTGGATCCAGATGAGCAGGACCATCCACCCGTGGAGGATGAAGGGTTGGTCACGAGGCAAGTGATGTGGAGGAGGAGGAGGCGGTAGAGGACATCCGGAGTCGGCTCATACGCAACTTCTTTGCTTAGTAGTGAGTTCCAGTGTCTGAGTGTGCACGCATTGGGCCGTGTGTGGCATGTGTTGCAATGTGTGTGTCCATCTGCATATCTGCCAAGTGAGTCAGACGTGTGTTTGGATGTGTCACTCGAGTGATGGTGCAATAGAAGAATTTTTTTCCAGAGTCATCATTGTCACCTAGCATGTTGACAACCTTATACGTGTCGAGTACATGCACATGCATGCGGATGTGCTTCTTTTGGCTGACTTCTGGTGTGTCTCTCATCCACAGGTACTTGCGCATGCTGTCTGCTGGTGGCATTGTTGTGCTCCTGCTATTCCTCATGAACACAGCAACATGTGCTGAATCAGCGTTACATGCACGGACAAGTTTGAAAATCTCCTTAGGGTAAGGGATGCAGCACGGCTTTTTGGGAGTGGTATTTGTTTTGAATGTGTGTGCACTGCTCCTGTTCATGTTTGGATACTTTACATACATGCAGAATCACCATGGGGCACATGACATGGAGCTGAATTCACCTGAATTGATGGTCAGACTTGGTAACAGTCATCTGTAATGGGATTGTGGATTGTGATGAAGCCATCAATGTGTGTAACACTGCCCTCGGAAACATACAGGTTGCACCGGGTTGACATGGTGTGTGAATTCCCCATTAGAGGCTCAATGGTGTATAGCAGCCTCTCCGTGAGCAGCAGGGGGTGTTTAGCTGTAACCCGTCACTTGTGTGCCAGTTCTATGGATTTCCAGCATCTGTGGTGCAAAGGGGGATGCCAGTGTTGGTCCCACGTGTTCATCCACATGACCTGGGTATGTGTTGACAGAGTTGCATTAGCATTCCGACACACATGACTAATAAAGGTGTCCCTCTGCCTCCAAGGTGCCTCTTCACTGTCAATGGTGGTCTGTTGCCACTGTGCATGCGGCATGTCTGGCATAGTTCTCAGAGATGGTGCATATGAGTCTATGTGTAGAGTAGCAAGATGCAAGCTGTTTGTCAGGGATTAGAATCTGTATTGTGCATGATGTCCATGGCTGTGTAGGTATTGTGGCATGTCAGTCTCCACGACGGCCACTGTGCTGCATGTGCATCCATTGTGTGTGCGTGTGCCATGTTGAACCAGACATTCCTTCCTTGACATACACCTTTAGCATAGTTCCTTCCTGACATCCTTGTCTTTGTGTGCTACTTGTGGCATTGTTTTCTTGACATGGCGCATGCTGCTGCAGGCCCTGCAGCAAGGGCACCCAGTGTCCACGCAAACGAGCTGGTGTTCATCATGGATTGCTTGCTGACATGTGCTATGATGATCAGCAGCATCTGTGCCTCATGCTGCAGCACACTCTGCATTATGCACAAGATCCCCAGTTCCATCCACCTCAAGGCAAGAGAGACCATCCCCCAGGTCAACTATGACATCCGTGTCTAATCCTACCCTGCACTCTACGGACATGTGCGTTACAACTCCCATGATACTTGTCCACATCCAGGGTGCATCTGCACAGCTCTGCTTCTACATCCGGCGACCAGGCCACATCAACGTCCAACAGAGATGGGGGGAATGGATCACTGCCAGCTGCAGGATGACCTTCTCAATCCACGCACACACTCAGGATGCAGCCCACAACCACAACACAACCTTGTGGCACTGTGATCCAACACCCCATTGTGCCATCTCCATGCATCCAACCTTGGCCGGCCCACCATTCTCCACTTCCACCTGACTCAAGCATGCAGGACATGGTTCTGCCACGTGTCTACACATACCTGGGAGTAGCACCCCAGGACACTCCACATGATCCCTGACCTCTGCGCATGACTGTTGCTCTTTTAAATAGGTCTGTAGGCACAGTTGTGCGGGCACCCCCTCAGCTGGTTGGGCCCATCACGGGTGAGTATGGTGCTCCATATCTGTATTGGATGATACATTGTGACCCATGTGTGTCCTGTGCCAGACTCAGACCCCAGGGTATGGATGGTTGGAGTTACTTCTGAAATCAGGCATGGTTTGACTTTACAACACACACATGTAGTGGAATAATGCAAAATGACGGCATCATCTCGTGATTGTGATGATTTTTATTTGTGGTGGGGTATGTGTTTGGGGGGATGACAAGAGGTGCTTGGCGGGAGTGTAGAATCCAAAGTTCACAGGGGGAGTTGGTAGCCTTGCCATTGGAAGTCATCAGAGTCTATGCCACAGTCTTTGTCAACATTGGTCAGACAGTGACCAGCAAGGCCATGTGGCAGAGAATGTAATTTGCCGATGTGCTGCTGTTGGGCCAGAGGGTCAGGTGCCAGGCCAGGTGACCTGGGAGATGGTGATGTTCCGCTGACTCTCACGGTCTTTTGCGTGGACGACCCACCTTCCTGCGGGGACCCTCAGAAGCAGGCCGTGACGATGCTTGTGATGCTCAGTCGGATGAATCCTCCTCCTCCTGATCCCTCCCTGTGGGTGGTGATGTTCTTCGCCTGGTGGCACAGGGAGGGTTGCCCATGTTTTCGGCAATCCGACGGACTACACGGGTCATGTCCATTTGCACCGCCACGAGCTCAGCCTGTCTTGCCTCCATCCGTCCTTGGTGTCGCTGTTGACAGGCATGTTGCTCGGCCTGCAGGGTCTTCATCTCCTCGAGGGTCCCCTTGATGTCTGTGAGGGTGGACGCAATCTGGACCATGCCCCTGGCATCACGCAGGTATGTGTTCAGGATGTTGCTGACGTGTGACATTACCGGTTCCTGAACCAACTGGTCAGGTTCGCGCCTCCGCCGTCCTCCACTCCCACCACCCCTGCCCACTTGCGCCTGGCCTGCCGTTGTGGGCACATCGGGTCTCCGGGACCCCTGAGGGATGGCATTTGCGGTGTCGCCTGCCTCCTCCTGGGTGCCCAGAGAACCGTGTCCCTCCTGGACAGACTGGCTGTGTTGTTGTGTGCGAGAAGGGCTCCTGGGTGTCTCCTGGGATGTGGCAGGAATGGGGGTGGTGGTTGGCACAGTTGTACATGACGCAGGTGCTGCAGGTGGTTGGACACCAGAGGGGCCAGGTTGGTCTGGGTCATCCACGGAGTGGTGAGAGTCGTCGCTGCCGGTGGGGTCCTCTTCACGCAGAGCCTGGTCCTGTGAGTCTTCCCCCCCAGTGTTGGGGGGAGATCGACGACGTTGACCTGTGTGTGAGAGAGACAATGTTAACTGTGTTACATGCAACATCCATGTTTCATTCATTTTTGAGTTGGCACAGTTCCTCTGGGTGGTTGGATTTGGCTTGCATTCCTCTCACAGTGCACTTGTGCATGGGTATGTCCCTTGGCCACAGCTTTCGACACTTTACCTATGTATGACACAATCTTAGTTGATGCATCTTTTTGGAACACAGTCAGCAGTGTAGTGAGCGGGCGTAGCAAGCCATGCAGAGCCGCCTTACGTGTTGCACTGTACGTGTCCAAATGGTGTTTTTTCCATGTTTTTTGAGAATGCAGGTAGGTAACTTAAGCATTTGTGACAGGGTTCTGACAAACACAGTGGGTGGGTATACTGGGTGTAAGGTTAGGTTTGTGCCTGCAGCACGGATGTACTCATGCACAGATTGATACATGGCCCAGTGTTTATCAAAGGTTGAAGGGGGAATTCATGCACTGCCAAACCTTGTCTACATGCACACAGTCCACCTGCTGACGAGCGGACATGGCCACACCACCCAAGGGTGATTTGGTCTCCCTCTGTCTCCCTTTGTCCCTCCCTCTGTCAGCCTCCTCCCTCTGTCCGTCTCCCTCTGTCAACCTCCTCCCTCTGTCCGTCTCCCTCTGTCTCCCTTTCACCCTCCCTCTGTCACCCTCCTCCCACTGTCCGTCTCCCTCTGTCTCCCTTTCTCCCTCCCTCTGTCACCCTCCTCCCTCTGTCCATCTCCCTCTGTCTCCCTTTCTACCTCCCTCTGTCAGCATCCTCCCTCTGTCCGTCTCCCTCTGTCACCCTCCTCCCTCTGTCCGTCTCCCTCTGTCTCCCTTTTTCCCTCCCTCTGTCACCCTCCTCCCACTGTCCGTCTCCCTCTGTCTCCCTTTCTCCCTCCCTCTGTCAGCCTCCTCCCTCTGTCCGTCTCCCTCTGTCTCCCTTTCTCCCTCCCTCCCTCTGTCAGCCTCCTCCCTCTGTCTGTCTCCCTCTGTCACCCTCCTCCCTCTGTCCGTCTCCCTCTGTCTCCCTTTCTCCCTCCCTCTGTCACCCTCCTCCCACTGTCCGTCTCCCTCTGTCTCCCTTTCTCCCTCCCGCTGTCAGCCTCCTCCCTCTGTCGTCTCCCTCTGTCTCCCTTTCTCCCTCCCTCTGTCAGCCTCCTCCCTCTGTCCGTCTCCCTCTGTCTCCCTTTCTCCCTCCCTCTGTCAGTCTCCTCCCTCTGTTCGTCTCCCTCTGTCTCCCTTTCTCCCTCCCTCTGTCAGCCTCCTCCCTCTGTCCGTCTCCCTCTGTCACCCTCCTCCCTCTGTCCGTCTCCCTCTGTCTCCCTTTCTCCCTCCCTCTGTCACCCTCCTCCAACTGTCCGTCTCCCTCTGTCTCCCTTTCTCCCTCCCTCTGTCAGCCTCCTCCCTCTGTCCGTCTCCCTCTGTCTCCCTTTCTCCCTCCCTCTGTCAGCCTCCTCCCTCTGTCCGTCTCCCTCTGTCTCCCTTTCTCCCTCTCTCTGTCAGCCTCCTCCCTCTGTCCATCTCCCTCTGTCACCCTCCTCCCTCTGTCCGTCTCCCTCTGTCTCCCTTTCTCCCTCCCTCTGTCACCCTCCTCCCACTGTCCGTCTCCCTCTGTCTCCCTTTCTCCCTCACTCTGTCAGCCTCCTCCCTCTGTCTGTCTCCCTCTGTCTCCCTTTCTCCCTCCCTCTGTCACCCTCCTCCCACTGTCCGTCTCCCTCTGTCTCCCTTTCTCCCTCCCGCTGTCAGCCTCCTCCCTCTGTCCGTCTCCCTCTGTCTTCCTTTCTCCCTCCCTCTATCAGCCTCCTCCCTCTGTCCGTCTCCCTCTGTCTCCCTTTCTCCCTCCCTCTGTCAGCCTCCTCCCTCTGTCCGTCTCCTTCTGTCTCCCTTTCTCCCTCCCTCTGTCACCCTCCTCCCTCCCTCTGTCTGTCTCCCTGTGTCCACCTCTGTCTCCCTCCCTCTCTCTCCCCCTCTCCCTCCCTCTGTGTGTCACCCTCTGTCACCTCAGCCCAGCTTCCTGGGCACACACAGTTTTCATGTCTTTCAAAGGCCATTGGCTTGTTCATGTGGGTTTGGTTCTTATCTCCGGGCACCCATTGGGCGGAGTGTCTGAGTCTGCGCTGCTGCTGTGGCGGTGTGTGCTGACACTCTTTCAGAGTGATGCGTCTTCATTAGCTGCTGTTATGTGCAAATTGTAGTTTCATACCCATGTCATCCTGCAACGCAGCCACCATTTGCAGGCAACACAGTACTGTGTGGGGACACACTGTTTGTATGGCTGTGCCCTAGGCCATATGGGCTGAGGGCATTGTTGTGTGCTTCAGAGTTGCTCTATGTTAGTTTTGAGGCCCACCCTCCCGGCATCGGGGACATCCTGTCTTGTGTTGGTGTTTTGTGTGGCCTGTGACTTGGCATGGCCTTGCTTGGGGCATGGGGCATGGAGGCGCTAGTGGCATGTGTGTGTTTTTGGAGTTTGGTTGTGTCCGGTGCTGGCTTTGGGGGGGTTGCGTGCATGATTGGTATTTTGGTTGTGTATGGCGTTCCCCCCATGTGAGGTGAGTTGTTTGTGTACTCACCAGGCTCTCGGACTCCTTCTACTCCGTCTACTCCCACCGGCGGCAGCGTGGCCATCACCTTCTCCGCCCAGGGATGGTAGTGTACCGGTCTGCGGGGCGGCCCTCCTCCCGTGATGTTCCCCTGGTTGTGATCGTCCGTCATTTTGCAGCAGACCGTCCTCCGCAGATCGTACAACCTGGCTTGGCACTCATGCCTGGTCCTTCTGGTGGACCCAACAGCATTCACAGAGTTGACAATCCTCTCCCACTTGGCTGATTTTTCGGATATGCTGGTCCGTCTGACCAATGTTCCAAACAGCTGTGGCTCGACTCTGACGATTTCGTCGACAAGGACCTCCAGCTCCTCCTTTGTGAACTTTGGATTCTTGTTAGTGGGCATGGTGTGGGGTGTGGGTGTGGATGGTTGTGGGGGTGTGGGTGTGGATGGTTGAGGGGGTGTGAGTGTGGTTGTGAAGGTGTGTGTGTGTGAATGTGATGAGGGGTGTTTGTGATGGTGGTTGTGTGAAGGAGTGCAAGTGTAAGGTGTATTGATGATGTAGTATGCTGCAGTGCGTTGTCTCTGTGGTCTGGCAGTAGTGGATCTGTTGCAAAGGATCATGGTTTGTGTGTGTTGGGCCTTTTTATTGGTCCATTTGTGGGTGTGGCTGTGTTTGAACTTTGGGTGGCTGTTTTATAAGGAGTGGTTGTGTTTTGGGCCTCTGTTTAGCTGTTTGGCAGTTGCAGGTCAGTGTATAGGATGTATTTGGGCTTGTTGGACATGTTTTGTGTAGGCCTGGGTGAAAATTTCGTTCCGTTCGTGGAAATTGCGATAATTTGACATTTTCGCGTTCCGCGGAGAGCGCGAAAATGTCAAAAATTCAGGTTTCCGCAACTTGGGGATAATTTGTTTCTTGCTCGCGCTGTAAAATAATACATTCTCGCGCACGCGCGATCGCCTTACCTGAATCCCTGCGTTCGCCGACAAGTTTTCTTGATCCGGTCGCGTTCTCCATGAGATGTTGTATTGTTTTTAGCCATTTGCGTTGTCTCGCGACAGTTCGCGCCCGCAGTGACGTCATGCGTCGTGCGATCACGTCTTTCTTCTCGCGATCATGCACCGCGAGACAACTCAAAACAAGATGGCCGCGCCCGCAAGCAACCACATGGGTAAGTTGGCGACCCGCAACCATGCAGAAAATCTCGCGAACATGCCGGAAAAAAACTTCCGCATCTTCGCGATATTTCCGCTTGTTTGCGATAATTTTAAACATTTTCACGATAATTTGCGAAAGTTAATTTTGCAAATTCCGCCCACCCCTAGTTTTGTGGTGTTGTGTGCATCGAATTGACTCTCCTTGTGTTGTTTTGGTTTGTCCTGGTTCAGTACGAGTGTTTAATGCGTCTGTACGGTGCGTACATGGGCCATGTTGTTGTACAGTGCTGTCCTTTGCTATGGCTTAGTACGACTCGTACATGCGCGATGTTGGGTGAGGGTGCTGGTGTAGGGGCCTGGGGTAGGGTGCGTACAGACACGGGCAGGGTGTTGGTCCGCACCGTCCATCGGTGGTGGTGTTTCGCACCGTACATACAGGGGGGGCTGGGTGTATGCTCCGTACATACACGGGTGGGGGTACGCTCCATACATACACGGGTGGGGAATTGGTACGCTCCGTACATACACGGGTGGGGGTACGCTCCGCACATACACTGGTGGGGTGTTGGTACGCTCCATGCATACACTGGTGGGGGTACGCTCTGTACATACACTGGTGGGGGTACGCTCCGTACATGCACTGGTGGGGTGTGGGTACGTCCGTACATACACGGGTGGGGGTACGCTCCGTACATACACTGGTGGGATGTGGGTATGCTCCATTCATACACGGGTGGGGGTACGCTCCGTACATACACTGGTGTACGGGGGTATAGCAGCCTCTCCGTGAGCAGCAGGGGGTGTTTAGCTGTAACCCGTCACTTGTTTGCCAGTTCTATGGATTTCCAGCATCTGTGGTGCAAAGGGGGGGTCCCACGTGTTCATCCACATGACCTGTGTATGTGTTGACAGAGTTGCATTAGCATTCCGACACACATGACTTATAAAGGTGTCCCTCTGCCTCCAAGGTGCTTCTTCACTGTCAATGGTGGTCTGTTGCCACTGTGCATGCGGCATGTCTGGCATAGTTCTCAGAGATGGTGCATATGAGTCTATGTGTAGAGTAGCAAGATGCAAGCTATTTGTCAGGGATTAGAATCTGTATTGTGCATGATGTCCATGGCTGTGTAGGTATTGTGGCATGTCAGTCTCCACGACGGCCACTGTGCTGCATGTGCATCCATTGTTTGTGTGTGTGCCATGTTGAACCAGACATTCCTTCCTTGACATACACCTTTAGCATAGTTCCTTCCTGACATCCTTGTCTTTGTGTGCTACTTGTGGCATTGTTTTCTTGACATGGCGCATGCTGCTGCAGGCCCTGCAGCAAGGGCACCCAGTGTCCACGCAAACGAGCTGGTGTTCATCATGGATTGCTTGCTGACATGTGCTATGCTGATCAGCAGCATCTGTGCCTCATGCTGCAGCACACTCTGCATTATGCACAAGATCCCCAGTTCCATCCACCTCAAGGCTAGAGAGACCATCCCCCAGGTCAACTACGACATCCGTGTCTAATCCTACCCTGCACTCTACGGACATGTGCGTTACAACTCCCATGATACTTGTCCACATTCAGGGTGCATCTGCACAGCTCTGCTTCTACATCCGGCGACCAGGCCACATCAACGTCCAACAGAGATGGGGGGAATGGATCACTGCCAGCTGCAGGATGACCTTCTCAATCCACGCACACACTCAGGATGCAGCCCACAACCACAACACAACCTTGTGGCACTGTGATCCAACACCCCATTGTGCCATCTCCATGCATCCAACCTTGGCCGGCCCACCATTCTCCACTTCCACCTGACTCAAGCATGCAGGACATGGTTCTGCCACGTGTCTACACATACCTGGGAGTAGCACCCCAGGACACTCCACATGATCCCTGACCTCTGCGCATGACTGTTGCTCTTCTAAATAGGTCTGTAGGCACAGTTGTGCGGGCACACCCTCAGCTGGTTGGGCCCATCACGGGTGAGTATGGTGCTCCATGTCTGTATTGGATGATACATTGTGACCCGTGTGTGTCCTGTGCCAGACTCAGACCCCAGGGTATGGATGGTTGGAGTTACTTCTGAAATCAGGCATGGTTTGACTTTACAACACACACATGTAGTGGAATAATGCAAAATGACGGCATCATCTCGTGATTGTGATGATTTTTATTTGTGGTGGGGTACGTGTTTGGGGGGATGACAAGAGGTGCTTGGCGGGAGTGTAGAATCCAAAGTTCACAGGGGGAGTTGGTAGCCTTGCCATTGGAAGTCATCAGAGTCTATGCCACAGTCTTTGTCAACATTGGTCAGACAGTGACCAGCAAGGCCATGTGGCAGAGAATGTAATTTGCCGATGTGCTGCTGTTGGGCCAGAGGGTCAGGTGCCAGGCCAGGTGACCTGGGAGATGGTGATGTTCCGCTGACTCTCACGGTCTTTTGCGTGGACGACCCACCTTCCTGCGGGGACCCTCAAAAGCAGGCCGTGACGATGCTTGTGATGCTCCGTCGGATGAATCCTCCTCCTCCTGATCCCTCCCTGTGGGTGGTGATGTTCTTCGCCTGGTGGCACAGGGAGGGTTGCCCATGTTTTCGGCAATCCGACGGACTACACGGGTCATGTCCATTTGCACCGCCACAAGCTCAGCCTGTCTTGCCTCCATCCATCCTTGGTGTTGCTGTTGACAGGCATGTTGCTCGGCCTGCAGGGTCTTCATCTCCTCGAGTGTCCCCTTGATGTCTGTGAGGGTGGACGCAATCTGGACCATGCCCCTGGCGTCATGTGTCCAGGATGTTGCTCACGTGTGACATTACCGGTTCCTGAACCAACTGGTCAGGTTCGCGCCTCCGCCGTCCTCCACTCCCACCACCCCTGCCCACTTGCGCCTGGCCTGCCGTTGTGGGCACATCGGGTCTCCGGGTCCCCTGAGGGATGGCATTTGCGGTGTCGCCTGCCTCCTCCTGGGTGCCCGGAGAACCTTGTCCCTCCTGGACAGACTGGCTGTGTTGTTGTGTGCGAGAAGGGCTCCTGGGTGTCTCCTGGGATGTGGCAGGAATGGGGGTGGTGGTTGGCACAGTTGTACATGACGCAGGTGCTGCAGGTGGTTGGACACCAGAGGGGTCAGGTTTGTCTGGGTCATCCACGGAGTGGTGAGAGTCGTCGCTGCCGGTGGGGTCCTCTTCACGCAGAGCCTGGTCCTGTGAGTCTTCCCCCCCAGTGTTGGGGGGAGATCGACGACGTTGACCTGTGTGTGAGTGAGACAATGTTAACTGTGTTACATGTGACATCCATGTTTCATTCATTTTTGAGTTGGCACAGTTCCTCTGGGTGGTTGGATTTGGCTTGCATTCCTCTCACAGTGCACTTGTGCATGGGTATGCCCCTTGGCCACAGCTTTCGACACTTTACCTATGTGTGACACAATCTTAGTTGATGCATCTTTTTGGAACGCAGTCAGCAGTGTAGTGAGCGGGCGTAGCAAGCCATGCAGAGCCGCCTTACGTGTTGCACTGTACGTGGCCAAATGGTGTTTTTTCCATGCTATTTGAGAATGCAGGTAGGTAACCTAAGCATTTGTGACAGGGTTCTGACAAACACAGTGGGTGGGTATACGGGGTGTAAGGTTAGGTTTGTGCCTGCAGCACGGATGTACTCATGCACAGATTGACACATGGCCCAGTGTTTATCAAAGGTTGAAGGGGGGGTTCATGCACTGCCAAACCTTGTCTACATGCACACAGTCCACCTGCTGACGAGCGGACATGGCCACACCACCCAAGGGTGATTTGGTCTCCCTCTGTCTCCCTTTCTCCCTCCCTCTGTCAGCCTCCTCCCTCTGTCCGTCTCCCTCTGTCAACCTCCTCCCTCTGTCCGTCTCCCTCTGTCTCCCTTTCTCCCTCCCTCTGTCACCCTCCTCCCACTGTCCGTCTCCCTCTGTCTCCCTTTCTCCCTCCCTCTGTCACCCTCCTCCCTCTGTCCGTCTCCCTCTGTCTCCCTTTCTCCCTCCCTCTGTCAGCATCCTCCCTCTGTCCGTCTCCCTCTGTCACCCTCCTCCCTCTGCCCGTCTCCCTTTGTCTCCCTTTTTCCCTCCCTCTGTCACCCTCCTCCCACTGTCCGTCTCCCTCTGTCTCCCTTTCTCCCTCCCTCTGTCAGCCTCCTCCCTCTGTCCGTCTCCCTCTGTCTCCCTTTCTCCCTCCCTCTGTCAGCCTCCTCCCTCTGTCCGTCTCCCTCTGTCACCCTCCTCCCTCTGTCCGTCTCCCTCTGTCTCCCTTTCTCCCTCCCTCTGTCACCCTCCTCCCACTGTCCGTCTCCCTCTGTCTCCCTTTCTCCCTCACTCTGTCAGCCTCCTCCCTCTGTCTGTCTCCCTCTGTCTCCCTTTCTCCCTCCCTCTGTCACCCTCCTCCCACTGTCCGTCTCCCTCTGTCTCCCTTTCTCCCTCCCGCTGTCAGCCTCCTCCCTCTGTCCGTCTCCCTCTGTCTTCCTTTCTCCCTCCCTCTATCAGCCTCCTCCCTCTGTCCGTCTCCCTCTGTCTCCCTTTCTCCCTCCCTCTGTCAGCCTCCTCCCTCTGTCCGTCTCCTTCTGTCTCCCTTTCTCCCTCCCTCTGTCACCCTCCTCCCTCCCTCTGTCTGTCTCCCTGTGTCCACCTCTGTCTCCCTCCCTCTCTCTCCCCCTCTCCCTCCCTCTGTGTGTCACCCTCTGTCACCTCAGCCCAGCTTCCTGGGCACACACAGTTTTCAGGTCTTTCAAAGGCCATTGGCTTGTTCATGCGGGTTTGGTTCTTATCTCCGGGCACCCATTGGGCGGAGTGTCTGAGTCTGCGCTGCTGCTGTGGCGGTGTGTGCTGACACTCTTTCAGAGTGATGCGTCTTCATTAGCTGCTGTTATGTGCAAATTGTAGTTTCATACCCATGTCATCCTGCAACGCAGCCACCATTTGCAGGCAACACAGTACTGTGTGGGGACACACTGTTTGTATGGCTGTGCCCTAGGCCATATGGGCTGAGGGCATTGTTGTGTGCTTCAGAGTTGCTCTATGTTAGTTTTGAGGCCCACCCTCCCGGCATCGGGGACATCCTGTCTTGTGTTGGTGTTTTGTGTGGCCTGTGACTTGGCATGGCCTTGCTTGGGGCATGGGGCATGGAGGCGCTAGTGGCATGTGTGTGTTTTTGGAGTGTGGTTGTGTCCGGTGCTGGCTTTGGGGGGGTTGCGTGCATGATTGGTATTTTGGTTGTGTATGGCGCTCCCCCCATGTGAGGTGAGTTGTTTGTGTACTCACCAGGCTCTCGGACTCCTTCTACTCCGTCTACTCCCACCGGCGGCAGCGTGGCCATCACCTTCTCCGCCCAGGGATGGTAGTGTACCGGTCTGCGGGGCGGCCCTCCTCCCTGATGTTCCCCTGGTTGTGATCGTCCGTCATTTTGCAGCGGACCGTCCTCCGTAGATCGTACCACCTGGCTTGGCACTCATGCCTGGTCCTTCTGGTGGACCCAACAGCATTCACAGAGTTGGCAATCCTCTCCCACTTGGCTGATTTTTCGGATATGCTGGTCCGTCTGACCAATGTTCCAAAGAGCTGTGGCTCGACTCTGACGATTTCGTCGACAAGGGCCTCCAGCTCCTCCTTTGTGAACTTTGGATTCTTGTTAGTGGGCATGGTGTGGGGTGTGGGTGTGGATGGTTGTGGGGGTGTGGGTGTGGATGGTTGTGGGGGTGTGAGTGTGGTTGTGAAGGTGTGTGTGTGTGAATGTGATGAGGGATTGTTTGTGATGGTGGTTGTGTGAAGGAGTGCAAGTGTAAGGTGTATTGATGATGTAGTATGCTGCAGTGCATTGTCTCTGTGGTCTGGCAGTAGTGGATCTGTTGCAAAGGATCATGGTTTGTGTGTGTTGGGCCTTTTTATTGGTCCATTTGTGGGTGTGGCTGTGTTTGAACTTTGGGTGGGTGTTTTATAAGGAGTGGTTGTGTTTTGGGCCTCTGTTTAGCTGTTTGGCAGTTGCAGGTCAGTGTATAGGATGTATTTGGGCTTGTTGGACATGTTTTGTGTAGGCCTGGGCGAAAATTTCGTTCCGTTCGCGGAAATTGCGATAATTTGACATTTTCGCGTTCCGGGGAGAGTGCGAAAATGTCAAAAATTCCGGTTTCCGCAACTTGGGGATAATTTGTTTCTTGCTCGCGCTGTAAAATAATACATTCTCGCGCGCGTGCGATCGCCTTACCTGAATCCCTGCGTTCGCCGACAAGTTTTCTTGATCCGGTTGCGTTCTCCATGAGATGTTGTATTGTTTTTAGCCATTTGCGCTGTCTCGCGACAGTTCGCGCCCGCAGTGACGTCATGCGTCGCGCGATCACGTCTTTCTTCTCGCGATCATGCACCACGAGACAACTCAAAACAAGATGGCCGTGCCCGCAAGCAACCACATGGGTAAGTTGGCGACCCGCAACCATGCAGAAAATCTCGCGAACATGCCGGAAAAAAACATCTGCATCTTCGCGATATTTCCGCTTGTTTGCGATAATTTTAAACATTTTCGCGATAATTTGCGAAAGTTAATTCCGCAAATTCCGCCCACCCCTAGTTTTGTGGTGTTGTGTGCATCGAATTGACTCTCCTTGTGTTGTTTTGGTTTGTCCTGGTTCAGTACGAGTGTTTAATGCGTCTGTACGGTGCGTACATAGGCCATGTTGTTGTACAGTGCTGTCCTTTGCTATGGCTTAGTACGACTCGTACATGCGCGATGTTGGGTGAGGGTGCTGGTGTAGGGGCCTGGGGTAGGGTGCGTACAGACACAGGCAGGGTGTTGGTCCGCACCGTCCATCGGTGGTGGTGTTTCGCACCGTACATACAGGGGGAGCTGGGTGTACGCTCCGTACATACACGGGTGGGGGTACGCTCCATACATACACGGGTGGGGAGTTGGTACGCTCCGTACATACACGGGTGGGAGTACGCTCCGCACATACACTGGTGGGGTGTTGGTACGCTCCATGCATACATTGGTGGGGGTACGCTCCGTACATACACGGGTGGGGGTACGCTCCGTACATGCACTGGTGGGGTGTGGGTACGCTTCGTACATACACGGGTGGGGGTACGCTCCGTACATACACTGGTGGGGTGTGGGTACGCTCCATTCATACACGGGTAAGGGTACGCTCCGTACATACACTGGTGGGGTGTGGGTACGCTCCATTCATACACGGGTGGGGGTACGCTCTGTACATACACTGGTGGGGGTTCAGCACGTACATCCGCGGCCGGGGGGCGTTTGGCGTGTACATGTGGGGGCTGGGGGGGGTGTTCGGCGCGTACATACGAGGGCTGCGGGGGTGTTCTGCACGTACATATGGGGTCTGGGGTGGGGTGTTCGGCGCGTATGCGGGCACATATCTCCATGGTTGCTATAGGAGTTCGGTCCGTACGGTGTTTTTTCCATACGGTTGTAAAATCGAAATAACGGGACTGATCGTACTTGCGCGGTCGGACTTCATTTTTCCGATTCGTACGGTAAATCCTCCGGGTATGTGTCGGACACATTTTCCGACCCGAGGACGTGTGGGGAAATTTTCCCAATGCGATTCGTATGGACTTTTTCCCATGCGAATCGTACTTGGCAGTTTGTACGCTACTTGTACGATTCGTACGGTAAAAAATCCGGATTCGTATGGGGGAAATTTTTCCAGGATCGGAATCGGCCCCTAAGTTTTAAATTACTATGTTTGAATACTTTTATCACAATCTTTATGTATTTTATGTAAATTTGTTTTATATGTATTTATACTATGTGGATTTTAACCCTTTATTTATTTATTGCTGATTTGCACAGTCATATCATAGATAGTGAAAAGATATGAGTATTTCTTCCATGTCTACAAGATGAAATGATCACGTGTTATTGCACCTAGCACTTTAAAAAGAGTAATGTGACTTCAAGAGCGCATCATGTGATCAAGGCCGTGTCAAGCCGAAACGCGCCATGGCGATTGTGGTGACTAAACAATAAACTAAAAAATTCCAGCACGAAAATGAGGGTTCGCCTCCGTTTGTTCCCCGCGGAAGGGAAGTTTCAGAGAACGGTGGAGTTGAATATATATATATATATGTGTACCAATAACATAAAATATAATTTAAAAAAACATTCTATTAAAAATTAAAACATTAAACTATTTAAAAATCTTTACACTTACATTTTCCACTCCAGTGAGTGCAAAAGTAGGGAAGGTGTTGGATAGCGGAGGCATAAAAATTACTATTTCAACTCCAGTGAGTGAAACAGTAAGGAAAGTGTTGGCTAGCGGAGGGGTAGAAATGACTATTCTCACACTAGTGAGTGCAACAGAAGGGAAAATGTTGGCTAGCGGAGGGGTAAAAATTACTATGCCCACTCCATTGAGTGCAACAGTAGGGAAAGTGTTGGATAGCGGAGGGGTCAAAATTACTATTCCCACTCCATTGAGTGCAACAGTAGAGAAAGTGTTGGATAGTGGCGGGATAACATTTACTATTCCCACTCCAATAATTGTAAAAGTGGCGAAAGTGTCGATAGCAGAGGGGTAAAAATCACTATTCCCACTCCATTTAGTCAAACAGTAGGGAAAGTGTTGGATTGCAGAGGAGTAACAATTTATATTCTCACTCCAGTCAGTTCAAAATTGAAAACTAACAAAATGTTAAAAACAATAAAAATATTTAAATCAAAATAAATAAAAAAATATATAAATATGTTAAAAATTCAAATACAAATATATTTAATATAAAAAAAATTAAGAACCATATTATAATGCTAAATACAAATACCAAATACCCTAAATATTACATGAAATAAAATAAAAAATAATTTCCAAACAAATAAATATTTTTATTTAAAAAAAGTTCGAAACAAAAACATTAATTATTACATAAGTTTACTTTTTTTATTTCTTACCCTATAACTCCCCACAATTCACAACCCACATCTAAATTTAAAAAAAGATTTATTTCCTCAACTAGCATAATTAATTACCGATTAAAGAACTATTATTAATTAAAAAACAAATTTAAACGCATACACATTATTTGACTTCCCACACTTTACCCCATAATCCCCACAACCCACAACTACAATTAAACTGTAAAGAAATGAATTACACAATTAAAACATATTTTCAATTAAAAAAACTAATAGTATTTAACAACTAATTATAAAGTAATGAAAATTAATTTACTCCCCACACTGTACCCCTATAACAATAAAGCCCACACACAAAATAATATAAACAAATACCCTAGTTAAATATTAATTAATTAATTAGTATTAATTATTAACTAGTTTTTAATTAATTAAACAAAAATGACTTCCCACAAATTACCCCTATAAACCCCACAACCTACACCTAAAATTAATTACACAAATTCCATATTTAATTGTCAATTAATTAAGTAATATTACTTAACCGCTAATTATTAATTAAAGATAAATTACTCCCCACCCTTTACGCCATAAACCCCACAACCCATACCTAAAAAAAATCACACATTTACTGTAATTAATTATCAAGTAATTAGTTAATATAAATTACCAACTAATTATAATTAATTAAAAATATCTTACTTCCTACTCTTTACCTCTATAAACCCACAACCCACACCTAAAAGTAATACCAACATTTCCATAGTTAATTTTCAATCAATTAATTGATTTAAATTAACAACTAATTATTAATTAATCAAAAATAAATTACTTCCCACCCTTTACACCTATAAAACCCACAATCCGCACCTACAAAAAATTCACAATTACCATAATTAATTATTAATTAACAACCAATTAATAATTAATTACAAATAAAGTACTTCCCACAATTAATGCTATAAAATCTAAATTAAATAAATAAAAAAATACTAACGAATTTTTTATAATTAAATGCAAAATGTTATTAAAATAAAATTTATAACTACAAAAAATGTAACACATATATTAAAAAACATAAACAGTACTTATACAAAAAACATACATCACATACATTTAAAATGTAAACTAAAATACAAAACACTAATAAAAAAATTGATATTTTAAACACCTACATTTTTGCAAACAATATTAATGACTTCTATATTTAAAAAAAACATATTTCTTACCTTAAATTCGATATTCTCTACCAATATATTCTTGCTGTCGATAGTTCTGAATCATGATATTTCGAACTCGATATTTGTGTAAGTCAACATTTCAAACTCGATATTCTGTCTCAGCACCGTTTATGGTCACTGTAGACCAATTCCTAGACACATTTTGAGACTGACTATGGTGGATCTTGAGGTCGAATACATCAAGCAGGATGACCCAATCAAGAATTTTTACTTCTGACTTTGTCTGCTAAATTAGTCTGTCACAATCTCTCAGCACAGCAAAGCAGCAGGCTGTATCCGGGAAGGTCTCACCAAAGTCAGATAGGCATTGAGTGCGGTCCAGCTGAAGCCACTGATTTTGGTGGGAAAACCAAACTTCATTCCCAGGTTGTTCATCACATTGGTTGGACACTTTTGGCTCCTTTGCCTGGTCAAGATTTCTGCCTTGGGACTTAGATCCTGATATAAATGGTGGCTGTGGGACTTGGCCCTATTTGTCTAAAGTTGCCTAAACATTTTGCTTTTCCCCTAGACCTTTTTTCCGACATGTGTTGCCAACTTAAATGCTTTGGACACTATGCCACTGCTTAACAGTGTCAAAGTGCAAGTTACTCCCTGTGTACAGTGTAATGGTATTTGGTTGTCCATAATTGGTATGCGGTATTAATTAGGCCTGGGCAAAAATTTCGTTCCGTTCGCGGAAATTGCGATAATTTGACATTTTTGCGTTCCGCGGAGAGCGCGAAAATGTCAAAAATTCCGGTTTCCGCAGCTTGGCGATAATTTGTTTCTTGCTCGCGCTGTAAAATGATACATTCTCGCGCGCGCGCGATCGCCTTACCTGAATCCCTGCGTTCGCCGACAAGTTTTCTTGATCCGGTCGCGTTCTCCATGAGATGTTGTATTGTTTTTAGCCATTTGCGCTGTCTCGCGACAGTTCGCGCCCGCAGTGACGTCATGCGTCGCGCGATCACGTCTTTCTTCTCGCGATCATGCACCGCGAGAACAACTCAAAACAAGATGGCCGCGCCCGCAAGCAACCACATGGGTAAGTTGGCGACCCGCAACCATGCAGAAAATCTCGCGAACATGCCGGAAAAAAACTTCCGCATCTTTGCGATATTTCTGCTTGTTTGCGATAATTTTAAACATTCTCGCGATAATTTGCGAAGGTTAATTCCGCAAATTCCGCCCACCCCTAGTATTAATAATGAAGTCCCTAGTACGATGCACTATGTGTGCCAGGGCTAGTAATGCAAATGCTTCTTGTGGTATGTAGCACTTATTGTGCCACCCACTCAAGTAGCCTTGAATAGGGAACTTAGGCCTGCCGTTGCAAGGCCTGCACGCAGTTTGTGAAACCGCCATGTTGTGACTACACTTGACAGACTTTACCCTTCCCTTTCTGTGCACCTAAGTCACTCCTATGGTAGGTCTAGGGTACCCCCTGGACAGGGTGCAGTGCATGTGAAAGGTAGGACATGTACTAAGCAGCCGCGGCCCGTGGAGGGAGTTCCGTGGGGCGGTAAGGCGGGGCGGGGGAGGGGCAGGGTGGGGGGTTCTAAAAACCGGAATATGGATAATTGCAGGTAAGTAAACAATTAAATAAATAAAACAAATTTCGTAGCGCGCGCTGCATCGCATTTTGCGATGCAGCGCGCGCTACGAAATTCTTTTTATTTATTTAATTGTTTACTTACCTGCAATTATCCATATGCTGGTTTTTAGAACCCCCCACCCTGCCCCTCCCCCGCCCCGCCTTACCGCCCCACGGAACTCCCTCCACGGGTCGCGGCTGGTACTAAGGTGTATGTCATTTCCTGACAGTGAAATAATCACTAATTCGTTTTCACTGTTAAAAGGCCGTCTTGCCCATTAGAATAGAATGGAAAGGCTGTTTAATATGTTTCCCAGCCTATCTTCCCAAAGGCTTAAGATGGAAAGGTGAAGTTTAGTATGCCTGAACTCACCCTGCAATAACACATCTTTTTATTAAGATGGTTTTTGCATTATGTGTGTGTAAGCCACTCTTTCAGAAGTGGTTGGGTTTTTGTGCTTTAAACATTTCTGTGTGTCTCTGCCTGGATGTGGATTAACTGTCTGGATTTGAAAGTGATAGGATCTGGGGAATGTCTTGACCCAGGTGAGGAGGTGAGACTGCAACAGGCTGACCTGCATCTGGAGTGTAGGGGGAGGAGAAGCCCCTAGAGGTGAAGAGGCCGGGGCTGGTGCTATAAAACAATTCCCATATCCTGCTGAGTGATTGAAAATCCAGACCCCCCACTAATCAAAGAGAGAAGGTATCACTGGTAGGGAGGCACCCAGAACTAGTTTGAGCAGGGGTCAGTGCCCCCGTAACACAAAGACTTCAAAGTCATTGTGGGGTATAACTATGCGAGCTGAAGCCCCTGAACTTTGGAGAATGGCTTGATCAAGTGTGAACAAGACTGGAGCTACTTCATGGTCCAGAGGACCTTTGCCAAGGAAGAAACAACTGAAGAGACTGATAGATAGGACTGCTCTTGCTGTGTGATCTGGGGCTGGCTTGCAGTTTGCTGTTTCAACCAAGGAAAGGCTAAAGGGATTTTGCCGTGTGTTGCGTCCCCCTGCTTGAAGGACTTTGCTGTGTGCTGTGTCCTGAAGTAACTAACCCCAAAGGCATGATGTGAGCTGGCTCCCTGTTTGGAAACACAGGAACATAAAAGTTTCCAGAGAAGGCGCTCAGGTACGCTGTGTGCGTGTGCTTTGTCTAACCTGAGACCGTCGCAAGTTGTGACCAGTAATCTTGGGCACCTGGAGTTCCAAACGAGACTCAGTGATGCGGTGTGCATGTGCTTGGTGCAACCTGAGTCCTTCAAGAGGATTGTCCTGTGAATGTGTGCACTGGGAAGCCAAGTAAGTCTCAGCGATGCAGTGTGCGTGTGCTTGGTGCAGTTTGAGACTTTCGCGTGGATTGGCCCGTGATCGTGCATACCAGAGGGGCAAGTGTGTCTCAGCGATGCTGTGTGCGTGTACTGTTTGCTGCCTGAGACCCTTGCCAGAGATACCCTGTGATGGGGGGGCACCCGAAGATCAAGTGTATCTCGAGCGACATTGTGTGCATGTGCTTTCTACAGCCTGAGACCTACACAAGTTGTGCCCTGTGATCGGGGTGCCAGAAGATCAAGTGTGTCTCAGCGACGCTGCGTGTGTGTGTCGTATGCAGCCTGGGACCCTCGTGAGGAGTTGTCTGGTTATCGTGCATCCGGAGTCCAGTGAGTCTCATTGACTCTGAGTGCGGGTGTAGTGTTTAGCCTGGGATCTTCCCATTGCCTGGAAATTCAGTGAGATTGCATCGGAGGCCCAAGTAGCTGGATGAGGAGAGGAGAGTGGGTTCGCGCCCCCCCAGGTAATGTGTGTCGACTCCTGGGGCGCGGGCTCAGAGGGAGACGCTCTCGGTCTCTTTCACTGTCCTGCAGCGCAAGCCTCTGCTTAGGCTCGGATCGCGGTCAGTGTGCCAAGGGAGTGGCAGCAACCACTGTGTTATATCTTACCCATGTGGGGGGGGCAACTGGGGCCGGAGACTAACCGCAAGCCAGCACGAGCGGCGGAGAGGCCGCCGGAGGCACTGTGAATAATTTACGCATTGCATTATTCCTGCAGAACGGAGTATCTGATGATTGTATGACGCATTCCCTTATTTCTGCCTGTTTGTTGTATTGCCCATTGCATTAGTTTTGCATACGAACTGCCTGATAGGTTTGTTACGCATTACACTAGGTTTGCATAACAAACTACCTGATAGATGCGTTACGCCTTGTCTTAGTCCTGCATCACGATCTGCCGGATTGTCGTATTACACAATGCATTAGTGTTGCATACCGAACTGTCTGATATATGTGTTCCCGCATTGCTTTAGTTTCGCATAAAGAACTGCCTGATAACTGTATTACACGTTGCATTACTTTTTCCTAACAGAGTATCTGAAGGGGACCGTACGCATTGCATTACCGGGGCATAACAGTTTACAATGTTTTTGCATTACGCACTGCATTACAGTAACAGTACAAATCACCAGATAGCCGTATTACGATCTGCGTTATTTTTATGTTGTGAAATACCTGACTGTTGCATAACGAACTGCATATTACGACATTAGAATTACATCTATGTTGGCTTAGTATTGTGTGGTTGCATCGTATATCTTTTTATAAAGACATACTTATTTTTCCATGAAACTCATGTGGAGTCTATTTGTGGCGTCATCATTGGGTTGCTGTGAGCGTAATTGCAAATACTTTACACATTGGCCTTGAAGATAAGCCTGGATGCTCTTGCCAAGCTACTAAGGAGGTGGAGCGGGGGCTATCTCTGGAGGCGACCTGTCTTTCCCTAACATTGGGGGCTTGTGGGTCCCTGTTTGGCCTCAGGTACCTACCTCAGCCAACCAGGGATCTGGGGATTCTGACAGTGGCGGGAAAGATTCTCTGTCTCCACTGCCTACACACACCTCCGATGGCTCAACAGAGTAAGAGTTGTCTGAGGTTTGGTTAGAATTTGGAGAATGGGGTTTGGAAGATTGTTTCCATGGCACGTGGGTCATTTGTTCTATTTTCACACAAAAATCCCACTTTGTATGTTTTTTAAAAAATAAAAAGCAGTGGTAAGTTTGATGAATGGCTCCATCATGTTGACGGAGTCGTCTGTCAAACTTACAATGCCTTTTAAAGAACTGCTGTAAAAGCAGTTCCTGGAAACGCGAGAGATGTCTGCAGGGGCAGAGGACATAGCTAAATACAACAGACCAAGTACCCTCACCATGGTAGGAGTAAAAGTCTCCATCATGGCGATGGTAATTACTTCACCCGCCTTCATTTTAATCTGCCCCTTAATCTTAGAAATGGAGCTCTGATCACTCTAGCGGGACGATGAGTCAGACTCTATCCAAAGAAGGGTCCATGGGGTTAGATATCTTCTCTATGGGGGTCTTCTGAAATGGATTTGATGCTGCAGGTAAACTTCAAACAGGTTGAAGCTGGTTCTTCAGCCCAGTGTAGTCACCACCTTTGCCAGATTGGCTCTAGTGGTTGGTCCCAGTCCTTCAGCAGCTGGAAGTCATACTTTGTCTAAGTCCCAAAACATTGCATTGATAACCCCTTTTTTCCATAGGTCTTCATTTAATACATCCCAGGCTTCAGGGAGACTCATATGACTTCAGAATTTGGTTCAGCAAAGGCCTTGTGCAGAGTCCAGTGCAGGTCCAGTTGTCACTGGGAAAAAGTGGCTCCTAGGCTTGCTGTGTTCCTGTAGCCACACAGGAGGCAAACCCACTGACCCTTTGAGACCACGCACATGTCCTGTTTTCATGAGGGAAAAGGTCCAATCCTTCAGAGCTCTTCTCAAATTAAAGGAAGGAGAGTTTGGTCTGCTTCTGATCTTCCGTGGGTCCAGAATGTGTTCTGAGGAAAGTGATTTGGGGTGCCACATTTATGGTTGGCACTACCTGGTGGCTGGAGGTGACTCCTGGCTCCTCTCTCACCATTAGGGTAAAAGTTCTTAGGGACAACTCAACAATGCACCTACTTCTAAAATCTAAGATGAGGAAACCCTTTCTCCCTTGTGCAGAGCCTGTGTGCCCGCGCAGAGGAATACCCAGGCAAATTAGTAGGCCCCTCCTTTGTGGTCATTTAAAACTCGTTGTGGGGTATCCTCTCTCTCACTGGGTCTGCAGCCAGCCTGGGTAAACAAAACTACGCCTTACACAGGCCTCACCTTACATTTACTTGTGAAAGGGCAGGCTCTATACACGTAACTGAAGTTCCTGGGGTGACCCTAACTGGTCTTCCTGTAAAGGGAAGAAAAACCCCATTGTTTCTGCTCTGAGAGCAGCTTTTACATCTCATTAAGGTCAAACACTGACAGCCAGTTGATAGGGGGCTAATGCTAATTAGCCTACTGGAGGTTCAGGAAGGTAACATGTAACTTTTTTTAAATTGCTTTTTCTAACAATGTATTAAGAATCAACTGTACCATTACATTGAGTTTTAAACAAATATTAGGACTAGTCTTTGAATATCTTTCGTATCCTTTTCATTTGAAAGTTTCAATTTAAAGTTACTAATCAGTAATTTGGCATTTTTTAGGATTCAACCCTGCCAGTGAAAATGCTTTTGGGGGCTAGCCACTGGAGAAGCTTGCCAACTTTAAATTCTCACACGTTTGAAATTGAAATATCAGTCTCCCTACCTTGAGGAGAACAACGTGTATTTAGGGATGAACTATTAATAATTAAAAGCAGGGTGTCCTGCATGTGAAAAAGGGTTAATTTGGCAGGTTTGCCAGTAAGGGGCATATTTATCTTGGTTTTTATCACCCTTGCACCATACAAGGAGGCGCAAGGGTGACACGAAACCTAGAATGACATTTACCAAGCTATGTAAGGCCACATTGCGTGGCCTAGTAAATGTAAATTAATGCAAGGCAGAGCAAATAGCTGCCTTGTGTTACTCTGCCCCAGGGAAGCATTCAATGAGTGGAGTGTGAGTCTTCCCATGCAGGCACGTTCAAGTTCAAGTTCAGGAATTTGTATAGCGCACTACTCACCCAGAGGGTCTCAAGGCGCTTGAGGGAGGGTGGGTGCATTACTTATCGAATAGCCAGGTTTTTAGTTGCTTTCTGAAGGAGAGGTGGTTCTGTGTAAGTCAGAGGTGAGTGGGGAGCGAATTCCAGGTTTTGGCCGCTAAGTAGGAGAAGGATCTTCCTCCCATGGTGGATCTGTGGATGCGCGGAATTGCGGCGAGGGCTTGATTGGATGATCGTAGTTGGCGGGTGGGTGTGTAGAAGGACAGTCGTGTGTTGAGGCATTCGGGTCCTAGGTCGTAGAGGGCCTTGTGTGCGTGGGTGAGGAGACGGAACTTTATTCTCTTGTTGACGGGGAGCCAGTGGAGATCCTTCAGGTGACCGGAAATGTGAGCATGACGGGGAATGTCCAGTATGAGTCTGGCTGAGGCGTTTTGGATGCGTTGGAGTTTTTTCTGTAGTTTGGCTGTGGTCCCGGCGTAAAGGGTATTTTCATAATCCAGTCGGCTGGTGACCAGTGCGTGGGTGACTGTCTTTCTTGTTTCGGTGGGGATCCAGCGAAAGATTTTTTTGAGCATGCGTAGGATGTTGAAGCATGAAGATGAGACGGCGTTGACTTGTCTGGTCATCGAGAGGGAGGAGTCTAGGATGAAGCCCAGGTTACGTGCGTGATCTGTAGGTATGGGTGCTGTACCCAGGGCCGGTGGCCACCATGAGTCGTCCCAGGCAAAGGGGGATGATCCTAAGATGAGGACTTCCGTTTTGTCCGAGTTAAGTTTTAAACGGCTGTTCTTCATCCATTCGGCTACTTCTTTCATTCCTTCGTGTAGATTGGTTTTGGCGGTGTTTGGGTCTTTGGTGAGGGAAGGATCAGCTGGGTGTCGCCTGCGTAGGAGATGATGTTGAGGTTGTGTTGGCGCGCGATGGATGCGAGGGGACTCATGTATACGTTGAAGAGGGTGGGGCTGAGTGAAGATCCTTGTGGTACACCACAGATTACTTTGGTGGCCTCTGATTTGAATGGGGGGAGGCGGACTCTCTGGGTTCTTCCGGCGAGGAACGAGATGATCCAATCCAAAGCTTTTCCTTGTATTCCGACGTTGTTGAGGCGTTGTATGAGTGTGCTATGACATACTGTGTCGAAGGCGGCGGAGAGGCCGAGTAGGATGAGGGCAACTGTTTCTCCGTTGTCCAGTAGCATTCGGATGTAGTCTGTAGCTGCGATGAGGGCGGTTTCGGGGCTGTGTTTGGCTCGGAAGCCGGACTGTGAAGGGTCGAGGGAATTGTAGGATTCAAGGAAGGCGGCGAGCTGACTATTGACGGCTTTCTCAATGACTTTGGCAGGGAATGGGAGGAGTGAGATGGGGTGGTAGTTCTTAAGTTCGGAGGGGTCTGCTGTGGGTTTCTTCAGAAGGGCGCTGAGTTCAGCATGTTTCCAGCTTTCCGGGAAGGTAGCGGAGTTGAAGGAACAGTTGATGACATCGCGGAGATGGGGTGCGATAATGGAGTCTGCTTTGTTGAAGATGTGGTGGGGACATGGGTCGGTTGGCGATCCTGAGTGAATGGAGTTCATCAGGCGGATGGTGTCTTCAGTGGTGATTGGGTTCCAGGCGAAAAGGTTGTGAGAGTGCTGTTTTGGTTCGGAGGTGGGTGGAGTGGGCTGTTCATCGGACTGGTTTTCAAAGCTGTTATGTATGTCGGCGATTTTGTTGTGGAGGAAAGAGGCTAAAGAGTCGCAGAGGTCTTGGGAGGGAGTGATGTCGTTGGTGCCGGCGGTGGGGTTGGTAAATTCTTTGACGATGTTGAATAGTTCCTTGCTGTTGTGGGTGTTGTTGTCGAGTCGATCCTTGAATGCTGATTTCTTGGTGGATCGGATCAATTGGTGGTGTTTGCGGGTGGCGTCCTTGAAGGTGGTCAGGTTGTCAGAGGTTGGATTTTTTCTCCAGGTTTTCTCGAGGGTACGACATAACTTCTTGGATTTCTTAAGGTCATCGTTGAACCAGGGGGCCTTTTTGCTACCTTGTTTGATCTGATGGTTTTTCAAGGGTGCTAATACCTCAGCGCTGTGGGTAATCCATTGTGTGAGTTTGGTGGCAGCTTGGTTTGGGTCCGATGATATGGCAGGAGGGTTTTGGTTTAGCGATGTGAAGAGTTGGTCGGTGGTGATTTTGTTCCAGTTTCTTCGAGGAATAGGTTGTGGGGGGTTGTGGGTCGTGGTCTTTTTGTAGCTGAAGTGAACGCAGTTGTTGTCCATCCAATGGAGAGCTGCGGTGTGATCGAAGGAGATGTGTTTGCTGGAGGTGAAGATAGGGTCGAGCGTGTGTCCGGCAAGGTGGGTGGGGGTGTCAACAAGTTGTTTGAGTCCGAGATTGGCCAGGTTGTCCAGAAGGGTGGTGGTGTTGCTGTCGTTTTTCTTTTCTAGGTGGAAGTTGAGGTCTCCCAGTAGAATGTAGTTCTCGGAGGTGAGGGCATGTGGGCTGATGAAGTCGGTGATGTCTTCGTTGAATTGTGTGCGGGTTCCTGGTGATCTGTAGATGAGGGTGCCTCTAAGTGTGGTCCTGGGGTCGGTGTGGATCTGGAAATGAAGGTGTTCGGCGGTCGCGAGGTTATCGTCGGAGCTGGTCGTGATTCGGATGGTGTTCTTATGGACGATGGCGATGCCTCCTCCTGTTTGGTTGGTGCGGTCTTTTCGGATGATCTTGTAAGCGTCCGGGATGGCTATTGTGATGTCGGGCGCTGATGAAGCGTTCATCCAGGTTTCTGTAAGGAAGGCGTCGTCCGGGGATGCAGTGTCGAGTAGGTCCCAGAGTTCAGTGGCGTGTCTGTGGACCGAGCGGGTGTTCAGCAGGATGCACTTCAGGTGGTTGGAGTTGGAGATGTGGTTGGAGGTAGTGGATTTGGTGTGGGTCCTGGAGCAGGCGAACTTGCAGGAGTGGCAGGCGAATGGACCTTGGGTGTGTCCTGGGGCAGCTTCGCAGCATTGTGGTGTGCGTCCGGGGTTAAGGGCAAAGAGGGTAGCGGCGTCATACGTTATGCGGGAGGAGTGGGTTTTGCGAGGACCAGGGGGTCTGGTGCTGGGCGCGGTCCAGGCGTGGACGGGCGTAGACGGGCTTACCTTTGGCGCACCTTCAGCACGCATGGGGCACGATCGCTGCGCGTGAACGCTGCGCGCAAAAGCATCTGTCATAAGTGGATGGTGGAGGGGGGTGGGGCGTGGGAGGAGCAGCTGGGAGGCGGTAACGGGGTGGAGAGACGGGCTGTGAGGCAACAACAACAACAAAATGGCAGCAACAAACAGAAAGCGAAACAGGGCGAGACTGGGGCACAAACTAAGCTGACTGTATGGACAGATGCACAATCAGGCAAAGATTACTTTAAAAATTAAATTAATGCGAGCAGAGCAATGCGAGCGCTATAGTTACAAAGCAGGCAATGGCGCACAATCACACTGAGATAGAGCTACAGGTACAGACAATGGCAGCAGAGCGAGCTGTGCTTTAAATTATCCTGAAAGCGCTACGATACCACGGAGCCTCGTCAGCAGATTGGGGCGCTACGATGTCACAGTGCCTTGGGAGCAGCTTCAAGCGCTACGATGCCACGGAGCCTTGGGAGCGTGGGGAGCGACCTCTTGGTGAAGTCTGTGATTTACCATTGGTGGTAGAACTGGGAATGCATCAACATGCTAAACCTCCCCAGGGGAGGCATAACTAGGAGAGATGTGCTTATTTATGCTTGTTTTCTCCTATTTCTACATGGGCTGCATTCTGCAGGAAAAAGCCTCAGAGGATTATTTTTTTGAAGGAAGGTGCCTTTTTGGACAAAAAGAATCTTGCCTATAATGCAGGCACCCTTCCTGCATTGGCACTAGACAGCAGTTTGTGCACCAGTTCAGGCAGAGAGCAGAAATGTGCCATATAATTTTAAATATGGCGCATTCCTGTCCACTCCTATTCACCCAGTGCAGCACACAAAGTGGCATGCTGCGCTGTGTGAATATTTGATAAATATCCCCTAATGTCTTTAGGCTCCTGCAGTCAGGCTACACATGGTAGTCCTGAAACTAAGGGGGTTATTGCGATGGCCCCGCAGCTCCTGGCATTACACAATGAGGCATTAAACACAGGCAAGCTACCACCTATACTCCACGAGGCAGTCCTGATGGTACTGCTAACACCGGGTAAGGACCCAGTTGTTGCGTCTCCTATCGCCCCCTCTTTTTGCTAAACTTAGTTTATAAAATCTTAGCAAAAATACTTGCTAAGAGACTCGCCTTATTGATGGAACAGATTATGTCACTGGCTTAATCTGGCGTCGTACCACACCGGTTGAATTCACTAATCCTCTGCACCATATTTGCAGTACTCAATCAATCAATCAAAGAAACTTTATTCGATCCATTTAAAATACAGATCATAAAAGTACATAGAAGTAAAAAAGACATTTGTATTCGAGTAAATTTACACAATTCCTAAATTGATTTTAGCACTAAACATATTAAAAATAGGATGAACAAGAAAAAAATCCATTTCATAAATACTAATTACAAATATTCGGGTTATAGTTGGATTAATAAAAATAGTAACCAATTCATCAAAATTCACAAGGCATGTACAAAACAGTTTTCCTTCTCCTTAGGCATGCCAATATGAAAGTAGCTACTGAAAAACATACAAATGGATCCAAAAGTTTCTTTAAGAAGTATAGTGCAGGGCGGCATTGGTTAAAATTCATTTTCTTTAAAATTGGACATACAAATCTGATTTGTTCATTTTTATAAAACCCACAGAAAAAAAGTATATGAAGATCCGACTGCTCTGAGTGGCAGTCACAGGGGCAAGGTACCAAATCTACATGTCTAAAACTCTTTGCAGGAAAACTCAACATGAGGGGGATTAGGTTCAACCGGAATCTAGTCAGAATAAATCTATGCTGTGAGTTTCTTCCAGGAAAGGAATGATACAGCATCACAGCAACCATGGATTAGTTTTGGTTTTGGTGCACATGTATCAATTTTTCGAAGAGTATAGTCCTCCGTTTTACCTTTGTTATCGTGTTACACAGACTGGGGTTAACAAAAAGTTTTCCCAATCCTAGTGTCATCAATGAAGATCTCACGTACCCAAGCCAGGGAATTTTACGAGTATTGTCCACATCTATACAATTTTTAAAAATGACCTGGGTCAGGTTTACTATGACCCTGCTCCAGATCAAGTGCAACAATAGTACAGGGGCTATCTTAATGTTGTTGATCAAAATGGAATTTCTAGTTTGAGATGGTAGTTATAATTTGAATATGAAATAGGGACGGCATACAGTTTTTTGTAAAATCTATCATCCGAGGTTTGGAGTTGGATTGCCGTGGCCGTCCCCCATATCCCTGCCCCATATGTTGCTGCAGTTACTATCTTTGCCTGGTATACTTTTCTTATTGTCGATAGTGGTTTAGACCCTAGTCTTTTTGCAAAAGTTTGGATTGCTTCCATACCCTGCTCCATTACTAACACCCTATTATTCATCATAGGTACCCATGACTGTTTTTCATCGAAATGGACCCCTAGATATGCAAACAAGTCTGCTATCTCTAGTCTCCATGAACCTATTGCGAAATTCTGGACTCTTTTTGAAGTACCTGTAACCAGGACAAAGGATTTTGATTTGTTCACCTTCAGACCCAATGAGGACATAAATAGAGCATAGGCCGTTATTAGCTGTTGAAGGGCCACCCCCGTTCTTGCAATTAAAACTACATCATCAGCGTACGCTAAAATGGTTATAGGAGTGGAGCCAAATTTAGGAACGTCTGGGGTTACTCCTAGAATAACTGCCTCAACTCCATTGGTGTATACAGAGAATAAAAAGGGGGCGAGGACACAACCCTGCCTGACACCTCTTTCAATCTCTTTTCCAAACCTAACACGGGCTACGGCATTGGAATACATTTGTCGTATAAATCATATTATTGCTGAATCCACCCCCCAACTCCTCCAATTATTTCCCAGAGCTTTGAATGAATTACACAATCAAATGTTTGACTTAAATCCTTAAATGCCATGAAAATCTGGCTGGACTTTGCTGTAGTGTATTTCCCTGTAAACCATACTGTGAATGCATAAGTATATTCTTTTAAGCTGCCCACTCTTCAAACCTATTTTTAATAGTAAGCGCCCCATGAGTTTTGCCGTAGGGTCTAATAATGAGATGGGCCTATAATTCTGAGGGTTATCCCCTGTGCACTTACTCAGGGACAGTTTGGTCTCCTCAACTGAGAATATCAGTTGCTCAGACTGCAACAGGTCAGTGGACCCACAATCAGTGGGAAATGTAGCAAAAATCTGTTCCAAGTGGGCCACCCATGTGTCCTCATTAACATGTGAATCTAGGGAGGGGGCAGAACTCAATAAAGTTTCCCCTTCTACACCAGCGGCCGTGGCTCTATTAGATGCTGAGCAGGCATTTGACTCGCTCGAATGGCCTTCTCTACGTGCCGTCCTATGGAAGTTGGGCATCCCCCCCATTTCTCACCTTGATGATGCTTTTATATAGCAGACCCACGGCTGTCTACGGGTAAATGATGCACTCACGGGTGCCTTCCACATATTCCAAGGTACCAGAGAGCGGTGACTGCTGTCCCCTCTCCTTTCTATAGCTGCAATGGACCCACTGGTCTGCATCTTACAGGACCGCCACTCACACTGTGGGTTTCAACTAATGCACGGCCCTCCATTGCTTACTCTATATGTGGACGACATCCTGCTTTTAGTTTTTATCAGACATCCATAGGACAATCTACCCCAATTATGCAAGAAATAGCAAGATATGGAGACCTCTCAGGGCTCTGTATTAATTGAGCAAAATCCGAACTTTTACCACTGACAGACGCCGCTCAAGTATCACCTGCAGACATCCCCCTCGGATGGGCTGAAGATGGCATCAAATACATTGGTGTTCATATTCATAAAAACAGAGATCAGAACCTACAATGCAATTACGGCCCAGCTATGGCCTTAACTCACGTCACAAGTTGACAGATGGATCAGACTACCCCTCTCCATGGCAGGACGAGTGGCCATACATATAATGGTGGTACTACCCAGGTTCCTATATTTATTCACAAACATTCCCCTTCTGCTGCCACAGACTTTTGTTGCACTCTACACAGCACCCTACAGTGCCTGGTTTGGGCGGGAAGCCACCCAAGAATTCTCTGGGACACTCTCACTCTCCCTTACTTGCGGGGGGCAGTGGAGTCCCAGATTTCTGATTTTATTATCTAGCCGCCCAATGACACTACCCTTACCCATGGTATCACCCAGACACTCGCATTCTGTATGCCCTGAGCACTCATCTAGAAGTGCTACTTCATTCACAGATCCTATCCAAGGGTATAATGTCTCCATGACATGCTGGGCATGGTGCAAGATGCCGATCGTTGAGTGCGGGTCTTCTATATTCCGGCGCTCTCCCCATTCTTGGCTCTGCCTTACAAGAGAAACGCTGGTCAAACACACACTTGACCAACACTCTTTGTCTACGATGGGCGACGTGTTCCCCATTGGCCACGTTTTGCACTTAACTGATACTAAACCAGCTCGCGATATCCCCTACATGGACCTCTTTATTTTCAAGAGACTACACAACGCTCTGCGATCCCTTATACCAGTGGTTCCCAATCTGTGTGCCGTGGCACCCCAGTGCGCCATGAAAAGTAGCCAGGGGTGCCATGCACAAAGCACACAGATTGGGAACCAGAAGCCTTCAGTGTACAGCAGTGCACTCTTGACCTTCATTTTTGTGAGCTGAGAATTCTACGAATTTTCGGCAATTAAATAACACAAGCACAAACCATTAAAAACGCTGATGCTTTTTCCTGCTTTTGTGTTCAGATGTCACATACTGTTATGTATGGTCTTGCATGCATTCCTCAATAGATAAACAGATGTTTAGTTGGGCAGGCGCTTCCATGCAGCATGCTGAATGTTCCAGAAACCTATTTTAAGGACACCAACCTTTCCATAGTGAGCACGGCTGCAAAGACCAGTGTTTGCCCCATGTGAAAATGTAATCTGTTCAAATTTCTTTTGCAGAGTCTTCGAAATAAATTCTGCCAAAATCTGGGCTGTACGTAAACCAGCTTCTCTTAAAAATCAACATGCATTTGAGGTGCAAGGATTCATTTTTGTGGGAGATGTTAACATAATATGGAGATTTTGGTAATCTGTTTTGGAATATGCTTTTGTAAAGTTTGTCTCTGTGGTCTGTTTCCATGTGCTACTCCTACAGTCTGCTTTCACATGCTACTCTGGAAAGCAGCAGAAGTGACGTATTTAATTGTGGCTAGCTCATCTAATGGCCTCAAAGTGTGAGAAGAGGGTGGCAAGGTTGTGGATAGTTTTTCGGCAATATTGTCGTTCCTAGCTGTGGTTCTAGTATCAGTGCTCATGCTGGCAGTCTTACTAGTACCCAAGAAAGCCACACTAGTAAAGTCTGGACTTTCATATTTATCTGTAGGATTTGCATGGCACCTCCAATTGGATCCCTTTTGTTATTACCACCACTACATTCCATTCTTCCAGAATTTCACATGCCTCATCATACAACCTGCACCAGCACACTATTCAGCCAGGATGCTATATTTCCCCCATCTTTGCAAACAATGCAGTTTTTTGCATAGTTCAACTTATGTTAGTGACAGAGCACCACACATGCATGAATACACACATGCAAAGTCTGGTGTAAAATCAATAGTTCTTCAAAACTCATTTGTGAGTCAAATGACAACATGCAAGTACTACCTAAAAGGTCTTACCAGGACCTGTCACGCACATCATAGCCTACCATTGACACACTTTCACAGACTCCATGATTTAAATTCCTTCATCGGCTTCATCCCAATTATTTTCAGGGAGAAAAATGAAAGTACCCCTGAGGCTGTGCTTACATCCCCCCACTTGCCCAAAAAAAGTAACATAATAGGGAGCCACGGCCAATAGCTCAAGGGTGCCGGGGGTCAAAAAAGTTTTGGGAACCACTGCCTTATACCCTCGTTCACACTCCCACCTGACGATTTCCCACCCATGACAATGCTGGTCAAAGCCACAGATGAAAGTCATATGGCATCCAGACTTTATCACTGATGCATGACCCTGAGACAAGATACCACCACACTGGTGAGGGGGACGTGGGAGAGAAATATGGAACTACTGTTGTGCACAAACTAAAAAAAATATATATTAATCAGAGACACAAGTAACTACTCTTTAAATACCTATACCGATACTACCTCTCCCCAGCCGACATCAACAGATTTGTTCACTCCAGATCCGATAGCTATCTGAAATGTCACGCCCCCGGAGCAGACTTCACGCATTAAACCTGGACGTGCTTGGCGGTTGCTTCTTATTGGGTGGCTATATACACACACATATCAGCCATGTCTGAACATGCTATGACCCCAGGTCCCCTGGTTGCCCTGCTGGGCTATACCCAAAATGTGCCCCATGAATTACGCCACTTGGTTTCTATGGCATTGTTACTGGCCAAAATGGAGATAGCATTACACTGGGGTAGTGCCAGACCACCCACTCCTTCAGACTAGCTGGAGTGTAAGACCCGCTGCGACAGTGTGGGAGGGAATATGCCAACTTGCAGCCCCTCACATCCCGCCCCAGAGATATCTGGGTACTCTTCCGCACATATCTCCATACCCTAACACAAGACACTACTGATCAATCCTCGACTCCTGGCTCACCAGCTGATGGGTAGCCCCCTCATATAGCCCTTCTGTAGGACAAATCTACATTTAATCGTCCGGCTATATTAATACTATATGAGTTGGCTCAAATAGCATGTGTTGATAATACTTCTGCGAGACTTAGTGTTGTAGACAGCTGATACTAGCGCAAAAACAACACTTGATGGACAGAATGCAGAACAATGTCATACATTCACCCCAGTACAGAGATCTGGGCCTAAATCCATCGTTTTTTTGCTCACCATGCCATTCCAGTTGGAACCCGCCCATATGCAAATCAGTCCTGACCCTGTGTCTCATGGGAACAGTCCAGCCCGAATGCTCAAGCCAGGTCCTCCCTGGAATGGAAACAAGCATCCTAGGACCGGTTTCGGGGTTTCACCCCTCTTCAGCCAGGATAGCTTGATTCTAGTGGCATGGAGAGCACGGGACCCACGTCTGGGCATACCCGTCTTACTCGGGGTGATGAATGCAAAAACAACACTTGATGGACAGAATGCAGAACAATGTCATACGTTTACCCCAGCACAGAGATCTGGGCCTAAATCCATAGTTTTTTTGCTCACCATGCCATTCCAGTTTGAACCCAGCCATATGCAAATCAGCCTTGATCCTGTGCCTCATGGGAACAGTCCAGCCCGAACTGCCAAGCCAGGTCCTCCCTGGAATGCAAAAAAGCATCCTCGGACCGGTTTCGGGGTTTCACCCCTCTTCAGCCAGGATAGCTTGATTCCAGTGGCATGGAGAGCACGGGACCCACGTCTGGGCATACCCGTCCCACTCGGGGTGACAAATTCAGGATAGTTTGATTTCAGTGGCATGGAGAGCACGGGACCCACGTCTGGGCATACCCGTCCCACTCGGGGTGACAAATGCAAAAACAACACTTGATGGACAGAATGCAGAACAATGTCATATATTCACCCCAGTACAGAGATCTGGGCCTAAATCCATAGTTGTTTTGCTCACCATGCCATTTCAGTTTGAACTCAGCCATATGCAAATCAGACTTGACCCTGTGCCTCATGGGAACAGTCCAGCACGAACTGCCAAGCCAGGTCCTCCCTGGAATGAAAACACGCATCCTAGGACCGATTTAGGGGTTTCACCCCTCTTCAGCCAGGATGGCTTGATTCCAGTGGCATGGAGAGCACGGGACCCACGTCTGGGCATACCCGTCTCCACTCGGGGTAACAAATACAAAAACAAAACTTGATGGACAGAATGCAAAACAATGTCATACATTCACCCCAGTACAGAGATCTGGGCCTAAATCCATCTTTGTTTTGCTCACCATGCCATTCCAGTTTGAACCCAGCCACATGCAAATCAGCCTTGACCCTGTGCCTCATGGGAACAGTCCAGCCCGAACTGCCAAGCCAGGTCCTTCCTGGAATGGAAACTAGCATCCTAGGACCGGTTTCGGGGTTTCACCCCTCTTCAGCCAGGATAGCTTGATTCCAGTGGCATGGAGCGCACGGGACCCATGTCTGGGCATACCCGTCCCACTCGGGGGGACAAATGCAAAAACAACACTTGATGGACAGAATGCAGAACAATGTCATACATTCAGCCCAGTACAGAGATCTGGGTCTAAATCCATTGTTTTTTTGCTCACCATGCCATTCCACTTTGAACCCAGCCATATGCAAATCAGTTTGACCCTGTGCCTCGTGGGAACAGTCCAGCCCGAACTGCCAAGCCAGGTCCTCCCTGGAATGGAAACAAGCATCCTATGACCGGTTTCAGGGTTTCACCCCTCTTCAGCCAGGATGGCTTGATTCCAGTGGCATGGACAGCACGGGACCCGAGTCTGGGCATACCCGTCCCACTCGGGTTTTGCTTTGTTTGCCTGGGTCCCTTGCTCACTTTGCCGCTGGATTCAAGCTAGCCTGGCTGATGGCGGCTGATTAGCCAGAAACCGGTCCCAGGATGCTTGTTTCCGGTCCAAGGAAGACATGGCTTGGCAGTTCGGGCTGGACTGTTCCCATGAGGCACAGGGTCAGAATGATTTGCATATGGCCATGTCTGAAATGGGGTGGCGGAGTAAGCTAAAGAATGATGATGGATTAAACCCAGATCAGGTGACTGGGGGTGAGTGTTTGCAATGTTCAACAGTCCGTCAAATCATCCCCTTTGGTTTTTCTTTGTTCGCCCTAAGTTGGCAGGGTATGCCCAGACGTGGGTCCCTTGCTCACTTTGCCACTGGATTCAAGCTAGCCTGGCTGATGACGGCTGATTAGCCAGAAACCGGTCCCAGGATGCTTGTTTCCATTCCAGGGAAGACATGGCTGGGCAGTTCAGGCTGGACTGTTCCCATGAGGCACTGGGTCAGACTGATTTGCATATGGTCATGTCTGAACTAGGGTTGCAGAGTGAGCTAAAGAATGATGATGGACTAAACCCAGATCAGTCGACTGGGGGTGAGTGCTTGCAATGTTCAACAATCCATCCATCATCCCCTTTGGTTTTGCTTCCAGTTTGCAGTGGAGGAGTGAGGAGAGGATTGCAGATGTTCGTTGCTGTAACATAAAAAGCAGGCCTGACGTCGCGGAGGGTTGTCACAGTAGCTTCGCATCAGCGGTCACAACAGACTGTCGCTGCTATAACACTTAGTGGAAATCTCATGTTGCTGTTGTCGCGGGCAGTCACTGCAGCATGAAGAATTTAGTTCACCGTAATTTCATGTTGGCAGTTGTTGCAGACCATAGAGTATCAACGCGGATAGGCTCGCTCGAGGATGCAAAGAGCCCAAAACTTCAGGACTTTTTTTTTTGTTTCATAGGAGTGCATTCTGATGCCAGCCAAGGGTCCAGGACCTGGGGATGTACCTCTTGGAGATAATGGACGCACTCAAGCAGAGACAAGCATGGCTCAGACAGATCTAGTTGCAGCAGATCAATTGGGCAGTTGCAGGGGGCCCTCTAGAACTTGTTGTGTCCCCATAGCTCAGAACAGGAGGTCAGTCAACTTACCCTTGGAGTCACTCAGGTCTTCCTGGAACAAGGAGATAGTCTTAGCTACTTCAAGCAGCAAGGCAGACCACAATCAGCAGGTCAGTCCTCTGAACAACAAGGCATACCTCAAGCAGCAGGATAGCCGTCTGGTAGCAGCAGGGCAGTTTTCTAATAACCAAGGAAGCCTTGAAGCAGCAGGGCAATCCTCTAAGTACAAGTTGGTCCTTCTGAATTCTTCCACAGGTCTAGAAGTGTACTCAAGAGTTGGTCTGGGAGCCCAATATTCATACCTGGTGCAAGCCTTTGAAGTGGGAGAAACTTCTAACCCTTCCACATCTAGTTTCTGGAAATGTCCTCCCTTTGCTGTCCAGGCTCCAAAAGGTCAGGAATACTAAAAACTGGTGCCAAGTTCTTTGTGAGTGTGCTTGCAGCAGCCCCATTGAAATGTAATTGGGGCTGAGAAGAGCACAGCCCCACCTATCTTGGCAGGATGGCCCATCCTGCCAACATCTAGTATCCATTTGTCTCACTGTCTTGGAGGAATACACAAATACCAACTGCCAAGTATTCACAATCATGTAACCCAGGAAGCAAGCGTCACACAACAATGGTTATGACAAGAAAAGGCCAACTTTCTAGATATAGCATTTTTGGAATTGTGACTTAAAATCTGACTTTTGCCATTAAAGAGAATTTTAAAATACAGTTCTATTTAAACAAAAACATGACATTTTTACCTATTCCCAATCAACGGTTTGCACTTATAAAATGTAATAAGATAACCCTATGTTAACCTTTGGGAGTGGTAGGCCTCACAGTAGTAAAAAAACACATTTAGTGGATTTTCACTACCAGGAAATATAAAACTTAAAAGTATGTGTAAAATACACTGCACTCTGCCCCATGGTTGGTTTAGGGCACACCTCAGGGCTGACTTATATGTATAAAAGCTTTGTATTTCACCAGGTTGAATTGACAGTTTAAAACTGCACATAGGCTGTAATGGCAGGCATGAGACATGTTTTTTAGGGCTACTTAAGTGGGTGGCACTCTAGATGCTTCAGGCCCCCTAGTAGCATTCAATTTACATGCCCTGAGTACATGTTGTGCCACTTTACTAGGGACTTACACGTAAATTAAATGGGCCAATCAGGTGTGTGCCAATTTTACCATGCTTAAAGGACTGAGCACAAGCACATTAGCTCTGGCTATCAATGGTAAAGTGCACAGAGTCCTAAGTACAACAAAACAAATTTCAGCAAACAGGAGGGAAGGAGGCAAAATGTTTGGGGGAAGTACACACCAAAGGCTGCCAGGTCCAACACCGATAATCGCCCACAAATCACCGTATATGTACAAACTCTTCAATCATCTACTATGGTTTATGTTTCCTACCACATCAACTTGCCATCCTATGTACCACTTCTACCCTTATGGATGGCATTTCTGCTACAAATGTCAGCACGATATTGTTAAATAAATATAAGTACGTTTTGCTAAGAAATGGGAAACCTTGAGATTTTTGTTGCAGTACACAATGCTGCTGTGTGAACTTGTGCAGTAGAGTACTCTATGATGTTGTAAGAAAATACAAAATGCTGTATAAACAGTGTTTGGTCTCACCCATTTAATGGCTCTCTGCTCCATCCATCCTCTTCCAATCTCTAACTGCACTGAGGTGATAGTAAATGGACGCTAATAGCTGCTCCCATATCTGATAAAATGCAATAAAAAGCATCAAAAGTTCAAGTACTACCTATTCCACTCACAAGCTGTGATGTCGGTGAATGTCTAAAATGTTGCTGTTTGGACAGATGGCATTTTGTACTGTACCCACTAGAAAGAAGCATCTGTGCTCTGCAAATGTTTTAGTCACCAGGTACGAAAACAGCGATCCCTTACTTACTATATAGAGCTTTAAGTTGGGCTATTTAAGCAAAAAGGTACAATTTGAATAGAGTGCATGTCGGATGTAGGCCATTATGCAGTGAGTTCACAGCCACAAGGCCTGGCGCCATTTTGTTTGTCTTACATGGGAGGGATCCAGCTGCAACCTCAGTGTGTACTGCTTGCCTTTCGGCTTGCGATAATACTTGCAGATAGGTCCTAGCAACGTCACAGCCTTCACAGTGTTGAGCGGTCTGTTGTACTGTAACATTTATAGTGCACTTCATATCTATTTGTGGAGCGCCAAAGAACCTTCCCGGGCAGGAAGCTTGATTTTCTGTAGATTTTAAATAATCACATGACAGAAAAACATTTTATATTAATGTTAGTATTTTTTTATTTATTTTATCCCTTATATCACCAGAAGCGTCTGCAACTTTCAGAAGACCACCCAATTGATCTGTCCACCCTGCAGTCACTGCATTTGCCTGGGGTCCTGACACCAAACATGGCCTCCACCTCTTTTGGTGCCTTGGTGTAATCATTGGAATGTGTGACCAATTCCCAAAGATCTGCACCAAATTAAGGAGACAGTCCATATAACAGGTAGGCGGCTTGTTTCTGAGCCCAAATCTGACCACCATACCCAGACAGCTGCCTTTACCCAATCTTCTACTTTAGGGGGTATGAGATCTGTCCACTTCTTGCAGATTTCTCTTCTTGCAATTAATATCAAATAGAAAAGCAGCTCTCTCTGCTGCCGCCTCAAAAGGTTGCTTGTTGCCTCATCCACTCCAAAAAGAACTAGCATTGCATTCATACCAATCTCCACACCCAACATACCTTTCAAAGTTCTATTCCTCGCCAACAGTCACTTAAACTAGGACATTGGTAAAATATATGTATGTCATTGGCTTCCATGCAACCACACCTTTTACACTGGGGAGGAGGCAGAGGGGCAAACTTTGCAATTTTAAATGTTGTCCAGTGAAGCATGTTGATGGGGAAAAGATGATTCCTCTTCAAGTTGGCTGGTTTGACGGTGGAATACAGGAGCCTCAGGTACTTATCCCAAACAGTTTGGAGATCCATCTCCTGGAAGGCTCCTCTCCAGACTAAGGGGCTCATTAGGATGGCAGTGTCCCTCCGCTATCCTGGTGTAAACCGGGACCGTCTGCCGTGAATGCGGCGGTCCCGCACACCTGATCAGGATGCGACCGCCACCATGGCAGTCGGATCATGATTATTAACTTTGCGGCGGGTGCTGCTGAGAGCACCACCCGCCGTTATGTCAATATGACATGTTGTGCTTTTCACAGCACTACGTGGCAGGTGAAATGTAGGGGGGTACCATGGGTACCCCCCAAGTGCACCCTCACCTCCCCCAACACAAAGGGGGCATGCAACGGGCCCCCATCACTAATCCCCACCATCCTGTATATGGTGGCATCACCACCATAGAAATGCTGGCTGTAGCCAGCATCATGATTTGGTGGATGGTGCCTGCTAGGCACCGCCACCATTTCTGGCTATGGGGACTGTCCACCAGGCAGTCTGTAAGATTACTTTTGGCGGACCCGTGGTGGACGGTCTTTGTGTCCGCCACGATCCGAGTGCGATTCCCTCCGCCATCGTAATGTGGTGGGGAGAAAATCGTGGTTTGATTGCGGCAGGACAGCCACTGCATGGCTGGCGGTGACGGGCCTTCCACAATCATGATCGGCCCCTAAGTAAGGAGGTGTTCGTTTTTTCACTTCAGTCTCCAAAACTTTCCAGTACCACCTTGCCACTTCCTTACTCTTAGGTTTTGTATACTGAAAGAGAAGCTCTAGCTCCCAGTCACCTCTCATCTCCTGTTTTGGGGCCACAAACCAAGAGGACAATTGGATACATTTGAACCTAGACAGGTTATTTCCCGTTTTAGTGTTTAAGACTTCCCAGGGATGCAACCCCTCGGTCGTCATCAGGTCTGCCCATGCTGTGATTCCCACCCTCCTGAGTGGAAGACTTAAGTCATCTCTCAAACAAATCGGGGTACCAGGGGAGTCCCATACTGTGGCAAAATCTGAATAATACCCTAGGCCCCACATTCTCCTGATCTTATACCACATATTCAACGCTGATCTCAATACTAACGTTAGTATTAATACATCACCACAACAGAAACTTTTATGTTAGCTTAAAGCAACTCTATGCTCTCCAAATATCAAAGACCACATCATAGAAGATTAATGACCACAAAATGGCAAGCTTAAGTAAAATCCTAAAAGAGGCACCCTGGACACAACATAAAGTGTAACCATGCTTGGTTCATCTTCCCTACCCACTCTCATCAACTCAGACCAAATTCACCCCTGGAACGAGTTCAATGTCTATGAGAAGATGTGGCCTAATGGCTAGAGCAGTCGACCTCGAAGCTAGGGAACCAGGTTTGAACCTCGGCAAGGACGCTCAACATCTGTGATTCTGGGCAAATCACACAATCTCCCCGTGCCTAACAAAAATGAATGTGTCCATCTGCAGGGTCAGATTGGGATCACAATTTGGCCCGGGCACTGCCAATAAAAGTGGCCCACATTCGCGGGCGTGCCCCTTCATGAAACACCATTTGGTTACTCTCAGAGGTCTCATTTGTAAAGAAATGTTTGGTAGATTAAGCATTTTAAAGATTATAGAGCCAGTGACATTGGTAATAACTAGGAGCACTGCACTTCTGAAAACTGAATACTTATTTGCAGTCTTAACACCCTGTACAATGTAGTTAGATGCTCTTTCCCAACCAGCTTTGTCCTTGCCACTTATCATCACATAAATCAGAAATCTAGTACAAAGTCAAGGGGAAAGGGGTAAACTGGAATCTCTGGGAATAGAACAAGCAATAACAAAAGTGAGAGGAAGAGCAGCTCTGAACCTTAGCCTTGGAGAATAGAACCTCTAATGACAAACAATAAAGACATATATTTTGCATATCAAGCTTAGAAAGTTTTTGAAAAACACTGAAAAGAAGTGAAATCCATTTCCCTCACAAATTTGGCACTTTTACCTGAACGTAAGTACCTTTTGTTGGCCTGTCCTACCTGCCCTCTTTCTTTGTGTTCACTACTCTGTTTAGACAGTGATCCCCAGTTCTGCTGGGTAGTGCCAACTGAAGGCTGGGGGAAAAGGGGATGTGAACAGAGAGGTAACGAGACAGTATAATGAGAAAGGTGAAGTAGAACTAGAAATCAGGTAGTGATAGGTGTGATTGGGAGAGACATATGGTAAAGATGGGAAGATCGGGTAGCCAGAAGAAAAGTCTACAGAAAGAGAAAAGGTAGGTAGATAATGAGTGTAAGCGTTATAGTTAATACTTTATGGTCATCGAAAAACACATGCAAACCTGCAAAGTGAACCTTCTTCACTTTTCCAAAAAGAATATGTATCAAATGCCACACAGAATTCAGAAGAAGCAATAAACACCCTCTGCTATCAGAATCAGAGTTCAAGTGACCTGCAAACAACTAGTGCTATTGGTTAAAATATTCCATCTGTGTAACAATTCCTCACAATTCTTCACATGCCCCTCCACGTTAAAGACACATGTTGTAGCACCAAATCTGTAGCACGTTCTGTGGGACACATTCATGATAACAAAACACAACCAACCAGAAAACGTTGTGCAATACCAAATGGCCCTTCTCTTACAGGCAGAATAGAACCATGTGTTTGTGCATAACACGTCCTAAGCCCTTAAACAAACCCAAGCCAATTATCTTGCAAAAAAGCTGCTCTATGAATGACAATAACCATGAAAACCATTTTGCTTAGGCCTTGAGCAGGGCCTATCTTAGAATGAGACTCAGGCAGTTCTCTTTTGAAAAAGCACATTACACAAAGTCTTAAACATATCCTGAAATCAGCACACACATGTTGACACATTCAGGCCTAAAACCTCAAACAGAGTCCATCTGAATAACCTAAAAACTACAGCCAAAACCTATCCAGAAGTTACTAATTTTAATTCCAGGCATATGGAAAAATAATTCCTTTGTCTGCATTTTGAATGAGGCCTTTAAAAAACATCTAAAAGGTTGACTGGCACGCAAATGAATCAGTTTAATTATGCCAAACAGTTGGTTTAAAAAAATCCATAAAAATGGTTCCTACCTCTTCCTTCTTCCTGCAGAGGAATTGATCTGCTAGTAAGACACTGCATTTCTGGGTGCTGGATGTGGTAAGTCAATAACGCTTTCTGGCAGACCTACTGCACTGAGCCTAGTGCATGATCTTCTGGATGTGGTGGGACCACGATTGAGGAGCACTAGATGTGGCTTTGAGTACTGCTTTACTCAGTCTGCTTTGGTCGGTCCTGGGAGAGTGGGTTGCCGCAGGTGATTAGATAGCCCTCTTGAGTTGGAGCTTGGCCTTGTGGTGAATCTGGTTAGAAGAGTAACCAAAGAGAAAAGGCTGGGTGAACACTCTGTAGTTCTGTATGGGAGGGTCAGGACGGTCTCCTGCATAACACTCAGGAGTTGGACTGGGCCACTGAAGTCCTATGCATGGATTCCTTCCTCCTGGGAAGGGAAGGAAAAGGTTGGGGCCTAAAGAGATGAAGATGTAGACTGAAGCAGCAGCCTGTTGAAGCAGGTCTGCTGTGGACCTGAGGGCTGGACAGGGTTTCGCTTTGACCTCCTGCTGTGACTTCTGGATAGGATCCTCCTGGTGGTGGGCGCTGTAGAGTCCAACTTGAAGTTGTATGATGCAAGCTGCTGGCCAGCTGCTTTTATATCCCCTCCCAGCACTCAGCATGCTGGGCAAGCACTACAAGGGACCCGAGGTTAGCTGCTGCATTGCTTCAATGTGTTCCCGACCCTGCCCTGCTATGGGGCTCAGCAGCTGCCCTTGTAAAGTCCATGGGGGTAAACCACAGTCAGATGAGCCACATTGATGAAGGTAGTAAGTGACTGTAGGCAGGCAGTGAGTATGCAGCTTTGCATGGTGCACATGTTGTGTGGCTGGTTTAACAGCATTGTGTCAGGTACTGCTGCCGGGTATTGTATCGCCTGTGTGTGGACTGGACAGGCAGCAGCTTCTACCCAAGCTGGTCAGCAGTGTTACAGAAGAATCGTGTCTTGCACCACCACTGCTGCACACACATTTGAAACACACACTACCTAAGCAAATCACAAACTAGGCATTCATACACAAACCATACGCATATTTATCCAGGCCTCTCTCTACCCCCGTCCCCTTGTTTAGACCCCGACTAGCAGTCTTTCCTGAATCCTACTACGTCCCGTCCCTCCCCCTCTTTCCTGGAGTATTTCTCACCCCTCACACAGACTAAATCTGTCTACCACCAAACCTCTCTCCTGACCACTCTCCTGGTCTTCCAACCAATGGACCTTTCCTCACCCAGACACCAGCCATCCCTCTCTCTCTGCCTTCCCCCTTCCTGGAGACTACTTCATAACTCAGTCTAGGGATACACAGAGTGAAGGATCATGAAACCCACCCTCGAGTAAGTCCCTGTCATTTTCAGCCCTTAGTTCTGCAGTTAGTAAGTATCTATCATTGACGCAGCAGTATAGTGGCACCGGTTCCCACGAGTTTAAAAGGCCCAATGCGCCTTATTTATGGCTGTCTTTTATTGATCAATAAAAGGTCGTGGGTGGCATGAACCATGCCAGAATATTTTTAATATCGGCCGTTCTTGTTAAACCTGGAATATAGGCAAAAAATGCATCTTTTTGTATTATATATGAACATTTATATAATGCTTACTACCCGTGAGGGCGCTGAAGTGCTTGCCTACATGGGTAGCACTCTACACCATGTGGGCAGAAGGATTTTGTTTTTCTTTTGATCCTTTGTGGGAAGTGTTTCCTTGTCATGTGAGATGGTCACTAAGGTGAGGTCATTGTGTTATGGGATGGAGCACTTAGAAGTGTGATGGATGAAGAAGTGTGACAAACACGGACACAGCATATGGTTTTTAGTAAGCTGATATCTCTTATTTCTATAGTTCATACCATCGTGAGGCTGTGTATTTGGAAGCTTCTTGTTTATTTTTAGTTTATCGTCTCCCCTCACACTCTACCTGTTGCTTCCTCCCTCCTCCTCCACTCACCTCTGCTGCACTCCCATGATATTTTATTGATTTATTTAGAAGAGCGTGGTAGCAATTGCCAACAGCTGCTCACCTTACAAAAGGCACTTTGCACGACTTGGAATTTCATTCATTTGTATTTACCGATTTATTTATTTTCTTTTTTATTCCACCCATTGACCTCTTCCGCCTTCTCACTTCTGACGATTGCTCAGTGGGTTAAACGCACTTTCCAGAGGTTGTAACCTGGCGTTTTGTAAAATGTTCATCCTACCAATGTGGATGAAATGGGGCCGGTAGAAAACCCTACTGCTTTCCTAGTACATATCCCTTCATGGTATCCATACCGACAGCACTGAATCCCAGAATAGTGCTATAATGGGGTGCACCTGAATAGTGTCCCTGCACCTCCGCAATACTTGGAGAGTATTGTAGCTCCCAGTAGCACCATTTGTAGATGCAGAATTCGAAGGATGGCATGGCAATGTCTCCGGTCATGATGTGAACATCTTTATTTCGCTGGTACAGGTCTGGATGAGAAGACATCAGCATTGTACAGTACAATAACAAAGATGTGCAACTAATGCACAAAGAAAAGAAAGATTACTAATCTACTATGAAACTCATACCAATATGTTATTTAAGGATGCATTTCTGTGGGACCAAAGGCAGCCCTCAGTCTTATTTAAATTTTCACATTTTTTACGACGGGTTTGCTGGTTTCTGAAATGCAATGTGGCTTTTAAGTCCATTTGATTTCACAAAGCAACAATACACATAAATTCGTTCCACAGCATACCACATAATTCAAATCAGCATATTTTCACTCAACGCCACACAGCAATTCCACTCCACACATTAGCATTCCACACAATTCAGCAACACACCACATTGTTCAACTCAGCAACACATTTACACAACATACCACATGCATCCAATCCACACCACACAATACCATATCATGCCACAAAATTCAGCTACACACCACATAATTAAACTGCACAACATACCACTACACAACACAAAATACCATTCCTCATAATTACACTACTTGGTACACAATCCCACTCCACATAATTCCAGTTATCTCAAAACCACATAATTACTACCTACATAATTCCACTGCACAACATGCCACAATTCTACGCCACACAATTCCACAACTAACAATTGCAATCAATCCCACATAGTTCCACTCCACAGCATATACCTCCACCCCACTCCATAACACATGGGTAAAACACATTGTCATTTACAACACCAATAGCACAGAATCTTGCAAATATGAGACCAATTGGAGTTGTCAATGCTTGATTGTTATTTGTTTTCTTACTTTAAACTGATTTATATAGTGTGACCAGAGCCCAAGGCAATGGATAATTGAGCGCTAGTCATGAGCACTAATTACAGTTCACAAGATCAGATTTTTTATTTAAGGGCTTTGGAGATGAATTGAAATGCCCAGTACCACATGATGTTGTGAGCAGTCGCTGGGACTCAAACCTGATTCCCCATCTCTGCAACTCTGACCTTCAGGCCACATATGCCTATGCACATGCAAGGCACGAAAGTGGGAGGTTATTGTTCTAGGGGAGGACACAGGGGTGAAGGTGACAACGGCCGACAGTCTGAGCAATAGAAGAACAGGGAGACACCTTAGCTTACTAAATTACTCAACCCCTATCCAGCCCTATATTACCTGAGCAACAGAACAACTGCCAGGCCCTCTTATATTACCAAATTACTCAAGCTCTCCCCAGCTTGGCAGGGGAGAGGGTTAAGCATAAAACACAGCCGCTGGGCCATCCAAAAGGATGGTGGCTGAGGTGAAGATGGCCCAAGTCACAACATCAACTGGCCCCAACAGCGAGGCCCAAGCATAAACCCACCCTCCTCTGCCGAGCATGCCCTGAATGAGAAGGGCCATGGGCGAGGTGTCAGATAAAAACACTTTTTCTGGGCTGCGTCGGCCATAGGGGGACTGAAGGGAGAATGGCTCAATGGCCTGAGCAACACCTGGCCCCCAGGAAAGCCGATTCTCACTCGCCTTCACGTGCTACCCAGCCCACCATCAGGGCGATAACTTGGCAAGGCAGGGGGGCAAGGAGAAGCCATAGCTGATCATCACCCAAGCGCCATATCACAGGGGCCCCCAGCAAGGCTGCTTCACTCTCCCTTTCCAGTGCCCTCCGTGGGCTGGGAAAGAAAATTAAACTGGCCCACAGAGGACACTGAGACACCGGCCCATAGGCCAATACCCAACAGCCCACTGCACCAATCCATCCCTGTTCATCTGTAAAGTAACTGGTGCTCATGTTAAGCGCTCTGATACCTTCCGGTTGAGTTAGCACTATATGGAATCCCCCCCCAAACAACAATGCTGGTAAATGACTTCCCCGGGCTTACCGTAACTACAAACATCCCTCATCCACTCTCTAATTAGTCACCTTTATTGATTTGTTACCTATCACCTTCCAAGAAATAGTATATCACCTTCCGTTGAGGCCCAGGCATGCTAACTGCGTCGCCTCACTCCCTCTGTGCCACTGGATCCAGATCTACCGTGTCATCACCCACAGATTATATCTGGGCACAGTACCATGCCATCACCCACTCTTTACCCCGAACCTCGCATGCTCTGTCCTTACCATCTCTGTGATGTGCTCTTCTTAACATTCTATACCCCACTCGCCAAGTATGCCCCTTATAAATTCAGCGCATCTTTCTTCTCTGCAAGGAAATAGCCCAAAAATGTAAATACCCCCACTAAAACTATACCTCTAATCACGCCGAGTACACCAAGTAAGCAAACCGAACCCTCTTAGGAGAATTCCCTTTACTTTTTCATCTTCGTCTAACTTTTCACCATGCCATCGATCGATTCTTTCACAGTTCCATCCACTCATACCTTCACCCTTCTTTCCAGCTTTGCATTCCCCTTTTCACCTTCTCTTCCATCTGTCTTTTCACATTCATTTCCTTCCTTGCTTTCTCCTCCAGTTCTTTTCTTTCGTCTGACTATCCATACTTGTCTCGCATTCTTATTTGTATTTTCTTATACGCTCTTGCAGGCTCGCTTTTTCTATTTGACCATTTCCCTGTCTTTTCCCTATCTTCATCATGTCTCTTTTTATTTTGCTGTGCACTTCAGCCCACACCTCTCTGTCAATGTATTCCCAAGTATTATTTGTGAACTTTTTTGTCTGGAGGCCTACAGAGAGAAAAGGACCATAGACATCCAATCAATGTTGTGGTCGGATCCAGTTCCGCAGCCCTTTGAGCCCAAAGGCAGCCCCCATCTTAAGTTGCCTAAGTGGCAGGTTCACTATGTCACTGCCGCTCTGTGCCCTTCGCTGCTTCCCAACCCTTCTCTCCAGCCACTCTGCAAAGAAAGCCTCACAAACTTCGCACGTGACAGCTCTAACTTCACGTGCACGCGAAAGACGTAAATGCCATCTAGCGTTTCTCACGATATCGGATCTTAACCACATACTTCCCGTTCCGCTCCACACAAAAAACGCCACTGAGCACATATAAACGAAATATTTCACAAATGCACAGGTCAGCATATGCATGAGTTCATTAGTTTATAATAAGCCACACGTTATTCCTCTCTTCTTAAATTATTCCTGAATGGTTTGCAAGTTCTACTTGACGATAGGGGTAAGGTGAAACACGCTCTTTAGTGAAAAACTCTCACAAGGCTTCGTGGGTTTGACGTTTGCAGATACCGAAAGGATGTGTCGGCTTTTCCCCAAAAAGCTGACTCTGCAGTACCAGAGGAATCAGGAAATGAAGACACCTGGATGCAATTTGGCAGCATGTTTTTTGGCTGGCTTGAGCAGCTAGCCCTGTGATCATTCCTTGCTGCTGATTAACTGTTTGACATACTGTGAGACTGCGTTTTTGAGTATCACACATTGATTGAAACAAAACTCCAATAGGGCATCTTTCCATGAGCAGCTTTCAAATAATTTCATCAGATTCAAAAGTGGCCTCAATATTTGACTCTGCTTGTACGCCTATATAGTTGTAAAAGAGCATGCTGTTTGTTTATTGTGAAAAGAACAGATGATGGATGGCGTGCTGAACAAATGAAACATTAACCCCCAGCCAACCGGTCCCAGGATGCTTGTTTCTGGACCAGGGAGGACCTGGCCTGGCAGTTCGGGCTGGACTGTTCTCATGGGGAGCAGGGTCAAGCATGATTTGCATATGACTGTGTACAAACTGGGGTGGCATGGTGAGCGAAAAAGAACGATGAATTTAACCCAGATTTTTGACTGGGGTGAATGTTTTATTTGTTCAGCATTCCGTTCCATCTGTTCTTTTTTCATTTGTGCTGTAAGTGAGAAGGGTATGCCCAGACATGGGTCCTGTGCTTCCTATGCCACTTGATTCAATCTAGCCTGACTGACAGGGGCGTTTTAAGGATTTTGGGGGCCTGGGCCAAATGTATTTTGGGGGCCCCTATTCAGAGCAACTTTGTTTTTATGATCCGGTTTCACTTTTCATGCCCTCTTTGGTCAAATTCTGAATGTCTGTACATCTAATATTCAGGGATAGTGATGTGTGTTTTCAGTATCTTAACACAGCAGCAGCTCACTAATATTACTGCAAATAATCTCTGTCACACCCTCCCATTTCTCCTGTATTGATTTAAAAGAAACTTTTTAGGATTAACATCTCTTTATTATTTTAACACATTACATCACATTACGAGCCACCTACATCCACAGGCCGGAGGCGATGGAACTTCTTGCATACAGTGAATGTCATTTAATAACAATAAAAGAACTAAAGGAGTAAAAGGTCAGGCACAAGACGGGAGGAGGGGAGGAGGGAAGGCAGTCGCTGGAATGGAGTCTACTTTATGGCTTCTCTTTGACTCTAGTGTGTCATGTATCCACCTCTGGTGTTTGTGTCGTTAAGCATAGGATTTTCAAATATTGAGCATAGGGCAATTCTCGGAATTCATCCGACAAAAATTGTATGCAGGGGTGCCACATTTTAACAAAGCGAGCAAATTGCTGTATGGCTATAGCTGTCAGCTTTTCCATGACCAGTATGCCCCAGACCTTATGCAATCAATCCAGGTGTGTCGACACTGTGTCCCTTCCCCACTTCACAAGCAGGAGTTGTTTCGCTGCACCCAGCAGCAAGGTGATCACTCTACCTCCGTGCGAGCGCAGCAGGTGTAAGGGGATTGGGAAGGCCTAAGAGTATGTAGCTTGGGAATTTGGGAATGTCAGTTTGGAATATACTGTTGACCAAGTCCAAGACCTTGGACCAGAAGGGTTCCAACTTGGGACAGTGCCTGAGTATGTGCATGAGGGTGCCCTGATGTTCACAATGGCGCCAACATCTCCCATCACCGGACTGGTTCCACGCCGCCACTCTGTCAGGCATGTGATACTAGTAATAAACGATCTTGAGGAGCATCTCTTTACTAGTGGTGTTTAGTGCTGAGGATCACGCTCTGTGGAGTATGTCATTCCATTCCTTATCCGTAAAAGTACACTCGCATTCTCTCTACCAGCAGGCGCGGGCCTGTGAGGCTAAGGGGCGGATCGGTTTTACCGAGAAGGCGTAAATGTCTGAGAGTAGCTTGGCATCCGAGGTTCTAGTGAGGATCCACTTCTCAAATGCCATCAAAGGTCAACTAGCATGCGGGGGGACCCAGGGCTGAGAACCCCAGTGGGCCAACATTAGATATTGCCACTGTGTCGATTGTGGTAGATTATAGTGGGTTTGCAAAGTGCGGAAATCCATAAGGCCATCAGCGTCAAACATGTTGCCTGTACACTTACAGGTGGCTTCCTGCCAGGTCTTAAATGCTGCCCCTGTGAGTGCCGGTGGAAAGTCTGGGTTACCAATCACAGGAGTGTATGGCGATATTGGAGTGGAGAGCCCATGTTGTTGCTGTACATTATCCCACACCCTCACTGTGGCCCGCATGACTGGGGAGACATACACGCCCAAGGGTCTGTGTGCTTTCAGCAAGGTATCTTCCAAATATGGGTGGCTGAGATGGCCTGCTCAATGAAGCACCAATGCTTTTCAGTGAATGGACAGGACCATTCCACCATGTAGCCGAGCTGCGCCACCAGATAATAACACCGCAGGTTCAGAATGCCCAAGCCGCTAGCAGCCAAGGGGAGGTAGGCGCAGGCCTTGGATATACGTGCTTGCTTGCCTTCCCAAATAAAGTCCCACAGGAGGGATTGTATCCTATCCAAGATCCTTGGAGGGGGCTGGAGGGGCAGTGTTTGCATGGTGTAAAGGAGCTTAGGCAGGAGTGTCATCTTAATTGCTGCAAGGTGGCCCATCCATGAAAGCTTATGCGTCTTCCATTTGGCGAGATCGTGCCTCGTAAGTACTAGGAGGGCCCCATAATTATAAGAAGCAGTGGCTGTAGTTGTGGAGTGCATGCATAGACCGAGGTACTAGATGCTGTTGTCTGGCCATTGGTATGGGTATTTGCCCTGTAGCCGAGAGCGTTCAATGTCAGGGACGGTTAGGCCTAGGAGCAGGGACTTCTGAGGGTTGATTTTAAAACCGGAGGCCGCTCAGAACTCCTCCGTCTCAACAGAACCGCATCTAGCGAGGGTCTGTGAGCGTGAGAAACACGTCATCAGCATATAATGAATATGCTACTTACCAGTATGCATCTGTTCTTGGCATGTAGGGCTGCTGACATTCATATCTGTGCATAGATCGCCGCCTAGTGTTGGGTCCGGATGTTTGCACGTTGTTGTCCTGGAAGAGTCTTCGAAGTATCCCGAGATAGGTGACTCCTCCCCTGGACTACAGTGCGCATGGGCATCCTCTCCATCCTCAGATTGTTTTTCGCCATTGTGGCAGTGATGGAGTAGATACAGAAAGTGATGACCATGCTATACAGTAATTCTGAGAGCTGCAGCTGCTACAGGCGCCGGGGAGGAGGGTGGGCGATATGAATGTCAGCAGCCCTACATGCCAAGAACAGATGCATACTGGTAAGTAGCATATTCAGTTCGAGGCATGTGGGCTGCTGAATTCATATCTGTGCATAGAATACATAGCAGTACCTCCGATTAGCGGCGGCTACCAGTGCCAGCTGCAGCGGTCTGAAAAAGGGTTTTGAGAACAGCCTGTCCTACAGCTGCCTCCTGTTTTGAGTGTACATCTACACAGTAGTGTTTGGTAAATGTATGTATAGTGGACCATGTGGCTGCTCTACATATTTCCTGTAAAGGAATGTTTCCCAGGAAAGCCATGGACGCCCCTAACTTACGTGTTGAGTGGGCTCGTGGGGGAATCGTTAATGTGCGTTTAGCCTTTTGATAGCAAATTTGAATACATTTAACGATCCATCTGGCTATACCTGCTTTGGAAATGGTGTTGCCCTTGTGCTGTGGAGAAAATGCAACGAAAAGTTGTTTTGTCTTCCTAAAGACCTTAGTTCTGTCTATATAGTACATGAGGGCTCTCTTTACATCTAGTGTATGGAGCATTCTCTCTGCTACATTCTGTGGATTTTGAAAGAAAACAGGCAGTTCAATAGTTTGATTCATGTGGAACTGCGATATTACTTTGGGCATGAATTTGGGGTTGGTACGTAGTACGACCCTGTTTGCGTGAACCTGTATGAATGGCTCTTGAATGGTTAGTGCCTGGAGTTCACTAACTCTTCTTAACGAAGTGATTGCCACTAGGAAAGCTACTTTCCAGGTGAGGAATTGAATCTCACATGAGTGGAGAGGTTCGAAGGGTGGACCCATCAGTCGGGTGAGGACCAAGTTGAGGTTCCACACCGTTGCTGGTGGGTGTCTTGGGGGGATTACTCGTTTAAGTCCCTCCAAGAAAGCTTTGATGGCAGGCACTCTGAATAAAGAGAGGTGCTGCCTGTTCTGGAGATAGGCTGCTATTGCGGTCAAATGGACACGTATTGAGGTGTATGCCAGATTGCATCGGTATAGGTGTAAGAGGTAACAGATTATATTTTGAATGGATGCGTCTAGCGGGTTAATGTCATTGTTGTTGCAATAAATGACAAACCTCTTCCATTTAGCTTCATAGCAAGCCCTGGTAGTGGGTCTCCTGGCCTCCTTAATGATCTCCATACAGTCAGGTGGCAGGTTTAGGTAGCCAAACTCTAGGATTTCAGGAGCCAGATTTCCAGGTTCAGCTGTTGCGGATCTGGGTGCTGAATTTCTCCATGGTTCTGCGTCAAAAGCGCGGGTTTGATCCGCAGCCTTTGATGTGGCACCACGGAAAGTTCCAGAAAGGTTGTGTACAATGGCTGGCGTGCCCATGTTGGAGCAACCAGGATGAGTGTCAGTGAGTGCTGTCGCAGTTTGCGTGCCACCAGCGGTATCAATGGCGCTGGGGGAAAAGCGTACGCAAATCTGCCGGACCAGTTCATCCATATCGCATTGCCCTGCGACTGTGGATGTGGGAACCTGGCGGCAAAGCTTTGGCATTTTGCGTTTCCGCTTGTCGCGAATAGGTCTATCTCTGGATGACCCCACTGCTGGAAGTACGGTTGGAGTACTGATGGGTGTAACTCCCACTCGTGCATTTGGTGGCTGTGTCTGCTGAGCAGATCCGCCATCTGGTTGTCCTTGCCTGGGAGGTGTTCCGCCATGAGGAATATGTTCCTCTGAATGGCCCACTTCCACATGCTCTGAGCCAGATGAGACAACTGTGGAGAGTGTGTTCCTCCCTGCTTCTGTATGTAGTACATGGCAGTCATGTTGTCCGTCCGGATCAACACGACCTTGTTGCACAGATGTACTTTGAATGCCTTCATGGCTAGGAAGATTGCCAACAATTCCCGAAGGTTGATGTGCATCTTCTTTTGTTGTGTTGTCCATAGTCCCTGCACTGTGTAATTGAGTACATGAGCTCCCCATCCCTGGAGAGACGCGTCCGCTGTCAGTATTATTTGGGGAACAGGCTCTTGGAACGGTCGGCCCTTGCAAAGGTTTTGTGTATTCCACCAATGCAGAGAGTTGTATGCCCGACCGCTCACCAACACTAGGTCTTTCAACTGTCCTTGAGCCGGATTCCACTGACGCGCTAAGCACTCCTGAAGCGGGCGCATATGTAGTCTCGCGTGTGGGACTATGAAAATGCAGGAGGCCATCATGCCTATCAACTGCATGAACACTCGCCCAGGAAGGGAGTGTTGGGGTTTGAACTTGGAAATCAGCATTTGCATGCTGCTGATCCTCACTAAATTTGGCTGAGCTGTGGCTGCCAGAGTGTTTACGGTCGCACCTAGGTACTGTTGTACGTGTGCGGGTTGGAGATGTGATTTTGGGTGATTTAGTGAGAATCCCAGACTGTGAAGGAGCTGAATGGTGCGGGACATGTGGCTGGCACATTGCTGGGCTGACTTTGCCTGAACAAGCCAGTCGTCCAGGTAAGGGTAGACGTGAATGTGTTGCCTCCGTAGATGTGCAGCCACGGTAGCTAGGCACTTTGTGAAAACTCTGGGTGCTGTTGTTACTCCGAAGGGGAGGACTTTGAATTGATAGTGCTGACCCTGAATGGTGAACCGGAGATATTTTCTGTGTGACGGGTGTATGGGTATGTGGAAATACGCATCTTTGAGGTCTAGCGTGGCTAGGAAATCTCCCTGTCTGAGGAGTGGGAGAACCTGCTGCAGGGTGAGCATGTGAAAATGCTCCGAGAGAATGTAGTGGTTGAGAGGTCTCAGGTCTAGAATAGGTCTGATTGACCCGTCCTTTTTTGGTATTAAGAAGTACAGCGAGTATACCCCTGTTCCCTGCTGGTGTACGGGCACAACCTCTATTGCGCCTTTTTGCAGCATACTTAGCACCTCCTGCTGTAATAACGCTAAATGCTCTGAGGACATAGGACAGTGCCTTGGCGGTATGGTGGGTGGAGTGGCGGTTAATTCGAGACAGTAACCGTGTTGGATAACATCTTTGACCCACCTGTCTGTGGTGATGGAATTCCACGTGGACAGGAACCGCTGGAGTCTCCCCCCGACAGGTGTTATGTGGTCGGGGGGAAGGGAGAGGGCGTCACTGTTTGTTCTTGGGGGAGGACCTGGTATTGCCGTAACCACGTCCTCTGCCCTTGGTGCTTGAGCCACGAAATCCACCTCGGGTGTTTTTATCGTAGGAACCCTGTGTGCCCCCTTTATTGTAGGTTTGTTGTGCCCCCTGTCCTCTACCTGCACCTCTATTTCCGGGGCGACGAAAGGAGCCACTACGAAAAGTCTGCGTTTGCAGAGCCCCCATTGACTTCGCAGTGTCCGTGTCTTTTTTTATCTTTTCTAAGGTGGTGTCAACCTCCGGTCCAAATAAGTAGTCGGGGTTGACCGGCTGATTGAGGATGGTATTTTGGACTTCAGGTTTGAATCCGGAGATTCGTAACCAGGCGTGTCGTCGTAGCATGACGCTAGTGTTTATTGCCCTTGCAGCTGTGTCTGCGGCATCCAGTGCACACTTGATGGATGCGTTTGTGAGCAGTTGTCCCTCCCTGATGAGGAGCTCCGCTGCCTCTTTGTACTCATCTGGCAGGTGTTGGAGTAGGGTCTCTAATGTGTCATAGTGTGAACGGTCGTAGCGAGCTAGGAGGGCCTGTGTATTGGCGATGCGCCATATGTTTGCTGCCTGGGCTGCAATCCGTTTGCCGGAGGTTTCTAGAACCTTGGACTCTTTGTCCGGGGGAGGAGCATCACCAATTGTCTGCGAGTGTGCTCGTTTGCGAGCATTGGCAACTACAATGGAGTCCAGAGGCAACTGGCTCCTAATGTACGTGGGGTCCCCAGGTGCGGGTTTGTATTTTTTCTCGATCCTGGGGTTTATGACCCGTGCCCTGGTGGTTTCTTTGAAAATGTCCTTTGCTGGCTTTAGGACACCCTTTAACATGGGCAGAGTTTTTACAGTCCTCTCGGAGGATGCGAAAGTGTCCACCAAGAAGTCATCCTCGATAGTGTCTGAGTGGAGTTGCACTCCATGATTGGCTGCGGCACGTTCAATGAGGGCGTTGAATGCAGCAGTGTCCTCTGTGGGGGACGTTTTTGCGCCATAAAGTTGCGTGTCCTGTGTATCCAGGGCGGCACCAGGCTCTACGGGGTCATCCCAGACTTGATCAGGGTCTTGCTGGCCCTCAGGGTCCATGTCTTCGGGGTAGGTGGTGTCGTCACCCATGTAGTCCTCCACTGCATCCGTGTCGGAGTGCGTTGGAGAGAATGATGGATCTGTGTAAGAGGTGTGGATGCGTTCATAAAGAACTGGTTCCGATTCCGCCGGCATTTTTTGTTTTAGCGGGATCCTATAAGAGTCCAAAGCGTGCCCTGAAGTGATCTTCCGCTTTTGGAGCATAAGCCTGCCGGTGTCGGCGTCGATGAAGTGGGACGGCGATGTCCCAGTAGTCGAGTGTTCGGTAGATGGGGACCTTGTCTGTGTGACGCGGGTTCTGATTTCGAACAATTTCGGCGCCGTGGATGGCGGCAGACCAAAGGTGATGTTGGCCGGTGCCGAAGGTGCCTTCTGTGCCCGTTTCGGTTCGGAGCCCGACGAGGTCTGGAGGGCTGCCTTTTCCCTGATGCGTTTCAAGGACGCTGCCACTTGTTGCACCTGGAACGCCGATGGTTCTTTGGCGCCGATAGGTTCCGTATCGGCAGGCGTGGACTTCTTCGAAGTCACCGGGTCATCGAGTCGAGGAGGGGTAGGAGCCGACGACGGCGTCGATGAATGTACCTTAGTCGCTGCCTTCGAGGTGGATAGCGATGCAGTGGCCATTTTCACCTTGATGGCTGGTGCCGATGTTTTCGGTGCCGGGGGCCTTGGCGCTTTGACGGTAACGATAGATTTCTTTCTTGGGTCGGCGCCGACATCGGCTGCAGCGAGTTCGGCACCGAAGTCCCGTTTGGTGCGGTCGGAGCCGACGGGTTTGGCTGGCGTCGAAGGTGTGGTGGTCCTCGAGCCGACCAGTGTCAGTTTCACTTTCGGTTTCTGTTGAACCGGTGCGATGAGTGGTTTCAGTTTCGTGGTAGGGAAACCAGTCTTTTTAGGTGACAATGGCTCTTGCTGAATGTCCGTGGCCGGGCCAGAGTGCGGGGCCGAGGAACTGCGGGATTGGTCTTGGGTAAGGCCCGAAAGCGATCCCTCGACCGGAGCCGTCGACTGACCCATTGGGATATCCTCCATTTGGACGGGTAGGCCTTGCTCCTCACCGGAGCTACCTTCTTCGGCCCATAAGGCCTCATCGTAGTCTCCTACCTCATCGTCGGCTTCTTCCCTGTGAAAAAGCTCTTCTTCGACATCTTCCGATCGGGAACCGTGTTCGGAAGTGGGGCTGGAGGGTGTATTTTCCACGCTTTCGACATCTTCGTCCTCGGTGCTGAAGATGTTGGCCGGGGCCGGTGCCGCTTGCTGCGCTTCCAGTCGCGCGGCTCGTCGATTCCGTAGAGTCTTCTTGGATCGGAATCAGGCACAGGCCATGCATTTTGATTCGTCATGATCCGGTGAGAGGCATTTGTTACACACCGGGTGGACGTCGATATGGGGGTATTTGGCGTGGCAAACAGGACACCGCTTGAATGGGGTCCTCGATTCCATCGTCGAAGTTCGGTCGATGGTCGGATTGAATGGATCCGAGAAGTTGTTAAAATCGCGAAACTAGTCTGTAAACTGTTGGTACCGATCGGAAACAGTACCAACGAAAACTAAAGGCCTTTTGGCCTGAAACTAGATTTTCCTAACTTGAGTCAAGATAAGCACATCTGAACCCAATGGCGGAAAAAAACAATCTGAGGATGGAGAGGATGCCCATGCGCACTGTAGTCCAGGGGAGGAGTCACCTATCTCGGGATACTTCGAAGACTCTTCCAGGACAACAACGTGCAAACATCTAGACCCAACACTAGGCGGCGATCTATGCACAGATATGAATTCAGCAGCCCACCTGCCTCGAACCATTATCTTGTGTTCCCTGCCTCCCATTCCGACCCCGGAGAGGAGTCGAGAAAGCCTTATTCTTTCAGCAAATGTCTCCATGTAGAGCGCAAAAAATAGTGGAGACTGAGGGAAGCCCTGTCTGGTCCCTCTCTGAATGGGGAAGGCAGATGATTTAATACTGTTGACTTGTACATTCAATTGGGGAGCAGAGTAGCAGGAGTGGATCCAGCCACGAAGCCTGGGCCCAAATCCAACTCTCTCCAACACTCAGTGTAGGTAAGGCCAGTGCACAAGGTCAAATGCTTTCTTAGCAAGCATCTATGGTCAATGCTAGGGCTGGGGCCTGTGTACGTTGAATTTTGTCCAGTAGATCGCACAATCTTTTAGTGTTGTCGCTACAGCCTCTTTCCTAGACAAAACTGGCCTGGTCAGAATCCACCAATCGCTGCACATAAGGGGCCAGCCTGTGCGCCAGGATGCTGGTGAAGATTTTTGGATCAATGTTCAATAGTGAAATTGGGCGATAAGAAGCACAGTCCCTAGGATCTCTTCCTGGTTTCAGGATCACTCTGATAGTGGCTTAGAGTATTGATTCCCGCAGCGTCTCCCCCTCCTTCAATGAATTGTACACCCATGCCAAGATGGGAGCTATCTGTACCCCAAAGAGTTTATAGAACTCTGCTCCATACCCATCGGGCCAGGGGCATTGTTAGACTTTAGTTTCTGAATTGCTAGGAGGACCTCCTGTGTACTTATGTCCTATTCCAGCGCTTCAAAGGTCAACCCAGTCGCCACTGGTGGAGGCACCGGAGCAAGGTACGCTGCAATGTCTATGTTGTGGAGCTGCTTGGCCTGATAAAGCTTCTAATAAAAATATCAGCAGGCATTAGCCACCTCTAAGTCCGAAGAACAAATGGAGCCGCCCGTAGTCCGCACCTCGGGGACCTGCCGATCCGATGCCTGCGCTCAAAGGCGGTGGGCTAACATGACCCCTGCCTTGTTTCTCCCTGCATAATATGTCTGACGAATTCTAAGAAGGTCATACTCAACACGTCTCATATCTAGTGCCTGCAGTTGTTTTCTTGTCATGTTCAACTGCCGACTGATTGTCACTGATCGTAACATGGGCCGACTCCATGTCTTTGATCTGTGCTCCCAGGCTTCTCTCTTCTCCCTATGTTCTCTATTGAAACCTGCCGATATACCTAGAAAGTGCCCTCGCAATACCACCTTCAGAGTTTCCCAAAGGATATGTATTGGCGTCTCGGGGAGAGCATTAGTTTCCAAGAAGGATTGGAGTACCATTTGTGTATCAGCTCTTATTTTGTCATAAGTCAAAAGTTTAGTGTTTAGTCGCCAACGGAGGGGGCCGGGCGTCTGACCCCCATAATTAAATTGCAGAGTTAAAGGAGAGTGATCCGAGAGTGCGTCTGTCCCAATTTCCACCAATATTGTGTCCTGAGTGATCCGTGATGTAGTGAGAAAGTAATCTATGCGCGCATACGTATGATGTGATGCAGAAAAGAAGGTGCAATCTATTGCCCTAGGATGCATGTGTCTCCAGATATCTGTGAAGCCTGCCTCACCCAACCACTGTCGGGTACCCTTTGTCAGACCCCCATTCTGTCCTGTTCTCGAGGCAGATCTATCCAGGTGGGAGTCCATTGCTATGTTGAAGTCCCCCCCCCCCACAGCTATTTCCCTATTGGAGAGTTAAGCAGCAGGCCCACTCTTTGAGGAAGCTTTTGTTCCATCTGCAGCTACCTGCATACGTCGAACCACGCCCCTACAAAGATTAAGGCTAAGGAAAAACCTCCTGTGACGGAGAAGATGGGGTAAGCAAAGTGAGATATAGAGAAGAAGAAACAACAATATCAACTAAATGAACGAGATGGGTCCATGTCAAAGGCGAACGCAGTCACCAACGAACGTCCAGCAGGTTGGAGCTCCGCTGGACACAACGCTCCTTGCCCGGCAAGGAAGGCCTACATACCAGACAAACAGGAGCCTCAGCCACTGAACCCCTGGAGAGAAACACAACACCTTTCTTTCTGCTGAAGATAGTGGAGTAACCTCAAGCGTTCCTCTCTGCTGTCTGCTTCCGTAGGTTTGCCCATGATCTTCTTCACACTTCTAGTTGAGCGATGAGAGCCCAGCTTTTCCCTCTCCAAAGCTCGCACTTGGCGATCCAGACGGTCGCGCATCACCCAGCTTCGGGATGTCCAGCAGTTTGCAGGTTGCTGACCTCGTCCAGAGTCCGGATCACTCGGACTTCGTCTCGCCAGGCGAATTGGAGGAGGAAAGGGTGACCCCATTTGTACATGAAGCTGCAGAAAGACTGTGATGGGTTTGAGGGATCTGTGTCTCTGGAGAGTAATTGGGGATAGATCCTGAAACAGCCAAATCCGGAGGCCCTCGAATTCAATATCTTTCAAATTATATGCAGCCATCAGGGGAACAACCTTTACAACGCAACTTTTACAACGCACTACCTTTACAACGCACTACCTTTACAACGCATAATCCATTACAACGCATGACATTACAACGCATGACACTACAACGCATTTTTAAAAACTACCTTTACAACGCATTCCATTACAACGCATACTACCATTACAACGCATACCATTACAACGCATAATATTACACTACACTATCCAACACTTACCCTACTGGAGTTAGAATAGTAATTTTTAACCCTATACTATCCAACACTTACCCTACTGTTGCACCCCCTGGAGTTAGAATAGTAATTTTTACCCCTATACTATCCAACACTTACCCTACTGTTGCACCCCCTGGAGTTAGAATAGTAATTTTTACCCCGATACTATCCAACACTTACCCTACTGTTGCACCCCCTGGAGTTAGAATAGTAATTTTTACCCCTATTCTATCCAACACTTACCCTACTGTTGCACCCCCTGGAGTTAGAATAGTAATTTTTACCCCTATACTATCCAACACTTACCCTACTGTTGCACCCCCTGGAGTTAGAATAGTAATTTTTACCCCTATACTATCCAACACTTACCCTACTGATGCACCCCCTGGAGTTAGAATAGTAATTTTTACCCCTATACTATCCAACACTTACCCCACTGTTGCACCCCCTGGAGTTAGAATAGTAATTTTTACCCCTATACTATCCAACACTTACCCTACTGTTGCACCCCCTGGAGTTAGAATAGTAATTTTTACCCCTATACTATCCAACACTTACCCTACTGTTGCACCCCCTGGAGTTAGAAAAGTAACTTTTACCCCTATACTATCTAATACTTACCTTAAATGCAATTTAATATTATGCGTTGTAATGGTATGCGTTGTAAAGGTATTATGCGTTGTAATGGAAATGCGTTGTAAAGGTAGTTTTTAAAAATGCGTTGTAGTGTCATGCGTTGTAATGTTATGCGTTGTAATGGATTATGCGTTGTAAAAAATGCGTTGTAAGTGCATGCGTTGTAAAAGTGTGCGTTGTAACGTCATACATCCCAGCCATCATTATGGCCTTTTTCTGTCGGTAATAGTGGAGGCAAGTGAGTATGTCTTGTGGCTGGCCCGGTCCAGAAGTCGGCCATCCCGCGTGATGAGTACGGTCAAAGATGATATCCTGGCCCGACAGCGATGGAGCAACCTGCTTGAAGAGGCAGAACACAAAGTCCTCTAGGTTACCCGTGACGGCTTGTTGGGGCGCCGAGATCTGTTCTCCAAGTCTGCCAGCTGGATCTTTTTGTAGAGGTCTTGGTGAACATATCCTTTACCGACATGTCCTTCATAGTGGTCCGATGGGTCGACATGGCCGCTCACCGGTCAAAAGTATAATCTCTCATGGCCGTTGGTCGCTACAGCACTGGTCCCTTCCGCTGCTACCTTACAGCGCAGCCATGTGGCACATCCTCTTTAGAAACCGTGCTCTCTCACCTCAAGTTTGATGGGAGATCCCTAAGGTCACATCCAGAGCCAGGGACAGCAAACACGACTCTCAGGGACAGGACGGTGTTCTTCTCCCCAGACCGCAGAAGGCTGCTGTCGCAAGCCGTCGTCCCCTACGAGGCACTCCACCTACAGCAGCCGTAGCTCAGCACCCCAGCAATCACTTCTGTTGCCACCGCCGCTAACGCAGGGGCCTCCACTGGCTCATCAACAGGCCCAGAGAACAACAGGGTGCTGATCTGGGCTTCAGAAATTGAGGGGGGGCACCCCTCCAGTCATCCTGTGATAGACCTGGCGTTTGCCCGCATTCTCCACAACTCTCGCAGGACAACCCAGTCAGTGGTAGGGCCCACGTGTAGCTTCACAGGGACAGGACAGCCCGCTCCCTCTGGACAGCAGAAGGCTCGCAGTAGAGTGCCCTTGTCCCCTGCAGGCCTCTCCCTTAGCAATGGGAGACTCTAGGAGTCCCGGTTTTGGTCTCCGGTCGTCACAGCATTCACGGGGGGCCGGCCCGACCACCAGGTTTAGGGGCAGATGCTGCGGCGCCACATGTGGCCGCCTGGCAGGCAGCCCACCAGGTCTCCAGGCAGCCTGGGGGTCCACGAATCCAACCAATCGCCAGAGGCGGCCAAACTTATGGTGGGGGTTCACCTTGGACCTTCAGGCAGACGTGCCTCTGACGCCTCCCTGGCTTCTTGGCCTGCACAAACGGCGGAGCTATGATGGCTGCTGTCAACTCCACCGCCATGGTGGACACACCCCAAAAGAAACTTTTTATATGGATCTTACATGAAATAAACACATTTTGTCTGCAAAATGTCTTTAATAGACTCTCACACATTAAAAATAAATGAAAGAAAAACACAATTTACAACAATCTGTTTCAAAATTATTCAAGGTCATCAGGGCAAGACTCTATGCAGAACAAAGCGGTACAAAAGGGGGTGGTGATGGACGGAGCATCCGAACCAATCAAACACTCACACCCAGTCAACAGATCTGGGTTTGATCCATCACCGTTCTTTAGCCCACTCTGCCACCCCAGTTCAGACATGGCCATATGCAAATCAGTCTGACCCTGTGCCTCATGGGAACAGTCCAGCCCGAACTGCCAAGCCATGCCTTCCCTGGACCGTAAACAAGCTTCCTAGGACCGGTTTCTGGCATTTCAGCCGTCTTCAGCCAGGCTTGCTTGAATCCAGTGGCAAAGTGAGCAAGGGACTCACGTCTGAGCATACCCTGCCAACTTATGGCGAACAAAGCGGTACAAAAGGGGTTGGTGATGGACGGAGCATCCGAACCAATCAAACACTCACACCCAGTCAACAGATCTGGGTTTGATCCATCACCGTTCTTTTGCCCACTCTGCCACCCCAGTTCAGACATGGCCATATGCAAATCAGTCTGACCCTGTGCCTCATGGGAACAGTCCAGCCCGAACTGCCAAGCCATGCCTTCCCTGGACCGTAAACAAGCTTCCTAGGACCGGTTTCTGGCATTTCAGCGGTCTTCAGCCAGGCTTGCTTGAATCCAGTGGCAAAGTGAGCAAGGGACTCACGTCTGAGCATACCCTGCCAACTTATGGCGAACAAAGCGGTACAAAAGGGGGTGGTGATGGACGGAGCATCCGAACCAATCAAACACTCACACCCAGTCAACAGATCTGGGTTTGATCCATCACCGTTCTTTAGCCCACTCTGCCACCCCAGTTCAGACATGGCCATATGCAAATCAGTCTGACCCTGTGCCTCATGGGAACAGTCCAGCCCGAACTGCCAAGCCATGCCTTCCCTGGACCGTAAACAAGCTTCCTAGGACCGGTTTCTGGCATTTCAGCCGTCTTCAGCCAGGCTTGCTTGAATCCAGTGGCAAAGTGAGCAAGGGACTCACGTCTGAGCATACCCTGCCAACTTATGGCGAACAAAGCGATACAAAAGGGGGTGGTGATGGACGGAGCATCCGAACCAATCAAACACTCACACCCAGTCAACAGATCTGGGTTTGATCCATCACCGTTCTTTAGCCCACTCTGCCACCCCAGTTCAGACATGGCCATATGCAAATCAGTCTGACCCTGTGCCTCATGGGAACAGTCCAGCCCGAACTGCCAAGCCATGCCTTCCCTGGACCGTAAACAAGCTTCCTAGGACCGGTTTCTGGCATTTCAGCCGTCTTCAGCCAGGCTTGCTTGAATCCAGTGGCAAAGTGAGCAAGGGACTCACGTCTGAGCATACCCTGCCAACTTATGGCGAACAAAGCGGTACAAAAGGGGGTGGTGATGGACGGAGCATCCGAACCAATCAAACACTCACACCCAGTCAACAGATCTGGGTTTGATCCATCACCGTTCTTTAGCCCACTCTGCCACCCCAGTTCAGACATGGCCATATGCAAATCAGTCTGACCCTGTGCCTCATGGGAACAGTCCAGCCCGAACTGCCAAGCCATGCCTTCCCTGGACCGTAAACAAGCTTCCTAGGACCGGTTTCTGGCATTTCAGCCGTCTTCAGCCAGGCTTGCTTGAATCCAGTGGCAAAGTGAGCAAGGGACTCACGTCTGAGCATACCCTGCCAACTTATGGCGAACAAAGCGGTACAAAAGGGGGTGGTGATGGACGGAGCATCCGAACCAATCAAACACTCACACCCAGTCAACAGATCTGGGTTTGATCCATCACCGTTCTTTAGCCCACTCTGCCACCCCAGTTCAGACATGGCCATATGCAAATCAGTCTGACCCTGTGCCTCATGGGAACAGTCCAGCCCGAACTGCCAAGCCATGCCTTCCCTGGACCGTAAACAAGCTTCCTAGGACCGGTTTCTGGCATTTCAGCCGTCTTCAGCCAGGCTTGCTTGAATCCAGTGGCAAAGTGAGCAAGGGACTCACGTCTGAGCATACCCTGCCAACTTATGGCGAACAAAGCGGTACAAAAGGGGGTGGTGATGGACGGAGCATCCGAACCAATCAAACACTCACACCCAGTCAACAGATCTGATTTAACCCAGATCTCTTGACTGGGGGAGAATGTCTGCATTGTCAGCATTCCGTCCATCATTTGTTTGTTGTAATGCTTTTTGCCCTAAGTGGGATGGGTATTCCCAGACGTGGGACCCGTGCTCACTACGCCACTGGAGTCAAGCTATCCTGGCTGATGACGGCTGATAGCCAGAAACCGGTCCTAGGATGCTTGATTCCGGTACAGGGAAGACATGGCTTGGCAGTTCGGGCTGGACTGTTCCCATGAGGCACAGGGTCAAGACTGATTTGCATATGGCCATGTCTGAACTGGGGTGGCGTAGTGGGCAAAAGAACGATGGATTTAACCCAGATCTCTTGACTGGGGGAGAATGTCTGCATTGTCAGCATTCCGTCCATCATTTGTTTGTTGTAACGCTTTTTGCCCTAAGTGGGATGGGTATTCCCAGACGTGGGACCCGTGCTCACTACGCCACTGGAGTCAAGCTATCCTGGCTGATGACGGCTGATAGCCAGAAACCGGTCCTAGGATGCTTGATTCCGGTACAGGGAAGACATGGCTTGGCAGTTCGGGCTGGACTGTTCCCATGAGGCACAGGGTCAAGACTGATTTGCATATGGCCATGTCTGAACTGGGGTGGCGTAGTGGGCAAAAGAACGATGGATTTAACCCAGATCTCTTGACTGGGGGAGAATGTCTGCATTGTCAGCATTCCGTCCATCATTTGTTTGTTGTAACGCTTTTTGCCCTAAGTGGGATGGGTATTCCCAGACGTGGGACCCGTGCTCACTACGCCACTGGAGTCAAGCTATCCTGGCTGATGACGGCTGATAGCCAGAAACCGGTCCTAGGATGCTTGATTCCGGTACAGGGAAGACATGGCTTGGCAGTTCGGGCTGGACTGTTCCCATGAGGCACAGGGTCAAGACTGATTTGCATATGGCCATGTCTGAACTGGGGTGGCGTAGTGGGCAAAAGAACGATGGATTTAACCCAGATCTCTTGACTGGGGGAGAATGTCTGCATTGTCAGCATTCCGTCCATCATTTGTTTGTTGTAACGCTTTTTGCCCTAAGTGGGATGGGTATTCCCAGACGTGGGACCCGTGCTCACTACGCCACTGGAGTCAAGCTATCCTGGCTGATGACGGCTGATAGCCAGAAACCGGTCCTAGGATGCTTGATTCCGGTACAGGGAAGACATGGCTTGGCAGTTCGGGCTGGACTGTTCCCATGAGGCACAGGGTCAAGACTGATTTGCATATGGCCATGTCTGAACTGGGGTGGCGTAGTGGGCAAAAGAACGATGGATTTAACCCAGATTTCTTGACTGGGGGAGAATGTCTGCATTGTCAGCATTCCGTCCATCATTTGTTTGTTGTAACGCTTTTTGCCCTAAGTGGGATGGGTATTCCCAGACGTGGGACCCGTGCTCACTACGCCACTGGAGTCAAGCTATCCTGGCTGATGACGGTTGATAGCCAGAAACCGGTCCTAGGATGCTTGATTCCGGTACAGGGAAGACATGGCTTGGCAGTTCGGGCTGGACTGTTCCCATGAGGCACAGGGTCAAGACTGATTTGCATATGGCCATGTCTGAACTGGGGTGGCGTAGTGGGCAAAAGAACGATGGATTTAACCCAGATCTCTTGACTGGGGGAGAATGTCTGCATTGTCAGCATTCCGTCCATCATTTGTTTGTTGTAACGCTTTTTGCCCTAAGTGGGATGGGTATTCCCAGACGTGGGACCCGTGCTCACTACGCCACTGGAGTCAAGCTATCCTGGCTGATGACGGCTGATAGCCAGAAACCGGTCCTAGGATGCTTGATTCCGGTACAGGGAAGACATGGCTTGGCAGTTCGGGCTGGACTGTTCCCATGAGGCACAGGGTCAAGACTGATTTGCATATGGCCATGTCTGAACTGGGGTGGCGTAGTGGGCAAAAGAACGATGGATTTAACCCAGATCTCTTGACTGGGGGAGAATGTCTGCATTGTCAGCATTCCGTCCATCATTTGTTTGTTGTAACGCTATGCAGAACAAAGCTGGCTCTATCAGGGGGCCCCCTGAATGGTTGGGGCCCTGGGCCAGAGCCCACTTTGCCCATGCCTTAAAACGTCTCTGCTGACTGATGATGGGTGATACCCCGAAACCGGTCCCAGGATGCTTGTTTCAGATCCAAGGAGGACTTGGCTTGGAAGTTCAGGCTGGACTGTTCCCTTTGGGAGCAGGGTAAAGACTGATTTGAATATGTCTGGGTCCAAACTTGTATGTCATGGCTAGCAAAACATGCTTGTTTTAACCCAGATCTGTGACTGGGTGTGGATGGTTGATTTGTTCAGCATTCCATCCATCATCTGTTCATTTTGCAAATTTGCTTTTGTTACCCTAAGTGGCAAGGAATGCCCAAATCTGGGACCCGCACAATGCCACCGGATTCAAGCTGCTAGCCTGGCTGATGAAGTAGCTGATGAAGTGTGATACTCTAACACCGGACCCAGGATTCTTGTTTCTGGTCCAGGGAGGACCTGGCTTGGCAGTTTGGGCTGGACTGTTCCCATGAGGAGCAGGGTCAAGACTTGCATAGGGGGCGTGGCCAACAACATGGCCTCTTAGGACGTGCTTTCGCTAAGCTCCGGCTGAAAGCTCCATCCGTGCATCGATCCGGCAGTCCGCAGACTTGGACAATCATCCTGCTTGCTACTACTGAGGCGTAAACACCCCGGCGACATGGCGGATGGAACTCGGGAGGAAGATCGGCCTCTGATCCGCCGTTGTAGCCTCTGGACTTCTCTGCCGATGTCTTGGAAAATGGCGCCCGCCCGTTGCTGAATCGCCTTGCCGGACCTAGCAGGGCTGCGGCGCATCCTGGGGATATCAGCATTCACGACCGGACATTCGGCAGGACTGTCGGCCTCCACCTACCTGAAACGGGTCGGGGGGCCCATAGCTGTTCTCCACGACTGGTGTGTGGCAGCGACTGATCAGACCCTGCGGTGCTGCGGAGTGCCCCTGGGTGCCGATATTCCTGCTGCCGGCTCCGGGACACGCAAGGTGCCTGAGGAGAAGTGTGCCGGTAAGCGGTTGAGAGGACTGATTGCCCCTGCACTGGATTGAGGCCACGAGTAGAGGCTGGGGGATGCTGCATCGCCTGGAGGATCTGTTCGTGAGCGGCGGGGGACGGGGATGCTGCACCGACTGGCCCTACGAGTCTGCATGCCTAGGGGCCCTGGGCTGTTGAGGCGGCAGTAGAGGCATTCCCAATGCCCTCGCCTCCCACCTGGGAGGGTGCCCCACAACTAAGGTGGCCGGGTGAACCAGTGTGCAGGAATTCTAGGCCTGGACATTCCACCAGTGAGGCCCGGCGAGGCCTTGGAGCCGGTGTGGGCCTGCTGGCGGCCGCCACCTCCCCGCGCTGGCTGATGGGCTGGGGACTGGAGCGCTTTGGATCTGAAGGTGATGCTTGGGCGGTAATAGCTGCAGCAGTGATTTTCTTGTGATCTGTGGCTGTCCCCGCCTCTTTCTACACTGCTGTGGGGCCAGATCCTGGACGTTTGGTTACTCCACTCCCTGGCAGCCCGGGGGCCTACAGTACTGAGGAGTGAGGCTGTGTCACCATCACTGTAGGATCCGGTGAGGCCTTGGGACCGACGTGGGCCTGCAGGTGGTCGCTTCCCTGCGCTGGATTAGCAGTGGGGGGCCGAGGTGCTCTGGACTGGACTGTGGTGCCCAGCTGCCCTACGGTTAGGGGTGGACGGTGGTGGACCTTCGGCTGGACCTTACCATCTTTGATCGTGCCGCGTCCTCTGTTCCCCTGGTTGGGGTGGGTTCAGGTGCCCCCCCCCGGCCCTCATCATCGTTTTGGAGGCCCTGTTGCCCTGCATGTCCTTGGGAGGCCTGCACTGCCCGGACTGGGCTGGGACTGAGTGACGCCGGACAGGCGCGACGCCCTGAGCCACGGGATTCGCGGAGGGTTAGGGATACCCCCGCTGCCAGACCTGCACTCTCCATTGCCCTCTTTGGGGCCCAGTGCGGCGCTCCCGGTCATGAGTAAAGACAAAGATCCGAAACCACCGCATGAAGGGAAAATGGATCGCTACACTAAAGTAATCACCCCCCAGAGGAATGCCCGGCTAGTCGTATGGACATGGACATTCTTCTTCAGGCGATTCAATCCTCCAGGCTGACATTGGAAGGGAAAATAGGAGAAGTGGGCACGGAGGTGACGCTCCTGAGGCAGGATCTGCAAAATCTGGTAGCCAGGGTCACGGAATCAGAAACCAGACTAGGGGAGGCAGAGGACTCGCTCCAGGATCTCCGCAAGGGGATGGTGGATCTTCTGGCCTCGAACAAAGACCTCCAGTGGCACGTAGATGACGCAGAAAACAGGGCACGATGCAACAATCTGCGCATTGTTGGATTTAGGGAAGGCATTGAAGGGACAAGTACACCTGACTTCCTTTACGCTTGGCTCCAGAGCACCTTCCCGACAGATACATTCTCTGCAGGTTTTGTCAAAGAAAGGGAGCACAGGGCACTGATGGCGCGGCCTCCTCCAGGTGCGCAACCGTGCCCCATTATAGCCCGCTTCCTGAACTTCCTAGACAGGGACATGATCCTTCGAGAGTCGAGGAAACTTGGGGAAGTTCGACATGAGAACACCCGTATCATGATTTTCCCTGATTACAGCAGAGAAGTGCAAAAGCAAAGGGGCACCTATGATTCCGTGAAGGCGAAACTCAGGGACCAAAACATTGAATATATGCTTCTGTTCCCCCGTGAACTTGAAGGTACTATTCATGGGTAAGACCCATTTCTTTCAAAAGCCAGAGGAAGCCTGGCAATGGCTTGAGGGGCGCCTTGGACTAAAGCAGCTAGAAGCACCACGGCGCACTAGCCAGTCATCGGCGGGGAAAGGCCCTAAACTTCCTGGATTCAGAGGACGCTAAGGTCCTGGGGAAGCCGGAGAGACCGTTTGCAAGGGGTGACACCATACATAACAACAAAAGGCACCGGACGAATTAGATGGCGAAGTGGACACTCGCTGGACTCTAACCTGCTGACAGGTTCGTACACTGCCCGCCTTCCTGGCCGCCGTGAGCCCTGCACCGAGACGGACACTAGAGACAGCACGTCTGGAGAAGAGGGAGACAATGATCCCTCGCAACACCCTCTATTGGCGCAAATAGTGGCAATGGAGCAAGATGTGGCACCAGAAACTCTTGCATCGCAAGCAGAAGCCCCTGATTCGAACTCCTGAATACGAGCCTCAGAGACTTGCCGTGGGACCAGATTATACTGACGGAGTCTGATGTTGGACGCCTCCCCCACCGTACCATCTATCTGACCTGCTAAGTGGCTGAAGGACGCCATGCCACCGCAGTGGTTAGGCCGGAAGAGGCCAGAGACTTGGACATCGGACTATCTCCTTTCCTCTTCCTTTACCTTTCCCGTCCTTCTTCTGTCTCCCCCTCTCCCCTCTATCAAACCACCTCCCCTCAGCCTTTGGCTCTGTCCCTTCCTTTTTTTCAGTTCGTTTTTCCCCCTTGGGGTCATTGGTGGTTCTGCAAGAGTCTAAAGTTGTAGCGTAGTTTAGGGGCTGGGGTGGGCGACAGACCTCTACCACCCTTGTGCACAACCCCGGTTGCAGGACTCTGGCTGGGGATGTGGAAATGGGGTGGGGTAGGTGTTTGGGCATGTCATTCATTTGAATTGTTGTGGTTGTTTATTATGTTTTTCTTGAGGTACAGTCATAGACCACGCAACACATACAGCACCACAAACCAAATCCGTAGTACAGGTCGTCCTACTACCACATATGCATACATGCTCCATCAACACATTACTGTATTTGATGGCAGGTCCGGAAGATAGCCCCTTCACGACCCTAACCTGGAATGTCAACGGCCTTGGGGACAAGATTAAGAGAGGGTTGGTGTCGTCCTTTATCAAACGCACCCATCCGGATGTGGTGCTGTTGCAGGAAACACACCTTAAAGGCACGAAATGTGGGTTTCTGGCACGAGGGGCGTACACCGTCCTGGCACACGCGGGTTACACCTCTGGCTCTAGAGGAGTCACCATTCTGATTAAGAAATCTTCCCCCTTCAGAGTACAATGTATGTGCTTAGACCGCCAGAGCACCTTTGTGGGAGTAACAGGGTCATGGGGTAGAAGGAATGTTTTCATTCTATTGGTTTATGCCCTGCCGAAACTGCAGACCAGGACGCTGAATAAGGCGATGGATATATTGTTTTAGTCACCGGGCTCAACACACATAACCCGAGGGAACTTTAACGATGTGATACACACCCCCACAGACCATTTAAGGGAGCATGTTCAGCCATCCCCTGTTACACAATTGGCGCGTCTTGCAGACACAGTGGGTCTGGTGGACGTGTGGCGCCACCTGCACCCGTGGGAACAACAGTACTCATATTATTCCGGGGCTCATAGGGTTTACTCGAGACTGGACTATGTATTTCTCCCAAGCTGTGCAATACGAGACACACATGAGGCGGAATACATGGCTAGGGGTCTGTCTGACCATTTGCCGATCTTCGTACGAGTGGGGGACACGGCCAGGACTGGGAGTGGGACCTGGAGATTGTCAACATGGGACCTACAGACCAAGGAGGTGCTCCAGGGCTTCCGAGCTGATACTAAAGTCTTCTTTGCTGAAAATGTGGGTTCGGTACAGTTGGTGCTGGTGCTCTGGGAAGCGTATAAAACAGTCCTCAGAGATCGGGCACAAAACCGGATAGCCTGGGAAAAGAGGAAGGCTCAGGAAGAACTCACCACACTAGAGGTACAGATCCTCACACTGGAACAATGGAGCATGGGGCAGAAAGACTCCCAGGTCCAACGGCAGCTAACGGATGTGCAGCATCAATATAGAGCTTTGGCTCAGGAGGCCAAGGCGCAGGCCATGGCAACCCTGCATAGGCTGTATGATGTGGGGCACAAGTCGGGCAGGCTCTTGGCATGGCTTAGTCATAGAGGGGTGGAGGCCCGATGGGTAGTGAGTATTACAGCAAGGCACTTACCATCCAAGAGGCACGGGTCTCCAGGTTCGGAACCTGACCAATATGTTATTGGGAGGAACACAGACCTAAGGAGGTAATACAAGTTATGTATGAAAGCCCTCACTCACCAACCTGGTTGGTGACATGCTTCATCATCGGGCTCCACTGGGTATGGCCGAATGCCATCCCAGTGTGCTGCAACGCCAGGTTACTGCGGAGCGGGGTTTTGTGAGGTGACAGTGAATTTAAAATTCCCAATTAAGTCAAAAAGATTATTTAATAATTTTGCTAATTGGAAAAAATTAAAAGGGAGTGAGGGTCAAAAAAAAACCAGACCGGGTTCACTCCATGGCAGTCAACATGTTTCTGCCTTCATGTGTGTTCAACAGGCTTTCATCAGGAACAGAGTGGAAGTGTGGGAGCCCCGGTGGTATGAACGCGCTAAGGTTCACCCTACCGTGGGCTGCTGTGTGAAAAAAATATATATACACAGTGCAAAATCCGCCAAGTAATATCGTGGTGGAGAGAATCGAGTTTATTCTATAATAAGAAAAGACATACAAACACAAGACAAAACATAAAAGAATTGTAAATGTGCGTGGTCAGTTCGTTATAAAGCGCCACAGCTACAGGCTCGAACATAGTGCATGGATGGGGCTGTGCCAGTAATAAGTACCTCAGGTGCAAAAGTTGTGCTGACCGTGCACCTAGGATTAGCCAGATACTGGTGTCAGGGAAGTAAAACAGGACTTCACCTGAATAGCGTGACTAGTACTGTATATCGAAACATACGTGGAGTCTAGATGCTACTTGAGAATCTAAAACAAATGTGGTCCGGGAAGTAATTAAGCGTGGCCCGTGTGTCATTCCTGGGAAACAGAAATGCAGGAGGGTAGAGAAAGATTCTTACTGTGAGGCAAGACCGTTCGTCGCCTCAGGGATCCCGGGGTGGGGGTGGGAGCAATATGGCACACCCTGGAGAGGGAAAGAAAGGAGAAACGGCCACGAGCGGCTGGGTAACACGCACGCTGACCGTAATGAGCTGAAAACAACACAATAAAGAGGAGGGGGGCGGGAAGTTCACTTACGCCCTCGCTGCTCGGCACCCGTTAGGAAGCTGCAATGCCTCAAGCCACCGGGTCCAGGAAGTGAGGAGACCTGAAGCGGGGCACATATAAAAGAAAAGAAAACCTCGATGGGTAGGGAGAGAAAAGTAAGCCCATCAGTGACAGGGCGAAACATCCAAAGCTGTACTGTGATTGGCTGGGCCCCAGCCAATGGGATGTGTGGAAAGAGAAAGTTAACCAGGGAGGCTCGACCGCTGGTTCCTTGAAAAAAGTCTTCAACGAAAACTTTATTCGGTGTTGGGAGAACGAACGTGGTACTCACAAGCGTCACTAGGAACGTGAACCTGGGTGGAGGGAAACTAGTTGCAGAGAAAGGGAACACAGACGGGAAAGCAGTGGAACATGAGCTAAGTGCTCCAATGTAAGTGAAATGTCAATGGCAATGCGGGAGACAGAGTGTGCAGGTCTCGCTGCATGCAATGTAGGAAACCTCAAAATGCAAGGCTCAGCTGATCGGGTGAAGGGGTCCAACACAAATAAGGACATAGAAGGACTATGTACTCGGTGGATATGTTGTGGAACCACAACAAGTGACCGTATAAGGGCAAGCCAAATTCAGAAAAAAGCCTATGCGGACTATAGATACACTATAAGTGATGCAATCATGAGTAAATGCTTATAGTATGTTGACCCAGGGTATATTATCATTGAGACCCACGAGGTTGGTGCCCAGACGGTAAACCCATCTTTGTTCCTTCTCGAAAAGGATTTTTTGAGTGTTTCTGTGTGTTGTGATCTCCTCAATTATCGTCCAGTTTAGGTCATTAGTGGTATGGTTGACAGACAGGAAATGTTCACTTAGTTTGGTAGTGACTCGTTTACACCTAATATTAGGTGTAAACGAGTCACTACCAAACTGGGTCAACATACTATAAGCATTCCTACATTGCATGCAGCGAGACCTGCACACTCTGTCTCCCGCATTGCCATTGACATGTCTCTTACATTGGAGCACTTAGCTCATGTTCCACTGCTTTCCCGTCTGTGTTCCCTTTCTCTGCAACTAGTTTCCCTCCACCCAGGTTCACGTTCCTAGTGACGCTTGTGAGTACCACGTTCGTTCTCCCAACACCGAATAAAGTTTTCGTTGAAGACTTTTTTCAAGGAACCAGCGGTCGAGCCTCCCTGGTTAACTTTCTCTTTCCACACATCCCATTGGCTGGGGCCCAGCCAATCACAGTACAGCTTTGGATGTTTTGCCCTGTCACTGATGGGCTTCCTTTTCTCTCCCTACCCATCGAGGTTTTCTTTTCTTTTATATGTGCCCCGCTTCAGGTCTCCTCACTTCCTGGACCCGGTGGCTTGAGGCATTGCAGGTTCCTAACGGGTGCCGAGCAGCGAGGGCGTAAGTGAACTTCTCGCCCCCCTCCTCTTTATTGTGTTGTTTTCAGCTCATTACGGTCAGCGTGCGTGTTACCCAGCCGCTCGTGGCCGTTTCTCCTTTCTTTCCCTCTCCAGGGTGTGCCATATTTCTCCCACCCCCACCCCGGGATCCCTGAGGCGACGAACGGTCTTGCCTCACAGTCAGAATCTTTCTCTACCCTCCTGCATTTCTGTTACCCAGGAATGACACACGGGCCACGCTTAATTACTTCCCGGACCACATTTGTTTTAGATTCTCACGTAGCATCTAGACTCCACGTATGTTTCGATATACAGTACTAGTCACGCTATTCAGGTGAAGTCCTGTTTTACTTCCCTAACACCAGTATCTGGCTAATCCTAGGTGCACGGTCAGCACAACTTTTGCACCTGAGGTACTTATTACTGGCACAGCCCCATCCATGCACTATGTTCGAGCCTGTAGCTGTGGCGCTTTATAACGAACTGACCACGCACATTTACAATTCTTTTATGTTTTGTCTTGTGTTTGTATGTCTTTTCTTATTATAGAATAAACTCGTTTCTCTCCACCACGATATTACTTGGCGGATTTTGCACTGTGTATATATATTTTTTTCACACAGCAGCCCACGGTAGGGTGAACCTTAGCGCGTTCATACCACCGGGGCTCCCACACTTCCACTCTGGTCCTGATGAAAGCCTGTTGAACACACATGAAGGCAGAAACATGTTGACCGCCATGGAGTGAACCCGGTCTGTTATTTTTTTGACCCTCACTCCCTTTTAATTTTTTCCAATTAGCAAAATTATTAAATAATCTTTTTGACTTAATTGGGAATTTTAAATTCACTGTCACCTCACAAAACCCCGCTCCGCAGTAACCTGGCGTTGCAGCACACTGGGATGGCATTCGGCCATACCCAGTGGAGCCCGATGATGAAGCATGTCACCAACCAGGTTGGTGAGTGAGGGCTTTCATACATAACTTGTATTACCTCCTTAGGTCTGTGTTCCTCCCAATAACATATTGGTCAGGTTCCGAACCTGGAGACCCGTGCCTCTTGGATGGTAAGTGCCTTGTTGACACTACACTGACTTCGTTGGTTTGTAGCCTTTCCCTTGAGGGGACTAGTCGTGTTATTACCCTTCCTCTTCTGTTGTTGATTTATATAGTGAGTATTACAGACACTCAGGGGATCACACAGACGCGGGATAAGCAGATAGTGCAGACTTTTGCATCCCACTATCAGGCCAGGCCCCGGAGTACACCCTCGGCTATTGCGGAGTATTTGGCAGAGATTCACACGCCATTACTGGATGAGACTGACAGGGAAGGGCTAGACTCGGACATCACTTTTGACAAAATAACATTTTGGCTATAGCCAGATTCCCCCCTGGGAAGTCCCCGGGTCCCAAAGGCCTGCCTGCGGAACTTTATAAGAAGTGCATAGATTTCTTTAGCCCCCACCTACTGAATCTTTTTCAGGATGCATCTCAAGAGAAGACCCTGCCCTTTGACCTGCGCATGGCCACGATCATCCCTATTCATAAGCAGGGAAAGCCCCCTAATGACTGTACGTCATATCGCCCAATATCCCTTCTTAATATAGAGGTGAAAATACTGGCTACGATCCTCGCCATGAGGCTCCGTCAGGTGATCACAACATTAGTACATCAAGATCAGACGGGTTTCCTGCCTGGCCGGGCGACTCGCCTGAATCTGCGTAGAACCCATAATTGGCAAATGGAAGTCCAGGATCGAGAGACCCCATACCTACTCCTGTAATTAGACGCGGAAAAGGCATTTGATGCGGTCCACTGGCCCTTCTTGGAGGCCACCCTGGCCAAATTCGGTATCTGCCCCAATTTCCAGAAATGGGTAGGACTCCTGTACAGGGACCCCCGAGCGGAGGTTAGCGTCAATGGTCAGACTTCTGATGACTTCCCTATCAGATGAGGTACCCGTCTGGGCTGCCCTCTTTCCCCACTGCTCTTCACTCTCACAATCAAAATGGTAGCTTGTGCGATTCAACAGTGCCCGGATATTCGGGGGTTCCGCGTTAAACCGGGGGACACGTGGGTGGAAAAGATTTCGGTATATGCGGACGATATCCTTCTGTATGTTACGCACCCAGACACCACGATCCCCACCCTGTTTCCACCATGGATGTTTATGGGACCCACTCGGGGTACACCATCAACTGGCATAAGTCCGTCATATTTAGCCCGGGTACCCTGTCCATCTGGCCTGCCCTCCCTGGTGCTTTCCTGATAGCTTATTATGGTTTACATACTTAGGGATTTACCTCACTACAGATAAGAACCTCCACTTCCAGAGAAACATCAAACGAGTACTCACCAACTTTGCAGAAGACGCAAAGAGATGGAAATCTCTCCCTCTCACTATTCTAGGTCAGGCTGCCATGTTCAAAATGATCACTCTGCCTCGCTTCCTATATGCACTACAAAATGCGTATTTCCCCCTGTCGAGACTAACTTTCCGAGTGACTGAAGTGGAATTGTGCTCCCTCCTATGGCTGGAGAAACAACCAAGGATTGCTATGACCACGCTACAAATCAATCAATATAATGGGGGCATCTTGCTGCCAGACATAGAGGCCTACTATTGGGCTTAACACCTAACCCCAGTGAATGACTGGATACACGCCACGTCAGACCATCCCACCTACAAACTGAAGAGGGAAACCATGGCGGGACGCACCTGCTTGCATTATCTCTACGGGAGACGGGGTAAAGGGAGTCTTCTCCCAGCTACCCAAGCCACGATATCAGTATGGGAGAGAGCAACAAAAGCACTGGGATGGGATCGCAAACCCTCTAAACCAACTATGTTGGCCCTGGTGTTAACGAAAAAACACTAAACTTTAAATAATAATGCACCAGACAGGCTGGGTCAGCTGGGGGAGACCTGGGAACAGAACGTAGGCGTCCTTGAAAACATAGATTGGGAAGCAGCGTTGATGCACCACAGGGAGGTGGCTATTAAGTCTCGTCTCCGCCTCATCGAATATAAAATACTCCACAGAGTCTCCTATGATAGGGCCAGACTTTTCCGAATGGGCCGAGCCAGAGACCCTAGTTGTCAGAGATGTTGCTATGAGAGTGGGATTTTGATCACATCATTTGGGACTGCACTGAGATACAGGCCTACTAGGGGCAGGTATTGGGGGAACTGAGCAAGGTCCTAGAATCACCTATCCCCTTGGACCCTAAATTTATACTTTCGACTTGAGCAGACCGCACCTTATTTTTACTATGTTGGCCCTGGTGTTAGCGAAAAGAGACGTAGCACGAACCTGGGGGGCTGCAGCCGCTCCCCTGCTCCGTGACTGGAAAGCAGGGATGGATATGTACATGGGGCAGAAAGGGTCACCTATAAGGCGAGGGGTTGCCCGAAGAAAGTCCGCAGGGTGTGGGGCAAATGGAGGGTGTATTATGGCCTAGATGGGGGGTTGGGAACTGGTTATTAGGCCTTTTGAGGAGCCTTTCCTTCCATTCTGTACATCAGCTTCGGCCCCCTAGCCTTCAAACATCCCAGGCGAGGAGGGGCCTGGTTATACGACAATGGGGATATGTGAACGGGCAGAACTGGATTCTTCCAGATGTAAGGGATTATGATGCTGGATTGTATGATGCAAGACCGAAATATGTATGTCACTGCAGGACTGTAATTGATCTTTTGTTGAATTCTTTTGTTTTCTGTAATTGGCAAAATGCGAATAAAAACATTAAAATAAAAAATAAAAGACTGATTTGCATATGGTTGGGTACCAATCGAAATGGTACGGAGAGCAAACAAATGATGGATTTAACCCAGATCTGTGACTTAGCGGCTAAAATTTCAACTCTCAAGAAGGTTGTTTAGATCAAAATAGTTTCTTTTGAATATAATTGCAGGGTTAATTATTCTAACAGTCCAAATGTATAATATTTCGTTTAGTCATAATAATTGTGAGGATTTGGGTGTATTATATGGTATGGCTGTGAGTCCTTACCATGGAATACACTCACACAAACTGTCTTGGTCCAGTCAGGCTCATTTGTCCAACCTTAAGCTCAACTGTGGTAATGTGAGCATTGGCTCAGAATGCCCAGACATTGGAATGTGTGATGAGGTCATGAGGGCACTGCATTCCGATTGTAAGCACTGCATTCCGATTGTAAGCAGTTGGTCCAGGGCCCCTTCATGGTGAGACTTATCCTCTCCATTAAACATCCTCACACCTTCACAGACTGCTTGGAGTCATCTTTATCAAATCAACCCTGGCGAACTATGGCTTTGAGCAGCAAGGCTAGAACAAATTAACTAGTGTATAGCATTTAACAGTACCAAACAACAAAATAAAAAATCCGCACAACATGAAAGAAATATTACACCAATGTATAAAGATAGATTATATTTTTATGGATTTTTAGAGTCCAAGATTAGCAAAATCCACCTTAGGGTTCCAGAAATTCAGATTTGTAAAGAACACGTAATCGTTAATTCTACAGCAAACATGCACTGGTAACTGTAAACTTTGTAAACGTTTGACATTTTTTAAAAGTTAGTTCGGCTACACCAGACCACATCCAACATGGAGAAGGTCTGGGGGGCAATGGGGTAGATTTGGATGGTTACCTGGCCATCAGAGTATTTTCCATTCTAGTTTCAAACTTTAAAGCATGACAGCTGTAGACTTCAATGGAATGGTCTTGATGCTACTGATGAAGGAGATGAAGATGCTCAAAGATGCTCGGGGTGCTCTGTGGTCGATGGGGGGGGGCCTTTGAGGGTATTCGCTGATCCACGGGACAGGTGGGGTGACTATGGACACAGAGGCTGGGGTCACTTGAAGTCCTCTTTGAGACTTTAGAAGGCCAGAAACACCTGGGCTACTAACCTCTATCCCCTGCCCTCCCCCAGTGATATCCTTTAGTGGGGGCTGGTGTCCCTCTTGGGCAACCAATATGGACTCGAACAGCACTCCCAAGTCTGGCTGACTCATGTGCAACTTATGAGCTTTGCAGATTGGCCTCTTTGGGTGTCCAGAGGCAGTCAGTAGAGATTCTTCCGTAGTGACTACCAGCTTGCCAATGTGTGCTAATTCGGCTGTACTGACCCTGGTGTGGGCTCCAGAGGGTCGGTCCATTGTTCCTTTGATTCACTCCTTTGGTCTGGGGCATGATTTTTTCCTGAGCCAGGAGCCACAGGCACAGTCCTCTCATTGCTAACCCAAGGTGCAGCAGGTGCAATCCAGCAGACGGTGCAGCCTCACTTTGTGCAGTCCAGGGGTCCGCAGGGAAGTACTTCTTCGGTCCTTATTCCAGTTCCAATGTGCTCCAAGGGTCAGGGTGCCAGGGATGCTATATTTATTCCCAGAAAGTGCCCTGGGAGATGATGGGGTCACTAACCAATGATCTACCAGGTCCTCTCCATCTTGGTGATAACTTTACAGCTGTGTGTGGAAACTGGTAATCCTAGAGAATACAAATCTGCCCACTCTAAAAATGTTGGGACCCTTCCTCGGATGTTCGGTGCTTGGTAACCTACCTTAGCGGAATAGCTACTTGTGGTAAAACCGGTTTGGGCAAGGGTCAGGTTTAATGTGACGATTAACTTGAAACCTTACAGTTCCCACCTAGGTAGTCCCATTCAGAAGTTAGCCGGGTTGAGGGGTCAGCTGGTAACCCTGTGTTAGTTAATGGGGCTCATAGCCCTTCCACAGCAAAATGACAATTTAGAAGTGTTGCTGTTACTACATATATAAAAAAACATGTCCTACATAATGATATCAGGTCCCTGACTTAGGACTCAATAAGCCTTCCTTAGGGTAGACATACATATATTGCTAAGGGAAATGGGGGCATTGCCATTAGTTTAAATGGCAAAGTTGAGCTAGCAGTGTTACCACTGCCCTTCCAGTCTGCAGTGGCAATCTGGGGGCGATGTTGTTCATTGTCACACGCAGACTGGCACAAGCAGTGCTGCAGGCCTGGGTGGACACTCTGCCTTATATGCCCTGAGTACTCAGAATACCTAGGGACTTATAAGTAAGTCAGTCCTTGCCAACTGGGGATTTTCAACTTGACATGCAGTTTGTAATGGCTCAGAGGACTGGCACTAAGGTCTGATTAGCAGGCCTTAGTGCACTCTCAGAGTCGATTAACCAGTAGCATTAATCTAAAAATGTGGGGGTAAACATGCAAAAGGAGGCAATTTCTTACAATAATACACATCCAGTCAAGAATATTATTAACAATATATTATCTTTATATCAGTGCTTAGAGACCACTTTGCAGTAGTATACACCTTGTAAATCATTTACTCACTCTCCTTGCTATGTCACATAGAATCTGTAAGAACTTGGCTTAATGCGTGAGGAAGGTGTGAGCCCCACTCAGACACCTACCGCAATTATTGTCAGAGTGAACCACAAAAGTCACTAAATTAACCTGTGGTTAGCTCTGTGGTAGCTTGGCACAAAGCGTGAGGCTTAACTTAGAGACAATGTATACAGTATTTATGCAGCACATAAACAGTAATAAAGAAAAAACACCACACAAGAAAAATCCCAAGTCAATTTAGAAAAATAGAGTCAGGTTTAATACATAAAATAATACCTGAACTACAAGACACCAATCAGTAGAACTGGAGATCTGCAAATTTAAAGCTTGTAGGGAAAATAGCACCTAATAGCACAAAGTGCTCTCATGGCTACATGGTGGCTACATGGTGACTAGAATGTCACAGGTTCAGGTCCACTGTAGTGGAGCACGTGTTGGATATAGGGACCATGTTACCCATACTGTAAGGTTTCCTTCAAAGTCAGGCGCAAAGAGATCCCTGCACGGTGGAGGAGACCGCGATGAGAAGGCTGAGTGTTGCGTTCGGTTGCCATTCTAGCATGACAAGCAGATCATGTGTTGTGGATGGTTATACTGCAGCGCAGATAGCTGGTCAGGTGTCGCGATCAGTCGCTGTTGCTACACATTGGTGGGCGTTGCAAGCTTTCATTGCTGTAGCGTGAAGAGTAGGTTTCACATTGCCAGTCACCGCGTACTGTCGCAGGTTTCACTGAAGCCACATGTTGCCGAGGGCGGCAGAGTCCTGGTAAGAGCAGACACATTCATGCTCGCGAGGAGCCAAAACCTTAGGATTTTTACCTCTTCTTCAGGAGGAGTACACTCTGATGCCAGGATCTTTGGAGGCACCTCCTGGGGATTAGGGACTCACTCCAGCAGAGGCTAACATGGCTCAGGCATGCCCAGTTGCAGGTCCAGCCAGACATAGATGCAGCAGGTCAGCTGGGCGGTTGCAGGGAGGCCACTGAAGCTTGTTGTGTTCCTGTAGCTCACATATGAGGTCAGCCAAATTACCCTTTGCATCACTCTGGTTAGCCTGGAATGAAGGCAAGAAGGTCCAATCTTTCTACTCAGACAGGAAGGCAGTCCTTCAAGCAGAAGGGCAGTCCTCTGGCAGCAGGGCAATCCTTGTTCGGTAACTTCCACAGGTCCAGGATTGTTCTGAAGAATGCTTCTGGATGTACAATATTTATACCTGGTGCTAGGCTTGTTGTAGGGGGGCCTCACTGTCCTACCCAAGAATCTGGTTCTGGACAGTTCTTCCCCTTCCCCTGTCAAGGCTCCAAACTAACTGGGGGTGTCAAAAAGCAGGACAGACCTAGTGTCTTTTTCCTTTGTGTGCAGGACAGAAGACCCTTTGAAATGTAAGTGGGGCTGGGTACATCCACTCCCCAGTCATCCTGCAAGGATAGGCCATCCTGTCCACACCTTCAGCCCTATTTGTGTCACTGCCAGGGACTAATTTACAGACTCCAGTAGAAGAGCCATTCAGAGACATGTGACCAGGAAACTCGCAGCAAGCACAAATGTTTGGGACAAGAAAAGGCCAACTTTCGAAAACTAGCATTTTCCTAATTCAAACTTAAAATCCGACTTTACAAATAAAGAGTATTTTAACCCCTTCGCCGCGGCAGGACTTCCGCCGCGGCGCTGGGGGGGGGTTTGGGGGCAGCGCGGTGGCGCTGTGCTCGTGACGGAACCACTCCGTCACGAGCCATGGTTGAGCTGTGCTCATGACGGAGTGGATCCGTCACGTCTCCGCCCACTGCGCTAATCGCCCGCACTGGCGGGGAATTAGCGCCACGTGGGCGGAGCGGCTGCCAACGGCCACAGCATGACGGAATCACTCCGTCATGAGCACAGCGCAACCGTGGCTCATGACGGAGTGGTTCCGTCATGAGCGGGGAAGGGGTTAAATGACAATTCATCTGAATGTAAACAGCATATCTCTATCTGCTCCGAGTTCAAAGGTAGTTCTTACTAAATGTACTAAGGAAACTCCCTGGGAGAGATAGGCCCTACAACAGTGGAAAACAATTTTTGACGTTTTTTTCTGCCAGAACATGTAGGACTTAAGTACACATTTTTTACTTTTTAAATGCAATGCACCATGTCCTATGAGCCTATAGGGCCTACCTTAGGGATGACTCATGAATATTAAAAAGGAAGGTTTAAAACTGCACTACAGGCTGCAGTGGCAGGCCTTAGGCATATTGTGAAAAGGCTGCTTTAGTTGGTGACACAATGAGTGCTATAGGCCCACTAGTAGCATTTAATTTAAGGCCCTGTGTAAATGAAGTATCACTTCACTAGGGACTTACAAGTATATGAAATCGGCAATTGGGTGTAAGCCAATTCACCTTGTTTAAAAGAGAGAGCATAAGCACCGTAGTACTGGTTAGCAGTAGTAAAGTTCACAGAGTCATCTATACAATCAATAAAGAAATGTTCCCTATGTGGAATTATTATGATTGAAATGGAATTGTAGTGATGTCAAGATATATAATGAAGAAGAGTGACAAGCAATGAATCATTTTGTTCAGAGATGTTATCCCAGGAGACTCTTGAGAAGCCAAAAAGAAATTTGGGAAAGTTGAAAGAGAATCCCTGTTGAAAGACAAACGGAGTAGAAGAATAGGTGAGTCTGTTGAAAAGATGAGGTGCATAACCACTTTCAAAAGTGAACATAGGGCAATAGCAAGAATTTTTAAAAGTCAATGGAATATTTAAAAAAATGATAAGGATAATAATCAGCCTATTGGTGACTGTTCATTGATGATTTATGGTAAAGCAAGAACTTTCCAGATGATAAGTCCAAATGACACCATAAAATATGACAACAAGGAAACACAAAAAATGTGGCTACCAAATGAACCTGAAGGGCGTTACAAATGTCAAAGCTGTAACTGTTGTAAATATGCTCCAAATAGAATTCAGGTTTTAACTCTTCAAAGGAATATAGGATAAAGGCATTTGTAAATTCCAAAACAGAATTTTGTGTCTATTTATTTCAATGCATCTGTGATGAGTTTTACTTTGGCTCCAGAGTTAGAAAGTTGAAAACCAGGTGGCAAGAATATGTAAGACCAATCAAAAATAAGGACATAAACTCATCCATTGCACAACATTTCAATGCAGTACATGGCATTGCTTATCAGGTTTTGGGGTACTGAGCATGTTCTAGGCAACAGAAGAGGTGGAGATCAATCAAAAACTTTCCACACCAGGGAAGTTTGGTGGATTGCTAAATTAGATGCTATCGAATATGGTCTTAGTGTTGAAAATTAATTCTGGCAAATTGTTAGACCCGGGATCCTTGGTTGGCTGAGGTGGGTACCTTAGGCCAAGTAGGGACCCGCATTCCAATGTCAGGGAAAGGAAGGTCACTTTCTTGGATAGCCCGCTCACCCCCTCGGTAGCTTGGCATGAGCAGTCAGGCTTATCTTCAAGGCAAATGTGTAAATTATTCGCAACCACGCTCACAATATTCCAATGATGACACCACAAAGAGACTCCACATGAGTTTTATAAAACAAGTATAAACTTTATGTAAAAAGATATACAATAAGACCACAAGATATAAAACCAACATATGAGGTTGTGTAATATTTCTCCTGGCCGGTTATTAGGCCAGCCAGCCCTTGTAAGTTCTGGCGATGTCAATGAGCACTTCTAAGCATTCTTCTGTACTCCTAATATCATGCCATACAGTTCATAATGCTAGAATCAGGCACTTTTGCAATGCAAAAATACTGTAATGCGTAACGTAGCAATCTGACACTGCAATGAAAAGAATGCAATGCGTAACGCAACAATCAGGCACTTTGCAAGGTAAACTAATGCAATGCGTAATACAACTACCAGATATGTCGTTCTGCAAAAATAAGGCAATGCATATACACTAATCAGGTAATTTGTTATGCAGGGATAATGCAATGCGCAATACGCTAATCAGGTAGTTTGTTATGCAGAAACAAGTCAATGTGTAATACGTCAATCAGGTAGTTAGTTATGCAGATAAAAATGCCATGCGTCATACACTAATCAGGTAGTTTGTTATGGAGGAATAATGCAATGCGTAATACTCTAATCAGGTACTCCGTTATGCAGAAATGATGCAATGTGCAATACAACAGTCAAGTACTCCGTTCTACAGAAATTGAATACTACGTAGTACACTCAGGCCCCGATCACCGGGCCTTAGGCAGTCTCTCCGCCTCCCTCTGGCCCCTGTACCTCCACTCCCTTGGCAATATGGGCCGCGATACGAGCTGAAGCAGAGCCTCACGCTGCCAACTCGAGAGAGAGACCAAGAGCGTCTCCATCCGAGCCCGCCCCAGGAGTCGACACATGTTACCTGGGGGGCGCAAACTCACTCTCCTCTCCTCATCCAGCGGCTGGGCCTTCAATGCAGCTTTGTGATATGGCAACGGCAGCTCGGACCGGCAACTCAGCTCCTCCAGGACTGCCGGTCCGGGCCGCCTCAGTTAAGAAGATCTCAGGCTGCCACAAAGCACACGCACACAGCATCGCTGAGTCTTCCTTCACTCCGGGTGCACTATCACTGGGCACTCCACACACAGGTCTCAGGCTGCACGAAGATTACGTGCACAGCATCGCTGAGACTCACTTTACACCGGTCCACACAATAACAAGGCAAATCCTCACGAAGGTCTCCCAGTGTACAACGCACCCGCTCACAGCGGCGATGAGACTCACTTAGATTCCGGTGCACACAATAACAAGGCAAATCCTCACAAAGGTCTCACGTTGCACAATGCACATGCACACAGTGTCGATGAGACTCACTTGGATTCCGGTGCACACGATCACTGGACAATCCTCACAAAGGGGTTCAGGCTGCCCAAAGCACACGCACACCGCATCGCTGATCCTTGCTTGGACTACAGGTGCCCACTATCACAGACCGATTCTCATGAAGGTCTCAGGCTGCACAAAGCACACTCACATAGCGTCGCTGAGACTCACTTGGAGTCCAGGCGCCCATGATCACAGGTCAGTTCTTACGAGGGTCTCAGACTGCAACAGGCAGGCTCACACAGTGCCGCTGAGACTCTCCTGGAACCTTTTTTGTTCCTGTGTTTCCGAACAGGGAGCCAGCTCACCTCAGGCCCTTGGGGATAAGTTACTTCAGGACAGAGCACACAGCAAAGTCCTTCAAGCAGGGGGACACAGCACACAGCAAAGTCCCTTTAGCCTTTCCTTGGTTGAAACAGCACACTGCAGGCCAGCCCCAGATCACACAGCAAGGGTCAGTCCTATCCTTCAGTCTCTTCAGTTGTTTTTTCCTTGGCAAAGGTCCTCTTGACCACAAAGTAGCTCCAGTCTTGTTCACACTTGATCAAGCCATTCACCAAAGTTCAGGGGCTTCAACTCACATAGTTATGCCCCTCAATGGCTTTGAAGTTTTTGTGTTTCAGGGGGCACCACTGACCCCTGTGCAAACCAGTTCTGGGTGCCTCCCTGCCAGTGACACCTTTCTTCCTTTGATTAGTGGGGGTCTGGATTCTCAATCACTCAGCAGAAGATGAGCCGATTGTTTTATAGCAGCAACCCAGGCCTCTTCACCTCTAGGGGCTTCTCCTCCCCCTACACTCCAGATGCAGGTCATGCTGTTGCTGTCTCACCTCCTCCCCTAGGTCAAGACATTCCCCAGATCCTATCGCTTTCAAATCCAGACAGTCAATCCACAGCCCGGCAGAGACACACAGAAATGTCAGAGCACAAATACTCAGCCTCTTCTAAAAGAGTGGCTTCTGAATACACAATGCAAGAACCACCTACACAAAAGATGTGTTATTGCATTGTGAGTTCAGGCATACTAAACTTCATGTTTCCATCTTAAGCCTTTGGGAAGATAGGCTGGAAAGCATACTACACAGCCTTCCCATTCTGTCCTATGGGCAAGATGGCCTATCAGTAGTGAAAAACGTAAATGGAGATTATTTCAATGTCAGGACATGACAAACACCTTAGTACATGTCCTACCTTTCACATGCACTGCACCCTGTCCAGGGGGTACCCTAGACCTACCATAGGGGTGTCTGATGTGCCTAGAAAGGGAAGGATGAGGTCTGGCAAGTGAGTGCACTTGATAGAACAACATGGCAGTTTAACAAACTGCGCGCATGCTCTGCAATGGCAGGCCTGAGTTCCCTTTTTAAGGCTACTTGTGTGGGTGGCACAAATAGTGCTGCAGGCCCACTAGTAGCAGTTGCATTACCAGCCCTGGCACACATAGTGCACTGTACTAGGGACTTTACTAGTAAGGCAAACATGCCAATCATGGACAACCAATTACCATTCCTTTATACAGGGAACACTTACACTTTGACACTGTTTAGCAGTGGCAAAGTGTCCAAAGCATCTAAGTTGGTAACACCATGTCAGAAAAAAGCTCTAGGGGGAAAGCACAAAGTTTAGGGACTTTAGCCATAAAGGGCCAAGTCCTACACAGATACTATAACAAAATAATAGGGATGAAGTTTTCAGGCAATTATTTAAGAGACTTGTGACTCTCAGGGGCAGCTTTTCAATCATTTTGCTCTGGGTTACTATCACAAAAATAACACTAACCAGCACAAAATGTTTTTACCTATTTACTTTCCACTGCAAAACTTGTTTTGTATTGGAGAGTACCCTAAAAGTAATGCGAAGGGGCATGAAGCACTGCTTTTTTTTTTACTTAGCACCAAGGGGGCGAGACATGGGTGGTACATGGGCATTCCCATGTAACCACTCATGCCTTTTGTCGCAAAACCCTATCTGCAAACAAGTGTAGACCGGGTTTAGCACCGAAAGTTAACACCATCTGAAAGGAAGCGTTAAGCGGAGACATTTTTAATTTCTCCTTTCTTTTCCTGCTTTGCATGCGTGCTGCACTGTGCAGCACACATACAAAGTGAGAAAAGTGTTTTTATTTGTCTAGGCATAGTTTTTTGTACATGAAGGTTACCCTTCTTGTACAAAACCTATGCTAGCCTCAGGCACGCACCTTAGCGCTATGGCTCTAAGGCTTGTTCTTGGTGCAGCTGAAATCAGCACCGGCAATAGGGAGAGAGGAGGAGAGAGCCATATCTCTGTGGAAATAGAGCTCTCCTACTTTGTCCCTGTCACACAATGCAGCACAGCACTTTTGGCTGCTGCACTGCGTTCCATGACGTCTTTGAATATCTGCCCCATAGATGCTTTTCCAGAGTGCCTGTCTGCCTGCAAGAGACATTTATAAGAACAATTCCCAACCCTGTCCTGAAAATCAATCTTTAGCGCTTTTCTTCAGAACTAGTAGTGCCAGTTGTCTGCCCTGAAGTCCACAAAAGTAGATAGACCACTCTTATGAAAAGTAAAGTTTTGCTTAATGAATTTGCTCTAAGATGTCTGGGTGCCATAGAGCTGTGAAAAGCCTGCCTGATTAAAGGTGTTGCCCTAAGGAGTCTGTGAACCTCATTGGATCAGCCACAAAAGGACAGATGAGTTTAGTATAGCACATGAGATGTACCGACATTTGGACCTATAAGATTAGATCAGTGATATCATGGGTAATTTGATTTGGATGATGAGGATATGAAACTCCTGATTATCTTATACAAATTTCCAGATCACTGACCCAATATTGAGAGTAATATCGTGCAACTAAAACATTGTGCCAAAAATATAATTTACAAAAATATTGTCTCCATGTATTTATAATGGTAAGCACAAAAAATCAGGAAAAACATTGTTGACACTAATATTGTCTAAAAATATACAAAAATGTAGATTTTTTTAACAAAAATAGATTAAAGTAGTAAATGATATACATGGCTCATAAGTGTGTGTATGGATACCCGTCATGGGCCCAGTGCAATTTCAAAAGTGAAAAAATTAAGGCAAGTGCTGCACAGTAAACAAACAGCCGTGAACACTCAGGCCCGAGGCCAGTGACAAGGAGGTCAGTTGGCTGTACGAAAGAATAACATGCAGTTATGTTAAAGTGCCTATGAGATCATATTGCATCCCCGTATGTAAATGACAGACCTGGGTGCAGTATAAAAAGGCAGTAAGGCAATGACTCTTGGATGCTAAAGCATGCCTTAGAAGAACCAAGCCGGAAATGTAACTCAAATCATGCCCTAGTAGGCAAAGCTAAAGAGAAACACCCAAAAGACAAACAGACGGCTGAGCTGAGGTAAAATGCAAATGTAATTATTATATACATCAGATCCTCTAATACATGTGACAGGCCTGGGTGCTGCATAAAGATAATAAGGCTCAGGAAATGAAAAGGAATGCTATTGAAATAGGTCATAACATTGTAATGCAAATCATGCCCAAGTGGACAGTAGCTAAAAGAAAACATCCAATTGATGATCAACTGCATCGGCAAATAATACTTAAAATTCAAACACTAGAAATGTCCATATATGTTTTACTGTTCAACAGCTAAAAGACAAAGTGCCAGAAAAAAGTGCACAAAACATGCTCAAATCCTTATCTGTGAAGAATGTGTCACCCAACCAGTGTAGGTAAAGAAAGGGTAGGGGAACCCATCCAGATGCTTTTAAAGGGTCATAATCGAGGACCCTTTACTTTTCTCCTGAAATAAAAGCGCAACTGCAATACAGAGGAACCGTACTTAGCTGAAGAACTAGTTATGATTAACACATTCAAAGAAAGAGGTTATCCTGTTTGGGTCCTAAAAAAAGCCATCGACAAAACCAGGAATGTGACTAGAGAAGAAACCCTGTTTGACAACATCCCCGACAATGAGACTGACACAGAGACGGATCCCAGTGTCATTATGACATACAACAACAATTACAAAGACATTTGTTAATTTTTGACTAAAAACTGGAATATGCTGAAGAGTGACCATATCATAGGACGTACCATCGACGAGAGATCTATGGTTACCCATAGAAAGGACCACAGGCTGAGGGACATACTAGTCTACAGTGACATTACTCCCAAAAGACAAGCCAGTGAAAACAGTCACCACGGCTTTTTTCAATGTGGCCATTGTAAAGCTTGCAGGAAAAGCACTATGTGTAAAGAGTATTCTTTAGCCAGATTAGGGCAAACAAGAACGATTTCACAGTTTCTCACGTGTAGCTCCACGTTTGTGATATACATGCTCGAATGTCTCGGCCTGCTTAGATATGTAGGCAGTACCACGCTGATGGTCAAGAAAAGAGTAGTCAAACACATGAGGGCATCACCATTAAGGTCCCTAACTACCATGTAGCTAGTTACTTCCAAGTGATGCATTACTCAGATAGCTCTTTGCTTTCTCACTTTGTCACAGATACCTCATAACACCAGGGGCAGCGACAGAACCTTAAGATTTAGGAAAAGAGAATTCAAATACATCCTTCGCTTGAAGACCAGAAGTCCAGCTGGACATAATCTTGATGAGGAACTTGAGTGCATTTACATGATTATTAGAATGTTCCCCTATGACAAAGTATTTTTGTGTAATTCTGTTATTTTGTGATTGATTTTGATCTGTTTTCCTGAGCAATCTTGTGAGACTTTCTAGAGTTCTTTCCTTTGCAATTCTATGTCTAATCTTTACTTTCTTTTCTTTTCCTACCCCGTCACCTCTCTCCCCATATTCCTCCCTATCCCTTTCATCCTGTCAGATATTCATCCATGTGATTGCATGAAATAATAAAACAACTAGAGTGTATCTTATAGATTTTAACTATGCTATTTTTGTTTTATTTCAGGATGGAAGGAAGGGGTCTCCGATTATGACACTTGGAAAGCATCTGGAAGGGTTCCTCTACCATTTCTTCACCTACACCGGTTGGGTGACACATTCTTCAATGATAAGGACTTTCTTCTTGCACTATGTCTTTTGGCTCTTGTGTTGTATAACGTAGATGGACATTTTTAGTGTTGGAATTCTAAGTGTTATTTTGCCTATGCGTTGATCATCAAATGGAGTTTTTCTGTAGCTACTGCCCACTTGGGCATGATTTGCATTATAATATTATTGCCTGGTTAAATAGCATACCTTTACATTCCCTGAGTTCTTGCCTTATTGTCTTCATACAGCACCCAGGCCTGTCACATTTGTGGACATGATGTACATAATGATTACTTTTGCATGTTACCTCAGCTAAGCTGACTGTTCGTTGTAGCTTTGTCCACTTGGGCATGATTTGTGTTACATTTCCAGCTGGGATCTAAGGCATGCTTTGGCATCCATGAGTCCTTGCCATACTGTCTTTTCATACTGCATCTTGGTCTGTCATTTGTATACATCATTTGTACATGGGGACACAATATGAACACATTGTCACTTTAACAGAGCTATATGTTATTCTTCCATACACCCAACCACTCTATCCAGCACCTTGTGGCTGGCCTCAGGCCTGAGTGTTCTTTGACTGCTTGTTTACTGTGCAGCACTTGCCTTAATATTTAAATTTTTTAATGTGCATTTAACTTTTGAAATTGCACTTGGCTCACATTGGGCAGCCACACACACACTTATGAGCCATGTCAAGGGTTTGCACTTTTAAAGCCTATGACTATGACATTTACACTGTCTTGGCTGTGATTTGTAGCTTCAATATCAATGTATTTTACATTACATCATCATTATACATGCCAGTGTACACATGAACTGGCTGTATGTCCTTTGTCTATGTCCATGTATGATCGCATGTCTAACGACATGACTCAGTGACCCCTTATGCGATCATGACCGTCCTAAGGTCATAATGCTTCATGAAAATACAAGACAAATAAATTGTTTTTCAAAACCTCATGAAGTCGCCCTGAGCATGCATTTATATGTGGAACTTGTGTGTGAGATATATTTACATATAAAACCACCAAAAGTCTTCGTCAGTGCCGAGAAGTGCATGTGCACAGAGACGTTTTAAGGCATGGGCAATGTGGGTTGTGGCCCAGGGCCCCAGCCTTTGAGGGCCAGCTCTGTTCTGGAGAGAGTCTAGCCCTGATGATCTTGAATAATTCCTAAACAGAAGGTTTTAAAAACTGTTATTCTCTTAATTTAATTTTAATGTGGACGATGTGTGAGTGTCTATTACAGACATTTTGTAAAGAAATGTTGTGTTTATGTTTCATGCAACTTCCTTTAAAAAAGTTCTTTTTAAATCAAAGGAGGACCTCACACATGAGAAATGGGTTGAGTATCACAGAGATTATTGCAGTAATATTAGTAAACTGCTGCTGTGTTACAATATTGAAAACACACGTCACTATCCCGGAGTATTAGATGTAAACACATTTAGAATTTGGACTAGTGTTCATGAGCACTGTCAGTGGCCTGGCCAAAGAGGGCATGAAAGAGCCAGAATTGGATCATACATTCAATCCTATTCTGAACAGGGGCCCCATAAAATACATTTGGCCCAGGTCCCCCAAAATCCTTAAGATGTCCTACATGTGCACTCCAGTAGAGTGTGATTCAGTAATCGTTTTTAAGCAAAAGAGCTCCCAAGCGTTTCGACAACTCCAGTTGTCTTGATCACGGGATAACAATAGTGAGTCAAGATGGACATTTAAACATAGTATCAAACAGTAAAACCAAAAAATGTAGGTAAGGGGCATCTAGGAAGGCTTTGCAACATTACATCCAGCCCCCAAATTTGGGAAATTGCAATGAAATTTGAACACATAATATATGTATAAGCGTTCCACAGTTATGAATTCAAATAAGGCTTGAACAATCATAGCCACATGTTGTATTTGTTTTAAATTTGTGTAAACCGAAACATAAACAAAACAATTTCCAATTGGTGTTAGCGGCATCCAGATGAATATCACCCCAGTGGGCTTACTATCAGTCCTCTCATCAACGTGGGCATAATCACAGTAGTTGTGGCAAGTATCACAAGCATTTCCTGCACCAATTTCTCTGATAGATTTAATGACATCAATATACATACGCATGTAAAGGCTTGGTGGAGTCACAATGCTTTGTGAGGAGAAACGCCATAATGGAAGGACCCAAGTTGACAGGGTAATGCCAACAGACCCAGAGGTTTAACTAGACACATAGCCTGATCTTATACAAATTCATCAATATTTTCTCATTCATGTGGGGTTAAATATTCAAGGCCTTCTGCTGTTGTGATCCAATGAATATACAAATCGGATGGAGAACATGTGGTTTAAATAAAGCTCCAGTGGACAAACTTTCCTTACCACAGCAGCAAATGTCACAAAAGGGTCAAATTCAATTCAATTCAATTCAATAAACTTTATTCGGTCGTCAGCGCATAAAAGTACAAAGTGCGTATGTACAGCCCAATACAAATGTAAATATGTTAAAAGATCATCATAAGACATAAATAAACATCAAATTATCTTTAAAAACATAATACTTCACTTAAGTCTAAAACTGTACAATGATTACTTTTAAAAAACCGCTAGCTACTCAGTTTGAGATAACCAAAACATAAGTGCAGTAGATTATTTAAACTCTATTGATAGAAATTATATACATAGACTTTTACAGTAGTACTTCTGCTAGCACAAGGCACATAAAAATAAAGACCTGGATAATTGCTCAGTGGCTGAATTGTAAATCAATCTTGACCCTGCTCCAATGTTAAAAGACAGCTCGAACTGCCAAGCCAGGTCCTCCCAGTGCCAGTTTCACCCTAGTTATGGGTTAATCGGACAGGTATAGCTGGGTTCCAGTGTGCACTAGACCTACATCTGGGCATAGCCATTCCACTCAGGGCATTAAATCTATCATTTTGTTTTTATACTTTAGTATGTTACTGTAAGTGGGACAGGTATGCACAGGTGTGAGTCCCTTACACACTGTGTTACTGGAACAAAACTATACCTGGCTGATGAGCCCATAGCAAGGGGTAAACTGTTCCTGGGTTGCTTGTGTTCCAGTTCAGAGAGGACCTGACTTGGCAGTTCTGGTTGGACTGTTCCCATTGAAGCAGAGTCAAAACGGATTTGCATATAGCTGGATCCAAACTGAGGTGGCATTGTTTGCAAAATAACGATGAACTAGGATGTATCCCCAAGTAATTACCAGTAGCTGACATTAATCCACACATTCCATCCATCACTTTAGTAGCTTATGATAGAACTAGACATTGAGTATCTGACAATTATTAGGTGAAATAATGTGAATGAAGCGACCCCTCGCCCTACTCATCACAGGAGAACTGGGTGATGTAAAGTTAAGGGGCACATGACAGTATGCATGATGGATGCACAGAGCCATGAACAATTGAGGACAATGTACAATGAGGATACATGTTGATGTGCAATAATCAGCACTTAGTGATGGGGCAGCAAGTTGACATGTAATGTTATTGGCTCTTGCCAAAATTATCTTTAAGACAAAAAGCCAAAAAAGGGGACCTCTTTCTCCAGTATCCATCTCTATAGCGAGTGGCATTACTGAATTTTCAGAAGAAGCCCAAGAAGATTTCATTCCACAGCATCCATCTCCACAGGAAGTAACATCACTTTGCTACCCAGACTCCATATCTTCAGGAAGTGACATCAGTTCCTGCCTTCTCCATACTTCAATCCACTGCTAAGGACACCTTACTGTCCAGGTACCCCCAGCAAATAGCAGACACAAGGAAGGAGATTTTCTGTTGCACCAGAACCCCTGCACCACTGCAACCTACCTGTTCAGAAAAGGAAGGGTGTTAGGCAAGAACCCATACACCCCTGCAATCTTCAGGGTGAGAGCTCATAATGTGTATCAACTAGCACACTACAGTGGCAATCATGACAATTATACCCAGACTTAGAACAGATATTCATATAGCATCCCTACAACACATACACCAAATCACACACACATACCACTACCCACGTCACACTCTCAAACTACCAAACACACATTCCATGTCATGCTCATCACTGCATTCTCTCCAGTGCTTCATGCTCCAGGCACCATAGACTTCATCACCTATCACTGGCTTAATGCACTCTTCACCACAGCGATATGGCTCACCCCACATTCTTGCACATGATAGAAGTTCTTCTTCCCACGGGTCCAGCATATGGATGATGCTAATAAGAAGGACGGACATCCTGACTTCATCCATAGGTCCTCCTGGTCTTGCACCATAGGCATGCAAGCAACACTCAACTCCAAGGAGCCAATTCCCACTCTCTTCAACTCAATCCACCAAAGTCAACCTCATCTACATGCCACCTGGATAGAAGGACTTCATAGAATAATTCTCTGGACCTCCTCATCACCTTATACATCCAGCATGACCTCAACACTATTTTCTGTGATATCAACATTCCAGACAGCTCAAACATGAAAACACCACAATACACCCTCCTCAACCTAGTTGATGTGCTTTATAACAGCATTAATACAAATATTGTGAATAGAATTATAAGCAGAGTAATCATATCTAGGAGAATTAGAGTATGTTTGAAAAGTGTGCATCCCTGCTGGAGAAGAAGTGTTGATAGCAAGTAGACCATTGGTTTTGGGAATGATAGTATACAAAGAAACACGTGTTGTTTTCTGTCTGCATGGCTGTCTTCCAGTACTCTGTTTAATTAAACCACAAGAAAATATCAACCACTATGGACTAATTTGCAGACGTTTTGCGCACGTTATACTTTGCTGTGTGCGCCCATATCTTATCTATTCATGTTCCACAGCAGAAACCATTGTAAGATGCCACAATAAGACCGGTTGGTAGCAAGGTGATAGATGTTGATGGAGCACCAATTGTCGACTCTTTTCTTGATAACATAAACTACCTTATTGAATATACACCACTCAGCCTGTGATACCTGGGATGTGCAACAATTTCACCCACAGCCACCATTGTGCTAGTAATCCTCTAAAAGCCATTATGGCTGTTACCTCTGCCAATCCAGATGACAAGCTCACCATCTCCTGTGGCTTTCAGCACATCTGCTGTCAGGGCACCATCTGACTGGGGATGAGCAAGTGCAAAAAAAGAAAAAACAAGGCATAAGCCCCTCCTCATCAATGCGCCCCGGACTGGAAACGACATTCTGATAACCATGAGGACAGGTCCAACCCTGCTCCAATTTAGGAAAGACAACTCTTTAAAGAACAATCCAACGTGATACAGCTACCATGCCACTGCTGGTCTTAGAAATCACTGACCCCCCTCCATTCACACATTGACTGTGTCTTCACCGTTGACTCTGTAAAACTAGGATTGTACTACATAAATACCACATACAAACAAACCTACAACATCTCAACATTCTCTTTCTTTTAAAACCAATTGTAGGATTTCTTTAGAAAAGTATAGTGCTATCTGCGTGCCATTTTTAAAACGGTCTTTGCTGGTTATTCTGAAAGTCTGCATCCTAAGTAATAGAATGTAAATTAATGGGCCACTTATTGGAGAAGTGCTTGGAAGATTCATAATGAAATAAAGGAGAAAAGACTTTACGGCAAGAAATATTGGCTTGCCTTTAGTTTGCTGCTTTATAGTGTTATTTTACTTCACTCACCCTTTTCTCCTCTAACGTTCAAATAGACAATGGATACAATTTAATTCAACGAAGAAGCACCCATGCAACAAGGCAATGTAATGGGTTTATTGAAAAATAGGAAACTTGGTAGTCTCCAAAACACTTCCCCGATTGGAATGATTACTTTAATCAAGCTTGTCCTTTCCAACAGTGCATCAAAGGAAACATTCTATGCTTTCGGATTCCGTTCTTAAATATGATGCTTGCAGCATAATATGGTTTTGTAGAATGGAACATTGATGGGGTTTATGTTGTAGGTACTGTGAAAAAGACATAGTGGGCCTAATTTATAGTTTGGCAGAGAGGGTACTCTGTTGCAACAGTGATGGAGTCATGTAGAGTTGGGGGACCTTCAAAATGTCAATGGGTGAGACTACTCTGTCTCCGCCACCAACATAACCTTCCAATAGCCCAACAGAGTAAGGGCCATCAGAGGTTTGGCCATGTGTCTGCCCACCTGATTAGAGTGAGTGAACAGATGGCAAGTTTTCACTGTCCATCACTGCCAGGTACAACCTGGATGTAAAGGGCAGTGAAATCTACGAAGTGCTCCCCTTGCCATGGGAGAAAACTCCAAAGCTGAGGGGTATTGCTTTTTTTCCAAAACAAAATCTCACTTTGGATTTTGGTTTTGGAAAATAAAAAAACATTGTACGTTTGTTGTGCGGCTCATTCATGTTGATGGAGCCGTCCATCAAACTTTCAGTGCATTGACAGAAACCTCTGTGACGGCGGTTCCTGCCAATGCTAGAGATGTCCGCTGCGAAGGCAGGCATCTAAGAATTTGGCAAGCTGAGACACTGTCAAGGCGATGGAGTACTTTACTCTGTCACCCTGATGGAGAAAAACCCTGTCCACTAAAATCAACATCAGGCCCTTTATGTTTTGTCAGTTACCGGCAGTTTCCTTCCAGTATGTGATATACAAAGGTTGATGAAAAAAATCCTTAGAATCAACATTTGTATGCTGAAGATCCTTCATCAAACCAATAAAAAACTCTCAAATTTCACTTCTCACATCACAGCCCATGTTACCTCCACTGAGTGCACTTGATAGATTACCTATCATGTGTGTGAACCCAGGATGCCATGGAGCCCTCATCCAGATCGGAACTAAAGCATACAACCTGTGCTTGCCAGATGTAAATAGATAGGGGATTATCTACAAACTGCTCTGGAGATACTGATGTACCCATTTACTGAACTAGAGAAGTGGTGGATGTAGAACGACTTGCACACTGACCCGAGCATACACTGAAAGGTTCTGAGATCATTCCCATAAACGAAAAAAAGCAGACTGTGGAGGTTCAGCCCTTGAAGGTTGAGAGATCCTTGCCAGTGATAATTTTGCAGGTTAAAATGTGAACCTGCCTGTTTTGTATGACCTAAACTGAGGGCTTGGTGTCCTAACCACTTCCGGACACCCCCACAGGATATGTCAGCCGTTAGACCAGCTAGCTCCATAGTGCCACTACCTCCCCCTGGACACCCCAGTACACTACTTTTTACCCAGTCAATCGTACTCACTTATCCTCAGAAAATACACAGGATGGTGATTAGGACATTGCAATAAGTATTTATTGGCCCAGCGTCAGTCTTGTGTAACACATATGTGCTGTGACAATCAGGAGACAGAAGCATATAAAGGAGATAGCAAAGGCTTAATATAGGAAACAGTAGATACATTTCTACCATAGTGCTAAAAAGATGAACATAAGCAGTTCAAATAAAAACAGTAGCACTTGCATATTCCTAAATTGCGTGCCCTGAGTAATTTTCCTAAATGTACCTAACCTAGCCTGGATGTGTAGGTGCAACCTGTATATGTGTATATAGCCAAGAAATTCTTAGGGAAGAACCATTCCCCTCACCTGGAGGTTGAGAATGAAGGACCCCATCTCTGCTTCGAGGATGACACCCGCAACGGTTGTCAGACCGCTGTGTGTCAAAGATTATGATAGAATACCGAGAGCCTTGTGTCGAAGAGACAGGAGCAAGCTACTAGGTAAAAGGTCACCTGTTTAGAATCGTTATTGTCATGTGGATGGGACTATGTATGTAAACTGGGGTATGCATGACAAGACTATCCTAAAGGATATGATAAGATGGCCTGCCTTCTCATGAAATTCATGTGAGCCCTAGTCCAGATCTGATGATAACTCTGCTGTGGTAGTGAACAGGGATCCAGTTATTACAGAAGGGACATCAGAGCCCCCAAAGAGAGGATTGGTCAGCTTGTAACACTTTTTTCAGCCACACCACGCAGCTACAGAGGGACTGAGGTGCAGCAGAACCGGGCGGGTTGGGCTAGAGCAGTAAAGTGTGGTACGTGCGGTATCCTAGAGGTTCTACAGAGGGTTCAATGCTTGATTTCCCATAGAGACTGCAATGAGATGGTGCCTTGAATTATGTCATGTAAGGAAACTCACTATTGGTCGTGTGGCCTGCACTAGTAATGGGTCAATATTTGCCCTCCACTGGGAACCAAACATCCCATTGTAGAGCTTGACTCTCTCAGGGTAGAGGAGTACAGCAGTACAAGGCCTACTCAAAAGAGGTGGTGTGTGCTAGTAATCATCATTCACTGGCACCCAATACTAACACTCAATAAATGATTGTCCAGTTTGTACTTTTTCTTTTGAAAAAAGAAAAGTACATTTATTACATGCCCACTACTCAATACCTAATTTGCAAATTTACATAAGGTTGATGGAAATACCTTTTGAAGATATTGCGTAATCATCTCTGACCCCTTAAGGGGTCATACCACCACATCAGGTGCATTGACTTAGTAAAAGGTGCAAGAGCATCAAACAATATGTCAAAAATCATCATTTTAGGAGTAAATGCAATGATAAAATATAACCATGTTAAAATGCACTTATTAACGATTATAAAACATGTATAATTTGATCATGAGTTGCTGTCAACAACATTATTTCACTAAAGCATTTACAAAAAAAAATTAAATATGCATTTCTCATGAGTCTGTGTGCTTTTAATATACTTGCAATAAGTATACAAAACAGTGATAAATGGAATGCTTGAAATAATCCCAGCCACTGGTAATCACTCGGACCTTATCCCAATTAGTTGTTATTCTGCACACCATATCACCTCAGTTTAGACCCAGCTATATGCAAATCAGTCTTGACCCTGCTCCAAAAGAAACAGTCCAACACAAACTGCCAAGCTAGGTCCTCTCTGTACCGTCACACAAGCAAACCAGGACCGGTTTTTCCCTAGTTATGGGCTCATCAGGCAGGTACAGCTTGGTTCCAGTGACACAGTGTGCACAGGACCGACGTCTGGGTACACCCAGCCCACTTAGGGTGACACAAGAAGTATAGAAAACAGTGATGAATTGAATGCTTAAATTAATCTCAGCCACTGGTAATCACTCGTGGACGCATCCCAACCAATCATTTTTCTGCACACCATAACACCTCGGTTTGGACCCAGCTATATATGCAAATCAGTCTTGACCCTGCTCCAGTAGGCACAGTCCAGCCCAACCTGCCCAGCCAGGTCCTCCCTGAACCAGAACACAAGCAAACCAGGGCCAGTTTCACCCCAGTTATGAGCTCATCAGCAGATACATCTTGGATCCAGTGACACAGTGTGCCCATAACAAAGGCGAAACCGGTCTTGGATTGCATGTGCTCCAGTTCAGGGAGGACCTGACTCGGCAGTTCGGGCTGTTCCTATTGGAGCAGGGTCAAGACTGATTTGCATATAACTAGAACTGAATTGAGGTGACATGGTGTGCAACATAAGGATGGACTGGGATGCAGCCCCCAGTAATTGCCAGTGGCTGAGATTAATTCAAGCTTTCTATTCATCACTTTATTATATTTTAGTATGTCACGCTTAGTGAGATGGGTATGCCCAGATGTGGGTCCCATGCACACTGTGTCACTGGAAGCAAGCTATATACGGCAGATGAACCCATAACAAGGGCAAAACCGGTCCTGGATTGCTTGTGTTCTGAGTCAGGGAGGACCTGGCTTAGCAGTTTTGGATGTTCTGTACCCTTTGAAGCTTGGTCAAAACTGATTTGCATACAGCTGGGTCCAAACTGAGGTGGCATGGTCTGCAAAATAACGATGGGCTGAGATGTGGCCCAGAGTAATTATCAGTGGCTGAGATTATTTCAAGCAATCCATCCATCACTTTTATATATTTTCAAATCCTTGCAGCATGGAAAAGTCAATTATCAAAATAGCCCCAAGAGGGCATCACATTTTGATCACGAAACCTGTAATGCTAGTGAGAAAGCCTCAGATTCTAAACTGAGGGCCTGATTTATTATTTGGCAGGTGGCCCTCTCTTTGCCAGAATGACAGAGTAATTTACTCCATCACCCTGATGGAGGTGCTATCGGCATAATTTAGATATGTCAGCTTGCCATGCGGGTGTTTATAGCATTGGCAGGACCCGCTGTCATGGCGATTCCTGTCAATGTATTGTAAGTTTGCCATACAGCTCCATCAACATGATGGAGTCGTATGACAAACTTACAAAGTTTTTTTTTATTTACACAAAGAAAATACCAAATTTGGATATTCTTTTTGAAAAATAAAAATATCACTGCTCCACTCGGCATGGAAATTACCCCCCAGCGCGAGGGGGGCATTGAGCACTTTTGGCAGTGATGGGCATTGGAAATAGCAGTATGTTCCCCCATCTAAATTAAATGGGCAGATATGTGGCCAAACCTCTGACAGCCCTTGCTCGGTCAGGCCATCCAAGCGGTCTGACCACAGTAGAGAGCGAGTAGTCTCCTTCTTCTAAATTGGGTGGCAGACCATTGGCAGAGAGAGAACTCCGTCGACCCTAGGTACAGAGATACCTGAAGGTTGCACACTGATAGCGTGAAGGGGCACTTCTGTAAAGAACAGACACTTAACAGATACATTGAAACATTTGCCATTATAATACACCCGACCTCTGCTCCTTCGCCTGCCCATATGCCACTGGCACCAGGACACCTGTCTTGTCGTCTGTGTTTGCCCCACCGCTGTGTGTGTTTCTTTAGCATTTACAAACATAGCAAGCATCTATATTTCACAGCAAAGGAGGATGTTTATTTCTTTGCCTCAGCATTATGAAAACAAACGTTCAATACTGTTGCAAAATTACTCGGAGCTGTCAGGATAAAAGGAGGCTTGAATCTCGCTCCTTTCAAACGCACAAGACTTCCTTCCCTACGGCTCTTCCCTCCCTTTGAGACCTCTGGCCTGTTTTCCGAGTAAACGCGGCTTGTTTTCCATCCCTACAGTCAGTGAATTGTATCTGAACCTCTCAGGACCTGGTAGAACAGATGGCGATGTCTTTACATCTCGCTTCACGAGGCTTGCACACTGGATGATGGCGAAATGGTTCTGCTTGAACTCCATAAAAAAAGACATCCTTTGGCTTGAGACCCACATAAACATTCTCCTTTGAGGTTTCTCAGCTGCGGGTATTTGGAGGCCTGTGGATGTAGCCTACAATGAGCTGAAGCCCCGAGTGAAAAGAAATATCAAGTCACTACCCCGGGTTAAGCATGATAGTGAGCTCGTGGTTAGCATATTTTTTTCTTGGATTGTTCCCGGTCAGCGTATTCGATTGAGGGTGTCAGTAGGTATGGTTACTAAGATTTTGCCCTGTGTTTGTGTCACAAAAATGATGGCAAATCGATGAGAAATGTTTTTTTTTCTCCCAATTTACAGTTTTGCGCTGGAAATTCACTTGAAAGTAACGTAAAGCAGCGCATAGTGCTGCTTTATATTACTTAGCACCAACGCGGCATTCCATGGGTAGTGCATAGGCGTGCATGCTTTTATTTATCCTTTCTTTTACAACTTTGCATGTGTGCTGCACTGTACAGCACACGTAAAAGGTAGGAAAAGTTTTACAGTTCGTCTAAGCATAGTATTGTGTAACTGGAAGGGCTTCCTTCCAGTACAATACCTATGCTAAACTCTCTTGCACTTGGTGCTAAGGTGTCTGCGTGGTGCTGGGCAGCAACAATCTGCGCCAGCACTGGGGAGGAAGTAGGAGAGAGCCATATCTCTGTAGATATGGTGCTCTCCTGCTCCTTCTCACGCAATGCAGTGCAGCATTTTTGGCTGCAGCGTTGCATAAGAATTTTGTCAATATGGGTATGATTCTCGAATCGCCAACCTAGCATTTCAGAAAATCCAGTCAAGTTTTCACTTTTGTATTGTATTGCAACATTTTTATGGTGCTTACAATCCCTATGTGAGACAGTGAAGCACTTGCCTACATGTATAGCAAGCTAAGTCACGTAGGGTGTGTGGTTGGAAGGGTATTGTCTATGTTTTGTAATCCTATGTAGGTAGTGCTTCCATGTTGTGAGTGAGGACCAGCAAGGTGTGGTTATTATGTTATTGAAAGCAGCCCACAGCAGTGTTGTAGATGGAGAGGTGTTAGAGACTGACGCACAGTTTTATGGGTGTGATGGCATCTTTGAATAGTCCTGCAGGTCCTCTTTTACCATTACTTAAGATTATAGTCTGTTTCGCTGGTTACTGCATTGGGTTGTCCAATCTGAGATTTTGTGTATAGGTCCTGAACTAGCATGGTTGGAGGGAGAGAGCAGTGGAGACATTTGCTGGAATAGGCATTTTTACCATCATCCCATATCTGATTGGTCAGAGTGTAGAGACATTTGGGACCCAGAGTGGTGGACTAGATTAAAGTCCTCTGACCTCTGTGACAGATCTCTTCAGTTATTCCATGCCTGTTTATTTGGTGATATGTGTTTTTTTTTGGCTGTGAAGTATTGGTGATGCACAATCCTTGTAGCAGATATATCTTATGTGAAGGGAAGAAGTATGTTACAATTGACTGCTGACAGAATAGTGTTAAAGTCATAGTATTATTGTGCACCATAAATGTTATACGTCAAATGACATTATGCATAATGCCCTTGCAAACCACACATAAGCCCTTCTTAGTTTACCTGCATATCGAAAGCAGTTTTCTGGTTGGTATGGTTCCAACCTGGGGGCTATACACTGAAGATTGTGCTTGAGGGTGCTCGGTTGCTGGGATGGGGTGATGTGTAATTGACGTGAAAATAGCCATGTTTTCAAATGTCTTCTGAAGTGTGTATGTTCCTGGATTTTTCTAATGCTGGCTGGTTCCAGAGTTTAGTGGCTTGTACTGAGAAAGGGTTGCCTCCCCATGTTTTATCATGGTAAGGTATAAAAATAATCAATGGTGCAAGCCTTAAGTGCAGGGTTTTGTATTATTTGTATTACTTACATTTAACTTGTAGGAACAGGGATTCTTTTTCTTGGTAGTCTCTGTGGGCATGCAGAGTGCCCTGAGCACTGCCCTTCTAGCTGTAAGAAGCCAGTCTAGCAATTGCAGGGCTGAAGTCACGCATTCTCTTGGGTGAAGGTGGAGATGACTAGGATGAGTTGTATTTTGTGTATGATGAATGCTGCTGCTCCAAGGTATAGGCTATTGGCATGGTCAAGCTTGGAGGTTAAGAGTGCAAGGATGGCAAGCAGTATATGTTGGTATGTAACATATGGGAAGACACAGTGCTTTTATAGTGTAGAAGTCACTCTTTGTGACGTTGTTAATATTTGGTTTCAAGGATATGTCTGAGTCAATGGTTAGCCCTAGGTTTCCAACTTCTCTTGATGTTGTTGGAGAGGCCTCAAGTTAATTAGGCCATATGGTGGTAGGCTGATATATTTTCCATTGTCTGCAGGTCATAATCGCTGTCTTTGTGATACTGAGCGTTTGATGGTTAAACATCATCCATGTGTTTTGCAATTTACAAACTTACACCCTGCTTTATGTGCACCTAAGTGGGACTTGCGTACACATAATGTTTTGCTAATGAGGCACCAGGAGTGTAGAGACTTTTCATTTAACACACCCTGCAGTTATATCCCTCCTTTATCATGATCCTGGCAGTCATTGACATTGATGAGGTGTGCCTGCATGTCTTGTTATGATGCAAACATGGGGAAAGTCATGCATGCAAATAACTTCCACATATATATATTTACATGTTTTTCTCTTTTCTCTTACCTTTTCATGCTCAAAGATCTAAATGAACTGTTGCTTCGTGGGCCCAAGTACCCCGCCTAAGCTAAATATCGATTTTAAAGCGTTCGCATTTGTTTCTCGGATATAAATTTCCCTTGAATAAATGAAAAGACAAGAGGTGTTTGGCAAAGTAATATTGGATAAGCATGGATAAATCCAACCCCCTCACAGATGACCTTTGGGTATGTATGGTGGGGAGTTGGCCACAGGCCCTGTGGACAACCCCCCGAAAGGCAGCCAGCCCCACGCTGTGCAGGGTGTTCTGGTTGCACATGGTGGGGGTTTGCCAGAGGGCCTGTGGTCAACCCCCACAATAAGCCAACCCCACGCTGTGCACTGCCTTTGGCTGCCTACAGCGGGGGCTTTAGCCTTTGCCACGTAGCGAAGGATTGTGCTCTGGGCCCCAGGAGCTCCATCCCCTAGGGCCAAATGCAATTAAACATGGGAGGCCCCCCTCCCCGAGACTCATTAGGCATTGGGGATCCCATTCTCCAGGGCCCTATCTACTTTAAAAGGGATCGGCTCCATGCGGCCCCCCAAGCCTTATTAGGCCCTGGGGACCTCATCACCAGGATATTTTTTTAAAGGGAAGGGGTTCTGCACCCTATCCCCAGGGCCATATTTTTTTAATTGGGAGGTGCTGCATGGCCCCTTCTTCCTGAGCTGTTTTTGGCCCCGGGACTCATCCTCTGGGGCCCAATCTCTTAATTAATGGGAGGGGTCTGCATGGACTCCCTCCCCAAGCCTTAAAAAGGGCCTAGGCCCTCATCAACAGTGCTGTGTTTTTAAGGGTAGGGGGCTGCACGGCTCCTCTCCCTGAGCCTATTCTGGCCCCAGTGGCCCCTTTTCCCCTGGGCCTACATTTCATATAGGTGGGTGCCCTGATGCCCACCCTGGGCCACCACCATAAACCTCATTGGAGGCTTTGGAGGAAGAACCAGGGCCCCGCTGCCCCAGCTGGCTCACTGCATGCTGCTGGAGCAGGCAGTGCTCCCACACACAGGGAGCAGTTATGTATGCTGCTCCCTCTGGGCATGAGCAATCTCTTGATCTGCGGGCAGGGAAACAAATGAAAGGTCTGCGCCCAACTGCCGGGAGCATTTTTAAAGCTCCTTCCCACTGGGGGCAGACTCAGAGTTTGCACCCATTTAACAGAAGTTTTGAAAATGTTCTTGTCAGGTGGGAGCAAACACAAGTTTCCCTGCCTACGCGGATGTGGGCAGGGAAACTGCTATGTCTTGGGGGAAGGATCACAGGGAGATAGCACATGAGCTGGCTCTGGAGGTTGGGGTCCCTGGGGTCAACAAAGGCTCAGGAAGGGGGGTAGCTTGGACCCCCCTCCCTTTTAAGAAGTTTAGCAGCTCTGGGGAATGGGTTCCCTGGGGCCTTTAGAGGTTCAGGGAGTGGGGCTGGGAGGTCCCCTTCTTAAAAAATAAAGTGAGCCTCTTGAGATGGAGTTGCTGGGGCCAAGAGTGGCGCAAGAAGGGGGCCACATGCCCACCTTCTCTTAAAAATAACTCTGGGCCCTGGTGGGGATGAGGTCCCTAGAGCAAAAATGGCATGGGGAGGGGGTCCACATGCCCCCTCCCCTACAAATTACTCATTGTGTCACCGTGGCCATCCTGGGGGAGATTTGTATAACATCCCTGTAACCTTTGTTTTTTTCAGTAAATTTCCAAGGTTTTGCAATCTATTTCCTAACTATAATGTCCCTGTAACCTTTGTTTTTTAAATGAATTTGCAAGTTTTTTTTAATGTTGTTTCATAACTATGACATCCCTGTAACCTTTGTTTTTTTAACTGAATTTCTAAAAAATTTTAAATGGTATTTCCTAACTGTAACCTGTAACCTTTGAGAGAAAGTGTGTGATTAAATGAGTGTCTCAGTGGGTGTGTGAGGGAGTGCCTAAGTGTATCAATGGGTATGTGAGTGGGTGTGTGAGTGTGTAGGGGTCTGAGAGTGGTGGCATAAATGTCTCACTGGGTGTGTGAGTAGGTGTGTGAGTGTCTGAATGGGTCTGTGAGTGGGTGCATGAGTTTCTGATTGTGAGTGGGTATATGAGTGTATGAGTTAGTGTCTGAATGGGTCTGAGAATAGGTGTGGGAGTGTCTGAGTGGGTATGCGAGTGCCTCCATGAGCGTGTGAGTCAGTCTGTGAGTAAGTGCATGAGTGTATGAGTAGGTCTGTGAGTGGGTGTGTTAGTCTCTGAGTGGGTCTGTGAGTAGGTGTGTGAGTCTCTGAGTAGGTCTGTGAGTGGCTGTGAGTGGATGTATGGGTCTATGGGGCATATTATCAAGCAGCAGCGATAATTATCGCTGAACGCGCTTAGCGCGTTTTTTACTAACGCTGGCTATCGCTGGAATTCATCACCATGATAGCGCTCTATTAACAATGCTTAGCGCAATAGCGAAATAAATTCCAGCGATAGCGTGGAAATGGGCCAACATCGCTGGAAAATCAGCGATGTTCACTGAAAAACGGTGAAAAGCTTGTTGATACGACCTTGTGGTCATAACCCCATAATGCACCTTCCCTGTTAGGTATGCCTAAATCAGGATTTTAACAGATGTTAGAATCCTGCATTAATGGCGCGTTAGCGCGATTATGTTTATCGCTATGCCAGACGGGGCCTCGCTGTTAATATCACGAAGCTGCGTTAGCGATATTTTCCCATGAGTTTTTGTCAGGCACGCCTACTTTGCATCTCATTAGCGATGCGATGGGATGCATGATGAAAACATGCGCTAAGACTTGGAAACGTGCGCTAGTGTGCCTTTGTCAATAATGCAATACAATTATCGCCGCTTTTTGGCCGAAAACAGCCGCTAAAGCGGTGATAATGAGCTTGATAATATGCCCCTATCAGTGGGTGCATGAGCATCTGAGTGGGTCTGTGAGTGGGTGTATGTGTCTGAGTGGATCAGTGTGGGTATATGAGTATCTGGATGGGTCTGAGACCGGCTGTGTTAGTGGTTGTATGGGTCTGTGAGTGGGTACATGAGTGGCTGAGTATACCTGTGAATGAATGGGTGAGTGTCTGAGTTGGTCTGTCAGTGGGTGTGTGAGTGTCTAAGAGTGTGAGTGGGTATCTAAGTAACCGTGTCAGTAGCTGTGTGAATGACTCAGCCACAGAGAAACTGTACCTGTTCTTTTATCCAATAAGGATTCACAGCTTTGCACAAAATATCTAATAATAATAATAATCTTTATTCTGCAGTAGATACAGCCATAAAAGAAGCATTTAAAATCAACATTGATTTAATTTTTAGCAGCATTTCAACCAAATGTACAAAACTGCAAAGAAAATCCAATTAGTCATTGTACACAGCTGGCTATCTTAACCTCATTAAAATACTTAAAAGAATTCTTAACAATATTAAACTGGATCGTGCCAGCTATGTATGAGAATTACAAAAACAGTAAACCAACACAGCCATACTGCAATTGGGGCCATAAAAGAAGCCATTATTGTCATAAAAAATATCTACCCAACTGGAGTTTTTTCTACTGGTTAATTACTAAGTGCTACTTCCTTGTGTAAATGTCTAGTACATATTCTACACTACAGCCACATACGGGAGCACAAGGAAATGTCACCAGCTATCTAGTATGCCTTTTAGCAATGTGATTGTTCCTGGTAAGCCTTTAGCCAGAAATATGTAATAACATCAATACTCCCATTGAGAAGATGCTGAGGCGACAAAGAGGTAAATCTTGACCAAACAAGGGTCCTTCCTCTTAACTATATGAAGTAAGTGCTTCTATGCTTTGGCGTGATACCCTCATATTCCTCAGCATCAAGAACTCCTCATCAAAATTGGTGGGAAACATGCTGAAGGGGGCTGCTTGTTATGCTATCCATCTTCCTGGCAAAAGGCCGGAAGACCTTTGGTTACTACTAAGGTGGTTGGGGACAAATGGGGAAGGATCCACGTGATTTCCACATTTGCATATTCCTAGCAATTTAAAGGGAGAACATTGGACTCTGCCCTCACAGGAGAGGACAAGAAATAGCCCACTTGTCACAGTCACATACAGATTGCACTCCAATAGATCAATGAATTGACATCCATAAAGGACTTCAGATAATTTTTCAATATGGAATTGCTGAGAAAACACACTTGCTTTGCCTTGCAAAGCCCAGGAGTTAGGATCATATGTCCTTTGGGGTTCAACGGGGGCACCTGCTTAATTTATATTTGTAAGTGCTTCCTGTTGAGGTTTCATTTTTGTGAAATGAGCATCAGGGCCAGAACGTACCTGGGGACCCCAATACCGCGGGGCCCAGGCCACAACTTAAAATGTTGCCAGCCAATCAGAACTCTGCAGTTCTTCGCACTAGCTCCTTAGTATTCATGAAGTAGTCGCTGCCACAGATATACACATTTGGATTACCTTTAATATCTTGGAAACTACTGAAGCAATTTACACCACATTTCTGCCAAATGTGGTGTAATTCTGTCCAGCCGTTCGGGCTTCAGGCGTGTACCTATGTCTTTGGTTGCAAGTACTGGTGGAGTGGTCGAGGTAGTCACCGCCCATTCTCACATCTTCGACCGACTCAGCTCTTATTTCATAATCTCGAGGACAGACCTGCATTGTGTATGTATATTTCACATTCTCACTGCTGCAGTGCAATATGCTTTTAAAAACATTTATGGGATTGCCATGGCTGTTCTCAAGAAATCAGCTAACAGTGACACCTGAGTCCTCCACTGCTAAGTTCTTCTGGTCCTAGTGCTGAGTGCTAACTGCTACTGCTAAGAAGATGCACCCAAAGAAGGAGGATCTTGTCAGGAAAAAGGCCAGTGGATAGGAGAAGAAGCAGGTTGCCACCACTGGCATCAAGCTATCATCCTTATCAGGAAATGTGAAGTACCTGATGCATCCTCCTCTGGGCTGGAAGATGCTGAGACTTCTGCATCAACTGTACCACCACCACCAAAACCTAAGACCATGTCTCCCAACGCTGCAATGTCCACACTCAAGGAGAGCAGTGAATGTGAAATTAAATTGTTTCAGCCACAAACCAAAACATCACAGTAAAGTAGTAAATAGGTGCCACAATCATCAACCGATCTCCTAGATGTAGGAGAAGAACAGGAGTTTGAAGTTGTTGCTGAGCAGGATATTATTGAGAAGACTTACCCTATTAGTTTCACAGTCTCCAGCAAGGAAAAGAAAGAATACTCCCCAATCTTCTCCAAGCCCCTCTTCTGATTGTTTGGACTCTGGCAAAGTCTCAGAGACTAGAGAAACGGACGATTCCTGAAAGCCTTGCTAGTGAGGAACGGGGTGATGATTATGATGATGAGCTAGTGGTCATCAGTGTGAAGAGCAGCACAGAGGAGGTAAAGGTCACCTTTATTCAACCTGCTCAGAGACATGTTGGTCCAGCAACACTGCCAATTCCTATATGTGAAAAATCCCAGAAACCTGCATCAGCCACCATCACCACCCTTACCACAGTTGCAGCACTTCCTGCAGAAAGGCGAACACAATAATCTAGCTTTACCTCCGTTCTTCAGGCTTTGGCATATTAAGAAAGCCCTCCTTCCCAGTTCAGCACTTCTTTACACTTAGCCCACATGAGAATTATGTTACAATATGCTCTGTTTGCCAAAAGAAAGTTCAGTGTGGTAAGACAAATGGACACTACGGTAGTAGAGGCCAGAAGTCCCATTTGAAAAAACAATGCACAGTCATTTGAGAAGAGAACCTTAAAAGAATAGATGCTGGTGGTGAGTGAGGACCAGCAGCTTAAGTGATAGAAGAAGGCAGTCAAGAGAATTAAAAAGAGAATGCCAGCAGCAGCATCATGCAAAGCAGCCCTCTAAGGATCCTCCATAATTTCCGGCTTCACCCGCAGCAAACTCTGCATGGAACAAGGCTCAGCGGGAAACAGCAACTCCCACCCCAGAGTGCCCAAGCAGACCACCTGCTGCTGATACCAGTAGGTCTCTTGTGGCAGTAATACCACTATAAAAACAGTCTACTATTAATGCTTTGTTTACCAAGAAGTCTCAATACCTCTGGAACCATGAAAAAAACAGTTGCTACAATGAGAATCTGGCTAAAATATTAGAGCTTAACCGCCTGCCCTTTTCTTCTGCCGAAGGAGTGGGATTCCTAGAATTTGTGGAGGTTCTCAGCCCCAGATAAAGTTTCCCAGCAGGAGCTATTTGGCTTTTGAGTGGCCAAGCCGGTACTGCATCATGAATTTCTGCAATTGGTTTGCATGAAGCAAAGCGCTGTTCAGTCTATCCACCTCACGACAAGAATGTGCACCAGTTATCAAGCAACAGATTACCTGTGCATCACTTAACATCACTTCACACTTGATCTCTTTTCTGGGTGCTAGCAAAGTCTTGCAAAGGCTAGCTTCTGGTCTACTGCAAATGATGCTTTTCAGAGTATTCGGCAGCACGTAACAGTTGCAATGTATGCCATGGAGAAATCACCAACAGCTACCAGCATCTTGGTAGAATTCAATACCAAGGTCTATGAATGGCTTAAAGCCAGAGGTCTCACATTTGGATTTGTTGCCACTGGCAAATGGCAGTGATATAGTGAAAGCCATGGCTGACAGTAGATATTTCAGAGTCCTGTGTTTAGCACATTGCATTAATTTCATTATACCGGGCTTTCTCGAAAAAGAAGTAGTCAGCAACATACTGGTCACCTGTTAAAGAATATGCACTAATTTCAGTCATTCGTTCAAAACCCAAAAGCAGTTGAGGATCCTTCAGTGATCTAATAATTTACCTGTAAATGCCCTCATAAAGGAGGTGCTAACACTTTGGAACTCAGCCTTCTAAATGCTGGAATGTCTATTTGAGCAATACAAATTTTTCAACGATTAAGTAATTCAGAGGAGAGGGGATGTACCTGCCAAAGCATGACAATGGAGGTGGACAAATGGGGCTTACTGGAGTGCCTGATACAAATACTACTTTCTTTCAAGACTAAGACAAGGCAATTCAGCAAAGAAGGCAGAACCATGACCCAAGCATTCCCTTTGTTGCATCTGCTAGAGGTTCAGTTGAAGAAGGTGGAACAAACATTCACCAGTGTCAATGAAGTAGCAGCTTCTTTGGAGGATAACGTAATCCTTTGCTTGAACACTAATCAAAGTCTCAAAAAAGAGACTGTGTCCTCCAAAGACTACATCTGTGTCACAATACAAAAAAGCACTAGCCACTTTCATTTGTTTTAGTGAAACAAATGTCTTAGTACAAGACTTAGATCATCAGTAAAGCAACTAAACTAGAAGAAGAATGATAGCAAATGCGAGGCCTGGGCAGAAGTTCTGAAGTGCAGCCTTCAACCTATATAAAGGATAGTGTTGTTGGCTTGAAGTCTCTGCAGCAGCAACCAACACCAAGGCCATATGCTACAAAACCCACAGCAACAACCGATTCAAGTTCACAGCCACTTTCTAGAATGCGTTGGTTTCATACAGCAGGATTAAGTCAAGTGCAGAGGTGCAAGGACAGCAAGTGGCAGCACCGATGACAATTCAGAAGATGGTCCGAAACTATATGGATGACCCAACCTGCATGAAGACCCTTTCAGCTATTTACATGGTAAGAGAGTACAGTGGCCAGGAGTCAGAAGGCAGGCAACAAAGTATCTTGCATTTACGGTAGCCAGTGATTCTTCAGAGTGTGTTTTCAGTGCAGTTGGAACAGTTATCAAGGTCAGAAGGATCAGTCTCACTCTTCAAAATGTGGAGATACTGGTGATGATTAAAATGAACAAACACTTCATTCCAAAGGATTATAGAGCCCCTGATACAACAGAGGATGATGCTGGACAACTGGTCTGACATCTCAAAGTTTGGTTAGTGATTATCCTCCAGATGACCCTCCTCAGTTTGTGTACAAACTGTAATTCCAGACTAATACAAAATCAGTTACAAATAGAAGAACTGCAAATATATATATATTAATAACATCAATTGCCCGGTAAAAAACACTTCCATCCTGCGTAATTATCAAAAGCAAAAGACACACGATTGATAGAAGGAATGCAGAAGAAATCAAAACATTCACCCCCAGTCAAGAGATCTGGGTTAAATCCATCATTCTTTGGCCATATGCAAATCAGTCTTGACCCTGTGCCTCATGGGAACAGTCCAGCCCGAACTGCCAAGCCAGGTCCTCCCTGGACCGGAAACAAGCATCCTAGGACCTGTTCAGCCAGGATAGTTTGATCCCAGTGGCACAGTGAGCCCTCCATACCACTGGAATCAAGCTATCCTGGCTGAAGAGGGGTGAAACCCCCAAACCAGTCCTAGGATGCTTGTTTCCAGTCCAGGGAAGACCTGGCTTGGCAGTTCGGGCTGGACTGTTCCCATGAGGCACAGGGTCAAGACTGATTTGGCTGGGTCCAAACTGGAATGTCATGGTGAACAAAGAAATTATGGATTTAGGCCCAGATCTCTGTACTGGGGTGAATGTATTACATTGTTCTGCATTCTGTCCATCAACTGTTGTTTTTGCATTTGTCACCCAGTCGGACGGGTATGCCCAGACATGGGTCCCGTGCTCTCCATGCCACTGGAATCAAGCTATCCGGGCTGAAGAGGGCTGCAACCCCAAAACCAGTCTGAGGATGCTTGTTTCCAGTCCAGGGAGGACCTGGCTTGGCAGTTCAGGCTGGACTGTTCCCATGAGGCACAGGGTCAAGACTGATTTGCATATGGCTGGGTCCAAACTGGAATGGCATGGTGAGCAAAAAAATGGATTTAGGCCCAGATCTCTGTACTGGAGTGAATGTATGACATTGTTCTGCATTCTGTCCATCAACTGTTGTTTTTGTAATTATAAAAAGGCACCTTTTATATCGATGTCTCCAGTAGAGATATCCGTCTTGTCATGTAGTATTGAAAGATTACCCCTCCTGCCAAAAAGATGAAACCACCAATAGAAGTGGTACCAAGAAGGCATAACCCCAGACCAAAGTGGCTAAATACAAAAAAGCACATGAGATGGATTAAGAATTAGTATCAAATAACTCAAAAAAATCTGCGGGGTTTGTTTAAGAAGCTATTCGCTAAAATCAATTCTACAGAAAGAAGACTAATGACGGAAATAAAAATGGTTAAAAATGACAATGAATTGATTGAGAAAATGGTCAAAGACATAATATCTTCAGATAAGATCTCTGCTGCAATTCATCCCTCAGTATCGGCCACAAGGGAGCCTACAGGACATTCATCGAGAAAAACGGCCAATAATATTTCATCTTGCACAGGTGCCCGGTATCAAATAAAGGAGAATTTAACCCCACGCACAAGAAAACTTGAACCTGGCCACACAAATACTGTCAATAATACCACCAAGAACCTTAATAGTGTCATAGAAGACACAATTTCTAGATGTACGAGGAACACTCAAGATACACTGCACTTATTACCTGAGGCAACGCCCTACACAATTATAATAAAAGACCTTCCAAAGCTGGCATACACGGCCAAAAAAATATGGAGGGACTTAAAGAATAAGGTTGTTCATTGGTTCACAAAAAACAGCAATTGCGGCATACACTCTCTTTACCAAGGAATTCTCATGATGAGAAGAGTAAATTGGGCTGGCTACTCGAGGAAAATCTATCAGGGGGATTGCATTGTTGTAAATATTTTCCTCCAAATTGGCTGAAGCTTTGCTTAGGGATTGCTGCCATGGACAAATGATGTTAGAGAAACAGCAAGGATCTTTGTAGGAGTACCACTGGGTTTTTTCTATAAACCAGATGTTGAACAATCTACCAACATTAGTAATGGCCATACATCTACCAATTGGTTTACACTAACAATCCCTAACAGATTCACACCACTCAGAAGATGCAGTGAACTTGATTGACTGCTTCAGAACCCAACACTAGAAATCAACACAAATATGAGTATGCAAATTCCACTCAGTACTGAGACTATTACCATCCCCATTTTCCCCACAACCCTTATCGCTAGACAATTAATGGAATAATGTATAAGTTTAATCTAGAGCTCTTGGAGCACTCTAGTATAGAAGGACCAGCTGTTGCTCCAACATATGAAGGCCACATACACTCTTCAATCATTGATCATATCCTGGTTTCAAAAACTAGTCTGGGACTGACAGAAAAATTTGAAGTTGTAGACAGTACATTTAGTGACCATCATCTACTATTCCTGACCCACAGACTCATAACAACATAGCAGGAGAGGGTTTGTCAAGCCACTGACATTGAAACCCAAGGTGAAAATGGCATAAGCATTAAATGGTCAGGTGTAAACCTGTCCTCTTTCCTAGATAAAATAGTGCATGAAAAGCATCAAGACATTAAAATCTGCATGGAGGGGAACAATACTGACCCGCATATTATTATGGCTCTCTGCAATATTACAGCCGCAATAGCAGGTGAACTAAAAAATAAATGAACAATAAGAAAAACTTTAAGAAAAGCATTACTTGGTTTGACCATCTATGTACAAATGCAAACCAGGATCTCAATAAAGCTTTGAAAAACAGGCCCAGAATTAGAGTGCTAATTAAATCTTCGAGGTAGTCTTACAAGCAGGCCCTTAATAAAAGAAAAACAGAGACACAGGACCTAACACTATTCTGGAAAACAATAAATCACCCTTTTTTTTAAAGATCAAAACTCTTTTTAGGATAGAGACTTTAGTGCAACCTTCAGATTAGATTAACTACTTGGGTGAGATATTTAACCTAACAAATGACAGCCTATCATTTCACAGAAAAAAACTAGTGATGATAGGTTCCCCAAATCTGATGCCCATTACTCCGGATGAGATAATAGTTGCCCTAGAGAAATGTGCAAATCGAAAGGCACCTGGTCCTGATGGGGTACCTATAGATACCTTTAAATCGGATAACCACTTTTGGGCCTAAATCTTGTTAAGAGTGTGTAATGAATCAGTAGGTGTTTTTTTGCCCGTAACCAGGACAGATAGCGTTATAGTTCCAATATTCAAGAAGGGAGATAGGCGGTATGCCAAATGCTATGGTCCCATATCCTTTCTTGATTCAACTTCTAAATTGATGGGCAGAGTCCTTCTGGAAATACTGGAAAAGTGGGCAAATGATAATTCAGTACTTACCAAATCACAGTATGGATTTAGAAGAGAGGTGGGGACCATAGAGCATCTAATAATTAGTAAATATACTCTCTCAAAGATGGGGCACTTACATTTATGCTTTGTAGATCTAACAAGTGCATTTGATTTGGTCAACAATGCAAAACTATGGCAGACATTGGATGAGATGGGCGCCCCTAGTGAGATTATTATTTACTTATCACAAATATATAAACATCTAACTGCCAGAGTACAAAATGGGATAAGTGTGGCGAGTGTACCCAACATTTTAGGGTAACACGTGGGATTAGACAAAGCTGTGTCCTTGCTACGTTATTGTTTTCCCGTTATGTAAACAGAGTCGATACATTTTTACAAAAATTCAATGCTGTTTCCCCTAAAGTTGCCAACGTACAAACCCTGTACTATTGTATGCAGAAGAAGCGGTTCTGTTGTCCAGAACCACAAATGGCCTTCAGTCTCTAATTGAGAACTTCTCTGCATATATGGAAGAAAAGTATTTAAAGCTTAATCTCCCAAAAATATTCACAATGGTATGTGGGAAAGGGAAACCAAAAATCAGAATACATCATGTTAATGGGGAACCAATAGCTGAAATTCACACTTTTACGTAGCTGGGTATATGCTTCACATCCATGGGTCACTGGAGCCTGCAGAGAGAAATATGCAAATTAAAATATTTAAGGTCAATAAAGGCTGTTTTAAGATTTTCTGTCAAGATAGGGTCATGCCAATTAGAGAGATTCTGACTCTCTATACTAGTAAGTGTATATTTGGAACATGCTATGGTGTTGATTTATAGGGAATGACCGTTTGTGCCTCACTTCAGATTCAAGAGAATATTTTCCTAAGGAGGCTACTAGCAGTTCCAAATTCAACTCCTTCTTATATAGTACATAAGGAGTTATCAGATTCCTATATTGAAGATTACATCAGTGTTACTCCACTTATTGTCTGGCATGGGATTTGGAGTAAAACCGGAACCCAATGTACCCAGGATATTATAATCAACTGCTTGGCTCTTGATTGCAGTAAAAATAAAACATGGTTGGCATATGTCAACAAACTTTGAAAGGAGCTTGATGAGAATTTACTATTAACGATCCTACTAACGTCATGTGTTTCAGTAGGAGGGAGATGAAAATGGGACTTATAGGGACTAGAGAATCCCTTAAGAAAATTGGTGAATGTACAAAATTGATGATTAAGGCCTATTGTGAAGGACAGTCTGAGATAGGCACACAAAAATATCTCTTTTGGGTACCAAATCTACAACACAGATTTTACCTCACCAGGATAAGATTGGGTACTCTCCATTTTATAATAGCTTTCCCTGCTATGGGTAAATAGAAACAAAAATTGCCAAGTTGCGCTGGTGATGGTAAGTCACATCAGTCAACGTTACATTTCATTTGATTTTGCAACTATGATAAGGACATTAGGAAGAATATTTACGTCCTCTTTTTTATAGTGAAAAATTATATTCCTAAAAAGCTTCATTTAACTCAATCTGTAGACCGGAAAATGAGAAAATATATTATGCAGTGGCCTCCTAAATACAATTGGCCATTAAAAGAAGGAAGGCCAACTAACATCCTGAGGCCTTAGTCTACGAAACCGTGTGGGATATACATCCATAGGGATTTTTTGTAGTTGTTTTTGTTTTATTGAACCTTTTGATAAGATGAAATACACTATGTGTTGTTGATTATATGTATTGTATTATTTTGTATATCTTTTTTTATTTAAAATTGTGGCATCGATTAAGGAATGTATAATTTATATTTATGGTCGATATTCTTTAGAATGCTTTTATAGTCATAATTCTAACTAAATAAAACTAATTGAATTGAAAACAAAAATTTGTGCTTGGAAGTCACTAACTGTCCAAAGGTTACTTGAGGTCGCAAGGGACCAGTGCATATCCAAAGTTCAGGCCAACCGTGATGGAGGGCAGGCCGGCTACAGGACACACGCAGGTCCTGCTGAGAAAGTACCCTGCGTCAAATTTTTCCTTGCAGTCAGGTCCCTGCATCGTTGTCGAGCTTTGCGGAAGTGAAGGCAATGCGCCAATGTCAAGCTGCACAAATCATTGTTGTGGGGCAGCACAGGTTGTAGAACCGCTGTCATCATACAGTCTCTGCGTCAGCTTCAGATGATGATGCATCAGTTCCGACTGATGCAATGGTGATGATACGTCAGTTTTGCAGCAAAACAGCGGCAGAACCCACTTTTGAGACCCAGAAATTGGAGAGGGCACCTCAGGCAAAGGTAGGACTCACAGAAAACAGAGTCCAGCAGCACCAGGAGTTTTGTAGGAAGTTGTTTTCCCCCCTGAGACTTTAAACAACAGGGTTCAAGCCAGCAAGCCCATGGAGATCACTTGAAGGGAAGGCAGAGTCCATCTATCCTTTAGCAGAGTGAGGGAGCATCAGGCATCAGGGAAACAAGCAGAAAAGCCGTCCTTCAGAAAAGCAGTCCAGTTCAATCCTTAAAACAGCACAGCATTCCTTCTGACAGAGGTTCAGATCAAGATCCAGAAGTGTCTGATTTTAGGGGATCAGAGAACCAGTACTTATGCCCAAAAGTGGCTTTCACCCACCCTGTCGTGTAGTTCCTCCAAATCTTTAGAGAATCTTTGCATTTAGACAACATAAACTAAGGGATTGGTTTCCAGACTGATTCAAAACACCCCCAAAGGATATGTTAGTCTGTAGACCAGCTAGCTCACAGTTCCACTATGGGACCCTCTTACCAATGAGTGAATAGTTTCTAGCAACTTCTGAACATGACAACCCTTGGAAACAGTACAGTACTTTTCGCTCAGTCACTCGTGCTTACTTTGTCTCAGAGAGATACACAGAATAAACAGTGGGGACAATTTCAATAAGTATTTATTGAACCAGCATCATTCTAATATAAAATATGTGTGCTGAAACAACCATTAGACATAAACAGATATATATGTTATAAGTTATGAGTACCAATAGAGTAAATAAAAAGGTAGAATTCTATCATAGTGCTAAAACAATTAATATATGCAGGCATATATGTACATAACAGTAATAATACGTACCCCAATGATGAAAACCCTAACTAGATGTACCTCAATGTACATTGCATGCATGTAGGTATGTAGCCGAGAGTCCCCTTAGGATAGTTCCAACCCCATTACCTGATGTGGGAGAGTGAAGGACCCCGTCTTGGTCTTGAGATGGACAACCTGCAAGGGATGTCAGACCACTGCGTGCTGGAGTGTCTGCATGCAGGAACCTCAGCTTCTCGTGTCAGCATGTCAGCATGGAAGTCTTTCTCCTCTGGTTTGCCCAGTGAGGATGTAGTGCTTATATACCCAAAAAGAACCCTCAGGGGTTCTACCTAGAAGTGTACTGTGGGCATGTCGGGCAAGTATGACGATAGACATGACCCTTATACAGAGTTATTGTGCAGAAGTGTAGAATCCTAGTATCTTGTCCATGTTATTGACATATCCTTTCCACCACTTGCCCAGCCACTAGAATGTTGTAGTGATGATGCCATTAGGAATGCTGGGACTCTGTGAGCAGATGTGACAGTTTTGAGAGGGCTGAGCAGCATCCTGGCTGCTCCTGGTGGGGCTTGTACCAGATCATCTACATATCTACAATAAATCATCTTAACTACATCAATTTGTCTGGACTTCATTACTACAAATTTATGGCGACAATCTGGTGACTTACCCTCGTTCTACCTCCTCAACAAAAGAAGATATTGTCAAAGTAATCAAGATGTTGGAAAGAAGCAACAAGAAACTCAAGTAAAATCACTGGAACAGCACACCTTGTATCCCCACCAGTGTCCATACACTGGACAGGCCCAGCCCAAGCATGCTGTCCTATTTCTCATGTCTCTACTGAAACTTCGAATTTAAGCAAAATAAGGAACAACAGCCTTTCAACTGTCAGCTGTCACTGTTCTCTGCATGTGTGCGCCAACCCAGGCGTGCTACACTCTACAACTTCACATTTAATGGATCTTATAGTAACAACCATTTTGTGTTATCTCTGGCTCAAGAAAATGTGCCTAAGGCATTACAATTCACTTTACGGGCGTTCCTGGTTCAACTGCCTTTCACAATGACATTTTCATAGACATTGGAAATTGCTTCAGACATTGCCTCTGTCAACTTCCGATCTGAAGGAAACCTACAACTTCACGTTGCTAGGTGCACATTTATCAAATCTTTACAAGTGTCTATGCGGGACCTACCCATCTACATTGGCTGTTATGGGACTTTTTGTGAGTATACACATTTTATTAAATTGCTCTTGGGAGGTCCATTGACTTTTGGCAGTTCAACCGCCGTGTTGTGATTTAAAAATGAGGCGCGTGTCGTTGCCTATGCGCACACTCTTACCTCCTCCACGTCTAGATATCTTCTTCTGTGACGGGCCTGCCATTGTTATCTTCATGACGTTCAAGCCTCAATGCACTGCATCTTTGTGCGCATGCACACGCTGTGAGCCACCCCGTGCTGGCGTGCTCAGTGTGCGTTCATCTTTGGGTTGGATCCTGCAGCAGTTTACACAGAATGATATGGACGGTAGTGTGCTCCACCCATGTTCCTTGCAAACCACGTCTGTTCGTGAAATAAAATTAAGCGATTGTTCAAACTCAGCACCATTGTTGCGGATTCGAGATCGTTTCTTGCCTCTTGGTCATCTCAGCAAGGCAACCGTCGTCCTGGCCATAATTGACTTCCTGGCAGACTCTAGGTTTGGACTTTTTTTAGAGTTCAGAGGATACTGGACTTTGCCAGCAATTTTAGTGGTGAGTCTTTATTTCCTTACAAGCCGCAGTGCCCTTCGACCTTCAGTGGGAGTCTTCATTGCATCTTGGAACTTTTCTGCCTCATGTTTCTTGGAGCCATTTTCTCTGCTGTTGGTTACTTCGACCGCCTGTCTTACAGAATCGTGGTATCCACTAAGTAGGGGGACCCCCGGTAATTAATGTGAGGCAGGTTAAGCAGGGGAACGTCACGAAACCAAGGAACAAGTAAATAACCTGCCCAGATAAGTTTTGAAGGGTCCTCAATTGGATCCCATAATAAAGCAAAGCAATCCGGAACAGACAGTTGCAATTAGTCAAACGTTTTATTTTTTTGTTTTAAAAAAAATATGTAATATGTAATACAGAGTGTTTTCTCATGTTTAATCATCAAAATCAATAGATAGAACAAGCAAGTAATAAAGACATATGACACTTAAATCATCAGTGCATGTTATCAACATACAAGGTCCCATACACTCAATCAGACCACCTATAATTCAATCATACTAACATCCATTCAGGTTCACACATACACAATTAAAATAATTTAAGACAACGTCAGGGAAAGTCACAGGCCACATGATGATAGGGTGGAAAGATTACATAGAACATCCAGGAATTAGTCAAATGGTGTAATTCCAACTATCCGATACAATTAAACGCCAACGCGCGTTTTGGTGTCCAGCCCCAGCCGGGGCCACACCTTCATCAGGGCGAAGATGGTCAGACAACACTGAGACCAACAAACAAACCTAGGGTCATAGAAAAACATATAATCAGGATTACAACAATTCCTAAGACATTCATTGGTACTCTATAAATTGATAATCTAAAGGAAAATGTCAGAACCGGAAAGATGAGGACATACAACTTAAATTCTTTTTTATTTGATATAGAGAAAAAGGCCAAACGGCCCAACATGGAATGGTGTAGGGTGCACCCAGAACTGAGAAATAGAAAATAAAACATAGCAATAGGTCCAGTCACATTTTTTGAGATCGCAATGGGTTTCAATCCCATTCGCTCACAATGGGTTTCAGTTCCATTTGCTCACATTACACTTGCCTTCTGGGTTATTCACAGCGTCTACTCTCTCCCAAGGCATCTATGCATAGGTGTTAGTCCTTTTGCATCTGTTAACCATCTCTGTTCTTAGGGTCAGGTTATGGGTTCTCACCCATATACTCTAGTTAATTTTTTTTAGTACACTGCACACTATGTCATCTTCACGTGTTGTTGTCTTTACAGTTATTATTGTTGCATGGGTTTGAGTCCCATTCTCTTATACGTTTAGTACATCTTTACTCTCACATAGGGTGTGTTTCCGCTTTTTCCTCAACATTATGCCTTACTTGTTTATATTCTGAATTTGCAATGCAATGTTATGTTTACATTATATTGTATTTTTTATTTTATACATGGAAGTATGAGTGATCTCTTTGTTTTCTCTCCTCTTCTGTGTTTTCTTGATTTTACCTGCTGTGCTTTGCCTCTTCGCATTCCTGTCTGGCCAATAGGTGTGTGTGAGGTGTAGTCATTGGGTCTTTCTTGCTTATTTTTGTTTTTGTTTTCTGTCGCTGTGCCTTTTCTCCTGCTATCTTTAGAAGGGTAAGTATGTTCACTTCTTTGCATCGTTTTTGTTGTTCCTGTATTTCTCCTACTTCTTTGAACTTTATGGTTTTCCATTTTGCGTTTTACTTCCTAATTTTCTTTGGTTATATAAGAAAGGGGGATATGTAGTATCCTAGTATCTTGTCCATATTATTGACATATCCTTTCAACCACTTGCCCAGCCACTAGAATGTTGTAGTGATGATGCCATTAGGAATGTTGGGACTCTGTGAGTAGATGTGACAGTGTAGAGTGGGCTGAGCAGCATGCTGGCTGCTCCTGGTGGGGTCTGTACCAGCTCATCTACATATCCTGTATCCATCTACAATAAATCATCTTGAACTATAACAACTCATGTGGACCTTGACTACTACAAGAAGATGTTAATCCTGCTGTGATACTGAGAATCCTCATGCATAATAAATTAGGCTAGTTTTCAGAGAAAACCGCACAACAGTCATGTAGCACCTAACTAGGTAAAAGGTCAGCACCAAACCCGTGATGTAGAACAATGGTAGGAGAGATGTAGGTAAAAGGTTGTGTAACTACCTAGGCCTACATACGGGGTACATTGGGGTTCATAAAAACCCCAGACGTATATTGGAGATAGGTTGTCAGGCACATAGAGAAGTAAGTGCAGAGAAATGTCCATTTTCTAAAAGTGCCATTTCCTAAACAGTAATGTTGAAACCAACCTAACCAGTAAGTAGGATTCATCATTACCATTCCAAAGATATGAAATAAGAAAAAGCTACTACTCCCTGATCAGGAATTATAGCTTAAACGTGTATATAGGAATTCCCAATGCTAGCCTTTGAGAGGAGTAGGCCTGGCACTGGTAAAAAATGGAATAGGCTGTTTGTCACTACCAGGACATGCAAAACATAAAAGTAAGCCCTATCTTTTACTTACATAGTACCCTGCCCTTGGGGTTACTTAGGGCCTACTGTAGGGGCAAGTGGTTTTAAATACCAAGTCTGAGGTGGCGGTAAACTGCACATACAGGCACTGCTGTGGCAGGCCTGAGACAGGTTTGAAAGGCTACTTATGTGGGTGGCACAATGAGTGCTGCAGGCCCACTAGTAGCGTTTGAAGTACAGGCCCTGGGTACATGGTATACCACTTCACAAGGTACATCAAATATGACAATCAGGTATACCCCAATGTCATCATGTTTAGGGGAGAAGCACATGCACTTTAGCACTGGTTAGCAGTGGAAAAGTGCTAAGAGTCCTAAGGCCAACAAAAAGAACCAGCAACAACAGGAGATAAGAGGCAAACTGTCTTGGGGAAGACCACCCTAAAGATGACAGGTCTAACACAACTGTTTGCAATTCCACTCTACTCCACTCCACTCTATGCTATTCCAAGCTATGCCACTCCACTCTATACCACTCGACTCTATGCCACACCACTGTATGCTATTACACTCTACCCTACTTGACTTTACGCTACTCCACTCTAAAAACACTCTACTGTACGCTATTCCAGTCTATGCCTCTCCTCTCTATGGCACTTCACTATACCCAACTCCACTCTATGTCACTTCGCTATATGCAATTCCCTGTACACAACTAAACTCTATGCCACTCAAGTCTATGCCTATTCAACTCTACACCAATCCATACTACCCCACTCCACTGTACACCACTCCACTGTACACTAATCCACTGTACGCAAGTTCAATCTACCCCACTCCACCCTACGCTACTCCACTCTACGCCACTACATTGTACACTATTCCAGTCTATGCCAATCCAGTCAACGCCACTGTGTTCTACACCACTTCACTATGCACTACTCCACTCTAAGCTATTTCCTTTTACGCTACTCTACCATATGCTATTTCACTGTATGCCACTCCACAGTACGCCACTCACTGTACACTGTTCTATTGTACACCACTACACACTATGCCAGCCGACACCACTCCACTTTACGCCACTGACCTCTAGGCTATTCCACTTTATGTAACTCCATTCTACCCCACTCCACTCTATGTTATTCTACTCAATGCCAGTGCACTCCATGCCACTCAACTGTATGACACTCCACTATATGTTGGTCTACTGTATGCCACTCTGCTCTAAGCCACTCCACTGTATGCTACTCCACTCTACACCACTTCACCCTACGCTACTCTACTCTATGCTATTCCAGTATATGCCAATCTTCTCTACCCAACTCCTCTCCATGCAATTCCACTGTACTCCACTGAACAACACTATACTCCACTAACAACAGTCTACACTTTTAGACCCTACCCTACTATACCCATTCTACAGCACTACACTGTACAAGATTTTTTTCCTGTCAATACCAGTGTACAGCGCTCTACATTATACCACTGTATGACACTTTACTCTACTTTACAACACTCTATGTGACTCCCTCCACAGTGCTCCAACCCAATTTACTATATTCTACTGTATGAGATACTACTCCCCTCGACTCCACTGTACTCCACGACTGCACTCTACGCCACTTCACTCTATGCCACTCTATGCCAATTAACTTTACCATACTGTATTTCTCTCTACCCTACTAGAATCCCCTGCACATCACTATAAATGTGCCAGCAGAGCTAGGGTTCAAAATCTAAAGCTAGGCACTTTGCAAAAAAGGGTCTGTCTTCACTGTGAAAATGTGGTGTGTCCACGTTGTGTTTTGGGCCGTTTCCTGTTGCAAGCACTAGGCCTACCCACACAAGTAAGGTGCCATTGTTCTTGGAAGACTTTGAGGAATGCAGGGTGGATGGATTTTTGTGGATCCACACTGATTCCAGAACTTTCCACCACAGAAATGTAAGGAAAATGTGTTTTTTGGACAAAGTTTGAGGTTTGCAAGGGATTCTGGGTAACAGAACCTGGTGAGAGCCAAACAAGTCACCCATCCTGGATTCCCCTGGGTGTCTAGTTTTCAAAAATGTATAGGTTTGCTAGGTTTACCTAGGTGCCGTTAGAGCTAGGGTTAAAAATCAACAGCTAGGCACTTTGCAAAAAAAGGGTCAGTTTTCACTGTGAAAATGTGGTGTGTCCACGTTGTGTTTTGGGCCGTTTCCTGCCACGGGGAACCAGGCTTACCCACACAAGTGAGGTACCATTGTTCTCTAAAGACTTTCAGAAATGTGCGTTGGGTGGAATTTTTTAGATTCACACAGATTCCAGAGATTTCCACCATAGGATTGTGAGGAAAATGTGTTCTTTTTTTTTACAAAGTTTGAGATTTGCAAGGGATTCTGGGTAACAGAACCTGGTGAGAGCCAGACAAGTCCCCCCATCTTGGATTCCTCTGGGAGTCTAGTTTTCAAAAATGTATAGGTTTGCTAGGTTTACCTAGGTGCAGGTAGAGCTAGAGTTAAAAATCTACAGCTAGGCATTTTGCAAAAAAAAGGCCAGTTTTCACTGTAAAAATGTGGTGTGTCCACGTTGCGTTTTGGGCCGTTTCCTGTTGCGGGCACCAGGCCTACCCACACAAGTGAGGTACCATTTTTATCGGAAGACATTGGGAAATACAGGATGGGTGGAATTTTGTGGATCCACGCAGATTCCAGAACTTTCCATCACAGAATTGTGAGGAAAATGTGTTCTTTTTTACAAAGTTTGAGATTTGCTGCAAGGGATTCTGGGTAACAGAACCTGGTGAGAGCCAGACAAGTCACCACATCCTGGATTCCCGTGAGTATCTAGTTTTTAAAAATGTATAGGTTTGGTAGGTTTCACTAGGTGCCGGCAGAGCTAAGGTTCAAAATCTACAGCTAGGCACTTTGCAAAAAAGGTCAGTTTTCACTGTGAAAATGTGGTGTGTCCAAGTTGTTTTTGGGCTGTTTCCTGTCACGGGCACTAAGCCTACCCATACAAGTGAGGTACTATTTTTGCGGAGGACTTTGAGGAATGCATGGTGGGTGGAAATTTGTGGATCCACGCAGATTCCAGAACTTTCCACCACAGAAATGTGAGGAAAATCTGTTTTTTACAAAGTTTGAGGTTTGCAAGGGATTCTGGGTAACAGAACCTGGTGAGAGCCAGACAAGTCACCCTATTCTGGATTTCCCTGGGTGTCTAAGTTTAAAAAATGTGTAGGTTTGCTTGGTTTCCCTAGGTGCCAGCATAGCAGCGCTAGGGTTCAAAATCTATAGATAGGCACTTTGCAATAAAAGGGTAAATTTTCACTGAAATGTTTGTGGATCCACGCAGATTCCAGAACTTTCCACCACAGAAATGTGAGGAAGATGTGTTTTTTTGTTTTACAAAGTTTGAGGTTTGCAAAGGATTCTGGGTAACAGAACCGGGTGAGAGCTGGACACGTCACCCGCCCTGGATTCCACTGGGTGTCTAGGGGCATATTTACAATAACTGGCGCATCCCTGCATATCAGCAGGGATGCACCAGTTATTGTGCACCACAAATCCGCCACCATGGATGCGCCACATTTACAATGCGGCGCACCATGGGGCAAATATGGCACAGATGCGTGACACATATGTGCCGTAAAAGTGGCGCATTGATGAAGTTGCGTCGCAAGCGCGACGCAGCTCCAGCAATGCTCTGGGGCGCCCCATCCTGCTAATGCTGCGTCAATCCCTACGCCTGCTTCAGGCAGGCGCAGGGTTTTGACGCAGCATGGGTCTAAAAGTGACTGAGTGAAATCTTGTAGATTTCACTCAGCCACTTTTAGGAGGCGTTCCTGCGCCGGAACACCCTCCCCTGCGCAGGAACGCCTACATGTGGCGCAGGGCTTTACAACGTGACGCATCTCCCAGATGCGTCACGTTGTAAGTACCCCGCACCATGGTGCAGGATTTGCGCCGCCGTTGCGTCACAAAACTGACGCAACGGCGGCGTAAATGAGCCGCAAGGGGCTTGTAAATCTGCCCCCTAGTTTTTAAAAATGTGTAGGTTTGCTAGGTTTCCCTAGATACCGGAAGAGCTAGGGTTCAAAATCTACAGCTTGGCACTTTGCAAAAAAAGGGTCAATTTTCACTGCGAAAATGTGGTGTGTCCACGTTGTGTTTTGGGCCATTTCCGTCGCAGGCACTAGGCCTACCCACACAAGTAAGGTGCCATTGTTCTTGGAAGACTTTGAGGAATGCAGGGTGGATGGATTTTTGTGGATCCACACTGATTCCCGAACTTTCCACCACAGAAATGTTAGGAAAATGTGTTTTTTTGGACAAAGTTTGAGGTTTGCAAGGGATTCTGGGTAGCAGAACCTGGTGAGAGCCAAACAAGTCATCCATCCTGGATTCCCCTGGGTGTCTAGTTTTCAAAAATGTATAGGTTTGCTAGGTTTACCTAGGTGCCGTTAGAGCTAGGGTTAAAAATCAACAGCTAGGCACTTTGCAAAAAAAGGGTCAGTTTTCACTATGAAAATGTGGTGTGTCCACGTTGTGTTTTGGGCCATTTCCTGTTGTGGGCACCAAGCCTACCCACACAAGTGAGGTACCAATTTTATCGGAAGACATTGGGGAATGCATGCACAGTTGAATTTTGTGGATCCACGCAGATTCCAGAACTTTCCACCACAGAAATGTGAGGAAAATGTGTTGTTTTTTTTTTACAAAGTTTGAGGTTTGCAAGGAATTCTAGGTAAGAGAACCTGGTGAAGCCAGAAAAGTCACCCCATCCTGGATTCCCCTGGGTGTCTAGTTTTCAAATATATATAGGGTTGCTAGGTTTCCCTAAGTGCCAGCAGAGCTGGGGTTCAACATCTACAGCTAGGCACTTCGCAAAAAAAGGGTCAGTTTTCACTGTGAAAATGTGGTGTGTCCACATTTCGTTTTGGGCCATTTCCTGTCGTGTTCACTAGGCCTACCCACACATATGAGGTAGCATTTTTCTAAGAAGACTTTGGGGAATGCGTGCGCGGTGGAATTTTATGGATCCATGTAGATTCCAGAACTTTCCACCACAGAAATGTGAGGAAAATGTTTTTTTGACAAAGTTTGAGGTTTGCAAGGGAATCTGTGTAACAGAACCTGGTGAAAGCCAGACAAGTCACCCCATCCTGGATTTTCCTGAGTGTCGAGTTTTAAAAAATGTATAGGTTTGCTCGGTTTCCCTAGGTGCCGGCAGAACTCGGGTTAAAAATCTACAGTAGGCACTTTGCAAAAAAAGGGTCCGTTTTCACTGTGAAAATGTGGTGTGTCCACGTTGTGTTTTGGGCCGTTTCCTGTCAAAGGCAACAGGCCTACGCACACAAGTAAGGTGCCATTTCTTGGGGAAGACTTTGGGGAATACGGGGTGGATGGATTTTTGTGGATCCACGCAGATCCCAGAACTTTCCACCCAGTGCTTAATTTGTAAAATATGAAGTCCAGGTGCTCAAATGTTTGTTGGAGGCCACACCCCTTTCCCCGGCTCCACCCACTCTCTTCACTAGCTCCACCCACTTCCCCTGTTGGCTCCGCCCACACCCTCAACTGGCACCCATGCCATAAACCATGGAAATGTCACACATAAACATCCATGATCCAGGCCATAAACCATGGAAATGTCACATATAGGCATCCAGCCGGGGTATGTTGTTGACTTCCAGCCACAATAAACTGCCCCCCCCCTCCCCCCGCTGTCCACCATCCATCTGCAGTATTATCAAAAAGCAGGCTTTGCCCAGCTTCTAGATTCTTTTAACATTTGGGCTCTCCTGCACAACTACAAATCAGGTTTCAGATTGTGCTGCACCACTGAAGCCTGTCACTTCACAAAGACCAGAAGATTCCCTCTTGACCGCAGGTAAGGATAACTGCTGCGTCCTAAAAGTTAAGGAACTATCTGTCACCTTTAACTGTGTTGACCATCCTGCTCTCATCCACACCGTGACGCATGAAGGGGATTGGCTGCCAGCATCATCCACTAGTTTTATCCAACCAACACCAGTTTGTTCACATGTGCGCATCAAGAACCCAGAGGCGCCCACTGTCACTCAGAGGTCTGTTGGGTCCCCTTTCATTTTCAACCTTCACATGGAGATTCTTGGAACTCTACTCAGTGATCAAAGCATCAACATTTACTAATAAACTGATTGACAGGATGTTTTGCCTTGAAAGGGGTAAAAGGGGAGGTGCACTTCCGAAGTTTCTGTGAGTGTGGTGAGTGTGATATTTGTTTGGTGAAGAGGTGGTGTTTATTTAGAGTGAATATGACCTTTGTTCGATTACGTGGGTATGCTGCTCCTATGAGTGTGGTATTTGTTTGGTGAATACAAGTAGTGCACTTTCTCTGAGTGCAGCTCGTTTCCATTTACAGGGGCGTCCTTGCTGTTTGTGACACTGTTCAACAGGGGTTGTGACGACAAGGGTCATTCACTTACTGTGACTATAAATGTTTGAATAACAGGATAGTTAATTTACTCTGTGATAGTTTTAAAGGGTTTTCTTTTTGCAGAATGATACTTTTCTATCTACACTAGGTAATCGCCCGATGGCAGGCGTTCTCCAGCCAAGCTGAACAAAAATTAAACCTTCCAGAAAGTGAACGAAAAACACAGAGGCCGAGAGAGAGAGAGAAAAAAATTACTGGAAATAAAAGCGTGAAATGACAAAGGAAACTTTGAGGAAACCAAAACCAAAGATGATTTACCTTATTCTTCCGCTTCTCCCCCTCCTTTGGAAGAAACCAGTCCCTGCCCTGGTAAGACTCGTGGAGGGGGTCGCCTCCAGGCCTCCTGTCCCAGATTTATGGGGTCAGCATGAGTTCCTCTGCTCTGCCAGTTGCTGTCTCCAGCCCCGACATTATTTGTGATGTTTTTTGGATGTGTCTGGATGCTTCTTTGTGAATATGCCCCCAGTTCTTCCTATCTTTCCTCCTTTTCTCCCCGTACATTAACGCATCTTGTAGCCAGCTGCCTTCTTTGCAAACTTCAGGCTCTGGCAAAAGGACCGGAGGTGACGTCCCCACCCTACCACGGCGCCTCGGGCAAACTTTGCATTACATCCCGCCTTAGCGGCGCCGCGAGCATCCAAATAGGATACATTGTAACAATAGTATAGTGCAGCACAGTCAGCCTGATAGAAGCCCGTAAACTCATCTGCAATCACCACAAGCCTGCAGGAGCAGTGCGTACAGGCCACTGGCAGTTTCTGAGTGTGATATAGAGTAGTCTACTAAATCGAGCCCAGTGGGTTTTGTACAACTTGCATTCTGAGCCCACGTGTTTGAAAGTGCTTGCAATGCAATTAAGACGAAAAAGGAAGGACCTATCACGTTAAATAGTTGCCTAAGATCACACCGTTTGGCGAGCCGGGAAGCAGCAATTCGTCCAGGTTTTCTGCTTTAACTGAACAAATGATTCTCTCCTTTTTACCTGGAATGTTCATGCTTTGTTTTTACCTTTGGGCATGCGCATAGAACTCGGTTCTGCAACAGGAACTCGAGCTGAGCCGGAGCCAGGCTTCAGGCTCGAGGGGACAATGGCTCGCCCACGGCCACAACGTGAGAAGCTGGCACCTGCGGGGTGTCAGCGACCTGTGGCAGCCACGTGCCCAGCGCCATCTCGGAAGCGCGCTTTCAGCCCCGCCTTCCCGCCACAAGCAGTGCAGACCTGCTTTGTGTCTGCGTGGCTCATTTATTTTTCATGGCGATGACTTTCATTTTCCCTCCAAAAAATAGGTGCATGTATGTCATTAGGGCGGGAGAGCATGGAAATGGCACCGCGAGGACACTGGTGGCGCTGTGCGCGGAGCCTGGGCCGTGTCTTTACTGCCAGTAATGGCGGGGCTGTCGCTGCCAAGACTTGGATGAAACGTCTCCTTTCCCTGCACCACGGTATTCGGAACAGCAACCCTGGTGCGCCTCGTAAAGCGGGCTGCTGCTGTGGCATCGAATTTGTACTATTTTACCCACAATCGCGTGCAATATCACCTCTTCACCGGGAGACCTGTGTGAATTTAGTGAGCAGCCAATATAGTGTGTAGACCCGGCCCTGAAAATTAAGTGCCGGTGCTTAGCACCGGAAAGCACCGGCACAAATTAAGCCCTGTTTCCACCACAGAAATGTGAGTAAAATGTGTTTTGTTGGACAAAGTTTGAGGTTTGCCAGGGATTCTGGGTAACAGAACCTGGTGAGAGCCAGAAAAGTCCCCCCATCCTGGATTCCCCTGGGTGTCTAGATTTAAAAAATGTATAGGTTTGCTAGGTTTACTGTCAGGAAGCCGCTGTCACAGACGAAAGGGTAGAAGAGAAGGAGCATGATCCCATCCCTTCATATATCTCTCCCCTCCTATATTTACAGTCCCCCTTCGCCGACTGGCCTAATTGCTGTCCGCAAGATATCGAGGAAGAGGAATTGACAAGCGACCCCTTTAAGCAAAGACTAAGCGAAGGCCAGAGGACTGACGTCACACGTTACACGCTTCACGAGTGCAGTCCAAAGAGCGCGTCGGAGAGACTTCCTGGTACACCGAGAAGGGAAGCGGGAGGTGGGAGTAATTGCTCGGAGAACAGGAGAACCGAATGAGAGTCAAAATCGGTGTGGGAGAAGAAACCGGATCCAAGAGAAGACTGCAGCTTTCCGGCGAGTGGAAAACCCGAACCTGGCGGAGGAGAGAATGCTGAAACAGCAAGAGACCAGATGCCACAGAAGAACACGGAGACAGCTTGCCACGGCCCCAGAGGGACGTGGCTTTCCCAGGTGCGTGGGTGTCTACGAGTATACTGGAAGGGGGGTGATTAAGAGAGGAACGTGAGGGGATCGGGGATGGGAAAAGAGACCCAAAGGAAGAAAAAAATCTAAACAAATAAAGGGGAAAGACAGGAAGAGTTAGAAAGAGCTCAAGAAATTACCGCTATAGGCTATTTTCTATTTTTTGGGTTCTCCATCCCCCTACTCCCTTCAAGTTATACAACTGTTCTTTTATCCCCCACAACCTCCCCTGTAAAATCTTTTTTTTCGCAAAACACTTACTTGAGCCTTTTTTCTGTCTGAGGGACAACAGCGGCCAGGACTCCACCTCAAAGGGACTAAAGAAGAGACCTTGCAGAAAGAGAAAACTGAGAAAAAGAAGAGAAAAGGGACATTGTATTTCCTTATAGTGCCACTGAAAACATATCAGAAAATAAATATCCCGTGCATTGTGACCCTTCTTAACAGAAATTCCTACATTTACCTAGGTGCCGGTAGAACTAGGGTTAAAAATCTACAGCTAGGCACTTTGCACAAAAAGGATCAGTTTTCACTGTGAAAATGTGGTGGGTCCACATTGTGTTTTGGGCTGTTTCCTGTTGTGGGCACTTGGCCTACCCGCACTTGTGACGTACCATTTTTCTCAGAAGACTTTGTGAAATGCATGCCATGTGGACTTTTCTGGATCCACGCAGATTCCAGAACTTTTCACCACAGAAATGTGAGGAAAATGGGTTCCAAATCTACATATGGGCACTTTGCAAAAAAAGGGTCGGTTTTCACTGTAAAAATGTGGTGTCCACTTTGCGTTTTGGGCCGTTTCCTGCTGTGGGCACTAGGCCTACCCACACAAGTGAGGTACCATTTTTATCGGAAGACTTTGGGGAATGCGGGGTGGGTGGAATTTTGTGGATCCATGCAGATTCCAAAACTTTCCACCACAGAAATGTGAGGAAATGTGTTTTTTTAACTAAGTTTGAGGTTTCTAAGGGATTCTGGGGAACAGAACCTGGTGAGAGGCACAGGAGTCCCCCATCCTGGATTTCCCTTGGTGTCTAGCTTTAAAAAATGTACAGGTTAGCTAGGTTTCCCTTTGTGCCGGCTGCGCTAGGGCCCAAAAAACACAGGTAAGCACATTTCTTAAAACAAGTCTGTGCCTAGTGGGCTTTCTGCCGCCCTGGGGGAGAGTTTGGGACGGGGGTGGAGTTTGCCCTGATATGCCCCCAAGGGGGGAAGAAAGACTGTGACTATTAGTTTTCATGCTTCATGCTGTAATGGAACATGGAACACTCTGCGAGGTGGAATATTGTGCTTTGAAAGTAAAGGGGTGGTTAAAGCTGTGAAGCTGAAGTGTGAGGTGTTCACTTTATCTCTCTCCAAATAAAGAACATACTGGAACCAAACTAATTTCCAGGACTCATCTTTCAATTGGCGACAATTTGAAAAACCCATACTGCGCAGGGGCAGTCTACATTCACCTTCACCCCTGGATTTTAATTCTACAACAAATGTGAGTGTTTCTATAAAGTTTCCTGAAGTTTTGAACATGTGGAGCCTTGCAAGTGACTTTACTGGCACTGTGAAGTGTAAACAGATATATCTGGGTTACGTTTTCACAAGCGGTAAATGTCTGATGGAGCTCGGTGTGATTAAGTGCCATACGGAACACTAGAATCTGTGGGAATTCTTTTTTTTAACCGACCGCTATCATTTACTGCTTTCCATAATAACGGAATGAATAACATTAACTTATTGTCGCGCAGTGCTGTTCGGAGATAATTGACTGTTAATTTCGGCGATAGTGAGATCTTATCTGCGGCATGGAGGGAAGGCGAAAATCAGCAGTTTTCTGCATGTGAAAGTAATGTGTCTGGGAGATTGAGAGACTTTCGCATGCATGGCATTCAAAGGAGATGCTTATCTTCAACTTAGAAGTCCGTTACAAGCGCTCACCTTCGCGCGCTTCCTCTCGCTCTGCACGAGTTCTGATCGTGTTTATTTCCTCGTGGAGTCCTCACATGCATCTCTTCTCGTTCTGCACGAGCTTTCGTCACGCTCACCTTCCTATAGAGGTCCAGCCACATTCATCTCGTTCTTCACGAGCTCCTCCTCGCGTGCACTGCTAAATCAAAGCCTAAACCTTCAAGGACTCCAACTTCCTATAGAAAATACAAGTTTTACAGCGGCCATCTTAACTCTATGGGCCACAGCTTTCTTCAGTACATGGCTGTCTACCCTGGCGGCCTTCTTAAAGTGGATTCTACAATATTCATTTCCAAATGTATTCCATGCCTACAAGCAAATTCCTATTTCCTCCACGGCAATTCTTGAACAAAGGATTTATCATAAAGAAAGAAGGAAAGACAATAAAGGAAAGAGTTCATCATCAATTTATTATTTTAGTTAGTTGTTTTACTTAACAACATTTTCTTACAGGTACCCTGTTCATTGGTCAAAGAGAGTGTAATTGTGTTAAGACATTTACTTGAACATAATTGTTTATCGTGACTTATAGTTATGGCTGACCAAAGTTTGTCTGCACCACCTACTTTTCTTGCTACTCCTGGAGAGCCCTCTGTTTCATGGAAGGAATGGAAAAAATTGTTTCCGACTTACGAATTAGCAACAGGTGCTGACAAGTACGGTCCTGTGCGTAGACAAGCCATATTACTCCACCATTTAGGAGTTGAGGGGAGATATTTATATGAGGATCTTCCAGAAATATCTTTAGGTATGGGGGATGGTCAGCCTAATAATGTATATGAAATGACATTACAAATGCTTGAAATTCGTTTCAAAACAAAGATTAATACTGTTTTAGAAAGACATACATTTTTCTGTCGTATTCAGAAGGTTGATGAGGATATTGCAACATATGTTGCTGCGCTCAGGGGACTTTCATTAACATGTAAATTTGGAGAATTAGCTGATTCTCTTATTCGTCACTAAATTGTAAGGTGTATTAATAACAAAAGGGTTCGAGAGAAACTTTTAATTAAAAGATCCTTCACTTCAAGAAGCTATTCAAATTGCTAAGGGGTTGGAGCACACAGATTTGTGGATTAAAGAAATGGATAAATGCAATAGCTCAATCCTGTGTAGGGAAAATGCATCAAAAGCACCAGAAGTACATGCTGTTACTGATGAAAAGAAAAAGGAGAAACCTGTCACAAATCTTCCCCCTTCTAACAGACCTAATGAATCTAGGAAAGCAACTCCTTCTTTTACTCCCAGGTTTGATTCCAGAGTTGTTAAGTGTTACAGCTGTGTGGCTCCTGGGCATATTGCTTCTAGTACCATGTGTATGGGGAGGAATGTCACCTGCCGAGCTTGTGGTAGAAAAGGTAATCTGGCTAAAATTTGCAGAACTAAATCACCATTCTCTCAAGTACAAGAAGTACAGTACACTTGTGAAAGTGTGCGTGAACTAATGTTGAGTGTGGAAGTTTGTGAAAAGTCTAAACATTCAAATGTTGAACCTCATTTATCGATTGATGATGTTCCCAGACAAAGTACAGACAAGTTAGTATAACCTCATTCTCATTAGACCAATGTGGGATTGAAATGTTAGTAGATTCGGGTAGCTTATATACTTTGCTCTCTAGAGAGATCTTTTGCACTTTTGCACTTATGCTCATGACAGAACCATTCCGTCATGACCATGGAAGGGGTTAATTAAAATAACATTCAAATTCAATGAAAAAACCAAAGGTTAAACCACTACAGTTAGGAAAACTTTATTTATTTTTTCTATACAAACCAAACGTAAACTACACAAATAATATAAATGATAGGCTGAGGGTGATACATCTATACCAAACCGTAGTAGGCTCTCCGGGACTCCAGAATTCATATCTAGCCCTGTGAAGTACAAATTAAGGGGAAGAGAGCAGAAACAAAAAACTGTATCTACCCGTTCAAAAAAACTAAGTATCATTTCACAAAAAACCAGAGCAACTAAATTTCAGGGATACGCAGTTGCTGGGGAAAAAGTGTTGACAGTGACAGAAATACATGACACGGAACAGGAGCCTTTAAGAGATTTAACTAACAATGCCCAGAATGATGGAGGAATATCTATTACTGGGCATGTTGAGGAAGATTTCTGGGGGAAATTAGAGGCTATGGTAAAAACTTTGTTGGAACCAATTTTAGTAAAACTGTGTAGGGTGGAATCCAGGTTATTGCACCTGGAGTCCTCTATGTCCAATCTATCGAATATCGTAACTATAGTGGACTCACAGAACGCTGATATTCAACCAACAAATTTGATTGACAGAGGAGATGGCAGCAATGATAGGGAGGTCGATCCAGCGCAGACTAATACAGGATCTAGTATTACTAGTGCCTTAAGTAGCGCTAGGAGTGCCCCGAAAGAAAAGACACCCGTGGTACAATCCTTAGGTTCCAAAAGGAATCCCCTTACCCCTGTAGTAAATCAGAGGTTAGAGGAGGGAACCAGTGCGCCGCGAAGACAAGCGGTCATTGATCTTCCCCCAGAAGCCACCCCTTATGTAATCATATTGGGACCAGTGCCTGCCCTTTCAGCAGGAGAGCATGAAAGCTATGAGCAACTGCTGAATAAAACAGCGTATTGGCTTAGTCAGAATACCCCTGGGGGAGCTAACCTTATTAACAACATAATCATGGTACGCAGGGTCAGCTGGATTGGCAGATCTAATAAAACAGTGTGTGGCAACTGTATTATTGTTAATTTCAACAGCCCCTATATTGCGGGTCGCCTTTTATCAAGGGGAGTATGCCCACAGTCAACAGAGGATACCGCAATTAAACTTTTACCCTTGGGGTTTTTTTATAGGCCAATACCCTGGAGGAATCGGGCAGGATTTAATCGGGAGGACAATCTTTCTGGGGGTGGATGGTCTATGGTGGGACCTCATTTACATTCTGCTCCTCCTGTGTTGCCCCAGCCAATAAATAGCAGACTAAATAATATCTGTCATAGACTCCCAATTCAGAATAGATATGAGACCCTGTCCGGTCTGGAAGCCTGTGATTGACTTGGGGAATCTGATATCTCAGGAAGTGGGAGTAAGACTGACTCAGGAGTGGCAGAGGATAGACCACATAGGAAGAGTCGAAATAACTTCATCTCCTGGAATATTGCAGGGTTAGCTGCCAAGATAGTGAACCCCCTATGGATTACTTTTGTCAGACAATTTATGATAATTTGTCTGCAGGAAACTTGGTTGACTGAATGTAATTTTCTTCTAGAGGGATATAAGGCATATTTTGTACCAGCAATTGTATCTAACAGAGGGAGACCAAAGGGGGTAATGGTCATTTACGTTTCTGTAGCGCTGACATGCAAAGTTCGTGTTGTATCTTCCGCCGATTTGGGTATTCTTGCACTAACTCTGCAAAGTGGGAATTGTATGGTTGGTCTGATTAATTTTTATAATTCAGTTTCTACATGCTCCGATCAAAATCACATAACTGCTCTGAATAGTTTTATTAATAACTCTATGAGACATACTCTACATAATCTCATGGTTGTAGGTGATTTTAATGTTCATCCCTGCGGCAATCCATTAGCTACAAGTATTTCTGAGTTGTGCTCTCCAAGAACTCAAGTCTTCCATTTTGAGCATTCAATTGAAGGGGAGTTGTTAAATGATGATTAATGACCTCGACATGACATCAACCATGGCTCTGATGGACCCAAATATACGTTTTGTGGTGCCTACTTTTAAGGGCAATGGGAAGGGGACTTTTATTGACTTTGTGCTGATTACATCTTTTATGCAAAACTTTGTACACTCCTTCCAAATTGTCGAGAGTGAACATAGTGATCATAACCCACTCTTACTTTACTTAACCAGTCCCTGGGTAACGAAACTAGGATCAAACCCCATTCTCAGCATGGCTAATGGGAAGCGAAGACTAAGATGGTCTCAAGTAATCCCGGAACTGTTCTACAATGATATATAATCTGTATGTGCATATGAAATAGTCATCTGAACACAGGGGGGACATCAACATACGAAGGTTCTAGTGGCTTTCCAGACTGTCATAGATAAGGTTACTGACTTGTTGACAGTACCAGCCATGAAACAGATAAAAGTGGGCCCAAAATGGTTTGATCAGCAGTGTTCAAAAACAGCAAGAAGTTTGAGGGTTGCTCTTGCTTCTAGACCCAGAGTGCAAGCTGACGTAACAATTTGTCGTAGGGATTATAAAATAGCATTAGCTACACGTAAGGAAGTTTTAAGGGATGAGGCCTGGAATGAGTTATTGGACCCTGAAACACTCAAGGACAGCTCAAATTTCTGGGGTATATTAAAAAAAACATTTCTTGCCCAGGAGATAGGAGCAGGTCTTGAATTTTATATAACGAAGGAGGAATGGGAGGCCCATTTTGAGCAGATGTATGCCTGCCCCTACGAAGAGGATGATAGATCTGTATTTGGTTTTAACATTAAGAAGCTCAGGTTTGGGAGGGATGAAATAATGGAAGGTATTGTAGGCTTAACAGCCGGTAAAGCTCCTGGTCGGGATCCCTCCCGATCTATTCAAGACTCACCCTTCTTTCTGGGCACCAATTTTGGAATCCGTTTTTAACGCCGCAGTTCAACTAGGTTGCCCTCAGTCTTGGGGGACTTCACCTATAATACCTGTCTTTAAAAAAGGGGATAAAAGCAGTCCACACTGCTACAGACCTATTTCACTCCTAGACTCCATGGTGAAAGTAATGGGTAGGGTCCTCCTGCAAAGGCTCACCTCTTGGGTAGAGGACAATAATATCATGTCCGACTCCCAGTATGGGTTTTGTAGAGGCCGATCCACGACCACTCAATGTCTGTACTTATACTTGATTTTAAGTAAATATACAGTGGTTTATAAGGGGACTGTCCACCTAGCCTTCATGGACTTGTCCTCAGCTTTTGACTGTGTGAACAGGAAGAAGCTCTGGCAGTCCATGAGGGCAAAGGGGGTTGATGGAGGCATTGTGGATTTTTTAGAAGATCTACATAGATCCACCAGAGCAAATGTTAGATTTCCTCAGGATCTGAGCGTGACAAAGGACTTCAAAATCAAAAGGGGAGTCCAACAAGGCTATATACTGGCCCCTTTTTTGTTTAATTTTTATAATAATGACTTAGATAGTTTTTTGCAGGAAGTAGGGGCCGATTGTCCCAGAGTGGGGCGCCGGGGTATCCCGGTCCTACTATATGCGGACGATGCGGTCCTTATATCTAGGACTGAAAGAGGTCTCCAAGCACTCTTAACTGCTTTTAAATCTTTTATGGTAGACAGGGATCTCACAATAAATAACTCCAAATCATTCATTATGCAGGTAGGCCAAACCCCAAAAAAGAATTTTCAATTTAATGTGGGCAATGAAAAGATTCCCATCTCTTGCACGTTCTCCTATCTCGGTGTCCTTTTTGACAACAAATTGAATTGGGGCCCGTACATTCTGAAAAAGAAAGGGGATTTTACTAGGGTGAACGCAGCTATCTTTAATTTTGCCTCGAAACTGGGGAAAAAGCCTACTGGTGCAATGTTGCAATTATATAATGCCAAATCAGTGGCTATGGCATATTTTGGAAGTGAAATTTGGGGGTATAGCTCGGGTGAGCGGTTACAGATTGTGGAGAATACTTTCCTGAAACGCTTACTGTGTCTCCCACAAGGTACATCTAATTTAGCTGTTCATGAGGAGTTGGGGGTACAGTATATCAATGATATTTTTTCCCTGCGACCATTGATTTGCTGGTTAAAACTATGGTTAAACCCAGATATCCCCCTAACGCACATGATCTTAAAAGAGTGCTTGTCTATGGATAACTCATCTGCTGTACCCTGGTTGAATTATATCAGGAAAGGTTGATAGGCCCCATGGGGGGGACACCAAGAGGAACCAAACCTCGGGCCAAAATTGGAAAATAAATAGCAATTTTGCTGCAATAAAAAATGGCGGCCTGGGTCTGCATTGCTTAGTTAAGGGGAGGGGCGCTTGACTCTCCCCAATCCATTACAGGCCCAAGGGAGCCCACCTCGGGCCGCATTTCATTAGTGGAGTGAAGCATGCCTCACCAATCTTCAAGTCATCATAGGCCCCAGAGAGCCCACCTCTTGGTGTCCTTAAAAGCAGAGGGGGACCACGTGGCTCCCTCCCTGAGCCTCTAAGGCTCCAGCAACCCCATCCCAGGGGCTGCTTTCTACAATTAAAGGGAGGAGTCCCACAGGGCCTCCCTCCCTGAACGATTAAAGGCCACTGGGAGCTCAAATTTCCATAAAAGAGAAGGAGGCCCCCTCCCAGAGCCTTTGGATGGCCCTGGGGACCTCATCTCTCAAGGCTGTTACTATTAAAAAAAGGGAGCCGGGCCATGCAGACTCCCTTCCTGATCCATTAACGGCCCCCGGAACCTCATCCCCCGTAGCCAGGCTCGGAGAACCCACCCCCTGGACAAATCAGTTTCCCTGCCCACACCGCCACAGACAGGGAAATTTGTGTTTTCTCCCACATAGTGGGAACATTTGTAAAACTCCCACCAAGATGGAGCCAACACAAAGTATGCCCCCAACTGGCAGAGCTTTAAAAAACTCCGACTGGCTGGGAGCAGACTTTTTATCTGTTTCCCTGCAAGATATTGCTCCTGCCCAGAAGGAACAGCATAAATAGCTTCTCCCTCTCCCAGCACTACAGCTCCCCCAGAACCTCCAACGTCTGTATGGTGAGTACCTTTGGTAAGTTCCCTGGGTGGCCACCAGGGCACACACCTTTAATTAATGGCATCCCTGGGGCCAAAAACGGTTTGGGGAGGGGGACAGCAAGGGCCCTCTACCCTTGAAATTAAGTAGTGGGCGCACTGCATTTACCATGATTCATTGGGGCAAATTGAGCGCTGTTATGTGAGGGAGTGTGTTCCCACCCTCCTTCTGTTTGAAAAGGCTCCCTGGAGATACTGAGAAAATGAGCTTGTGCTTATGCACCTGCACCCAGTGAGTGATACAGAGCCATGAAAAGACTTTGGGTATCATTGCCAGCACCTCCAAAATGGCTTGTTGCTCTCTGTTGTTCAAGGAATGAATCCAGAGTTACACAGCGCAAGCTGCATCAACAAAGGAGAACAATTTAAAGACTACTACTGAAGCCAATCAATCAGGTAAGTTATAGAGCACACTACTTACCAGTGAGGGTCTCAAGGTGCTGGGGGTGGTTCGGGCAGCTCTGAGTTCATCCAAAGAGCCAGGTCTTGAGATCCTTTTTGATTATTTGCAGTGTAGGGGTTTTCTCTGATGCTAAGGAGGAGTTTGTTCCAGGTCTTGGTCACAATGTAGGAGAAGGATCTGCACCCAGTTCTGGCTCTGTGGATGAGGGGGTGCCTTGGCTGGGGCTAGGTCGGCGGAGCGGAGGTTTCTCTTGGGGGCGTGGAAGGAGATTCTTTTGTCGAGGTATTAGGGTCCAGTGTTATGAAGGCCTTTGTAGGCATGTGTGAGCAGTTTGAAGGTTATTCTCTTTTTGACGGGGGCCAGTGGAGGTCACTGAGGTGCTGGGTGATGTGGTCACATCGTGGGATGCCAACATCAAGTCTGGCTGTGGCATTCTGGACAGTCTGGAGTTTGCAAAGGAGTGTTTTGTTGATTCCGGCGTAGAGCACCTTTCAGTAGTCCAGCCTGCTGGCGATGTGTGCGTGGGTGACGGTCTTCCTGGAGTTAGGGGGGATCCATTTGAAGGTCTTGTGGTATATGCGAAGGGTGTTGAAACATGTGACAGACATCGCATTGATCTGGTGGTTCATGGTGAGTGAGGAGTCGGGTATGATCTAGAGGTTGTGGGTGTGATCTGTGGGGGTGGGTGGGTTTCCGAGGGAGGGGGCCACTAGGTGTTGTCCCATGCGGAGGGGGTGCATCTGAGGATGAGGACTTCCGTTTCCTCCGAGTTGAGCTTCAGGCAGCTGCTGCTCATCCAGGATGCGACGTCCTTCATTCCTTCCTGGAAACTGTGCCTGGTGATGTTCCTTGGTGACGGCGAGGAAGAGGTGGGTGTCATCGGCATAATGAGACTATGTTGAATCCGTGTTTTCTGATGATGGTTACGAGGGGGGGCATGTAGACATTGAAGAGCCTGGGGCTGAGAGAGGATCATTTGGGTACTCTGCATCTGATCTCTGTGGGTTCGGAGAGGAGGGCTGGAGTCTCATTTTTTGTGTTCTGCCAGAGAGCAACAAGTCCAGTCTAAGGCAGTTCCCTGGATACGGGCGTGTTGGAGTATGGCGGCTAGTGTGTGGTGGGAAACGGTGTCGAAGGCTGCTGAGAGATCTAGTAGTATGAGGGCTACAGCGTGGCCTTGATCGAGGAGGGTGCAGATGTCGTCAGTGGTGGCTATGAGGGCAGTCTCAGTGCTGTGGTTGCTGCAGAATCAGGATTGAGATGAGTCAAGGATGTTGGTGGTTTCAATGAAGCTGGGTATTGGCGACTTTCTCGATGACTTTGGCGGTGAAGGGGAGAAGAGAGATGGGCATGTAGTTCTTGAGGTCAGTCGGGTCTGCGGAGGGCTTCTTGAGGAGGAGTTTGACTTTGGTGGGTTTCCAGTCGTAGGGGCACGTGGCTGTTTTTAGGGCGCAGTTGATTGTCTGTCGTAGTTCTGAAACTGAAGTAAGTGTTATCATGCACTGCATTTATCAAATGCATTGGGACAAATTGAGAGTTGGGATGAGAAGCACTGTGCTTCTGCCTCTTCAGGTTAAGTAGTGGCCCTGGGGGATGGCGTCTCCAGGGCCTTTTAAAGGCTTAGAGATGGGGGTTGCGTGGCTCCCCTCCCCTTTAAAAAATAAAAAGACCTTGGGAATGGGGTCCCCAAGGCCTAATAAGGCTTGGGGAGGGGGGCACACAGCTCCCCTCTCCTTTAAAATACAGAAGGCCCTGGGGGATGGGGTCCCCAGAGCCTAATGAGACTTGGGGAGGGGGGCAAGCTAATTTTTTATTGATATGACCTTGGGCGATAAGATCCCCAAGGCATTATTAGGTATGCCCCCTGCGTTTAAATTTCGGCCCTGGGGAACGGGCCCATGGGGGACTAAGAAGGCTTGGGGAGGAGGGGCCGCATGGCCCCCTCCCATTTTTATTGTATTTGGCCCAGGTGGAGTTGGTCTCTGGGGCCTATTAAGGCTTAAGTAGGGGGGGTGCACACCCTCTTCTCCCCTTGAATTGTGTTTGATCCTGTGGGATGAGGTCCCCTGGTGCACGGCAAAGACTGTGCATGTTATGTAGTTGGCAGCTAGCTGGTTGTTTGACCAGAAGGCCTGGCAGTAGCTCAATCCCTGTGATCAACCCGCTGCTGTGCGCAGCATGGTGTTGATTGCTTGTGGGGAGTTGGAAGCATGGCTTGGCTGCAACACAGGCCTTGGACCAAACAGATGTCGTACACGAGAAAGGACATGTGCAGTGTGGGGTTGGCTTTCCTCTTGGTGGCTGCCTCTGGGGAGTTGGGTGAAGGGCCTGGCTCCATGTGGCCAACCCGACGCTGCGCACGACCAATGTCTGTGCGCAGCGCAAGGTTGGCTGCCTGCAGAGACGGTCAACCTGCCTCTAGGTGGGCTGGCCACAAGGCCTGGACACAGCGTGGGTTTGACAGTCTGTCACCTGAGCTAACTATAACTTACGCCCCAACAATGCACTTCTTATGACCTCATATATTACATCCCTCAGGACATTGTATGTGTGTGTGCATGCGTGTGTGTGTGTGTTTATACCTACCTGTAAAGTGTATGTATGGATTTATAGCTACCTGTAAAAAACTAAAAATTTTGTTGTAGAGGCATGCGGGGTAAAGGCATGGTTGTGGTAAAGACTTGCGGGGTAAAGGCATGCACAGTAAAGACGCATGCATTGTTAAAAACGCATTGTAAAGGCATTCATGGTAATGGCATGCATGGTTCCATCATAAAACAGTTTTCATACTTTATAGTATTGACTAGACTTTGATGTTATTTTCACTGGGGTATACAGAGTATGTGTTTCTAATCCCTTCCATCACCTGGAGTAATCTTTGACTCCTCATCTTCACTACTCTGTAAGAGTCAACTGGTGAATGGGACTCCCTTCCTGAGGGACTAAGGAAAAGGATTCGTAATAGCCAGAAATATCTCAAGTGTGCCCACAATTGTTAATAAGGGAACCATTAGGGCCAGGCTACCACTATGTCAGGCATAAGCACAAAATTGTTTAGCGTGCTCATAATATGTAAAGGAAGGGATCATTATGGATGGGCTACTATTTTAATGTCCAACTACAATTTTGCAGGGCAATAAAAAATGGCTCTTTTCATTTACCTAAGTCCTGTGGTGCAACTCTCACAGTAAGCAAGACCATGTGTATTTTAAGTACCTGGAGGAAAAGACCAATGGGTACCATTCTCACTTTCCCACATTAAGAATACCAAAAGGAATCAACTGGACTGTCTGTGAACACACAGTTAATTGTTAAGTACCCCTGCTGACCTAAGTGTGCCTTCATCTCACTGCAACAATATTGTGGCACATCTTTGATACTCAAGTAACCCTCAAGTACCCCTTTTGCGTGCACGCCTTCCCAGCATGACACCAACATTATGCAGGGAACATGCAGGGGTCCTGCACCTTTTGTGCCACAGGCATTCACATAAGTATGTTTGTCTATGCTCACTCATTCAACTTAAGTACATGTCCAGAACCTCTGAACACCATAGGTGATGCACAGTTCATCGCTCTATTTTTTCACAAATTAGCAACCCAGGATTAACTGAAAACAATTTGATTTAACCTATATTTAAGAGATTATGCATAATTCTCTCTGTGTATGATATGTCCACCCCTATTGGGAATATCCCAGCTGCACTGAAGCAGATGGTAATGCTCCATAGTCTAGTCATAGTTTGAGGTCACCACATTTGCATTCACTTCATGGCTGTAATGCACCACTAAGGTAACTAATGGACTACGTAAGATGTCCCTTCACCCACCAGTTGTTTGCCGTCCCTGGCAGAACCTTAGTTTCCAAATCTGCGATTTCCTGTTAAGAAATCGCAAATTTGTCAGTTCCTAATTTGCAATATCCTAATAGCGAGTATGAATCCGCAGAAATCGCTATTAGGAAACCACAGGTTACATACATTCCCTTTTGCTATTCCCAAATAGCGATTTCTACAGATTCACTGTTCGAAGATTTCGTACATATGATCCTATGCCTATAGGCGAGAACCCACTCCAATTTATATCCATTTATTACCTACGCTACACCACTGAACTCCACTCCATGCCACTCTACTCTATGACACACCAATAAAATCTATTGTATTTTACTCCACACCACGTTACACCGCCCCACTCAAATCTATTCCACTGTAGAATACTTTAACTCACTCTAAGCTACTTTACAACAGTGCACTCTACGCAGCTCCACTGTTTGACACACTACTGTACTTTATCCAACTCCACTTTACAACATTGTACTACACTGTATGCCACTCTCCAAAATTGTACTCCTATCTATACTCCTACACTCCACTGTATAACACTGTACTATACTGCATGCCACTGTGCAACACTCTACTACACTCTACTCTATGACATAGTACTTCACTACTCCACTGTATGCCACTCCACTCTACATCACATTATTCCATTGTACTCTATAACACTTTATACCAATCCGGTCTACCACACTCTGCAACAGTGTATTGTACTGTACACTACTCCACTCTACAAAACTCAACTAGAATGTATGCCACTCTACTGTACTGTAGTCTATATCACCTTCCAATACTGTAAGAAACGCCACCACACTCTACTGTACAACACGGTACTCCAATGTATGACACTTTACTTCACTCTATACTACACAACTCCAGAGTACTCCACTCTACTACATTTTATCCCACTGTACTTCACTGTACCATACCCCACTCTTACCCCACACGTAATGATACTCCACTGTACAACACTCTACTTCACCCTACGCCACTGTAAAACACTCTACTTGCTCTATCAATGTCGATGACACCCTACTCTACTGTTTAATATGCCAGTCCACTGTACAACTTGCAGTTCCAGTCTACAATACTTGACCACTACATGAGACACCATGTCACCACACTATATACACTTTACTACACTGTACAATACACCACTACACTCTGCTCTGCTCCACTTTGTGACACTTGACTCTACGATTTGAAATGCATTTTTATTAAAAAATGTAAAACCATTGTAATTCAATGAGAATAACAAAGGTTAAAGCTTAGTTACAGTTAGGAAAACATGTTTCCCAATACATACCAACCTTATGCTGCATAAACTTTAACAATTCTACAGTTATAGTTATAACTTTAATTTACAATGTTTCCACCACCTTCAAATTATTGTAAGTAGCGCACCTTGCTACACACTCTTTTTAGCTCACTAACCAGACAACATATGCCAGATTGGGCAGACGTGAAGATTACTGCTGTTTCGATCACACAGTAGTCCATGTGCAGAGGAAAGTGGGAGACCCCATATGCTAGGTGGGGCTGCTATGAAGATTGCTGCCATGCAGATTGGGCTGTAGCTTGTGTGTAGAGTGAAGTTAGTGACCCCGTATGTCAGGTGGGATCACCGTGAAGCTTGCTGCTGTGCAAATTGGGCTGTAGCCCATGTACAGAGCGAGGATGGTACACTACATGTCAGGAGTGACAGCCAGGACAAGGCAAGGACCATGATCTGGTTGAGGCTGTTGTAATGAGGAGGAGGCTACCATAGTGATTGGAGCAGGCCAAAGCCTTGACTTAGGACCAAAATCAGAATTGTCACCCCCCTCCCCCCTGTGGGGAAGATCCCAGGAAACAGTCATGACCATAAGCAAGTAACCTAGGGTTTCACCTCCTCCATCTTACCCAAGAAGCATTTGAAACCCCTCAGTTCGGGCTTGGAGAAGGTGCAGAGCAGTAGAAGGAATACACCATAAAAAGTGTTGAGGGACTGTAGCGATATGCATACATAAGGCACCCCCCGGCATGGAAGAACACAAAGATAATTCATGTCACGCATATCAGGGTGCAACACACATCATTTTCTTAAGTCAAGGACACTCTAGATAGGCCCAATCATCTGCTTGGGGAGTTATGGAAAATTCCAACAAGGCCACAAGACAATATATTTGGAAATCCCAGCATCCAATTTGTTTGGCAAAGTATAAATAGCAGCGCCCAGTGCCCACCTTGCTTGGCAACTGGAATCTACAGAAAATGACTCTTACACTGGTAGCTCGAACCAAAACTTACCTGATCACAACAACCACTGCATTCAGAGGGACTGCTCCCGGCATCTTGTCATCGCTGCGGACACAGTTCTGCATTCCAGATGTGCCTGTAAAAGCAAAAAAAAAAAGAAAAATAAAGACATTTCCTGTAATCGCATGTGTACGCCCAGTGAAAACAAATATACAGCGCACAGTCAAGAAAAGGTTAGCGATACGCATTCAAAGGAAAAGATTAGATAACACGCATTGAAGAAAAGCGGATAAACTCGTATTTACAAACAAAACCTAAGCAATGCACATCCAATGAAATTTCCTAACAGCAAACGTACAAAAGTCCTGGATAGACCAGCAAAACAAAGGCCAAAAAGTAAACAAACAAGCAAAAACAAGTAACAAACTTAATCAATAGCGACAAGGTTACCGTTGTGAGGAAACCAGGGCTTGTTTCACCAAGGATTTTTAAGGGACAATTGTTCTAGTATGAAAATGATTCATGAACAGTGAGCGGCGTATGTGATTCAACAAGGCCCCCTACTCAGGGTCGGTGCAGGGTATGGGCAGTGTGGGCCGCTGCCCAGGGCCCCGCAGTCAGCCCTCCAACTTGGGACCTCACACTAATGCGAAAGAGTTAGACTACAGCATGAAAGGTGCCACCTTGCAGGTGGCCCAACTTAGAAGGCCCCTCTCCCCTGGCCTCACTGCTATGGTGTAGCTATGGTGTAGCGAGGCAAACCTGGGGGTGGGGTGCAGTCCCAATTGCAAGAAGGCACGTTCCTTAGCTTTGTCCTGCCATTAGGCCTCCTCTCCACCCACGCAGAGGCACAGCGGTAGGACTAGACAGATAAGGCACTAGACAGCTGCAGTCTGCCAAAAGACTTTAATCCTGATTAAGATCATGGTGGATGGGATAGTCCATCACAAACCTGACGGATATCCCGTTCACCATATTACAAGTTCCATAAGATATAATGGAACTTGTAATACGGTGGGCGTGATATCCGTCTTCCGTTGACTCGCCAGGCATACAAACAGAGTTGGCAGTGACAGAGCAGCATCAGCAGTCCAGTCTGTACATAAACTTGGAATTTCAATTTTCAATTTGCGATTCTTTCCAAATTGCCATTAGCAAATCACAATTCCTTATGTGAGAAACCTTTGTACTTTTAAATAGCGATTCCTAGTGAGTCACAAATTGACCTACCTCATGAATAATAATGAGATAGGTCACATTGTGCGACCCATTATGAATATTAGCCATCACAGGGATGGTGGCCTCCTGTGGTCAGCACACCACCATGTCTGTGATTGCTTTAAATAAAGCAATCTTTTTTTAAAAGCAGCCTGTTTGTGGAACCACTGCCAGTTCTTAAAATATATATATATTTTTTACATGCTCAAAGGAGAAAGGGTCTACATTGGACCCCTTCCCATTTTCAAAGGGTTATCACAGCATTCAAGAAGGAGGTAAATTATTAATATTTTGCAATCAGAATTCAGCCACCGAACATTAATACATACCACTGCGAATCAGTATTTGGAAGGCATGCCCTAAAAACGCATCTTTCAAACACCTAATCACTAACACGAATTGAAATTTATAATTTGAGCTTTTTTATATTTAAAAGCATTTTTGGTTCCGAAATGGCCCGATTCTGCCAATCGGACTGTTTCCAACTGCAAAGTGCTTTTTATATCTGGCCCTATATTCGTTGTTCCTCCATTCTCGTGTTCAAAATAGTTTATTGAATTTTATAATAAGCAAAGACAATTCAAAAAAGAGTACCATAGTAACTACCAAGAAAAACCTTTCTATTAAGAACAATATATATAAATATTTAACAGCTTCAATATAGTGTGAAGAATAATAAATTGAAAAGTGAAAGGAAGAAAAACAAAATATTATTATTATATAAAACATTTCTATTTTCAACAGAGCTAATTATAATTACCATATACTAATTATAATTAAGAGATAAAATAAAAATGATAAGTATGAATTAATATAATCATCAATCAGTTTCCTAAATTAATGATGAGAGGGACTATTATGAACAATACCTGACAAGGAAAAATGAGCACCCCTTCTAGGAAAAATAATCAATGACCTCCAAACATGAAAAGATAATAGTGACACATACTTCCAACATGCAGTAATAGGTTTTAGAGCAGCTGACAATAACAAATTTAGTAGTTTACATTTAAGTCAGACATATTTGTAGGAAGAGCAATGGATTTGCAAATCAAAATATTAAATGAAAGTAATTCAGAAAATTAATTTTTTTTTTTATAACATCCCAAACTTCACTCCAAAAGGTAAGAACAAAATTAGATTCAAAAAGCATATGTTTTAACGAACCTGGATGTAAATTACACTGCCAACAATTCAAAGTAGATAGAAGTTTAGCTTGAAATAACTTTAACGGAGTCCATAAGCAGTTAAAAAGAATAAAGGAATTTGTTTGATATAGTGATACAGGTAACCATCCTGAATTATTATTCAATCATATTTTCTTCCATGTATCATATGAGAAAGATGCTGAAAGTTCGTTATTCCAAAATGTTGAAATCATCTCAATATTGTTTCCTTGAAAATTATTAAATTTTTTATGAATTAATGAAACAGCGTGAGATGAAGAAGTAACTGCATGAACATAAATTGTTGTATCTGAATTAATATTTTTGGGGAAATTATCCAGAAAGTAGTCTAGAATAGAATTACATAAAAGCTCATATTTAAAAAAATCTGAAAGAGTTAAGCAAAATTTATGTCATAATCCATCAAATGATAAAAAAAGTATTATTATGGTATATATCTTTTAAATAAAAAATACCAGCTTCAATCCAGGAATGCCAAAATGTTACTGTTCAAGATAGTTTTAATTTAGGATTATGCCATAAAGAAATATCGAAAGAATGTGAAATAGTCGAATGAAAAAGAGAATCTAAATCTTAAAATATTAGCTTTGTAGATTTCAAAATAATAGATTAACAAGTGTTAGACATAGTTAGCAAAGTAGTTAAAGGAAATGCTGGTATTAAACTTTTTTCTATAATAAGCCATGTAGGGGGATTATTAAGGTGGGAATGATTAAACTAAAGAGAACTTTTTTTAATATAAACGCTTTATGATAGTTAAAAAAATCTGGCAAGCCGAAACTTCCATTACATTTAGCAATTTTTTATTTTTGGAGCCTATACAGGGTGTTTTATTATTCCAAAGAAACTTAGAAAAATGCCAATCAATAGTCTTATAAAACTGCATAGAAAATTGACTAGGAACCATAGCTAGGGAATAAAATATTTTAGGGGCTATTACCATTTTTATTGACTCAGTTTTTCCCCACCATGACAGATGTAATGCAGACCATTTAGATAATTTACCTTTAAGATGGCTTATAACAGATTCGCAATTTAATGTAATTGTTTTTTTAACAGAATTGGAAAACTGAATGCCAAGATATTTCATTTTATCGCTTTGCCAAATTATTTCTTGTATGTCTAACATATTGGTTGTACAAGTAATATTTAGAGAAAGAAAATCAGTTTTGATGGTATTTAACGTATAACCTGAAATCTGAGAAGATACTGAGATAACATCTGATGATGGAGGAAGAAAGGAATCGGGATTACTAATAAACAAAAGTATATCATCTGCATATGCTAATGTTTTGATGATAACATCCTTAAAATAATACTAGTGATAGCAATACATTTTCTAATAGTAGTAAGCAAGGGTTCAATAACAAGAAGAAATAACAACAGAGACGAGGGACTACCCTGTCTGGTACCTCGGAAAAGAAAAAACTGATTAGAAATTTGAACATTAATGAAAAGGTGAGCAGAAGGACTAGAATAGAGAGCAGATATCATGTGAATAAATGGATCCCCAAAATTAAATGCAGATAAGGTATGAAATAAAAATTGCCACTGACCTTTATCAGAAGCATTTTCAACATCCAATGCTAGCACTCCAGATGGTAAAGAAAAGGAAGACCCCTGTTCAACAGCATGTAATAAGTATTATTATTAGAATATCTATTTTTCATGAAACCAGATTGATCAGGATGAATAAGGGAATACAGTACGGAGGTCAATCTGATTGCAAGAATTTTATCGGAGAGTTTACAATCTTGATTTATTAAGGACATAGGGTGATAATCCAATACAATGGTCATGTCTTTGTTAGGTTTTGGAAGAACTATAATCAAAGCTTCAGTAAAGGAACCAGAAGTTGAGACTGAAGCACCAAAAAAGGTAAAACATTTAAATAAATGAGGACTGAGTTGCGAGGCAAATTCTTGATACAATTCTGCTGGAATACCATCAGGACCTGGAGATTTACACTTCTTAAGGGATTTAATAGCCAATTTAATTTCTGTCATAGTGATTGGTGAGTCTAATTTATCTTTGGTTGACTGTGAAAATTTAGGTAATCCATATTTATGCAAAAAATTATCAATCAGGGAGGGGTCTTCAAAATTAGGTACATTATATAAGGTTGAGTAATAATTTAAAAATTCATTAACAATATCCATTTGGGATACTGCAATATTTCCATTGGAACCATGAATTGAATTAATTTAAGTTTTATCTTTTTTAATACGTAAATAGTTTTCCAAGAGCCATCCAGATCTAATAGCATTAAAACAAAACTTGGCTTAAGTGTTAGAAAGTTGTATACCAGCTCTTTTACTTAATTTTGAATTAAACTCATAACACAACTTTTGCAATTTTATTTTAAATTGGGGATCATTAGATGTTTTGAAAAGTCTGTCAAATTTTGCAATTTGTTTATCCAATTCTTTAAATTTAGAATTGAATAATTTGTTTTCATGAGCCATAAGAGAAATTTATGTCCCTCTAATATATGCCTTAAAGGCATCCTATCGAGTTATCATGGATGTAAAACCTTCTTGGTTAAAAGTAAAATAATCCTGGAGTGCTGATAAGATTTTTGGTGTATTATATTTGTTAGAACAGCATGTGAATTCATACGCCATCTGGATTGAGCTTGACATTTTGGATTACGTTGGAGACCCATAGAAATGAGAGCATGGTCAGAAATATCAATATTATAGATATGCGGTGAAGTAACTGATTGAATTAATGTGAGAGAAACTAAGAAACAATCTAATCTTGAGTAAGAGTTATGTGGGGTTGAAAAAAAAGTGAACATTTTCTCAGTAGGATGACGCAACTGTCAAATATCAACCAACTTAGTTGTTTTAAAAATTACTTTAACTTAAAAAAAGCTCTAGGTGGTTGATATCTAGTTTGTGATAAACTGTCTAATAAACGATCACATATAAGGTTAAAATCTCCTCCAACAATAAGTGGGTCATTGCCTAACTTGAGCACTTCTGTGGTAAGAAGAGACAAAAAATTGGGGTCATCAGTAGTCGGGCAATATACATTAATAAAAAACATAACTGTATCTTGAATTTTAAGTTTCACTATAATATAACGACTGTCTGCATCAGAAGATTTGCTCAAAATCTGAAAATGTAAACTTTTAGCAAAGAGGATAGCAACACCATTTTCCTATGTACAGCTGGGGAAGATATAACAGTACCAACCCATTTTTTTGGCATATAAGCTAAGATCGTAACATCTATATGTGCCTCTTGTAAGAAACAAATATCTGCTTTCTATCCTCTTAAATATTCAAAAATTTTAGTAAATTTCACAGGATGTCTTAAACCTTTAACATTTGAGGATACAATTTTAATATTATTGAAATTAGCCATAACAACGAAAAGAAAATATATAGAAAAAGAAAGAGATAAAAAAACCTTTGAAGCATAAAAGAATACAAAATAGCAATAGGGAAAAAGGAGAACTAAAGAAACATACAAACACAGAAAATGACAACATTTAAACATTAATAACAATGCTGAAACGTTCACACGCTTAGCGAACATGACTGAACCATTGGTGCCCCTTCAAAAAATTTAACAAATAAGTTAGCCGGAAAAATAATGAGATTAATATTCAGGTAGCAGTTTCATAGGTATCCATGGGGAGCTGCGACTGCTGATCCAAAAATAGACTAAGGTCTTCAGGGCACTGAAAGAACATTGAGAAACCGGCTTTCCAAATACCCATAGTCGAAGGGTCAAAAAGACCATATTTGAAGCCAAGAATTTGCAATGGTGGTCAGAGATCAGAAAAGTCTTTGTGAATTTTAAAAGTTTCCTTTGCAAAGTCTTGGTGTATTAAGATTTTATTGCCATTAACCATCAAAGAATACATTTCACAGACTGCTTTTCGTAAGTAATGATAACGTAAAACTTTTTAAATCATTTGTTGCGGTTTATTTTTGTGTGGATTAAGATGAGAGGGAATCCTGTGAGCTTTGTCAATTTAAAATTTCTTAGGAAACTTTAAACGTAGGAGACCAGGTAACAAATTCTCCAAGTATAACCTACAATCATTACCTTCCACGTCCTCTGGAAAGTTACAAATACGCAAGGTATACTGTCTATTACGATTTTCCAATTCAAGAAGAAGGTTAGACATAGTCGGTATTTTTGCCACAAGCGGTGAGAAACTATCAATTTTAACTTTATTGCCCTGTATTTTAATTGCATTGTCAGATATTTTAATCGATTGACTAGGCATTTCTTTTCGTATATTTTTGATTACAGACACAATAGTATCTGTGCTAGAACGAATTGCTTGAATCTCATCCAGTAGTAAAGCCAGAGAAGGTTCACTAGATTCCACCATTTTTTATTTAACTGGAGGCGGAGAAAGATTTTGTTTCCTTTGATTATGTTATTTGCATATTTGCTCTCCATATGTCCTTAAATTAAAATTCTGCAGCAAATATAACATAAATTGCAGAATACATTTATAAAAAGGAAAAACCTTTCAGGATAAATAGGTGCAGCAACTAAGACTGACTGTGAGAGTGATTAGGCCACAGCCTCTCCTTTTCCTGAATGTTGCTCCGCCCACCTTACTGGAAGACTCTGCAGTACCTGAACCAGAAGACCAATGAAGAGTCAGGAGAGGTGAAGGACTCCCTCTGTCATGCAGAATCACAGAATAAACACCTCACTGGCAAGGAAAAAGCTTCAAAACGCTGCTGCCAGACTTTTAAAGGTATATTCCGGCATGTAAATGCTTGACACCGTCGATTAAGGACAGATGCGGTGAGGAGCTCACCGGGGGGCGGCCATCTTAACATGAATGATCGCGCAAATCCCTTGTTCCTCCCTTCTGAACAGTTCTTAGCGTTATACATCAGGACATCACTCCCACTGGGTTCGCACACACCAGATTAGTGTATTTATAGACTCTGTATTGAGAGTTTTTCTGACCGAAACTTACCAGCATCGGATGCGCATTGAGGACTCCCCAGCCGCTGCCCCTCCAGGGCCGCATGTAAAGAACTTACTGGAGACAGTCACTGCAGCTTCTGCATCCTCAAAGGGGAAGCGTTCGGAGTTCTGGTCATTCAGCTCCTGCTGGTGTGGGTAATACTGATTTTCTGGCCAGACTGGCCGGAATCTCTTGCTTGCCGGCGCTCTAACACTTTTGACTTTAAGAGTCTGAGTGGGACTCCTGATACTAGTGGGGTTTAACTTAAATGTCGCCTAATATAAATCCAGAATAACCACTACAGCTAGCAAGAGGGGAGTGGGACTCAGGGACCCGCCTATTAAAACACTCCAGAGTCCTGACCTCAGGAGACTTTGTATTGGGTGTGAATGACATATTTTAGTTCATATTCATATATAAATACTCCTTTTTTCAAAGAAGTAAGTATTTGCCTGGATAGTAATTTTTTGCTGCTGCTGAACATATTTTGAATTGTGTGCCTGTGTTCACACCCCTGTTTCTACCCCCACCCCACCAGAGAAGCCTTGGTGTGATCAAGCCGTGCTACCACTGAGAGTTAAGTTCTGAAGGGGTACTTGGTTCATTTAGTAAAGATTCATAGTAGGTCGGGCCCGAGTCATCAAGGGCAACATTTCTCAACCTCCACGGTAGGGCCCTGGAGCTCCTGCTTGCCCAGTGGCCCTCTGATAGGGGCTCTGACAATTGGTGGTGAGTGGTGGGGTGCCTAACATTTAGGGGCATTGGATGCCGGTGTTGCATTGGTCATTTCCAATTTACACCAGCAGTACAATGAGTCCAGTCTTGCACACAAAGTTGGCACACAGAGACAATGGAAAACACAGGGTTGGGTAATAGGCCTCCGCTCTATAGATCTGATGAAGGATTTTTGGTGCGACCGCGGGTGGAGGGTTCCAAGGAGTTGGGACAGAGGGGTCCTTAATAATTTCATTAGGAACACGTTTGAGGTACTGGGTGAAAGGGACGAGGTTATGGTTGACTCCAGGGAGGGAACCATGTTAGGAACCCAGGGAGAGAGCACTGTGGAGTCAGGCTCTTGGATGTCCTTAGGACAGATATAGCCCGGACACATGCAGAGTGTCCCCCCTAATGCAATTTCCAGAGTTTCACCAAGTCACTCACCTCCTTTATTATCTAGAATTTCCCATGTGTATACACCACCTTAAATTTCTATGGTACCACTTTCACAAATTCTAGGAGTAAATCCCTTGGGTGGGTTGAGTCTAGCAGAGACCCTCAGCTTATAAATTGCTCTTCAGAAAGCTGTGGCTGAGGAAGAGGAGAAGGCCAAAGAGCTGGAGAGGGAGAAGCTAAGACTCCCCCATCCGGGAACAAGATGGGAAGAGGCGGGTGAGACATAAGGAATGGGCTCAGGAACAGAAATTGAGAGAAAGGGAGGAGAAACAGAAAGAAAGGGAGTAGAAACAGAGAGAGTGGGAAGAGAAATTGAAGGGAAAGAAAAAAGAACTGAAGAGGGAATGAATAGCCCTTGAGAAAGAGAAACTTAGGATGACAGCAATAACAACTCCTTCTGGGATAGGTGAGTCTACAATACATCCAGTTCAGGCCAGGATGCGGTCAAGGTTCCGAGAGATGTGATACATATGTATGAGGAAGGTCAGTACATCTTGGAACAGTTTGTGAGCTTTGAGGTAGCTTGTAAGGCACAGACCTTGAATGAGGTGTCTAAGGCAGCTGGCTTAATGAGGTGTGTAAAAGATGAGGTTATTGGTTGAGCGTGGTGGAAACCCTTCTCAGGCAACAACCACAATCATTCTCAGGATAAACTAAAAAAAATAACTAAATTAACCTGTGCTTAACCTTCTGGTAGCTTGGCACAAAGCAGTAATATTTACCAAGGCAATCTGTAAATTATTTAGGCACCAAACAAATAGCAATAAGGTGAAAACACAACACAAGAAAACCCCCAAAAGGTGAGCATATTTTAGTAAATGTCATTTACATTTAATTTTAATTCCAATCAGTAGAACTGGGGACATGCAATGTAACTTAAAAAAAAATAGCACTTAAAAGCACAAAGCACATGTAAGAAATTGGTTTGTTGGTTGACTGGCGTGTGGGCCCTGGTCAAGTAGCAACTAGGGGCCAAATGTAGGTAAAACGGTTTTTGCGATTCTCAAATTGCGATTTTTAGGGAATCACAATTAGAGAATCGCAAAACAGAATGTAGGTAGGAATTGCAAAATATTTTGCGAATCCTACATATTCCTAATTTGCAAATCGCAAATTGAGATTCGCAAATAAGGAATACCTTCCCATTCATTCCTATGAGCTAGAAGGCCCATAGGAATGAATGGGAAGACATTCCCAATTTGCGATTCTAATTAGAGAATCGCAAACGCAATTTCAAGGTTGCAAGGGTGTCATTAGGACACCCTGTTGCACCCCTGAAATAAGCATGTGTGCACATGTGGTGCACATACATGCGCTAAGGGCATGTATGTGCGCCACATGGCACGTTGAAAAGTGCATTTTTCAAAGAAATCGCAAATTACCACCAACCTGAAATTGGTGGTAATTTGCGATTCCTTAAGCCAAAATTGCACAACTTGGGTGCTTCCTACACTGCATTTAAGGAATCGCAATTTGGGATTCCTTAAATGCATTTGCAAAATAAGGAATCGCAAATTTTGCGATTCCTTATTTTGCAAGTGGGTTTTTGTCTGCTACATAGCACACTGCCCAAATTGCGATTGCAAACGCTGAAATTCTGCGAATTTCCGAGCTTGCGATCGCAATTTGGCTTCCTACATATTGCCCTACATTCCTTGTCAGGATGAGGCACAAACCAACCTTTAATTAAATGTGCTCAACCCTCTGGTAGCTTGGCACAGAGCAGTCAGGATTAACTTAGAGACAACGTTCAAAGTATTTGCTGCACACTTTAAACAGTGATAAGGTGAAAAAAACACAGAGAAAGGTTCCAAAGTTAGGATAATAGACATTTGTTTAATAAATTTAACACAACCAAAACGGCAAAAATCCCATCAGTGGAACCGGTGATATTCAATTTTAAAGATTTTAGTGAAAATGCAGCCCAAAAGTGCAAAGCGCCAAATGTGGATAGCTGGTTGCGCCTGACCGGGACAAAGTCACAAGTTCATACAGACCACAATGGAGCGCATGTGGGATGCAGGGACGTAGGTCCTTCGAACTGAGTACCTTAAATCCTGGTTTGTGGAGTGTTGGAAGGATCCACATCGAAGATGCTTTGTGCAGCCAATGTGATGCGTTGGTTTTGAGATGTAGTGAAGGTCCGATATGAAGGCCTGCTTTGTTGTTACGGTCCCGTTGACGGGGCTTGCGATGCAAAGTCCAGCATCAGGGATGCGGCACGCGTTTAGGGTGATGCGTCAGTTCTGAGGAGCTGCGAGTCTGCAATGCGGAGTCTGGCATCTTCGTCAAGGCTGCCCTGGGAGGAATGTATTACGTTATTCCGCAGCGAATCACAACGCGGTCATTACAACGACCGCGTTGTGATTCCGAATACCATTACTCCGCAAGTCGGAAAAACAACTTGCGGAGGGGGGTGCTGGATGTTGGAATAGTATAATTTACTATTCCAACTCCAGTCTGTGCAGACACTAGGGAAGGTGTTGGATTTTAAATCCAACACCTCCCCCCCCCCCTCCGGAAGTCGTTGTTCCGACTTGCGGAGTAATGGTATGCGGAATCACAACGCGGTTGTTGTAACGACTGCGTTGTGATTCCCTGCGTTTACAAAGTTTCGGGGGAAACGGAGGCCTCTGGGGTACCTAGGCCCTGGGTACATAGTATACCATATAGTAGGGACCTATAAGGGTACCCTAGAATCCAATCTGGAGTGTACCTAAAGTACATGCAATCAATTTAGAGGAGAATGCAGCTACACTGGGGTCCTGGATAGCAGGATCCTAGTCAGACTAAGTCGAAAACAGTGATACATCAGCAAAAACTGGGGGTAACCATAAGAAGCAGATCCTACTCAAAGTGAATCAAACATGGCACCATTGACTGGGATGCACAATATATAACTGATCCCAAAAGAGGATAAACAGTGAAACAATCAGAGTGCACCTCTGTAATACAGTACTCAGTATTCCCTGTTATACCCCACATTTGGTTCTAGACAGTTCTTCTCCTTTACTTATCAAAGCTCCAAACTGCTTGGGGTAACAAAAGACAGGTCTGGAATGGTATCGGATACCTTCTTGTGTGCATAAGGTAAAACTCTTTAAAATCTAAGTGGGGCTGGTGTTAGACCTGACAGCCTTAAGGCTGTTTTCCCCCAAACTTTTTGCCAGCTTGCCTCCAATTTTGTTGTATTCGTTTTGTTGGGCTTAGGACTCTGAGCACTTTAGCCCTGCCAACCATTGCTAAAGTGCATGTGCTTCTCCCCTAAAACATGGTTTGCTTGACTGATGCACATTTGGTATATTAAATTTCAGTATAAGTCCTGTTTATGTGGTCTGTAAATTAAATGCTACTAGAGGGTCTGCAGCACTCATTGTACCACCCACACAAGTAGCACTTTGAACATGTCTCAGGCCTGACATTGCAGAGCCCATGTGTGCAGCTTACACTGCCATGTCGACTTGTCATTTAAAACCCATCACCAAGCCTTAAACTCCCCTTTTATCACAAATAGGTCACCCCTAAGTTAGACCCTAGGTAGCCCACAGGGCAGGGTGCTTTGTAATAAAAATTTAGGACATGTACAGTTATGGTTTGCATGTCCTGGCAGTGAACAACACCCACATTTGTGTTTCACTACTGTGAAGCCTACCCCTCTCATAGGTTAACATTGGGAATCCATATTACACTTATCAGCTGTAATTTCTGATTGAGAAGGAGTAGCTCTGTCATGTTTTGTGTCATTGGAATGGTAATCATAAATCTTCTTTGTTGGTAAAGATGAATTTATCACTGCCCTTTTGAAAATGCCACTTTTACAAAGATACAAACACAAGAAAGCACCTAACCCCGTTCTACTTTCTGCTCTTCAATTTAGACAGCCACTATATCTATTTGAATGAACTATTTATTTATCCACTTTTATTTGATTTGTTTTTTAAGAATTTTTTTATATCAAAAGTTCAATGTGCAGAAAAGAAAATGCTTCAATTTCAAATGACAAACATCAAAACATATCTCATTAACCGTCAAACAAAAATTACATTAAGACAAACATTGATTCACAAACCACATTCACTCATTCACATCATCCACCTGACAACTAAACTTAATATATCAAACGTCAACCACTCGCTCTATCACACACGGGGAAATATTCTTCACTACAACTGAGGATACAACTCATCACAATCCCTCTCAGAGTACACAAATACATTCGTGTTTTTGATTCCTCCGTGGTGAACTTTTAGAAATATGGCATTTTTCTGCTATTATCCCTGTATGCCTCCAGCCTGTCTCCAATACATGTCTGGGGTGGGTGACAGCTGGTCTTTGTGCATTTCCTCTAGAGAGCCACACACAAAGGGGGCTTAGGTGTGACTGACTGGACATCCACATTCTGATAGGTCATGCTGAGGCAGGATGGGAGGGAGGAGCTGACACTTACAGCTGAATAGGCTGTGTCCTGTTCCCACACAAAAGGCTGCAATACCCCCTGTAGTGAGTGGGAAGCCAGAGATGGGAGGGAGGACCTTTGTGCACTTCAAAATTCACAACTGGGTATAAGTACTGGGTTTCTGACCTTACCAAATCAGACACTACTGGACCTGTGAAGAACTGTGCCAGGAAGATGGACTGTTGTGCAGCTACAAGGACTGCCACTCTGTAGAAATGCTGCTCTGTTAGAACTGTTTTTCTACTGTGCTGGCCTGGTCCCTGCCACTCTCTGCCCTGCTGAGCAAGATCTGGACTAAGTTACTTGAACCCAGATTGACCTCCAAGGGCATGATGTCATGCCTCCTGTTTTAAGACTCAGGGATATAAGTCTTACCCCTTCTCATGTGCCTGGTCCATTGGAAGTAGATCCATGTGCTTGCTCCAGTGAAACCAATGCATCCTCTGCTGCATGAGCAGAATCGATGCATCATCGGTGGTGCGGAAACAGAATTTGTGCATCACACTTGGAACCAGTGCATCGCCATCAGAACGGATGCATCAGAGCCACCCCATCGATGTTGCGGCAGGAGAGATGATTGATGCATCCCCTTGACTGCATGGAGAAAACCCAGTGCATCAGCTTTGGAACTAAGCATCTCAGACCCGGTGCTTCCTCTTTAGAACTGGCACATTACCATTGTTGCGTGGAGAAAACTGTTGTATCACCTCGACTGTGGGATTGACACTGACTCATCACTCTGCTGCACCCCACACCTCGCTGTTGTGACCAGGATCAAGGTACTTTTATTTAGCAGGCCTTGTGTGGCTCCTCTATCCAGCCTGCACTCCATTGCGGTCAGTCTGAACTCTTGACTGTGCCCCGGTCCGGCTCAGCCACATAACCCCAATGTCGCATATTGCTTCTAAATGCTATTTTACACTTTTAATATTTAAAAATCCATATCTTGACTTCTACGGATTGGGTTTTTGTCATTTTGGTCATGTTTTATTTATAAAATCATAATCTATTTTTCCAAACTGGTGTAGAGTCTTTTTGTGGTGTTTTCACTTTGTTACAGTTTGAAGTGTTACACAAATACTTTACACTTTGCCTCTTAATTTTAGCCTGTCTGCTCTGTGCCAAACTACCAGAGAGTGAGTTTAGGTTAATTTACAGTGTGTAACTGACTTATCCTGGCTAGGTTTGTGGTTCCTGCTTTGACAGGGTGCATACCTCTGCCAACCAGAAATCCAATTTCTAACATTGGTGGCAGTGGTGGGATAGGACTTGTGTTTGTGCAGTGCCATACAGTGACATGGTGTACACTACTACTCCATATCCAGACCAATACAAAACAATTCTCCCGGACTGACAATTTTTGAATATTCCAAAGTTTTCCCAATTCCCATTTTCACAGTTTTGTCTGTAACCTTACCTGACAAGCTGGAATTCAAGCTGGTCAACCTAGAGAGCTACAGTGTGGCCCAGCTCATTGGATTCTGCCAGGACAGCTTTGAGAGCATGGGCAGAAGCCCACCAGAACCAGACAGATAATGAGGAAGAAGGATCTGAGGAAGAATTGGAGCAAGACCTGCCTGAAGGTATTGACATGTGACCTGTTGGGAAGGGGGATAACATCCTCTCAGGACTGTAAGTACATCCACGTGCAGGGAGCGGTGTGTCATCTAGGAACCTGTCCCCAAAGGAGGACAGCAGGGAGTGGAGAAAACTAAAGCCAGAGCCTGCACAATTGGAGAAGGAGTAGGCTCTAGAAGAGAGGAGGCTGGCCATGGAGGAAAAGAGAATGGCCCATGAGCTAAGCCTTAGACAGCTGGACATCAAAGCCATGCAAGTGGAGTCCAGTGGTAGTGATGGCAGCACACCTGCAGTGTCTGCGGGAGAAGGGAGAATTCATATCCCAAAGGATTTGGAACCCAGTTTTGTTGTGAGGGATGACATTGACAAATGCTTCTACGCCTATGAGATGTCTCTAAGGGTGCACACGATTTCATGAGGAGTTGTGGGGTGTAGCTTGTGGAATGTGCCATTCAGGTGTAAGCCAGTTATATCATGTTTTAGGGAGAGGGAGCAATCACTTTAGCACTATTTAGCAGTGTTAAAGTACACAGAGTCCTAAAAGCCAACAAACCCGGGTTCAGCAAAGGAAGGGAGCAAAGGCAAAAGTTTGGAGTGATGCTGCTGAGAGGGCCAGGTCAAGCATTTCATTGGAAGGGACAGCTGTCATTGGTCTACAAGTGAATGAGGAAGGCTCTGATTTGACAGCTTGGGCTAAAGCCAGCTCAATACCTTAAGAGATTTCGGGATTGCAAGAAAGCAGATGGTGTTCTATTTGAGACTTGGATTCATGGTGTGTTGTGTGATTGCAATGAAAAGGTGAGAGGGATGGATGTCAAGGGATTTCAGCCCCTTAACTGGTTGATGGTACCTCACTTAGGCAATACCTGGCTGATTTGACAAAGAGGGATCCAGAGAAGCTTGCAGTATTGGCTGATAAGTGGCTCTAAGGGTGTACAAGGTTTCATTAGGAGTTGTGGGGTGTAGCTTGTGGAATGGGCCATTGAGGTGTAAGCCAGTTATATCATGTTTTAGGGAGAGGGAGCAATCACTTTAGCACTATTTAGCAGTGTTAAAGTACACAGAGTCCTAAAAGCCAACAAAACTGGGTTCAGCAAAGGAAGGGAGCAAAGGCACAATGTTTGGAGTGATGCTGCTGAGAGGGCCAGGTCAAGCATGCCATTGGAAGGGACAGCTGTCATTGGTCTACAAGTGAATGAAGAAGGCTCTGATTTCACAGCTTGGGCTAAAGCCAGCTCAATGCCTTAAGAGATTTTGGGATTGCAAGAAAGCAGATGGTTTTCTGTTTGAGACTTAGATTCATGGTGCATTGTGTGATTGCAATGAAAATGTGAGAGGGATGGATGTCAAGGCCTTAACCAGTTGATGGCACCTCATGTAGGCAATACCTGTCTGATTTGACAAATAGGGATCAAGAGAAGCTTGCAGTATTGGCTGATAAGTGGCTAGCTAACAGGGTTCAAAAGGGGCCAGAACAGGACGGTTCTAAGCCAAAGAGAGAGTGGAACTCTGGTTCCAAACCAGAGGGTAAAGGCTAGGGTAATCCCCATGGTACTAGAGGATGGCCCAAATAAAATTGGAAGGGTAATGGTGTGTCCAGGAAGGAACATCCTTAGAAGGGAGCACAGGGAATGTTTTCCAAGTCCAAGGTGGTGACATCCTGCAAGTGCATCTAGGTGGGACACTTCAAGACGGACAGTCAGACAAAAGAGCCTGACCCAGCAGTACTCAAGACAGCAAGCAGGGTGAAGGGACCCGAGAGGGCACAGTTGTGCTCAACATGGTAGCTGTCGACATCTGGGAGAGGGACCCAAAGGCTCTGAAGCATGTTTATCCTAACACAATGGGGTTTGTGCAAGAAGTTATTATCAATGAGAGGAAAGTGCTTGACCTGAGGAATACTGGAGCCTTCCAGACTATGGTTTAGAGGAAGTACCTTGAGCCTGAGAAGAAATTCCCTGGTACTAACAATACAAGTTTGGTAGCCAGCGGAGAGGGCACAGAGTATCCGCTTGCCAGGGTTGAGAGCGAACTCAATGGCAAGGCGGTCATGGTTGATGTTATGGCAAGTGAAAAGTAAGGTGCTGGATGTCTCTTAGGTAATTTATTTATTGCCCTTGGCTTGATGCCAGGACTAGGAACATGTATGGCTTGGACAACATCAGCTGTATTGATGGAGCACAGGCTGCACATCAGTCTCAGAGTGGGACAGGGATCATTCTTCATTTGCAAGAACAAGGATAAGGTAGGTTGCAGGAAAGGGCAGACTCCAGGAAGGGAAAGGCCATTGAGGTTATCTTTTCTGCTCCAGATGGAGGGGAGGATGAAACTCCTGAAGCTGACTAGGCTTCAGTCTGGGACACCTCCAGAGGGGAAGGGTTTGTAAGGGGCTGCTGGTGGGCATACCTGGGAAGATTTCCACAAGGCATAGGAAGAGTGCCCTACACTTGTGGGACTTCGGAAGAAAGCCCAGGAACAGGTCAGCATAGGAGTAGTTTGAAAACACTGTGGTAGCAGACAGGATAGCCTACTTTACTGTGAGCGGGTGAATACTGAGCCAGGAACTAGCAAGAGGCTAGTGGTTCCATTTGTGCACAGGAATTCCTGTTGTTACTGGCCCAAGAAGTGCCCTTGGCAGGACACTTAGGCATTAGAAAGACCCAGGATAGGTTGGACCCTCTGTTCTACTTTGCAGGAATGCTCAAAGATACAGAGAGGTTCTGTACATTTGTTCTGCTTTCCAGAGGAGTGGTAAGACAAAAGGAAGAATTAAGTCAAAATTATTACCTCAACCAGTTGTAGGTGTTCCACGTGAGAGGGTGGCAATAAACGTAATTTGTCCAATTGCCCCCCCCAAGCCCCACAATCATGCAAGAAATATATCTTTGATTGTGGAGATGTGACAAGCACACGGGGAATAGAAACCCTGAAGACGACTCGCCTAATCCTCCTTGCAAGCATCCCGAGCCCTCACTACCTAGAAAAGAAAACAATAGAATAGTGAAAAGAGAGAAAGGACATATATGCCCTGACATTGAAGAAATAATTTTGTTTCCCCATGAGGAAGAACAGAGAGCAGGAGAAAAAGAGGAAAGGCTAAAAGAAGATTAGAGGGATTGGCAAGGACAAAAGGGGAAACACAGAAGAGGAGGCTGGAGGAATACTGGAAGGAAAAGTCACATGGACGAGAAGTCTCGGGATGGATTTCATACTGTTGAGACATCAGGCTGTCACCTACACCAAAGCACCTCCTGTGGAGGAAGCCCTCCAGAGAGGCCCTTGGTCCCGTCATATTCCAGGAGGAGTCTCTTCCATGTTGACAGTCTATCTTCAGCTGAAAAGGACCAATGGGAGAAAACATTATGGAACTAACCGTAAACTGAGGAGAGGAAAACAGAGAGCACAGCACTCATATTAACTCTAAATCGATCATTCGGAAGAGTCAGACCTATGGAAGAAAGGGGAAAACATACAGCCATTAATGATGCAGAAGAAAGGAAGAAAGTAGTTATAGAGAGAAAGATCAAAAACAGAGAGGAATTAGGAAGGGAAGAAGAACAGGGAAATGTCAATACCACACAGCCTTGTTTTTCTGAGGGACTCTGAATGGGAAGATTCCACAAGTAGAAAAAAGAAAAGACTTTGCAAGAACAATTCGGAAACTCAAGCACATCATCTTCTCAGGACTCATAGAGAGACAAACTCAGAGACACTCTGGATATCCACAGACTGAACATGTACTTTCTCTCCTCATCGTAATGCTAAAGTGAGGTAAGAGAAACAAAAAATTGAAAAGCAAGTGTGGGATTCTCCATCCCACACTTGCTTTCACTGTATACCACCCGTCTCTACTTTATTCCCCTTTATATATTAATACTTTCCCCGCATTAGCAATAGTTTAGTAGCTTGTTTTCTTTTCAGCAAAGCAGATGCCATACACGTGAGCCTTTAAGCTGCTTCTGCTCATGCGCAAGAATTTCCCTCCAAGCTTTATTTTGTCATACTGTGTAGATGCAGCTGACGCATGCGCAATAAAGATTCTCCGTTTAGAGCTGCTTTAGTCCTTCATCTGTGTTATTCGCATTAGAAAACACATATTCAAGCTTCACTAACCTTTGTGTTTATGTGGTGCGCATTAGTTTTACACAAAACACAATTAATATCATGTTAGGTAGTGAAACGAGCGGATTACATCTGAGCAAGTCTCTTTTCTACGAGTTCTTGCTCCATCAGTAGGACCACCTGAGACACCTAGGATAGGTTCTGGCTCCCACACAGGAGGCTACACTGACTATCAAAGTGACCATAGGCCTGCCTTAGATCTCGGCGGATCTGGTCCCACCGTCATGTTTCTGGCAGTTTTACCGCTTACCTACTTGGCGGTCCGCCCGCTTTATTTTGATGTTGGCTGGTCTATGGAGGATGATCCATTTGAGTGCTTCTGTCTCCACCAGACTTTTCCTCCTTCATCGATGGCATCATAGGTGAAAGCGGCTGTCGGAGGGAGTCCAGCCAATATTACCGCTGGCCCAATCAAGATGTGCTTTCCCCATTTAGGAAACTGTGGCGAGGAAGCCTCAAAATCAAAGGAAATGAGGGATAAACTTACCTTTCTTTCTGTTTTCCACTTCTGTTTCCTTCTTGAACCCCATTGTGCAGGTCATTCCTTTGCTGCTACTACATGACCATGACGTTAATCAACTCTGTTGCTGCGGGGATCTAAGGTAAGGTTCTTTTTCACTTGTCTTACTATGGATCGTGTGTGAACATTTATTTTGGACTTGTGTCTTTTTACATTGCTCTTACATGCCCTTTTTTTATATTTGTAATGCATTAGTATTCATTTTACAACTTATTAAGCTCCAATTAACACACCTGTATTGACAATTAAAAAATTATGCGTTTGTGTGGTGTCTGTGGGTGTGGATTCAATAGTGTGTGTATGTTGTTTGTGTGCTATTTAAAAATAGGGGCACAACACATTACCTACATCTATTTTTGAAGCAAACACAACAATTATCTGTAGTGACACAATAATAAGTAGTACTTACCAGTCTCCACTCCACCAGGGACTTACTCTGTCAGTAATATGCTGCTCTAACAATGCCAGGACAATGGGAAATCTAAATAGGCTTGGTGCAAACGCGCTGGCCTAACGGTGACAGAGTACTGTTAACCAGCAGAGGAGTCTGCTGCGTCGATGGAAGTGAGCCATTTACGTGAGGGAAAAGAGTCTGTTGATGTGGAGAGTGGTTCGGCCAGCCCACATCTAAATATGGCCGGCAGGAATCTGTCAGCTCGACAGAGTCCTTGTAACCTTCGCCACAGAGGTTTGACAGGAAACCAGCCAAGTTCTAAATCAGGCCCCAAGTGTCAGATGGAGCAGTCCTCTGAAACCTACCTTGTGCATGAGCTAGGGAACAGGAAGATTTGAGTTTAGATGCCAAGATTCAGTATGTGATGGAGTGGGAGGTGCCTACTACCCCGATTGAGGTGAGGGCCTTTATAGGACTCACCTGGTATTTCAGGAACTTTGTGGTGCACTATGGAACTATAATTGCTCCATTGACTGCTTTGACCTCCAAGAAGCAGCCATGGAAGGTGATATGGACTAACGACTGCCATAAAGCACTTGAGGAACTGAAGTAGAAACCATGTACTGCACCTCTACTGAAAGCTCTTTACTATAGTCAGTGTTTTCTTGTACATATGGGTGCCTTTAACAAAGGAGTTGGACTGGTGTTAGCTCAACTGGATGAAAAAAGAGAGTGTACAGTAGTCTTTATTAGTAGGAGGTTGCTACCTAAAGAATAGACCTGGACGGCTTTTGAGACGGAGTGCTTTGCCATAGTGTGCGCCTTGCATAAGATCTGACCTTACTTGTTTGGCACTAAGTTCATAGTGCAATCGGTTCATAAACTATTGAAATGGTTAATGGCTATGAAGGGAGAGAATACCGAGTTGTTGAAATGATCTATCTTTTTGCTAGGGTATGAGTTTGTAGTGGAGGACTGAGCCAGACGGAGCCATTATAATGCTGATAGACTTTCCTGCCGGTTTTCCCCGATCTGACCACCCACCTTCTCCAGGTTTGCAGTTGCTTCAAGTTGTTCTGATCCAGAAAGAGCATCTGTTAGGATGAAAAAGTCCCTTGCATGTTGATGGATGTGCACCCCTCTCCTGAGTGCCACAACAGTAATGATGTCTGGATTCCTGATGCAGTTTCTTTTTGTCATGTGCGAACAAGGATCATGTGTGTGCACCATGACATAGGTCTGTCTCCCAAATTGTAGTCTTTTTTGACTGGCAGATGTGCCCAAAGTGCTACCCTACAAGAGTTGAAAGGCTACTGCCTTTTCCAGGAGTTAAGCAGCACGAGTACCATGGTGGCAGCATACCATTTAGTGATCAGTAGGAGTGAACAGGCTGTCTTACCTGTGTCACTGGAGTGAGGCCAAAGGCTCACTTATTTCTAATTCCACTGCTGTGTGCTTAAAAAACCCTTGCCCTACATCAACTTGGTGTGTAGTTCCTCACAGTGCATATGTGTTATACATGTACTGGGTGCATATGTGCCTGTGAATGTTACAATACGGAGATAATGCAGTCCTGTGCAGTGCATACGTGTTAAGTACTTTTATTGGGTGTATGTGTGTCTGCGTAGATTTAGTGCTGTGCAGTGCATGTGTGTGATATGCATGTGCTGAGTGTATGTGTGCCTGAGAATTGCACAATAAATGAAAGGTTCTGGTTTCCATTTTGGGAGATCCAGGACTAACTGGAGGAACATGAGGAGGTGGATTGCTGCACTCCTGTGAGCTGCGTGGGACACACTGGAGAAAGGGAGAGACAAGCTCTTCAGTATACCTCAAAGGGTGCTCTTTGATTCAGAGAGAGGTAACTAAAAAGCGGCCTCTGCACATCCCAGAAAGTAGATGCGGCTGATAAGAGAATCATAAAGAGAAGGGCTGAATGCTTGGGATAACATTTTGACACACATATCACTTTGGCTGACATCCAGGGGTGAACTTCTAGTCACTCCCATTGCCTGTGTCACAGGAATATCAGATTTAGCGTTACTCCTGCTGTGACAGACTGCTTTCTGGAGGAAGGGCACAGCTAAGGAGAGGACACTTCAAAATAAAGCAGACCCCCAATATTCACATTTGGTGTTGAAAATTGGACTATAAGAAGGGGCGGTTGAGGCCCTCAAAATTGTCAACTGTTAACAGCCAGTCAGGCTGCATGAGGAGGAGCAGCTCTGCAACACTTCTGCCTTTGACCAACACTGAGAGACAAGGCCTGCCAGTCTTCCAGGTGGGTGAGGGAACATGACCCTAGGAATTCAAGAACACCTGCCCTGGAGCTTGGAGCATCAGTGACTGCCTGCTTGCCAAGACCAGTGAACTTTGTGAGGAAGTGAAGAGTGTTGGAGGGAGCATGGTCTAGTGGGGAATTCTGGCTACTGTATCCCTGTAGCAAAGAGTGATGAGATGGCTTCTGCACTGATCAGGTTGTTGCCTGTGTGCATGGAAAAGTCAGTGATCCCAGTATGCCAGAGGAGGACTGCCATGAAGTGAGCTGTGAACCTTGCCGCACTGCTTGTGTCATCGCCCATGTGCAGGTTTGAAGTTGGTGACTCCGTTTGTTAGGTGGGGCTGCTGTGAAGATTGTTTCTGCGCCGATGATGCCGTAGCCCAGGTACAGAGTAAGGAAGGTGACCCTTTATGCCAGGGGGACCACCGGGACAAGGCAAGGAGCATGGTCTGATCTAGACCATTGTCATGAGGAAAAGGCTGCTGTAGTGTTCCGAGAGGACAAGCACTAAGAGTGTGTCCCCCCCACCACCAGCGGGAAGGCTCACAAGTAATTTATGAGCATTGCAGGAGCATCAAGGACTCCCTAGGTCTCTCCCTCAACAGGACTGCATGTGAGGAACTCAAAGATACCCGACCGATGCCCCTTCTGGGCTGCTTGTGAAGAACTTACTGGAGATAGATGCTGCAGCTTCACTGCCCATGAAGGAGGTGCACTTGGAGACTCCTGTCCTTCAGATCCTGCTGGCGCATGTTAGACTGACTTTAGGGCCAGGTGGCCCTGGGGAATTTATCTTCCATATAGCGCTTCGGCGTCCTAACACTTTATCACTTTATTACAGAGTTGGAGTGAGTCTCCTGAGACTCAGACTACTAGTGGGGCTAAACCTGAACTTTGCCTATAGTGAATGGGGAAAACAACTAGCGAGAGGGAAGTAGGACTCAGGAGCCCACCTGTTAAAACACCAGAGCCCTGACCTCAGAGGACTGTGGGTATTGTTTGTGAATGCCATATTGTACTGTGTGTTCTTATATAAATATTTCTTTTTTAATAAAAGCAAGTGTTTGACTCGACAATTATTTATTGCTGCTTGTTAGAAATGGCGATTTCTGGTTGGCTAGGGCTTGCGCCAAAGCCAGGCAGAAACCACCACTCTAGTCAGGGCTGGGGAGTTACACGCCAAAGATAACCCCTGCTCACCCCCTTGGTAGCTTGGCACGAGCAGTCAGGCTTATCCCGGAGGCAATGTGTAAAGCGTTTGCGCGCGCACCCAGCAACAACACCCAAGGCCCACCACAAAGGAAACTCCACACAAGGTATTATATAAAAATAGCCTTTGTATTATACCAAACACATTAGATAATATTCACACAATTTACACTGTGCCAACTGGCACTGGGCAGAATTTTACAAGGGATTATATGTACAGGGGACAGGGCCACATGGACCACTGTCAGGAATTAGCACTTTTAGAACTTAGCACGTAGAACATAGGATATAAAATTACTGTAGCACAAAATAAGACATGTAGTACACAACCAGTAACTACTGGTAACAGGTAAGTACCACCTACACAACCCTAACCACCTTAGGAGAATATTGCGCAGGGAACCAGGACCTCACTAGCACCACCTGTACTAGGAGAAAAACAACCACCTAAGTATCACAATACCTGTAGGGGTCTAAGCATATAACACATGATGCATAACATACATTCAGCGGTGTAAAACAAGGCACATGACGCATAAAAACACATTCAGAGGTGCAGGAAAGGAACAATAGCGCAAAACTCACATTAGCCACCACCTGTGGCAGTCCCTAGGCCAACTGGCCTCGTAGGGGGGCTAGGGCGCCCTGTGTCCCATTGTCAGGGCAAGGCTGCGCAAGCCAAAGCGTAAAGGTCACAACCTAAACGTTGCAGCTGCCCACTAAGTGCTGGGCAGCTGTGGGGACTGAGCCGGGGCACCACGGTGCCTCCTCAAACAAATATGCAGCACTCACGTGGAGCCTCCCTGGGCTCTAACCACACAAAATGCCCCCTAGAGCCTCGGTGGGCTCTGTAACCAATGTGGGGGCAACGTTGGAGCGGCCTGCTGCCTTCTGGGGCCGCTCTTTTTCAACAAAAAGGAAAATGCCCCCTTAGTTGGAGCCTCGGTGGGCTCTGTGACCAATGTGGGGGCAGCGTTGGAGCGGCCCGCTGTCTTCCGGGGCCGCTCTTCCCCGTCGAACAAATGCCCCGTTATGGTGGAGCGCCTCTCGCGCTCTCCACAACAAAGGAGTGCCCCGCTTCGGAGCGACCTTGCGCTTTCCACAACAAGGCTGTCCCCACTCACCGGGACTCCGGCGGCGCTTCCTCCTCTCGGCATGGGGCTTCACCCGGGCCCCCTCCTGGGACCCGGGACTTGGGTGCGGAGCTGACCGGCTCCGAACTTGAAGTCAGTCGTCCCCATGCGGGGTGGGCTCCCGCCGGGGTGGAAGACGCGGCGCTTCCCTTCCGGGCCTCGGGCCGGCCCACTCAAAGGCTGTCGGGATTCCCTTCCGGGTCACCGCAGGCAGCGCGGTGGACCAGGGATCCCGGCGGCCGCCGAAACTACGGGGTAGGCTCCCTATAATTTAAACAACACCATAAGCGGGGTGGGCACCCGCGAGGTACTCCACTACGGGGTAGGCTCCCGTTTCTTTAAGGATACGATGCGGCACAACGCGGGGTGGGCACCCGCTATCAGAACCGGCAAAAGCGGGGGAATCCCTACGTTGGGGTTCCCTCGCAGATTATCGTAGCGCCGTGCTACGGGCCACAATGCAGGCGCTTCTCAGAAAAAGCGCTTCTCTACGCTGGGGTCCAAATAAAGCGCTCCTAGAGCTATAAGGCAACTAAAAGAGCTTCCAGGCGCTTTGAGCAAGTCCAGCAACAAAAGTCCTGGCAAAGGTTTAGGAAGATAGGCAGGGGGCAAGGCTGGGCCAGGGGCCAGCTCACTGGGCCCTCCAGGCAGGAAGGCAGTCCTAAGTGGCGGTTCCTCCTGGCCTCCAGCAGCAGCAGCCCCACTCAGATAGGATCCTGGAAGAGAACAAATTGTAAGGGGACACAGCCCCTTCTTATACACCTTTTCCCTTTGTTCTTGGTTCAGGGTGAGGGGGAAAACCAGTCGCAGCTGGTTGGGGAGCACCCTTGATGTGCTCAGCCCCACACACTATTCACTGGCAGGGCTAGGGTCATCAGTCGCACCACAGGGGGCGGAGCCAGCATTGTGTAGGGAAAGCCCTGCCCTATTCAGGACCAAGGTGCACTCCTCCCCAGCCATCAGCATGCTAATCTCACACTCACCACTGGGGCAGACCCACCCAGACTCCTAGAGCCAGGCTCACCAGGCAGCTCCAGCCAATCACATGCCAGACACATTTTACACTAATATGCCAACTCCTAGAAGTGGCACTTCCGCACATGACATAATCACGCATTATACATCATTGCGAAGCATTCGATCACACGAGTCCGCACATACCAAACTGGAGCCTGCACACCCCACGCATCAGGAACTACCAGGGACACATACATTCCCCATGCATTCCTTTGGGAGGGCAGGCCTATCTCACCACATGCACTCAGAGTGCGCACGCACTTTACTCTGGGACACAGGGAAAGTGCGCAGAAACCAAAAATCACTACCACCAGGTCACCAGTAAAAGCAAAAAGTTCAGGGGTGAACCTGCCAGAAGGGCCAAGTCCAACACTGCTACTAAATGTGTTTTGAGTTGTGAGCCTGCATTCACCCTCCTGTGTCTACTCCCCCACCCGAGAAGCCTTGGACTGCTCGACCTGGGCTACCACTGAGAGTTAAGTCCTGAAGTGGTACTTCACCCAGTTGCCCCAGATCCATAGTAGGTAAGGCCCCAGGACACCAGGGGTAAAAGGCCTCAAACCCCACAGTCAGGCCCATTAGCTCCTGCTTGCCCTGTGGCTATCTAAACAGGGTTCTGATACTGGGACGTAAAACATTTTTTAACTTCTTGACCTCCGGAGGGCAAGGACACACCTGCCAAGCCGATCCGCCCAAGGCATGACAGCGCTGGGCTGAAGAAACAGGTTTCCCTTGCTTGGATCTTGACATGATTACACAATATAGAGTGTGAATTATTGTTGAATTGCAAGTAATATCAAGTCCAAATGATGTTTGTTAAATGCTTACCACAATTGGAGAGCTAGATATAAGGATATTCAGGTTTGGAGGAAAGCTGAGTGTGAAACGGTGAATGCCTTGATCAAAACAAAACCAACTTGAAACTCTCGGGAAGCGGGATTTCGGATAGGACAGCAATCTTGGATTGAGATCGTATAAAAGAAGAGTGAAGCTAGAGTCTCATTGCTTCCCAAAGCAGTTTGTGTTTACAATTACCAGAGGATCATTGCAGAGCCAGTGTCTTGTGGTGGGAATGTCGGATTGGAACATTGGACTTCCTACTTTTTGCACTATCTTGCTACTCAGATCGTTTTAATTAAAATAACCATTTTCTAGGCCTTGTACCGTTGTTCAAACTCTGTAAGCGTACTATTTTTAATTACTTTTTGGGGGGGGTTTGTACAGTCTTATTATTTTCACTTTTCTCTTCTCATGTTTCATCATTGACATTGTAAAAATCATCATATTTCCCCGGATTTACAAGAATGGAACTCATTCTGAACTTATGTGCATTGAACCAGTACATCCATAGGAGTCTCACATAAGGTCTACACCATAAGGATTTCCAAGAGAACAAATAATAACCATGGTTTTCCCATTTTTTCTGTGAGAAAAAGTGTTAAGTTTAGAGAAGAAAGGGCTGAGTTTGAGGACGTTTTACTTCAGGTAATTAGGTAAAAGAATTGCAGATGACTTGAATGCTGCAAAGTTCTAATCTGATATTGTTTCATGGCAGACTTTCTTAAGCAGACTCCGAATGTAGTGGAGTGAGCATTGCATCAGTGTTTTCTCTCTCATCTCATTTCCCTTTTCCCTCTGTATAGGTTGCTGGGATTCCTGTTACAATTATCGATCATGGTCTCTCTGTGGTGGTGAATAGGATTAGCTTCATGGCACTCCTGTAGACCGATAATAACAATTTGTGGATCACCACAGATATTCTCCACAGCAACAAATTTGTTTCAGTGAGACCTTTTAAAGAAGGCATCTGGTCTTGTGGAGCCCTCATCGGACATAGCCTGCAGCCTTGGCACTGCAGGATTCCAAGCTCCAAAAAGTGAAGGCAGAAATCTTGACCAGATGAAGGCACCAAAAGTATCCAGCCAGTGAAAGGACTTCCCTTGGGTCGAAATTTGAATTTCTCCTTCTCAAAGCTTTTCCTGTCAATAACAGCCGCTTCAGCAGTACCTCACTGTTGGACCTATGTCCTAGGGGTAGCTTGGCTCAGGTCAACAGGCTAACATCTCTACTCGGCCTTTCATGCTTGCATCCAGCCCAGCTCGCAATCTTGCGCAGCACCACTCAAAAGAAAGGACATTACACTGCTTAAGTTTTTGAGAATTAATTTAAGTCTTTATCTTGTTCTCTAAATCAGGGTTACTTAGGATCAATTTTCCTACAACATTTCATCACATTAAACAACAATATTTTTCCTTTAGATGACCTTTACACCCACGAGCTTTTACAACATTTAAAGGGGTCACTTAACTGGCACAAATGGCTATCTAGTCTGCACCAGGCTCTTTGATCAGGCGGTTATCCTAAGTAATATACTTCTGGAAACCCATATATTATCCTCACTGTACATATAGATACTTTCTTGAAACAGATACCCTGCTGTTATGAATTAGATGGTCCCTCTAGTTGCTATATTCCAAAATCACATCATATCAGCACTTTACATTTAGATGCTTCCTTGGCATAGATTCTCTGCTGTTGTGACTTAAGGGATTAATTCTAAATGTTATATTTCCAATATCACATAAGATCAACACTTTTGCAACTCCCAAGATTAATGAGAAGGAGTCTATTGGCTCTAGCGCTAATCCTGCCAGTCTCATCAGTTACATGACGATCACCAGAGTATGCACAGCGTCGTGCCGGGGTCCTTATCTGACCCTCTGGTTTCGGCAACCGGCTTAACTCGGACCCCCAGCTGGGCTCAAGACTGCATCAAACTCTCCCTCCCGGTCTATTTTGCCCCGCTTACTGAGTGCTCCTTGGTGTTCTCCTGACGGCAGTCCGGCGGAGTCTGGCGTGGCGTCCCCACAGAGCAGGCGGGGCTTCACACGCGAGTGGCAGGGATCGGTGAAAAGGCGAACTCAAAACTCACCCCTCTACCCCCTCACTCAAGGCTCCCTTGTGGTGTGTACTTCTCCGTTGATGGGCCTCACCCCAGCGCACTTGCACCGGCTGCCGATCCACTCCCTCTTCAGGAAGCGCGCCCGCAGCCACCCGTCGTCGCGCAGCTTGCGGGGGCGCGGCCTTTGCTGAGGTACAACAACAGTGGGGCGGCGCAATGGCGTCAGCCCCCCTCACGTGATCGCGGGACGGCGGCCTCCAGGCTGGAGCTCGTCTCCACTGCCCAAATCTCCTCAGGCTGGCAGCGGCAATGCCCCCTCACCGATCACCAAGCACCCTCAAGGTTCTGCAGAAACAGCGGCCCCCCCCTCCGGAGGACACCTGGTCACCTCCCGATCCCGGGGGTGGCGATGACTCCAGGTAACGCCTCGTAACCAGGGGGGGGTTGAACTTTAGGGGGCCAGGAATTCTTCGTTACGAGCCAGGATGTAAATGGACCCCTTCTCAACTGCTGGGCACCGATCTCCCCCACGGACAGGGATCAAGGGGGAAGAGCTAATTTCAGGCTGCGCCCCCAGCTCCGACCCAGTAGGGATGAGAGAAAGGGGGTCCCAGGTAACGATTCTTCCCTCAGTCCTCCTTCAGGGTTATGGACTCCTTGAGATTCCCCCAGGTTACAATGTTCTCAAAACCCTTGGCAGACGTCAGGGACCGGTCAGAAGGTGGAGAGTGGTGTCACTGGTGAGGAAAATCGCGCAGACCCTAGGACCTGTCTATACCTGACCTAGTGCAGCCACCTCCCCACTCAGGTGCCTTACTCCTCACTATCTGGCTACTCACGCTCTTCCAAAATGGCCGCTCACCTGTCACCTCTATTTATCACCTTGGGCCTGACCTGCCAGAAGGGCCCAGAAAGTTCCGGAAACCCCCATGGCAGTCATGGTCCAGGTGCTGAGGTGACAGTTGGTGCCACCATTTTAGAATCTCAACTCCCTTCCCTAGTTTTCCTCAGAGGAGCACCTTGCGCCTTTCCCTCAGGTAGTGAGGGTAAAGCGCCCAGAACCTCTACATTAGCACCTAAAAAGTTTGATAGACAGAAAAAATGAGAAGGAGGAAAGGGACAAAAATAATAAAATGAGGAGGGAACTGCCAAAGGGCTGACAGGTCTAACACGCGTCCCCCCCAGCTGAAAGTGGGGAGAGCTACCCAACCCCTTGGGAGTCCTCTTCACTAAGGCGGAAACACCTGGAGAGACCGTCAGCATTGGCGTGGTCCACTCCTGGGCGATGTTCCACCCTAAAGTCCATCCCCTGTAGGGAAATGGACCACCTCAACAGCTTGGGATTCTCGCCCCTCATTTGCATCAGCCACCTGAGGGGCCGGTGGTCGGTCTGAACCAGGAAGTGCGAGCCAAACAGGTATGGCCGCAGCTTCTTCAGAGCCCACACCACCGCAAAAGCTTCCCGCTCAATTGCACTCCACCTCTGTTCCCGGGGGAGTAGTCTCCTAGACAGGAAAACAACCGGTTGGTCTAGACCCTCGTCATTGAGTTGCGACAGCACTGCCCCGATACCGTGCTCCGACGCATCTCTCTGGACGATGAACTCCTTAGCGAAGTCAGGGGCCCTGAGAACAGGTGCCGCACACATGGCCTTTTTCAAGGTGTCGAAAGCTTGTTGACATCCCTCGGTCCAGATTACCCGTCGAGGGTGCTTATTGGACGTGAGCTCAGTCAAGGGGGCCACGATGGTTCCGTATCCCTTGACAAAGCGTCGGTAGTAACCAGTGAGGCCCAAGAATGCCCGAACCTCTGTCTGAGTCTTGGGGGGTTCCCAGGCCATGATGGTTTCAATCTTGGCCTGGAGGGGCTGCACCTTGCCTCGACCCACCAAGTGACCGAGGTACACTACCGACCCCTGCCCGATCTGGCACTTACTGGCTTTGATCGTCAGACCTGCTTGCTGCAAAGCCTGAAGAACGGCCTGAAGGTGACTCAAATGGTCCTCCCAGCTGCGGCTGAAGACAGCGATGTCATCCAGGTACGCAACTGAAAAGGCTTCCATTCCAGAGAGGACCTGGTTCACCAATCGCTGGAACGTAGCAGGGGCGTTCTTGAGCCCAAAGGGCATCACACAGAACTGGTAGTGACCCTCGGGTGTGGAGAAGGCTGACCTTTCCTTCGCACCATCCGTCAAGGAGATCTGCCAGTACCCGGATGTAAGGTCAAAGGTACTGAGATATTGGGCAGCTCCCAACCGGTCAATGAGCTCATCCGCTCTCGGGATAGGATGAGCATCTGTCTTTGTCCCCTGTAATCCACACAGAACCGGAGTTCTGGGGTAGTGCCCGGTGGGGCAGCTTTGGGTACCAGTACCACCGGACTGGACCAGGGACTTCCTGAGGGCTCAATTACTCCTAGCTCTAGCATCTTGGTAACTTCCTCATGGATGCTAGCCTTCACCTTATCCGACAGTCGGTAGGACTTGGACTTCACAGGTGGGCTGTCCCCTGTGTCCACATCATGGGTACACAGATGAGTCCTTCCTGAATAAGGGAGAACAAGGAAGCAAACTGCTCCAGTACCTGGCGACAGTCCTTCCGTTGTTCAGGAGTTAGTGACGGTGAAAGGATCACTCCCTCCACCGATCCATCCTTCTCACGGGACGCAAACAGATCGGGAAGAGGTTCACTTTCCTCTTCCTCTGACCCATCAGTCACCATCATTAACGTGACCTCGGGTCTCTCTTGGTGAGGCTTGAGGCGGTTGACATGGAGCACCCGATGGGGCTGCCTGGGGGTCTTAAGATCTACCACGTAGGTAACCTTGCCCTTTTTCTCAACCACCTCAAAGGGACCTGACCAGCGATCCTGGAGGGCGCTAAGCTCTCCAGGTTCCATCACCCACACCTTCTGGCCAGGCTCCAGCTCCACCGGGTGAGCGTTTCGGTCATACCATTCCTTCATGACCGTTTGGCTGGCTTCTAGGTTTTCAGAAGCTTGCTTCCACAACCTAGCCATTTGGCTACGAAAGGCCAGCATGTAGCTCACCACATCCGGGGGAAGTTTTCTGGGAGTCTTTTCCCATCCATCCTTCACCAGGCTGAGGGGTCCACGCACAGGGTGCCCGTACAACAACTCGAAGGGGCTGAAGCCCACTCCCTTCTGTGGTACCTCCCTGTACGAAAACAGCAAACAAGGTAGGAGGATGTCCCATTTCCTCCGCAGGCTCTCGGGCAGACTCCGGATCATGTCCTTTAAGGTTTTGTTAAACCTTTCCACCAGACCATTAGTCTGGGGGTGATAAGGAGTGGAGAACCGGTAGGTAACTCCACACTCTTTCCACATGGCCCGCATATAGGCCGACATGAAGTTGGTACCTCTGTCCGACACCACTTCCTTGGGGAATCCCATCCGGGTAAAAATTCCCATAAGGGCCCGTGCCACCGCAGGTGCAGTAATGGTCCTCAGATGGATAGCCTCTGGGTACCGTGTGGCATGATCCACCAGAACCAGGATAAACCTGTGACCTGCCGACGTTGGTGGATCCAATGGCCCGACAATGTCGATGCCCACCCTTTCAAAGGGGGTACCAACGACAGGCAGTGGTTCCAGGGGAGCCTTCAGCTTCACCCCTGTTTTCCCACTAGCTTGGCAGGTTACACACGTCCTACAAAAAGTATCGGACGCAATCCTCATCTGAGGCCAGTAAAAATGAGGGACAAGTCGAGCAAAGGTCTTGTCTTGTCCCAAGTGTCCTGCCAAGGGTATTTCGTGAGCCAGTCCTAATAGGAAGGCTCGGTAACGCTGGGGAACTACCAAGGCCCGGGATGAACCATGCACCGGAGCCTTGGGTTCGCTATACAGGAGTCCATCTTCCCAGTATATGTGGAAGTTCCCCGAATCGTTACCCGCTGCCTGGGCTTCAGCCTGCCGCCGTAAACCCTCAAGGGTAGGGCACTCCTTCTGGGCCCGACAAAACTCTTCCCTAGTAGGTCCTCCCTCCACCTGCCAGTCTGCAGGGGTAGGTAAGCCCTCCAGGGACGTTACATCCCCCTCCGTAGACTCCGGGACTACTTCAGTTGCCCCATCCACCTTTGGAGGGTCAGATGCCGGGGCAGGCTTTCCCCGTCCCCGTCTACCCTTTCCGGCAGCTGGTTGGGCCTTTGTCCCAGGCTCCAACCTCTGGGAATCCCCTCTTCGGGTAGTCACGGACCGAGTGTGGGCACACGTCCACTCAGGGGTCCCCAACATCTCCATGTGGGCCCTGAACTCAACCTCCTTCCACGCCGAGTGTTCAAGGTCGTTTCCCAACAGGCAGTCGACCGGCATGGCAGGGCTGATCGCAACTCGTAGAGGACCCGCAACCCCTCCCCACTCAAAGGGAACCTGGGCCACCGGATAGTGACCCTCTCGGTTGTCAGCCATCACAACCGGGTGGACTACATTGGGGACCACCTGCTCCGGGGACACCAGCTGACTCCTTACCATAGTCATGCTGGCTCCTGTGTCCCTCAGAGCCTCCACCCTCTGGGCATTGATGGTGACCCATTGCCTGTACTTAGTAGTATTCGAGGGCATCTGGGTCTTAGGAACCATCTCACAATCCCCTAAGGACACTAGGGCTAGCCCTGCCCACTCACCTTCCTTATCTAGGGGCAACTCCTCCCCGAGCGCTACACCCGCCACCCCAGGGGTCTTTCCTCCAATGGGAGGGTGTGGTCTCTTGGGACACTTGGCATCCCCCTTATAGTGCCCAACCTCACCACACTCATAACATCGGACAATCTTAGGCTGCTGACCACGGTCAGGATAAGGGGGTTTGTGGGGACCAACCTTAGGAGGGAATCCTACTCCCTTCCCTGGTGAACTCTTTTGGGGGCCTTTAGAGAACTCCCTCTTTTTGTCTCCCCCCTCCTTCTTCTGGGGGGCGCCCTGTCCAGCCCCTTGAAAATTCCCTCCAGTCCCTTTTGAGGATACCCGGGTACTTGCCCAGATATCCGCCTCCTCTGCAAGCTTCCTGGGATTAGTTAGCTTGCTGTCTACCAGGTGCTGACGCAGCTCTGGAAAACTTTTCTCTAGGAGGTGCTCCTTTAAAATTAAATTGTACAGTCCCTCACAGTCCTTGACATCACTGCCCTGCACCCAGCCCTCTAAGGCCTTCCTGGCATAGTCCAAGAAGTCCACCCAATTCTGAGTGGACAACTTCTGACTGCCCCGAAACCTCTGCCTGAATTTTTCAGGGGTCAGTCCAAATTTCCTTACTAGGGCTACCTTCATGACGGGGTACCTGGTCTGGTCTGGCTGTTCTAGCGCTAACAAGGTATCCCTCCCCACCGGAGGCATATACCTATACAGGCCACCCCCCCACTGGGCTTCGGGGACCCCATGGGCTCTTAGAGAAACCTCATAGGCAGCCAGCCATTTTACAATGTCATCCCCTATACCATAGCTAGCAACTACATCTTTGGGCAGGTAGGGCCTGGACTCTCTCGGGACTTCTCTCGGTATGCTGCCACCATTAGGACTGCTGGGCGTTCCAAGTTGAAGGGCTTTGAGCTCTAACTCTTTTAAGTGAAGCTCATGGAGGAACCTTCTCTCCTCCCTCTCCTTTTCCAACCGGGCCAGATCCATTCTAAGCTGCCTCTCTTCCCTTCGGTCAACTAGGTCAGCAGAGGACAGACTCCCCCCTGAGGCGCTACTTCCCACCCTTGATGGGGCCCTGGACCCAACGTCCATATTACCGCTCCCAGGGGGAAGAAGGACTTCCGGTTCTTCTAGGAGATCTAGTCCTGGTTCTTCCTCCCGTTTCCCGCTAGGGTGGGCCATAACCCAGGCTCTTAAGCTTGCCTGGAGCTCTGTCTTCTTTGCCCCCTGCTTAAAGAATACCCCCCGTTCCTGGCAGAACTCCTTCAATTGGGCCACTGTATACTCCTCCAGCCTACCCAATTTGAATTCCATCCTACCAGATGGGACCCCACACAGTTAACAAGAACTTTACTCAAGAAAGGGAATCCACAGGACAATTTTAAAAACCTCCAATTAGGAAAACAATCTGGAGAAAACTCCAGTCAAAACAATCCAGTGTAGGTGGTGATGCGCGCAAAACTGCTACCAAGCGGATGCAAGCACTGAATAACAATCCCACCGCTGAGCACCAATCTGTTGGACCTATGTCCTTGGGGTAGCTTGGCTCAGGTCAACAGGCTAACATCTCTACTCGGCCTTTCATGCTTGCATCCAGCCCAGCTCGCAATCTTGCGCAGCACCACTCAAAAGAAAGGACATTACACTGCTTAAGTTTTTGAGAATTAATTTAAGTCTTTATCTTGTTCTCTAAATCAGGGTTACTTAGGATCAATTTTCCTACAACATTTCATCACATTAAACAACAATATTTTTCCTTTAGATGACCTTTACACCCACGAGCTTTTACAACATTTAAAGGGGTCACTTAACTGGCACAAATGGCCATCTAGTCTGCACCAGGCTCTTTGATCAGGCGGTTATCCTAAGTAATATACTTCTGGAAACCCATATATTATCCTCACTGTACATATAGATACTTTCTTGAAACGGATACCCTGCTGTTATGAATAAGATGGTCCCTCTAGTTGCTATATTCCAAAATCACATCATATCAGCACTTTACATTTAGATGCTTCCTTGGCATAGATTCTCTGCTGTTGTGACTTAAGGGATTAATTCTAAATGTTATATTTCCAATATCACATAAGATCAACACTTTTGCAACTCCCTTGGTTAATGAGAAGGAGTCTATTGGCTCTAGCGCTAATCCTGCCAGTCTCATCAGTTACATGACGATCACCAGAGTATGCATAGCGTCGTGCCGGGGTCCTTATCTAACCCTCTGGTTTCGGCAACCGGCTTAACTCGGACCCCCAGCTGGGCTCAAGACTGCATCAAACTCTCCCTCCCGGTCTATTTTGCCCCGCTTACTGAGTGCTCCTTGGTGTTCTCCTGACGGCAGTCCGGCGGAGTCTGGCGTGGCGTCCCCACAGAGCAGGCGGGGCTTCACACGCGAGTGGCAGGGATCGGTGAAAAGGCGAACTCAAAACTCACCCCTCTACCCCCTCACTCAAGGCTCCCTTGTGGTGTGTACTTCTCCGTTGATGGGCCTCACCCCAGCGCAATTGCACCGGCTGCCGATCCACTCCCTCTTCAGGAAGCGCGCCCGCAGCCACCCGTCGTCGCGCAGCTTGCGGGGGCGCGGCCTTTGCTGAGGTACAACAACAGTGGGGCGGCGCAACGGCGTCAGCCCCTCTCACGTGATCGCGGGACGGCGGCCTCCAGGCTGGAGCTCGTCTCCACTGCCCAAATCTCCTCAGGCTGGCAGCGGCAATGCCCCCTCACCGATCACCAAGCACCCTCAAGGTTCTGCAGAAACAGCGGCCCCCCCTCCGGAGGACACCTGGTCATCTCCCGATCCCGGGGGTGGCGATGACTCCATGTAACGCCTCGTAACCAGGGGGGGTTGAACTTTAGGGGGCCAGGAATTCTTCGTTTCGAGCCAGGATGTAAATGGACCCCTTCTCAACTGCTGGGCACCGATCTCCCCCACGGACAGGGATCAAGGGGGAAGAGCTAATTTCAGGCTGCGCCCCCATCTCCGACCCAGTAGGGATGAGAGAAAGGGGGTCCCAGGTAACGATTCTTCCCTCAGTCCTCCTTCAGGGTTATGGACTCCTTGAGATTCCCCCAGGGTACAATGTTCTCAAAACCCTTGGCAGACGTCAGGGACCGGTCAGAAGGTGGAGGGTGGTGTCACTGGTGAGGAAAATCGCGCAGACCCTAGGACCTGTCTATTCCTGACCTAGTGCAGCCACCTCCCCACTCAGGTGCCTTACTCCTCACTATCTGGCTACTCACGCTCTTCCAAAATGGCCGCTCACCTGTCACCTCTATTTATCACCTTGGGCCTGACCTGCCAGAAGGGCCCAGAAAGTTCCGGAAACCCCCATGGCAGTCATGGTCCAGGTGCTGAGGTGACAGTTGGTGCCACCATTTTAGAATCTCAACTCCCTTCCCTAGTTTTCCTCAGAGGAGCACCTTGCGCCTTTCCCTCAGGTAGTGAGGGTAAAGCGCCCAGAACCTCTACATTAGCACCTAAAAAGTTTGATAGACAGAAAAAATGAGAAGGGGGAAAGGGACAAAAATAATAAAATGAGGAGGGAACTGCCAAAGGGCTGACAGGTCTAGCACACTAAATGGCTATTTTAATTTATGAGGATTTTCTCCATTACAGCCTGCAGCCTTGCACTGCTGAATGATTTTGACTTCCAGGAAAAAGACTAAATCCCAAGGTAAAACCTCCAACTGGGTCGATTCTGGTTGGAGTGAACTACCCGGTCTCTATCGCGGTCAGATTCAAATCATGCCTAGGTCCCTTTCTACTGCAACCATTAACTATCATTGGAGCTTTGCACATTTTGCAGCTATTTTGCCTAAAACTTTATAAATTCATGTTTCCTTTTCCCCTTAATGGATTTCTGCTGTTTATGTGCCAACTCGCTCATTAAAAGTTTATTTATTTTTCTAATTCAATTTAGGACTTTCATTGTTTGGTATTTTGACTTTATTACTGTTTTGGTACTGCATACATATTTTACAGAATACCGTAAGTTAAGACAGTCTGCTCTGAGCTATAGCTAGTAGGGGTTTGAGCCAATGTAGTTAATTTAGTGACTTTAAGGGTTCACATTGACAAGTGTTTGGAAGGCAGTTGCTCAGGACAAAAATTAATCCAGTCTCTTGCTGTCATTATGACCGATATACACAAACAGAGCGGAGTTCAGTCCACTGTGCTATTGGACAAGGGTTTTGAAGTAAGAAGAGACCTCAAGAACCATGCCGCACCATGGACCAGTTTAAAGAAAAATGCTAGGCGACTCAAGAAAAGAAAAGGGGGAGCGACACACATATCCACCCACCCAGGCCTCCTACATAGACCTCAGTACTCCTCAGGGCAGAGAGAGAGAAGCATGGCCCAGGAGGGGAATGGTAAGCATGTATTTCCTCTATCCTCAACCTCATGACCTATGGGAATGTAAAGTTGGCCCCCTCTCTCTTTCCTCAGGAGATTACATTGTAAAAGGTCCCAGAATAGCCACATGCTGCTAACAGGTTTAATATTGAATGGAGTGTGTGATTTGAAAGACATGTATTAAGACTATTGTCATTACTAAAACTAAGTATGGCATAATACCCCAGAGCGGAAGATTTACGTAAGCACCTATACATGTTATGTCTCAATAAAACCAATTATTACATGAGCTCTCTGATTTGCATTGGGACTGTTAATCTGTAAAACCACCCCTGTTAAAATATCAGCATGAATCTGGACGGAGCGCAAATCAAAATTATGAGGAAAATAGATCTAGGTTCAAAGTTACATTTAGATGCAAAACCAGTCTTAGGTGCAAAACACACTAAGTTCCACGAGCACTTTAATGAGCAAAATTAACCATGATGCAACATGCGTAAAAACACATTTAGATGCAAACAAAAGCTTACGTACAAAAGACAATTAGAATCGAAATTACATTTATTGTGCAAAATAATATTTGGTGCAACATCAACAGAAGTGTAAAGTTACTTTCAGACGCAAAAACATGTAGGAGAAAAAGAATCACATTTAACTGCAAAATTATTTTTGGTACAAAGTCAGCTGGAGAATGGCTGTAAATGTAGATACATGGTCTATCCCTGTGCTGGAGCGGGTAATTCAAAATTTTGTATACCCCCCCCCCCATTCTGCATGTTTATATTAATCCGAATAATCAATTAATTGTAATATTATTAATCCGTTTGAAGTGATAACTCACCAATTATATTAACAAAAGAATTACACGTGGGAATTGCACTTTGCATGGCTATATTAATTGTAAACTCACTTGAGTACGCATATTAATAGTAGGAAATTAGAATATTGTATGTTATATGTCGCTTTGGTGATGTATTTGTGATTTGTGCTTTATTCAGTGAGTATAAACCGCTCTGAGTGTTGCTTCTGCTAGATAAATACACACACATATGGGTATTAGCAAGGGGATAACATTTTATTAGCCATTTCTATGTTTTAATTACGTTTTTGTGTTTCTTTTGCTTAAGTTGACCATTTCGGCCTAAACAAGATGGCTGAACGAGACGTTAAATGTAACTGCCCTGACAACACGAGGTTCTGGGTGAAGTGCGCAGGCGTCACCGCTAGCAGCAGTGGCCTGGACCTGACCCCGGGAGAACATGTACCCTTCAAGGACGCTCCGGGAACCTATCCAAGACCAAAGACAAAGCTCAATTTAAAAGCCGGAACAAGCAAGTTTGATGACTTCATCGTTTGACACCCTGAGAACTGTACCTCTCAACCCCAAGTGGACCAATCAGGACTTTCTAAACCCCGATCTTGATACTTCTTGACATTATTTTCATTATAAAAGTAAAGTAGGTAGGGAATTGAACTATTATTGCACGCTCTTCTTTGACAAACTCGATTTCCTGACGTTATGCTGACGGAGAGGACGGTGACACTGCTGGACAGCTGTTATCCTGAATCTTTGAGAGACTGAATTGCGGCCTAACTTTGCTGAATAAAATTCTTCTTGACTGACTGACTTAGAGGACAACTTTAGCCAGAATAGGTAAATATGTTGCTCTGAAATGCTGATGATGATTTCTAACGTTTCTTGCAATATTTCTTAGATAAAGAATAATTGATTAATTGCCAAATGTGTTGTGTTGATTATTTAAGAAGAGAATTTAATGAGATTTAAAGACTAGATAAATGACTGTGAAACTAAACCTGCAAACAACTAAATGATCCATCTCCTTATGAGAGGGATATCTTGGGTCTGATGTCAATGTGTTTAGTGTAAGGTAAAGGTATTCCTTTCATGTCAGCGTTTGGAAACATATTTCCCTCAGAAAACAGATCAACTGAGAGTAAGTATTGGTGTTAACGGTCCCACCAATGAATGTATATGAGTGAATTTGATGCTGAGGTAGTTGATCTGTGCAGAAGGGGGAATTTGATGTTCCGCGCTGCAACAGTTTTTCTGGTAGCAAGACGATGGTTTTTATTGTTTTGGTTTGGTGATTATTGCTTGTAAATAGCTTATTGATTATTGGTTATTGATATTGGTTTATGTACTAACACTCTATGTTGAGTTGTGTTGAGTTTCATGTTGTTTGCATGGCTTCTGGGATGTAGGAACTCGGAAGTTTGTAATGGTTCCGCAGTAGAGCAGAGGTTAGCGCTGTTCTCGGGAAAGTCAGAATTGTTGTTATCCTGTAGGTACACAGGAGATACGTGTGACGATTGAAGTTGCATGACGCATTGTCTGGGTTTGATTCGGTGACATCGCCGTGTGTTGCCATTAGGGACATATTCTGTGTGGAAGAAGTGTGTATGATAGCGAAGGTTACCTGTGAAATTCTGGTCTTAGGTACTAGGGATCCAACTGGCATTCCGATAACGCTTATCACTGGAAAGGTAATAGGTACTCTCTGAGCTTGTTAGAAGGACAAAGGAGAGGTAAGCGCTGATTTGTTAACATATGTTATAATTCTGTAGTAGGACAGACTGTTCGCTGTTCTCGGGAAAGACAGGATTCTGTGTGAATGTACTACATTTTCCTGTGTGAAAGTGCATAAATGAAAAGGCATTCAGGTTTAATTGTGAAACTCTAGTTTTATTTCTCAGGAGCATTGGGTCTCCAACTATGTGTCTTAATTCTGGAGAAACGGTTAGCTAATGCTTTTTAGAAGGGTGAAGTAGAGGGATGTGCTACTTTATCAATGGAAGTAACGATTCCGTACTAGGGCAGAGGTAAGCGCTGCTCTCGGGAAACACGGAATTCTCGTGAGAAAGGTCTATTGCTTTTCTTTGGTTAGAGAAGCAGACAATGGTTTTTATGTTGTTACTAACAGAATTGTAGAAATTGAAACAAAAACGTACTGAGCAGATTTGTAAAGGAGGGGTAGACAGGAGCAGGAGCTGCCGCAGTGGCTACCGACGTCAGAACGACCGCGCTGGGATTGGACAGTCGGTCGGAAACGTAAAACGCTCCGGATTGGTGCGTTAGTGTGCGCCGCGCTAGGAGTGGAGAAATACAGGGTGACGTAAATGCTCCCTATTGGTGCATTAGTGTGAGTCGTGCTGGGATTTGAGAATTGTGACAGTGACGTAGTCGCTCCGGATTGGTGCGTTAGTTGAGTCGCGCTGAAATTGTACAGAATAGCGGTACAGTCTTAAGGAGAAACTAGTGAGACACGAAAGAAAGGAAAATGTATTTCGATCCACCAGAAAAGGAGAAAAAGTCATCGTTTGGTAACATTAAGAAGTGGTTTAAGAAGGACAAACCAATCATAACTAGGGAAGAACAGTTACTTCCTCCACCGAAAACCCCTGCATCCTTTATGGTTGCGAAATATGGATATCACACCTGCATTTGGTTAGATAATTGGGTTAAATACACTGAAAAGGACGGAGTATTGGCTTTTCCAGAGCATGGTTTATTTAATTTGGCTGTTTTGAGAAATTTGATAGAGAAAATGATGAATTTAGAACCGAGACCTAGACCGACTCAATTCGAGGCTTTGACGGAGTGGGAAGACGAAATGCATGACCGAGAAAGACAGAGAAACGGTAGAGGATATAGGTATCTGTTTGGCAGATCATACGGACATGAGACACATGATGATCGAATGAGAAGATGGCGGAATGCGAGTACGACTGAGGGTTTGTTTCCAGTAAGTACTGCAGGAGAAAATGAAGGACGAAAGTGTGTAGAAAAGAGGCATAATGTAGAATCGAGAGGGTATGGAATGAATGAGTCAGAGGATGATGTTCTTGATGATTTGTTTTACAAGAATCCATCACCATACCGACCAGAACCAGAAATATTAACCCCATGCACCCCAATGAAAGAAACAGTACGAATTATAAAATCGGAAGCAGAATTCCAAGATTTAGGAAGAAACAATGCCATTAGAGAGGTAGAAAATTGGATGGAGAAAATTCTGCAGAATTAGCAAAAACGACCCTAGAATTAACCGAGAAATTAAGAGAATTGACTAAGAATCTAGAAGCGGTCACTGTTCCAGTAACGATAGGTCCAGTAATGCCTATTTTTGACAAGCAGAAAGACAGCGAACATTGTTTGACAGTCCCTTATAAAAGTAATAAACCGGTTGAACAACCAAGAGTGAGTCAGAGTGAGAATCCGTGGAGACAGACTATGAGTATGGTTGAACCGAATTTTTCAAATAACCCATTTGTAGGTCAAAACTGTGCAGAAAAACGTATGACAATGATAGAGACAATGTCAGAAACTCAAAAAGATTTTGGACAAGGAAATGTAGAGAAGCCAGTAGGACCGTCTACAGAGGAGTTGAGTGAATGGTTGAGAAACTTGCAAAAGAAAGACAAGGAATCCTAGTCAATAGATGTAGCTAAATTACGAATTGTACTGGAAGAATTAATAGATGAGGAGTTGTTATTTCTGTGCAAAAGCGTTACATGGAGAGCGAAAAGTCTTCATGAAAGATAATAAGAAGTGGCAAATGAGATGGGTATTGATATTGAAAAGGTAAAAGCCTTACATAAACCCTATCGAGTAGATTTCACCGAAAAAGACATTGAAAACATGAATACCACAGGACGAACAGGTCAGATTAAGGATATAATTATTTTGTTGAGAAAATGGGGAGATGTGGACAAATGGAAGAGCAGGTGGTATCGTAAGCGAGACGAGGTTTCAGACAAAACGTTCTCAGCCTATCCTATGATAGAAAAAGAGATGTTGCGACAGAATACCCCATGAGAGAGATTCCGGGAGGAGGATATGTGCATGTCCCATTGGCCAGACAGGATATTTTGTCATTTACAAATGACTTCCCTCGACTCCGTGAAAAACCCGTCGAGTGGTATAGACAGGTGGACAGATTTGTGAAATTATCCAAAGTATTGTGGATCGATCTGAATAGCCTGTTTGACATTATCGTACCAGCAGATCTATGGACAGAATGTAAAATAGTAATAGATTGGCCGACACAGGAATATCCAAGGGATCCTAAGACAGGAGCTCCAGACCCCGAGGTAATGAAGAAATACGAGCAGGTTATGGCATTTTTGAAGAACAAAGTACCCCCTAAAGAGACAGATTGGGTAAAAATTGACAGAACACATCAGGAAAGCAAAGAATCAGTACATGCCTATTATGAGAGGTTAATTTTAGCTTTTAAACAATTCAGTGGAGATGAGAATTTGAGTGACAAGGATTTGAGTCATTTCGTATACAGATTTGTATATGGTCTTCGTCCAGAAATTAGTGAAATGATAAAGCAACATACCGTAGATTGGCAGAATAAGAAAATAGACGAAGTATTAAGACATGCTAAATATTTCAGTGATGAAATTGAAGCAAAACAGCAAAAACTAAAAGAGAAGGCCATGTGGGCACAGGTAAAAGTAGCAGAGAGACAGGAAGCACAATTAGTGGAACGAGCTGGGTCAAAACAGAGATTTAATCCTGGGAAAAATAAAGGGAATATTGAGGAAGCTAAGAAGAAATTTCCGTGTCATAATTGCGGTAGAATAGGGCATTGGAAATCCGAGTGTAAGAATCCACTAAGTACTAACGATGAAAATTCATCCTTGAATCCACAGGTGCAGAATGAGGTGAGTGGTCAACAGAAACGACAACAGCAGCGTGTAACACAACAGAATCAGGTGCCAAAACCACCTTTTCCACAGAACAAAAATTGCCAGAAGTATAGTAAGGAAAATGGATTCTACAACGAAGAACAGGTAAATAAGCCGCAACGCGCTAGCGCTGCTTCTCAGTATTGGCTGCAACGCGATGAAAGCGATTCAGAAGAGGTTTATTGACGGTGCCGAAGGGAGGAAGAAGAGTGCGTACTTGGCGCAACTTTAGAAGTAGACCTGACAGGCCCATTTGTAGATGGAAAGGTTAATAATGAAAATATTACTTTCCTAGTTGATACTGGTGCTACTCGATCAACAGTTAGATCAGCTGATGTTAAGAATCTTCCTCTCTCGGATTAAACGATCCAAGTAGTTGGTGTGTCCAACAAACAGATTAAAACTTACCTTACAGAACTAGTAAAAGTTAGTATAGGGAAATTTTCTGAAATGCACAGATTTGTAGTGTGCGGCACCAGTCCTGTGAATTTGTTAGGTAGAGATTTATTGTGCAAGATAAATTGCACTATATTTTGTACTCCAGATGGAATAGCCTTTGAAACACCAGATGATGATGTGCTGTATAAAATGACAATGGCAAACAGAGAGAAAGAGGTTACAGGAACCTATGCTGTATTCAACCCTGATGAATTACCAAAAGAATTAAAACAATCAGTAAAAGCAGAAGTTTGGGACTTTACAGGAGAAGACGTAGGATTGATGAGGAATGTAGATCTAGTAAAAATAACTGTAAAAGAAGGAGTATGTTACCCAAATGTCCCACAATATAAATTGACACCTGAAATAATCGAAGGAGTCACTCCTGTGATTGAGAAAATGATAAAACAAGGAATATTGAGAGAAATAATGAGTAGCCCATGTAATTCGCCAATAATAGGACTGAAAAAGCCTAGTGGGAAGTTCAGAATAGTGCAAGATCTGAGAAAGATAAACAAAATTGTTGTACCATGTTGTCCCATTGTACCTAATCCATCTGTGATTTTATATCAGATCCCTCATGATGCAGAATGGTACACAGTGATTGATTTGTGCCATGCTTTCTTTTCCATCCCATTGCACCCTGACAGCCAGCAAATTTTTGCATTTTGTTTTGGCAAGTGTATTTTGGCGTGGTGCCGAATTCCACAGGGGAATACGGAAAGCCCCTCAATATTTAATCAGCTTTGAAAAAGTCTTTGGAGAGTTTGGAAAAGCCCGAAAATTCAGTACTAGTCCAGTATATCGATGACCTACTTGTGGCATCGAAAACTCGTGAAGCTTGTGAGGTAGACACAGTAGCCTTGCTGAATCATTTGGCAGATGGAGGACTAAAAGTGTCTCCATCGAAATTACAATTTTGTAAGAAAGAGGTCCAATATTTGGGACACAGCATTGAGAAAGGACACCGGAAAATAACAATAGACAGAATCAGGATCATAAAAAGAATGAGTCCACCAATGACCCAAAGAGAAGTAAGAATGTTTCTGGGAATGGTTGGATATTGTCGTCAGTGGATAGGAAATTTCTCATTGATTGCAAAACCTTTGGTGCGATTGACAAGAAGTGATGTAAGAGAACCAATTGATTTGAACAAAGAGGACTTGGCAGCATTCAAGAAGTTGAGAGAAGGATTGTGTGAAGCACCTGCATTAGGTATGCCTGACTACGATAAGGAGTTCGAGTTGTATTGCAGTGAGAGAAATGGATGTGCGCTCTCTGTTCTAGTACAGAAGCATGGAAAACTGAGGAAACCAATTGCATATTTTTCATCCATCTTGGACCCAGTAGCTGTAGCCCTTCCTGGGTGTCTAAAAGCAGTAGCTGCTACATGTCAAAGTTTGTAACAGAATGAAGGAATTGTGATGGGATATCCTGTGGAAGTGTTTGTACCTCATGATGTGGCGATTCTTTTAACAAGGAGTCGTACTCAGTATATGATGCACAGCCGACTGACTAAGTATGAAAAGGTCATTTTGGGTGCAACAAATGTGATTCTTGTGAGATACGTGAATGTGAATCCTTCAACATTGTTGCCTGATGTAGAGCATGTGGAGGTAAGAGATGAAGCAGATCATGATTGTTTGGATGTACTTGATTTCTGTACAAAACCAAGACCTGACATAAAAGATGACCCTTTACCAGAAATTGATTATGTCATGTTTGTTGATGGATCTTGTTTGAGAACAGATGATGGAGTGCTGAGTGCAGCATATGCTGTATGTACAGTTGCAGCAGTGATGGAAGCATCCAATTTGAAAGGAGTAAGGTCGGCCCAAGTAGCTGAACTTATTGCCCTGACCAGAGCATGTAAGATCGGGAAAAGTGTGAGAGTGACTGTGATAACTCTTAGCCAGTATGGCTACAGGGTGGTCCATGATTCTGGCCAAATTTGGCTGCAAAGAGGTTTCCTAACCTCAAGTGGAACTCCCATTAAGAATGCTGAAGTGGTTGGAAAGTTGCTTGAGGCAATACAGCTGTCTAGGCAATTGGCTGTGGTAACATGTGCTGCTCATAGTCGCAGTGGTGATTACATTGCCACTGGAAATAAGTTTGCGAACGACATGGCGCAATATTGTGCACGAAATCAGAATTCAATCAATAGAAAGGAAAAGGAAAAGGAGTCGATTTCTTGTTTCCCAATGTTTACTAACACTGTGGGAACATGGGATGAGGTAAGACAATTGCAAGAAGAAGCAGGAGAGGAAGAAGTAAAAGAGTGGGTAAAAGCAGGATGTGCACCAAGAGAGAAAGATCATGTGTGGGTCTATCGAGATGGAAGACCAGTTATGCCTGATAGCATGATGTCTGCCATGGCATGGATGTATCATGGACAGGGACATATAGGGAGAGACGCCATGATTAGGTCTTTTAAACAAACTTGGTATAATACCAAGTTTAGGCTTGTGGCGGAGAGTATTTGTCAAAGATGTCTAATTTGTCAGCAATACAATCCAGGAAGAAAGACAGTGGTGAGTCTAGGAACAATAGGTCGAGAGGGAGGGCCTTTCACCAGAATGCAAGTAGATTTCATTGAGATGCCTCCTTGTAACAGGTTGAGGTATGTCCTGGTGATGGCGTGCATATTCTCCAGGTGGGTAGAGGCGTTCCCAACAAGAAGAAATGATGGAATGACAGTGGCAAAATTATTATTGAAGGAATTTATACCTAGGTTTGGGTTCCCAGTAACAATTGAATCAGACAGAGGAGGACATTTTCATAATGAGATTATAAAACTGATTTCTGAAGCATTGAATGTATGACAAAAACTGCATTGTGCCTACCGAACAGAGGCTTCTGGGGTAGTAGAACAAATGAATGGTACTATCAAAAACAGAATAGGGAAAATGTGTTTAGCCACAGGTATGAAATGGCCCGATGTCTTGCCTCTAGTACTCATGACTATTAGATCAATACCAGACAGAACTACTGGTTTGAGTCCTCATGAGATCCTCATGGGACGCGCAATTAGACATGTATTTATTAGGCCTGGGCGAAGCACTACGCTACGCTCGCGTAGTTTGCGAAGTTCGCGCTACTTCGCACTACGCGAACTGCACGTAGCACAGTGCGAACACGCGTAGCGTAGTGTTGCGTAGTGCTGCGGTCATTTTTTGCTTGCTCGCGGTCCTCAACGTCAAGTTGGCGACCGCGAGCAAGCAAAATGACATCCTGGTGAGACTTTTTCCTTGTTCGCGATCGCGAGCATGGAAAATAAACCTCCCGGCGAGATTCCCAACGCGAGGAGGTCAGGTTTCTCATTGCGAGGGGTCACGTATTCTCGCGACCGCTCGCAATGAGATACTACCAGTTCGCGTTGAGAAAGCTGCCGCTCGAGTAAAAATCTACTCGAGCAGCAGAAAACTACAGCTCGCACTGTGCAAGATGCCATTTTCAATGATTGCACAGTGCCGGTTGCTTGTCCGCACTGTGCAATCATTGAAAACAACATCTTGCACAGTGCGAACATGTTACTACGCAGTTCGCGAAGTGCTACGCGTAGCTCGCGTAGTGCGAACTTCACTTTGCGTAGCTTCGCGAAGTGCTACTTCGCGAACTACGCCCACCCTTAGTATTTATACTAGTCAACAAGCTAATGACAATAACTGATGACATGGTATTGGAATACTGTAAAAGCCTGGCTGACGCAGTTCATTCTGTGTTTCATCATGTTGGAGCGGATGCCACCACTCTTGAAAAGAAGCCAGCTCATGATCTGAGCCCAGGGGACTGGGTAAGGATAAAAGTACACCGAAGAAGAAACTGTTTGGTTCCCAGGTGGGGGAAACCAAGGCAAGTCATTTTGACTACAACAACAGCTGTGAAGTGTGCTGGATTGAAGAACTGGATGTATGCAAGTCATACTTTGAGAATTCCAAATCCAGTTGACTGTAAAGAAAAGGAGTATTTTGATGAACCAGAATCCAGTACTGAGTCAAATGACGGAGAGCCAAAAGATAAGGAAGGATAAAACTCTGAAAGGGGGGAGACAGAGCCAAGGTTAACATTGGTTCCCAGAAGTAACTCCCTGAGGAAAAGGTTACAGATTTCTGAATCCAGTTCAGACTCAGAGACAGAACAAAGAGCACATTCCTCCAAGAAAGAACACAGGAGGAACAAAGAAAAAGAAAGTGGAGAGACAATAAAAGAAATCCATGAGAAGGAAGTGCTAGATGAAAGATTGAGAGAAATTCCACCTGAAACAACATCTTTAGATGGACAGGTGCTGGATACAGAGAGAGAGGGAAAGATTATTGCGGAAGACCCCCGAGGAGGCGTAGGGAACTCCAACATCCAGTTAGAAGCAGGGACAAGTAGTCAGCAGGAAGATTGCGTGACGGAGATTCGAGGAGGGACAGAAGTAGGGAAAACAAAAGAAGACGTGGAAAAAGAAATCGTTGAAGGGAAAAAGCAAGTTGAAACAGAGTCTGAGGGAAGCGAAGATGAAATACCAGAAGGCCGAGTTCTGAGAAAGAGAGCTTGGAGAACTGAAAAGAATGATAAAGGGAGTAAATTGAAAAGAGCGGCAAAAGACGAGGTGTGGCCAAACAAAATAAAGAGACTGAGATATCGACTGACACGAGTAAACTCGCCAAGAGCTGAACAGGTGAATGAAGTAACGAGTCAGGAAAAATCGAAAGAAGAAGAACAGACAGTAGTCAAAGAAAACAAACGAACAAGAAAACCAAACCAGAAGTATAAATCACCGGAATGGACATATGTGGCCCTGCCTGAAGTGAAGGAAAAGGCGGAGAGCCAAGTAAATCCAGAGGTGGTTGTACCGGAAGTGGTTGAGGAAGACGAAGAATAGGAAATCCTGAGAGTTATCTTGTACGATATTGGAGAAGAAGCGGATGTTCAGGACAACCTGTATGTTGAAAACGAAGGGAAGGTGAAAGATGATGAGATGCCAAACTGAATGAGACAAGGAAGTTACTGATGGAAAAACAATAAAAATACTGAAAAAGACAAAAACTGGTAGAACCACATAGGTGCTTAGAAACCTTGGGTTAGAAACTAGTTGTGAAGTAGAAGAGGCTAAGTCAAAAGACATGGCTCATTTTAGAAAAGATGGCAAACATAGAAAGTAGCAAAAGTAGATGTACCGTCCTTAGAAGATGGTGCAAAATGTGTTGTTGTTGTACAGGAATATTAATGTTTCTTTGGAGTATTCTTACTCTACTAATTTCATTTCAAGTTACTGTAGATACATTAGAAGGACATAGTGAGAACATAACCAATATAGGGAAAGTTCAAAAGGTAGTTCCAACTAGAATAGATAAAAATTATTTACATAAAGACAGTTCAATAACAGATTTTTCTAACAATGTGTTTTCAAAGTTGTTGTATGAATATGTAAAAACAATGGACGTAAGGGATTGCTACGTATGTATGCAATTACCTGCATCTGTATCTGTAGGAGTGACTTATCATCACCTTCCTGTAACATATGGAATAGCATGTAGTGTAATAGCTAGTTTATTTTATCAAACAGGTAAATTAGAGTATTATTTTTCAGATGTAGATACTATATTTTCACAAGTACCAGCAATTAACAAACTAAACAAGGTAAAACCTGAAGAGGAGAAGACATTTTTGGATATGGTTGAAGAAAGAAGATTGAAAATGCAAAGGAAGGTTTCAGAAGGGAAAGTGGAGAAAACGGTTTGGGATGTAGAAATGGAGAAACACTTGAGAGGGGAAATGAGTCCAACTATGGCTTTAGATTGGCCTCAGAAAGGGAAATTGTGTATAAGAAGGAATCGGTCGGCGTATGACAATTATTTTCTAGGGAATAGTGAGTAACATGATACATACCGAATCATGGGAGGATGGGGATTTAAAGGTGGAAGAGATCCAGTCTTTCCAGGACTGTATTTTATTTGTGGAAACAGGGCATATTATCGTTTGCCAGACCATTGGTATGGCACATGTTATGTTGGCCTGGTTTTTCCAAAGATTTTTCACATGGATAGAGGAGAAGATGGTGTACATAGTCTAGGTAGTTATTTAGCATGTAGTAAGAGAGAATCTTGGACTGAAATTGTGGGTGACATTTTTGGAGCACTGATACCCGCAGTGGGAATATCTCTGAATGCAAACAAAATTAGAAAACTTTCAACGGTAGTGGATCGCTTGTCAACAAGCACCGCTGGAGGATTCTTATTGGTAAATACTGAAATGGTTGCCATGCGTGCTATGGTAATGCAAAATCGACTTGCCCTTGATATTTTATTGGCAAAAGAGGGTGGAGTCTGTGGAATGCTGAAAGTTCAACATTGTTGTACTTACATTCCTGACGAAAGTAGAGATTTGAAAATTTATATTAAAAATATTACAGAATTGCATGACGAAATTGTACCACTGGAGGTTGAAGGTGTCTGGGAGAAGATTGGTAAGAAAATATCAGCTATTAAAGACTTTGTAGTAAAATTAGGTAGTACATTTATAGGTAAGATATTATTTCCATTAACTTGTGTGATTTCCTTAGTATTAATAATTAGACTAGGTTGTATTTGTTGTAGAAAGAATAAAAATCAGAAAAGAATAAAAAGAGAAAACTTAAGGAGAACGGATAAGAAACAAGAAAGAGAATTTGAAGAAATAGAACTAGAAGAGTTAAAGGATAGCATGTATAAAACAGCAAAAAGAGAAGAAACAGGGGAAACTGAAATATGAATGAAACAAGAAATCAATTTAAATTTCCGTAAAAGGGATACAAATTTTTTAATTAGTGTGGTGATATAATCACCAAAGGGGGGATTGCTGGAGCGGGTAATACAAAATGTTGTATACCCCCCCATTCTGCATGTTTATATTAATCCGAATAATCAATTAATTGTAATATTATTCATCCGTTTGAAGTGATAACTCACCAATTATATTAACAAAAGAATTACACGTGGGAATTGCACTTTGCATGGCTATATTAATTGTAAACTAACTTGAGTACGCATATTAATAGTAGGAAATTAGAATATTGTATGTTATATGTCGCTTTGGTGATGTATTTGTGATTTGTGCTTAATTCAGTGAGTATAAACTGCTCTGAGTGTTGCTTCTGCTAGATAAATACACACAAATATGGGTATTAGCAAGAGGATAACATTTTATTAGCCATTTCTATGTTTTAATTACGTTTTTGTGTTTCTTTTGCTTAAGTTGACCATTTCGGCCTAAACAAGATGGCTGAACGAGACGTTAAACGTGACTGCCCTGACAACACAAGGTTCTGGGTGAAGTGCGCAGGCGTCACCGCCAGCAGCAGTGGCCTGGACCTGACCCGGGGAGAACATGTACCCTTCAAGGACGCTCCGGGAACCTATCCAAGACCAAAGACAAAGCTCAATTTAAAAGCCGGAACAAGCAAGTTTGATGACTTCATCGTTTGACACCCTGAGAACTGTACCTCTCAACCCCAAGACGACCAATCAAGACTTTCTAAACCCCGATCTTGATACTTTTTGACATTATTTTCATTATAAAAGTAGGTAGGGAATTGAACTATTATCGCATGCTCTTCTTTGACGAACTCGATTTCCTGACGTTATGCTGACGGAGAGGACGGTGACACTGCTGGACAGCTGTTATCCTGAATCTTTGAGAGACTGAATTGCGGCCTAACTTTGCTGAATAAAATTCTTCTTGACTGACTGACTTAGAGGACGACTTGAGCCAGAATAGGTGAATATGTTGCTCTGAAATGCTGATGATGATTTCTAACGTTTCTTGCAATATTTCTTAGATAAAGAATAATTGATTAATTGACAAATGTGTTGTGTCGATTATTTAAGAAGAGAATTTAATGAGATTTAAATACTAGATAAGTGACTGTGAAACTAAACCTGCAAACAACTAAATGATCCATCTCCTTATGAGAGGGATATCTTAGATCTGAGGTCAATGTGTTTAGTGTAAGGTAAAGATATTCCTTTCATGTCAGCGTTTGGAAACATATTTCCCTCAGAAAACAGATCAACTGAGAGTAAGTATTGGTGTTATGGGCCCCACCAATGAATGTATATGAATGAATTTGATGCTGAGGTAGTTGATCTGTGTCGAAGGGGGAATTTGATGTTCCGCGCTGCAACACCTGCACATGGAAGAGTAAAATCATCCTTGGTGCAGAATCAACATAAAGTGGCAAATACTGGAGAGCACAAATCACATTTAGGTGTAAAGTATCTTTAAGGTGCAAACTCACTTTTAACCAATTCTTCATTTTTAAACAAAAAGTACATAGGACCAAAGTTTTACACAGGAGCCTGTTGGCCATTGGAAAAAGTGGGTTTGCCAGATACCAAAGCTGCCCAGTTTGGATTACACCTTGTGCTTCTGTCTTCCACTACAATCCACTTCCTACCTCTTAATCTCACTGTTGGAGGCTCTTTTCCTTCCCTGCGTTCCTACTTTGTCACCAATGTTTTCCTGTCTTTCTCTTCCTCCTTCTTTCTTTCTTTCTCTGTCTTGTTCTGGGTTACATTTGATGATGAAAAATACATCCTGGCGATGACTGGTGTCAAAACACAGCAACCACATGAGCAAATTAAGCACTCCTTTTAAGTGCAACTAAGAAACATTATGCTATCACATTTAAGAGCATAAACCCATTTTCATGAAAACCATAAAATCACAAAGGGTGATGCTGCACCATTTTCACCGGGAGAATGGAAACAATTTTAGAAGCATGCATCACATTTAGGAGAAAAAAAACCTTTGGGTTCAAAATCACATTTCACTGCAAAGTTATTGTAGATGAAGCACCAAAAAAGGGTAGAATGACTTTTAGGAGCACAAATGCACCTCCACTACAGGGCATCAACTTCAACTTAAATGAATGGCAATGGGAAGCACTCTCCAGGGAAGTCAACTAACACACATCTAGTAGACAATAGATAACTGTGATATAGAAGTACATCTCTGTTCTGATCCAACATGGGAATTATACTTTCTTCATCCAATGGTTGAAGAAGGGTTACCAGAACATGCCAGTGGCTGTAAGAGGATGACCCAAAGCACATCACTATTAAGCCTGGGTGGAGTTTGCAGAGTTCCGCTAAGCGAAACTCTGCAAAGTTTTATTAAAAACCTGCAAGTGGCGGAGTGCTTACAAAAAGGACGTTTGCAGTAATTTTCAGCACCGGGTGCTTGTCCCGGCAGCTTTCTCAATGCGAACAGACGGTTTCTCAACGTGAGCAATCGCGAGCCTACGCCGCCACTCGCATTGAGAAATCCGACCGCCTGCATTGAGGAATCTGGCCGGGAGATTGATTTCCCTCACTCGCGCTCCCCAACTTCACGTTGACGAGCGCGAATGAGGAAAAATCTCACTGGAATGTGGACTTTCCTCGCTCGCACTCACCAGCTTGATGTCGGCAGGGCGATCGGAGAAAAAAACTCAGCGAGCTCCAGTTAACGCGGAGTGCAGAAAGCTCCGCAAACTTTGTGAGCGGAGTGGAGCTCACCGCCCAGCGTTAATCACTATGCATATCTTTGGTGTTGAGGACATGGACTCTGGCAGAGAGCATAAATCAAAAAAAAACCTCTAATCCTGTTTTCTCGAGATCCAAGACTCGAACCAGAGTGGGCTCCAGATTTCGACAAACTCTCTTGCCTGACGCAAGATTCTTGGAACAGGAGAAACTGGGGTAAAATGAGGCCTCTTCTGATTCAAAGGCGATGCAATCAGAGGAGCTAGAGGTACATATATGTTCTAAAGGCAATTAGGCAGCTGAAGCTTAACGCTGGTTGCAGTTTCGTTAGTTGGATTGACACGAACAAAAACAACTTTTTAAGTGCTACGGGTATTTGAGAAAAAAGTATATTTTACATTTCTTTCAGCTGTTTGCTCTGCGGACAACTGTAAATGACATGCTCGAGTGTATTTAATTTTCCACACCTTTACTGGTGTGTGTTTTTCAAACAGATCATCAAGTGTGCATATCATGGAAATCATATTGGAACAGCTGGAAAATAACCAGAAGTAACATCACACTAGCAGCTTGAAAGGCAGATCTCATGCTACGAATGCACAGGTTGAGATGGAAAATCCCCACCAGGAACCTCCGTTCAGCTTGTACTGAGGGTGCTAAACTCACACTTGTAACATTTTTGGGGTATTCATATAAAATCCTTTTTTTAAAATTTACTGTAAAAAATGTTGTGTCTTTTATACTATGAATTATGAAGTACAAAAAACCTGCCAAACCAGAAATGCATGTGGAATTACTCCCTTATGTGAGTGGTAATTTATCAGAAAATGTCTTGCTCCTTTTCAGACAGTCCCAGCTATTTCTTTTGAAATCTCTGTATAGAAATGACAGCGAATTAAGCTAAAATACAACTCAACGCTTCCAGGTATAACACGCTTGCAGTTTATCTGCGATCTGACTGAGGGGTGTATAAAATGACCCTAATACCTTCCCTACAAACGTTTTTGCAGTTGTGAAGCCTGTAAATCAGTCTTAGTGACCACAAAACACATTTTCACAATGTACAAAACTCCGTTTATGAGTCAGAAAAGTATTTTTGATTCAAAGAACTGTGTTTTGAGACCATTGCATACAGGAGTAAAGTGTGATAGAAGCATTCTCCCCCTCTTCGTGTGCTGCAACGGATTGTAGAGGTGTGAGACCTCAACTGTAAATTGCAGACCCCTGAAAGGTCACCTCTCAATTAGGATTATAACCAGTAGCGGCTCTTCGAGTCAGTAGCGGCTTCTCAAGGGAGTGCTGCGGGGCGGTGAGGCGGGGCGTGGGAGGGGCAGGGTGAGGTGTAGTAAACTCCGGAATTGGGCCGAACGGAGTTGAGTAAAGAAATAAATACATAAAACTAATTACATTGCGTGCTGCATCGCCGATTTGGCGTTGCAGCGCGCGCAATGTAATTCGTTTTATTTATTTATTTCTTTACTCAACTCCGTTCGGCCCAATTCTGGAGTTTACTACCCTCCAACCTGACCCTCCACCGCTCCACCGCCCCACAGCACTCCCTCGAGGAGTCGCTACTGATTTATAAATCATTCTGACAGTGACCGGTTAAATGGATGAATTGGGGGGGGGGGGGAAGAGGGCAGGAGCAGGTGTTTCGAAAAGTGAATCATTAGAAATAAAAAGCAGAACCTTTCTCTTTATCGGACACGGGCTGCTTCTGCTTAAAAAAAAAGTGCCATGTTTGCCACAACAAATGCAGTGATAGTGGTCTTCTGTCTCTTGCAGCCCACCAGACCTGCATTTGCAGCCATTCACAGGGGGTCGCAAAATGCATCATACCTAGTCAATATTTATTTGGCAGGCCGTTTGTGACCACATAAATGGTTCATTTGGGATGCCACCTATTAATTCATAGAACGCTTAACAAACTACCCCTTTCTCAATACAGTTCCTGTGCAATTTGCACATGCCTTGTTCGTGAAAAGGGATAACACATTAGATCCTTAGGGCCGGATTTATCAAGACCTGATGCAGCGCAATGGAGCAAGGCAACTTGCTTCACTGTTTCAAATTGAAAGGGCAGTAATGCACCATATTTACTGACATATGCCGAATTCCTGCTCTCGCTCTTTGCGCTGGTGCACTTGTGGCGCCAATGCAGGCACCCTTGCGCCATGGTGCAAGGGTGCCTGTCTTACAGCCAGGATTGTTTTTGTGCAGGAAGGAACACCTTTCTGCACAAAAACAATCCTTAGAAGCTATTTCCTCTTTCTAAGTGTGCTACAGAACCAGCACACTCGGAAATAGAAAAACAAAGAGGAGGAATAAAGATATATCTCCTCTTTGTGGAAGGAAACCATTTTGAATCTATAGTCAGTACCTAGCATTTAATAGACTCAAGGGAGAAAAAAATAGAAATTTGAAATAATTATGGAAATACATAATGGAGGCTGAAGGAGACACACTGGAGAGTAGTAAGGCATGAACAGAGAGAATGAGTGAAACCAAAACGGGATAGGTTACCAATGCAAATAATCCAATAATGGTAAATAGCAGAATAATATCGGTACTGCTGTACGCTGGCAGTATGATAAAATGATTAGGAGGGGGCATGGCTTGGAGCCGGGCAGTCATGGAGGCGCCGGTGTAGAGCTCCCGGTCCAGCGCGGGTGAATTGCGCCCAGAGTGAGCCGTTCGCGCCGCTTTGCTGGGATTCCTGCGGGCGAATGTGTGCTCATAATGATGCAGCCCCTCTTCATGTTGCTCCGGTGAATTTCATCCCCTTTCAGACGAAAGAACGCGCATCTGTGGAGTCGCATGTGTGACGGCCGCCATTTTGTTTTTCTTATCGCGGCGCGAATGCTTCTTCAACATCAAAGGAGGTGATTTTTATTTTTCCTCAGCATTCAATTTCGTACCCTTTTTGTTTGGGAAATGCTTTTTCCTCCACCAGCAGGGGTCCATAGCGATATGACAGCCCAGTTTCACTTCACCTTGTTGGAGTATGAGGGGATGTAGCTACAACCGCCATTTTGTGCTTCCGCTCTTTTTCCATTTTTCTGAGGTTAGTCCTCATCATTGCCAAGTGGTGCGCTGAATATGTTGATAATACTTTAGGAGGATCTGCATGAAATACTCCTCGCCTCTGTGACATTTTATTTATTTAAACGCTTCATTCTATTTCTTCAAGTGATTTACCTGTTCATTTTGTGATGGTATCAAAATAGACTCTGGTTATTTAAAGGCTCCTATCTTATATCTTCATTAAATACTCTATTTTTGTGGTCTTGCTCAGCTGTACATTTTTTTTCCAGATCTCTCCTTTCCACAAGACATTTTCATTGTTTATATTGGCCTTCTGGACTTTTTACAACACAATTTGATGGGCAGATTAAAGGGTACCCCTCTCACTGGTCCGAAACCAAGGCGTATTTTCATTAAAAACTCAACTATATTTTCTGAACTCTCTAAGTTGGAGACGTCAGGGGTCTTTGATATAGACCAGTGCAACGCAGTTATGGAGCCCTCGCAAATAGCAACAGGAAAGGCCAATGTGAAGCGTTTAAAAAAAGACCCTCCTTCACCACCCAAACTGGCCTCTCCTGTCTCGATGGAGATAATACTTCAGGAGATAAGAGCTCTCAGACCTTTTGTTGAGGAAACTAACACCAAATTGCAGATCCTTTCAGACAATTGGTCGCAGCTGGACGCTAGGCTCACAACAGTGGAGCATACTGTAACGTCTTTTCAGGATACCACCAAGTGCGTTACCTCTTACACTCTCAAATCTCATCCCTACAAAAGCAGGTTGAGGATCTTGAAAATCGAAATAGGGGAAATAACTTACGCATTTATAATTTGGCAGAGGGTCTTGAAGGTACAGATCCCATTGCCTTCTTTACATCTTTTCTTCCTAAGGTTCTCCATTTGCCAGAAGGAACTGTATTAAACATACAACGCGCATTCATAGACTGGGTCACATTGCTAAAATGAATTCACCTTCACAGAGGCCAAGAGGGGTCATTTTGTACTTTTTGGAGTATACTGATTTGTTAAAGGTTTTGGCAGCTGCCAGAGCTATCCAAAAAATCTCTTGGTCTGGTGCTACATTATTTTTTGCGCAGGATTACTCAAAAGTCACTGCATCGAGACGCAAAGCCTTCCTGAACATGAGACCATCTCTCCGCTCCATGGGTGCCAGATACGGTCTCTTTCACCCTTGCTTGTTTAAAGTCACCTACAACAACAAAACTACTTCTTATGATGATCCTGTGCAGCTACAAAGCTTTATTAATGCACACATGTCAGATCTTATGGATTCTTCAAGAACATCCTCTTCACATGTTACTGAACTCACTTGAGCCGCAACTTTAATTTGTTGATATATACTTTTCCTATTTATTGCAGGACTTATGCTGTTTTTGTATCTCTGTTGGTTCTTACATTATAGTATTATCTTAGGCGTTGTTCATTATTATTACGAGACACAATCTCATATCCGACTTTGTTTATAATTGATACCACAGTTAATCTGATCATCTCCTTTCTTTTTTGTTTCCACAGTCACATTTGTATTTTGGCGTGTTCCCTCCCCGGTCCGATCTAGTCCTCGCTGGACGTCCCGTCTGCTTTTTGTGCTTCCACCTACCCCTCCATTCCCTGCTCCCTTCGTGTAGGTATGTCTTTCGTTTTGTCTTTTTTTTTTCTTGTTTTTATCGTCTGATTCCATCATTTCCAGCGTTCTTCCCTTTTTTCTTATTTCTCCTCTGTTTTATGTAATGCACTATGTTTTCTTACCTCGCTCTTTTACCATCTATTCTTTCCAAATGTCTTATCTTGTATGACTATTGTCTTTCTTCATTTCATTATTTGTTTATTTTTTGCCTATACTTCTCAACGCTGTGAACCTTTCTATCTTCTTCCTCTCTCCGTTCTCTCTTATAATACTTATCGTTGTTTTGGCTCTGAATTGGACTTTGCTGTTTCAAGGTTGGAGCTTCCCATTTCTGATTTTTTCACCTCTCCCTCTTTTGGCTTCATGTTCTTTATATTTCTCATTGTCCTAAACTTATTTTACTCTCTTTTCTTTTTTCTCTTTTTCCTAATATTATGCATTGTTTTTGCACTGTATTGGACTTTTGCATTATTGAATTGGATCAATGTTTCTCTTTATTTTTTTTTTATTTTGTTGTTTCGATCACTCTACTTTAATGCCCCATGTACCTTAAGTTAGTTTCATGGAACATTAGGGGTTTAAATTCTCCTATCAAGAGACTTACAGGCACGTGCATCAGAGGAAAAACCGGTCGCAAACGGGCAGATTCTCAGAATCTGCCCCTTTGCGACCGGTATTTTTGCATTTGGGGTGCATCATCCCAAATGCAAAAATCGCAATTTAAGGAATCTCTAAATTGCGATTACTTAAATTGCGATTGCATTTAAGGAATCCCAAATTGAGATTCCTTAAATGCAATGCATTAAAGTAAAAAAATTAGCGATTTCGCTAATAGGGGGAGCAAATTACCATGAAGTTGAACTTCATGGTAATTTGCAAAAACTTTGAAAAATGCACTTTTGTGCATTTTTCAAAGTTTCATGTTGCGCACACACATGCCCTTAGGGCATGTGTGTGTGCCACATATGTGCACAGATCATTTTCAGGGGTGCAATAGGGTGTTATTTTGACACCCTTGCACCCTTGAAATTGCATGAGCAATTTGCGAGTACCTACTGGTACTCGCAAATTGCTCATGCAATCTCCAATTCATTCCTATGGGCCTGGACACCTATAGGAAAGAATGGGATGGCTTTCCTTAATTGCGACTCGCAATTTGCGAGTTGCAATTAAGGAATGTGTAGGAATCGCTATTTTTATAGCGATTCCTACATGCATAGGCTTTTGCAATTCCTTAATTGCGATTCCTTAATAATCACAATTAAGGAATCGCAATAGCCTACGTTGATGCATGTGCCAGAAAGAGTTTTATCACACCTGGCTAAGTTGAATGCTGATATTGTTTTCTTGCAGGAAACCCACCTTACAGATATTGAATCTTTAAAATTGAAAAGAGGTTGGGTGGGTGAGGCCTATTTTTCCCCAGGTGATGGTAAGTGAAATGGGGTGGTGATACTTTGCCGTAAATCTTTACCAGTTACATTGCTATCACAAGAATCAGATGATGAAGGGAGATGGCTCATTGTTAAACTTTCACTAAAAGGTGTTCCAGTTTCTCTTCTTAATGTATATGCTCCTACAGGTGGAAATACTTCCTTTTGGCCTGCTTTGGCAAAGCATATCTCTCAATGTATTGATGATAATTTTATTTTGGCAGGAGATTGCAACCAGGTGTTTGACCCCTTTTTAGATAGATGCTCAAAAGTATCTTTCGTACCAAACAAATCACATAAGTCTTTCATTCATACTATTCATCAACACAAATTGCTTGACGCTTGGCGTCTTTGTAACCCAACCACTAGAGAGTACTCCTTTTACTCCTCAACCCATCATACCCAATCAAGACTTGACTACATTTTTGTTTCTCATAATATCTCACAATCCCTCATCCATGCAGATCTTGACCCCATAGTCTTATCGTATCATGCACCGGTTTCTATTAGCTTTGACATACTCCCCAAGATTAATACCCCTAGAAGATGGCGTTTTAATAATGCACTCCTTTTAGATTCCAAATTCACGACAGCTTTCGCCTCGTTCACTACAGACTACTTTGAAAGGAATACAACAGACTCCTTAACTCCCGCAATCATATGGGATGCCTTTAAGGCATCAGCAAGAGATTTCATTTTAAATTTTGTGGCGGCGAAGCGTAGAGCTTTGCGTACATTTACTAATGATCTTCTTCAAGACATTAAGGCGTTATAACATTCAAACTACACATCACATTCAGAAGAATGTTTAAGGACTCTTTTTAATGCTAAGTTCAAGTTTAACAAAAAATCAACTGAAGATGCCTCACTTTATTTATTAAAATCCAGTGCAAAATTTTATGGAGGCAAAAAAAGGCAGGGAAAATTTTAGCCAATTACTTAAAAATTTGCCAAAACAGATTAAACATTGAATCTATCTTCGATGAGCAATCAGTTTTAAAATTTAAAGACGCTGAAATTTTGCATGAATTTTCTCTCTTTTATAAATCCTTATACTCATCCGAAACCCAACCTACAGAACTTTTACTATCACAATTTTTCTCTAATATTCAAAAGCCTCAACAAACTTCTTTGGATCTCTCCCCCTTAGAAGTAGACTTTTCCCAACATGAACTTCTAAAAGCCCTTCAGAATCTTATAAAGGATAAAGCTCCCGATTCGGATGGATTCACTGTTGAATTTTATTCTCATTTTTCTACACTTTTAATACCTAAACTACATTCACTTATACATTTCTTTTGTACTTCAAAAAACTCTTCTGGATCGTTTACAGAAGCTCACATTTGTTTGATTCCTAAAGCAGGGAAAGACTCTAAATATTGTAAAAACTATAGACCTATTTCGCTGGTCAATATTGACTATAACATTTTCTATAAAGCTTTAGCTTTTCGTCTTGACTCTTACCTCCCAAAATTACTAGGTAAGGAACAATCCGGCTTTGTTAAAGGACGAGTTATCACAGACAGCACTGGCCTCTTTTTCGATATCTTATCTAAATCTTCGTATCTCGACCATCCTTTGGCGGCAATTGCATTGGACGCCGAAAAGGCTTTTGATAGAGTTGAGTGGAAGTATTTATTTTATACCCTTAAATGGTTTGGTTTTGGCCCTAATTTTATAAATTTATTATCCTTTTTATACTCTAATCCACGCCCAGCAATATGTGCTAATGGCTTAATATCCTCATTTTTTGACTTGAGCAGAGGGGTGCGCCAGGGTTGTCCTCTTTCTCCTTTCCTTTTAAATCTGGCTCTAGAGCCTTTTTTATCCAAATTACATCAAAACCTGAATATTTATGGGTTCCAAACACCCAATGTTCTTGTCAAACTCGCAGCCTATGCTGATGACATTCTCCTTTTTCTGTCTAAGCCAAAAGAATCAGTTCCAGCTTTTTTAAAGGTGGTGAATTCGTACTTATTTCTGGATACAAATTAAATAATGATAAGTGCGAAATATTACCTCTAAGAAAACATACTTTTAGTTCACATTTTCAAAACTCTCCATTTAAATGGAGTCCCAATCATATTAAATACTTGGGTTTACATTTTACACCCTCAATCTCAGAAACAGTAACTTTGTGCATGAATAAATGCCTTCAAAAGATCACAGAATTGACTTCTAAATTGCATCCCCTTTATCTGTCTTGGTGGGGTCGTTTAGATACCATAAAGATGATGTTATTGCCCATAGTATTATACACTATTTCGAATACCCATTACTTCCAAATTACTTAAAAATATTAATTCAATTTTATCCTCTTTCTTATGGAATAATAAGAAATCTCGAATGTCTCTATCAAAATTAATCCGTCCTAAAACAGAGGGGGGTGTTAACTTTCCAGACTTCCAGGCTTATCATAAAGCTTTCTTACTGCGTCAGGCCTCTTTGTGGTTGCTTGACTCTGCAGGCGATTCCCCTCTCTGGACTTCCATTGAGCGCTTGTTTATGTCTCCTTACTCATTTTGTGAATATCTTTCTTTCTCACGTAAACCATAGTCCATTTCCACTCCTGTATTACAGTATACTTCCAAATGACGTGATATACCTTCTCAAACTACTCTCAATTCTAATGATTCTTTCTTGAATTCCCCAATCTGGCATAATAAAAACTTATTAATTCATAATAGACCCTTTTATTGGAGGACTTGGAGAGAGAGGGGTTTGCTATGGATTCATCAATTATTCTTAAATTCAGAATTCATCCCTTTTGTTACACTTAGGCAGATATTCAACTTACCGACTTCCTTTTTACATAAATATAATATACTTAAGCAAGCTGTATTAGAAGTATATTCCTGTATCCCTGACGTGTCTATTTCCTCTAATAACTCAGAGCCCTCTTTACGACTTCATGCCCTTTTAATGACCAACCCGAAAGCCTCTACTATTTACAAATACTTACAAGGCATTAACTTTGATAGACAGAAAACAAAAACTGAAGAGGCCTGGGAAAAAGACTTTGCGGTATGCTGGTCACTCTCATTTTGGATAGCAATCTGGTCTAAAATCCGTAAAGCCTCTAGAGCAGCAAATACCACACAAACACTATTCTTTGTTTATAACAGACTTTTATTCACGCCAGCCATTTTATGTAAACACTTTCCAGCCACCCCGGACACATGTTGGTCATGCCTCTCGCCCAATGCTGACTTGTTTCATATGTTATTCATGTGTCCACAAGTGCAAACTTTTTGGAAGCACGTAAGGTCACAAATTAACTTGATATATAAAACTGCATATCCTTTTTCTGTTATTCAACTTTTTTGGGTAGTATCTCTTCTATCTGGGATGGGGTTTCACTTAATGTCAAGATTATCGACTTATTATTGGCAATTGCTTTTCAACAAATTACTGTTAATTGGAAAGACTTCTTGAAGATTTCATATAGAGCTTGGTGGTACACTGTCTGTCATAATCATAGGCTGGATACTGCCTTGTATACCCACCCCAAATGGCTACAAAGCGTATTGATTTGTGGTCACCTGTTACGACATTGATTGATGACAGTGCCAGGAGGTGTTCTTTGCCTAATCCATTTCAAGAGGAGGTTCCCAAACCACCCTGACTTCCCTACTAGTTCCATAAGTTTCTTTGATACTTCTTACAGTGCATATCTGTTTTATTTAGTGTATATTGTTTTCTATTATGTTTCACTTTCTTTGCTTGTAAAAAACACGATTGAAATGTGAGGTGGTACATTCTACAGTGTATATTTTGTATGTTCACCTTGATTTCTTTTCAATAAAACTATTTGAAACTTAAAAAAAAAAATGATTAGGAGCTTAGGGGCTGATTACTAGTTTGGCGGTCTTCTGTCTTCAGGACACGTGGTGGAGCAGCGTTGGCGGTCCACCGGTTTGCCTATTATGACATTCACCATTATATCGGCAGTGGGCCACCGCAAGCGCCAGGGAACTGTCGTTCCCTGGCAGTGGCGCAGCTGTGCCATAACGCAATAAGCTGAACAGGGACTGGTGCACTCCCACTCAGCATATTAGGAGTTCCTGCCCTGACTGTCATTTCATGGCAGAGCCATGCCATGAAAAGGCTGGTGTTGCAGGAACAAAGACCCGCCATAAGGATACATTCATGGGGACTTTGTCTGTATCCCCACAAAGGTCCAGCATGGCATGGATGTTTACATCCAGCCGTGCTGGGACTATTTTGCCTTTCCCATTGTGGTGCCTGTTTTCTAGGCACTGCCATGGGAAGAGAAATGGACCGCCCGCCGAACTCTTTCTTTTCGTAATATGGCGGGCAGCTCTTGAGGAAGTTTGGCTCAGCTGTTCACACGGAGAGCGTGAAACTCGTAATCAGGCCCTAAGTTTTGAACAAACTTGAATTCATTTTAAAGAAAGCATACTAATAAATGACTGGTGAATGATATCCCTCTAAAGTGAAGTGTAATAATGTTTTACACATATAATGAAAGTTGAAACAGAGCCAGTTGCTAAAAGACAAATACACAAATCAAATGCCCTGTGTTGAAAACTTGTTTACAATCTACACATAGTTAACAGAATAAGTGGTGCCTTTTACAAGAAAACTGCATTGGTCTTTTGGGGGAAAGTACATGCAGTAGCTGGAGTTCCAGTTTCTCTTAATACTTGTTTGTGCTTTGGTAGAGCACAGTACTGAAATGAAACAGACAAGGTGCTCCCCTTTGTCCATGTTAAGGCCCTTCCCAGGTAAACAAAGTCAACAGTGAGGCAAGACTGGGTGGGTATAGCTGGGTCTGTTCAGCCTGGTAGTGACAAGTAGCCTATTTGTTTTTCACTATTGTAAGGCCTACTCCTCTCATAGGCTAGCATTGGGAATTCCCTTATATATTTTTGGAACTGGACTGGACTGGAACAAAATCACCACCGACCAACTCTTCACATCGCTTAACCAAAACCCCCCTGCCATATCATCGGACCCAAACCAAGCTGCCACCAAACTCACACAATGGATCACCCACAGCGCGAACGTATTAGCACCCTTGAAAAACCATCAGATCAAACATGGTAGCAAAAAGGCCCCATGGTTCAACGATGACCTTAAGAAATCCAAGAAATTATGTCGCACCCTCGAGAAAACCTGGAGAAAAAACCCAAAATCTGACAATCTGAACACCTTCAAGGACGCCACCCGCAAACACCACCAATTGATCCGATCCACCAAGAAATCAGCATTCAAGGATCGACTCGACAACAACGCCCACAACAGCAAGGAACTATTCAACATCGTCAAAGAATTTACCAACCCCACCGCCGGCACTAACGACATCACTTCCTCCCAAGACCTCTGCGACTCTTTATCCTCTTTCTTCCACAACAAAATCGTCGACATACATAACAGCTTTGAAAACCAGCCCGATGAACAGCCCACTCCACCCACATCTGAACTAAAACAACTCTCTCACAACCTTCTCGCCTGGAACACAATCACCACTGAAGACACCATCCGCCTGATGAACTCCATTCACTCAGGATCGCCAACCGACCCATGTCCCCACCACATCTTCAACAAAGCAGACTCCATCATCGCACCCCATCTCCGCGATGTCATCAACTGTTCCTTCAACTCCGCTACCTTCCCGGAAAGCTGGAAACATGCCGAACTCAGCGCCCTTCTGAAGAAACCCACAGCAGACCCCTCTGAACTTAAAAACTACCGCCCCATCTCACTCCTCCCATTCCCTGCCAAAGTCATTGAGAAAGCCGTCAATAGTCAGCTCGCCGCCTTCCTTGAATCCAACAATTCCCTCGATCCTTCACAATCCGGCTTCCGAGCCAAACACAGCACCGAAACGGCCCTCATCGCAGCTACAGACGACATTCGAACGCTACTGGACAACGGAGAAACAGTTGCCCTCATCCTACTCGACCTCTCCGCCGCCTTCGACACAGTATGTCATAGCACACTCATAAAACGCCTCAACAACGTCGGAATACAAGGAAAAGCATTGGATTGGATCATCTCGTTCCTCGCCGGAAGAACCCAGAGAGTCCGCCTCCCCCCATTCAAATCAGAGGCCACCGAAGTCATCTGTGGTGTACCACAAGGATCTTCTATCAGCCCCACCCTCTTCAACGTATACATGAGTCCCCTCACACCCATCGCGCGCCAACACAACCTCAACATCATCTCCTACGCAGACGACACCCAGCTGATCCTCTCCCTCACCAAAAACCCAAACACCGCCAAAACCAATCTTCACGAAGGAATGAAAGAAGTAGCCGAATGGATGAAGAATAGCCGTTTAAAACTTAACTCGGACAAAATGGAAGTCCTCATCTTAGGATCTTCCCCCTCTGCCTGGGACGAGTCATGGTGGCCACCGGCCCTGGGTACAGCACCCATACCTACAGATCACGCACGTAACCTGGGCTTCATCCTAGACGCCTCCCTCTCGATGACCAGACAAGTCAACTCTGTCTCATCTTCATGCTTCAACATCCTACGCATGCTCAAAAAAATCTTTCGCTGGATCCCCACCGAAACAAGAAAGATAGTCACCCATGCACTGGTCACCAGCCGACTGGATTATGGAAACACCCTTTATGCCGGAACCACAGCCAAACTACAGAAAAAACTACAACGTATCCAAAACGCCTCAGCCAGACTCATACTGGACATTCCCCATCATGCTCACATCTCCGGTCACCTGAGGGATCTCCACTGGCTCCCCGTCAACAAGAGAATAACGTTCCGTCTCCTCACCCACGCACACAAGGCCCTCTACGACCTAGGACCCGAATGCCTCAACACACGACTGTCCTTCTACACACCCACCCGCCAACTACGATCATCCAATCAAGCCCTCACCGTAATTCCACGCATCCACAGATCCACCATGGGAGGAAGATCCTTCTCCTACTTAGCGGCCAAAACTTGGAATTCGCTCCCCACTTACCTCCGCCTTACACAGAACCACCTCTCCTTCAGAAAGCAACTAAAAACCTGGCTATTCGATAAGTAATGCACCCACCCTCCCTCAAGCGCCTTGAGACCCTCTGGGTGAGTAGTGCGCTATACAAATTCCCGAACTTGAACTTGAACTTGAACTTTTAAGTCATTAGTCCTAATCTGAAAGGAGTAGCGTTGCCATGTTTGGTATGTTTTGAATAGTGGTGATAAATTCTGCTACTTGTGTAGGTGGGTTTTACACTACTATTTTAGAAACAACACTTTTAGAAAGTGGGCATTTCTCTGTGCTTATGACTCTGAGGCATGGGCTGCTGCCTTCGGTTTTTCACAGTGAAGTGTGTGGTGAACGCTTTGTACTTCCCAGGTGACTCTGACATAAGCACCTCTGAAGGAGTCTAGAACTAGGGGACTGGGAGGATCAGCACCTGCCCGATCTCCTCCTGAGCCTAGTGTTCTGGTTGCACCTCTCTCAGGGAATCGTTCTTCCTTGTAGCCATGTCTGAGTCTGAATAGGTGCCAGATCATCTTAAAGCCCTTTGGTGTAGAAGCATCACCTGAGCAATGCCTGGCCTCACCCTCTACTCTGCGAGGGAGGTCGCTACTCCCAGCATTCTAGGCTCCATTTGGACCTGCATGACCTGGTGCAGTTCCTTCACTCGGCCTGGTGCTGGAGGTCATTGGCTGCTTGCCCCAACACCACATCTTCATCTGAGGAAGTCTGGAAGTTTAACAGGTCCATGCCGCCCCTGTAAGCGGACTTCGCTCCTCACAGACCACTGAACGAGGGAAACTCATTGAGCACTGTCCTGTCTGGGTTGTGATCAACATCGGACCTCCTCAGGTACTGTGGGGGAGGTACTGACATCACACACTCCTACACGGGTGGCCCTGCTCTGGAACCAGAGCTAAGTTTCACGGGGTGGAGGCAGCTGCATCACCCGCTTACGGGCAGCTGCACAGTGATTACCCTGTATGCCCAACTAAGTTCAGCAGCATGTGCTCCCTCTTTTGCACATACCTTGGGGGCATTGGTTCACTTACTGGTTCTTTGTCTTGTAGGGTAGACCCCACACGGAGACCCAGTTCGCTAATGGGAAGGAAGACACAGGTCCCAATGCCCTTGAGGGCTTCTTGTTACTGATGCCCTTATCGTAAAATGTGGTGATATTTCAACTCATAGTGATGCCTGGTAATTGATGTGCCTGTTCCTACTATCACTATTGCATTTCATGCTCTGATGTTCCAATGTATGTCGTTTTGATCCTTGAACTGTCAGGATAACGAGTATTACTTCAGGATTTGCATAATATGCTCAGAATTTATGATTCATGTTGTTTTGGTCTCTATGTTATGTACAATATGCTATGTGTTTTTATATAATCCTGTGTGGAGTCACTTTTGTAGTGCATTCGATGTGTTCCTGTGTGAGTGTGTTGTTCAAACTCTTTGTACATTGACTCCAATAATAAGGCTGACTGTTCTGCGCTAGGCTACCAGAAGGTGCGCACAGGTTATCTTAGGTGAGTAACTTACTTGCCCTGACTAGAGTGATGGGTTCTGCCTGGCTTATATATGTAGGAGAGTAGGATCTGCTTCACATGTTTACCCCCACTTTTTGCTGGTGTTTCACTGTGTTTTTACTTTAGTGTGGTTGGGATCCTGCTATTCAGGGCCCCAGCCTAGCTGCTTCCTCTCTAAAATGATTCCATGTACTTTAGGTACATTGCAGATTGGATCTGAGGTGCCCTTATAAGTCCCTAGTATATGGTATACTATGTACCCAGGGCATAGGTACCCCAGAGGCTTACCAGGGGCTGAAGCATGTATTATGCCACCCCTGGAAAGCCACCTAAAATGACACCACAGGTCTGCTACTGCAGCCTGAGTAAGGTGGTACATGCACCCCCTACTCAGATATAGGTTCACTATATCTCACCATATACTGCACATACAAACCTATCAGTCACCCCTATGGCAGGCCTTATCAAAACTGACGGCAGGGTGCTTGGTTATATGTGAGGGGGTGCCCAGGCATTAGCTGAGCCCCTCTGCAGCCTTCGGAATCTCTTCTCCGGGGTTGCCAGTATTGCAGCCTGACCATATACTCTTAAGTGCATTATAACCAAACGGTAAATGCTAACTTTGGACTGGATGCACAGAAACATGTCATGTTTGGTGTCAAACACCTTGGCATCATACCCCCACACCAGTAACTGGTGTGGGAGTATGATCCCAACCTTCTAGATGGAGAGACATGACAGCACTGGTATACCCGGTAGAACCTTAATAGAGCCCTGGCATCACAAAATGGATGCTGCAGCCACAGCCACGGGTCTGGCCTCCTGCTGCTGACCGAAAATCCGACAGGGGAAGCCTGGACAATAGGTTTCCTGTCACAGGGAGGTTCAACCACCTCCCAGACAGGCTTTTGTGTATTGCAGCTGGGTGGGAGCATTCTCTGAGTGCTTTGAGGTCCTGCACTGGGGGCACATTTGGTGTCCCTATGCATAGTCCAGCTCAGACCAGTTCAGGGGCTTCGAGCCCCTGCTCTGGCGCGAAACTGGACAAAGGAAGTGAGTGTAACCACCCCTCTTTCCAAACCCTCCCATAGGTGGGTCCCCAGAGCTAGTCCAACCCTTCCCTTAGATATAAGTAACAAACCTCTGTAACCAGAATTTTAGATTACCCTGGACGAAACTCTGAAGCCAAATCCTGGACCTTCGACTCCCTGCTCAAGACCAGAGGACTGAAGAAATCTCCCTTGGGGTCAAGGAGTGACTCTCCTGCTTGGCAGGCACCAAAGAAGCAATTTACTGGTCTGCATTATTGAAGCTCCCGCCGGACTCCAAAGTATTTGCAGCCCTGGAAGAGGATTTCCAGACATCTCAGAGGCTAACCCGAGTCCCCAGCAAAGCTGAGACCTGCAGCCCTCGTGAGTAGCATGGAACCAGAACTCCTGGTCACCGTGGACTTTTGCAAGTGCATTGACTTCTCGACGCCTCTTGAAGTTGTGCTTGGGCTAACTCGTAGCCCCCACCTCGAGCACTGAATCTACTGAAGATTGTTAGCCTGGTCATTCCGAGTGACCCATGGGCTGCCATTTTGTGTTTCATCTTGAGGTCCCTTTGCGATCCCCGGTCCATTGACTGGTGGGTCCCTGAGGGGGTAACTTTGTATTTCCTTGGGCTTCCCTGGTTGCTCCAGACATGCCCTGACTTCCAACCAAGTAGTGTGTCCCACAGACCTTGCTGGTCTGCACAGAAGCATCTTTCTTGTTTCTGCGTGGGTTGCTGTTGCCAAGGCTTGTTGTGTCCAATCTGGGCACAGGTGCTGCAGCACTCGACATCCTTTGTGGAGCAGCTCGAATCCAGCTCCTGGTTATCCTCGACACCTCCTGGTTCTCATGGCTGAAGAGTCAAGCTTCACCTCTTTCACCCGAAATCACCCGACATCGGTGGGCATCTGCTCATCGCCTTCCTGGTCACTGGCTAGTGACTCAGACTCTGTCCCCTCTGCTTTCAGGTTCTTCTCATCTTCAATCCAGGCTTGGATTTCTTCGGACACTTCGCATCTTCACGGCTGCAACACTTCTTCGCCAGCTCCCATTGAAATCGACGATGCGACCGGACACCAAAAGACACCTATGCACCCGGCTTCCCTGGGTAATGTAACTCGATTACTCCGGTGCTCCCGTGGTTGCTAGCTCCAGAACTTCCTAAGTCTAAAAGGGTTTGGTCCTGACTCATTTCTAAGTGTCCCTAATCTTTAAAAATCTAACCGAGACTTTCCTCATAGAAGCTAACGGGAGCTCGCGGCTGTGTTGACACACTGCACACGGCCCCCATGGGTCCCCTGTGTCACTACCTTGGGTGGTTCCTTGGGGTCCCAGCGATTCTACAGGCTCTAGGTCTTGTGTCTAGTTAAGTCGTGGTTCTTATACCACTATTTTTGTATATGGTTTGGCTCGCCCCTAAGGCTTGACGTGTATTTGTGCTATTTCACTGTGATTATTGAAGTTTAACTTATGTGTTTTGACCTCTAGTCTCATAAAGAGACTAGGAGGGTGTGTTTAGTAATAAATACATATATTTTATATATATACCTGGTGTGGATATCTTTCATTTAGTGACTCAAGAGATTATAGACTGGTAAATTAAGCTGCTTTACATTCCTTCAAGACTTAGCCTGAAGGCTGCTCTCCATAGCTACCACTAGGATAGCTTTCAATAAAGGTTGTCTTTAACCTATAACCAATAAGGGGTTGTTTGGACTGATACAAGGTGCCCACTATAACTAGTGGACAGCATATATCAGGGCAACTTCTCACATTGGTGTGCAGCGTGTGGGATTCCAGCTTGCTATTGTTTTACCAGATAATCTCAATTGAGTAACTAACTGAAAACCACTAAAGGTACCTTAGGTACATATAATACAAGCTTTAGAATACAGTAAGTTCTACTGAACTTAGAGTTGTGTGTTAAGGGATAGCACACCCTTTCTACAACTCAAGAGAGTTTAGTAGGCCACACTAGAGTCAGTAGTGCAATACACCACACCACACTAGTAATGTCTTCAAGGCCAGGAACCAGTAGGTCCTTGCCAGAAGCCAATGGGCTTCAAGATTCCCAGTATGATAAACTCCCATTCATGGAATTGAGAGCATTGTGTACAACTAGGAAACTAAAGACAGGCAAAAGCCCAACCACCCAGCATCTGAAGGGTTAGGCAGAGTGGGTGGGACAGCACCTGAGGAAAGGCCTTGGGGTGTAACTGCCCATGACCTGACCTCTGAGGCTGGCCAGGCAGATAACAATGATCTGGACCTGGAAAATCCAATTCCCGTAGACAGTGATGGAGAGGACCATAATGGGCCCCTCTTTGTCCCTCCTGGGAGAGTTGGTGGTGGGCCAAGAAGCTCAAGATCTCCCTCAGTGGTGTCTAACCATTCTAACTCATCTAAAGGGACCACAATCTCCTCTCATAGGAGAGACACCTCTCAGGAGAGAAGGGAGAGACTGCTTATGTATGAGGAAGCTTAGCTTGAAATCAGAAGAAAGCAGGTAGCCCTAGATAGGGGGTCCTAGAGCTCTACAGAGCTAGAAAAAAGATGGGACTAGAGTCCCATGGTGGCAGCAACATCCCTAGAGATAGGGAAAGGTCTCATGACCATAGAAACTTGAATAGGATGGTCCCTCCCTACCAAAGTGGGGATGACATCCACAAATGGATAACTGCACTGGAAAGGGCCTGTAACGTACAAAGGGTCCCCAGGAGCAGTGGGCAGCAATCTTATTGCTCTCCTTTGCAGACAAAGGTAGAGATAAACTCCTCACTGTTAGAGAGGAGGAGTCAGATGATTACAACAGTCTGAAGAGTGCCTTAATTGATATCAATCCCTTTACAGTGGTTGCCAGATTGTGGAGGACATAAATCTTCAAAAGGAAAAACAAGCTTCATATCATGAGAAAAAATAAAAAATTTGCGAACATTCGTGACAAGAATTTTCAATTCTATTAAGGACTACGGAGGCGAGGATTATGCTTCTCAATCTTTACTAGAAGCTCACAGCAGCCAATAAAAACAGAGATAAAAACCACGTGGCAACCATAGAGTCCCGTCCATATAAGGTCCCTGTCAGCACATATTATTATTATTATGTGTTCTTATATAGCGCTCAACTTACCCTTGGGCATCTTGACGCTTGCATTGGGAACCCATCCTGGTTTTTCCCTGTGAGATAACCCATACTGGGCATCCCCAAGGTGAAAGCCAGGCATCCCGCCGCGGGGGGGCCGTTGTGGAGATTAAGCAAGCTTGTTGCCCAGAGCTGCATAGTGTGAACTCGTGCTTAGAGTGGGCACCGAAGCGAGAATTATTGAGTCCGTGGACAATTGGGCTCCAGACCCTGCCACGTCGGGAATTGAACCCTGGTCCCGGGTCTGACCTCTGCTTCAGGGTATGCCTCCTCTAACCAGTGAGCTACACTTCTCCACTTTTCCACTTCTCCATAGAGTCCTCTTTCTTTGTAACAGTAGAAAAAGTCCAATCACGACCTTGTCTTGAGGATCACCGATAGCCAGGGCCTTCTTCAACCAACGAACTGTGCGCCCAACGGGGCCGAACTTCTCACTGGATCCCGATCCATATAACTCGCTTGAGAGCGGAACAATGAACTGCGAAGCGTCCAATCAAACCATAGCCGGGGTTACTTGCTGTCAGTACCTGAAAGAAAGGAAACACCCCGTAAAAGCCACTTGAGAGTGCTTGTAACAACAGCAGTACATCACGAATACTTAGGGTGGGAAAATACACAAAGCAATGCAATCCATAGCATGATCAAATCAATAAATCATCATAACAGCAAATGCAACTATGAAATCCATAACATTACACCAGACATTGTGTATCTCCGGGTGGGATAATCCTCGCCTCCGTAGTCCTTAATAGAATTGAAAATTCTTGTCACGAATGTTCGCAAATTTTTAATTCTATGTCAGGACCGGAGGCTCCGATTATGCTTGTTCAAAGCTGAGCCACCATCATTGAAGCAACATTGACAATAGGCTTATAGTAAAACGTTTTAAAAGTAGTTTGGGCTCCAAATTTGGAGATATCAATCCCTGACTCGCCCATGAGCCAACGCATCCATCGCGATAAGGTAGCTGGAGTCACTGGGCGAAACGGCTTCTGCAAAGCAATAAGCAACTGTCCTTGAATATTAGCACGAAATTCCTCAGTACTTACTTCGTAATCTTTAATACATTGCACCACACACAGTTTAGGATTATTAGGAAAACTCGGGTACGTGACTGAAGCAGTGTTCCACTTCGTTCTCCTGGACAAAGTGAATGTCACCCCCTCCGGGGTAAATCTACGCCCCGCCAAATCAAGCGCTCGGACGTCAGAAACCCGTTTGCAAGAAACGAGACATAAGAGCATAGTCAGCTTGGCCGATAGTTGCTTACGCGACAAGAACCTGTTGGATGGCCAGGATTATAAGAATCTAAGGACAAGAGAGACATCCCACAGGTGAGAGTACTTTGGGCAAGGGGGTTTTGCCATCCTGACTCCTCTCAGCAATTTACATACCAAAGGATGCTCCCCAATGGGTTTACCTTCTACCGGTAAATGCCCCGCCGATATGGCGGATCGAAAGTTGTTGACCGTCCTGTACGCTAACCCAGAGGAAGCCATAGAGGCTAAAAAGTTGACCACTAAAGACACATGTGCTTTAGCGGGATCCACGTCCCGTTGAACGCACCAATCAGTCCATCTTTTCCAAGATGAGGCATATCGCTTGTGGGTATTGGCTGACCAAGCTTCTTTGATGAAGTTAGTAGCCTCTCGCGAAAGGCCCGGGACACTCCACCTGTCCCTGAAACCCGGCAAGCAACGAGTGGAAGCTGGCCCGATGCCACCAAAGGATGAGGATTCTGAAGAGGGTCCAGCAATAGGTTCTGCAACTGGGGAAGAAGAAACGGACTCGCACAACTCATGTCTAGCAATACCGGAAACCATGCTTGAGCCCTCCATAAAGGGGTGATCAAAATGAGTTCTGCTTGAAAAGCCCTTGCTCGCGCTAGAACTCGTGGAATCATGAGGAACGGGGAAATGGGTAGCAGAGAGACCTCGGCCAATCCTGCAGGAATGCATCCGTGGCTAACGCCTCCGGATCCGGCCTCCAACTGAAAAATTGGGGAACTTGTCTGTTCAGTCGGGACGCAAATAGGTCTATCTGACAAGGGCCCCAACGATGGGTCAGGTGCCGAAACACCGTGGGTAACAGCATCCAATCGCTGGAATCCTGCAGATGGCGAGAATTCCAATCCGCCACTTGGTTGCTGGAACCGGGCAGGTATTCCGCAACAACCGAAATTCTGTTCTGCAGACAGAAGTGCCAGAAATCCTTGGCGATCTCCGCCAACATTCGTGACTTGGTACCACCCAGCTTGTTGACGTAACGTACTGCCGATATATTGTCCATCCGGAGGAGGATACAACAATCTGCTTTCTGAGGCGAAAGACATCTGATCGCAAAGGAACCAGCCAGCAGTTCCAGGCAGTTGATATGTAATTGAAGTTCTTCCGGTGACCAGCGACCACCCGTGGACAACGTGCCGCACCGGGCTCCCCAACCCCAACGGCTGGCATCCGATTCGATTACCACATCCGGGGTCGATCCGAAAAGCGCCCGGCCGTTCCAGGCCTCCATGTGGTGTAACCACCAATCCATCTCCAGCCTCGCCTCCTCTGAGAGAGGTATCTGTTCTGAATAACTGAGGCCTTTTCGGAGATGGCGGATCTTGAGCCTCTGAAGGGCCCTGTAGTGAAGGGGGCCCGGGAAGATCGCTTGGATGGAAGAAGCCAGGAGCCCCACTATGCGGGCTAACGATCTCAAGGACGTCGTCTGCTTGCGCAGGGTCGATCGCAACTCCTTCTTGATTGCGCTGACCTTTGGCATCGGCAGCAAGAGTTGACACGATACGGAATTGATCAGAAACCCCAGAAATTCGATGGACTGAGAGGGAGTTAACACTGACTTCTGCGGGTTGACAATGAACCCCAAACCCTGTAGCAGGTTGATCGCCCAATTGAGGTGCGTTTGTACCGTCTGAGGGGAGGACGCCAAAATAATTATGTCGTCCAGGTAAATTATGAGGCGGACTCCTCGGGCCCTGAGAGACTCCACCACCGGTCTCAGGAGCTTCGTGAAGCACCACGGCGCCGACGACAGACCGAACGGAAGGACCTTGTACTCGTAGCATACCTTTCCCCAGACAAACTGCAGGAACCTCCTGTGGGGGGGAAAAATGGGAATGGAGAGGTACGCGTCTTTCAGGTCCAAACGGACCATCCAGTCTCCTTCCTGGAGAAGATCGCGGAGCAGATGGATACCCTCCATCTTGAAATGCCTGTAAACAATCCACGAGTTGAACTCTTTGAGGTTTAACACCAACCGGGAGCCGCCCCCTTTCTTTTCTACGAGAAAAACCGTGCTCAGGAAACCATGAGGGTGTATCACGGAGGGCGCAATTGCGCCCTTCTGCAATAGGGACTCGATCTCTGCCGCGATAAAGCTCTGATCTTGTTGGGAAAAATACAGAGGGGGAGGGCGAGAGTCCTGTGACGGGGAGGCGTACATCTCCAGCCTGTATCCTTGTACAGTCTGTAACACCCATGCATCCTGCGAAATTTTGCGCCATTTGCTTAGAAAATATGCCACTCTGCCCCCCAATGTCACTTCCGAAAAGGGAATGAGGCTCACCTGAGTTTCCGGCATCGTGTTGGTTGTTGGAGTTTCCTCCAAATCTGCCACCTTTACGGAACCTGTTTCTGGAACGTCGCGAGGGGTAGAAGTTGGAGGTATTGGCGGTGTTGTCCTGATAACCTCCTCTTTGTTGGCCGCGTTGGGCGCCTTGGTTATACCCCCGGCCGAACGAGCGCCCGCGAAAGCGTCCGGCCCTGCCAAAAACCGGGCGGAAAGTCCGTTTCAAAGAACCCTGGGCCTTGTCAAGCCCACTAAATGTGGCAACAAACTTTGTGAGTTCCTTTAGAAAAGGCTGCCCAAACAGGAGACCTTGGGCTAGCGGCCCTGATTCCGACGTGGCTAACTCGGCCAGCCTGGGATCCAACTTTAAGAGGATGGATCTGCGCTGCTCCGTTGATAACGCACAATTAGCGTTGCCCAGCTGGCACACCCCCCGTTGGGCCCAGCCAATCAATTCATCCGGGTTAATTGCCATGGCGGATTCTTTGGCCCTAAAGCCGAGCTCGAGAATCTTCGTCAGGGGGCCTATACCGTCCAGTAGTTTATCTTGGCAGGAGCGCCAGGACCTGTCCAAGCCTTTCTTAGGATCCTTAGAATATTTTTTCAAGTAAGTCAGCATAGACGGGTCTACTTCCGGGGTAGCCGCCACCTTATTCGCCAGGTCGGGTCTGGGGCACTCCGACCGTAGTCGTGCCCACACATCCGTGTCAAACGCCTGACGCAGGTGGGACTGGACATAGTCCGCCACCTCTTGGGGCGGGAGCCAGGATGTGGAATTAGGATGAATAATGTCTGCTGGCTCGAACGTGAGAACCTTAGGTGATGAGGACGGACCAGAATGCTTTTCCTTCCTTGCCTTTTTGGAAGGACGAGGGGATTCTTCCTCGTCAGTGGTAGGGTCAGGGGAGGTGTCCCGACCATCATTCTCCTGGGAGATTTCTGTAATTGCAGCCTCCCTATTAGGAGTAGAACGCTCTTGCTCCGCCATCGATCTGGCTAGCTTAGCGAAATCCGCAGCGTGGGGATTCGCCCTTCCTTTACCCCCAGATTTAGCCCGGGGAGCTGACGATGGAAGCCAGCCTTGTTGTTTTGCGTAAGAACAAAGATGGCGCTTCAAAGGCGCAATCGCTCTAACCAAAGCCGAATTGACCGACTGCTGGACAACCGCGTCCAATGCCTCCACGAGGTCATATTCCATAGACCCTGAGGGGTCTTCATCATAATAGTAATAATCCTCCTCATAGTACTCAGACATGTTGTCACACAGTGAGCAATCAACAACCCTGGAGGAATCTTTGTGACTTCAGACAAGCTCACAAGCAATATTCTCACAAAGGAGGTCAGGGGGAGTGGTAACCCCAGGCAAGCCCCAACACAGTCACCAACGGTGAATGAAACTGCTTATTTTAGGATGTGGAGGGAGGGAGGGCTTGCACAACACCCCACTCTAGGCAAAGCCTATGCTGAATTATACAGCCCCACTGTATGCATAAACAGAGGGGCGTCTGAGGAGCCAAAAGATGAGCCTTTTGGCTGAAACGGCACAGATGCGGGTCATAAGCAGCTTCAACACGCTGCTCCGGTGTTCGATTTAAGCCCCAGTCACTTTCGCGGGCAAAAATGACCGCCGCGCATGCGCGCTGGCCCAGGCTCACACAACAAAAGAGGACTGCGCGTCAGGCAAACGCGCGTCCCTGCTCCTCCGAACCTCCCGCTCCACAGAAACCGAGCGCTGCGAGGGAATGATCCCAACGAGACAAACGGCAACCGGTAAGCGCTCGCAGCGCGTTACCCTTAAAGACAAAACAATAGCAAAATCAGCCGCAGCGAGGTAAAACCTCATAGAACAGGAGTCGCGCTAGTAGCGATCGCGCACCTATGCCTGCGCGCACCTTGTAGTAGAAATAATATTCTTGGGCATAAAAACGCCACACTAACATTAATCATAAGAATACTACCACATTCAAGACAGAGAAAATATAAGGTACTTAATACTTACTTTCATATTTTACAGAAAATCTTACCCAAAGTCTGCAACTTTTCTTCAGTCTGCACTAGCGGTGTGCATGGAGTTTGTGAAGTTGGATAGTTTTTTCCTTCTGAAGTATATGCAATTCTCACAAGAACTAAGGGTATTAGGGGAACTTCTGAGGGCAAAGCGGAGATTTCATAAAGCCATTTTAAGGCAAAATCATGATTTCTAAACTTCCTTAATGTGTATAATCTCAAAGCATGAAGTTTAATAAATGATTGACTTCAAGGCAATAGTAAAAGTCACCGAAAGGGTTGGCTAGACCAACACAGTTTATGCAAAACGCTATCAATTTGACACTTCCTGCAGTACATTGCTGCTCCAACCAGGTGTGTCCAATCTACCAATTTTCTGAGAGTCTCGTGAGGAATGTTAATAGTACACAACAGCACTTACATTGTACATCCACTTTCACTGTTAGCACAAGACATTTCTGCTCTACCCAAGTTTTGCACCATGAAAGCAATGCGGGCAGCATAAATGTAAGATAAAAAGGAAATCATTATTTTATCTCGATTTGTATGGTGCAGCTTATCACCCGTGAGGGTATCCAGGCGCGGGAGCAGGAATATAGGCCTGGCGGTGCTCCTAGCTGAACAGCCAGGTCTTCAGTTTTTTGCAGAAATTGAGAAATGGAGAAGCAGTTCTGATGTGTTGAGGAAGTTCATTCTAGTTTTTGGCAGCGACGACAGAGAAGAGACATCCTCCAGACTTGCTTATGCAGATGCAGTGGATTTGTGCGAGGGAGAGAGAGCTGCCTGGAAGGTTGGTAGAGTTGGAGCCGGTAATTGTAGTAGGCTGGCCCTGTGTTGTGGAGGGCTTTGTAGGTGTGGATGATCATCTTGAACTTGCAACACTTCTGGAAGCATAGCCAGTGTAGTTCAGTGAGATAGGGAGTCTTGTGAGTGTTTCTGGGAATGTCTAGGATGAGTCCAGCAGCATTGTTTGGGATGGCCTAGAGTCTTAATATGAGCTGGTTGGAGATGCAAACACAGAGTGCATTGCGGTGTTGAACCTGCTGGCTATGAGATCCTGGGTGTCCATACGTCTTGTATGCCTGGGGAGCCTTTTGAAACTATTGCAAATCATTCAGATATGTGGCAGCAGGATATGGACACAATGTTCTTTGTGAGTTTGTCGTCAAGGATGATGCTGAGGTTTCTACAGTGGTCTGTGGGGGTGGGCGTGGGACCTAAGTTGGGTGGCCACCAGGAAGAGTCCCAAGGGGAGTGCTTCTTTCAGAAAGTCAGGATCTCCGTTTTGGTTGTGTTGAGTATGAGGCAGTTCTTTTGCATCAATTTGACCACTTTGGACCTTCAGGCACTGAAATTGGCTCTGGAGGTGTTGTTCATGTTGGTGAGCGGAAGGATGAGTTGAGGGCCGTTGGCGTAGGAGCAGTGGCAGCTGGCAGGGAAGGGGCAGGCAGGAGAGAAACGCACACATAAACACTGACTCACACCCATTCATTCACACTTGTGTGCACACACACACACATATCCATTCACAACACACACTCTCATATATTCATGCACTCATGCACACACCAAACATTAGAAAAATCACAGGAGGATTAGGACTGCTGCCTACCCTTTGGTCAGCCAATGAGGGGAGGCAGCAGTCCCTACTCATCACAAAGTGGGATTGCATTTAGCGCATGTCGAGCTCCTGGCTGCCTGACCTGAAAATAAAGTGTGTCTATCAGACCGACTTTTGCTCAGCCCGACAGGCACTTTTCTTTTTGGCAAAACGTCAAGGGGATGTGGCCCCTTCACCCACTAGGATGGACTGCGGCTGTGTAGGAGACACTTTTGATGCAATAGGCATGTATGATGCACGGGAGGTGTGCCATGTACACAGTAAACAGAGTTAGGCTGAGCGAAAAGTCCTGGATGACTCTGCAGATAAGCTTCTTGCGATTGGAGATTGTTACCCGTTGGATCCTGTTGGAGGGAAAGGGGTAGATCCAACTCAGTGCAGGCTCTTGGATTTCTGAGTCCTAAACAGTGGTGATGAGTGTGCCATGGGAGATGGAGACAAAGGGCACCAAGATTTTGAGCAGGATGAGATCAGTGGTTTCCTTTCTGTCCATGATGAACCGGATGTCATCCGTTGCTGCCAGGAGGGAGACTTCCATGCTGTGGTTGCTGCAGCACCCTGACTGGGTGAAGTCCAGGAGGTGGTGCTCTCCAAGATGGGTGGAGAGCCGCTTGTTGATCTCTTTCTCCAGGACTTTAGCCAGAAAAGGAAAGAACAAGATGGGTCTATAGTTGCTGAGACCTTTAAAGCTGGCCGATTATTCATCAGGAGAGCTGTGACTACTGACTGTTTTCAACTTTCCAGGAAGTTTCCACTAAGGATGGAGGAGTTGATAATAGTGGTGAGGTTGGTGCTAATCAGTGTGCTTCCCAAGCTGTACTTGTGGTGAGGACAGGGTTCTGTGAGGGAACCTGAGTGAATAGTCTGCATAGTTCTGGTGTCATCTAGTGTGAGAGGGCTCTACTTCCTTAGAAGGCGAGAGCTCTAGGTAGTGGTGGGGATTGCATGATGATGGGTTGGGGTGTGAAGTTAGAGAGCACTTGCCCATTTTACTGTGGAAAAATTCTGAAAGATTGTCGCAGAAGATCTGTGATGATTGTATTGGAGGCTGCTGTTGGATTGGGGAATTCTTTGATGATGTTGAACATTTCCTTGCCAGAATTGGAGCAGGATTCTAGTCTGAGCATGAGGGCAGCTTTCCTGGCTTCTTTGATCTGTGTGTGGTAGCCTTTGAGTGCAGATTCATAGGTGTCTCTGGAGGTGTTGTCTCTGCAGGTCTCCATCTTTTTCCCAGTTGTCTGCAATAGCACTTGGAGTCTCTTAGGTCTTCTTTGTACCAGCATGCTTGAGCGCGAGATCCTATATATTTAACCTTCTTCATGGAAGCCAGAGTGTTGAGGCGGTCTGAGATCCATTTGTTGAAGGTGGATATATTGTTCTGTAGGTCACCTGTGAGGAGAGGCTGGTTGGATCTGAGGGTGTGGATCTAGCCTACATCTCTTTTATTGTTCCATCTGTGGCTGACGTTGATGGATGGTTTGGGTTTTCTGGAATGGGGTGCGATGTAGAAGTGTATGATGGAGTGATCCGTCCATGTGAACGAGGTGAGGTGGGTGAAGGTAATCTTGTGGCTGGCTTTGAAGACTGGGTCGAGTGTGTGTCTAGAGATGTGAGTTGGCCTTATATGACCTGTATGAGTCTGATTTTGTAGAGGCTCTCTAGCATGTCAGTGTGTGCTGCGGTCCCTTTGGGTCATCGAGATCAATGTTGAAATCTGGCATGAGCAATGAAAAGACACAGAAGACAAATGGGCACAAAAGACAAACTGGCACTAAAGCAGAAAAAGTACAAAAGAGGACAAGAGCCAAAAAAGACAAGTGGGCACAAAAGACAAGCAAGTCCTAAAGCTGAAAAAGCACAAAGAGCAAAAGGGACCAAAAACGGGAAATGGTTACAAAAGACAAAAATTACATAGATGCCAAGCACAAAAGGCTTAACAGGTTGGGTGCACTGTCCTGATTTGTGCCATTGCACACCTTTAAACAGTGCCCTTGGCACAAACAAGGAAGGTGTGCACTCTTACAATTAGTGTGCTGCCCTCAGATCGGTGCCTGCACTGGGTGCAGTGCATTCAGTGAACCTCAGGATGGCTGTTTACAATCTGCTCCATATTTCGTACTGCAGACGGTATGCAACCTGCTTTTTTAAAGAGGGGTGAGAGATCCCCTAGCAGGCAGGTTCAGTGAGTGACTGCACCTGCCTAAAGGGGGATATGACCCCCTTTCCCGCCTTCAGAGGGCTGACTTAAGTAGATGCACTGAGAGTGTGCCACTTTTTTGTGGCACACTGTCAGTGTGCCTCCTAAGGGTCTGTTTGCTTCTGTGCCCGTGACCACAATACAGTGCGTGCACAGAGGCAAAGTGATTCCCTCATCTGCATGGGGCCATGCCCCCATACTGTGTGTAAAGTCACATTCACCTTGATATATTGGGCAGTCTTTTGTTTTTCCGTAAGTTTCCTTGCAGCTGGGCGAGGTATAGCACTCAACCTACTGTTGACAGTGAGGGCAGGAACATGCATATTTTGAGTAGTCTTCCAATCATCAAACAATTCTACAAGTTCTTTGGAGCAAAACAGGTGCTACAGATGTGATTTTTCTGTGAGTTATATTTCTTCTTTGAATAACAAAATATGTCCCAATTTGCTTTACACAGCATTTTTTTCCCACGTGCAAGAATGAACTCCCCATTCTGCCCCTAGACACCCGTGACCATACATTTTATACATTCTTTTCATTTCCACCACATTCCCTTAATGAAGTGCCATTAAAAACAAAGTGCATAAAGAGCACAGACATTTCTTTCATCTATAAACCTTAGGATCTTTAAAAGAGACCAGCCATTTGTAGGCACTTTATTTAGTGCCTAATAGTTTTTAGTTCTATTGATGATGAGAGAGCCTGATCACTAAATGTTAATGCTGCAAAGGCATTCATCCTTTGGGCTATCAATGCCCAAAACTTTAACTACTTCTCAGTTGACTGTTGCTAAACAACTAAGAGGTGAATAAAGTATAAGGAGGAAGCTTCACACAGGTCAGTGCTGTGTCTCATAAGTAAGTACATGGCCACTATTCGAAATTTATTCTAGCACTCCTTTCACAGCATTCAATAAATTCACTTCAAAGTGCAGAACCTGCTTGGGTAGTGCATAATGAGCATACACCTATGTGTCCAGTACTGCCATCCCATGTATCATGACTCTCTGTATTGTTTCCATTTTGTCTCTGTAGACTTGAAAAAGCTCATGAGCATAATATGACTGAGCAAAACACATGGCACATTATTTACCTTTATTTGGTAATTCCTAGATGGAAATCGTTCTTCCTTATTCACCAAAAGAAATCTGACTATGAAAAACTATCAGCAGAAATTACCTGAATTCTTGATGAAGAGTGAAAGACTGATACCGAATCAAACTCTGCTTGCAAATGATTTGAGAAAAGGAAGACCAGTAATGGTGTATGGTAGACATGTAATTCTATCTTGCACAAATTTCCTAGATCCTCACTGTTTCCTTCAATATATTTCAGCAGGTCTAGTCAACAGAAATCAAGCAGGGGAGAAGCCCAAGAAAAAAGGCAATACATGAGGAATATAATGTGTAAATACATATAAGGAGTAGTAAATGTTGGAAATGGCCCTTTCTAGTGTGCTTTCCCTTGACTTTTTGCTTGTCTCCTTCCCAGTTTTCCATTGCCCTGAATGCTGGGTTTGGAACTTTGAGCGCATTTGACACTGCTGTGCAGTGCCACAGCTCTATGCTCGTCATATACATACTGGCGATTGGTGTATATATGATTGGCTGATTTGTGTTAGCTGTAAGTCCCTTGTAAGGGGTAAGACTTATACCCGGGGCATGTATCTCAAATGCACCTTTGTGGGCCTGCTATCCAGTTGTGCCATCCACAGAGGTAGCTAATTGATTCTGCCACTGGTTTGCCCTGGTTTGCTCTGGTGGGACCTGTGTGCATGGGTTACTGTTACTTGCCTTGGCATTTAAAAAGCTACATGCCAAGGTTCTGCATATCTCTTGGTATATTGGAGTTCTAGGGTGGAGTGATAGGGTGTAGTTTTGGGAAGAGGTTGGGCATGTGGTGTGTGCATTACATGCAAGGGTCGTGAATGGCACTGGGTGGTGTGTTCAGGGCCTGCTTCTTGCATTTGATTAGCATGAGGATGTAGGGAAAGGCTGTTGAGCAGTATTTTGTGTGGGCGGTATAGTAGCAGTATAGTGTTTGGTATCCATGAGTTCGTAATGGCGAATCCTCTCCAGTAGTGGGAGTGGGTTCGACATTACGATGATGGAAATGTCACTTTGGGAAAGTGAGCCTTTGGATGCTCGTAGCACTGTGTGCCTCTCGGCCTGTCTCCTAATTCACAACTGGGTGCTAATGGGACAGCCACATCTGTGCATTCCTGATAGAAGGACTTAAACTAGGGGCATCAGAGAAATTGCGGACCTCTGACTCTGAGGGGCCTGTCTGGGATGGTTATGTGGGTGTGAAAATGGCACCTACATTCCAAGAGGCAGGATCCTGGCCCCACTAAAGAGTGTGAAGAAACCTCCTGGGGTAGGGTGGCAGACAGGACACAATTTAGAGAGGGCCTGTGCATTTCAAAGGTTGCCTTTTGAACTGATCATATCTTCAAAGGCCATCGTGGGTATAACTACTAGGACTCTGGCTTCAGAAGCTAGAGATGCTTTTGGATTCGGAACCAGACTAAGCTGGTTCCAAATCCCAAAGCAACAAAATTATCTGCTGACTTGTGGTGTCCTGGAGCTTGTCGTGGTCCAGGAAGGGGAGTATCACTTGGAGGATTTTGCCTGGATGTTGCTGGCCTAAAACTACTGGGTCCCGAAGTACTCTCCAAGAGCCAGTGAGCTGGCCTCCAGTCCATAAGATCCTAGGGACACAAAGGATCTTATTGTCTTCACAAGATTATAAGGACAGCACATGGTGTGGCGGAAACAGGTGGAAGTGATTGTGGTTAGGGCAGGACCGCCCTGATGTAAACCATCGTCATGCTGTGCAGAGGAACGTGTGTGCAAAGATCAGCAGCCACTTGAGCTGCCAGAACATGAGGAGTTCTAGGAGTGCTGGGGAAGCTTGCAGAGTCTGAGGGACCAGTGCTTGCAACCAGGGAACCAGTGCTTGCTTGCACTCTAGAGTGTGTAGTGTCCGAGTGGTGTTGGGGGAACCTGAACCTGGAGCTGAGACTGTCTTGGGCCTCCAGATTGGGATGACGACAGTGACTGACATCGCAGTCTCTTTCTGAGGTTGTTGGCTCCCTCTCCCTGGAGTCACGTCACAAGGTGCTTTGCTGCGGAGAACACCGTGAGGAGGCCCATAGGGGTTTTGTGTGCCTTTTGAGCACCTACAGCTTATTGTTGGGGGCTACGGCAGGTAACACCTCTGCTTGAGGTGAATACATTTCTACAGACTTGGAAGTGCCCCAGCTACCTGGGTCACAACCTTTTGTCTATGGGGGTCGCAATCCTGCACTCGTGCAGGTGACGTCAGGCAGCTGGATGTCTAATCCAGATGGACAAAATTACGTAAGTGTTTCTTTCCATTTTAGGTGGCTCCGACTGCCTAGTCAACGGGGTGCCAGCCAGGCCAACATGCATCGTTGGCTGGTGTAGTTGAAGACTGAGGGGTTGGGTTAGGAGGTGTAGCCAAAGACCTGTAACTGTTTGACTTCATACAAATGGAAAAGTCAGACAATTGCACATAACTGTAAAGTGTATGTACAATGTGTGTTTTGTTTTGATTTCAATAGAGAAGTTTGACATTTGCGTATAATTGTAGAGTGTATATACAATGTGTGTCATGTTTTGATTTCAGTGTGTATGTGTGTGTGTAATACAAAGACAAGTGTTTTATACATAGGGTGTGGAGTCTTTTAGCGGCATACGCAGTGTGTTCAGAGGGTGGTGTTGTGCCAATATTTTATACTTGAACCCTGAGGATAAGCCTGACTGCTCAGTGCCAAGCTACCAGAGGGTGTGCACAGGTTATTTGACAAATGTATTATATTCATCCTATTTGGAACAGTGGATTCTGACTGGCTTTGATGCGTCCCAGCCAGCCCGAAACCATTGGATCTATCCGTATGTATGCCCCATTTCTAATTTGGCAACTCAGAATAGGAGGTATTTATCACAACTGGCAAATATCTTACTCTGGGTTATGGTACTGTCTGCACATCTTGTAATTAGGGTCTTGAATACCCAGCTTCCCTTGTTTCTGTTCCTAAAACCGTTCTAAGCTTTTTCAATGGGTGCTCAATTCAAGGTGGTGTCACAACCCCTCCTGTTCCTTTTCTATTGCACCCCCCTTTTGAGTCCTCTGAGTAATGGTCTAGCAGGCAGGGATCATGTTGCTTTAAACTACGGCGTCTTATGCACGCTATGATATCATGAGCAATGTTTCCCCAACATGCTCATAACTGATGTTTCCCCAGCATCCCTCATGACCGAGGTTTCCCCAACACCCAAATGACTGATGCACCCAAAGCATCCTTCATGACTGATGTGCCCCCAGCATCCCTCATAACTGATGTTCTGCCTGCTCCCTTATGACTGATGCACCCCCAGCACCCTCATGACCGATGTTGCCCTAGCACCTGTAATTCCATTTTGCTTGAATCCCTGCAAGCATTCCCCACATCCTGTGAACCAATGGATTAACTCCACCCGCTGTTACTAGCGCCTTGGTGTTGTTTTCCATTGAATCCCTGATAACTTTCTGAGAATCCCATGAGCCAATGTCAACCCGTGCTCGCTGTTACTGGTGTCTTGGCGTTGGTTTCCATTATGCATGTTCAAGCAAAAATGATACATTTGTTTTCTGTTATTTGGTTCCTATCAACACCTGCAATTCTGTAAGGTCAAAGAGAGTGTACTAACAAGTGTTTTCCCCATGGTTCAAGAACCTGTCAAATGGCAATGTGCCCCACGTATCACACATGATCTAGCTACATCCATCAAGCCTTTAAGAGGGTATAGAAATCCTACCCAAACCCAAATCGCGACTTGGCCTCGCTTGCTGTGGAACAAACATCACCCTTCTCACTCACCTGAAACATTCTTCCGGAACCAAGAAGTGCTCCACTCTCCTTCAAGTCCATCCAAACTACTGGTTTCTATGGCACCAGGTACCTCAGCATCTTCCTCTTTGCTCCGTCCAACACAGCTACTACTGATCCCCCTGCGACTCTCTAAGTCAAGGCTTTGAGATCTTCTTTGAACTTCAGACAAGTTGAAGAACTAGGCTAAGTAGTTGATATCAGGATACTGCGCACTAAAACTCCTACAGTAGTAAACGGGATCTAGTATCCCCGTCTTCAAAGACTATAGACTTTTCCTACATTTCCTTTCTGTGAATTACTGTAGCACTTCTTATGTGTTTATCCTCCGAACACTTCCTGCAACCTTGATGCTAGAACTATCACCGCTCAAGGATTAAATACTTGAGTTCTGTGTTTCTCTGATGAACATTAGTGCCAAAAGATGATATATGCATCAACTTTGTATCCCATCCTGTGTTTCGATTGTTTCCCCAGGAGTGCAAGTAACTCCAACCTTTGCTCTGAGTGTATCCCTAGGAGCCAAGTGACTCCAAACTCTGCTCCGAGTGCATCCCTAGGACTGCAAGTAACTCCAACTTTTGTTTCGAGTGTATCTCTAAGAGTGCAAGTAACTCCAACCTTTGCTCCCAGTGCATCTTGGGGAGTGCAAGCAACTCCAACCTATGTTTCGAGGTTATCCCTGGGAGTGCCAATACCTCGAATCTGTATTTTATGTTTATTTCTCGGAGTGTCACACTCCAATCTATGATTTTGGTATTTCTGTTGTTATGTCGAGCAGCTGATGAAACTTGTATGATTGTGTCACTAAAGTTTGTTGCTCAATTATGAATTTACCTTGAAAAAATGAAAGACAAGAGGTGTTTGGCAATACAGGAACAGTTGGTTTAATCAAACACAGCTGCCGGGAGAGAAGGCAACAGCATCGGGGTCTAACGACTGTCTCAAAGTACATTGGTTTTTGCCGTCATTTTATACATGTCACAAGGTGTAATAAAGTGATTTGTGCTATCTTTTTAAAACAGGAATCTGGGCCTAGTCATGAAGCCATAAATCTAGTCATTTTGTAAGAAGCACAGGTGGGTCTCAACCTAGTGTGGACCTAATGAGGAGCTGGTGGGTACTTATCCAGATCTCCAACTTTGCAAGCGTGTGATCACTGCATCGAGTGGGCATGCTGTCTTCTGATTGGCTGAGTGTTTCAAATTAAGCGCCTGATTTCGATCTCATTCAGAAGGGCTCCGAATCATATGCGGAATTGCCTAAACCGATCCGGAGCCCTTGTTCCCGACAGCATCGTTCACAGTTCCGAACAACCAGGTACGATGCCTTGAAAGCCTTAGCGCTGACCGAATCGGTTCTGCAAGGCTTTCAGAGAGATAGAGATTTCTGCAGTCGAATGGACAGCTCTATGGACTAGGTTTTCCAAGCGAGCAAGTACGATGAAGGATTCGGTTAGCCTTCACGAGTCGGTTTGTCGGATCGAAAAAGCTGCCGGACTCGGTCTTTGGGGGCCTGTAGCAGCCCCCCCTTCACACTTGGCCCTCCGCATTGGGCCTGTGGCGGTACCCATGGGTCCCCTCTTCTCAACCATGCACAGTATGGCAGGCACCATGGGGTGCCCGCCACAGGGTGAATGATTATCCCCAACCACCCCTTTTGTCAATGCATACGCGTTCCGTACACAGGCTCCCATTGAAGTCAATCGGAGTCTGACCGAATCATATCCAGATGTATTGAAATGCATCGTACTTGTTCGGTTGGTCTCCCCATTGAAGTCAATCGGAGTCTGACCGAATCATATCCAGATGTATTGAAATGCATCGTACTTGTTCGGTTGGTCTCCCCAGACCCGAGTCATGCGGAAAACATTCCGGACACGATTCGGTCCTCAATGCTTTCCAAACAAGATCGGAATCGGGCCCTTAGTGTGTCATCTGATTTTATGGTGTTTTGGGAACGAGCACCCCTCCTGCCAAACTTGTTTTATTGGGGGCCAATCTCCTTAGACCTTTGTGGTGTCACTGCCTCTCTGTGGGTTTTCCTGTTTGCGTGTTTGTCTAAGGGTTACGTATCACCTCACCAGTGATCTGTCAATCAGTTGCTTTGAGCCTAGGTGACAGGACCTGCCTTACCATGTACTTCTGACTCGGGGTTGAGGAGGAAGTCACATCGGGTGATTTCAATAACAGTGATGTAAGTTTGTTATTATATGTACATTTATTGGGAAGTGCATTAATATCGCATTTTCCAATATTAATAAGTTGATGCATGTTCCCTGTATGAAAAGAATTGTTAGTGTACTGATGGTAACTGCCTCCGTTTGTTATTTTCAGTGCATTGCATCATCGCAAAGCCAAAGGCTCTGGTCCAGTGCCCATCTAACTCGCAAATGTAGAAGATTTCAGAAGTGACAACTTCATGTCACGCAGTGTCACAGTGTTGCACAGCTGCTGAGCAGATCCAGTACTGAAAGTCTCTCTTTTCTTATTTTATCCCAACCCCCCAGGAGGACAGTGTGAGCTTAAATCCTTAGTTGGGATAGTAGGTCCAGCATCAGCTCCAGTGCAGGAGCAGTTGATATCCTTTGAAAGTGGTGGGGTAAGTGGAGTGACCACCACTTCCCCAAAAAACTAAATAAAACACCCCCTCCCGCCAAACCCCCAAAGTAAAACACCCATCCCTCTAAAAGTCCCAAATAAAATACCTCTTCGCTCCAAAAGCCCAGAATAAAACAACCTCTCCCTCCAAAAGTCAGAAAAAACAACTAGAATAACATTTTAAATAAATAAAATAAATGGTACTTACCCACTGCTGCGCGTCCTCCTTGGTGTTCCACTTCTGAAAACTGCTGTAGAAGTTGAGGTCCCCTAACCAACCCAGATGCTGGTTTCATGCTATTAAGCAGAATGAGAGAAGTGCCTGGATTGGATGGAGTAGGTTGGCTGTACGCTCTTTCAGTTCCCAAGTTGAGTAACCTTTGACCAAATATCTAGGACATTCAATCATGTGTTTTATGCATGTATATATAGAGTAATTGGTTGAAAGTGCTTGTAAACTCTAGATCATAATTATGTTTGTATATTCCCTGTTTAGTAACCACTGGTATGGAAATCCTGAAGAGAATGTGGTTCTAATCTGCACTATATTATTGGGATTGTGTATTTATTCATCTATATGAGATATCTATATGTAAATTATATATATTTTTTCTACTGAAAGATATAAAAAGAATAATAAGAAAAAAATGAAATATTTATTTATACTACAATTGTCATGACCCTTATTATGTTATTTTGTATCTAGAGTTTACATGCCCTTCGTAAGTAAATAGCACTGTGCCCAGTACTTTTGTTTTTCAAAATAGTGTACTCTCTTTCAAGCCATGGAGGCCTGTACTTGATCTCCACCCAGCTGTCTAAGGCAACTGGGTGGAGAGCTTAAAACTATGCGTGTCACTTTGGCTGGCGCAAGACAGCCGCCCAAAGTGGCATGCACACTTTTGAGCATCCAGCCAGCCACTGCTCCTGTCCTGCATGCTGGCCTTCGGCAGACAAGGACACACCCCCATGTCACTGGGATCAGGATAGTCTTTCTGCTGCAGTGCGCACATCAGAAAAATAAATTGGCAATGAAAGCTTTTCATTGCCATTTTATTTTTCCTGCTTGGCTTGCAGCGGGCTGCAACCCCCCACACCCTCGTGAACAAACCGCCACTGCTTCAATGTCATCTCCATGTTTGGGACCAGGTGGTGCCTGTGCAAAATTTGACACTGAGCACATATTGGAGACCTTCAATATCTTTGAAGGATTTGAGAAAGTATCCCAATATCACTGAAAGATTTTGGAAAGTTTCACTCCTACCATAATTAGGTTACAGTTAGGCACTCAAACTAGGCCACTATCTAAACCTTAAGTCAATTACTGACCCTGGATCTAACCTGCTTCACCTCCTGTATCGCCAGCATGGCACATGGCATTTACCCTGCCCATTCCTAAAGCCCAATCACTTGCATTCCTTGGTGAGTATTTTTTATTCATTACTTGGTGCGTATGGCACTGATCTAACTTGGGCAGTGATGACACAGACTAAAGGAGGGAAATGTCCCCGCTACTCAGAGAATAAAACTGAGATCCTGACCAGAGCTCACTGATGATCTGCTTAATCCTGTGAATGACCCAGTTCACACATCAGTTGCACAAACTTATTTTCGCCACACCTGGGAGCTAGTACTGAGGCTGTGGATACTTCAAAATCATTTGCTGTCTATAACCTAGAAAGGGACAATGGTAGAAAAGAAAAAGGATAGTGCTTTTTTTAAAGTCACCAATAAGAAAATATAGACGTCTACACAGACCCTGACCAAACATGTTCTTTTAGGTCTAGATTACATGTGAGTCATTAAATTCTGACCCGTACATAAACTCCTGTTTTACGCACGGGTCAGAATTATGAGTTTGGCTGTATTTAACGCATTGGGTCAGAATTATGAGTTTGTCAATCAATCAATCAATCAAGGCATTTATACTGCGCACTACTCACCCGGAGGGTCTCAAGGCGCTTGGGGGGGGGGGGGGGGCGCTACTGCTCGAACAGCCAGGTCTTGAGCTTCTTCCTGAAGGAGAGGTGGTCTTGGGTCAGACGAAGGTCGGTCGGGAGGGTGTTCCAGGTCTTGGCGGCCAGGTAGGAGAAGGACCTTCCTCCAGTTGTTGCTCTTCGGATGCGGGGGACGGCGGCGAGGGCGTGGTTGGTCAATCGGAGGTGGCGTTTGGGAGCGTAGAAGTTGAGGCGGTTGTTGAGGTAGCTCGGGCCTTGGTCGTGTAGGGCTTTGTGTGCGTGGGTGAGGAGACGGAAGGTGATTCTCTTGTTGACGGGGAGCCAGTGCAGGTCTCTCAGATGTCCGGAGATGTGGCTGCGTCGGGGGATGTCGAGGATGAGTCTGGCTGAGGCGTTCTGGATCCGCTGGAGTCTCTTCTGGAGCTTGGCGGTGGTTCCAGCGTAGAGGGCGTTGACGTAGTCCAGTTGGCTGGTGACGAGTGCCTGGGTGACCGTCTTCCTGGTCTCAGTGGGGATCCACCGGAAGATCTTCCGTAGCATGCGCAGGATGTTGAAACAGGACGCGGAGACGGCGTTGACTTGTCTGGTCATGGAAAGGGAGGAGTCCAGTTTGTGCTGTATTTAATGCATCTGATAAGTATCGGATGCATTAATAACTTCAACTGTCCTTAAATTTCAGCATGTCACACCTGACGAATTTTAAAGCTGGAAATTGTACAGTATTTAGGGTACTATGCAGATTTTGGTGCGTTAAATGCCAAAATCCACATGTTAATCCCCACAAACTCATAATAGGTGTTATTTATTGCACAAATAAATAATATACCCTGTGGTATTATTATTTATCATGTGTGACGAATAACATCCAAACTCGCAATCAGGTCTTTAGTGGCTTCTGGCTTTAGAAGAGCGGGTCACTAAAACTGAACATGCACACCTTTTTTTTAAGACACAGATAAACACACAATGATCCCAATTTGACGATATAAATGGAAAACTGGAATTTTCAAAAGCAGTCTGTGCTGGAAAAATATTTGGATCATTGGATTCCCTAAGAAGACATAAAAGGGCAGTAATAAACAGGGTAACATTGATCTATTAAATAAGGCTCTACCCAAAGATTAAAGGTCTGTAGGGCCTACCGATACCCCTTTTACCTTCCTAAGAATTATATATATTTACAGAAATAACAAAGTGTAGAGTGACATTATAATTAGGTGTAAATTTCACTTACAAAATCACATTTTATAGTAAGAAAACCACTGAAATTCACCATTTATTATTAACTGAAGTAACTATAATTCACATCATGAAGTAACTATAACTCGTGCCCCCCCGGCATGCACAATGTTGTCACAAATTATGTCATCAGTGATGTTATCAATGCTGTCATGATGCATACGTGTGAAGGTAGAAGCAGTCCATGGAGAGGGCGCGAGTTACCGTTACTTCACGGCATGAGGTTTAGTTACTTTAGTGATGTATAACTGGCGAATTCTCATTACACCCCTTCCAAACTGTGATTCGGTGTATGTCACAAAACTAATTTTACGAGTTGAAAAACCTTTCTAACTCATAACATTAGCTTTGTACATTGGAAATGGGTATTTTGCCGTTACAAACCAAGTTATTTTATGAATCACAGGGCTTGCAACCGCACAATCCTTTCATACAACTGGCCCATAGTTCCTATTAAGTAAACATGTAATTTGAGGTCTAAAAAAACGGACGGTTAGCACAAATTGTGGTGCTACATTTGCTACATGTCTACTAACATTAAAGCAACATTGCAGTTTAGGAATAGTTAATTTTAAAAATCCTACACAATTTTCATTAAAAACAAAAGGTAAGAAGTTTTAGTTAAAAAGGAAGAAAATATAATTATTAAAATGAGATCACAACAAAGAAAATAAAACGGAGAAATCAGGTGATAATACAAATCAATTTTGTTTTCAATGTAGGTCATTTTCAATGCAAGTCATTCTGGGTTGGTTATGAAGGATTTCAACATCTTTGGAAGCTGACCGCTGATAGATATTAGCCAGATACACATTTTTGTTCATACTGGTCAAAGGTTATAGAGAGTTGGGTCTTTCGTACTCTGTACTGTATATCTGTGATAGTGTGAAGGCCGGGAACGGTTTGTGGTTTGTCATGGTCATAATATTTATCTTCAAATGTAAAAACATTTCTAGATCAATTTTATTGGGGTAAAACTTAAAGCTGTAGTTCAACAGGTCTCCACGAGTAGCAAGTAACTTTGAATGTTGTAATAAAAAACCTCTCAACATCAGCGCGGCCCGAGCAGGTAATAGCGGTGGAGCCGGGTGGGCGGGATTTCGACAGACGATGATGAGCAAAAAAAAATTAATTATTCATTTAATTTTCGCTCGTAATCGACAGTCAAAATCACCGTCCCCCACCTGGCCCTGCCTCCCCACCACTCTTACCTGCACGGGCCGCGGCTGCTCAAGGTGACAGTGAAGTCAACTCTTTTTCCAAGAAACCTTGAAACTTTGTACCAGTTCTTTAAAATGTCTATATTAATGGTTAGGAAAGAGTTGGAAACATAGTTCATTGTTGCCCAGACTCAAGTAGGCGAGAGCCTCCCTACTACTCACTGTCAGGCTCAAAGCCAAAGCTCCAATGAAAAGTGGTTTGCCGGTCCTATTCTAAGCAGATATAGCTTTTTCTTTCCTGGGGCCATCTTCATTCTTCCTCATTAGAGGAGAAGTTCCAGCTAGTACGCAGCTCTCCTGGAGAGAGATCGGATCCCTTCTCCTTGTTGGTTATCTGTAGTATATTACTTGAAGCCTTTTATCAGGTAGATATATTTGGAAGGTTTGTAGAGGACAAAAAGCCACATAGATAGCCTCAAATCACTGAACTCACATTTGGAGAAATATATTTCAGCTCATTGGCGAAGGAAATACCAAGTACTGTGCCTGTCAAGTTATCGTGGTTCTCAGAGAGTGGTGATACTAATCCAAAAATCTGTGATATTCCACTTAGATAAAACATGGACTAGCGAGGGGGCAGAAATGTCATTGCTTTGGGGACATGGTAGGGGTAACAATACTTCTGGTAAATGTCTAAATCCCCACAGGACCCAAAAGGAGACACTACAGATGTTAGGTTTGCAGTTGACAAAACTTTAATGCAATTATGAATAATGTACTAGATACATCTTGCCTCAAATTCCAATAGCAACCAAATCCCATGACACTAAATTATATGCTCCAGGGATGTTAGGCAAAGGCAAAATGATGGGCCAAGGGGCTTCTCACATTACCTAGGCGTGCATAACTCTTATTTAAGGACTGACCATTTTTTTCATCTCACAACAATATCTTATTAGATGCTGTGGTGCAAGATTTCTAGTCAGCAGTATCTGAGACCACTTCCCCACTGAATGGTGCTGAACATCAGAATCAAGAAATGCAGGAGCAACTTGCATATAAACAAATGATGTTTTAGCAAACAGTTTACTACTGACACCAGAACATTTAAAGACAGGGACCCTTTGGGAAGCCTATGAAGCAGATATTAGTGGAAACCCCATAGTAGGAAAGCTAGGGGAAGATCAGGAAATATAATCATTTAAAGGGGAAATATAATACTATGGCTTGAAGAGACACATATGATCGTACCAGATGCAGAGCTGTCACAACAGCAACTAGCTAAGAATGGTGACCATAGGCCTGTCCTCACTGATACGCTAGTATACAAATGCATACAGCTGGGTCCAAACTGAGGTGGATTGGTGTGCAAAGTAATGATTGACTGGGATGTGGCCTGAGTAGTTACCAGTAGCTTAGATTAATACAAACATTATATCCATCACTTTTGTAGACGTTTTAGTGTCCTCACTAATACAGCACAGACAAAAGTCTGGCAGTGTGAAGCAGACAGGAAGAGTGACTGCTGCAAATTAGCGATGGTTTCTCAAAATGACTTACTAGATTGTGTATATTTTAATGTTACTATACAGAGGAAACATTTAAAAAGCATAATTGTTGCATTGTTTTTTTTTTCTTTTTGCTAACTAGGATTTGCAATTGCTTTTCCAGAAGCAACATCATGTTTCTATGATATTTACTGGAGGCAATGTTTTTTTTTTAGGCTCATAATAAAGGAGCATAAAAAGGATGATAACACTCATAATTAAAAGCAATAATTGTTAGTTCAATAGTAATATTAGGAATTGTCATGACAGTAAGATGACTTAACCATATAACAACTAGCAAGCGACCCATTTGGTTTGATGCAACATCTTTGAAATTTTTCATGTTCCTTACTGACAGTGGTCAACAAGGGTCAAACGAAGACACATTTTCTTTTAATTCTCTTATCAAACCCATCCATTTCAGAAAAAAAGGCATGCTTGAAGAAGCAAATACTTTGATCACTTGTAGTGATTCAGTCACTTTCAAGGTGTTCTATTGTAACTTTACCAGAAAGCAACACTTACTGGTCTCACATTCCATAGTCATGTGTGCTTTGAAGCCAATCAGGATTTTAAAGTGAATGGACGATAAATTAGTTGAAACAGACTCTCTTTGGAAATCACAACACTGGAATTAGCAACATCAGATACTGGTATTGCCTCAGATGTAAATCTGGAAATTCCATCACCGTAGAAGGACAATGGCTCGTACTATGTGAACCGTTCTGAAACGAGGAGGATATAGGAAATATCACGTTGTGCCTCTTTCAAGTTTTCAGAAAATGCCCCTATGAAATTCAACATATGGAACTCGTTGATTAATACTGAAATATATGCTGTTGTGAGGAGAACCATTGAGAATAATGTGGTTGTGCTTTATAGCGTTGACGACTGAAACCTCATGGCCATTAAAAATGTCCACAAGTCAGTGTAAAGCACTACATATAATTCATATAATTGATCTTGTGTGATCTATCTATCTATCTATCTATCTATCTATCTATCTATCTATCTATCTATCTATCTATCTATCTATCTATCTATCTATCTATCTATCTATCTATCTATCTATCTATCTATCTATCTATCTATCTATCTATCTATCTATCTATCTATCTATCTATCTATCTATCTATCTATTTATCTATCTGTCCATCTATACATATATATGCATGTGTGTGAGTGTGTATATATTATCTACTGGCGGTCGCCAGTAGATAGTTATAGTTAGGACCGAGTTTCCATAGGAAATCTGAAAATTCTATTTTGAATAACTTTGGCGCCGGTTGACGAATCCTCGTGAAATTTTCAAAACTAATGGGGCGCTCCGCTCAGCTCCTACCCTGAAAGTCTTGGGGTAATTCTTCAAGCGGCGGCTGAGAAAAAGGGGGGTCCCAAAACACGTTTTCCCCATGCAATTTCCCATAGGACCTTTAGTCGAAGGTACAGCCCGAACGGCTGAACAGAATTACTTGAAATTTGGCAAAGAGGTAGTCCTCAGGTCAGGGATGGGCCTTTTGCATATATGGTGTCAATCTGTTCAGTAGTTCCTGAGAAAATTGTAGTTAAAAGTACATATATATCTATATGCGTGCACCGTGCGCGCACCATGCGCGCACCCTAACGTGCGCGAGCGTAATTCTGATTGGTGGTTACATGTCAGTCAACATTCGAATCGGTCGAAATCAGGAAGTGTCGGCCGCCATTTTGTGTGTTTGGTGTGTGACAGTGAAAAAGAAAGGTGGAGAACGTGAAAAGGGGGCAGGGTACAGAGTTCCTGACCCCCTTGCCTTTGTCAGGGGGTCCCTGAAGGACCCCGAAGGGTGAAAAAAACATTTTATTTTTTTTTCAAAATATCGCGAGGTGCGCGCACGGTGGAAAAAAATCATTAAAAAAATAGAATAAACAATAAAGTGTAAGTGTTTGGATGTTAGGTGGCTATAAAAAGAGCTGTTGTGTTAATTGAGGAACAGAGGAACAAAAAAAATGAAAAAAATTATGGGGTGCCGCATGTGTGCTGCTGTATCTTGCTCTCTATTAGGGGAATGCTGGTGTCACCATAAGAGAGAAGAGCATTGCATGCATTGCACCGTATATGCACCCTCTTGAACAGAGGGTGAATATCCAGAGGAACAGAAGCAGGTGAAGCTGCCGCCGCAGATTAAGTGCTCGGCTGAGCTGCCAATGATGTGCTTGGCTGAGCTCCTGCGGATGTGCTTGGCTGAGCTGCTGGAGGGTTGTCTCTAGCAGCTCGAGCATAAGCCACAGGATGTACTTCTCTAACGTGCCTGTTCATAGTGAAGATACTACAAGAGTATTTCTTTTTAGGATCTCCTCTTGATAAGACACCACCACAAATAGTGCAGGTGACTTTCGGAGCATTCACCTTCTTCTGCCCCTCTGGAAAAGTGAAAAATTGCCATATAAAAGAGTTTTTCTGTTTCCTCTGCCTCTGTGGCACAAGGGTCTCCTGCTCACTCCCAGAAGATGACTGCTGCTCTGCCATTCTCAAGTACTGGAGTACTGGAAAAGCTGCTCAGCTCCTTCTCCCAGGAAATCAGAAGTAATAATGAGGGGAGTGGGTGTGGTGTTGGAAGTTTCTGGAACTGAAACTACTATAAACCAATGAAAAGTGTTGTTTCTTAATCACATGACCTGAAACTACTATAAACCAATGAAAAGTGTTGTTTCTTAATCACATGACTTGCTGTGCGCGCACGGTACACGCACGCATGCGCGTACGAAGCACGCGCGAATGCGCGTACGGAGCACACGCGTACGGAGCACGCATGACGTACGCATGCGCACATAGAGCATGTACGCATGCGCACACGGAGCACGTACGCATGCGCGCACCGTGCACGCACCATACGCGCAGCGTGCGCGAACGGTGCGCGCACGGTCAAAAACCCTTAAAAAAAAAAGTGTTTATAAGTTTATAGAAGATATTAACTATGCTGTTCAACTATATCCAAAATAAAAAAAAAAGAGCTGAGCCATTCCATTTTACAGGATACAGTCAAACTATAACTATATACATATAAAATTCACTTAAAAAACCATAGGTTTCACACACGTTATAGTTAGGAATTAGCATTTAAAAAACCTTTGAAATTCACTGAAAAAACCATAGGTTTCACACACGTTATAGTTAGGAATTAGCATTTAAAAAACCTTGCAAATTCACTGAAAAAATCATAGGTTTCACACACGTTATAGTTAGCTGGACATTTCACTCGTAAAAAACCATTGAAATTCCCCCGTTATAGTTAGTTCAGCTAACTATAACTTGCCCCTGCAATCCACTGCTGATGACGTCACATATTACATCACTCATGACATGGTCAGTGACATCACTCATGACATCACTGATGGCATCTCAAATGACATCACTGATGACATCATTGATGGCATCATCCTTGTGTAAGAGTGGCAGACCTCCTCTTATCCTAATATAAACTTTGATACACACATTGAAAAATACAAACTAAAGTTTTGAACACTATAGAGATACCAATACCAGTAAGAACAACCTATTCAGTAATTCCAAAATCTACATACGCATCCACTCATTCATCAACACTTCTATATAGTCACTCATACATGTACTCAGTCATCATATGTACTCATACACCTATACATCCTGTTACACACCTACACTCATACATAGAGTTACTCACACACATACTCACACATGCAAATAAACATCCATAAACATCCATTTACTTGCATGTACAGCTATACACACACCAGTACACTTACTTCTACAGAAACGTACACATACTTACTCTCTAAAACAATCACTTATAGAAACACATACTTATTTATACAGGAACTCTTCCAATCTCTCACTCTCATATATCCTCACTTTTATACATCAATACTCACATATACTAGTTCAAAACATATGGACTTACTCATAAAGACACTATTGAGACAGTCATTCAGTCTCTTACTCACCCATACACACACTCATCCACCCATACTGTCCTGCTCACATACTGTCTTCAAAATACATACAAACAGTGAGTCACTCATTCATGCGTCCATACGCTAAGTAACATCCCCCACTGAACCATACAGACACTCATACTGATACTCTAAAAACGAACTAATAACCCATATACACACTTATGTAGCTACTCACCAACCCATGCAGCCACTTATACACAAAGTGAGAGACTGATACAGATATTTAAATATTTAAACATTACTCACTAATACTTGTATTCACTAAGATACTGTTAATAAGTCAGTTATACAATTAATTTTACAAAATAAAAACATCCATTTAGACACTTATTTACCCATTTATTCTTCCATTAACCTTGAGATATACATATTTAAATTTAAATATCTTCTTTATTCGGTTTTTTTCAGATTTAAAAACCATAAAACAACATTTTAAACAGTAGAATACATATTGAAAACACATTTTAAATCAGAAAAATGGTATTTAAACCAAACAGAATATCGCATACCCTTCGACCAAGGATTCACATAATTTCATTTCGTCAACAGGGACTAAAATCAAAATCAATTTTACAAATTATTCCTATGTTTCACGATACATCTTAAAAAGTTAAGGACGTGATAACAGATCAATTCGGATTCTAACATTTGGAGACGTAACATCGCCGGACGGCATTGTCTTAGTCCCCATCGTTTTAATACAGATCGTAACCAAACCTTCCGATGTGGATGATAAAATTTACAAAACAAGATAGTATGTAAATTTGACTGCATTGATACTTCATCGCAAGGACAAGTAGTGGGAATTAGATCCCATCTATTTCTCTCAGGGAAAGATACTAGTCTATAGAAAAAAATCTAGTCTGAATCTTGTCAGTAACATTCTGTGATAGGTGCTAATCTGTAATATTAAATATGGTTGGATAGAATGAGTGGTCTGAATCAAATTGGCGTGAAGGACCGATGATTTTGTTGCCTCAGATGTCAACCTCAGGGACTCTAAATGAGTTAGAGTCAGTTTTTTCAGCTCTCTCTTCGGTAGTTCAATGATTTTTTTGGGTTCGGAATAATATTTCTCCAGGCCGAGATCCTTGAAGAAATTTCTTATATACCGAAGCCAATTTATTTTTAAAGAATGGTCGATGGTCATTGAGTCTAACAAAATTTCCTGGGATAAGGCATTATTATCAGAGGTCCAAATACGCCGCCAGAGCAATAATGGCTGAATTCTTATCAGATCCTCGAGATAGGAGATTCCAAGTTCCAGATGGAGAGCATAGACTGAGGTACTCGTTGGTACAGCTAAGAGAAATCTAAGAAAATTGTTTTCAGCGACTTGAAGAGCGCCAACATCTACAAATCCCCAAACTCCAGCTCCATAGAGGGTGATCGCCTGGCATTTGGCTATGTAGATTTTTAATAGCTCCACTGGAGGCCTTTTCCCTAATCTCTGTGAGAAACTTGTCAGGGACATTATAGCTCTTTTGAACAGATGGCATCTAGCCTCAACTGCTGGTCTCCAATTAAGTCTATCGTCAATCATTATTCCCAGGTAGCAATACTTAGTGGTCACCTCCAGTTTTTGTTCTTTGAGGTAGATGTTCTTTACTCGTTTTTTAGCTCGACCAGCTACCATGACAAATGTTTTTTTGACATTAACTTGTAGGTCCAGGCCACCCATAAACTCAACATATATATTCAGGGACTTCTGCAGTTCACATGGAGTGCGTGCCAAGATGACCGCGTCATCCGCATAGAGCAAAGCGGGTATCAAACGCCGTTTTACCCGAGGTAGGTCCAAAGCCCCCCTCAACATCTCCACCTCCAAGCCATTTGTGTACAGAGAGAAGAGGAAGGGAGCGAGGACACACCCCTGCCTAACTCCTCGCTCCATGCCGAAAGACGCGTTCAACTCCCCCTTCGTGCCAAAGCGCACCCTTGCAAAAGCCCCTGAATATAGCACTCTCATATAATCTAAAAGAGGGGGGTCCACTCCCATATATGACAACATTTTCCAAAGTTTTGTGTGTGAAACACAGTCAAAAGCGGCAGATAAATCTACGTAGGCCATGTATACCATTTCCTTTTTTGCTTGGAAATATTTTCCCATGATCAGGCTAAGATTAATGGCCTGCTCCACCGTTCCATACCCCTCCCGGAATCCAAATTGAAGATCTGAGATGATATCTCCCTCCTCAGCCCACTGCCGGAGTCGTTCAAGCACGACTCTACCAACGACCTTGCCTAGAGAGTCCAGTAGGGAGATAGGACGATAACATTTAACGTCCTGACGATCTCCTTTTTTAAAGATTGGGACCATAATTGAATTAGTCCATGATTTAATCAGACCCACCTTTGCCGCTGCGGTGCATACTCTGGTAAGGATGGGGGACCAGAGATCCAGATTGAATTTAAACAGGTCTACTGGGACCCCATCAGGGCCTGGGGCTTTCCCACTTTTACTTGCTTTCAAGGCCGCTAGGACATCGGTAATGTCAAAGTGCAGGGAAATTGGATAGTCAACTTTTGGGAGAGAGAGTTCTGATCCTGTTATTGCTGTTGCTGTGTCTTTAAAGATCTTAGAAAAGTGTGCCACCCAAGTATCTTCATCAATAGCCACTTCTATCTTGGGACTATCTAAATCTAAAAAAGATGGTGATTTAACAGTTCGCCAAAAAACCAGACTATTCTTTGAGACTGCACTAGAGTGTAAGTCATCCCATAATTTCTTTTTTAATTCATGGATTCTTTGCTTACGTGCACAAACATATTGCCGTCTCAAAAGTTGGATCTTGGCCGGAACTCTATCTGTTTTCTTCAATTCCTTCTTTAGATTAGTTAGGGCCGTGGTACAGCAATGATTGAACCACCCTTTGTTGGTTGAATGTGACCTCTTTGGAGTTGTGGTAAGAAGTACCTTGATCTTCTCTAATATTTGCACAAAATTAGTTAAAATTTCTTCATCAGATTGCGATAAATCAAGGCATTTAATTATATTTATATATGCCTCCTTTACCAGTTTTCCAGTGATTACTTCCGGATTTATCGCCCCCCATTTCAGTGTATAACCGTTTATCCTGCCTAGCTCCGGTTGTTCTGTGCAAGAGTTGTCGCTATAGCAACAGTTGCAGGTTGACACTTAGTTCGGTATAGCTCTAATCGAAGAGCAGAGTGATCACTTAAAGTGTTTAACAAAACCTCAAAAGACCTCACTCGGGGGGACAAACCTGACGAGAAGAAAATATAATCTACTGTCGTACTATAACCCCTACCCACGTAAGTTGGTTGCAAATGATTTGACCCTGGAATTGATTCATTTGCTATTTCAAGTTCCAAGTCTAGTAAAACATTGTTCATGGCGGTCCCCACTTTGCTATGGGTAAAGTGCATAATGGGAGCATGATCTTCATCCACGATCCCACATCTGTTTTTTCCAATGTGTGGGCATGGATGTAGATTCAAATCTCCACCCCATATAAGGTGGACTGGCCCTTTACCAGCCGTTGAATTATTTGTTAATTTCTCCTTAATATTTGAGAGAAGAGTCAAAAATTGATCATCCTCTAAATTGTTATAAAAGTTAAGCAAGAGGATGGACTCGGTTTTATTGAAAACAAGCTTAAATAGTTGGAAATTTGGGTCGGATGCAACTAAAGATGTTTTGAAATGATTTAGTGTATTAGCGATATAGGTGGTCAACCCCCCCTTGGGTCTGCCAATGCCACCTCCCGAAGCTGGAGTAAAGTATGTTTGGAAACCCGGGAGATGAAGCTCCGTCAAAGACCGAGGGCCCGATTCACAGAACAAACTTAAGACAAAATCCTAAACTTAGTACCATTTTGGTATTCACAGAATGCACTTACTACTTCTGGTATTCACAGAATGAACTTACTACTTTTTCGATTCACAGAATAAACTTACTACTTTTGCTATTCACAGAATGGATTTACGACTACTAAACTTACGTCCGCACTCGGGCCGGAAATTCCGGCCCGTAGGCGGAGCTTCCGGCCCAGAGGCGGGGCTTCCGGGCCGGAGGCGGGGCTTCCGGGCCGGAGGCGGAGCTTCCGGGCCGAAGGTGGGGATTCCGGCCAGTGGCGGAGATTTAGCCATGGCCAAAATCTCCGCCTCCGGGCCAGAAGCTCCGCCTCCGGCCTGGAAACCCCACCTCCGGGCTGGAAGCTCCGCCTCCGGGCCGGAAGCTCCGCCTCCAGGCCGGAATTTCCGGCCCGAGTGCGGACGTAAGTTTAGTAGTCGTAAATCCATTCTTTGAATAGCAAAAGTAGTAAGTTTATTCTGTGAATCGCAAAAGTAGTAAGTTCATTCTGTGAATACCAGAAGTAGTAAGTGCATTCTGTGAATACCAAAATGGTACTAAGTTTAGGATTTTGTCTTAAGTTTGTTCTGTGAATCGGCCCCCAAGTCTCCTGTAGACATATAATTTTACCCTGCTCTAAGAAATTTGCAGCCGAGCCATCTTCAATTTTGGAGCGAAGACCCGCTATGTTCCAAAAGAGAATAGATAACGGCTGCGGTTCTGCATTTGTCACAACTTCATGTATTGGGCAAATCGTTATAGAATTAGGCATTGGATGCGATATGCTGTAGTTGGTAACTTTAGATGGAGTTAGTGGTCAGTCAACCATTTCAAGGACACTGAATCTATTGTCTGTTGGAATACTGGACCAGGCTTCCCCTTGGGGTGGCTCTCTGTTTGCCGGCCGCTGTGAGTGGGCACCCCACTCATCTCGTCCTCCGCCCCAATATCGTGGTCCCGGTATGTACCGAGGACCACCATGCTCGCGGAAACGGGGGCCCACTGCTTGCCGTTGGTTGGAATATTTACCGTAAGCTGGAGCTACTGTTTCCCAAGGAGGAGCATAGTTGTTGGGAAACTCCCTAAGACACCTAGAGGGATAAAAAAAGGAGAGTCGCCTGGTTCCTATTTCACCGTATACGTTCGGAAACTCCCATGAGCAAATGTAATCCGCCACCCAAGGATGTTCAAATGAAATCAAGATACAGTCTCCCGGTATCGTTTTCCTACTATTTCCCACCCAAGGGGTTCTGCGAACCATCAGAATCCTGGATGACCCAGGTTCTGAGATGGGGCGATTGTTGTTTAGCCAGAATTGAACCTTATTTTTCAGCGACCATGTGGGTTCCGCGACATGGTCTTCTAGCTCAGGCACTCCTGTCATAACTACAACAAATGTACTTGCTTCCGGTGGCAAGTCGACCGCCAGTCTACTTTTAGGAAATCCCCCGTATCGGCTCTGTTGGTTCCAGTTGTTGCTATTTTAGGAGCCAGTTTATTTAAGGACAGAGTATTAGTTTTAGACAGCGATTTTTTGGGGGGAGAAGTTTTAGGACCTGAGGTTTTTACTATCGGGACATTACCCTGGAGAGAGTTTATAGTAATGTTAACGGAAGGTTCTTCTGCTCTGTCTATGTTTCGTGCTTCGGAAGGTAGTAATTTAGATGGAATTTCTAAGGGTGCAGTTTTGTGTTTTTTGTTTTGCATGTGTGGCGTCTTTTGAGGAGGTGGCTTAGTTCCCCTCTTTTTTTTATCCCCCTGTACTTGCTTAGGTTTCATGATATTAACAAGGTGCAGTAACTGGTGCTCCTCTGGGACAATCTTACTTCAAGTGGAGTGATGAAGGTTTTTAGACGCTCTGCGATGTTATTTATCAGTTGTGAATTTTCATTGTCCCTTTGCGTGTTACTAGATGGAGAATGGGTGGAGTTTTCCACACTGATAGGATCTAAATTCTCATGTATGGACTGGTTAATGGCCGAGGAGTCAGGAAAGTAATCAACATGTGGAGGTGCTGTAACTTTTCCTTCATGTTGGATGCTAATGTCATGGTGGATAGGATTTTTTAAATTTTTCTTTCGTTTCCTTATCGCACCCTCCCTCCTTCCTCTAGTATGCCTTATTTCATCTGGTGTTAGTTCGGGAATCAATTCTGGTGTCCTTTCTAGATCTAGGCTTAGTTGAAAATCGGAAAGTTGGGAGGCCGACAGGTCTACATTGTTTGGAAGGCTACTCCCGCCCTTACAAATCGGCCCAAGCCCACTATTATCCGGCATATCCGGGGTTATTGCGTCCCTTAAATTTCCTATAGATGACCATTTTGCCAACGCAAGATCCAAAGACACCCTGCCTTCAATTAGACTAATGCTTTGGTCTATGAAAGTATTTGCCTTAATGATAAAATCGTCCATAGGGCCTAGAGACTTTCCCCCACCCCCCTTTACTTTAATTTTGTTTCCTCTCGTTACAACCATAGTTACTAAAACCCAATACAATTACTTGACAGCTTATGTGAATGGAATCAAACAAATGCAGTCAGTTAGGGGGCGTTCACACACAAGGATGGTAGCCTGGCGAAGTCGCTAATTGTCAAAACGCAGACCACTACGTATAGCAAGTTCGTCTTAGGGACGGGGCCCAGTCCGGTCTCTTCCATTCTCTGACGGCCTCAGACGGCCCGCCCTTTGCCCGGGCTTAGCTCCGGGCGCTCCCGCGCTCTCCCGCGCTGCGGAAGGGTGGGTCCTTATATTTGGGAAGTACGTAGGCATGGGTGCGAGTCGTCCAGGGAGAGCAGCCCAGATGTAGGCAATTGGGCACGCAGGGACTCCTGGACAATGGAGTCCCCTGCAGCTCGTAGCCCTGTCCAATAACGCTCACCCTGATTGAGGCAACCCCATTCCAAACCGCCCTTACGGTGTTCGGTGGACGCTGCGGGACCCGCGCAGCGGGTCCGGCGAGATGCTGGAGCAGGAAGGGCAGAAAGAGTCACGCTGTAGTCCCATGTCGATCACAAGGCAAAGGTAAATCCCAAGGATAGAGGCTTAGCACTCCGCTTTTACTGACAGCTGTGCAGGGGGGCGTGTCATCCAGGGAGAGCAGCCCAGGTGTAGGCAATTGGGCACGCAGGGACTCCTGGACAATGGAGTCCCATGCAGCTCGCAGCCCTGTCCAATAACGCTCACCCCGATTGAGGCAACCCCGTTCCAAACCACCCTTACGGTGTTCGGTGGACGCTGCGGGACCCGCGCAGCGGGTCCGGAGAGATGCTGGATCAGGAAGGGCAGAAAGAGTCACGCTGTAGTCCCACGTCGATCACAAGGCAAAGGTAAATCCCAAGGATAGAGGCTTAGCACTCCGCTTTTACTGACAGCTGTGCAGGGGGGCGTGTCGTCCAGGGAGAGCAGCCCAGGTGTAGGCAATTGGGCACGCAGGGACTCCTGGACAATGGAGTCCCCTGCAGCTCGCAGCCCTGTCCAATAACGCTCACCCCGATTGAGTCAACCCCGTTCCAAACCGCCCTTACGGTGTTCGGTGGACGCTGCGGGACCCGCGCAGCGGGTCCGGCGAGATGCTGGAGCAGGAAGGGCAGAAAGAGTCACGCTGTAGTCCCACGTCGATCACAAGGCAAGAGTAAATCCCAAGGATAGAGGCTTAGCACTCCGCTTTTACTGACAGCTGTGCAGGGGGGCGTGTCGTCCAGAGAGAGCAGCCCAGGTGTAGGCAATTGGGCACGCAGGGACTCCTGGACAATGGAGTCCCCTGCAGCTCGCAGCCCTGTCCAATAACGCTCACCCCGATTGAGGCAACCCCGTTCCAAACCGCCCTTACGGTGTTCGGTGGACGCTGCGGGACCCGCGCAGCGGGTCCGGCGAGATACTGGAGCAGGAAGGGCAGAAAGAATCACGCTGTAGTCCCACGTCGATCACAAGGCAAAGGTAAATCCCAAGGATAGAGGCTTAGCACTCCGCTTTTACTGACAGCTGTGCAGGGGGGCGTGTCGTCCAGGGAGAGCAGCCCAGGTGTAGGCAATTGGGCACGCAGGGACTCCTGGACAATGGAGTCCCCTGCAGCTCGCAGCCCTGTCCAATAATGCTCACCCCGATTGAGGCAACCCCGTTCCAAACCGCCTTTACGGTGTTCGGTGGACGCTGCGGGACCCGCGCAGCGGGTCCGGCGAGATGCTGGAGCAGGAAGGGCAGAAAGAGTCACGCTGTAGTCCCACGTCGATCGCAAGGCAAAGGTAAATCCCAAGGATAGAGGCTTAGCACTCCGCTTTTACTGACAGCTGTGCAGGGGGGCGTGTCGTCCAGGGAGAGCAGCCCAGGTGTAGGCAATTGGGCACGCAGGGACTCCTGGACAATGGAGTCCCCTGCAGCTCGCAACCCTGTCCAATAACGCTCACCCCGATTGAGGCAACCCCGTTCCAAACCGCCCTTACGGTGTTCGGTGGACGCTGCGGGACCCGCGCAGCCGGTCCGGCAAGATGCTGGAGCAGGAAGGGCAGAAAGAGTCACGCTGTAGTCCCACGTCGATCACAAGGCAAAGGTAAATATATAAAACATATGTAATTTTCAGAAAAACACACATTCACTGCATGATGTCATCAATGATGTCATCAGTGATGTCATTTGAGATGTCATCAGTGATGTCATGAGTGATGTCACTGACCATGTCATGAGGGATGTAATATGTGACGTCATCAGCAGTGGATTGCGGGCGCGCAAGTTATAGTTAGCTGAACTAACTATAACAGGGGAATTTCAATGGTTTTTTACGAGTGAAATGTCCAGCTAACTATAACGTGTGTGAAACCTATGGTTTTTTCAGTGAATTTGCAAGGTTTTTTAAATGCTAATTCCTAACTATAACGTGTGTGAAACCTATGGTTTTTTCAGTGAATTTCAAAGGTTTTTTAAATGCTAATTCCTAACTATAACATGTGTGAAACCTATGGTTTTTTAAGTGAATATTATACATATATATATATATATATATATATATATATATATATATATATATATATATATATATATATATATATATATTCTGTGACGTATGATCAGGTGATCAAGGCCGCTTGGACGGCCGAAACGCGTCCTGACACAGAGGAAATAAAATAATAATGCTGCAAAAGTTGGTCTACGCTGGTGATTTCCGCGCGCAAGCGGGTGAATATCGCGAGTTGCTGATAAATATATATATATAGAGATAGATAGCTAGATCGGTAGATAGATAGATAGATAGATAGATAGATAGATAGATAGATAGATAGATAGATAGATAGATAGATAGATAGATAGATAGATAGATAGATAGATAGATAGATTTACTTACAAACCAAAAGTTACAGGGAAGTTGTGCCTGAGCTCAGATTTTACACGCACAAAATCATAGTAATTCAACAGTTATAGATGAAGAGTAGGTTTCTTTTAGCTGCTGTATCCATCGACTACAAAACGATCTTCGTCTTCCTCTCAGATAGTCAATATGAACAAGTTGCCCTGCTCTTGTTCGCTGTTCAGTGGTGAGGTGGGGCAGGGTCGACCCTGATGTCGCTGCAATGTATTCTCTTCTTTCTGCAATGCAGAGAGCTGCTGTGGAGGAGTCTGTGACTTTAACAGGTTAATTGAAATTTGGATCCTTCCACCGACGGACGGCCTTCCAGACCAAGATCTGTGTTCCGGGAGGGATGAGTGGGAGCTCAGGATCGATGGGGCCCTTCTCCGTCTGCTTGGATATCTGAGTAGAAAGGAACTGCCAGCTCGCGTTAAATCACACAGATACGCATACATTTCAGCTTTCACAAATTCAGAAGAACTTTCAGTATCAGTTTTAGGTCTAGTCGCTTGGACTGCTACATTTATTGTCAGATGACAAGCTGATGGGGCATTAGGTGGTGGTCAGAACTTGGAGTTTTTCAAAGTGTAAACAGGGTAATCGGTAGACAATAAAAAAAGGTTTTGCCAATTGTGACACTTATCTTGCATATTTTATTTTTGAGCAGATTGTTCAGGTGTTCACAGACGCCATTGCTTTGTGGGTGGTACGCTGATGTTAATTTATGTTTAATCCCTAACTTGGTGGTTAGAAAGGAAAAAATTGTACTAGAAAAATGGCTGACTGTTTGGAACCAAAAAGTTGGATTAAGACATGGGCATTTGGGACAAACCAGTCTATTTGTATGGTGGTAGACATTTTATCTTGTGAAACCTATATGGGGAAGGTGTGACTGGTCTAATGCCACTTGCCGTAGGGTCTATGTCATGACAGGTTTTAGTTTGTCTATAGATAAAATCTGAGGGATCTAGTTGTACTCCCCTCTTCTTCCATAATGCTTTCTCTTGATCTGGTGCACTTTCCTGTATTTCTCTAAGGTGTGTGCGTCCAGTGTGATCATATGGCTCTGTGTGATCAATGGTATGTGGAAGTGAACAATCTGGCATGTCTTTTTCTTTACATTCTTACTCTGTTGTTCTGTCTGTTTAAATTTTGGGCAAGTAGGATGTGGGCAAGCAGACATTCTATTGACACTGCAGGCATTGGGCCCCTGGCAGCGGCTTTCGCTGCCCAGTCTACCAGAGCATCACCTCTGAAAACAAAGTCTTGGCCATTCGTATGGACTGAACATTTTACTACGGCTACCTCAGCTGGTAGGGCCAGTGCCTTTATTAGTTCCTCAAGTAAGTGTCTATGCATTACAGGCATGCCATCTGATTTGAGGAAACCTCACCTTTCAAGTGCAGGATGCTGGAATGCATTGTTGTTGTGACATATGAAGAGCCCAAGTAAACAGTGGTGCATATACCTGTACCGCTTTTCAACAAAGCAATCAATGCCACTAATTCTGCTGCTTGCGCTGAGCAGTGCGAAGGAAATGTAATCTGCTGTACAATGTCTAGGGAGTCAGAGTAATCATTTTGTCGTGCTCTAACTACTGCAGCTCCCCTGTTCCTGAGCCCTGTTTCTTGATCAATTGTAGAAGACCTGTCAGCAAAGTATATTGTAATGCCTGGCAATGGGTCCTCTTTTGCTGTTCCTGACTCATCTGGTGAATATGTGGCACAATTATGGGAATCATGATCTGTGGTGGCAGTGGGGTGAGCAAAGAATGTTGCTTGGTTTACTGTGTGGCACTTAACAACCTTCAGTGATGGCAATGAGTGGAATACTTTGTTGCCTGATACTCTATGTGTGGTAAGAGTGGTCTTAGCCTTTTTATTATTTCAAACACAGCCTGTTCAATGTATAGTGTCAAAGGGGCACCCATGAATATATCAGTGCTTTTCTTCACAGCGAATGCTGCAGTGGCCAGTGCTTGTTCTCAAAGGTATTGACCATTCATTACAGAATCCAGCATGCCACTGAAGTAGGCAATGAGCTTGTGGCCCATGGGGTATTTAGGGTTAGGACAGCTGTCATGACTTTGCTGTCGCAGTGAGTAAACAGGTAAAATTCGTTAGTGCAGTCAGGGGACCCTAATTCTGGTGCATTTGCAATTTCATCTTTTTTTAGGTCTACAAAAGCTGCCCTCCTTTCAGGTGCCCAATCTAGCTTATCATGTGTCCCCTTGGCCATTTTCACAGTGTAGTGTAGTTCCCATATCCCTGATAGGCTCTGCGCATTGGAATAATAAACACTATAGTTTTGACATAGGACTGAGGTCAGTATGTCTCAATCGAGTACATTAAACTTAATTACTTGTGTGTGCCATCTAACTCAGAGGTCACTAGAAACTTCTCAAATGAACAAGAAGGGATTAGTTTCTGACAACCGCATAAACATGACAACTTTGTTTCCCTTAGAATCGGAACAATCTCAGAATCGTGGAAACAATGGATAGCAGTTTCACTCAGTCAATCGTGCATGCATCGTTTCTACAGAGTAACACAGAAATAGATAGACGGGCGTTTTAATAAAAAGGGTTTATTGATTAGTCTTATGAACTGCTAGAATCGTAGGACAGAATGCGAAGTATAATATGTACAGCGTTAGCAGTAAGATAAAATAATACTGTAATAGCATGGTTTGTAGCTATGACAGATATTCATAAAAATACATACATAAATAACACAGGCTAAAATGTTAATACTCATCTGATGCTTCCAGCTAGTTCTACCCCAGTGTACCTAACCTAAGTGTAGTACGAGGTAAGAAGTAGGTGCTGTTTGTCTATAGTCTAGTTTAGCTATAGTTGCTAAGATTTGCCAAAAGTCCCTCTAGGTTCTAGTCCACTCCATACCTTAGAATGAGTGAGGTTGGAATCTCTTTCCGAGTCTCGATCTCTAACACCCCGCAAGGGGAGTCAGAAACAATGGAACTGGATTCTCTGCGAGGAGGATGACAGCGTCTGGTCAGAGCGTCAGGCGGGGACTTGACTTCCTTCAGAACTTGCCATGGTGAGCTGCGTAGTGCAAGTAGGCAACCGAACCGTGGTTTGCCATGGTAAGTGAAGGTATATTTATAACTTGAAGGTGTTTAGGAATGCCAGTATTGAGGTAAAAGTAGGGAAGAAGAACGTCATGAATGAACCCCTACGGAATAGATGTTCATGCATAATAAATGAATTCTTGGAGAAATCAATATCCAAGCAAGGGGAAGTCCTAAAAGCTTAAGAGTCTGGTTTTCCAAGAACTCGTGACGTAGATGAACAAATGTAGGTGGCCATGCCTGTATTTGGTTAGCATGGATAATGCCTAAATAAGCACCCGCGCCTAGCCTTCCCTCTGCCTAGTCCGCAGCGCTGAGACACCTAAAGGTATTTGCGCGCTTTATACGTTTCTGAAATAAATAAATAAATACATTTCTATGCCTAAATATGGGCAATGCGAATTGTGCCTATATAAGGACATAAATCGGGAAACCTATATACGGTATCTAAATCGACACACAACACCCACTCCACTTTCGTATGAACAACATTACTAAATTCTAAACATGCTAAACATATCTAAAATATAGGTACATATGGAAGGCTAAGAACATGTCTAAAAATACATTGTAAAATGCATTAAAAAAACTGTCTCCATGCATAAGAATGCATTGGTGCTGTACATATTAAAGCAATGTTTCATTCTAAGAATATATTTACAGCGAATGTTAAATGAATGAACATACATATATATACATATTATGATGGTTCGTAAATACAGAAGAAAAAGAACCGAAACCATTTCATGTCAAGGTACATAAATCAATTGGTATCGACCAGGTGAGATATTGTCTCTGAAAGCGTATTAAAGAATTCTGTTCTCTTTGAATAGTTCTAGTATAAGCAGATTACTTGTGCCATAAAAAGAAAAATTCAAATTTGGAAAAAAAAAATAATCATAGGAAAAAGTTCCAAGTTTAGTCTTTGTTTTGAAAAATGAAGGCCAAATCCAGAGTCTTCCCGGTACACTGTGTGCTGAATCAAAAGGCAGTGATGGGGATGGAGAAAACATAAAATCTTCTAGCCCTGTAGACAAAAAGTCATCTACAGTTGTAGGCGAAAGTTGGATTACCTCGTTTAGAAGACTAACTGCACATAGATGAGAAGCATCGCAGTCAGCATTGGTCGCATCAGCAATGTTCGTATCAGATGTTACCTGCATGCCTGTTTTATCCTCTCGTACCTCAGCAGTAGCAATTTACGTCTGTGAGATCTCAATGAATGCCGTCATCAGGATTGGTAGCCGCTGGGGACAACGCACAGCATGGGCTGTTACCGGGTCCAGCAGAGTACTGATATCCGTAGGCACGACTGATGGGAGTGTTAGACAGATGTCTAGCATGCATTCTTCACCGCAAACCAGACTGCGTAGAACAGGTAAGATGTAATCTTGCCAGAGTCGTCTGAATGACATAAACCATGTGGTATTTAATTCTCGTAGATGAGATAAACCCAAAATTTGGATGATGCGCTCACAACACTTTATTTCCAATAGAGCTCTCTCTATGGTGCTTGGAGTGACGCTGGTGATTTGGCTTGCCATATCGGAGCAGTAGTAGCAAAAATAGGATCCCTGCAACGAGTCCAAAAAGTCCACCAAACACAGAGTGCACGAAATTGGGAATTATTCCGAGGACTGTTTGAAAAGGTGCTAACAGTCCTGAACACACGGTCTTAAATACATGTACAATACCGCTCGTATCAGACATGTTTAAGATATGTTCCAACATTTCTGAGAAATGTATAGTGCAGTTTGTATTCAAAAGGGCATGTATCTCGGCAGAAGTCCTTGCGACTTGTAGATCATAGGTTTCTTTGGCCGAGGTCAGTGGCACAGGTTGTTGTAAAATAATGGCTTTCATTCTGCTTAGAGTATCAATTCGTATTGAAGAGATGTTCAGTGAAGCCCATAGAGGTGACTCCCTGACGGTCTGTATTTGTGGAAAAAGACTTGCATACAGCAAGTGACCCTGGATGTAACCGTTACTAGATATGGGATACCTGGCAACATGCCACAACAGCTGTGATCATTCAACATGAGGCAACTTCCATTTGAAGGTAGTCCAAAAATGGGATTAATCACCGCAGCTGGTGAGCCTTGCAGGTGACAGGATAAAATTGTAGTGGAACCATCGCAGGCCCCGTGTAAATTAATACCCTGACAAAGGAGAGAACCGCTTAGTACGTTTTCATAGTGTGTACCGCTAAGAAACACTTCACGCCCCCCACTCCAACATCTATGTGTGTAAGGTAAATCCCAAGATGTCTTGATGTATTCTTTACCCAACCTTTCATATTTGCCTGCTGGTATATGTTTTAGGCAATATTGAAAATGGAAAGTTGTAACAGGCAGCCTTAACTCTACCATGTATGATCCACTCAGTAGCTGGTTTTTCTGCCACCGTGAATGGTAATTTTTCCAGTTTTTCAATGCTCAGCAGCGTATAGTCTGCCCCCCTTTGTGCCAGTTTGATCTGTTTATCAGTGAGATTGAATTCTGAAAACAGTGACGTAGAGTTGATTAAATGCCATGGGAACATAGCCTGCCCACAAGTTTTGTTACATCCAGCCCAATAGCATGATAGAACGTAGTTGAGACTGACCATGTTGCAGCATGACCAAGTCTTGTTCCATGATGTCTATGGCAGCAGACACAATGCTGTCCAATGAATATAGTCTGGACGACAGAGTCGTTAACCCATTGTCTACTACAGAGAGAGATTTCTCTAAATTAATATGATCAATTTCTCGTATTCGTTCTGCAGACTCTGCTTGGGTAATCTTTATATTTCATTATAAGCAGCGTAGATACCGGCATATATGAAATGTTTTTGACGCAGTTTTGTTGGTCCTAGCAAGAATTCCCTAAGGTCTGCGTCTTCTTTAAGTAAAGATAAGTGTTGCTTTACATCCTGCAGTGTAGCTTTCTGTAGCCAATCAAGGCAGAGTTTCCCTACACTGTATGTTGTTACTACCTCTAGATGCTGTCTTTGAACATAGCGTGGGTCTGGCCTATTGATAGTGAAACACTGTGTTTTGTTCAGGAATCGATCTTGACAGTTGTTTGTGTCTGTGGGCCAGAGCAATCATTTTTTCCATTCTGGATCCGATCTGTTGTGATGCAAAATATTATGTACGTCGACCTTCCCCCGTGTATTGCTATTACTTGCAGGTATAGGTATGTCCGGTGTGTTCATGTCTTTGATCTTAGGTAACCCAAGGCAAGACGTTTGTTGGACAGTGTCATTCAAAAACATAATTTGCCCAGGGATGATACAGGTTCTAAACAAAGCTTCTACCCCCTGCACTTGAAAATCTTTTGTAACCCAGACAGATTTTATCTCAATGTTGTCTTTCCAAGAGTCGAAACCCTGTCTAGACAGTTGGGCAATAAAGGCTGCAGAATAAATCTGTTTCGTATTGGTTAACATATTTTTCGTTCCTGTCTTGTTCATATTCTTAAAATAAAATGATTCTGGATTTGATAGGTTGAACCCTGAAAAATATGGAAATTTCATTGCAAAAGTTTTTGAGCTACCCTTTGGAGGAGTAGGACAAATGTTCCCATTGGTTATACATAAATACATTTCTAGCAAGAAATGATTACCATAGTGGTTATAACAATACATTTGTTCATAGTCTGACAAACCCTCTAAATATTCATGGTTTGTGAATACTGCAGACATTTCTAGATCAGACATCATGTTATTAACAGTCTCGAAGTCCCAATCATCAGAAAAGGTACTAAAGGTAATAAAGTTACTTAATGAAATTTTAAATAAGTGTGGGATCTTCAAATGCTCCGACGGGCCAAAAATGTCATATTCAGTTCTGTCCCAAACTATACCATCTGGTATAAGAACGGCTGTGATGTTCACTGCTGACAAGTCTCTTGCTTCACGATGGGATGATTTGTGTGGCTGGAGAAGTAAGTTCACTCTTTTACTTGCTGTGTCTATTTGAATATATCTTCCATTTATCAGCATACCCAGAGTTATTACCAGAGCTAACCAAAGTAGAAAGAAGAATATTCCCAAAACAATCCATAGTTCAATCCATGGTGAAACCAAATAAGTCTTTTTCAGTAGATAAAAAAGTCTGTTGCTTGTTCTTTGAAAGTTCTTTGCGCTGGCGTCGTTTCAGGTTCGCTGGGATCCTCAGAAAACGTATCAAAGTTAATGAAATAGCCAGAGGCAGTTCTGTTAATGGTTGGAATTGCATCAGGATTCGTTGAATTCGCTGGAACCAGCTGATCACTTGTTACTTCGTTGTAGACAGGTGTATCAGGACGAACTGTTATTTGGGTCTCAAGAGGGACGAGTTCCATAGCTTTGTTGCTTAGTCCTTCATTTCTCACTGTAGAATCTTCTAAGGTGATGAGTCTCTCAGTTTGAACCTCTTGGTTTGTAGCTAGCGGAGTGCGCCTGCTACATTGTCGGAGTCCACTTGGCCTACTTCTTAGTATCAGTCACATAGTGTGGTTTGATCAGGTCGATGGACACAAATATTTTCTCCTTTTTACCAGCAAGGGCCGGCAGTAGTACTGTTCTTGATCCGTGGATTGCTAGGACAGGTACTGGTTGTCTGTAAGAAGGCTCAAATTCCTTCTTGTCCACGATCTTTTCTCTGACTAGATCACCAATCTTTGGGATACAGACAGTCCTTGCTGGGACGGTTGGTTGTTCCCCAGTGGTGGTTGGCTTCAGGAACACGTTGCTTTGTTTCAATCTTAGTTCATTTAAGTCCTGTAAAACAGCCAAACGAACTTTGATATCAAACTTTTTAATTTCCACCACTGTGCCTTTCATGTCAAGGTCCGGAATCAACATTCTAGTTCCAAATAGGACTTCATATGGAGTGACACCCCCTAGAGAACTTCTTGGCAAATTGTTTAATGAGCGTTGGACCCCATAAAGATGTTTGATTCACCCATCACCGAACCTAATACCCTAGCTGTTATAGACTGATTTATGTCCCAGTTTTTTCTTTCCACAACAGAATTTCCCTCAGGATGGAATGGAGAAGAATACCGCAATGCTATGCCCAAACTAGCCATGGCTTCTTTGTAAGTTCGAGAGCTAAACGCAGGACCCTGGTAAGAATGTAGTGTGCCAATTGCGTATGTGCCGATAAAAACTCACAAATCTTTTATAACAGTACGAGCGTCAGCCAAGCGCTGAGGCCACATCCAAAGGATCCTTGAACACGAATCCACTGTGACCATGATATATTTATAGTTACCATCCCTTTGTAAGGGACCGCAGTGGTCCAGGTAAACACATGCTAATGGTTTATCTGAAATTAACATGTGCGTCTGCACAGGACGTTTCACAGTAGAGACTTTCATCTTCTGGCATATTTCGCAGTCCAAACATAATTCCTGGTCTGTTTCCGAATGCCTGGCCACCAGTATCTCTGTTTTAATAACGATATTGTGGCGGAAACACCTGCATGGGCAGAGTCGATCCCTTCATGTGCTGCTAGGATTAGTCCTAATCTATGTTCCATGTTTGGTATAACCCTATCCCCCACTCCAGGGATTCGAGCAAACGGAACATTGTTCGCATCAATTATATATGAGTATTTGAATGGAAACCTTTTAGGTAATGCTGCACTGCTGCGTTTGCTTGAAGCATTGACAACCAGTATTATTTCACTGTCTATTTTTGTTTTTGAATGAGTGATTGCAGCTTTCGGGGCTTCATCAGCCAATGAATTCCCTTCAAAGTGAACGCCATCATGTTGATGACTCAGCGTGTGTGTCACGTGAGTGTTTTGTAGTCCGTTTCGCAACTGAACTACTTGTTCCCAAAGCGTTTTATGATTGATTGTGCCACCTTTTGCATCTTTGAAACCATTTTGAAGCCAACTCTGTAAATATTCATTATATGATTGAACACAATAAAAAGAATCGCACACTATGAGTGAGGGGAATTTGCGATCCGTATTCTCAAGTGCCATTTTAAATGCTTGTAGTTCAGCTCACTGAGCTGTACAATCTCCTAGAGGTTGAGTTTTTGTGAACATTGGTCTAAATTTGCCATCGAGCATACAACCTTTGAGGATCGCGCATTCTGCACTATAAGCTTGCTTACGTAGCGGGTTGTGCAGATCCGTCAGTGTAAATTATAAATTCGTACTGGTCAAGAGGGAGAATTTCAGTAGGCAGAGAAAATTAATGTTCGTATTGCGGGAATGCTTGTGTTTTTAAATAAGGATCAATAAGATATTCAACATCAGTTGCAGCAAGAGAATTAACCCACTGTATCCATCTTGGATGTAAAGCTTTGCATTCGGAATACTCGCTTTTGTAACTGCCTCTAAGGCTGGTACAGGGGTTACGACCATAATGTTTTTCCTTTGTGCTAGGGCTCTTTTAATTTTACTACAGCGGTTTGAACTGCTGTCAGAATTTTTTCTGTTGACGTAAATTTCATTTCTGCTTGCGTATACAAATGTGATTTGTATGCAATTGGTACTTTTTCACCTTCGTTGTAAGTTAAGTAGGTGAATCCACATTGACCCAGAATGATTTGGATCACTAAGTTGCGTATGTTTACGCGTGTTTGTAAGTGTTTCGTTGATAACTTGTCAGCTTGACGTGAACGCAGGATATCTGTGTGTTCCTGTATCCAATGTGTGACTTTAAAATCAGGTTTGACTAATTCGTAGAGAGGTGTAACCCTTTCTGCGTAGTTTAGAATGTATGTTCTTGCAAAATTTAGGAAACCTAGAATCGACTGTAAGTTTTTCATTGTTTTTGGACGTTGGAGCAGTGCACACTTTTCTAAAAAGTTGGCTACTAGGCTTTTGCCTTCACTTGACAGTTCATATCCTAGGAAAAGGATGTTTAGATGGGCATTCTTGATTTTTTAAAATTGAATTTATAACCTTCAGAGGTAAAGCCCAGTATAATGGTATTTACCCTGTTCAAGTGCTTGTTCAGGTCATCGTCTGTCAGATAGATATCATCGACATATGACAATGCCTTGTCATCATAAATTTGTAGTAACTCTGTTACCCTTGCTGAGAATTACCCTGGATTATTCTTGAATCCCTGAGAGAGATGACAGAATTTACGCTGGGTCCCCATTATTGAGAAAGCTGTCAAATACCTACTTTCAGGTGCTATGTTTTGCTAAAAGAAACTGTTAGAAATATCTAATGTGGTTTTATATTTTTTACTCACAATGTTATTCATTAATGCTGTACTATGTGCATTTTGTACTGCAAATGTTTTACAACAAGAGTTTAGGTGTCTGTAATCCAAAACTAGACAATATGTATCATCTGGTTTGGAAACAGGAAACAAAGGATTGTTCATTGATGAGGTGCATGTTTCTATCACCCCTTGATATTCCAGTTGATCTAAGATCTCCCTGACTTGTTGTTTAGCTTCTTGCTTAATTGGATACTGCCTTTGTGCAGTTGGTTGATTTTTCTAACTAAATCTTATGGTGAGGTGAGTCCTCATCCCATTCTACATGATTTTTGTATAATGCTGGGGCTTGGGCCACATGCCCATTTCCTGGCATAAGTATATTTTAAATGTACTGGAACATGGTTAGAGAAGGCTGGCATAATGATGTCTTCGCCATGTGGGCACTCTCTGACAAATTCTGGTGGCCAGTCTCGTTCTGGTAGAAGTATATCATAACCCTTTGAAAGTCGCTCCCAAAAGAGTGCTTTCACTTTTCTTGGTATGTCTCCCTCCATCCAGAGTGTTATTTCATATAACCTTTGTGGAGAACTAACCCTGGTGTCTGCAGTTTCAACTCGAATGTCTTCATTCAGGTCCACTGTCTCCAGAAGTCCCTTCAGGTTCTGGTGAGCTATTGATACTTCTGCTGCACTGTCCAACATTGTCTGAGCCCATTCTCCTTCTTGAGTTCTGTTCTCAGAATCCTCAGCATGTCTGATCTTCAGACCTGCTACCTTCTTCTTGGAGAATTGAGGTTTTGGTTTGTTTTTCTGAACGTGTTGATCGTCTTTGGACTTCACGCGTTCTTCTTTTTGATCTGACCGTCCTCTTCTTTCGGATGTCTGTGACGATATCTGAAAGCTACGAGAGGAACGTGTATCAATATCTTGATACCTGTCAGGTTTTCTCAAATTATCCCTATCCTGAGGTTATACCTCCTTTTAGAGGGCTCCTTTTCAGGAGACCTACCTCTGGATTGAGAATCTTTCTCTTTTGAATGTTGTTTGTTATTTTCCCACTTCTTTTTAGAAGAGGTAGGATTGTTTTTAGTAAAGGCCTTTTCAGGACTTTCAGACAGTTGTGGTTTAACTGTGTAATTCTATTGCATTTTGTATCTGATTAAGTAATTCTACGTCTGACATTGCTTCAATGTCAAGATGAGGTGTATAGCCGGCTAAAATCGGCCATGTTGCTCCTGGTTTACCTAGTGGGCCGAGCCTGGTAATGTGATTGTAATGTTTTAGGGTGCCTTTAAACTAACCCTGGGCCTGGAGCGAAGTAGCACTACGCGAAGCTACGCAAAGTGCACTTCGCACTACGCGAGCTACGCGTAGCACTTCGCGAACTGCGTAGTACCCTGTTCGCACTGTGCAAGATGTCGTTTTCAATGATTGCACAGTGCAGACAAGCAACCGGCACTGTGCCATCATTGAAAACGGCATCTTGCACAGTGCGAGCTGTAGTTTTCTGCTGCTCGAGTAGATTTTTACTCGAGCAGCAGCTTTCTCAACGAGGACTGGTAGTTTCTCATCGCGAGCGGTCGCGAGCATACGCGACCACTCGCAATGAGAAACATGACCTCCTCGCGTTGAGAATCTCTCCGGGAGGTTTATTTTCCACGCTCGCGATCGCCAACTTGATGTTGCTGATCGCGAACGAGGAAAAAGTCTCGCCGGGATGTCATTTTGCTTGCTCGCGGTCGCCAACTTGACGTTGAGGACCGCGAGCAAGCAAAAAATGACCGCTGCACTACGCGACACTATGCTATGCGTGTTTGCACTGTGCTACGTGCAATTCGCGTAGTGCAAAGTAGCGCAAACTTCACAAACTACGCAAGCGTAGCGTAGTGCTTTGCCCAGGCTTACTTTAAACCAGAGATCATGCTCCTGCTATGTGAGTGGAATTTCAATATCCTCTAAAGGAATATATTCCTCAGGTGGTTCATCTTCTTTGTAGAAGTGAAAAGTTTTAGTTACTGGATTTGATTCTGGGAATACTATCCATGAATAGAATACCTCTGTCTGGTGAGATTCATGTGCCTCTATCACAAAAACTGCTCTACCACCTCTTGGTGTTAGGCCATGTTTTATAAGTTTTAGAGTGATGGCTCTCCTTAAATTTGGAGCGATGATTTTCGCATTTTCATCGGTTTCATTAAAACCTGTATAATCAAAAGCTGCTGGCACCTCGTCGTGTACAGCTCCATTAGCCTCGTTTAGGGACATTGATTAATGAAAATTGCAGAGCAAGTTTCAAGGGAACAAAGATAAGGTGCACAATATTTTGGAACATTGTATCCTTCAACGTTGAACAAACCAAACAGCTAATACATAAGATTTTTGTCCTACTCAGCTATGGCGGATATTATCCTTACCCATTCCAGACGTCTTATGGAGTATTATGAGTAGGGGTCTCTGAGAAAAGCACGACTGAGTTACTTCAGTATCTAGCGGTAAATTAGTGCCTTATCAAACTGTTGGGCGCCATGTAGTGTAGTTCCTATATCCCTGATAGGCTCTGCGCATTGGAATAATATACACTATAGTTTTGACATCCCCGAACTTGCCGTGGCAAGCAGCGTCATGCAAGTAGGAAGTCGAACCGCGGTTTGCCATGGTAAGTGAAGGTATATTTATACCTTGAAGATGTTTAGGAATGCCAGTATTGACGTAAAAGTCGTACAGAAGAACGTCATGAATAAACCCCTAAAGAATAGATGTTCATGCATAATAAATGAGTTCTTGGAGAATTCAATCTCCGAGCAAGGGAAAGTCCTAAAGGCTTAAGAGTCTGGTTTTCCAAGAACTCGTGACGTAGATGAACGGATGTAGGTGGCCATGCCTGTATTTGGTTAGCATGGATAATGCTTAAATAAGGGTCAGATTTCTATGCCTAAATATGGGCAATTGGAATTGTGCCTATATAAGGACATAAATTGGGAAACCTATATACGGTATCTAAATCGACACACAACAACAGCTTTCAGCAGTAGGGCAATGATGGTGGAGAAATCAAAGACCCACTGTTGGATATAGTTAACTAAACTGAGAAATTTCTGCATTTCTTTCACCGTTTGTGGTTCAGGTGTGCACTTAATTGCCTCAACTCTATCTGTGGTAACTCGTCTGCCTGAGGCTGAGTGCAATTGCCCGAGGTAGTGTACTTCTTTCTGGCAGTATTGAAGCTTCCCTTTGTCTACTTTGTATCCTATCTGTGCTAAGGTGATCAATAGAACAATGGGGACTTTTCTGCATTGTTGTTCAGTTGGGCTGCAAACCAGAATGTCATTGACATATTGTAACATATGCTGTCACATTGAAAGTTGGACAAATCAGCTTTCAGAATTCTGTTAAAGACACTAGGGGACTCACAATACCCCTGAGGTAACCTTGAGTAACACATTGGGGTGCTGTAAAAACTGAAACTTGTGAGATAATGGCTGTCTGGATGCAGTGGCATGCTGAAGAAGGCATTCTTTAAGTCAATGACAGAGAAGTACTGGGTGTCGGGGGAATGTTTGTGAGAATCACTGATGGGTTTGAGACAATTGGGAATTCTGGTATGGCAATGTTATTAAGGGGCGCAGGTCATGTACCGAATGCCATTGATTAGTCTTTTCCTTGTGCATAGGAAACAGACAAGTGTTGCAGAGGGATGTGCAGGGGTATAAGACTCCCTGATCAAGTAATGCTTGTATGGTGGGGGCAATACCCGTGTCATCTTCCTCGGACAAGGGGTACTGGCGTAGTCTTGGTAGTAAAGTGCCTTGTTTTAGTGTTATTCTGAATGGGGCAGCAGAGTGAATGAGGCTACTTCATTAGGGCAAATGGTCCAGATGTTGGCAGGTAATTGAGCAAAATCTGTATCCCGTGTGGGGTCAAATGGTTTACCTGAAGTTGGTGTTCTTATCTCTACTGTTACTGAGAGAGGAATTGCATTTTCATAGACAATCTCACTTTTTAAATAATTTTCAGGAGGCCCAGACATTTGATCATCTAGAATGTTCCTCACTGACCTGCCTGGTTCGATGAAAATAACGCAGGCCCAGGTTGTGGGCACTGTCATCAAATGCATTGAGGGCTCCATATATGGGCAATATTTCGAGACTTTGTATGTCTAAGAGCATTCGAGAATCTTGTAACTGTCGCCGAAAAAGAAACTCTTTCGGTAGCTGGACAGTACAGCCTTTTGCCTCTGGTGTTGTGGCAACAATGATGTGTACCGCAGTGGAGAACGCTTGTTTATCCACCGGGCGGGCCATGATCTGATCCCCCAAGGAGGAGTCCACAGTCACTGCCATCATCCTGGCCCAAGGTGTGCCTGGAATAGAGAAGGTCATGGTACCATCTTCATCAAAGTGGATGGTCATGTTGGGTTTTGCCATGAGGTCACATCCCAGGAGATTCACTGGAGAGTGTGGCGAGGCGATATTGACCTCCTATCTCTATTGATATTTGCTTGTTGAAAGGGACCCTAGCTATTACCCCAGAGAATCCCTGTCTGCTATTCGATCTGAAATGGGCAGTGTTCCTCCTGTAATACAGGAGTAAGTAGCATCTGTGTCAACAAGAAAGCTGTAAGTCTTGGTTTTTATTGTGACAAAGACAATGGGGTCTTCCTCAACATCGGTCGTACACAACAAACTGGGCACACAAGAGTTGTCTGTGGGCTGTCCTAGCAACTATACCCTCCTGTTTGGTATTGATGGATGGTGCCCTGTTTAAATGGGTTGTTGGAAGAAATCAATGTGCCCCATTGAGGTGCAAGTTGCTGTGATGTCACTTGATGGTGCTTGGAGCATCATTTGGTACATGGGTTTCTGTTGCTGTTGCAGAGGTGCCTGTATCTGTTGAATTGGAGCCTCCAGTTGGACTACTGTGACTGCCTGGAGGTGTGCCATTGTTTGCTGTATGGGTTGCTGTTGGATTGGAGGCAAGTGGGAGTACATTTTTGGGGGCTTAATTTGTTCGTGCTGTGGAGGCTGAGTATTTTTCTGCTGTGGTAGTCCTGTAACGAATACCCTTCCCTCATTCCGCATCTCGGTGCGACAGACATTTTGAAAGTGGCCAGGTTTCTGCAAATAGAAGCATACTGGAGGCCCTGACTTGTCTCTGGCCATTGCTTGTCCAAACCCTGTTCTCCTCCATTCCTGTGTTTCTAACCCTATTTTGCAGCCCATCATTGTATATCTGTTGTGGCAGATAGTTGTAGAGGAGCCGTGGCTGCATATGAGGTGTAACACCCTGTATGTTCCCTGATAATGCATTCAGTGCATTTTGGGAAATCCCTGCAATGTCATCTGGTTGGCTGGCGCTGCAAGCATGACTGTGTCCAGTGCATCTCTTTTCTTATTAAGCTTATGCTGGACTAGGTTAGCAGCTGCATTTTCAATTGCTACCTACCTGTTCTGATCCTGCTCTTACTTATTTTTAAAGAAATTAATGATGTGGTCTTGTATTTCAGGCCACGGCTTGGATTCCATGGCATCTATTCCATCTAGCTTTTCCTGCATTTCTATGGGCAACCCGTTTTTTAATGTGTGATTGAAAAACCTACAGTTCCCTCCTGCTGCATTACATTTCTCTCCTAATTCTTAATGCCATTTTTCCTTCAGTTGTGAGAGGCATTGTGCTGGGTCTTCATGAGGTTGCATTGTCTGTGACATAAAGGAACCGATGTCTAGGATGTCAGGGGACTAGTGGCGTAGCTGGGACCATATGATGGCGGGTATTTTGCTAAATGGAGCACCGTCATATTTTGTTTCAGTTTGCGTTATTCCTTTTATTCCTGCTTTTAGTGTGTCTTCTGCTTCCATCCCAATCAGGGAGGTGAGTAGACTTTTAATGTCACCTACTGCTAGGGCGATACCAGCTGTATGTTTTTCTAAGGCAGCTATTAATTTACCAGCACCCTCTGTTAGCGGTAGTAGTTGTTTTTTCAAGTTGTCTTTATCCATTTGGGGCCCTGGTACATATTGAGGGGCAACGTTTGGGTCTTTGAACAGTAGGGGCATCTGATACGTCACTGGAGTATTTGTTGCTCTGGGTCGTGTGAGGTCGAATTGATGTGCATATTTCTGCCAGAGCTTTAAGTTTGCCCTCATTTAAGGGTAGTCCCACTCTTCATCTCCCTCCCCATGTAAGATACAGTCTTCTGCTGTTGCCATGTTCTGTGGATCAAAGGATCCGTCTCGTGGCCACAGAATCATCTGTGGTGCAAAACTTTCCGTCCAACCCACCAAATCATCAATGAAGGGGTTGAAATAGAAGTCAGAACCCCACCCCCTGGGAGAGACTATTTTTTTGGGTGTTAGGTTTTTTTGCTCTGTAATGCAGTTTGTTCACTGAGCATCATGTTTCTGTCATTTTTCTGCCTAGTAGAACATGTTAGGGATGTTCCTGAAACATCATAGCACATGTCATCAGGTCGTCCATTTGTTCCCAACACTGTTAGTCGTTCTATCTCCGTTCTCCTCTGTCTCCAAATTGTTTGTTCTTCCTGGTCTGGGTGGAACCTCTCGGAGGTGGCATGTAGGAAATCATGTGTTGATCCAGATGGTGGGCCCACAGTTTGTGACATCATAGTTGATGGTAATGTTTGTGAAGGTGGTGGCGGACCTAAGTGCCTATAGCTTGAGTAGAGGTTTTGTCATGACTGGTCGTAGTGGCTGCAAGGGGCATCCCCGAAGTAGAGACATCATAAGTTTGTGACAATCCCTCATAATATCTTTTACTGGGAGAGTGAGGCGGTGGTGGTGCATGTGGAAGGGAATTTGTACTGGCATCATTTCTACTTGATGGGATGTCTACCTTATTAAGCATGTCACTAATTGTACCTTGTATCTGTTCTATTTTCATTGATAGACGGCGGACAGGTCATTGAGGCTGGGTGACTGCATCATTTGTAGCATTTCATTGTTAAACTCTTCAAGAGTTATGCTGTACATACTTTTGCTTATGTTAGCTGTGTTTCTCCATCTGTCCATGTTTAAGAGGACAAAGGGGTCTAAAAATTCTTTTTTGCAGATCCTGGATCGCCGGGGTGTAACCGCGTGATCCTGGAAGGCTGCCCCACCCTCGTGCTGAGATGAGGCATTGCCTAGTTACAACTGCTCATGGTAGTTGCAAAATTGGCTCAGGAGGTGTTTCTGTTTGTCTTTGAGAGAGCTATGGGAGTCAGAGTGCGAGCCATGGCTCATTGCATGTGAGATCTGGGATGCTTTGTCATATTCTTTATCTATTTCCCTTTCTCTTGCAACATTCGTTTGGGCCTGTGTTAGTTTTAATGTGAACTGTGCATCTATTTGACCTGCCATTCCCTGTGTTACAGCGTCTACCAATGGCCTGGTGCTGCTATAGTGCTGCAGTGTTCGTGTCTTTTATGTCAAGGTCCATCAGGGGAGGTGGTGGAAGAAAGTCATCTGGTATATCAGGGATGCCAGTGGCTAGCAAGTCATTTGAAGTTGGAGCTAAGTCTGAGACAGTGATAATATTAGGGTACATGCCACTCACATGATACCCCGGTGGGGCCGTAGGCAGATTTATTGGCTCAGTATTTTCTTTAAAGATGCACCACAATGCTAGGGTGTGTTTGCACTTTTGAAGCTTGCTGTCTGTGTATTTAACCTCTGGGAAAGTAGTAGCATGGTCCAGTATAGTATGGTCAAAGTTGCCTTTGGGTGGCCAGGGGTGTTTGAGATTCTTTGTGTGCTTGTGTAGCTTCCTGTAGTTTTTAATTATTCGCTGCTCTTTCCCTGGTATGCTCTTCAGCACATGTTGTAGTGAAGTAGCCATAGGGATCTTTATTTATAGGGCTGTAGTGTGTAACTGGGAAGCGTAAGCAAGGAAAATTGTCAGCCGTATGTGGTGTTCTTGTCTGGTGGCAATGCCTAAAACCTGGAACACAGTTATGTGGACTGCACTAGTTAAATGTGTTGCTGGGATGAATGAAGATGGGTCTCCTTCTGAGAGACCTACAATGTTGTTGTTGATAAGGTACACAATAATCTGCGGTGCTAGGGATTCTACTGATGCCACATTCATTCCTTAGGCCTTCAGGTGCTGTAGAGCTCTTTCTATGTCGTGGACTGCATTCTGCTCTGCAGGCAATGTTAGAGGGCATGAGGTGAGATATTTAACCAGGCTTTCTGGGTGTGTGTAGTCTAATTCTGGGGCAAGCGAGTGTTCCTCTTCCTGTGGCTGGCCCCTTGTGTCTAGTGAGTTGGACTCCTGGGAGTCGGTTTGGCCTACCGTGTTGTCGGAGTGGTATGTTGGTGCAGTTTGTGTGTCTGAGTATGTGCTGCTTGAGTGGTGATCTTCCTCCACTGACCCCTCCAAATAGTAGGATCCTGTAGGAGAATTCCACTATTTTTGTGACCCAGTTGGGGACACTGGAGAATACTAGGAGTCCTCAGCAATTGAAGTACTCACTGAACTGTTTGGCCAAAGTAGGTCGCGACAGGTTGAGTCCGGCAATACCTAACTTGCGCTGCGGTATGTATGGCTAGGGCAATCTACCGGTAGTCCTGTCTAGGTAAGGAATGACACACTTGCTACTCAGGTTGTAGATAGGTCTATCTCTAGGATATCCCAGACCGTTGACCGAATGTCACTTTGATGTGCAGTAATTGATGTTACTGTGTCTGTTTGACTGTTAAAGAAGGGAACAGGTCTGTTGTGCAATGTGTGCAGAATTATTTTGTTCCTCTCTCTACCCTTATTACTCATGGGAAATGATTTTTAGCACAGTTTACCTGCTTTAATTTACAGTGAAATATTATAGAGAAGCCAGTCCTGGCTGTATTTAGGAGTAGCGTTTATTTTGCCTATTTATGTAAAAGGGCATTATTTTATTCACAACTTCACATGCCAATTTGTGAGCCTATTTAGATTTTTTCCAGAGGGCTTCTTTGCAAGGAAGTTGGTATTTAAGCTAACAGTTGCAATGCTGAGATATTTTAATATTTAGACTCTTTTATTTGGGCTTAGTGGGTGAGGTGACAGAGGGTATTTTGAGCCCTGGTCACACAGATATTTACCTAATTATTTATCACCATGAACCTGAGGTCCATAAATCATTTTAGATGAACATGCAATAGGCTACATACACATATACACTAATAGTGCGAACCAAAAGAATTGAACACAAACAGTGTAACACTGTGTTATTGCGCAAGACACCGATCTTACAAGAAAACACAATAGAGTCACTTGAAAACACGGAGACAGAAAAATCATGAGCTGGCCAAAGAGAGAGACAGCAGCTTATTGAAAAAGCGACAACCTATTTGAAAAGGCAAGCATTTTCAACCTTCAAAATGGTCATTATTTGGAAGAGACAGGATGAAAAGAAAGAACTCATATACATTCTGAGGAGTCATAATAGCACTATAATAACTTTCTCTTGAACTTTTGAAATGAGCTGGAAACCATAAAAAGCTGTTCTCTGTGGCTCAGGCAAGGGAACCTTTCGAAACTGAAGCCCTTCCTCTTATTTCATTGTGAAGACAGAAATGCTGCAAAATTAGTGCAAAATGTGACAGCTAATTGGTGAGCCCTTTTCCATGTATCAGTGTTCGGTGTCTTAACCCTTTATATCTGCAAAAGCTGAAGTTTACAATAGTGCGTGCCTTCTTTTTCCTATCTATAACTAACTAGACAGGTGCATGAATCATCACATCAGTGATTACTTTAATAAACACTGGCATGCCCTGGTGCATGAGCAACCTTTCCTGTATACTCGCATGCCCTGCCTTCGGATAGATGTAGGCAGGCAATATGAGGAAACATACAAAATACTAAAACGCTAAATGATATTCTGCTGCACAGAAAACTCAAAAACCACACACCACAAATGTTAAGGTAAGAGAAGTCCTAAAACAAATCCTGGCTCAGTACCTAGCTTGTGTGTGTTTAAAAACAGGATTTTTGATGTGGCAAGGTAACAGTCTGTAAGGGGACAAGGGGACAGGAGTATGACACCCACAGGGCCCAACCAACCGCACCCAGACAGTACACTAGGGCAAGACAAAAAAGGAAAACAAAAAGCTCTTTGAATTACCCGTTTGTGTCTGGTGGTTTAGGCAGGAAGAGCCAGCAAGGGGCAGACCCTGGTCGCAGGGGAAGCCCCACTATCTAGAGACTGGAGATCCTTATGCACTTCCCTTCGTGGTCCCCAAATGTTAGAGTGTTTTTTTCACCAAACAGGAACTAACACTGAATGTTTTATCTAAAATAACAAGATACATTCTGAGAAGCAGGAATCAAATCAGGAGTGGCACTTTATTCAAACAAGCATGTAACAAGTTTCAAAGACACATCGTTAATCAAGAATAAAACCATGCAATCTAATAATTATTTGATCTCGGCAATTCAATGAGAGAGTGAGAGAGAGAGAAGTTGAGCATCAAAATGCAATGAGGCAGTATAACCTTATCTAATGCTAAATCAATCAATAAGTCAATCAGCTAGCTAGTAGCACCTCGTTGTGCATTACACTGTATGAGGTGATCAATGAGCTGGTCAGTGAACAGTCCTTTTATACAGTTTTAATGAGGAACTGGTGACCACAGAATCAAAACATTAGCAGGTGTTTGACTGCAGAACATAACAAAAGCTGGACATTTTATTGAAAACAATTTGTGTCACTTCACGGAAAATTAAGAAAACAGAACTTACAGAATGGTAAAAAATGTATCAAAAGGTTATGGTTTATTTTGAGCCATGTCGCTGTCTTAGTTTCAAAAGCTAGCAGAACATCAGGTCAGCAGTTGCTGAAAGTTGCAGTTAGCCCTCTCTTCTACTCTTAGCCCATCTTGTTCTTCTAGATCACAAATGCATCCTTCATCATCGTGATGTACAGTAAGATGTGCACATAGAGGACAGGGGCTTGGGGACTTGTTTATCAGAAAGGCAGTGACCTCAGGTGGTTTTTACAGGAGAGATACATCTAAGGCTACAGAAAGCTAGAGGTCTACTGCCTCTGTAGACGCTCAAGGCAGCGTAGACAATTTATCATGACCCTGTCTTATAGGCTGGCGGGGACATTTGAGACTCTCATGCCTCAGATGTAGACAGAATAGATGAATCTTTGGAATCTGATCTGAATGAAACTGAACAATGCACAAAAAGTGTGAGAAGGTCCAAGAGAGCTAGAGTGCCATGTGAGAATAATCCTCTCCCGAGTGGACTTATCTGGTTAAAAATGCCGGGGAGAGCCAGGTCCGAGATTTCTATACTGGTTACGGAGATCTTGCTGGGAGGTCCTAGAATTTAAGCTAATGCACTTTTGTCATTGACCTACCTTTCCCACCAAGGTTGAGTGGCTTATGGACTCTGATTTTGGAGGACAGTGATATCCCAAGCTTCGGAGGACCACAGTCTCCTCAAGAGATTGCAGCATTGAGTGCTGAACAGTTACAGCGAGTCAATGAGGAGGTTGGCTCTGACCTGATAAGGAATGGAAATTGAGCAGTGAACTGTAAATAATTCTCTACACAATATAACCTATGCCCGAGTGGTAGAAGAATAAAAATAGGGATTTTCATCTAGAAGAAGAGGGAAGTCTTCCAAGCAGTGTAAATACTGTAAAGAGAGATTATTGAAACAAACTTTCCAAGACTTTAAAAAGGAATTGCTTGAGAACATTGTTACACGTGATCAAGAGGCAGAGAAAAGAGACTCTGTGTGTTGATCCTCTTGCAAACTGTAACCCGAGCTACTCTAAAAATGGAGTCTGGAAATTTAAATTGTAGGCATAAATGTATTTTAGGTGCACTCCTTGTAGGAGTAAATATAGTAATAGTTGTAGTCATTACGGAGTCAATTTTAAGCGCTCACAAAGGTGAGTAATATGGAGTGAGGGTACACAGGACATCCACACCTACCATTGCTGCCTCAAAAGAGGGTACATTAGGATCTGAGAAAGGCTTAATAGAGCAAATTATTCACGCTCTAAATGATGACCTATCCAAGGGTGATTACACATTAAATGCTTATGCTAAGTTGCTGTATGAGTATGTTAATACTATGGAAGTGAGAGACTGTTATGTGTGCATGCAATTGCCTGCTTTGGTTGAGGAGGTAATACTTTACCATCACTTACCCCTGACTTATGCTATTAATCGTAGCTTATTTCTTAGTATGTTTTATGGAAAAGTCCATTATGAGTACTATTTCTCAAATTATGATGTGGTACTTTCAGAAATAACAGTCTATAAACACCTGAACAAATATTATTATAAGCAAATAGAAAGAATAGAAAATTACTTTTCACGGCCTGCATATTAGCAGACATAGAAAAGAAATTTATACATCAAGTAGAAGACAGACGTAGGGGATTAGTTACTAGAACTGACAAGAAGGACAAAGATTCAGATTGGATCAAAGAGGAGTTAGCACATGAGGCTAAGGGAAGTTATGGTCCTATAGATTTAGATTGGGAATGAGGCAACCCTTGCAGACGTCAAGTTCAGAGTCATTACGATACACTATTTGTGGGATAGAGCGTGTGTGATCATATCTTCTCAGTTAATGGTCCTAGAAAGACATTTTTGAAAGAATCAGTTCGAATGGTACCAGGGGTGTATTTTGTGTGTGGACAGAATGCATATGTTCGACTATCGAGTACATGGGATGGCACTTGCTATTTGTTTGTGGTGGTCCCAGAAATATATCATGTGGATGAACTGGAGCGGTCTAAAGGGAAGTCAAACAGCAGGGAAAAACATGGACTGACTGCTGGAGAGGTTGTGGGAGCTATATTTGGAGCAATGATACTTAGTTTAGGAGTGGTGTTAAATAACATCAAGATTAGAAAGTCGTTAACAATCGTGGATAAGTACGAGTTACTTACCTTCGGTAATGATGGATCTGGTAGAGACGATTCTAGCCGCAGATTCCTTCACGTAGAATTATCCCCAGGCATGAGACTGGATCCGGAAACTTTTTTGCCATAGCATCCCTGCGCGCCGGGGGTGGGGCGACATCACGTGACTCTGCCCAGGCGTCATCCGCGTACGTGACGTCAGCGAGGTCACATAAGACCCGCCCCGGTGCACCTACGTCAGTTTTCTTCTTCTCAGAACTTTTCAGCACCACAACGCGGAACCACCAGATAAAAAACAGTGGAAGCATGGGAATAGTGTGCGAAGAGCAGAAAAATTGGAAAGAAACAGTGACTAACAACACCATCAAAGTAGTGCCAACACCGCAGAACCCAAGGGCAGGGAAGAAAAAAGAAGAAGAAGAACAAGCAGAAACCTGCGCAGTCACCCTGCCAGCACATAGACAGCCTCCCATCCCTGTGCCCCGGATGCAAAGAACATGAGTAAACGCATGGCCCGTGTAGTAAATCTCACCCTCCCCATCCTGAGCAAGGAATGGGACCAGGCCCAAGACAGACAGGGACAACAAACTTCCAAGCCACCCCAAACTAGAGGGCAACCACCCACAAGGGACAAGAACAAGACCTGGCCAGACGACCCTTAATCAGAGGATAGCAATGGAACGAAGGGAGGGGAGGGAGGACCGGGATAGAAAGCAATTCCCCCCAAACCTGGAGTAGCCAGAGCAGCAGGGCACCAGAGCACCGGAACCCCATCCTGCAAAGAACCAAAGGAGGAATGAACCGCCCCCAGACGGAGTCGCCCGTCAAGAACAAGGAAGGCACTCACAGGAGATACAACCCCCCCACTGGGAGGCGAGTACCAAAGACCATTCCAAGGGTCCTCGCAGAATAGGGGAGGAAGGACGGGCCGTGAAGGAATCTGCGGCTAGAATCGTCTCTATCAGATACATCGTTACCGAAGGTAAGTAACTTGTACATCTGATAGAGACTACTAGCCGCAGATTCCTTCACGTAGAATAGATACCCCAGCAATACCCCCTGGGAAGGAGGGTCTGCGAAAGGACCCCACCAGTCAAAGCAGAACAGAGGGCCCCACAGGGGACCAGATCTGTAGACCAGGTAGAACCTCGCCCCTGCCAGGCCAAGGAAACCCCACAAGCAGGAATCCACTGACCCCAAGGGGGTGTAGGAGGGAAAGAAGGCTAAACACTCACAGCAGAGGAACCAAGGGCAAGGACTGAGAGGCCGAAGCACCCCACTCCCCCACAAGGCAACATAGCTTCCGCCCAATGCCAAGACAGGAAAAGCGGAAGAAAAAGAAGAAGCCTAGAGGGCCCAAGGAAACTAGGGAAAAGAGGGTGAACCGAATCCAGATGGAGAGCAGCCTGCCAGCCAGAACATCACCGGCAGTCAAAGCCAGAAGCAAGAAGAACAGCCCGAGGCCCCAGGAAGGCCGAGTAGGCGACGCCTGGCAAGGGAGACACATGATCATCCCAGACCTCAGGACAGGAGCAGGGAGAGGAGGAGATACCCCGGGCCACCACTACGAGTGGACACGCACACGACCTCAGGAAGCAAAAGCAACCTACCTAAACACCATAGAGAACAGGCACCCGCAGGTGACCAGAACCCTCTAGCAGAGCGCAAGCCATATTACAGCTACCACTACCCCACATAGGGAACGTTAAGTCCCAAGATATGGGAACCCTCTTTGGAAGAACTTCCGCAGCAGAAGAAAAAAACACAAGAGCCACGGGGAAAAAAACACCCCCGCTGAAGGCTTGACAAGCAGCCCAAACAAAGCAGAAGGACCAATCTGAGGGCCAAGTCTGCGCAACAACTCCTGCAGAACCCACACACAGTCAACACAAGGGCCGTCCAGCAGCCAACAATGCCAAAGTCCCAAGGAAGGACGTAAACGGCCAGAAAACACACTCCACAGTCAGAACAGCCAGCCTAAGAAGGCCCAGAATCAACCCAACTCAGAAGTCACTGAGTAGGGGACGGAGGAGGATAAGGCGGAGGAGGAGGAGGAGGACGGAGCCCTGCCAAGAGCCTTTGGATGGCAGAGTCGACCGGGGCATGGAACAACAGGCTGCCATCAAATGGAAGGTCGATGAGTCGCTCCCGAATATTCTCAGGGAACACTCCGTCCCGAAGCCAAGCATGGCGACGGAGAGCGACTGAGGAAGCCATGGCCCAGCACCTCTGAGATGTCCAGAGAGGAGCGGAGGAGAATAAACGCTGCAAGCTCCCGGCCATCCAATGCATGATGCCGTAAGACTCCTGGGACGCTGCAGATCCCAGAGACTCAGCCGAGTCCCACAAACAGGAGGAGAAGGCCCTAGCCAGCACACACAAGGTGTTAAGGGCCTGCAGGGCCGCACTGGTCGAGGCTAACATGTTGCGTCCCCAAGAGTCCAGCCAGCGGGCCTCGCGGGATGGCGGAGTCAACAGTGGTGGCAGGGAGGGAAAAGCAGTCCGCAAAAGGGGGCTAGCGGCTGAGGGGTGAAGGGAAAGACACGCCAGGTCACGCGGTGCCGGGAGGTGCCGGTGCAGAAGATGCTGGGGCACCGGGTCCCCTGAGGCAGGACGCCTCCAAGCCCCCATCAAGGAAGAAAGGAGCAAACCTTCAAAGGGAAGTAAGATTTCCCTCCCACCAGAGCCCTGGTGGAGGACCTCCAATAGATGGTCCACCGGAAAGTGAGCCACCGGGTCACCCATGCGCAGGGTGCCCACAGCCGTGGACACCACGTGAGCAAAGGCCGCACCCGCCTCCATAGGGCCCCGCGGTGGAGAAACCAGCTCCTCCGTGGGCGACGCCTGCAAACTAAGGTGGCCGTCCCCGAGACCAAGCGGGACTGGCAACGACCAGACCTGGAAGTCAGAAGGAGACAAAGAATGAGGTACCTGCCGATCCTCCGACGAACACCTCTGCCTCAGGAAGGGCGGGGAGCCGCCCTTCGATGCCGGTGAAAAAGACACCACACGGCGACCAGTCTCCGGGGTGGACGACACCAATATACAGCCTGCCTCCGGAGAAGAAGGAGCGTCGGAAGACGAATCCACTGTATGACCCCTGCGCGGAGCCGTAGAGTACGCTGCTTGAGGCAGGACGTCGGCACCAGCCAGTGTCACTGGACAAGGTACATCCAAGTCACCCCACACCGGAGACCGCAGTAGAACTGGAGCCGCACCAGCCCCGGGGTGGCGCTAGAATGACGCCGACCCGAACCCCGCCGAGAAAGCCACCTGTGTGGGGGAACGAGACGGGCGTGGGGAGTGGCACGAAGCCCCCTGGCAGCCGCGGCCCAGAATGAGGCGAAGATCGCTCGGCAACCCATGTGGCAGCGCCAGGGACAATCCAACCTCCGACTCGCCCTCCAACGAGGCAGCTGCCTGTGGGGAGGGATGAGAAGGACCCGGAGAGGGACGAGGGGTCATCCCTCGGGCTCGACCAGGAGCGGGACGAGGAGGGTCCACCGACCCCTGTGGCTCCGCACTGTCCAACTGCCGCCGTAGCGGTGTCACCTCGGCATTAGACAGGACCACCGAGGGGGGCTAAGGGATGCGACCTGAGCCCCAGCGACCTCCCACGACACCACAGGGACCCCCGCGGGAGTTTGCAGTGAGGCAGAGATGCCGTGGCCTGAAGGAGGTGCCCCAGAGGAGCTGCACCCCAACAGCACCACATCCTCCAAGCCTGGATCCGAACCAGTCGGCGCTGGGGCCGGAGCCACTGGTGGTGCCATGGAGGCCCCTGCACAGGGCAAGGGATCCGCCGATGCCCCAGGAGGGGAAGGAGGAGGAGACGCCAGCGAGGCCTGTAAAGCCGCCGCGTATGTCTCCATTTGGAGTCTCGACGCCCCAACACCGGGAAACAGTGGATAGGATGACACGTGGGGCCGCATCACCCATGGGAGAGTCCACGCCCCCGGGAGGCCGGAAACCAGCCCCAGGGGACAAACTGCGACACTTAACCACCGGGGAGCGACGCTCACGTGATATCGGAGAGGGGCGAGGATGACGACATCGGCCGAATCTGAAGCCGTCCGCCGAAGCAGACCGAGGGGAGGACGTCGACTTGGAGAGACGCGCCGAGAGAAGTTTAATCCGGCGCTCCTGCCGCGTCGTCGACTTCAACTTTTGGCACGCCGCCCAATCTGTGGTGCTGTGATCCTCCCCCAAACACCACATACAAATGAGGTGAGGGTCCGTCGCCGACATAAGATGCCCACAAAACGTGCAAGATTTAAAGCCCGAAGGCATTCGCACACTGTTCCACCAAAAAGAAATGGAAGAAAAAGGGGCCCTAACAGGCCCGTAGCAGGGATCGGATCCGCGTTGCACGCGGCAAAGGAAAAAACTGACATAGGTGCGCCGGGGCGGGTCTTATGTGACCTCGCTGATGTCACGAACGCGGACAACGCCTGGGCGGAGTCGCGTGCTGCCGCCCCGCCACCGGCGCGCAGGGATGCTGTAGCAAAAAAGTTTACGGGTCCAGTCTCACGCCTGGGGATAATTCTACGTGAAGGAATCTGCGGCTAGTAGTCTCTATCAGATGTTATCTGTTAACACGACTTCGTCTTTGTTACTCTTAGATGGGGAAATAGTCTCGATGAGGGTGATGATGATGCAGAACAGTCTTGTATTAAAGTTACTGGAAAATAAGGCAGAGTCTGTTGGATGCTGAAGGTCCAACAGTGCTGTAATTATATCCCTGATAGAAGTAAAGATCTGATGGGATATATCAATAACATCACTGATACACATTATGAGATACAAGATCTAGCAGCTGAAGGAATTTGGGATAAGATTGGAAAAGAGTTTGGTGCAGTTGGAAATTGGTTTGCAAATCTAGGAAGTGGAATATTTGGATACTTCTTGAAGTTTATTATGATTGTTATAATTTGTATAAATATTTTGGTAGGGATGATAAGGGCATACAAGTGGCACAAAGCAAAGCAAGTGGAAAACTCATTAAGGGAAAGTGGAACAAGGATGGAAAGATTGCAGGACAGTCACTATAAAAATGTGAAGAGAATGGAGGAGTTTTGACAGAGAGACTGGCTACAACATCTGTTTAGATCGGCCTACTCTGCAGGGATGTTTTGGATTGTTATTTTTGATGACACAACGTCCCCAAAGGTGGGGACTGATGGAGTGGAAATCTCATTTCATTTGTAGGGGTGCATCATAATCACATGTAGAATGTACCTGCATATAATCATCGATTGTACTTACATGAAGTGCTATAAATGTGAAATGTTTTAACATGAATACATGATGCATTTTAGGCCATTGACAAGTATTGTGGAGAATCAACGTAGAAAATTAATGTAACCAGAAGGAAACGTTAACATGAACTACTCGTGTTGTGAAACTGACACATATTTATGTATTAAATATGTTTATTAATTATGACATTTCATGTGTAGGTAAATGCATTAGTTGAAATTGCATTGATGTTTATATGAATTAATTTATGTTAGTTGAAATTGTAGGCCTGACATGCAAATCCCTAACAACTCTCACTTTAGAATTAATCGTTGAAGTTCATGTGTCCTGTGGTATCTGTTCTTTCTCATGTTCTGTATTGCAGTTGAAGAAGCGCTTTTTAGGGAGAATAATGTCTTTGTTTTATTAGCTAGGCAAGGAGAGAAGAAATTACAATCCTGTGACTTGGCCCGATGAAGAAGGACGTTACGAATCACACGGTAGAAGGTCTGGGAACCAAGGACAAATTGTTGCGAGGAAAGTAAACGGACATCATCATAGAAAAGTACATCCAAGACAGAACTAATAGTGGATGGCATGACCAAAGTGCATCATGTGAGTGCTACCTGTGGATAATTGTTGTTGGAACTAGGGAAAGAGCGCCACTTCTTTCTTGCCTTCAGAGAGAGAGCATCCCAGGACAAGCTCTTTGTTTGTGATGGTGGCTTTATACTACTTGACCTATTGATGGTGGAGTGACTTCTTAGGAAGACTAAATTGGATGCACAGATTTGGCTTCATGCTAATACCCTCGTGTTGAGGTGTCTCTATGTCCAGTTATTTTTGGCTTTGCAATAAACTAACTAACTCAAAGTTGTTGTCAGTGGATTATTATGTATCCAATAGAAATATTGGCTAATTGATTGTTTTCCTATTGACTTTTCTCCTCTTTACGCTTTCATACTGCGAAAAAGAACCATTCTAGTTTGACTCTAGAACAGTTCTAAAACTTATAGGCCCGGCCCTTTCAGCTGCCTCTAGGATTCAATCATAAACATCTAAAGCATACTTATTTGCTTCTCCAGACAGTCTCTCAACTCTGGAAACTTAACTTTTATCCATGCTCGGAGCAGATTCACTATCCACTGACATTCCTGGTCCTCCTTTTCTTCAGGGACCAAACAATGGAACCATATGATGGGCCGACCATACCAACTCCACTGGACTTTCCACTAGTAGGGAGGTATTTGAAAAAAATCTGGTCAGTGGTATGTCCTATAATATGAGTTGGACCAGTAAGACCAAAAAGACTCATGGTCAAGTTAAGAGACTCCAAGACTTCAACGAGTGATTTATCTAAGGGATCACCAGTGTCAACCACATGTAAATCAAAATTGCCTAATTCCATGAAATTGGCATATTGCAGTATCTTAGCAGCCAATGCCTCGCCTGAAGAGCTGATAAACTCTCCCGCATAACCGGGAAGTCGATAAAGTAAAACACCTGAGAAGGAGGACTGCATGGAGGAAGAAATGCAGAAACCCAATGGTTCTGCCCCTTTAAAAATATCCAATTGGAAAGTGGAGCAATTCAAATTCTTCTTAAGAGCAATAGCCAAACCACCTCCAGTTTACATTTCCTATCTAAATGGACACAATTATAGTTATCAGGGTAAGCTAACTGTAAGTCAGGAGCAGAGTCCTCTGCCTATCGTGTTTCTGTCATGAATAAGACATTAAACTGATACTCCTCCAAAAGACTCAGAATGTTAAACACATATTTATGAAGAAATGAAGGGCTGCCTTGCATCTACCCCAAGCAACAGGCCCCAAACAATCAGACAAAGCAGACACACACTCACTTACTGTTAGACCTGGCACCTTGGCGTGAGTCTCCCTCCCTCTTTTTGTCACTGTGCCTCATGTGTTTTTATGGTGTTGGCCGCTCAGCGCGCTGTGCCACTGCCAACCAGTGTCGCGGTGCGAGTGCTCCCTATGTAAATTGTATATGTTCGTTGGATTCCATGATTGGATTGTTTGGTTTACTATCAGACCCCAGTAAAGTGCGCCAGGGGCGCCAGGGCATGCAAATACGAACACCGCTGGTGGGCTTGCAGCACGGGTTGTGCCACCCACAGAAGCGGCCGGTAAAATACGTCTAAGGTCTGCCATCGCAGAACCTGCGTGCAGTCTGGTACTGACACGCCGACCGACAAGTGCCCACACTTGCCAGTCCCCAAAACCTTCCCTTAGCAGCATGTTAGTCACCCCTCTGGTAGGCCCGCGGGCAGGGTGCGTTGTAAGCCTAAGGTAGGACAAGCCCGGATGCGTGGCATGTCCTAGTAGTGAATTGCCGCCATCTTGTTGTTCACTACTGCAAGGCTACCCTGTTCTCATAGGCCAGTATGGGCGGCCGGGATTATTACACCCTATGATCCTAACCGACCCAGGGAACATGGTAGGAGATCGAGTTTAGTATGCCTGAACTCGGAATAATAAGGTACATCTTTTCGCAAGGTTTATTTTAATATTCCGGGTTTGCAAATGCCGCTTTTAGAAAGTTGGCCTTTGCTTGCCTAAACCTTTCAGCCGCCTCTGCGTGTTGTGTATCTGATGTCTGGCTGGTGTGAGTGACAGGGCTGGGGGAACCCAGATGGGCAGGGCTAGGTAGCCTGGTATGAATAGGACGATCGACAGGTAGATGGGTGGGAGGAGTGCTCCTAGGTTCTGAATAGGACAGTGCTCCGCTACCTCGATGCCGGCTCCACCCCCTGTGGAGCGTCTGATGACTCTGCCCTGCACTCTGAAAGGAGAAGCCTGCATCACGTAAACAAAGTGCTCAGAACCGGACTGAACTAGGCAAGGGCCCCCCTGGCCTGGGAGAACAAAAGATTTGTGGTATAAATGGAGGAGCCCTGCTCCTAAGAAACTAGATCCGCTTTTGACCAAGAAGAATCTCTGCCTGAGGAGGAGGCACCGGGAAAGCTGTAGGTGGAAGACTGTCCCTATCCTGGGGGATTGGCCTGCAGTGGTGACCTTGCTGCCAAAGGAGAGAAGAGAAACTGTTGCTGAAGACTTTTACTTTACTTTTACTTTCAAGACTTGTGCTTTTCCAAAACGATCTCCAAGGGCTTGGAACTGAGCTTGCCCCCTGAACTGAGCCCCAGGACCATTGGGCTCTACCTGATCTTCACTCGCCTGCTGCTGGACTGTGGTGTCCTTTCCCTCGCCGGAGCTGTGACCCTCGTGCCCAGTCCCTCCCTGAGCCGTGACCAGGACTGCTTAGCCGCCCCCGCCTTGGGAAGAGCCTCGCTCGATCGGAGCCGCTCCCCCTACGCTGTGCTGGGCTGCCCCGTCACCTCGCTCGTTGGAGGCTCGCTGTGCACCTTCACCCTCCCGCCGGAATCGGCGTTTGTGAGCATCTCCAAGCCTCGGATGGCCCGGACGCATCTGCGTGCCCGGCTGCCCCGCTTTGTTCACCCGCCACCTACAACACCCCGCTCTTGTCGTGAGCCTGAAGATCAGACACCCTCGTGAAGTGTGGGAGCCCCGGACGCCGCCTCGCTCTTCTGTCGAAGAGCCGCTGAAATCCCGCACCCGCCTTTGCGTCAAGAAACAAGGTACTGTACTTACGAACTCGACCGCGAGCTCGCATCGGATCCAGGGTCCGCAACGTTCTTATTTCCCTGTCATCTGCTTTGTGCTCCCTGGGCGCTGCCTCAGCACGAAGTGCGCTGAGGCCTACAGTTACCTTGTGCCCGCCTAAAGAACTTTCCGTAAAACCAAGAGAACTTGACCGCATTTCCAAGAATTGTGGCCCCATCAGTTCAACGTTACTGGGCCTTGTATTTGAAACTGCTGAAACTACATAAAAGCTTATTTTTATATACTTCCTGATTGGTGTCCGTTTGTGGTGCATGCAAGGGGTTTACTGTATGTGTAATTGCATTTGCTTAACCGTGTACGCCTGAGACTTAGCCTAGACTGCTCGCGCCACGCACCTAGAGGGTGAGCAGGGGTTATTCTGGGGAGTCATCCTTCGCCCTGACAAGAAGTAAAGGGTCCCTGCTTGTTGTGGGTTCACACCTGCGTCAACCAGAGCCCCCTCATTTCTAACATTGGTGGCAGCGGTGAGGATTTACGGATTTGCATTTGTGGTTTGCGTATAGTGAATCACTGATCACCACGTAGTGAGAGCAGACCAGTAACACAGCCACAAGGCTAGCATTTGTTTTTGTTTTGCCAAGAGTCTCCGTTGTTAGAGCCATGCCTGGTTCACTTTCAGCCGGAAGGGCGGCTTCCATAATCTCTGGATTTGAAGACGTAGATTGGGAAGAAGACGCGCTTCTGAATCGTACCAATGAAGACTTGAAAGGTCTTTGCTCCAAGTTCAGGATTGCCCAAACTGGATTGAAAAAGAAGGAACAATTTGTGAAGGCGCTGAGGGCCTGGTATGAGTCAAAGGCACCAGAGAATCAGGTGGAAGTGGTTCCACCAGAAAGTGTCCATGAGTTTGGCAGAGGCCTGTCGCCAGAAGAATTGGCGGACAGGGCAGCAACCCGGGCACACGAGGTGGAAATGGCAAAACTTCATGGGCAGATGGATATGGAAAAACAAAGATTAGCCATGGAAGAAAAGAAACTACAATTAGAGCATGACATGAAGCTGAGGGAGCTGGAGCTGAAAGCAAAAAGTTTGGAACTTAATCCCTCTGGTGGCAGCACACCGCCAGTACCGGCGGAACCAAGAGTTTATATTCCCAAGGATGTAGTGAAGGAGTTCTTCAGGAATGACGACATCGGGCAGTGGTTCAGAGCCTACGAGGTAGCCATGTCTTCCCACCGGGTCCCTGAGAAAGATTGGGGAGCGGGGTTGTGGGGAAGGTTCCTGAGTGAAGGGCGGGACACACTGTTAGATTTACCTGTTGATGTTCGTAATTCTTATGCCCATATGAAGGAAGCATTGATGGCTAGGTATGGGTTGACCCCTGAGTTATATAGACAGAGGTTCAGGGGTTGCACTAAGATCCCCAATAGTACGTGTGTGGAGTATGTGACTTTCTTTTGCAGAGCGCTGGATGGTTGGGTGAAGGGTAGTAAGGTGAACGATTATCAAGGGCTTCTTGATCTAATGGCATGGGAGCACTTGTCCAGTAATTGTTTTCCTGAGCTACGCCAGCACCTGATAGATAGTAAGCTGACTAACCCGAGGAAGCTTGCTGAGGAGGCGGACCGCTGGGTCAGTACCAGGGTCCACAAGGGTACCGTGGGAGATTCCGCCAAAGGTGGGCAGGGTCCCCAGCAGAAGAGTGGGGGGGACAGGGGTAAACAGAAGCAGTTCCAAAAAGGGCCCCAAAATAGTCCCCAAGGGAACCAAGGGAAGGGTTCTCAGCCTCCCCCACCCCAGAAACCGACCGGGGCCCCGACAGGTCCTCCTGTTCCAAAGGGGCCCGTAAGATGTTACAGGTGTAACAATTTGGGGCATTTTGCCTCTGATGTAAAATGTCCATTGTTTGGTAAACCAGCACCCACTGGTGCTCCATCCCGGCAGGTGACTAGTGTAGCCTTGGGGGAGGAGAGGGATGTCCAAGGTGGGTGGGGTCCCGCAGAGATGTCCCTGGTCTCGCTAGGAGACCGTGAAGTGGTCCCTCCAACCCAGCTGCCTGAGAACACTAAGAAGTACAGGCAGTGGGTGACCATAAATGGCCATAGAGTGGAAGCTCTTAGAGATACAGGAGCCAGTGTGACGGCTGTCAGGTGTCACCTGGTGTCTCAGGAGCAGGTGGTCCCCAATGCATTCTATCCCGTTGTTGCCGCTGACAACACAGAGAGACACTGCAAGGTGGCTCAGGTTCCCTTTGAGTGGGGGGGGGTCTCTGGTACTCTTCAGGTAGCTGTGAGGCCCGCCATGCCTGTAGACTGTTTGTTAGGGAACGATTTGGAGAGCTCACCTTGGGCTAAGGTGGAGCGGAGTGCTCACCTGGAGATGTTGGGTATGCCGGATTGGGCGTGTGTCACCACGCGGTCCATGGCAGCCAGTAGAGGTACTCAAGAGGTCCTGGAGCCTGAGAGGGAGGCCCAGGAACCGGCCTCAGAGAGAAGGAGCAAGGGGCGCGGGAAGCCGGCCCCTGAAGTTCCCACGGTCCAGGAGGAAGCAGACCTTGAGGGGGATGCCCTGGAGCCTATAGGGGAGCAGATAGCTGAACTGGGAGACCTGCCGGAGCTGACCCATTGGCAGCAGGAAGGGGGTCCCACCAGGGAGGACTTTTGCAAGGCACAGAAGGAGTGCCCTTCTCTCGTGGGTATGCGGCAGCAGGCTGCAGACCAGGCCGCAGGTGATCAGTCAGGATCACATTTCGTTTACTGGGAGAACGACCTCCTATATACAGAGCCTAAGGTTGCTGAGCCTGGGTCAGCCCGTGCGCTGGTGGTACCCCAGGACTTCAGAGCCTTCCTACTGGGGCTGGCTCACGATGTGCCATTGGCAGGGCATTTGGGGCAGGACAAGACCTTTGAAAGGCTTGTCACCCACTTTTATTGGCCTCAAATGCGCCGGAGTTCAGATACTCACTGCAGGACATGCCAGACTTGCCAGGCAAGTGGAAAGAGTGGAAGGAAGCAGAAGGCTCCACTCCAGCCATTCCCTGTGGTCGGTACCCCATTCCAGCGAGTGGGGATTGACATTGTAGGGCCCCTGGACCCCAGGACAGCGATGGGCAATAGGTTCATCCTGGTCCTGGTGGACCATGCCACCCGGTACCCGGAAGCCATTCCTCTAAGGACAGTGACGGCCCCCGTGGTGGGACGGGCACTGATGGGAATTTTCTCCCGAGTGGGATTCCCTCTAGAAGTGGTGTCTGACCGAGGTACCAATTTCATGTCCAAGTACATGAAATCTCTTTGGCAAGAGTGTGGTGTAACCTACAAGTTCACCACCCCTTACCACCCCCAAGGAAACGGGTTGGTTGAGAGATTCAACCGAACCCTCAAAGGCATGATAATGGGCCTAGAAGGAGCCATGAGGCGTAAGTGGGACGTCCTCTTACCATGCCTTCTCTTCGCTTACCGTGAGGTGCCACAGAAGTCTCTGGGGTTCAGTCCCTTTGAGCTTCTGTATGGTCACCCAGTCAGAGGACCTCTAAGTCTGGTCAAAGAAGGCTGGGAGCAATCTCCCAGGAAGCCTCCCCAGAATGTATATAGTTACATGCTGGCCTTCAGGAATCAGACTAGGCGATTCAGGCAACTTGCTGAGGCGAATCTGGAAGCCAGCCAGGAGGAGATGAAGCGGTGGTACGACCAGAATGCCACTCTGGTAGAGCTTCAGCCTGGACAGAAAGTATGGGTCTTGGCCCCCGTGGAGCCGTGTGCGCTCCAGGATAAGTGGACCGGTCCCTTTGAGGTGGTGGAGCGCAAGAGTCCTGTTACCTACGTGGTGGACCTGAAGTCTCCTAGGAACCCCTTAAGGGTCCTACATGTCAACCGCCTCAAGCCCCACTTGGAGAGGTCCCAAGTGGGCATGCTCTTGGCAACAGATGCTGGAATGGAAGAGGAGACAGAACCTCTTCCTGACCTCCTGTCAGCCAAGGAGCAAGATGGGTCAGTGGATGGTGTCATCCTCTCTTCCACCCTGACCCCTGAGCAACAGAATGATTGTCGCCAGTTGCTGGGACAGTTTTCTGACCTGTTTTCCCTGGTCCCTGGTGTCACTGATTGGTGCGTCCATGATGTGGACACTGGGGATAGTCCACCTGTGCGGCACAAGGCCTACAGGGTGACTGACAGGGTGAGGACATGCATCAAGGAGGAGGTCTCCAAGATGTTTGCACTCGGGGTAATTGAGTCTTCTAGCAGTCCTTGGGCCAGCCCCGTGGTCTTGGTCCCAAAGGCTGCAGCGCCGGGAGCCACACCCGAACTCCGGTTCTGTGTGGACTACAGAGGACTCAATTCGGTCACTAGGACCGACGCACACCCCATCCCCAGAGCTGATGAGCTCATCGATCGGCTAGGGGCTGCCAACTACCTCAGCACGTTTGATTTAACGTCTGGGTATTGGCAGATCGCCTTGACCGAGGGGGCCAAAGAGAGGTCAGCATTTTCCACCCCAGATGGGCACTACCAGTTCCGGGTTATGCCATTTGGGATGAAGAATGCCCCTGCCACCTTCCAGAGATTGGTCAACCAGGTGTTGGCTGGGCTGGATTCGTTCAGTGCAGCCTACCTGGATGACATCGCAGTGTTCAGCTCCACTTGGGAGGAACACTTGCGTCACCTCTGGGAAGTGTTGATGGCGCTGCGCAAGGCAGGCCTCACGATCAAGGCGAGTAAGTGCCAGATCGGGCAGGGTTCCGTGGTGTACTTGGGACACCAAGTTGGGAGTGGCCAGGTGGCACCCCTTCAGCCCAAGATAGAAACCATCCTGAATTGGGAGGCGCCCAAAACCCAGATGGAGGTGAGAGCCTTCCTAGGTCTCACCGGGTACTACAGGAGGTTTGTCAAGGGGTATGGCAACATGGTTGCCCCCTTGACAGCGCTGACTTCGAAGAAGCAGCCCAGGAAAGTGATCTGGACTGACACCTGTCAGAAAGCTTTTGAGGCCTTGAAAACTGCTATGTGCACGGCGCCCGTGCTCTTGGCTCCCAACTTCTCCAAAGAGTTTATCGTTCAGACAGACGCTTCAGAGCATGGTGTGGGGGCTGTTCTTTCACAGATTAATGAGGAGGGCCTAGATCAACCCGTAGCCTTTCTTAGCAGGAGGTTACTTCCACGGGAACAAAGGTGGAGTGCTATTGAGCGTGAGGCATTTGCTGTGGTCTGGGCGCTGAAGAAGCTAAGACCCTACTTGTTTGGGTCTCACTTCCGGGTTCAGACGGACCACAGGCCCCTCAGATGGTTGATGCATATGAGGGGTGAGAATCCAAAGCTGTTGAGGTGGTCCATTTCCCTACAGGGTATGGATTTCACGGTGGAACATCGCCCTGGTACAGATCACGCCAATGCTGACGGTCTGTCCAGGTTTTTCCGCCTTAGTGATGAGGAACTCCCTGGGGTAGGGTAGTTCTCCCCACTTTTCAGCTGGAGGGGACACGTGTTAGACCTGGCACCTTGGCGTGAGTCTCCCTCCCTCTTTTTGTCACTGTGCCTCATGTGTTTTTATGGTGTTGGCCGCTCAGCGCGCTGTGCCACTGCCAACCAGTGTCGCGGTGCGAGTGCTCCCTATGTAAATTGTATATGTTGGTTGGATTCCATGATTGGATTGTTTGGTTTACTATCAGACCCCAGTAAAGTGCGCCAGGGGCGCCAGGGCATGTAAATACGAACACCGCTGGTGGGCTTGCAGCACGGGTTGTGCCACCCACAGAAGCGGCCGGTAAAATACGTCTAAGGTCTGCCATCGCAGAACCTGCGTGCAGTCTGGTACTGACACGCCGACCGACAAGTGCCCACACTTGCCAGTCCCCAAAACCTTCCCTTAGCGGCATGTTAGTCACCCCTCTGGTAGGCCCGCGGGCAGGGTGCGTTGTAAGCCTAAGGTAGGACAAGCCCGGATGCGTGGCATGTCCTAGTAGTGAATTGCCGCCATCTTGTTGTTCACTACTGCAAGGCTACCCTGTTCTCATAGGCCAGTATGGGCGGCCGGGATTATTACACCCTATGATCCTAACCGACCCAGGGAACATGGTAGGAGATCGAGTTTAGTATGCCTGAACTCGGAATAATAAGGTACATCTTTTCGCAAGGTTTATTTTAATATTCCGGGTTTGCAAATGCCGCTTTTAGAAAGTTGGCCTTTGCTTGCCTAAACCTTTCAGCCGCCTCTGCGTGTTGTGTATCTGATGTCTGGCTGGTGTGAGTGACAGGGCTGGGGGAACCCAGATGGGCAGGGCTAGGTAGCCTGGTATGAATAGGACGATCGACAGGTAGATGGGTGGGAGGAGTGCTCCTAGGTTCTGAATAGGACAGTGCTCCGCTACCTCGATGCCGGCTCCACCCCCTGTGGAGCGTCTGATGACTCTGCCCTGCACTCTGAAAGGAGAAGCCTGCATCACGTAAACAAAGTGCTCAGAAACCGGACTGAACTAGGCAAGGGCCCCCCTGGCCTGGGAGAACAAAAGATTTGTGGTATAAATGGAGGAGCCCTGCTCCTAAGAAACTAGATCCGCTTTTGACCAAGAAGAATCTCTGCCTGAGGAGGAGGCACCGGGAAAGCTGTAGGAGGAAGACTGTCCCTATCCTGGGGGATTGGCCTGCAGTGGTGACCTTGCTGCCAAAGGAGAGAAGAGAAACTGTTGCTGAAGACTTTTACTTTACTTTTACTTTCAAGACTTGTGCTTTTCCAAAACGATCTCCAAGGGCTTGGAACTGAGCTTGCCCCCTGAACTGAGCCCCAGGACCATTGGGCTCTACCTGATCTTCACTCGCCTGCTGCTGGACTGTGGTGTCCTTTCCCTCGCCGGAGCTGTGACCCTCGTGCCCAGTCCCTCCCTGAGCCGTGACCAGGACTGCTTAGCCGCCCCCGCCTTGGGAAGAGCCTCGCTCGATCGGAGCCGCTCCCCCTACGCTGTGCTGGGCTGCCCCGTCACCTCGCTCGTTGGAGGCTCGCTGTGCACCTTCACCCTCCCACCGGAATCGGCGTTTGTGAGCATCTCCAAGCCTCGGACGGCCCGGACGCATCTGCGTGCCCGGCTGCCCCGCTTTGTTCACCCGCCACCTACAACACCCCGCTCTTGTCGTGAGCCTGAAGATCAGACACCCTCGTGAAGTGTGGGAGCCCCGGACGCCGCCACGCTCTTCTGTCGAAGAGCCGCTGAAATCCCGCACCCGCCTTTGCGTCAAGAAACAAGGTACTGTACTTACGAACTCGACTGCGAGCTCGCATCGGATCCAGGGTCCGCAACGTTCTTATTTCCCTGTCATCTGCTGTGTGCTCCCTGGGCGCTGCCTCAGCACGAAGTGCGCTGAGGCCTACAATTACCTTGTGCCCGCCTAAAGAACTTTCCGTAAAACCAAGAGAACTTGACCGCATTTCCAAGAATTGTGGCCCCATCAGTTCAACGTTACTGGGCCTTGTATTTGAAACTGCTGAAACTACATAAAAGCTTATTTTTATATACTTCCTGATTGGTGTCCGTTTGTGGTGCATGCAAGGGGTTTACTGTATGTGTAATTGCATTTGCTTAACCGTGTACGCCTGAGACTTAGCCTAGACTGCTCGCGCCACGCACCTAGAGGGTGAGCAGGGGTTATTCTGGGGAGTCATCCTTCGCCCTGACAAGAAGTAAAGGGTCCCTGCTTGTTGTGGGTTCACACCTGCGTCAACCAGAGCCCCCTCATTTCTAACACTTACCATTTGTTACCAGATTCCTATTAACTCAGTGGTTGTATAAGAAATCTGCATTGATGATCTTTTTTTTAAGAGAATACATTATTTTGTGATCTAGCGTGGAACGGGGTTTTCACTATTAGTTTCCATGGATGCTGGGTTTTAAAGTGTTGTAGGCGTGTTAACTGTGCGTAAGAATGAGTGATATATATCATCAATATTATTAAGGATGCCGTACAAAAGACAGAGTAATTGATGAGTACTTCGAATATCCACAGCAGTTTTTTTTAAGTATTTGGAACAAAAGTAGTTTCCAATCATGTGTTAAAGAAGCACCAAACTACTACTACTACTACTACCTTTGTATGTAGTACCAACCTGCTGCCAGTTTCTTACCAAGCCAGCAAGTGCTTTGAGAAAGCTCATTACCTCCTCGCAGTATGTAAAAACATAGGGGCACATACACCCCTATGTTTTTACATCATTGAAAATACCGGTCACAAAGCCCCGCTGTGACTGGTATTTTTGCATTTGGGATGCATCAACCCAAATGCAAATTGGCAATTTAGGTAATTGCAAATTTTGGGATTCCCTAACTGCAATGTATGATGCAATTGCAAATAGTGATTTTGCTATTAGTGGTAGCAAATTACCAATAATTTGAACTTGGTGATAATTTGCAAAAACTTTGAAAAATGCACTTTATATTACACACACACATGCCCTTGGGGCATGTGTGTGCGTAACATCTGCACACATGCATATTTCAGGGGTGCAACAGGGTGTCTTTTGGGTACCCTTGCACCCTTGAAATTGCATGCGCAATTTGCGAGTACCTATTGGGTACTCGCAAATTGTGCATGCAATTCCCATTCATTCCTATGGGCCTGTAGGCCCATAGGAATGAATGGTAAGCCATTCCTTAATTGATACTCGCAATTTGCGAGTCTCAATTAAGGAATGTGTAGGAATCGCTATTTTTTAGCAATTCCTACATGCATAGGCTTTTGTGATTCCGTAATTGGCGATTCCTTAATAATTGCAATTAAGAAATCGCAAAAGCCTACCTTAATGTATGTGCCCCATAGGTAGCAAACTTATCTTCTGGCTGAAATATTTAGTCCTACATATCGTTTACAAAACATATCATCCCATTGAGGTGTACATTTTCCATTCTTAACTCCAGTGTCTTGCTATTTTTGATGACAATATCTGAGATACTAGGTTTCTGTCAGATTATATTTTGGTTATGATGTTCCAGGACTGTACCTCTTCCTCGTCCTAATCCTTATCTCTGAAGCTGACATGCCCATGACCAAGGTACCTGCAAGCCTAACTCTACTAATTATCTTTAAAGGTTTCCTCTTCCTTACAGGAGAGGGTGGGATTAACAGGGGCACCTTCCAACAGCAAATACTCTTTGTTCCTGTCTCTTGAGAAGCAGGGTCTTTGATGCTTTACCACCTGCACTTGGTATGGTGAGTAGGGTGTCTAACTTATCCTCGGTTCCTTTTTTTCTGCAGGGTCCCGTTGTTTTATGGTAAAGGAGTACTAGTGTGCGATTCACTCACCTGGGATTTCTAGTGCGGGGCTAGGCATCAGTGCTCTGCTCTTTTGTATGCCTGAGAGGGTCTGTGGTGCATTTCCTCTAGCCAGCTGTTTTTCCAGAAGATTTTAGTCATGCTGTCATACCAGCAACACTTCTACTTCCTGGCTAGGGCTTGCTGCAGAACTCCTCGCAAGCAGCATCCTGTGCAGTGTGCACTTCTGATCACAGCAGCTGAGCGTGGGAGTCTGATAGTTGATATCGGATGTTAGTCAATTGTTCCAGTGCCTTGAGAGGGGATTTGGTGATAGAAGTTCCTGAGCAGCAGTCTTCAAAGAGGCTAACTTTTTTCAGCATGTAGGTTTGTTCCCATTACCCCGCAGTTTCTGTCTTTGAATTTGCTCAGATGTCATTTTTTGGCACCAAGGTCGGTAGATTGTGAAAACACTGTTCTAAATAATGCAATTTTCTCCTGCCCTCCACGGTCCTTCCTAGTATTGCAACAGAGAGCAAAGGCACAAACGGCATCACCATGAATAGTCCTTGTCACCTGATAGATCGGTTATTTTGCCATGTGTTGCTCCCATGCCCTTCCATGCTGCTTTGCAACTGAAGATATCTTGCCTCATGGCCCTATATACAAAGGTGTTGAATGTGCCCTCAAAAAGCATGATGCTCCTTCTTTTGCCCTTTGGGTTGACACATACACAGTCTGCACGGCTCAGTTCAATCTCACTTGCCTGCTCTGTATGAGGGCTCTGATAGTTGAGTGTTGGTAGACTTTATCGAAAAACAGATTAAGTTCATTCCAGACATTGATTTGGGTACTCTCAAGGGTACTTTTTCACCTTTGGCTCGATCTGAAAAGGTCACCTGACAATCTCCTTATCAAGCTGACATTTCTTTGTCATTCTCTGATGGATCACAACAAGTATGCTTTTGCTGTTTGGAAGATGGGAGTGAGAATTTGGGTTATTGGTTGAGTGGGTGGACGCCCTCTCAGACAACAAATACAATCATTGACAGGAAAACATAAAAGTCACTAACCTGTGCTTTGTTCTTTGTTCTTTGGTAACTTGGCACAACTTAGAGGCGTAACTTAGAGGCAATGTGTAAAATATTGATACCAGAACACTAATATCCCATCAGTTGAATCAGAGATATTAGATTACATTTTTTTTTAAAACAATGAGCAAAAAGGAGCAAAGTGCCAACTGTGATTATCTAGTCACCTGGACCGGGACAAAGTCACAAGTTCAGGCCGACCACGATTAAGAGCAGGCCAAGCACCAGATTGAGTTCTGCCTGCTGTGAGTTGAACTTTTTGTCCTTGATGTACAGTCTGCAATGTGGCACTTTGAGAGGCTTCATGTCACTCTGCGTTAGTTCTGATGAGCTTTCAGCTGTCCAGGGAGGCATTGTGGGGCTTTGCATCGCTCAGTGTCAGTTCCAATGAGCTTTCAGCTCTGCAGCGAACCTTTGCCAGGTTTAGTGCCGCTCAGCGTGTGATCCAATAAAGTTGTCAGCTGTGTGGTGAGGCTTGGGATCCAATGAAGCTTTCAAGTGGGTTCTGCATAGCGTTGCAGGGCCTGGTGTCACTTTGCACCAGATCTGATAAAACCTTCCCTTAGGTAGGCAAGGTTCCAGAACCTGGAAGGTACCTCAGGATCCAGATTTAAACCAGTACAGCTCAGCAGCACGCCTCAGGTAGGTCCAGTTGCATACGGTCAGCTGGGCACTTGCAGATAGGCCTCTGAAGATCGTTCTATTCCTGTAGCTCACACAGGGAGAGGGTCAGTCAACTAACTCTTGGAGTCACTTTGAGTAGTCGGGGATGATGGCAAGCATGTACAATCTTCCGTCTCAGACAGCAAGGCAGCACTTCAAGCAGCAGTGCAGTCCATTGGCAGCAGGGCAGTCTTTCCTCTGTAACTTCCACAGGTCCCGGAGTGTTCAGATGAGTGACTCCGGAGATCCAATATTTATACATGGAGCCAGTCTTTATGTGGGGGAAACTCCCTGTCCCACGCCCATATCTGGTTCTGGAAAGCCCTTACTCCTCCCGTGTCAAGACTCCCTACTGTCAAGGGGGCCAAAAGGCAGGTCAGTCCTAGTGTCAATTTTTTTTTATGTGTAGATGAGGCAAAGCCTTTTAAAGTGTATGGTTATGGCCCCTCTCCAGTCATCCTCTCAGGAAGGCCCATTCTGTCCAGACCTAAGCCCCCTCTGTGTTGCAGTCTGGAAGCAATACTTAACCATCAACAGCATAGCCATGCTCAGTCATGTGACCCAGGACACTGGCAGAAGGCACAAATGGTGAGGACAAGAAAATTCCAACTTTCTAAAAGAGGCACATGCAATTCCCGGTCATTCCTATGGGCCTGTAGGCCCATTGGAATGAATGGGAAGCCATTCCTTAATTGAGACTCGCAATTTGCGAGTCGCAATTAAGGAATGTGTAGGAATCACTATTTTTTAGCGATTCCTACATGCATAGGCTTTTGCGATTCCGTTATTGCGATTCCGTAATAATCACAATTAAGAAATCGCAAAAGCCTACCTTAATGCATGTGCCCCATAGTTAGCAAACTTATCTTCAGGCTGAAATAATTAGTCCTGCATATCGTTTACAAAACATATCAGCCCATTGAGGTGTATATTTTCCATTGGTCATTCTCTGATGGATAACATCAAGTAGGCTTTTGCTGTTTGGAAGATGGGAGTGAGAATTTGGGTTATTGGTTGAGGGGGTGCCCTCTCGGACAACAAACAAAATCATTGACAGGGAAACATAAAAGTCACTAACTTGTGCTTTGTTCTTTGTTCTTTGGTAACTTGGCACAACTTAGAGGCGTAACTTAGAGGCAATGTGTAAAATATTGATACCAGAACACTAATATCCCATCAGTTGAACCAGAGATATTAGATTTAAAAAAATTGAAAACAATGAGCAAAAAGGAGCAAAGTGCCAACTGTGATTATGTAGTCACCTGGACCGGGACAAAGTCACAAGTTCAGGCCGACCACGATTAAGAGCAGGCCAAGCACCAGATTGAGTTCTGCCTGCTGGGAGTTGAACTTTTTGTCCTTGATGTACGGTCTGCAATGTGGCACTTTGAGTGGCTTCATGTCACTCTGTGTTAGTTCTGATGAGCTTTCAGCTGTCCAGGGAGGCATTGTGGGGCTTTGCATCACTCAGCTTCGGTTTCAATGAGCTTTCAGCTCTGCAGCGAACCTTTGCCAGGTTTAGTGTCGCTCAGCGTGTGATCCAATAAAGTTTTCAGCTGGGAAGCAAGGATTTGCAAGGCTTCACATAGCTCAGCGTCAGCTCTGATGAGTTGTCAGCTGTGTGGTGAGGCTTGGGATCCATTGAAGCTTTCAAGTGGGCTCTGCATAGCTTTGCAAATGGTCAGGACAAGAAAATGCCAACTTTCTAAAAGAGGCGTTTTTTTTCTGAATTCTAACTTAAAATCTGACTTTACCATTAAAGAGGATTTTAATTTACAATTTTTTTTTTTTTTGTTCTCATTTTGCAATACTTTTGTCAGGTTTTGATATAGGAACCAATACTGCTATTATATTTTTCCTGAACCAACAAAGCGTGAGTTTTTACAAAGGAAAATTTTTCCTTGCAGCAGCTGGAACCAGTTATCACCTAGGCACAGCGGAGGAAACCAACGACCCTTGGTTGTTTAGGCCAAGTATATTCGTTTTGAGTATTGCCTAGGTTAAAATCATTGGACTTATCTTTGGTCACTGTGATTAAGAAAGTGCTCCCATATTTCCCAAAACTTGTATTTTTTCCTGGGCCTTCCACTTCTATCTAATTTGTTCACTCTACCAATTGAGTTCCACCAACCCAAATGTTTTGGTGGTACAGGGCTAACCCAGTTAATGCATATTTCTCTACGAGCTAAAAGGATTAACACAAAAAGTAGGTTCTCTTGTCTTAAATCTAAATTACGTACACTTACATCTGCTTTATATATTCCAAAAATTACCAGTTCAATACTTACCGCTATTTGTTGGCCAAAGAAATCAGTCAGTGTCTTGCCAACTTTTGACCAGAAATCTTCGAGCTGGGGGCACTGCCAGAACATATGTGTGTCGTCCACCTAAACATCACCGCATTTTGGACATCTTTTTGCTTGTTGTTGGCCTCTGAACTTTGAAAGCTTCTTTGGGGTCCAGTAAGCTCTGTGGATAGTGAAAAGGTGATTTCTCCTTAATGCAGCGGACTGGATAATACCCCAACATTTCCCCATTGATACTTGCCATATGTCCTGAAGATCTATTGTAGGCAGTGAAATCCCCCAGGTCGAATCTGGAATTGTAAAGTTGTCTTCACCGGCTGGGGATGAGAGTTTTTGGGGGTTTTTTTTCTCGGGGGAAGATGGCGGCCGGCTAAGGAGTCTGGTCGGACGCTCCGGAGCTCCGGACTGAATGGAGAGACCGTTTTGGGATGTTTCTTTCTGGTTGGCGGTAACGTAAAAGGTACTCTTCGGGGTTGAAAAAATGCAGGGAATGCTCGGCTACACGAAGTAACCTGAAATCTGATATCTAATGCTGGAGAGAGTTTGAGGAATTGGGAGGCTGGAAACAGCGTTAGCGAAAAAAAATATATATATATATTTTCAGCCGATTCCCAGACCTTTAACTTATGGAGCATGCGGGACAGTAGATTTACCTCATTCCCCGGCCTTGCTAGCAGTCCCCCGAGCCCCTTCCCTCCACCCCGTCCAGCGAGACTCACCTCCAGCGCTTGAACGGCAGCGCTTGACGCTCGACGGAGCTACCGCTTAGCAACTGGGAGGTTTTCCTTCCGGGTCGGACAGGGCAGGGCAGCGGCTTCAACCTCCCGACGGTTCTCTGATCCAAACCCTTCTCTGGATCTATCGGTAGATGCGGATCAGAGTACACGGAGCCTCCAAGCCTGCATGCATCGAGCAAGCGGTACGTGCGGGGGTGCGGGAGGGCAGCCTGAACCTATAGGAGGGCCCCAAAGTATTAAATCACACAACAGCGACGCTGCAACAAAAATAAATAGCCGAGTAGAACTTTTGGGGAAGGGTGGAAGAAATAAGGGGACCAAAGGGCTAAGTTACTACCTCAGAAGTAAGCAGTTCTTCGCGAAAAACCCCTTAAGCACCACGGATACAGGCGTCATTCCACTTAACACAAAGAAAAAGTCTAAAAAACCAAATGACCCAGGGAAAAAAACAGTCAAAGCAACATTTAAGGAAGGAAGCAGATCTAAGGTGCCCTGTAACCCTACCGATTCAAATTGTCGGATAACTCCCTCCCTCAGGTCCTTTTTTAAGCTACAAAAAGCAGACTGTTTAGAAGTAATGAATCTACTACCCGAAGAGATCTCGTTATCTTCTGAATCTGCGGTGTTTTCGAGCCCGCCGACTTCGGCTGAGGTCATGGGCTCAAATACTGCAGTAGATAAAGGAACCCCTGGCAAAAATAGGTCCCTTCCAAGTACCTCAGTGACCCCCCCTGGCTTTCGACTATCTCCCCCGGTGCTCTTACAAAAGGAAATGATTATTATCTCTAGTGGGGAAGCAGATCCAGATGCTGAAATCGACTGCGAAGAGATGAACGAGGTGGGGTCTGGAATAATAGGTGAAAGGGATGTAGAAGTCGGGAAGAGCCAATTGTTAGAAACTAGAGCTGATGGAGAGGGATATCCCTCAGGGAGTGTAGGAGAAGCTAACTCAGATAGAGTATTAGCATTACTTTTGTCCGAAGTTAAAAACAGATTTGACATTTCGGAGAAAAAACAGTCGAAGATTCAAGATACTTGCGAAGCACTGGATAATAAATTAACTGTGCTCACAAGGAGAGTTACAGCAGTAGAAGTGGAAGTAGAACTTCTCAACAAGGAACTTAAAACCCATCAGAACGATATTGACACCTTAAAATCTAATGAATGCTCCCTATGGGAGAAGATTGAGTCACTGGAAAATCAATCCAGACGAAACAATCTAAGGCTCTTAAATGTTCCAGAAGGGGCAGAAAATGAAGATATTAAGAGGTTTGTCCTTTCCATGCTAGAAGAGAGTTTTCCCTGGGTCAAATCTGAAAACCTAGCAGAAGATATACAAAGGGTACATCAGGATCCCTTTGGTAGAAATAAACTAAAGAAGAACCCGAGGACAATTCTAATAAATTTCAAATCCTATACTCTTAAAGAGAGACTATGTCGGAGGCCCTGAAAAAGGGCAACCTTAAAAGTAGCGACTGGACCTATAAAATACGTTCAGATATCTCTAAGGCCACGCAGGACAGACAATGGGAGTTAGGCCAGTTGATGCCTCAGTTAAAAGCCTTAGAAGCCACTGTGCAGATGCGTTTCCCGGCCAGCCTGAGAATTATGTGGCTAAAAAAAGATGTATAATATAAGGGAACCCAGAGAAGTCATGCTCTTAATGGATAAAATGAAGAAGTCATAAGAAATAACAGAAATAACAGAATCCCAATGTACTAATGTGCCAATGTACCATTGAAGTCCGGAGCTCAGGAGCATGAATAGGGCCCATATGAGGCCCGCTAAAGGAAGAAGGGAGGTCCCCCATGGGAGGGTTCAAGTGAAGAAACACAAAAAACAAAATGTAAAAAAAAGTTACACAAGGGTGGGGAGCAAGTTAGGGAAAAAAGCGGAGAAAAGCCATCTTTGAGTACCTTAAAAACTCAGCGAGTGAAATATTAATCCTACAAGAAACACATCTTTTAAAGCAAGAATGGGAAGCCTTCACTAAAAATCTAAGGTAGATAGATACCTCAGTATGCACAAACCAGCTATGCAACATAAAAGGTGTAGCAATTATTTTAGTAGTAGATAGTAATCTAGCTGCAAGGATAGAAAGAGTGGAACACCTTCCGGCACATCGCTCAGACCACTCAGCAGTCAGAATGGTTCTCAAGTTAGAACAGCTATTCACCCACCGAAGATGGACGGTCGATAGATCCCTTTTTTTAGATCAATCTTTTGTAAATCATTTAAAGATAGAAACTAGCCATTTTTTTTCTCAGAATAGCGAAGGGATGAACAGCCAGATAGTATGGGATACATACAAAGCAGTGATGAGGGGCGTTATCAAGAGCTTTGCCGCCTTTAAAAATAGCACTGCTAGACAACTTCTAGACAGACTAGAGGGAGAAATAAGAGCGATTGACTTACAGCTCCAGAGGCCCAACTCAGACTCAATAGATAGATCTCTTAGACAGGAGAGGAAAGATAAAGAAGTATTTCTTAGAGATTCCTTAGATGTAAGGGTAAAAGAAAAGTGGGAGGTGAGTAAACTTGCACATCATGAATATGGTGAGGGATGTGGCAAGTTACTTGCTTGGAAAACAAAAACGGATCAATCTAGGAATGAGATTAAAGAAATATTAGTAGGGAACCCCCAAGAAAAGATCTTAGATGAAACAGCTATTAAGGAGGAATTTATGCAATTCTTTGGGGACCTCTACTCTGAAGATTGCTTTCCAACAAAAGTACAGTTAGACAGATATTTAAAGAAACTGAACCTTCCGAGTATTTCTTCAGCTCAGAGCATAAAATTAAATGATGAAATCTCCGAAGAAGAAGTCACTCAAGTGTTAAAAGAACTCAAAAAAGCCAAAGCGGCAGGCCCAGACTCCATTCCAAATGAGCTATATATAGCCCTTCAGGAAACTATATCACCTTACCTTACATCCCTTTTTAATGATATTTTTCTAGACAATAAAAAACAACCAGCCTCATGGAGTGAAGCAATAATAACTCTAATTCTAAAACCAGATAAAAATCCTGGCAAATGTGAGTCTTATAGACCCATATCACTCCTAAACTGTGATTATAAAATCTATACACAGATTCTTACAAAGAGGCTGAGCAAATGTATAGAGAATATTATCCATGAAGATCAGAAGGGCTTTATAAAAGGTAGACAGTTACAAGACCTTACACACCAACTCATTGGAGCAATAGACATCTCGGTCCACCAAAAATTGCCCCTATCTGTTATAACGTTGGATGCGGCTAAAGCGTTTGACAGAGTAAACTGGGTCTTTCTACATGACGTCCTAGAGAAATTTAAGTTCAGGGTTAATTTTTTAGAGGCGATAAGGAACATCTATAGTTCCCCTTCAGCTAAAATTTTAGTGAATGGTAGCCTGTCGGAAAAAAATTCCATCAAAAGAGGCACTAGACAAGGTTGTCCCCTTTCTCCCTTACTTTTTAATCTTTATATAGAACCCCTCGCCTCAACCATTAGAAATAATCCAAGGATAAAACCATTCTGCTACCAAAATTGGACAAAAAAGGTTGCATTATATGCAGACGATCTAATGATTTTTAACAACAATCTCTCTGAAGCAATCCCTGAAATTGAGCAAATGATAGAAGACTTCGGAGACATCTCAGGTTACCAGATAAATCAAACAAAATCAGAAATCTTGGAGTGGAATACTTGGAGTAATTCTCAGTTGGTGAAATCAAAGATCAGATGCCTTGGGTTGGACATAGTTAAGGATATTGATGCATTACCACAAATAAACTTCAATAGAGTCTTAGCAGAAGTAAGGAAACTCTTGAAAACATGGAGTGGGCTCCCCTTAACATTCCTAGACAGATCTGACATCATCAAGATGTCAGTCCTCCCAAAATTTACATTTATCTTTAGTGCAATTCCCCTGGAATTTAATAAGTCCTCCATACTTAAACTACAGGGAGAACTAAATGGCTTCATATGGAACTCAAAATGCCCGAGAATAGCTTGGAAAAAACTAAGAAGAACAAAGATTCAAGGTGGCATAGCAAGTCCGGACATATTAGAGTATTGTAAGGCCTTTCAATTTAAATATACTAGGGTATTATTGCAAAGCTATGAGGTATATCCACCACACCTACAAGCGATGGTAGAAACAGGGGGACATTTCCTATATAAATTTGGCCATCAAAAATTCTTCAAAAAGATCAAACTGAAAATCCTCTTGTCGGCAGCTAAGTTATGGCTGCAAATCAGGAAAACTGCAAAGATCCCCTATTATAGCCAATACGCTCCAGTCTGGGACTCCCCCGGTACTCCTGATTGCCTCAAAGACCAATTGGCCCTACCATTAAGACGAGCAGGAATCTTGAACTGGGGGGAACTAATTTTAAATGGCACTTTAATAGGTTGGTACTTGTTAACAACTATTACAGAAGCCCAAATATCAAAGTTTAAATATTACCAACTATCGAGCTGGATAAAATCAATAACAGAACCACTTAAGGGAAATCAGCAATTGGAACTTAAGATGCTTGGAGCTAGATTTCAGAAAAAAGAAGTTTCATTGTGGTACTGGACTCTGATAACAGCCGAGGATTTTAATTTACAATTCATCTGAATATAAACAACATGTTTCTATCTACTCCCAATCTAAAATTAGCACTTATTAGATATCATCCGGTCACGTGTCGGACGTCTGTGGAGCGAGCAGAGCGGGATCTCGTAGTGCGAGCCGGTCAGCCAGCGACCGAGCGACTGAGTGGCAGAGCAGCCAAAACATCAGAGTCGACAGGCAGCAAAGATGAAGGAAGAAGTGAGATCACAGCGGGGGAGCCACGGAGAGATACGGAGACTGGAAAAACAGTGAGGCCGTTGGTAGCAGGCTTGGGCTTGGGCTCGGTCCCGAACGCCAGGGGAGCAGCTAATCACCTCCTCTAGCCTCCCTAATCTCCCTCCCTACGCCGTCTGGCTCCACCTCCTGCAAAATAACCATTGTAGCGGTCACGGTCTGCAGCATTAGGGTCACCTCTGCGGACCGTTGAAAGGGCAAGCGCAGCTCCCCTTTAGCAGGCGGCCGCATTAAGTGAGTGCCCCTGGCTATTTGCGGAGGTGGCCTGTTAGATCAGGTGCGGCCTGCTGCCTGCAATAGCCTTGTGTGCCCCGCTTGCTAAATCCTGCACCCGCGTCAGCCGCCCAAAGCCCTGCTGCTCTCAGCTCATAGCCCACAGCCCAGCGACAAACACCGCTGCAACGCTTCTCAAACTGAGTCAAAACTGACTTTAATCACCTCAGCCCCTCCTATTTTGCTACTCATACTTTAGGCTGCAGCAGCGGAGCGGCCCATTTGTCTTTTCCTGTTTCGTTGTTGCTACATCCAAGTTTATCTCGTGTCGATCTATAGTTGGTGCGCTAACACCAGAGCACCTATTTCTATCGGAGCCCACGCACAACAAGGGAATTAAAAATATCTTTTTCCCTTTGCTGATCCAGCAGCTCAGTTTGCTCAGTTTAATTACACATATTCATCAAACCTGGCCACAGGCGGGATAATCAAACCTGCAAACACCCACTGCAATAATAACAACAACTAGTTTCTTGTCAATTCTTGTAAGTTTACCAAGTGTGGAGATTCTCTTTTTAGTCAAACTTCCAGGAAGCCGGCTGCACCCCCCTTTAGCAACAGTTCTTTAAGCATGAGATCAGGGCGGGTGAGGAAAGCACCAATAAGGTCCACACAAAAAAACTGTGAAGGCCTCCCCCAATAGTTTGGAAGTATCGACTGAATCTCTCAAGCAATCCCAATCACCTGCAAATCCACACACAGACTTCGATCCTGACTCAGGATACAAATTCAAACTTTGGCAGCCCTCAGTGCAAGAACAATTCACTAAAACGCACTCGTTATATCCCGCCGCAGGGGATATGGCTACAGTGCAGGAACATAGGAAAAATGAGGCACCAAACTTGGGTTCAATATTTCCTCCAAATCCAATGACAAAACAACTCTCATTAAGGGATTATTTTAGGAACCTAGCTCCATCGGCAGCCCCAAAAAAAAACCTTAGCCCAGCGGAATTGCCTCAGGCTTTCCCCTCAATGAAAGCAGTCGTAACTCCAAATCAACTTTTGATCCAGCACCTGATCCACGCGGCTGCCAATGAAGGCAATAGTTCTTCGCTGCTATGTTCCACAGTAACGATGGAACCACACAATTCGGATGCTCCAGTAGCCTCAGAAGGCAGCCGATCGTTTCAAACTCCAGGACTGCCCTCCTTGGACCAACTGTCAGTACAAATAGAACAAGTCCCTTCCCAAGCCCCCACTCTCAAAGATGCCAGTTTGCCAACTGCTCAGCCCGCACAGAACTCAAGTCAGTTTTCCCCATTAGCATTAACATTTTAAATCACAACCTTACTTGACAATCAAAAAAAGAGTGCTAGCATTATGATCCCTCAAGTTGTGTCTCATTTTTGTCCTCAATTTAATAATCTCAACTCTGAAAGTTAATCAGAAAAGGCTGACCAAGGTGATCAAACGGGTAACTCAGAATTGCTGGCAGAGAACATTAGTCTTACCCCCCTAGATCTCTCATTTTTTGCAAATGAACAGCAAAAACCTGTCGCCCAGGAAACTCCATCATCAATTGACCTTAACGATCTCTGGTCCCAGCTATGGTCCTAGCGGTGTACACTGCTGGAATAGACCAAAAGCGTGAGGCAGTTAATTTGCTCATCACTAAAGCCCAATCTCAAGCCAAATTGGTTCAATCGGTATGTTGCTGCTCCCACATTATCGATTCTTTATCATCCCTTCCACAATTTTTTTCCTCAGTGTTAACAGAAATCACAAAGCTACCATTGGCTGGGTCATCCGACTCCTTACCCCCAGCTTCCAACCCAGCCGAGGGACCCACTGCTATGGATGACCAAGCTTCATCCCTTTCCCCACATTTTATGGAGTTTGAAGACTGTAAAGTAACTCCCACCAAATCAACTCAACAACGCAATACACACAGGTTGTCAAAATGGGAAAAAAAGACTACGGAAGACTCGGAACAAAAATACAATTGAGATCAAAACACTAAATGCTAGCAGTCTCGCTACCATCAACCTAGACCAAGTAGGAGAGCAGTTGCCCATTTCAGGAGTAAACCTGAACTCGAATTCAACAGCACAAGTCCCGACCCCCATAGCGATCCTCCACAACTAAATACTCATCAAGAGGGGTCTTTCCAAGATCGACGGTCCGTCTTAGAGCATTCCATGCAAGTAATAACTGGATCTAGGCAATTCTCAACAGCCGTGCCTGCACAATGTAATTGGGGACCGAAAATCATTTGATGCTGCCCTTAGACACCTGCCCTAATAGTTCATCAACAGAGTGTAATCATTATGCTTTACAATGCACAGTCAAACAGTCTGTTTACCAGAATCTCTCAAACGCGTCAAGTAATCAACTGCTGGTGTCCACGAGCAAAAGACCCTGTGCTTTGCCACCAACTATTAATTATCGTGAGCCGTCTCTTTCATGGGCAGTCACATGTACAACCAAGCAGGTTTTTATCAAAAATTCAATGAAAATAAAGTCCTTAATCGCTGACGAAATTCCCACGCAGCCTATCACCAACTCAGGTACCATATTACTGCTAACTTCAGAGTATGTCTCAATAGGTCCCCATGGCATTTTAAATCGTGGAAACAAATTAAGACTTTTTAAATCAATCCTGGACTTGAGCGCATTGCAGTCCAATGACATAACCGTCATTCAATTTATTCCATCATTAGGAACCAAAGCGCGCGAAACAACTCAACTAACGCTCGCGTCCTCAGCAATTCGAGAACTGGTCCAGTCAAAATCTGATCAATTTAAAAACTGGGGCATAATAATGTCAACATTTAGTGCCTCCTGTTATCCATAAATTTTGGAAAATAATCAGGCCCAGGCTGTTAGTGCAAGTTCCCTTCTCAGTATTAAAGTCAGCAAGAAGTCGCTTGCCTACAGCAACCCTGGAACACATAACAAATCAGCAAAACCCAGACAAGACAGACTGGTCATGGCTCCCAGGGGCCCAAGTAAGAAGCAGGAAAGATTGAAACACCCCCAACTCTGGTATATCAATATGCTCCTGGAACATCAATGGCCCTGGACATAAAATTCAATCAGCAGCCACCCGTGGTTTTATAAACGAGCATGATATTATTCTACAGCAGGAAACTTGGGCAGTAGACAATATTCCTATCGAAGGCTACCTTGAACTTGCGTCCTTTGCAATAAGACAGTTCAAGTTTGGCAGGCCGAGTGGTGTCCTTGCGATTTATGTGTCAACTAAACTATCCCAGCGTATTAAGCAGCTAAAATTTGAGGAAGACTGGCTCTCTGAAATAGTTTTGGGAAGTCAACAGATCGATAGCCAGCTGCTTCTTCTTAATGTTTATATATCCCCACACACCATTGAGAAAAAATCCAAACTGGATTGTCTGACCAACACCGTTTGCAACCTGCTTAGTGAGTATGGTAGTGTAGCAAGTATAATCACAGGAGAATTTAACACCAACCTTTACTGCAACCTCTTTGAGGATTCAGAGATTGCTCCCTTAATGGTTCCACCACATCGTGTCACACAGTCAATTCCCGTAGGAAACAGACCATCTAAATTGGGGAAGTACGCAGTTACTCAGCTAAGCAGTGTAGGTTATACTGTACTGAACGGTCATTTCCATACGGATGTCCCACCAGCTTGGACATGATCCGATGGCTGAACCTTCTCCTTCCTGGACTTTTCCCTAGGAAGTACAGAAGTTCTCCCTTTGATTGAGAGTTATTACATAGCACCACAAGGTGAGAATGACCATCAGCCTCAAATAATAACAAATCTCGTTAATACCCCGCGTCACCAAGAGCTTGCCCATACCCACGCAGGTTGCCACACGGAGAACCTAAAACGAATGAAATGGTCAGACGACGTGGCACCCTTCTTGATGAAAAAATGCAGAGCATTGTTAACCCAACTACCAGATACTGAATCCTCTGCTATTACCAGCTGGGCTAGCTTTATTAATCAACTACTAGAAGCAGTTCCACTTAAGAGGAGTATTGGGAAGTACGTATTTCGACCTCAAATTTCACCAGCAATAAAAAAAATAAAGTTATGCAGAAATCAAGCCCTTCAGCAATCAAGGAAGAGCCCAGATAATAAAACCAAATGTAACAACTAAAAGCAAGCTCAAATAGCTTTTAAGTCTGCAGTACGCAGGGAAAAACAGGAGGCCTCGGATCAATTTTGGCTGAAGCTCCTCTACGAAAGTAAGAAATCATATTCAAAGCAATTCTGGTCTCTGGTAAATAGGGGTCAGCGAGGCGGAAGTGGCTATGGCAGCACAAATATCAGTGCTGATAAATGGACCCTCTTTTTATCATCTCATTTCAAGATCAACACCAACAAATTCAATTGCCCCAAACTCCCAAGCATAAACAACGCAAAGATATTATCGTCGGAGGCTACGAATTCAATACGGCCGGGTCTCAGCTTTTCATCTATTAGTACATTTGAAGAACCCGTAAAAGTGGCTAGTGGGAATAACATCGATTAATTTCCAGAGAAAAACAGCGACACCAGAAGACTTAAAATCTAAGATTCTACGCTCAATAAAGAAAGCTAGGGCCGATGGTGCACCCGGGCCAAACGGTCTTCCCCAGGCTATGTTTAAATCGGAAGCCGAATTCTGGTCAGTCCATCTTACCCCCCTGTTTTTTTATTGTAGGTTAAACAACATAGTTCCTGAGTCCTGGAGTGGTGCCAGTATTCATCCCATTTATAAGAGCAGGAAAAGAAATGATACTGGTAATTATCGAATGATACCACTCCTAGACGTTGAGTCTAAATACTATGCCAGCATTTTATTGGAAGATCTGCTGACCTGGGCCAACGAAACAAAGCGCCTCCCATTCGGGCGTCTGCGGAGCGTTATCTCGTCCCAGCTTCCAGTTTAAAAGCTTCCAGTTTGAAGCTGGGACGAGATAACGCTCCGCAGACGCCCGAATGCGGTATAATAAAAGTAACGAAAGTGCTTTGAAATAAGGGTATCTGTGACAAATACAGACCCTCTTGGCATGGTGGAGGCTGGTATGTGCGCCCTTGGCTTCCAACCGCCAATCCGCATAACAAAGTTTATTGTCCAGTGAGGCGACTATGAAACCTCGCGCCCTGACAAATTTGCCACGACGAAGCAGAGACAATGAAATATGTTGGCCTACTTTGAAAAGGTTTGCAACATGCGGTGCTTTTAATTTGAGTAAGCTCACAAATGCGAAAAAAGAGGGCAAAGTCAATTGTGAGCTTTATCTCAATTTTAACTGGGGGACAGTTTGTCTTGAATATTCACTGGGTTGATTCTTGTTTGGAGATACACATATTTCCACTCTTTTCTGTCTTCTTACTGGACACAAATTCGGGTTTTTCAGTGAGTTAGCAACCGATGATGATAAACATGGGCATGCTGGTGAGAACCTGCCGGTAGCCTCCCTGGTGTTGCGTACGTTTGGGGTATCAAGGAGTGGCCGATAACTGTACAAATTGCCAGCTGCTGTGTGGAGTTAAATACCCCCACGAGAAACGCCTTTCCGCTGTAAAAAAATTAAGATTGCCCCTTCAAAAGCCAGGTCTTTGTTGTCAAAGTGATTGATGAGAGGAGGGTGACCTGGCTTTATTTTTCTCTCTAAAGCTCCTTGTTGTGGAAAAGGTTTAGTTTGCCAGGTCAAAACGGCAGTTTAAAAATGCACTATAGGTTGCGGTGGCAGGTGTAAGACATGCTTTAAAAGTTTACTTTAGTTGGTTAAGCAACGAGTGCAGCGGGCCCACTAGTAGAATTTAATTGACAGGTCCTGGGTACATGTAGTACCATTCACTATGGATAAGTAAATTAAATGTGCCAATTAAGTGTTGGAAAATGTTACCAGGTTTGAAGGCGAGAGAACAAGCACTTAACGACTGGTTAGCAGTGGTAAAGTGCACATAGTGCTAAAGCCAACAAAATGATTCTGGCAAAACAAGAGGGGTGAGGGCAAAATGTTTAGGGGAAATCACACCAAGGATGCCAGGTCTAACAGTGGGCATCCCTTTCCATCCCATGCTGCTCTATGCTGCATCCCAAGACAAATATTCCAGAGGTCACAGAGGGAATTGTGAGTTTGATTCTGTTTTAAGAGGTGAAACTATCCGCCTCCGGAGATTCAGCGCACCTACATACACTGGCACTTCTTCATTTCTTGTAGATGTTGTATTCTCTACGAGAGGCAGATTGAGATGTTTTCGGAGATCTCGATTGATGGATTTTGCAGGTTATTGAGTGCTGGACAGTGTTTTGGAGGGCCATACCATCAGTTTCTTTCAATTTCCCACTACACTGTTTCAGACCACACGCTAGCCAATGACACATTTGGAAAAAACAGATTTCATCTGTATTAGATTTGATAAGGGTTGATTTTGGAATCAATATTCATTATATGGTTTATCTCCTTAAATCTATATATTAGAGATGCACATTAATACTTCTCTTTTTGGACTGGCCCTGAAATAGAATTTTCCTGCATACTTCACCAGGCTGAGAATGAGAAGAGTTGTACAAGGAAGCATTCACCAATTCCTTGGCCTCCTTACACAATAGATTCTCATGGCAGGCTGATGTATGTTGGCGTTATTCTATGCAGTCTCCACTTGGAAAACTATTTCCTGGCCTGAGTAAGTGTTAGTGATTTGATTTTATGAGTAGATAGAATCTTCTAACTCTCCAACTTAACCTATGTGAGCAAATATTATGTAAACCGTTACTCTTTTGAGTGTTATACGTAAAGTTCAGTTGTATTGGCCCTTCTAACCTGTTCCAGCTATCACAGTAGGTGATGGATTCAAGCAATCACAGAATATTTCACTCATCTTTTTAGGAGTGGCTTCACAGAGCAGCTGTCTCTTTGAGTTGTTGATCTTAACTGCAAAAAACAAATATATAGAGTGAGATTGGCCAAGAAGCATTTTTCTCTCCCACTTGATGCTATTAGTTGAATAGTAAATAATGTCACCTCCTATGGAATGCATGCACGACAATTTTTAATCTTAAGACTCCACTGAATCATTACACAATAAATTATTTATCTCATCAATACATTTTATAGAGGAAGCGATCATTTTTTGAATACACCCACCATCTATTCTCTCCAAAAGGCAGAGAGCACTAGACACAATTTTCTTTAATGGAGTGTGGGTTTGGCCCTTATGTGCACTGGGCCACACCCCCACTCTTACAGGAATATAGTCTCTTTGCCCCTTGGGGGCAGAAATGAAGGTTTACCTCCAATTTGCCCTCCTGAGTAGGGCAGAAAGAACAGAGACTCCAGAGATTTTTATTTAAAACAATGGGGTGGGGCTGGCGCATCCCCTGGCCCTAGAGAGTTAAACCCAACATGGGGGAGTTCAGGGGATTGATTCAACACCGCCCTCCCCAGGGGGCAAGAAAGCAAAATTGGCACTAGGGATTTAATAAAAAAATAGAATGGTGTGAGAACTGGCCTGATGTGACATTAGACCACATTACTAACCCTAGAGCTCAAACCTTGTTTCTGCCCTCTAAAGCAGGGAGTAGGAGATTTATTCTCAAGCTACCCTCCCTAGGGGTACAATAAAGCACTCTGGACAGTAGAAATTAAACAAAATACGTAAAAAATGGGGTGGGAACTACCCTGTCCTATCATTGGGCCACACCCCTAACACTGGAGTCACACCTTGTCTCTGGGCTCCACAAGCAGAGGGGGGATTTACTCTCAAGCTATCTTCCCCAGGGGACAGAAGGCACACTAGACAACAGTGATTGTTTTTATGTAAGAAAAAAAAGAGAGGGTGGCTGCTGGCTCTTCCTGGCACTAGAGTTCAAACAGTCATATTTATCCCAATCCACCCTCCCTAGAGGGGACAGAAACCACTAAACACTTGGGTTTTAAGATTTAAAAAAACAGAATGGGCGAAAGGCGGTCCACCCTGGCATTGGGACACCCTCTCCCATTCCAGGAGGGCAACACTCTCTTTGCCCCTAGGTGGCTAGATTGGAAGATTTACTCCAAATCATTCCAACACAAGTGGGGGAGGAGCTGCAGAAAGCACACTAGACATTACAGATTCTTTTCTTTAAAGAAGGAGTTTCATATATCTCAAGAACTTCCATTGCCCAAGACTTAACACCCCGTGTTCCCTCACCTCTCCTGATAAAAACGCTGCAATACCCCACGTTTGGGTCAACCTCATGCAAGTCATATCAGTTCCTGCCATTGGCGATGGGCACATCCACACATATGGGATGCCAGTTTTATTGTGAGAAGGGTGGGAATACTTGGTGGTAGGACTTTTATCAATCCCTCCAAATTCATTAAAGTACCCTCATCCTAAGCAAATATTCTCGTGCCCAGTTCAGAATGTTATGCTTTTCTTTATACCCATTTCTCATGGATTAGAATTTGCTTTAATTATTGGTGCATGGTTGGTACACAATAAAAATTCAATACACGCTTCAGCTTGTTTGGTAGCTTTGGGTATCACATGTTTTTGGACAACAAACAACAATATTAGTCCCTGCAACTGGAGTCTGATGAATGTAATAGCTTTCACTTTTGTATGTGGCCATTGGGTTACAATACTACAGATAAAAACAATCACTATTTCTGTTATTTCCTACTTAGTTTCATTAGTGCTTATTTCATGGATAGGTTTCTTTGGGAAAACTATAGGCAATCTACAGCAACGAACCCTTGCTGAATTGCAGATTGTTTCCTACAGAAATGCACAGATTTCCGAGTTCCCCCCCCAGCTGCAAGGAGAAGACTAGCACTGTTCTGTGAGCCCCTATCCTTGAAGATTTTTATTCAAGTACTCCCTATGATGGATGTAGGCAAACACAGAGACAGTACAGATAGATACACGTATAACTGGACAGACGTCTATATACCTAGCTGGAGGTAAATCAGCATTGAAAGCATTGCTCTGTTGCTGCTGCCTTGTCATCTAATTAGAAATGCCATTCATTACAAGAAATGTGCACAGCTGGCACAGTCATATTCCTACGGTTAAGACATATTTCATGTGTGGTGCATGTTTACTGGAAAAAAATCGTAGGACCCAGATGCTTCGCTGGAAACCAGTAAGGTATGTTCAGCCGCATTACTTTCCTGGAATCTATTCAGCAGTGGGAACAGATGTCAAGCCTGATGTTAACCTCTTCCCCTGCTCTGTATGGCTTATCTTATAGTTCACTGCCATTTGGAGACTTTTTTTAAAAAACTATATGGATGAATGTGCATTTTTTTTCATGGAACAAAGCGTGACTCACTCACTCACTGCAAGTGCTTTCCAAAGGTCAGCTTGGAGAATGTGACTTCACTTGGAGACAGAAAACAACCGACACAACTTGCAATTCTTTTGGAAAGCAAATCTTACTCAACTTGTCTCGAAGGTAATTCCATGAGTCAAGACCCTCAAACACAGAAGAAGAACCCGTCCATGAGGCCAAAAATCTAGCATGATGAACCACCGGCCTCATTCGCAATGTCATCTGAACTTTTAAATCTAGTTTACAAACTACTTTTGCATGCAATTTTTCCAGGACTGTTTCAGGAATCTAAGCATAACCACACAAACGTTTGTAAATCCCCCCAAAATCTGAAATCTGCCACCATGTAAGGTCAAAACTTGAGGCCGCATATTTGCAGACTGTTACTGTGACTCAAGAGGCTACAAGATACTGGGACTGAGCAAGAAACTAGAGTGGCCCATTGCTATGCTATGCTTCTAGAAATATGCAGTAGAAAAGGAGCACTGGAAGGCAGGCCCTGGCTTTTTCGTGCCTCCAGTCAAAATACTTCCCCATTAGGGGACATATTAACAAGGGCAGTATCGCCGCTTTAGCAGCACTTTTTGCCGCTAAAGCGGAGATATCTTCATCGCCCTATTTACAAGGTGGTGCTAACATGCATTAGTGCATGTTAGCAACCGTTTTCCCGACGCCTCGCTTTGCATTTCTAATGAGATGCAAAGTGGGCGTCACTGGGCCTACCCCTGATGGACTACCCTGTAAAATATCGGTAGATGTACATCACGATATTTACAAGGAGGCCCGTGCATTTTAACAGACGTTAGTTTTTGGAAAAAAACGCGTTTTTTGCTAAAAACTAACGTCTGCTAAAATGCTGACTTACTAATACCTAACAATGGGGGGTGGATTATCTCCATTGCGCTATGCGTTGTTGATACAGCGATAGCATGGCGATAATTGCCAGCAATAGCCGGTGATAAATAAGTTCTCGCTAAGAGTGGCCAGCAATAATTATCTCTGCTGCTTGATAATATGCCCCTTAGTTTTTTTGTCCATTGGAACAATGCTCTGCATTTCCATGCATTTTCGATTCGTTTCATACCTATTTATATGATTGGCTGCTTTTTTTCTGAAACAATTGTATTTTATTTTTCCGAAGCAGTTTGACCTTAATTCAGCAGCTCTGCCAATGGCACGTGCTGCCTTGTAGATGGACGACGGAACTGGCCTGGTCAACCAGATACAAAGCATAAGCTACTCACAAGAGACCTGGGTGTTGTTCGTGGGCAGGTGGAGTTTCCTGGTATGCCTGTTCAAGTTGCGTTTTACATCAAACACAACGCGGAATACGTCCTTGTGTTCAAAATCGTGCACAAACGGCACCATGTGGTTTGCATGGGCAAGGCCATCCTAATTTCATACTCTGTTTATGGTGCTACGCCTATTTTTGAATCTCTTTTTAGGGCTTAATTTAGATCTTGGTGGAGGGGAATACTTCATCATACATTATGGAGATCCCGTCCACCATATTACGATCCCATTAAATCCTATGGAGATTGTAATACGGCGGACGGGATATCTGTCACATTTGTGATCGAGTATTTAATCCAGCGAGATCTAAATAAGGTCCTTAATCTTTTTAATCCCCCGCCCTCTTAATTAATCTACCCCTCACTTTTATTTATTGTATTAGAGTGGGGTTTGAGTATTTTAAGTTTTTTTATTTTTCTCCAGTTTTTTGTGATTTTTTTTTATTTTTCCCTTTACTTTGTTATTCCTTCCTTCCTTCCTTCCTTCCTTCCTTCCTTCCTTCCTTCCTTCCTTCCTTCCTTCCTTCCTTCCTTCCTTCCTTCCTTCCTTCCTTCCTTCCTTCCTTCCTTCCTTCCTTCCTTTTCCTGTTTCTTTTCTTTACCCCACTCAGCGCCATGGCAGAGCAGAACGACCAGGGGAGAGGCGGTGCCAGAACCCCCACGCACAAATAGCCAGCAGCTGCCTACCTTGCAGAAGGTTGCGCTCGCAAGAGGTGCAGCCCCAGACAATCTTTTGTGAGGTAAATGTGACAGCACTGTTTTTTTGAATGCAGTGTCACCTCCCATTCATGCTGGCAGCAGGCGGTAGGCCTGACAGTGGATACCCCCTGCGGGAGCATCGGCTGCTTTCGGACAGGGTGCGCAGGTGTGTGCAGTGCCCCAGCCAAGTCCAGCACACCACCTAGCAGCTGACACACCGCTGGGCGGATATCCTAGACCGAGAGCAAGACCTGCTCGACCTGCTAGGTGTGAAGATTGCGGGCCTCCGTGAATATTAATTATTTGTTGTGCTTGTGTTCTACAATGCTAACATTTTTTACCAAATTGCATGCTGCTCACACTCAGAGGTAAGTTACATTTAGTTTACATTAAGAATATTATGTGAATCAGTTTGAGCTAGGCAGGTGCTCGGCGCTACCTAATCGTACTCATCGGTGCTCGCTTTAGCTGATTATTTAAGAGGCCATTGCAGACTCCTCTGTCTTCCTGTCACAATAGTGAATTAGTGATATCAGTGAGATGGCATTCTCTGTGACTTTCTTTATGCAGCTCGTACTGTCCCAAGCAATTTCACAGTGATGTGTAGTAATAGTGTGCATCAATGCACTGCAAAAAAGGGAGACTGAGTTGGTACATCAAGGAGGTTGAGAAATAAGAATAGAATCAAAGATCATTCATTGCAATGCATTAGTTTCAAATGTAGTTTTTGTTAAGAAATTTAGAATATGGATTTTAGGATTAATGTGGCCAACTCAAAAATAGTCTATACTAGTACTATAGTATGATTTACAAAAGTACAATGTTGCTGAGTTTGCCTGTCATTATATTTTTATGGAGATTAACTGTACCCCTAATCTATTTTCTTTATCTTGTTTATTTCTTACATCAGCACCCAAGGGCAAGAAAAGGGGCAGCGCAGAGGCGGTCCGGGAAGAGATTGGGGGAGGCACAGACCACCCTCACCACTGCTGAGGACTCTGCTCATCCCAGTAAGTCCTATTATGTATTAATATTTCTCCCTAACTTTTACCTCTGTCCACCATTATACTGCTTTTAATTTTGCCTTGTTTATTTTTTTAATATTGTCTCCTTTGTTATTCAACTGCCCTAATCAATCCCGTTACCCCTGCATTATGTTTTTTTCCCCTTATTTCATGTTTTTTTAGTTTCCCATCTGTACAAGTCTGTAGTTTTCTTCGGCTTTGTTGTTCATCTTTCCCTCTCCCCTATATATCTTGTGGTACTGTAAGACTAAGAACAGATTTTTGGTACTCTGCTGTCCACTGAGAAGATCGCAGGCCCAAGTAAGCTAATATTATAACTAATATTCACCATGCATGTTTGTTGAGAAAGCTTTCTTTTTCTTGCTTATGCCCAAAAAGTTAATGAAAGAGTGGCCATGCACAGGAGTGATGTATTACAGTTGTATTTTTTTATAAAACAAATGATTGGGAGGCATATCTTTCATCTAAAAAAAGTATAATGTTTTTTTCTAGCCACACAGAGTGCTGCCGGCTCAAGTGTTGCTGCTGGAGGAGGAGATTCGTTTGGGAAGAAGCGGCGGCAGAGACGGGTGGTGGTAAGTCATCATCATCATCAAAGAACTTTATTTCAATCTCTATGGATCGTAAAAGTGGTGATAAGTCACATTGCTTGCTTATTGACAATTACTATTATACTCACTAACTGCAAGGGCGTCGTCATGACACACTCATGATCACGAACCGTCGCTTTACCAGCTACAGCTGGGATTGAGTTATGGACTCTTCTATCTACAACTCAGAAAAAGCTCACAAAATGTACACTGCAAAATGGTGGCTTGATGGAAATGGGAAAGAATGGAAGGTTAAAAGAAAGGATGGGTGAAATCGTATATGAGCGAAAGGAAAGGATGCGTGGGTAGGTGAAAGGATGCGTGGGTGAATATTGGCTAAATAGATGGATGGGTGAAAGGATGATTGAAAGAAAGGGTGGATACTGAATGGATGGATAAAGGATTAGACATTTGGGTGAATGACTAGATGAGAGAAAGTAAAGCTTGAATCATGGTGGCTATGGGTGAATATAGTAGGAGCAATGACGGATGATTGAATAGTTGTTTGAATGAATAAACAAGAGAGATCTTCTAGCGAGGGGCATGCTGATCACCAACTTCGCTCACTATATTTTATGATTATCAAACTTATGATTCAAAGTGGGGGTAATTTTAATTTTTTGTTCTAATCCCTTGACTCACTTTTTTTTTAAGCAAGGCAAATATGTATTCCACCCTCATCATTCATCACCCCCCTCCCTGCCCATGGCATTTTGCCGCCCATGACCGAAGTGCACTATGGCTCAATTCATGATTGCAGTGTTTGGCTGTGCAATGTGTCTCTTCTTCAGTCAATGCAACATGTACACATTTTTCAATGGACCTCAAACCGAGCACACAAGGTGTGTCTACCTTTGCCCACTAAGTCACCTCTTAATACTTCACTCCTTTATTTTTCCTAAGTTCTTCCGTCACAGCCTACCAAAAAATTGAAAGATTCCATTCTTTGCATATGCCACATTTTTATGGCCATGTGAAGTGATTGCAAATTAAATTTAATGGTTTCCCATAACAGATTTATTTTATGCCTGCTCAGATTTTCCACTTATACTTTCGTCTATTACAGTGACTGAAGAAGCCAAAGCTTAGGCACATGGCCAATCGATTATCAGGGACACCCCTCTATTCTATAGCAAAAGTTCTACCTACCCGCCTAATCCCTCTACCTTACCCTGAAGTAGAGTAAGTCAAGGTTCCTTTCCTTCCTGCCCAGCGAATACATTTATTGGAAATAATTGTGGTGGTGGGTGAGGCCAGTGAGTAAAGCGGGACTAAGTGCCTGATTTGATTTCAAGTTTGGTGTAAGGTATTCTCTGTGACAAGCGTGCCAACTGCAATCTATATAGCCCATTCCTTTCCCTGTAGTGCAGTGCATTGTTTTCCCAACCGTCTACTTACAGTAGACAGGATAATGATATTCACATTTTACATGTGCCGTAGTATCTTATTTATTATTCATCTGCCTCTTTGGAGTAAGGGTAGAAAGTGAAAGGTATTTGGAGAAGAGCAGGGCCATTGGAATTAATGCTAGATAATTGTCAACTACAGCTGCCCCAGCTGCAGAAAGTAGCAAAGTACCCAAAGCGCCGGCTAGCATGCCTCCTTTAATTTAGCACAACAACTTGTGCTCCATAGTGCATAATGCCTTACTCATTAATGAGAGGCAATTTATTTTTATTTTTCTACTCAAAGTGTCTGTTTAGTTACTAGAAAAGTCTTTAACAGAACAAAAAATCAAATCCCAGATTTTTTTTAAATCTGATGATATTCTGCCTTAATTCCTTTCTGCCAGCCAGTGCTTTTTATGTGAGGCATTTGTGGGTAAAAAAGTAAATTGGCCCTGTGACTCTCCTAATCATAATCACATCAAATTCCAATGGTCCTAGGGGACCAGCAATGTACTGCTACTCTGCTACCCACTACTTACTTTTAAACAATCTTTGCACAAAGCATTGTTTACAATGTGTCTTTTTTTCTTTTTGTTTTTCTCGATATAGCTACTTCTGTGGTGGCAGAGGCTGGAGAACATCTAGTCTGAATACCGGTGGCTGGCGGCCCTGGAGGATGAAGAGACGGAAGTGTCTGCCTCTGACCCAGGCACCAGTTCAACAAGCCAGTCCAAGCCTCCCGGCAATTACATCGCCGGCGCCACTGTCAACCACCCTGACCCGGACTGCCACTGCTGCCACCCCCTCCCGCTCGGACAGACAATTTCAAGCTTGCACCCTGCAGCGGCTTGCCCCCATTGAATGCAGGCTAGGGAGTATAGAGCAGAGCTCATCCAGCTCCAGATCCATATCGACAATGCCCTCTTCTAAGCACTTTTTATTTATTTTTTGGGGAGGGATGGACTTGCTGAGGGTGGAGAGGGTGTGAAGGGAGTTGGGATTGGGTGTGTTTTTTCTTGGACTTTTACTTGGACTTTGGTTGGGGATGGGTCAATTTGATTGGGGAGGGGGTGGGCCTGTTGTGGTTTGAGAGGGTGGATTTGTTTTGTAAAATATTAAAGGGGAACATTATTTTATCACAATTTATGCCTGAAGTAGTTTATTTGTGTTTTACTTTTACTTTGACCTGCTGCCTTTTTGAGCAACCTGTTTTTTAAAGTTGTTTGTGAAAGTGTATACTGGTTACTTATAGTTAATTATATACCCCTGCCTTATTACCCTCTATAACTATCTTGGCCATTTGGGTGGATGCTGCCATGACCTTCATTGCCTAGAGCAACCTAGCTAAACAATTACTTATCTGCAATGTCAGTTGGTTGCTTACTTACTACTAACGTAACAAGTTCCCTTCACTCCATAGTTCTCTCATCTGAATATAGATGAAGCAATAACAGGGAAGGTATCACAACTTCATCAGCGTAGTCCCATTCCCACCCAGGTGAGCTCCAACTGCAGGATTAATCAGAAGGATTATACATCGCAGGCGACTAAATAGAAATAAAAACACTGAGTTAGTGGGTGATAAATTATCTCATAGCTTTACAAAGAATTGAGACCAGACTACTATATGAGACAACAAATAATACCTGATAGTGATAAAATGACAGACAATAGCAATAGTAACTCCATCTGTGCAATGGGGAGCCAGTATTTAATTAAAACTAAAGTTACGAATTCTTTGAGCCATGAAAAGTGGACTCAAAGTCTGGAGTGGGCAAGGTTAAGCTTTTACGCAACACAAGGCCTGAATGATGATGCAGACAACTGATGTTCTTCTATGTCTAAAATATGGATTGCTTTTATGAGTGGGTGGGTAAATGGGGCCAGTCAGGGCTATTGTTTAGGTAATAGAAGATCGTGTAGGAATTTGGTGTTGCTTTCGCGAAATCCACCCCACCAAGTGTGTGATCCATTTATGGTGTAAATTAAGTCACACACCTCAATAAATCCCCCAGCCCATGGGAAGAGGTTTAGGGGGTTGAGAAATAGATGGGAAAGGGGATTTGGGGAAAGGTGTGACAAAGACAAACACTACACAAGGACAAGATTCATCTGGGCGATAAGCAGCACATCATCATCTTCAATCTGTTGTAGAATGAAACGAAGGAATGAGTATGACACAGTACAATTAAGTGCACTGCAGACAGTCCTTCTGCCCAAGAGACCCACGTTATCATATATCTAAATGTTCTGCATTCTAGGTTTTGAAAAAATCGAATTATGGAGGAGTAAACCCACCCAGTCCTAAAAATATGATTGTTTAAAGAAACATTACACTGTATTTCCAAATTGGGTGAATTGCATTGGGTGGTGCATCTGTGTTCTCCTCGGTAATGTCCATCACTCTTGGGTGTCTGTGTGGACCGGTCCAATAGGTAAGCAGGATTTTGAGCTCAGCTTTTGCCTTTCTTTTGTGTATGAGACGAGAAGGCCTGTGGATTGTAAAACTAAAACTGTATTGTAGAGCCAAGGAGAAGGACAGAAGGGAGGTAAGCTTCATGAGGAGTGTACCAAGAAGACTCAGAGGCAGCACAAAACGGGCCAATCAACTCCAGGAAAAATTATCACCCATCATTCAGACCCAAACATTGCAAATCATTTTAACAAAGTATACAAATTACACTCTCCCTCACTGTCTGCCACCACATGAAACATCAATCATCACTCACACTCAATAATATATCACTCATTGATGCAATAGTTACCTGTTCCAATACAAGCATGAGGTTAGGTACACAATGGTATCTTCTCTTTGATCCAAGCAACAGATTGGAATTTGGCAGTCTTGTAAAATAAAATATCTGCTGGTGCAGCCCTTCCAGGTGATGAAAAAAAGAAGGATCATAGGAGTGGACCGTGCAGATTTGTTTTCGCTAAGTAAGTATGTATAGACCAATCACTTCCAGGAAAAAATGATCACCCATCATTTAGGCCCCAAACATTGCAAATCATCTCAAACGAGTTTAAAAATTCCAGTTGAACAACCTCCCTCACTTTCTGCCAACACATGAATAAGCAATCACTAACAATTAGTCACTCACTCTTGAAATAGTTGTAGTTAACTCTTCCTGTTCAAGCATGGGTAGGTTAGGTAGTAGGTACACAATTGTATCTTTGATGCAGGCAGCATATTGGAATTTGACATTGGCACTCTTGTAAATCAATGATCTTCTGGGGCAGCCCTGCTAAGTGATGCAAGAAAGGATAAGCATGCGAGGGAGGCAGGCAATGTCTCAAATGTCATGAAGGAATTGTGGCTGCTTCTTTACTGCACACTGGTCCAAATGCAATCCAGAAATATATGTGGCTAAAAAACTAAATTCTCTAAATTAATTGATATACCCGTGGTCCTAAGCTACCTTAATCGGGTCCCCCTTGTTAACCTTATCGTCACTTAGCGCAATCGCTGGATTGCAAGGGTACTTCTACCCCCCCCCCCAACCTACTCTTGGTCGGGCCTACCTAGTATTGTTTTCTCCTCTATCCACCTCTCCCTACCAATTTCACCCTTATCTCTACTTTCACTTTAGAGTATGTCAGCATTTACTCCACTCTATACAGATGACTACATTAAACAACTTTGCTCAGGTCCATCATTACTATCCGACACCTCAGACATACCAACATCATCAAACACTTCGATACCTGATCAACTAGAAAAGCTTAAGAAAAAACAAGTCCGCCTGCAACTAATGATCTTGATGCTCACAGAATACCTGAAAGCAGAAGTTATTCCCCTTGGCCTACAGGTACGCAACATCCCAGGTATCTTTACTGACAATCCCAAATACATATCAAACTTCAGCTATATCGGAACTACCTGTTCACGCCACTGGTTAGTACTGGGGATAGACATTGCCACAGAAACCCTTAAAAACTTAGATTCAGAAATATCAGATATCCTTAAGCAGATCCAGGACTCCAATCCCACAGCAGAGGCCAAAAAACTGCTTGAACAGATTGACAAAACTGTATCAGACTTTCAGAGAATAGAGCAGAACAAGAAGGCCAACAAAATCAAGAAAGATATTAGGACCTATAGTGTAGAGGCTACCTACCCGTATTTACACAAAGACTTTTACACGAACAGATCTTACACCACCCACCAAAACAATCGCCCCTGGGGCAGATATAATAGACGCCAAAATCTTGTCGGTTTTTCAGATACCTCAGCTGAATCATCTGATAATTCCGACCCTGGTGAAGGGACTAGCACCACTAGACGTGGAGGCACCCACCAGCAGCCTTTTTTAGCCAGAGGCCCTCAAGATCCGCCACAACGCGGGAGAGCCAAGAGAAACCAGCGATGGTACAACCAACCAGGGGAACGGAGAACCCGCAACAACTTCTACCAATGGTAGCCTCTGGCAACCCATTTCTCCAATACACTGATACTATTCCCATTTTCAATCTGTCTAGTTACCTACTAGCTACAGAAGAACTTTCTCTCCTTAAAAAAGGCTTATCTTTTGTCCCTACAGTGCCACCTGACTATATGGAACTACACACAGAACTTCTTAGATTTTTTAGGCGCATTCGCCTACAAGCCTTTTTTCAGCTACACCCCACACCTGAACAAATTTGCAACACCCCTTTTCGACCTCCATCCACCTTCTTACCTTCAGCAGGAATGATTCCACCCGAAATATTGACATTTGAAAAAATGGTTATGAAAGACCTCTCCCTAATACAGAATAAAAGGCAATTCATTCCCTTTAATATTTCCTTAAAAGAAAAACAAGCGATCAGCCATTTGAAAACTGTCGACACTCTTGTCATCAAAAGCGCAGACAAGGGCGGTGGAATAGTCCTTCAGGAAAAAACAGCGTATATAGCTGAAATTCAGCGCCAACTAGACAACAAAGATCACTATATGCTTCTGGCTAAAAATCCAACAAAAGAGATCCAAGAATTGATCCTGAAAACAACCACTGATGGACTGCAAGCTGGTTTTCTCTCCAAAAAAGAGTTCAATTTCCTAAATGTCAAAACTCCTCGCATTCCTGTCATTTATACACTTCCCAAAATCCACAAAAACACATCCAACCCCCCAGGCCGACCAATTGTTTCGGCTTGCGGCTCAATTTTGGAACCACTAGGGGCATACGTAGATTTTTTCATTAAAGGCTTTGTCCCCAATACACAATTCTACGTTAGAGATTCCATGGCTATGATTAATTTAATTGAACATCACCCGTACAATCCGACACCTGAAACTCTTTGTACCATGGACGTTGAGTCCTTATACACCAACATACCTCAGACAGCTGCCCTTTTGGCAATACAAAAGACCCTTGACTCACGTCCCCGTCCACACGCTGTCCCTAGTCACTTCATCTTACAACTCCTTGAACTTTGTCTTACACGCAATTTCTTTTGGTTCGAAAACAAATTTTACCAGCAAATCAAAGGCACGTCTATGGGTGCAATTTTTGCCCCAAATCTGGCAGTGCTGTTTATGGACCAATTAGAACTAAATGTTATTCTCACTGATTCAAACCCTTTTTTTCCTTGTATCAGCCTTTGGCGTAGATACATAGATGATATTTTTATCATTTGGAAACAGAACACAGAAACCCTGCCCGCCTTTGTACATTGGATGAATAACAATTGTTCAGGTCTCTCCTTTACTATCACGACGGATAAAAATTCAATTGCCTTCCTAGATCTCACCATTTTTCACCATGAAGGTGTACTACTCACACGCCTATACCGCAAACCTACAGAGCGCAACACATTGTTGAACTACACTAGCAATCACCCTAGGGCCCTTAGGGACTCACTGCCCTACTCCCAATTCTTACGAATTAGGAGAAATTGCTCTTGCAAAACTGATTATTTCAGAGAGGCAAACTACCTTTCGGCGAAACTGAAAGCTAGAGGTTACCCTAGAAAAATAGTGAAAAATGCATCAAAACGCGCATGGTATTGCCCAAGGGAAGTCCTGCTGACCCCCAAACCGAAAAAAGAAACACAAAGATTAGCATGCGTGACAACATTCTCTCCAGTCTCAAATAAATTGAGGAAGATGATACTCCACCACTGGCCGATCTTGAATGTAGGCAACCTAGAACTAGAGAAACCTTTATTCGCATTTAAAAAGAACAAAGATTTGAAAGATCATCTTATCCGAGCCTCCTTGCCCTGTCCTGTAACTGCCTCTACTCTTGATGTTGCTTGGGGCCTCTCTCCTGTAATTGGTCATTTCAAATGTGGTTGTTGTACTGTTTGTGCATTCACCGTGGAGGGTAAAAGTTTCACTTTTAATAACATTACTTCACTTTGCCACTCTTTTTCTAACTGCAACACATCAAATGTGATCTATCTCATCTACTGCCCATGTCATAAAATCTACATTGGGCAAACCACACAGAAAGTGAAGACAAGAATCTGCCAACATAGAAGCAGAATACGATGTAGGACTCCAAATGCGCCGCTGGTCGAGCACTTCACAGAGGCTAATCACAACGAGAATGACATTCGCTGGACTGTTTTAAAAGTTCTGAAACTGCCACATCGTGGAGGAGACATTGTGCAACTACTGAACCGAGAAGAACTTAAATCTATCATTACCTATGACTCTATTAGTAATGGCTTGAACAGGACAGAAGATTGGACTACACTGCTTTAATAACCATTGAAGTAATAACTGAACTATTCGACCCAGTTTTCTAATAGTGCTCAAAAATCGGGGTGTACTTGTTTATTCCAATGTTTTTTATGGTTGATCATGTTGTCACTTTGTCAAATTGCCGTTTTCTAGCTACAAAGGTAGCCCAACCGAATTATTTTGTTTTAAATCGTAATTTGTTTTTGACAAATACCCCCTTTTTTGTAAATTACCAATGTTGACCGTAACAAGTATAACTGTATTTCAAACAGTCACATTTAATTTTCACCACTCCAAGATGTCCCCTGCTTTCACTTCCCAGCACAGTCCTATTACTATTTTCACTCCCTTTCACGGGGCTTCATTGAGTCCCACCTCCATTCTCCACTCTCGCGCGGTTTTTAAACGCAGCGGGACCTCAGAGATCATTCCACAATGAGGACCGGACGCCACTACACGTCCCTCTGAGACTCTGTTGAGGTAAGCGATATTTGGCCTATCACACCCGTTCCTACCTCAACACTAGCTACGTCCACTAATGAGCTCCTCCTTTCCCACCCAGCTCATTTCCATGTAACGGACAGCCATTGTAGCTGCCGTGTCGTTGTTACCCTTGGACTTTTTCCTGAACTATCGCCTGCAGAGCCAACCATAGCAGGTAAGCCTGCAACTATTTATCCCCTGTCTAGGACACCTCGTCCTCATCTCCCGTTAATTATCTCCCCCCGCCTTTCCATCTCTTTATCCCCTTAGCTCTGCATATCCTAATTAAAGACGCAGAAATTGGTTACTACACCCGGGATTAACCGCGCCCTCTCTATTTGAACCTTTCCACTTTTAAACGGTAAGCGGACATACCACTCGATCAGGTCCATCCCCGTTCCTTGCAATACTCTAACTTTCCATCTCCCTCCCTAATCACAGTGTCCACCGACTGCCATTGATTGCCCTGCTCATTCGAGCACGGTTGCGAGAAATCTCCTCTCGTCGATACCTTAGGTAATTGTTTTATTTTTCAAATTGTAAGTTGTTTTCCACCTTACAACTTCTTCTACCTCGCCCTTATCAACTCCTCCAAATAAAAGGAATTAATTCACCAACGATGCTCAGCGCATGAACAGCATCTAGTCAATTGTTTGCTAGATGGCCACGCACACGAACCACTACCTTCAGCCACATCAACGGCGACCTGGGCACCACGCAAATGAATTCTTCCTCCGCTCTCCCGACCACGGACCTTTTTTAACAAGCATCAGCACTCACCACAAGCATGAGGCACGTCCTTGGACCTCACAATTGTTGTTTTAATACAAGTCAAACAGAATTGTGGAACAAATTTGTTTTGTTTGTTTTTCTCTCCCCCTTCTTTTCCAAATATTCATGTTAACAGGCATTGCCTATGCATACCAGGCAACTTCCTCTCAAACTCTAGTCCTGATGATGATCCCACATTATTAGGAGCTTGGGATCGAAACGTCGTCGACTTTCTATTACAGTACCACAATTTTTATCCACTGTGAAAATGTTTGGTGGTTTCTGTTTGGTTGTGCTTAATGGAATTGTTTATTGATTTGTAAGCCCTCTGTTTGCTCCGACAAACGTTTTGCCTGTTATTTTCTTTCTTTCAAATCTGACTTCCTTGTCTCCCCCTTTTGAAAACTTGGTACAGGATTGTGCCCTTGTTTATTTACTCTTTATTTCCTTATCTCTATGAATACCTTAGAATAAATGTTCCTTTGTCCGGCTGGACTTAGGAAAAATACACATAGGTCTCATTGTAGTCTATGTTGCAATACTTCTTTCTTTTTTAATTGAATTCAGGCGAAGGACCATTGTTCTCTAAATTAATTGATATACCCGTGGTCCTAAGCTACCTTAATCGGGTCCCCCTTGTTAACCTTATCGTCGTAAAAAACTATGGGGCAGCATACATCTGACACAAATAATGTTCCACCAGCTACTTTTATTTTGTAAAGAAAGAAGTTCAACGAGAAATAATTTAAAAGTTTGACAGTGACACTGGCATACTCAGTCCAGGAGTAGAGTTTGTCCTCAAACTTAAGTGGTTCAGTCAGACATTAGTCAGCTAACACACCTGATTCTGACCAATCCTTTTCTTTCTGTGCTGTTTCAGTGAAGGTTTAATTGTGTGGTATGAAATGTCAGTTAATTTTGATCATAGTCAATCTCTCCACAATTTGAGGTGAGAGACTGGTCCTTCTCACTGTAACAACTGCACCAATTGCACTGAACTCACACTCAGCACACATCCTGGCTACAGGACAAGCCAGATTCTTTATTGGCAGCTTGCTGAGCTCTGGCCATTGGTGCATCTTCCCATTCCAATACATCAATGGGTTTTCATCCACATAGACCTCTTTTAGATCATCCAGGTATTCCAGGAACATCCTCTGGGTGGTCATTGCTGCTGCCACTAGCTCGACCTATTTTGCCATCACCTCTGCACTGGACTTAAGCCCTGTCAATTTTTTGGTATTTATAAAATGCAGAGGTTGGGTCTGGTCCTTCTTTTGCTGTTATTGCCAGTGTTCAGGTTGATGGTTATGTTGGCTGCTCCGAGACAAAACTGCCCCCTCTGAAAGTTGAAGGTGGCATCCAGAACTGAAGGATGGGACTCTAAGTTCCAGCCATTGTTCTTCCAGGTCTCTGTCTTCCTCAACAATCCACCTCTTGCATTTTGAAACATCCCTTTCAGAAAAAATAATGAAAGTGGGCACTTTTTTCCTTGGATCAAGTAGTGTAGCACAGATTTACTGTTTGAACGAGATTATGTTGTCTTTGCACGCTTCTATTGGAAGCTAATTGAAAGAGTAAGCACTCAACCAAGGCATGCGCTTCTGTGTTTTCGTTCACACCTGCGATGGTGAACCTTTCAGACACCTTCTTTAGCTGGTCCTGTAAAGGATGCAACAACCGTACAGCTTGGTCCATCACTGTCCTCCTTGCTAACTTCCCGTGTGAAAACCTCAAAATGGAGTAGCATCTGATGTCAGTCATTTGACTAGGCTCAATTTCTCCAGATCAATGGTCATAGCTTTCCCAACTGCATCCCATTCAGTTTAAATGACATAGATCTGTTTTTACTGCTCAAACAGGTGTTGCAACATGTAATGGGTCGAGTTCCAACGTGTTGGCACCTCCTGTATCAGAGTTTTAACTGGCACTCTATTAGCATGCTGAATAATCTGCAACTGCTTCTGGGCTTTAAAAGAATGACTGAAATGAGTGCAGATGCTTCTGTAGGTGGTCAGTATGTTGGTGACGGTGTCCTCTTTTTTTGAGAAAGTCTTGCACCACCAGGTTGAGGCAATGGATCAAACACAGGACCCTGAAATAGCCACAGTCTGCCATAGCCTTGACCATGTTACTGCCATTGTCTGTGACAACAAATCCAATTCTGAGACTTCTGGGTCGCATTCAATTCAGACACCTTGCTGTTAAATTTGTCCAGGATATTTGCAGCTGTATGTGATTTCTCCATGGCGAACATGGCCACTTTTGCATGTCACCAAACTCTCTTCAAACAATCTTCAAGGCTGTTGGACTTAGCCCTTTTTTGCAGGGTCATCCCTGAACTTTTTGCCTTCCTCCAAGTCTTTTTTCTGACCTGGTGTTGGAGGTTTTAGGACTCTGGGCACTTTAGCACTGCTGTCCAGTGTAAAGTGCGTGTGCTCTCTGGTAAACATGGTAAGACTGGTCTACACCTGTATGGCATATTTAATTTACCTGTCAGTCCCTTGTAAAGTGGTATCTCAGATACCCAGGGCCAGTAAATTAAATGCTACAGGTGGGCTTGCAGCGCTGATTGCGCCATCCACCAAAGTAGCCTTTCAAACCTGTCTCAGGCCTTTGCCATTGCAGGGCCTGTGCACGCAGTTTACTGCTGCTGTGACGTTGCACCTAAAGTGTGTGCCCCATCTGTGACTCCCCTTTAACTACATATCAGTCACCCCTAAGTTAGGCCCTAGTTAGCCCGATGGGCAGGGTGCATTGTAGGTAAAAGGAAGGACATGTACCTTAATTGTCTGACATGTCATGGTAGTGACAAACAACCATTTTGGTTTCTCGCTGCTGTGAGGCTGTCCTCTCATAGGAATGCATTGGGGATTCCTGATAAGTGTTTCGGTGGGAATTCCTGATATAAGAAGTGGAGCTTGGTCAAGTATGGTATGTTTGGAATAGTGATAATAAATGCTGCATAATGGTGTGCGCAGATTTATGATCACTATTTTAGAAATGCCACTTTTAGAAGTTCAAAAAACGTATACAGGGTCCAGGCTCTAATCAGTAAGGCTGAGCCTAATATAGCAAAACTGCAAAAAACATTCCAATACTAATAATCCATTCCACTTTTACTTAGGTCATGCCTATAACAAATCTATAAGAAGTATAAGATAACAGCTGTGGTGCACTCAAAACAAATTCAATTAATCAAGCGTATCTTAGTGTTCTGAAAATAATCAAAATCAGTGTGCTCTCTTTGAGGTGGTTCCACCCTACCACCAATTCAAAAGAAAAAAAGAAACCAGGACCTAACTGTTCTGGACAAAGTTAGCACTACCTGGGGTACTCAATATAGAGTATTCACAAATTATATTGTCAATATTGAAGACAGTAAAAACAGTTTTAACAAGTAAATCAATGTAACCATTAATAAAATGTTATAATCAAAAAGTTCAACGATGAAAAGGAAGCCGAAGTTCAAAGTTGTCCGGTACTTCTTTATTCAGAAGTGGAATTCATGAATGTTGAAAAGACTTCAAAATGATAATTCAAGTGCTTGACAATCATGACGAGAAACATTCCCAATGCATTTCGGGTGTTCTATGCACCCTTCTTCAGGGGAATCTAAAATAAACATAAACATGATAAATATGCACATGTATTCATTGTCATTAGTAAATATACTCTAATGCAGCCTTTCAATTGCCGGGAGAAAAACAAATACATAGGTTTAAGAAGAGAAAAGCGAAACATCTTGTGTGAGAAGAACCAGAAAAATCTCAGTGGTATAACCAGGGCCACTTAAGAATCAAAGTGGGTTAATGCTATCAGCCTGCTTCCGTGAAACAGTGGGAAATCGAAAAGAAAAGACCTACGCCACCATTTTAATGAGTAGTGAAAATTCGGACCGTGGTGCGGTTAATAAGTGAAAAAGTCACTTTTATTAATCTGTGTACCTCCATTAAATTTGAATGTCAAATATAGCTCGATAGTTCCTTCATAAATGTAGTAGTTCTTAGTGATGATGCGCAAAAATAATGTTGACAGTTAGCTAAAAAAAACATATAATGTTTGCTGTTGTTATGACATAGAGTCTAAAAGATAAGTAAAAAAAAGTGTGTGTCTTTATGTGAATAAAATATCTCACCTGCCCGAGGAGGGGGCTCCAACTTAGAGGCCGGGGAGGCGCCGTTGCACCTTGGTAGAAGAACCAGGAAGCTAGGCAGCTGTTGCCTGGCTGTGGGAGGGGCTCCCGTGGTGGTGAGGAGAGCGTGCTTCTACGAGCCAGAGGAGGGGCTCTAACTTTTCCTTGCCGAGTGCATGTCGAGCACTCCATAGTTGCCTTTCCTTTTTCTGGGAAACCCACGAAGAAGGGCACCAGCTCCGCTCATTCAGAGCGAAACCGGAAGTCAGGCACCCGATGCCTGGCCAGTGGTGAGGCTAGTCCAGGATGGGGAGCCAACCTTGAATCGGTGCCACAGGAAGACAGGCAAGGTCCGTGGCTGGTTGGAGGCGGGGCTCCCGTTGTGCAGAGGAGAGCCCCGCGGGTGGACCAGACGGAGCCTGGGAGGCTCACTGGAGCAACCAGAGGAGTACCTGCTCGACTATGAGAGACCGGACCCGCAGGGAGATGTGCCGGTGAACGGGCCGTGTGGCTGTGCCCCACCCAGAGGAAGCGATGCGTCTTGACGGCCTGACGGGGAGGTGAGTTCCCCAGGGAAGAGCTGGCCGGAGACCAGTCCCTCATTGTTTTTGCGATAGAAGGAGATGTCCGCACTGCGGGAAAGCAGGCGGCCACCTTGGGGGCGATCCCTTAGGTTTGAAGGGGGCGGAGGGAGACCGAGTGAGGTCGTATCGCCCTCCTGGGGGCCTTGAAAAGACTCCTGTAGGTGCAGAGAGAGCACCAAGGATATCCCAGCAATTGTTCCCCTCTGAGTGCAGCTGCATCACATGGTCATGGGTTGCTGCATAATTTTGAGATATCGGGGCCATTTGATTTGGTGGCCTTGCAGGGCAATCCCAGGAAAGGGGCCCCCAGGACCACGTGGGACGGCCGGATGCTCCCCTATGTGCCCAGGTTGGGCAGGATGCACTGAGGTGATGGTTGCACCCTATAGGGGTGGTGGTAGTGCGCTGTTGGTATGATGGACTGCCTAATACTTTTTCTTAATGAGTGCACTACTGCTGATTATGATGTATGCATAATAGGCTATTCTATGCAATGCTATGATTTGATGCCTAATATGGTTTCTGCCTAATGTGATTATGCATACTGTGTTTATGCCCAATGTTGATGCATATGATGGTTATGCCTAATATGTCCTGCATATGCCTAAGTGCTAATACCAGTGGTTATTGGTTGATTTATATTCACTACTTGCCTTTGGATGCTTTTGTTAGTGGCCAGATTGGCCCTGTCATGTATATAATCCCCTGTGAAGTATTGCCTAGTGCCAGTTGGCACAGTGTATATTTGTGATTATGATCCAATGTGTTTATGAGTAATACAAAGGCTATTTTTTATATAACCTTGTGCAGAGTATCTTTTGTGGTGTGCCTAGTGTGTCGTTGCTGTGTGTGTGTGTTGTGCAAATGCTTTACACATTGCCACTTGGATAAGCCTGACTGCACGCGCCAAGCTACCAAGGGGGTGAGCAGGGGTTATCTTCAGTGTGTAACTCCCTTGCCCTGGCTAGAGTTGTGGTTTCTGCCTGGCTTAGGTGCAATCTCTAGCCAACCAGAAATCCCATTTTTAACAAAGGCCAAGACCTACAGATATCTTTCGCTTTACCCACTTAAAAGAGACCCAATGTTCAGTATTGTGCATGCAATCAGTACCCTGACAAATGGTCCACATGTATGTTGAGGACGTCCAGCGCTAACATTTTTGACAGCTTCCCATTGTGCAAGCATGCTGTTCGGGGGGGGGGGGCTTGCAGTAGTAGGGCCCCTCCATCCAAAACATGCACATCATAGTAGCCTGTATTTTTTTCTTCTTTTCTGGGGCCACTAACACAGCCGACTCTTGAGAAGTAGGTGGTGATAGACTCAGTGCACGTAGTGGTGGGCATTCACTGTATGCCGTGGAGTCCCCATCTGCCTCTGAGTCTTGTGCTTTTGTGAAGTCCCTGATGCGGATGATCTGCTGGTGCACTGCTTGGGACAGGGCAGCTTTGCATGAGAATGTCACTCTCTTCTTCCCTATCCTCTCCTCCCAACGTGACTGGACTTGTAGCTGATGTTCCCCAACTCGCCTCACTTTCACCACCACGACCACATTCAGCAATTCTTTAAGGTGCACCTCCCACCAGATTGCGTGATATTTTTTTCATATGGGTCGTTTGACCTCATGTACCATAATTTAAACCAGGCAAACATGGGTGTTGCAAATGCTGTACACTACAATGTGTTCCCCCTGTGTGCTAACAATAAAAAAAGTCCCAAACTGGGAAGAAGTACTTTTTTACTGTGTCACTGCCAAAGCCTGAAGAAGAACTGGAGGTAGGTGGGTGCGTCTTCAATTGCATCTCTGCAGTGCATGCTTCTACTGATGAAGTGGTTAGTGCAGGTCTCAGCTAGTACAAATATGGGAGCTGGCGGTGCCACCTCTGCCACATCCATCTGCTTCAGGTTGAGTAGCAATACCGTACTCCTCTGTGTCACCTTCCACAATAACTAGCTCTCCATCGTCATCCTCCTCATCACCCATCCATAATTCTGAGGCTTTCAGGAACCTTTCTTTTCCCTTACCTCTCCCTGAGTATCCCGAACTCCCGAACTCTGGCGGGGTCCACACCGTATCCTTATCATTGTCAGCAAAAGTGGTGTTTGAAAAAGATGGTGGAGTAGTACCCTTCCTTTTCCTTGCTGAAGGTTGTGGAGCCAATGATTCTAAAAGAGGAGGTTCTTGCTCAGCAGGATGCTCAACCTCCAGTCCTGTTACAACATCAGTAAGATGTACTATTGCTGGCTGCTGTCCACTTTGATCTGTTTCCTAAAACGATTGGGTACTACTTTGCAAAAGGGACACATGCAATTCAATATCACTGCTCGTCGGCATCACCATGGTTGCAGTGGATGCCTCACTGACAGACATGGTCTTCGGCTTAGATTGGGGCAGTGCTTTTGATACGGGAGTGCTGCTACCAGTTTGCTCCCAGGAGGCCGGTACAGCACGCATATGACGTTGTCCGGAAAAGGTTTGGGCCGACACGCCACCAATGGAAAGCTGCTTTTTTTCAGTGACCACTTTCTTGGTAGCAACTTTCGTTGGGCCATCTTTAAGCTCTCAGTTGGCAGTGGCACTCAGCTGCACATGCAGAAGAGATTGGAGGACTGACGTGTGAAGTCACTGTACAGGCCTTCTGTTTGGCAGTACTGCGGATGATGCCTCTTCTTCTCTTGTGTACCTAAAGGTAAACAAGCAAGAAAAACATTTAGTGAAACGTGCCATTGTTGCAGTTTTAGTGCAGACAATGGCAAGATTAGTGTGGTTGGTTACTTAGGTAATATAATAACATTAAAGACAAACCACACCACCATACCATAAAATGTAATTTCCCATCAGGGTAACACACAATCTGTAAATAGAGCCCATATATTTTAAAGGAGACACAGGCAGCAACATTCGGGAGACTGCATGGGTAAATGGAATAATAATCATTTAAACAAGCATTTGCAATGCAAACGGTCTCGCATTTATGAGAGTTTGAGCTATTGGCATTGTAAATGACAAAGACTTTTATTTATGTGTTGTTTTTAAACAAGATAAATAAATGGCATTGTCCTTTACAATACTAATAGCTTAAACTTCTGCAAATACAAGACCTTTTGCATTGCAAATGCGTGCTATAAAATTTTTAAAAAGCTCTTAGGAGAGCATGTGTTCTGCCTGCAACAGCAGGCATGACAATGCTATTTGAGATAATAGTGTTCGGAGGCTGTAATTAAAGCCTACCGAGATTACAAAATGAGACAAGGCGGTACTAAGGAGGGACTACTAAGCCTTTTGACCAATGAACCGCCACAGTTTACAATGGACAATCACACAAGCCAATGAAAAATGAGTGCGGAGTGTGGGAGGAGCATCAAGTCCCTACCTCAATACAGCATGCTTCGCAGAGCAGCGCATGAGCTGCCCAGGCTTGACCTAAAAAGGTACATATGGTAACCAACAGATTCATAGATTTGTCCCTTCTCATAACCGGAGGTCCATAGCCATGCATTGGAAGACGCACACTCTCCCAAACGTGAAACATTGGTGGGCGGCAACCATCAAGTTGGGTAGGGCCAAGGCAATGACTTTGCGGTATGAGGAAGTGCGAGGATTGAGGCATTACAATCTTCCTCCTCATCCTGACACATGTACCCTTGGGACACCGGAAGTAATCTCTGTCTAGGTCTTTGTGTTTCCGCATAAGCTCCTTTTTACTAGTTTCCTGCAACAGCTCGCTGTGCCACGGCCCTGTACATCATAAAACAGCATTATCTTTACAGTCATTATCACACGCCAGCGTCGTTATAATCAATATAATTTTTATCACCTTATTTTCTTGCTTAGCAATCATTTGGGCATCATGTGCTTGCTTAAAAACCGATACAACTGGCAACACACAGTCGTCAAAGTCACGAGAGTTCTTCGAATTCATTTCTCTAAGCATTCTTCTAGGAAAGGCGAGCCAAAAATAAAATGCATTGCAATCAGAGCAACTAGCGAACATAGGGGAAGGTGCATTATGGGAATTGTAGTCACAAGTTGCTTCAACTAAACCAATTGGGCTGACTCACCTAATGACGATGATTTGAAGAGAATAGGCTGGCCTGGAAACATGGTGCCCTGACATCATGGAGTTATGGGGTAACACACCTGAAAAATCAAATCTTGTACCATGGAAATGGGGGAGGGGCACAATGCTCTCCACCCTGCTCGGGAACGGCCAATGTCTGCTGCTCATCGTTGACCTGAGTTTTTTGTGTGTTTTTAGCTTTAGTGATGGAGCCACATTTTGCTTTTAAGTAAACATCTTGAGCGAACCAGATATTATCATCAAGGGTCTTCAGCACGACACTCCAAGGCAAAGGGTTAAAGTTTGCCAAATGTGCTGAGGATCAGAGGAGAGAAGAGAGAGAACCCAGAGGGGAGGGCGGGGAGTGGGAGGGTAGAAATACTAAACAAGGCGTGTTGAGGAGGAAAGAGGGGGGAATATGAATGGAGAGACGTGCATTCCAGGGCAAATCCCTTAATCTCCTACACCTGAAAAGTGAATGAACAGAGTGCAAGTGGATAGCATTTCTTTTTTTTCATGCAGTATCCCGGGGTCTCACGTGCATGCTGCTGGGCCAGCTCTGTGATATCATTCTGGTCTTTAAGCGGAGCCGCGTTCGCAGCACCTGAATGAACACTGTCAGGTCTGCCAGCACCAGCGCTGCCCACAGTGGCAGGGAGCTAAGCCAAGCCATGCTGCAGCCAAAGAGGACTTGGGGTGTTCAGTGCACCACCTGCAGTGCATGCCGCTGACTACCTGCTCCTGGCACGAGATGCAAAGAGTGGCAGAGAACGGATGCTCCACACTAACGTGCTCTCAATAACACTGGCAGACTGGAGGCGGGACTAAAGTTTAAAATGCACAAGTTACCTGTCAACTCCTCCCGCCTGTCGTAGAAGAGTAGTGAGACACTGTAGCTGCAGTCGGCGCAATGTTGGAAGGGCACAGCTTTCATTTAGTGTCCTTAAATGCCAGGATAATAGCAATTATTGCCTCCCCCTAGCCTCCGTATTTTTTGTATCCTAGCGGAGGGAGGATCAAGCAAGTTTGCACTATATAAAATTGCACCAAAGAAAAATCAGTGTTGGGAGAGCGCTGGCTACCGGGGCCCTTACAATAGAAGACACTAGACACCTAGCTGCTCCAATTCAGCAATGCTGATAGACTGTTTGGGCTGCAACCATGATTGCAGCTCAGTGTATTTGTAAACAAGCCCAATCACCTTAAAAAGAAAGCCAAAAATAAAACAAATCCTGCCAAAAGACACACAATTGCCGTGGACATCAAAAAGTTTAAAAAAGCTAAATAAATACAATAAACAGAGGGGGAGGTACAGTGCATGAGGTAGCACCAAAACAAATGTGGCGGTATAAGGATATGGGAGGGTGGAATGCAATATTTACATGTAAGCAGCCATGGTGCCAAAGCTGAACACAGGCAGACAGTAACAGACCAGAAAACCAAGAAATAAAAGAGTCCTCCTCAGAACACATAAAGACCAATAGCGGAATGAGACAGTAGTTAGCTCCTGCTGCCTGGGAGGAACTAAAGAGAAAAAGGAGGGACAAAGAGGCAGGACGACCACTACCAAGCAAGGATTTTTAAAGGACACTGAAACAAACAAATCAAAAGCAGGGTGTTAGATCTGGGGGTCTCTAGTTGGCAGGGGTAGGTAGCACTGTCCAAATAGGGACCCTTGCTTCTAGTCAGGGTAAGGGGGATACACTCTTTAGATAACCCCTGCTCACCCCCTTGGTAGCTTGGCATGAGCAGAGAGGCTTATCAAAGGCAATGTGCAAAGTATTTGTACCAACACTCACAGCAACACAGTGAAAACACCACAAATGGACTCCACACAAGTGTAGATAAATAAATTACTTTTATATAAACTACACAAGACCAAAACGACAAAAATCCAACATACACAGTTCAAGAATATGGTTTCAAAAGAGTTCTTAGCTTAGCGACAAAATAATCCAAATTAGCGTCGATTTTAGCCAACAGTACCTGGTGATGCGATGAAAGTTCCTAGCGGCGCTCAGGCATCGAAAAACAAGCAACAGCGTCAGTCCTGAGACCCTGGGGAGGCGATGCGACAACCTCGCTGCATGCAGCGGGCATGTGCGACGAATCCGGTCTGTATGGGGAGTGAGGCGATACCTGTATGGATTCGAAGGCGTAGCTTCTCCGGTAGAATTTTACGAAATGCGATCCGCTAACGAGCGGTGTGACGATCTTACCAGCGAAGGCAGGTTCTGCGACGATACTCGCAGCAACAGGAATCTTCCCGCTCCAGGGGCGATGCGCTCCAAAGACGAACGCGGTGTTGATGTTGCAGCGGCGACAGGTGCTGCGACAAACTTCTCGCTAAGCCGGCGGTGCGTGAAAAAGTTGCAGATCATTTACTTCTTTTCTCTTGGTCAGCTTCCCAACAACAGGCACAACTTCCAGTGGCCCCACAATTGGGTCAAGCACTCTAGGTAGGGCAGAACTCACACAGCAGAGTTCAGGGGGAAGCTGGGGTGAAGTCCTTTTGTTCCTGGGACTTCTTAACAGGAAGCCAGCTCTACGCAGGACCTTGGAGATTCCTTCAAGCAAGGGGACACAGCACACAGCAAAGTCCTTCCCCTCTCCTTGGCAGAAAAGCAACTGCAGGTCAGCCTTACAGCAGGTCAGTCCTTCTTCTTCAGTCTTCCAGCTTTCTCCTTGGCAGAGGTTCCTTCTTGATTCCAGGATGATCTAATTTCTTGGGATCAGGGTCCCAATATTTATGCCCCAAAATCCTTTGTCCTCTGAGGGCAGAGGGGCCTTTGCCCAGTCCAAACCAGTTCTGGAGCACTCTGTTTACATGACTCCTTCTTTCCTTTCACAGTGCAGGGCAGAAACATCAGAAACCCCACAGGAGGTGGAGCCAGCATTGTGGAGGCAAAGCACAGCCCTGGAGCACTTTGTTGACATGATTCCTTCTCTCCTTTCACAGTGCAGGGCAGAGACATCAGATGCACCACAGGGGGTGGAGCCAGCACTGTGGGGGGGCAGGCACTGTCCTATTCAGGTCCCAGGTGCAACTCCTCCCTCCCATCTAGATGCAGATCTCTCTATTCAGCCCTGTGCTGGCTCACCCTGTCTCCGGGAATTCCCCAGCCCCCTGGAATTCCCCAGCCCCTGTCACTCAAACTCCAGACAAGGAATACACTGCCTAGCAAAGGCAGGTTTGGATGGTTAGACAAGAAAATACCTACTTTCTAAAAGTTGTATTTTCAAACACAGAATGTTAAAACCAACTTCACTAAGAGATATATTTTATCATTCTGAGTTCAGGCATACTAAACTTTAATTTTCTATCTTGCTCCTATGGGAAGATATGCAGGTGAACATTATATTCAGCATTCCCCATTATAGCCTATGGGCAAGATAGCCTTTCAATAGTGAAAAACGAAAATGGATGTAATTCACTACCAGAGCATGTCACCTACACCAGTACATGCTCTACCTTTCACATACACTGCACCCTGCCTAGGGGGGTACCTAGGGCCTTCCATAGGGGTGTCCATTGTGTACAGAAAGGGAAGGGTTAGGCCTAGCCAGTGTGGACACTGGTCAGGTCAGCATGGCAGTTAGCAACTGCACCCAGGCACTGCGGTGGCAGGCCTGTGACACCATTTTAGGGCTACTCCTGTGGGTGGCACAATCAGTGCGGCAGGCCCACTAGTAGCATTTGAATCACCAGCCCTGGCACACTCAGTGCACTTTACTTGGGGCTAACAGGTGAAACAAATATACCAATCATGGATAACCAATAAATATTACAATTTACCTAGGGAGCACTTGCACTTTGACACCGATCAGCAGTGGCAAAGTGCCCAAAGCATCTAAACCAGCAAAAACGAAATCCAGGAGGTAGAGGCAAAAAGTCAGGGGAAACCACGCCAAAGATGCCAGGTCTAACACATGGGGATGGCTTTAAGCCAACATGAGAAATTACAACAGGTCTCGAATGTGCGACCTAAAAATGGAGGTTAGTGTGCACCTATCGCAGACAATGTGATCCAGGTGAAGTGGAATAATTATTAAAAAAATTAATTATGTTGATGTGTGTACAGTGCAACGCAACCAGGGTGTCTAGGAGGAAAAGGAATTATACCTAAAAAAACTGAATGCTGTTGCACGGCTCTGTGCCTATAGTGGATTGATGGATCGACGATGCAATGTAGAAAATTTAAAAAAAAATTAAATAATTTTTTTTTCAAAATTACAGTAAAAAAATAATCACAATTTTATCAAGGAGGTGCCAAATAAAAAGTAAATGCACGTAATATATAAGCACTGTTCGTCAAAATTATATTCCTAATATACATACTTCAATGATCCTCAAGCATATTATTAATCTGATATCATATCCATCTGTGCAAGTCTATGGATGCACAAAATGACTGCCAGCCAGTGGCACATGGCCAAACAACAACAGCGAGCAAGGATGCATGGGATACACAGAACACATGCAAGACTGTGGCAAAGGCACACTGGCTGGATGCACAAAATGGCTGCTAGTCATATGGATACACAACAACAGCAAGCAAGGAGGCATGGGGAACAACGAGAACACATTCAGGCACATTCAGACTCCACAAAGTGGCCCCTGACCATCTGGCATGGAGAACAAAGACAAATCAATGCCTATGGCAAAGACATACACACACTGGACAGACAAAGGAGGCATGGTAACAATGAAAAAAACAATACCATTAATTCAGCAATGCCAAAAATGAAAATTAACTGACCTATAAATATTTTACAACACACATCCTCACAAAGGCATCAAATATTATCTCACATATGCACTTTTTGTACACAAACAAAAATGAATTACAAACAAACCCACTACATTTTTAATTTAATCCAATGCCATCACAGTCCTAAATGATGTTTTAAAACAACATATACCACAGAAACAGTTGTTTCATGCACCCATAACTAACACTGGCCTGGGCCTAATGGATTGTCCCTTGGCAGAAAAGGCTACATAGTAAAATAAGTAAATATTGCACATTTAACAAACATGGAGAAATATACTAAACTGTGCAATATGTCCCTTCACAAAAGTTGAAAAATTAAATTAAATTCAAAATTCTAATAAGGCGCCTACTGAAATTGCAGGCCAGCCGCCGCAATAACTTTGAAAAATCGAATGAAAGTACAAATGAATACTGGTGCATGCCCTTTATCAAACAAAACAACACCCTTATAGAAATGTTTTTGAACTTACTTGTGAAATCTCAAATACAGAGTCCTTAATCCTTAAATCCAATGGTATATTGCTGCAGACAAGGAAAGTGTTCCTTCCAGCTCCAAATCCAAATGAAAAGTGACCAGGAGATGGACAAAGCACTGTGAGGAGCCTGCTGGACTGTAACAGGAAGTTGGAGTCTCTGGGGCACTTCCTTCATGTTGAAAAAAAACCCAACTCCAATGGTCCGTTGGATAAGAAAATCCGCTCAAAAATCTCTTCAGCGTCTTATCAAGCAAAAAAGCTACTCAAGTGGTGCATTCATGACAGCGATCAGCACTACATTGGTGCCGTTGCAGCCAGATGCCATGTGAACAGGTGCAAAGTCTCACATACACTCGCTAGTGGCCCAGGAGTACTGTGTCGCTCGTGAGCGCACAACAAAACTAATCTCAAGTTCACAAACTAAAAAAACTACACTTCATGCACGTAAGGTGGGATTCAGGAACTCTGTGCTCCTCCGTGGAGTGCAGAGTGCCTGAATTCTGCAAACTACGGGGGCAGACTTTACCGCTGGGGCCTACTCACAAGTCAACTCGTCATGCACCTAGTGGATCTATTGCCAGTCTCTACTGGTGATGCATTTCCAGTAATTCAACAATGTCGGTTCCATTTATTATATCACCACACAATTATATTCCTTTGATTTAGAAAGAAAATGGTAAAAAATGCACCTAAGTAACTGGAAAATATGTATCTTCTACAAAAATCTGAATAATCTAAAAGTGTTTGTCTTAAAACAAATGCTTCTGATATCGTTATCATAGTAGTGCGATCACACAAAAGGTTATGAAAATCCAGGGTGTTTTTCCCCATAAAATGTTTCTAAACTTATTTACTGTGTTGTTGATAGATTGCGTTTGTTAGTTAAAGACGTTTGCAGTCATTCAGGGTAACACTTGGAAGACACAGACATATCACTTGAAAAAGCCAACTGGTAGTAGCATGGACATTTAGGCTCAAGGGACCCATTTAATGTAATTATCTTTCTAGATCACAGAACATGATTTGTGTCGTATGTGAGGTGTTGTTATCGAAGTTGTATGTTGTACAGGGTAAAGTCCTTACTAACCCTGGGCGTAGTTCACGAAGTAGCACTTCGCGAAGCTACGCAAATTGCAGTTCGCACTACGCGAACTGCGTAGTACCTTGTTCGCAATGTGCCAGATGTCGTTTTCAATGATTGCACAGTGCGGACAAGCAACCGGCACTGTGCAATCATTGAAAATGGCATCTTGCACAGTGCGAGCTGTAGTTTTCTGCTGCTCGAGTAGATTTTTACTCGAGCGGCAGATTTCTCAACGCGAACTGGTAGTTTCTCATCGCGAGCGGTCGCGAGCATACGCGACCACTCGCAATGAGAAACCTGACCTCCTCGCGTTGGGAATCTCGCCGGGAGGTTTATTTTCCATGCTCGCGATCGCCAACTTGATGTTGCTGATCGCGAACAAGGAAAAAGTCTCGCTGGGATGTCATTTTGCTTGCTCGCGGTCGCCAACTTGACGTTGAGGACCGCGAGCAAGCAAAAAATGACCGCAGCACTACGCAACACTACGCTACGCGTGTTCGCAATGTGCTACGTGCAGTTCGCGTAGTGCGAAGTAGCGCGAACTTTGCAAACTACGCGAGCGTAGCGTAGTGCTTTGCCCAGGCTTAGTCCTTACAAGCAAAGAATTGCACTTCCCTGTGCCTGCAGTCTGACCGCATCTCTCTCATGTGAAGCTCCCTTACTTAAGTGTGCTTGGTGTTTTGGCAGTTGGGTTGCTATTTCATTTTGGATGGAACCTTAACGAAACTATAGGCTAATGGAAAGTCTGATGCGTACTTATCTAGGTGACGATGCCACTTAATGCCTAGGTCCTTATGCCTTTAGTTAACCTTGTGAATGGCTCAGAATGTCGAGATGGAGACCTGAAGGGGCATCAGATCTACACTGCAGCATTCACTTTTGTAATGTGCATCCATTGTACCCCTGTCCACTCAAGGCACACTTATTCAACATACAAAAACGAACTGGGGGTCAATCAAAAAAGCTCTTTAGGAAATGTACATACTGATTGAAGGATATCAATTATATCACCCTAGGCATTCAGAGCAGAGCAGGGATTACCAGGGATTTTTTGGGTGTAGTTATATCCACCCTTGAGACTTGGCGGCATTTCATATGCAACTATTCACAAGTTAATGCAGCACACTCTACGTGTAGCTATGCCTTTTGATATCTGACGACATTCCCTCACACTGGCATTTGTAACCACTGTGCCTTGAGAATGTATGATGAGGTTTTGATGGCAGGTTTATCCTCCCCTGTTACTTGGTGGCATTTTTCTACTCTGCCATCCACAAGCCAAAGCAGCAAACTTTCCGAGTAGTTGTGCCTTGGAAGCGCATTAGCCAGTGTTTCTCTAGATAACGCATCAGTCAGTGTTTGTCTAGATAACGTCTTTCTTTTTGAGTGACACTTTGATTGAGATATCGTGCACACAAGAATTTGAGCTTTTGCCATTGCCTTTATACAACGATGTGGACTGATTATTTTTTCTACATCGACTCACGCTACATATCCTAGCTTTTAATGCTGCTCGCTTTTAGACTTTCCTGATCGAGAACTAGCGTTTTCTATTTTTAAGAGTTGAGATACATGTCAGTATGCACTCATGGTAGGCATACCTGATTTATTTGTTTATGTTACACAAATTAGCACTTGGGGCATTGTCGTTAGCGTTTCTTCTGCGTGATTCATGCTTCGCCTTTTTCCCTTTTTTTCCCGTAGAGCGGGGCCTCATTTTACCTGAGAAAGGTTCCAGGGAGGTGAGCTTTGAGCCTTGATCACGCAGGGTAAGCAAAGAATTGCTGTTCAAGTGGACATTCTTTTGTGTTTGTGTGGTTCACTATTTTCTAGCACAGAGCATGATAATTGATTTATATCTCCATAGGTGATGATTGCATCCCGTGATTGAAGGTTTTGCATCAAGCGAGGTTGTATGGTTTTAATTAACTTTTTGCTCTCATGCAATAAGAGGTTTCTGTATATGCAGTAGCTACAATATTATAGGTCCTGAAGAAAGCCGTGGGCAGCTACCAGTTAGGCTGAAACATGTCGACCCATTGTTAGCAGTCACTGTGTTTACTGCTATGATTTAATAGCAGTTATTTGAGATTACTGCATTATTTGCTTTTCATTTCTTACCAGGTGTGAGGAGAGGAATATTGCCTAGATTTTCTAGTCTCTCCACATAATCTTTTTAATCTTTTCTTTTTTGCACTGCATCACATTAGATTTTTTCATCACTAAATACACCTTTTTGTACCTAATGTCTGCCTCGGGTTGGTAAGGCATTTCTTGAGAGCATTAGAGATTGCCATAGAAGCAATCCTTATGATCAAAGGATTGTTCTTCTGGATTTGGTGGATGACCAAATGATAACATTGATCATCTGAGCTTGATACCTTAGCTCTACCACTTACAGCAATTTGATGGTAATCCCTGCTCTGCTCTGAAGGCCTAGGGTGATATAATTGATATCCTTCAATCAGTATGTACATTTCCTAAAGTGCTTTTTTGATTGACCCCCAGTTCGTTTTTGTATGTTGAATAAGTTTGTAGTAGGGGATTAGGACTTGGGCTGGTCATTAAACATAGTTTCCCTTAGACCCTGTTTTTCTACCCGTTTGTTGACACTCAAGGCACACTGACAGAGAATGTAACGATCCATAAAGGTCGCTGTCTGCTCCTCCATCCACCAACACCAACAGCTGTCCCACACTCAGTGGACACCATTCATTCCTTTGCAGCTACAGAACTGGGTGCAACAATTGTTTACATTTCCTTGCAAGTTACAACGAGGAAACACTACTTTGTCGCCTTCTTTGAATTGTAACTTGCAAGAAATCTCAATCACAACCACGTGCCAAAATGCAGTTTTGTACATTAGAAAATATAATGTTTACAAAGTTAGAAAACATGTAAATTTGTTGTGCTGACGATGCTCTGATCTGTTCAAGGAGCGGCAATATCACTTTTATTGTATAAGGCTCCAGCATGTAAGAAATGCTCTGATTATTATACTATGTTATGTCATAACCATAATAAAAATGTTTTTTTTTAAAAATACAAAGTTAGACGTGTTGTGATGCCTTAAAAAATGCCCATAGTCCATTTGGATATTTTTTTGGGTACCCATACCGCAGAAAGTGACACGTGGAGCACTGACGTCCTATTTCGTGATATTCTGAAAATATTTACTTGAATGCTTCTTATTACCTTGGGTGACGTGAGGCAGCATAAGACAGGAATGAAACCTTATCTTATGCGACAGAAAAAGTTCCATAGTAGGTAAAGAATAATGCTGTGTAGATGGTAACAAGCTGTGACAAAAGTGTTCTTTGTATCACTTTATTTTAAAAACAGACCATTTTCTCGAGCCCCATGTTTTAGTTGTCACCCTATAATTAAGATATATTCATCAACCCTTCCCATTTGCAAGGTGATGCTATTACATGGAAGCTGGCATTCACACATGTTTTAAATGTGTGTGTCTTAACTTTGGCGCACCCTGGAAAGAGCTAATAGTGAACCTCTTCACAGTGATTGCACCAGAATGAACAACGTAAACATAACCTCAAGAGCGTCACCACAAGTTGACTCATCACCACGGTGTGGACACGGACCAGCTTTCATGAATCCAAATACTGTACACAACATTTGATGCAGCTACCACATGGTGGAAAGGACCACACATATATATTTGAGCTAACACTGAAGACGTGTACAGTCGCAGAGTTACCATAAGGTCTCTGGCTTTCCTTCGTTTAACTTGGCAAGTTCTAATGTGGCTTGTTGACTAACCTGTCTTTTGCAACCATTCTGTTTCTTTATAACTGTTTGGCAAACTCTTCCCTCCATAAATTAGAAGCAGTAATAAGAAAAATTAATACAGTAAACGGACGGCAAAAGACATAAAACATTATTTTACCCAATGCTTTACTATATTCTACAATGATGTCATATTATTTATGTGAAAATAGTAACATATTTATCAGGGGTGGCAAAGGCATTAACACCGATTGGGATTTATAAGTGTACTCCACGAAAGAAATACACATAATAACAACTTTTCTGGTCATATTTAGTCATTTTAAAAGAACTTAATACTACAAGACAGGGGTACTTTCGATGTATGCAGTGTACTAGGAGTATGACAGGTTTAACAGAAACAAAGTGGTTTATTACATCTGGCGTGTAAAGAGCGCTTCACTGATCGACAGACGTATGTTCAAGAAAGACCAATGCCTTATCCTTAGAAAACCTTTAAAGTTAGAAAGACATCATGACAAAACATCTGTATCAGAGTGCAGGGTGACAAAAGATACTGAACTATGGGGCATATGCATCAATCTATTTACCAGTCGCAAACGAGCCGATTCGCAGAATCGGCCCCTTTGCGACCGGTAAATAGCCTCTTAGGATGCATCCACCCCAAAGGCATTCCCAAAATAGTTAATGGCAATTTTTTTAATTAGCTAATTGTAAATACAGTTCGGAATCGCAATTTGCAATTTCCTAAATGCAATGCAAGAAGCATTCTCAGAATGAGACTTTGCTTTAGGGAATTGCAAATTACCATCAACTTCAAGTTGATAGTAATTTGCAATTCCTTAGAAAAATGCACAAAATAGCATTGTTCTAAGTGCCATCTGGCACATACAAGGGCATGTGGGTTCGCCACATGTGCACAAATACCATTTTTGGGGGTGCAGCAGGGTGGCCTTTTGATAGAAACACGCCCGACAAGACGCCAGTAGCTCTCCAGCACGGCACACCATTCGCATTGAGATATCGCTCATGAGGAATTTATTCTCACTAATTGGGTGTTCGCCATCCACGTGGACAACCATAATTAACTTTTTATTGTGGCACAAATCGAAATACATAGAACAAAGATTGGACAAAATACATTCAGAGGTGGTGAAGTATTTGATATTGGCAATGTCTTACTTGCTGCTTCTCTGACTCGTCTCGGTCACTGGGGAGTTTATAGCATGCAGCCGCTTGTCTGAAAAGGATGCTTAAGATATGCAATCAAATCACTCGAATACAAGTGGACCTGTACAAGCTATTCTCCTGACCTGAATCATATTTAATACCTGCTTCCACACTTCTAAGGCAGTAACAATCAATAAACCATTAAATCTGGCAGAAAAACTTAACATCTTAGGGGGCCCATGCAACACACTAAGGGCCATATGTAGGAAGCCAATTTCCGATCGCAAACGCTGAAATTTGCAGAATTTTAGCATTTTCGATCGCAAATGAGCAGTGTGCAATGTATCACAAAAAAACACCATTGCAAAGTAAGGAATCGCAAATTTTACGATTCCCTATTTTGCGATTGCACTTAAGGAATCGCAAATTGCGATTCCTTAAATGCAATGTAAGAAGCACAAAAGAAAGTGCGACTTGGCCTAAAGGAATCACAAATTACCACCAACTTCAAGTTGGTGGTAAATTGCAATTTTACTTAAAAATGCACTACTTTGCATTTTTTAAAGTGTATGTGGCGCACATACATGCCCTTAGGGCATGTATGTGTACCACATCTGCACACATGCACATTTAAGGGGTGCAACATGATGTCTTTTTGACACCCTGGCACCCTTGAAATAGCATTCTCAATTAGCGATTCTCAAATTGCTAATCACAAATTGAGAATGCCTTCCCATTCATTCCTATAGGCCTCCTAGCCTATAGGAATGAATGTGAAGGTATTCCTTTTTTGCGAATCTCAATTTGCGATTCGCAAATAAGGAATATGTGGGATTCACAAAATTATTAGCAAATCCCACATACATTGCATTTTGCGATTCTCAAATTGCGATTTGCTGAAAATCGCAATTTGAGAATCGTAAAACTCTATTTTTATACATATGGCCCTAAGACATGGCAATGCCAAATTTGAAAGTAGGAAGTGAAAAAAATGAAAGACTAGAAATCTTCCCTAGATATGCATCAAGCGTCTGGAATAATATTCCACTACATAGTAGCTCACTTCGTCAATATTTCACATCTGGGGACGTATTACACAAAGTGCTCCATGGGCGCAATAGGCATTTGTGCCCGCTCTGCGTGTCCCAGGGGCACTTTGATATTGCAGAAGGTGCCACACGTGCTTGTGCGGCCACTTCAGTACAACTGATAGCGCTGGCACTCGTAAAGCGCCAGTGCTATCTTCAGGGGGTGTTCCCTCATTTATATTACAGACGCAGAGGCAGAAAAGCTTCCAGAAGGGGCTCTGGGAGTGCGCCACCTTGAAGATGGTGCACTGTCAGAGTGCCCCGAGAGAGCAACCCTCTGGAGGGGGGGACACTGACTGCACCAGCCTGCAAGGGGATCTCTAATCCCCTTTAAAAGTGCATAGAGCAACTCGGAGCAGCTGCTTTAAAGCCGCTCCATATTTCACTTGAATGGTCTGCCCCCAAGGCAGCACGAGTTCACGTCTGCCCTGGGGGAAGTGCATTCTATGTAATAGGGCTCACTTTCTCTCTTTGTGCCTGGCGCAACTGTTTTAAGGTGTGCCAGGGCGTAAACAGGGAAAGCGTGCTCTTGAAAGGAGATCGAATCTCATCTCTCCATGCCAGGCTGCATGGGTGAAAGAAGCCATTTTTCTGTTCTCAATTACTTCCATGTGAATGAGGGGTTGCTACCACCAGATCACATCTGACAGACCTGGGAAGTTACTTTGTGTGTCCTGGTAGTTCACAGAATAAAATGCAAAGGGATGCTTGACTGCGGCAGGTGCCACTGGAAGAGGAAAGCATAAATTTAGGAGATAATAATGTACGGATTGAGGAGTGTAAAATGTGAGGAGGAGCCGGGGGAGTGAGAGAAATGGTTCGGTTACTTACCGTTATTTTTCATTACACCGCGTTCAGGTCTTCCTCATCACAGCCCTTTACAGGTGAATGTCTCCATACCTCAGAACAATGTGCATCTATCCAAGCAAAACATTCTTACTTCTAATGTAGATTTGTTTGTCTTCCTGGTCATTTTCATGCATAAATGGAGCGAGCATTCGTTACCAATTCCTATAATACCAAGCTAGGAAACAAAATAACTTGGTGAACTGGTTATCCATCCCATTTGATGAGGGCGGGCATGCAACCCAGAAATGTCAAGAAGAAGACTTGAAATTGGAGGATTGAAGATTAACTGTGAGTAAAGAGACTTTTGCCTCCTTGTCCCAGTCATTACAGGTTGAGGCCATACCCAAACAGAAATGCATTAACCAGCATAATCAATGCACATGCAACATCAGTGCTGAAACACCTTGTCATTTAATTTCAGTAAAACAATTAACCTACCCTCTTGCTGCATCAAGCACACAAACCCCAAAATCTGTTGGATCCTAGGTCATACTTGAAGGTGATAATGCAACATGAAAGTGTGTAGCCTAAATTAAGTTTATGCTAAAATGATATCTTTCTTGTTATGTTATGTTATCTGCATTTATAACGCGCGCGGCTACTCCGAAGAGTGTCCCGGCGCGGCCCAAGAGGAGACAACATCATAACCAGACCTTACGCGAAGAGATGTGTTTTCAAAAGTTTCTTAAAAACTCCAAGGTCATCAGAACAGCGAAGCGAAAGAGGAAGCGCATTCCAGGCGCGCCCAGCGAACACAACCAAGGAAGAGCCGCCATGCCTATGACGCTGAAATCTAGGTATCTTCATCAGCCTTAATGAAGCGGAGCGTAAGGCTCTCCCCGGCACATAGAATGAAAAACGTCTCTGCAGGTAACCGGGGCCTTGACCATGTAGAGCACGATGGGCCATAGTAAGGGCTTTGAATACTACACGAGCCCCGACCGGTAGCCAATGAAGGGAACGGCGGTACTCCTTCACGCTCTGCCTGGGCGCCAAACCCCCCAACAGGCGGACCGCCGCATTCTGGGTCACCTGAAGCTTGTTAAGAGAGTAGGCAGGGATCCCAGCATAAAGAGCGTTGGCATAATCAAGTCTGGATAAAATCAGAGCCCGAACCACCGCTTCCTTGGCAGCCTGCGGAAGCAGCGGAAGAAATCTTCTCAGGATTCTGAGGAGGCCGAAACAACAGCTGGTCAGACGCTTAACCTGACTAGCGAAGGAGAGGTTACAATCAAAATAAACCCCTAAGTTCTTAACCGTCTGACTCGTAGAGGCGGGCAGAGGGAACCCTGGAGGCCAGAGCGACTCTCTGAATCCGAGGGGGAAGTCGCCAAACAATAAAACCTCGGATTTGTCCTCATTACACTTTAACTGGGCAACTGCCAGCCACTTGAAAACCGAGGAAAGACACCTCTGTACGAAGTCTACCGAGACCCCCTGCTTCTCCCACGTGAACAGAAGTTGGGTGTCGTCAGCGTAAGCAATAACCTTAGCCCCCAACCTCTCTGCTAGAGCCACCAAGGGAGTGAGGTAGATGTTGAACAAAAGGGGGCTAAGGGAGGAGCCCTGAGGGACCCCCATGCTCACTTGTAGAGGTGACGAAACACAAGGAGGTAACCAGACTTGTTGGAGCCGGCCCTCCAAGAAAGACTGAATCCAGTCCCAAGCAAGGTTGGACACCCCGATCTCAGACAGTCTTTGTAGAAGCAATATGTGGGGGACAGTGTCAAAGGCCGCCGACAGGTCATGCAGCACAAGGGCTGCCTTCCCACCGGCGTCCAGACACTCCTGAATGGCCTCTGAGACTTCTACCAGAGCACCTTCCGTGCTAAACGAGGAACGGAAGCCAGATTGGGCTGGGTGAAAAAGACCCGCTCCCTCAACAAAATCCGATAACTGTCTGCTCACAATCTTCTCACATACCTTTGAAAGGCTAGGGAGAAGAGAGATAGGCCTGTAGTTCCCGGGCGTCGAGGGGTCAAGACTAGGCTTCTTTAGCAAGGGGAGAACTTTAGCCTGCTTCCAACCGGACGGAACCCTGGCCAGCTGAAGGGATAGGTTAATGATGTGATTAACCTCCCCATTCACCGTCTCAGCAACAGATGCCAGGAGTCTTGCTGGGCACGGGTCATCCGGCGAGCCGGACTTAAGGCCCTGCAAAATTCTTAAGGTGCAGGACAAGTCCACCGGTGTAAAATTCGAAAGGGAATGCTCAAGAGGCAGGGCGCCGGGAGCAGTGGGCGGTGAATCCAGAGGGGCCGTGGGTCCATCTAACACAACAGGGATAGAGAAGCTACTCTGTATCTTTAAAATCTTATCCCGGAAAAAAGTGGAGAGTGATTCGCACCAGTCAACTGTCACCGGAAGAACACTGCTCTGCGCCACAGGGGACATAAAACTCTGGACGATAGAAAAAATCTCCTTGGCATTGTTCTGAGCCTGAACAATCCGGCTGGAGAAGAAGGCCTTTTTTGCCAAGACGATGGCTTTGTAGTAAATTTTCTGACCCTGTCTGAGATTAGCCTTAGCGACCGGACAGTAGTTCCCGACACGCCAAGACCGTTCCAATTTCTTACATCCCTGCTTCAGCAGGTAGAGGTCCTCCGTAAACCAAGGTTTAGAAGGTGAAACCCTAGTTTGTCTGGCCGAGGTTGGCGTGGCGATTAACGCCAGGGAGTCTTGGAGCCAGTTGGAGAAGGCAGCTAAAGACTTATCCAGCTCATGAGGCATTGATGGCCTATGGGCCTCCAGCGTCTTAGCATAGAGAATAGGATCAACCTTTTTACACGCTGGTTTGTGGCCAACGGCAGATCTAGTACTAGGAGAAGAAACGACCCACGAGAAGCCAATTAGGTGATGGTCAGACCAGGAAACCGGGAGCGGGGTTTTGATGGAAAGGGGGAAATTAGAGAAGATAGGATCAAGAGTATGACCTCCCAGGTGGGTCTTGAATGTTTCCGTAACAGCTGCCCAAAATAAGGCCCTCCCTCAGATTGATCCAGACAGTTCTTTTCCTTCTTTCTCATAAGCCAATAGGTGTGCATGTCTGAGCCATCTGCTCGAAGCAGTTGCTGATACCAAAGACCTTGTCCTGCCATTCAAAAAGTCATAAATAAGGAATAACCTTTCCCAAGCAAAGAAGTTCTATCTGCATAAATGAGCTATGTCCTCTGCGCATCTAGGGAATGGAAGCTCTCTTCCTCCAGGGAAGCTGGAGAAGGGAAATGAACTGGCAGTACCAGGTTCTAGGATACATGAAAAGAAGGACTGCCTGGCAAAAATGACTGACTTGGTTTTAACTTGACTTTTACATGGACAAAGAGTGAAACCTTTTCTGAGCACAACATCAGAGTGCCAATCTCTCCAGTCCTTCTAACTGAGCAAACTATCAAAAAAGGAACATCTAAGGCTACGAATTGTAGGTCTAACACTACCAAAGGGAGAAAACGGCAAAGCTCTTAAAACCAGTGGAAGATTCCAAGAGGCAAGAGGTGAATGAATCACAGGTCTTTTAACCCCTGCAGTGCAGTGGATGAACCGTTCATGTTCACTGCACTAGTTACACAGTGACGAACCGGTCATGCACCACACTGCACAGCAAAATCCTTGTGATGCTTACACCAGAAGGATTTTGTCCTTTAAAAATGATTTCAATATGCAAGGGATGAGTGTCCTTCTTGTTGTCAAATTAATATCAGTTATTTTTTTGGTTACTGTGACGCGAAACACGCACAGTGAGCTCACGGCACAGTAAACATACATGAAAGCAGACCGTGGCATAAGCACGATCTACTTTCAACTTGATTCATGTTCTGTCCATTGAGCACTAATCTGTGCAGGAGGGGTACAGTTGGGAAAGGACAATTTCCCCTTTCCAGGGGTACGACCTTCAAGTGGATCCCTCCATGGGGATTGCCCCGCTATCACATTCCCCAGCAGAGATCCACCCAATAGACTCCGAGGATACCTTTGGGAGGGTGTATGGTCTTCTGCGAAAGAGCAAGTGCTTTCCCTACAAAAATATTTACTGACTTTCTGCCTCCTGGAGAGCAATTTGGGGGTCACGAAAACCATCCCCAAGAGGCAGATGGCACACTAGACCGCCAAGGATCAATTTCCTTCTAAAACATGAAGGGTTGTGGGAGGTGCACCCTGCCACCAGGTCATCCTCCTACCCCAAAAGGAGCAACACAGTTTTTCTTCTCCCATGGAGGCAAGGTTTAAGGGATTTACCCTCAATCTCCAATCACCCAAATACACATACACCTGACATCTTTGAGCAAAGATTCTACCCATCACTAACGCAAACAACTTTGTAAAAACTCTTGTAGCTGAAGAAAAGTCAAATGACAGTACTCTGAATTGGGTATGTTGATTTTGCACACAAAAAAGTAAATACTTTTGAGATATCATGTATATGGGAACGTATTGCCTTGCTTTACACTTAGTAAAAATATCTGGAGGGACAACATCTTGAACTTTTATTCTGAAATAACTCGTTCACTCTCTGCAGATCTAACATCTCCTGACATTTTATGTACTAGAAAAAGGATAAAGTAACGACCCATTTCCCTATCGTACTATGGTACTGGCACAATCACTGCTTTCCAAAAAAGTTTCTAAATGCCCTCCACAAGAGCTGTTCTTGAACAAAACAATAAGGAAGTGGATGGAGTTCAATAAAAACAAATCGTTGGGAGATGTAAATTGCATCACCTCTCTTCACGATCTCCATTGCCCATCTGTCTGAAATCCATTGCTCCTGGAGCTTGAAAAAGCTTTGGGCGACCCCCATCTATAAGCTCTGGGTGTGCTGAATCATACTCATGCCCTGGGAGGAGAAAGCAGACTGAGCCGGTGACTGGCATTTGCCTATGACAGGGCTTCTGGCCTCTGTTCCTCTGTACCGCAGCATCACTTGCCTATGTTTACGTCCTATTTTACATATATCTTGACACTTCTGTCTCTTTGTAAACGAGCTTCCAGGTAGCAGCAACAAAGTTGCAATATTAATCTGAAAAAGAAGCATTTCATGTGCTGGAAATCAGAAAATAGCTACTTTTACTTGCATGGGAAAAGTTAGCAATGTTCCTTGCACTAGGATATCATGCAGTTTGCCAAACATTCAGTCAAGAGAAAGTTACCCTTTATTATAGTCAGCTTATGTATATCTGCATGTGAGTGAAGTCAATACTAAGCAAAATAACATCAGGCATGACATGAAAAAGAAAACGCTTCCCAAGAGAACAATTTCACCACATGAAAAGCTCTAGGGTTCTTTGTGGATACATTAGATAAGGAATGTACATAAAGTAGATAATAAGTAGATAAGGAATGAAGTGTGATTATCATATAATGCTTCAAGTTACATTTCATAAATGGAGAACAAAAAGAACTTGGAAAGTGCATTAATAGATGTTAGTATTTCGTAAAACATATCAAAGAAGAGGGTTTATCATCTTATTAATAGCCTTTGTTCATATTTCTTAACTGTAGAAATGGTGAAAGATGTTACTGTGTTTTGTGATGGTAATTGTCAAATGTGAATATGACCCACTGCAATCTAAGGCATCCGGTAAGGTCACACAACCGGGGTAGCCAACGTACCACTATAATGGCCTGTATGATACTCACGGTGCAGTGCACATTTTGTTATAACTGCCAGCGGAACGTTATGGTTTTGGTATTAGAAGTTTGGAAAAAGGTAACCTACGGAACGCCTATTCCATGTCAGCCAAGAAAACAAGATAAATGTGTTTCCCCATCATTTTGATACTTACAACGTGCTCCCTACTGCAGAAACTGCCACTATAAAAACCAGGTGCTGCTACTACCTTAGAACGTGGCACTAATTTTATCACCATTGGAAGTATGAATCTTGAGACTATACTGCCTTCATTTCAATCTGTGACCTACAGTTTGCACACCAGAAAATGAAAATACCCTCAACTTTGTTCCAAAGCTCTGATGGCACCAAGCAAGCAAAGCAGGTGAGTCCGAGCCACTCCAGAAGAGCTCCCTTGTTTGTTCCTTACAAGCATCTATCCATTCATCCTTTCACCATTCTATTCACTTCTGATTAACCACCATTCACCTTTACATTCTGCCCTCCATTAATTTTTTTATCCATAAACCAGTTTTTCACCATTCCATTTATCCATCCATCCACCATCCATCCATCCATCCATTCACCCATACACTTCCATCCCTTCATTCATTCACCCACCCAAGCATCCTTTCATCCATTCAGCCATCCTTTCACCCATCATCCCTTTCATCCACCCACACATCCTTTCACCCATCCACCCTTTCACTCACCCATGTATCCTTTCAGGGATAAGCCCTTTCACCCATCATTTCATCCACCATGCATCCTTTTACCCACCCATGTAATCGGTAACCCATCCACACTTTCAGTCATTATCCTTTCGCTCATCCTGTTTTAATTTTTCATCCTTCTTTCATCCTTCTTTCCCTTTTCTATCAACCTACCTTTTTTAGCATTAACTTTGAGTTTGTCTCTGCCAAATTACACACTAAAGGGCCCATTAAGAACTTCACCTGCACGGTGGTTGCTAAAAGGGGGCTGGGATTCGCGAAGCTCTTGTTGCACACAATCCTCTGCACTTAATGCTCATTTAGTTAATAGCGGTAATGATAATAATGATGTTAGCTCCCAGTACATCCTCCAGGGTTTATGTTTAAGTGCATGTAAATAAGGAAGAACATGCAGCAGCGGTCTCACCATCCATTTTTCTTCATATATTTGCATTTAATTTACATTAGATGTTCAATGTCAAAACCCACTCATGATATTTACATGCTGTGTTGTGCTATTACCACATCACACTAAACCAATAGCATGGCAAAATGAGGGGTCTTTTGGTTTTGTCTTAATTTCCCAGAGAAGATGCTTTTACTGAATCTAAATGAGCTCCTGAGTGCCTAACACACTGTGCTCTCTAGCTGGTCTTACCAAAACTCCTTGGCATTAGTATCTTTCCCAAAGAAGACTGATAAGCATGCACCTTTGGTACTGGTCCAAGGATTGTGTGAAAGGGTATCTCACTGGGCTACTCGCTACTCCCTTTCCCCGCCAAGGTCCTGGAAAAAGTCATCAATCGCCAGCTCACAGATTACCTCAAAGAATACAACCTGCCCTGCACCTCCCAGCATAGAGACTACCCTAATCACAGAAACAGATGACGTCAGAAACCTCCTCGACCTAGGTGAAACAGCTGTCCTGATCCTCCACAACCTCTCTGCAGCTTTCAACACTGTCTCCCAACAAACCCTCATCACCAGACTTCACCACATTTCAATCCAAGGCAATGCTCTCAACTTGATCTACTCCTTCCTCACCAGCCAAACACAGAGGATCCATCTCCCACCCTTCTCCTCCGCACCCAAAAACATAATTTGTGGCGTACTCCAGGGCTCCTCCCTCAGCCCCACCCTCTTCAACGCCTATATGATGCCACTTGCTGACATCACCTGCACCCACGGAGTCAACATCATCTCATTGACGACGATACACAGCTTACCCTATCCCTCACAGAAGACACCACCACCACCAGAGCAAACTTCCTAAATACCATGTCTGAGATCGACACCTGGATGAAGTCCAACTGCCTAAACCTCAACTCGAACTAAATGGAGGTACTCAACTTCAGAAACAAGCCTTCCCCCTGAAGGGACAAATGGTGGCCCACCGCACTCGGACTTCCACTAACCCCCACCGACCTTGCACGCAACCTCAGAATCGTCCTGGACAGCCAACTAACCATGAAGCAACAGATCAACGCCATCTCCTCTGCCTGCTTCTATACCCTCCAGATGCTCCGCATGAGCTTCCGATGGATCCACATCTCCACCAGGGAGATGGCTTCCCAAGCCCTCGTCTCCAGCCGCCTTGACTACGGCAGTGCACTCTATGCAGAAACCATCTAACAGCTCCTACACAGCCTCGAGACCATCCAGAACTCTGCAGCAAGATGCATCCTTGACCTCCCCAGAAGTACCAGCCTCACCCCTCACCACAAAACTCTCCATGGCCCCCTCATCCAGTAAAGATGCCTCTTCAAACTCCTCACGCATGCCTACAACTCCCTCCACATTCGCAAACCTGCCTACACTGCATGACATTCCACTGACCAACCAGAGAGCTCCGCTCTTCCTCCCTTCCCCTGGCTCACATACCCCACATCCATCAGAGCTGCTGCAGAGGGCGTTCCTTTTCCTACCTCGCTGCCAAATCCTAGAACGACCTCCTGCTCAAGCTATGCACCTCACCACTGCTTGAAGACTTCAGGAAAAAGCTCAAGACTTGGTTCTTCGACCAATACTCACAGAAACCCAGCGCCTGGAGCCCCTCCGGGGTGACAAGCCCGGGGGGATTGGTGTCCAGACTGATTCCAGACACCCCCAAAGGATATGTTAGTCTGTAGACCAGCTGGTCACAGTGCCACTATAAGCCCCTCAACCTTACCAAGGAGCGAATAGTTTCTGGCCACTATCGAACATGACCACTACATGATGGGAGAGAACGAAGGACCACGTCTTGGTCTCGGTTTGGACACCCCGCAAGAGATATTAGACCACAGCGTGCTGGAGTGTCTGGGTGCAGGGACTACATGGAAGCTTCTCCTCTGGTTTGCCCAGCGAAGATGTGGTCATGGTACTGTGGGCATGTCGGCCAAGGATGACGATAGCGGTGACTTTTATTATGCAGAAGATGGTAATCCTGCTGTGATAGTAAGAATTCTCATGCATAATAAATTAGGTTCGTTTTCATAGAAAACCACACAAACTTTATTCGGCATCTAACTAGGTAAAAGGTCAGCGCCAGACGTTATGTAGAGCAAGGTAGGGCAAATGTTGGTAAAAGGTTGTCCAATTACCTAGGCCTATATTAGGGTACATTGGGGAGACGGAAAGTTAATGCATTAGAAAAGTTTGGAAATGTTTAATCAGTTTCAATGCACTTGGGCTGCACAAGAAGAATGTCGCTTGCAGGTACTTGTAAAGATATGTGAAAGAAAATTAACCTGACCTTGTGTAATGTAACTGGTGCTCATGTTATAATGCCCTTAGGCTGAGTTCAAGTGATACAAAACTGCAAAACGTATGAACAAAAATAGATATTATAACCAAGAGTATTAAAAAAGTGTGCAAGAATACTAGAAAAGGAAGCATATTCTGAGCAGTGGCCTCTAACTTTCAATTCAGCCAGTAAAGAATTATGAATCTTGTGGTGGAAAATCGAGGTAAACAATTATGTAAGAGCGCCTGGCATTGCAACGTAATCTTTTAGTCAAGTCGTTAAAGATTTTTCTCCATTAGTCATATGGACCTATGATAGCTGAGGTGAAGCATTGGAAAGAGAATACATCAACAATACATTTCTAGCTTGTGAAGCCAATGTGATTCCACAGTAAGGACCAGGAATTGCTGAATATAGTAAAGGGCCTTATTTGAATTACCAATCAATCCAGTAGATATGCAAGCCAAAAGTAAGTTCAATAAGTACATCAGTGCAATAGGTCAACTGAAATATCTGTTGGTTGAGACGCAACAGAATGAGATAAAGAATTGTGATAGCCACATTAAAGCAGAAACAAATGAAAGCGAACAGGTGTTCCATAAAAGAAACTTCCATTCTCTCTTTTAAACATAAATCAAATATATCGTAATCTATTAAGGGTCTCAAATTCAGGAACATAGAAGGTATCAGCATGGTCAGACTTCAGTAAAAGTCTTGGAAAAGAAAAGATACAAGTTTCACACTTGCAAGGATAAGGCAAGCATAGAGGTATGTACATGTCTAAGATTAAAAGGGATCTGCCATCACTCTAACTGTGTGAACACCAATTTAAAAGTAACAGGAGACTCAGAAAGTCCTTAACTCCCTTCACACCACCAGGGACCAATCACACCATTACTTGCCTGCATCTGCAACATAGCTCAAAATTCCCAACGCATTGATCTGAGACTGCAGTTCTCAACCTTGAACAGCTTGCCATCCTGGTACATGATGAATTGAAAGCCTCTGTTGATCATTGCTTCTCCAAGTTCACTACCAAGTTCCCCTCCAGGCCTCTCTAACAGCAGTCTAATGCAGACAATAAACCTTTCTCTAACTATTGAAATACTAAACCTGCAAAGAAAGAAAAACATGCTAACAAAGCAAAAAGCATTTCAACTGAGGCCTGTACTCAGGCTAACTTTAGCAGAACATTTAATGTGCACTTTGAATACATAGTTATACATGCAGACGGGTAACTTTACATATGAAAATATAACTTGAAGTGTAGAAGCGTGAACAAAGAATTCAAGCTTTCTTGGTTAAACTGAACATTAGTGCACATGTGTATAAATCTCCAGTCTCTGTAGTGAATACATTTCATTAATACTTTTTAATGCTTCACACATTAATGAAGTTAAGGCTCACCGTGAATATAATGTCAAATGCACATGTACAATTACATTTCTGTGACGAGTAAGGGTGGAGTCTCAATTGGGCTGCTCTAATTACAAGGTTGAGGACATTGTGCTAGAAATAAGAACAAAAGAGAAATGGGTTCATAATACCTGACGAGCTATGATTTGCGTAAAGAAATATGCTGTACATTCCCTTAACTCTGTTGGTGGCGATATAGGAACAAACCTAAATAAGGACTCTCACGAAAAACAACTACGCCTGTTCTGATCTCACTGTATCAGTCTTGACAGAGATCACACAACAGTTCACGGCATCAATGGCAGGATTGCATTTTTGTTTGTGGTGCTCTCCAAACTCTCCAAAAGGCCCTTCTTTGCAGTTCTCAGAGGCAATATCACTGTTGGCTGTTCCACAATCTCTTCTGGCTCTTCGATCTTGCTGACACATATGGCCATAGCTGTGCAAAAAAAGGCAGGCCGTTTGTGTAACCCTTTAGCGTTTTTTCTCAGCAAAGACGTTAAGTGTAAATAATATTTTTGTGTTAGAATCTCTCTCGTTCACTTTAGCAAGTCCAGAAAGCACATGCAAAGCATGAGCTTTAAAACTATCAGAATGAGGGAAGGCAGCAGGTGGAGTCGGTGTTGGGGTTCAATGCTCTGCTTACAGATCCTTAACACTGGTTGCTGAAGGGATAGCGTCGGGCCCCGATGAAGTGAGAGTAGTGCACAGTGCATCACCGAGGGCTGAGCAGCAGTGTGGTGCTTCTGTGTAGATTGAAGACAGCCAGTCCTCCAAGCCGATAAATCCTCCTGCAGTGGCGGAAGAACAGTTCCCAGTAGCCACCTCACCTCCCAACCGCTCTTGAACCGACGGCGAGGCAGAAGCAGATGAGTGATGTGGCAGCAGTTTGGAAGAGTTTTAAAGCCTCTGGCTGAGAGGGTAGCCTAAATGTCCTCACATAGGGCCATATGTATCATTCCAAATTGGGATCACAAACGCCGAAATTCGCTGAAATTCGGCATTTGCGATCGCAATTGAGCTAAGTGGGATGTATGGGCCATATGTATCATTCCAAATTGCAATCGCAAATGCTGAAATTCACCGAATTTCGGCGTTTGCGATCGCAATTGGGCTAAGTAGGATGTATGAATGGAAAACAGCTTCGCAAAATAAGGAATCGCAAAATTTGCGATTCCCTATTTTGCGATTGCATTTAAGGAATCGCAAATTGCGATTCCTTAAATGCAATGTAAGAAGCACAGAAAAAATGCAATTTGGCAATAGGGAATCGCAAATTACCACCAACTTCAAGTTGGTGGTGATTTGCGATTTCTTTGAAAAATTCACTTTTTTGCATTTTTCAAGTGCCATTTGGCACACATACATTAGGGCATGCATGTGTGCCACATGTGCACACATGCACAACACAGGGGTGCAACAGGGTGTCCTTTTGGCACCCTTGAAATTGCATTCTCAATTTGCGATTCTCTACGTGAGAATCACAAATTGAGAATGTCTTCCCATTCATTCCTATAATGGGGAGGTATTCCTTAATTGCGAATGACAATTTGCGATTCACAATTAAGGCATATGTAGGATTCGCAAAATTATTTGCAAATCCTACATACATAGCTTTTTGCGATTCTCAAGTAGCGATTCGCAAAAAATCACTATTTGAGAATCGCAAAAGAACATTTTGATACATATGGCCCCTAGACCCTGGTGAGCGGCTCACCAACCACTACCTGGTCGGTGGAGCTCTGGCCTCAACTCTCCTGATGAAAGACGACCTTCCATATTTGACTGCAGTACATCTTTGACTCTGCTCCCAAAGTCATCATTACACTAGCTTCTTTAATCCTTATTCGCAGGAGCTCACCCCCTGCTGTACTAAAGTAACATTTGAGTGAACTGACAATCTGTAAAAACGACCTTAAAAAAAAAAACGCCCTTAATTACAGATGGTACTTTGTCCCCATTCAGGAAACATGTCTTATGAAACTATTGTTGACAGAATGTTAGCTTTTAATTTCAGGATACTAATTTGTTGTATTTTAATTTTTAAATCCTATAAAAAAAATACTGTAAAAAGTCATATTTCATGTAAATAAACGTTTGCTTTCTAACTACTGCGTTTTACATTCTGCTGCTCCTAAATATTCTGACTTTTAAATGCAATGCTGTAAAGGTGGATTTCTGTTGAGTGCCAAGTCCTCGGTTGCCCTCCTGTGGACCATAGATTGGGATCTGGCAGCACTCCTACTCAGTTCATAATTCCAAGAACAACTTCTGGCCTCAGGGCAACTGACAAGGATTTACTTCACTAGTTAAATGGAAAATCACTCACTCCCGAAAGGATACGTTTTTATGGTCCCCAGAGCTGCTTAATTGCAGCAGCACAGACTGCCTTTTGTTGTGGTTTGCTGGTTATATCTGTTGCAGAGGGAAGCACAGTAGAAAAAGCTCGTGGTATAAAGTCTTCGAAAATATACTTGATAAGAGCAAAAACCCCAACAGAAGCCAAGGTATCATAGGTAGCTAAAGCCCTCACAGTAGGGGACAAGAGTGTTCTTGAGACATAGTGTCCCGCTCGCTTATGAGGTATGTCTTGTCTGCCAGGGCTTTTTGAGTAAGACACAAGCTAGGCCTGATTGTGTGGCAACGTGAATGCACTAATTCCTTGAAGTGTGCGTGTGACAGGTTTAGGGCCTAGAAAGCTTAATAACTGTTTGAATAGAAATGAAAATAAATATGTGCTTTTCATATTTTATTCCGAACTGCATTTTGAAGTTAGTTGCCTAAATCTTAGTAAATTAAATTATACCAAACCTACAAAAGTCCATTAAGGGGAATTGGAACTATGACATTTGAAAGTTTTAGGATAAAATAGTGCCAAAAAGCGCTAAACACCAGTCGCAGTCATCTGGTTGCGCTTGACTGGCACCTGAGGTGCAAATTAAGGTTGAGGCAAGGGGCAAGGCAGCAGTCTGGAAGAGGTGTCCACATTGATGGATAGCTGCTGGATTAGGTCTCAGTGAAGCTGCTGACTTTTGGTGGGAAAGCTTCAAGTGAGAGAAATTGGAATTCCACGAGGGGGGTTGTGGCTGGCAAGATGGTGGGCTTGACGTAGCCTCTGCGAGCTCCGTCCGCTGAGCAATAATTGACAGCAATTCTGCCACCTGGGGTACCAATCCACCACTGAAAATCACTGCTTAACGAACCATGGGGTGCCAGGCATCATATGACACTGTCTGGCAGCCAAGCCATTGATTCGCGGCTGCAGCTGGTGCCGCGAGTTGATCCTGTGACTGCGCATATGGACACTATGGTGATGGGGCCCCTGTCCTCACTCCCAGGCTCCCCAGGGGCCTGAGAAGCTGGGAAGTTGCACTCCATGCTGGCTGATGGCTGACTGCCGAACTTGCTGTCCCCCGCTTGGTAAGTTGAGCCCGGTGCGGGTAATTAATTGGAACACAGATGGACAGCTAAGGGGATACAGGTGGAGAGAGATTTGCAGCCCGCTAGAGGTATTTTAGGTGTTTGGGGCACTCAGTCTGGGTGGCAGTGAGTGGAAACGGCCTGTGGTCCTGGCTATTGGATCTGCTTCCTGGGGGTGGAGGACATCGGGTAAAGGTGAGGACCATGTACCGACCTCAGTTGAGGCGAATTGGGGGAGGTGAGCTCCTGGTGCACCCTGCCTGATGCGGAGTGCCTGGGCTGTTGAGATCCTCCATCTTGTGTGCCCAGCTGTGTCCAGCCGGGTGGGGAGCCCAATGGCAATTGGCGCTCAATGCAAGGGGTTCCTCTACACCCCCATCCTCTCGGCTGCATCCACGTGGGGCATACTCTAAACTGACTTGAAGAAGAGCTGGGAGAGTGACTGTGTGCCCTCTGCCCCCATGGCCAAAGATAACTTCCAGGGCAGGATAGATCGCTACACAAAGGTGGTGGATGCCCCCTAGGAAGGCCCAACCAACTCATTGAGATGCTGGACAATGCAGCACCACTGGTGGCAATCCAAACCTCTAGGGAAGTCCTGGATTCCAGAATTGGTGAAGTGCGCTCTGAGGTGTTGCTCCTGCGTCTGGACTTGCGCAACATTTCTGAGCAAGTAACCAGAGACAAGGGCAGAATCTCGGAGCTGGAGAATGCTGTCCACACCCTCAGGCAGGGGGTCACTGAGGTAAGGGGGACCATGAAAGATGTGGCCTGGAGAGTTGATGGTGCTGAAAACAAGATGAGAAGGAATAACTTGCGCGGGTGGGCTTTCAGGAGGGAATCGAAAAATGCAACATGGTCAGTTTTTTTGATCAGTGGCTCCGCTCCATCTTCTCACTGATAAATTATCCACCTGTTTCTTCATTGAAAGGGCTCATAGGATGCTCAGTGATATACCTCCACCTGCCCCCCACCTCCCGAGACTGGTCATTGCATGCTTCCTGAGCTTTCAAGACCAAGACACCATCCTCAGGGTAACTAGGCTCGTTGGGGTCATCAAACATGACAGTTCCACAATCATGATATTCCTGGACTAATCTAGAGGAGTGCAGAAACAAAGGAGGACATACGATGCAAATAAGGCTAAGCCTCGTGCTCTACAATTGCAATACATGCTGTTATTCCTGGTGAAACTGGAAAAGGCCTTTATTTTCCAATCGCCTGAGGAGGCCTGGCAGTGACTGAGGAACTGTCTCAGCTCAAGGCAACGTGAGAATGTCCATTGCCATGGACAGGGCAGGAGGAATTGTAAGCCCGACCTATACTTTGGCACAGAGTGAAGAGGAAGAAAAAGCAGTTCATAATGGGCAATGAGAGAGCCACACCGAGCCACACCTAGGGGCAGGGAGTAGGGAAGTCTGACTTAGAGTGGGGTGCGCCACAGCGGGTGCTCCTAACCCTCTTGAAGGAGATTGAGGGAGCTGGGACTAAGCATGAGACAGACGCTGAAAACAATCAAAACTTGGATGTAGTCGCAGTGACTTCTGATGTTGAAGACAGATCCTCGTATGAACATATTGAACCCTAACATAGGTGTGAACTGGATGGGCCCAAGGTAGTTCAGTTTAGTAGACATTAGAAGTATCTCTTTCTAGGCTTGGATGTTTCTGTACCTGGCACCTTTACATCGGAGCTCAGCTGAGGTAGCTGGGTCACCCAGTTGGTGAGGTGGTGCGAGTGAGTTTATGGGATTCAACTTGTATTCTTCTTTTACAGAATTTGAAGTAGTTGTTCTTATCTGTTGGGAGGGTGGGGTGGGCTACAGATCTCTCTGGCCTTGCTTGTGAGTACTTGTGTTTCGATAATAAGGTTGTACACTTGTGGGGGTGGTAGGAAGTGGGGTGGGGGAAGAGGGTGAGACTTGTTGTGTTATTTTCTTCCAGTTTAATGTTTTAAACTGTTCATGGAGGTGGAAGCATGGACTGGATGCAGCACTCTGGGATTCATGACAGCTAAACACTTGAGTTCTACTACACTCTGCATTGATGGTACAGCCTAGGCCCTCAGATAATAAGCGATACACAGTATTAACATAGAAAGTCAATGGGCTAGGGAATAAGGTCATGCAGGGATTGGTCGCACAGTTTACATGCCAACTAAAGGCTGATATAGTTCTGCTTCAGGAAATGTTTGGGACTACACTGTGTCTTCTCCAGGTTGGACCATGTGTATGCCCTGTCGAGGGAGATATAACGCAGAGACAGGGCTTGAGTATCTGGCATGGGATCTGTCCAACCACTACCTCCTCTGGTTTTTGGTGGGCATGAAGGGAAGAAGGCAGGGAATTGTTTGGAAATAGAATCTCTGGGAACTGCAGGATGCTGAGGTGGCCTGGGAGCTGCTTTACTAAGAACAATAAGTCAGTGGACTCTGTGATTGTTCTCTGAAAGGCCTACAAAGCGGTCCTAAGGGACAGAGCGCAGAACATAATAATGTGTAAACATAGGCGTGAGGTAGCGGAGGTGGAGATAATAGAGGCTAAGCTACTGTGTCTAGAGGGGTGCCTGGAAGCTCTGGTAGACTCACAGGTCCTTCAAAAGAATGAAATATTGTGCACTGAATAAGGCGGTCTGGCGCAGGGCGAGGCAAAGAAACAAACCTTTGACTGTGGAACAAGGGTGATAAAACAGGCAAGTTGTTGGCATGGTTAAGCAGGTGAGACACATCACTGATCAATCAGGGGCATCCTACACTACAGAGAGTCATACAGCAGAGGAGTTTAGTGGTACTTTGGGTTGTTCTACAGAATGCTTCCATTGGCAGACACTAGATGCATTAGGACTATCTTGACATCGTCAATAGTCCAGTGGTGTCAGTTGAGGAGCGGGCAGCACTGGAGTAAGAAATGATGCTGCCGGGAGTTCGAGAGGCCATTGAGAAGGTAAAGCCTGGGAAAACACCGGGGCCCAATGGCATTGCGGCATAGTTTTATAAGCAGAATGTTGGACTATTGGGACACCATTTATTGAAGAGGCTAGGGACAAGGGGGCGGATCCACCAGATCTCCATTATGCTATCATTATAGTAATTCACAAAGACAGTAAGCCCAAGGACAGTTTTGACAACTATCATCCAATTTCATTGGTGAACACTGAAGGTAAAATACTGACTACGGTACTGTCCACCTAGCTCCTTAAGGCTGTGGTTTCACTGATACATGGAGACCAATCTGGCTTTGTGCCAGGTACGTTGATCAGATTCGACTTGAGACGGCTCTATAATTGGATGGCAGAAGCTCTGGATAGTTAGGAGCCTCTTGTATTCATCTTGTTAAAAGCTGAAAAAGCATTTGAAGCTAAACACTGGACCTTCAAACAACAGACGCTATGGAAATTTGGTTTTGGCCCCAAATACAGAAAATGGATAGCGTTGCTCTACCAGGCCCAACAGCAGTAATAAGGGTTAAAGGTATAGTTTCATCAGTCTTCCCGATTAAGAGAGGAACCCGACAGGGATGTCTCCTGTCCCTCTCCTCTACGCCCTCACCATTGAGCCTTTGGCACGTATGGTCTGAGAATATTCTGAAATACAAGGCTTCAAGATAGAGCCCTCTGAAATCAAGCAGAAAAATGTCTCACTGTACTCAGACAATATTCTCCTCTACATCACCAAACCTACAAAAATTATCCTGGTCATTTTCCAGACCTTTCAAAACATATGGTGGCTACTCAGGGCATAAAATAAATTGGGGAAATTGATACATTGTCAGCAATACAGCTCACCAGATTTTACTGCCCTCTCATGGAGGTTGGTGGTAGGAGGACAGGGCTTCAATACCTCGGCCTCTCTTTGACACCCCCAGCCATTGAGAACTATGCTAAGCCCAGAACCTGGGGTGGGAATTACAGGAATTTCAGGGAGATGTAGAAAGATGGTTGCCCCTGATGATTCTGGGGCAAGCGGCTCTCTTTAAGATAATTTCTCTTCCCAAGCTCCTCTATGCCCTCCAAAACACATATTACAAAATTCCGGAGATAATGTTGAACAAAATAGAGCGGAAATGATGACCCTACTATGGAACAAGGGTCCCCCCAGAGTAGCACTCCAGACACTGCAGCGCAACCCTTATAATAGCAGGATTGCCCTTCCAGACGTTAGGGCCTACTATTGGGCTGCACATTTTGGGGCTTGTCAGAGTGCAAGTGCTCCCTGTGAAAAGTGTAATGGAGATTGGCTGTCCATTATGCGTGCTGTTCCCTAAACTGCCATGTTGCTCTGGTAAGTGCACGCACTTACCAGACCCTGCCCTTCCCTTTCCATACACATCAGGCACCCCAATGGTAGGTCTAGGGTACCCACTGGACAGGGTGCACTGCATGTGAAAGGTGGGACATGTACCAAGGTGTGTACCATGTCCTGGCAGTGAAATAATCTCCATTTCGTTTTCACTGCTGAAACACCATCTTGCTTATTAGAATAGAATGGAAAGGCTGTGTAATGTGTTTGCCAGCCTATCTTCCCAAAGGCTTAAGATGGAAAGGTGAAGTTTAGTATGCCTGAACTCACCTTGCAATAACACATCTATTTATAAAAATGGTTTTTGCATTATGTGTTTGTAAGCCACTCTTTCAGATGTGGCTGGGTTTTTGTGCTTTAAACATTTCTGTGTCTCTGCCTGGTTGTGGATTGAGTGTCTGGATTTGAAAGCGATAGGATCTGGGGAATGTCTTGATCCAGGGGAGGAAGTGAGACAACACAGGCTGACCTGCATCTGGAGGGTGTAGGGGGAAGTGTAGGCCTAGAGGTGAAGAGGCCTGGGCTGGTGCTATAAAACAATTGTCCCATCTCCTACTGAGTGATTGAGAATCCAGACCCCCACTAATCAAAGCAAGAAGGTGTCACTGGTAGGGAGGCACCCAGAACTGGTTTGAGCAGGGGTCAGTGCCCCCTGTAACACAAAGACTTCACAGCCATTGAGGGGTATACCTATGCGAGCTGAAGCCCCTGAACTTTGGAGAATGGCTTGATCAAGTGTGAACAAGACTGGAGCTACTTCGTGGATCAAGAGGAACCTATGCCAAGGAAGAAGCAACTGAAGGGACTGTTGGATAGGACTTCTCTTGCTGTGTAATCTGGGGCTGGCCTGGAGTTTGCTGTTTCAACTAAGGAAAAGCTGCAGGGACTTTGCTGTGTGCTGTGTCCCCCTGCCTGTTTGCAGCTTGAGACCCTCGCTGGAGGTGCCCTGTGATCGGGGGCACCGGAAGATAAAGTGTATTTCAGTGACGCTGTGTGCGTGTAACTTCTATCGGCTGAGACCTGCACAAGTTGTGCCCTGTGATCGTGGGCACCAGAAGATCAAGTGTGTCTCAGCGATGCTGCGTGCGGGTGCCGTTCTCAGCCTGAGACCCTCGCGAGGAGTTGTCTGGTTATCGTGCACCCAGAGTTCTCGTAAGTCTCACTGACACTGAGTGCGGGTGTAGTGTGCAACCGGGGATCTTCAAATTGCCCGGAAATTCAGAGAATTTGCATCGGAGTCCCAAGTCGCTGGACAAGGAGAGGAGAGTGTGTTTGCGCCCCCAGGTAACGTGTGTTGACTCCTGGGGCGGGGCGCGGGCTCGAAGGGAGATGCTCTCGGCCTCTCTCGCTTTCCTGCAGCGTGAGCCTCTGCTTCGGCTCGGATTGAGGCCCGTGTGCCAAGAGAGTGGTAGCACCGGGGCCTGATTGCGAAGCTGCATTTACTGTGTTCTATCTTACCAGTGTGGGGGGGCAACTGTGGCCGTAGACTAACCGCAAGCCAGCACAAGTGGTGGAGAGACCGCCGGAGGCACCGTGAACGGTGCCGGAGTAACTTACGTATTGCATTACTTCTGCATACCAGAGTATCTGATGATTGTATAACGCATTGCTTTATTCCTGCACAACGGACCGCCTGTTTTGTCGTATTGCCCATTGCATTAGTTTGCCTAACGAACTGCCTGATAGGTGTGTTACGCATTGCACTAGGTTTGCATAACGAACTGTCTGATAGACGTGTTACGCCTTGTCTTAGACCTGCATCACGATTTTCCGGATTGTCGTATTACACATTGCATTAGTGTTGCATACCGAGCTGCCTCGTGTGGAGTCTATTTGTTGTGTCATCATTGGATTGCTGTGAGCATAATTGCAAATACTTTACACATTAGCCTTGAAGATAAGCCTGGCTGCTCGTGCCAAGGGGGTGGAGCGGGAGCTATCTCTAGAGGCGACCTGTCTTTTCCCTAACGTTGGGACTCGCGCGTCCCTGTTTGGCCTACGGTACCTACCTCAGCCAACCAGGGATCCTGGGAATTGTAACAGGGCTCATTTATGGGATTTTGGCATAGGACAGCGCAGCAAGGCACCTTACTGTGCTGCCCTATGCCAAAGTGAAAGAGCTGGAATTAACCGTATTTAAGCAAATACGGTGCATTCCTGTCCTTTCTCCCTGTGCTGGTACCGTATCAGCAGCCTAGTGCCAATGTAGGAATCCTTGCACCATGTTGCAAGGGTGCCTCCGTTGCATGCACAATTGTTTTTGTATAGGAAGGGGTACCTTACTGCACAAAAACTATGCTAAGGGGCGTTTTCCTCCTTCTATTTATTTGTTCTGCAGAATCCAGCACACAGGGAAAGAGGAACAAAACCGAGGAGAAATAAAGATATTTCTTCTCCCTTCCCTCACCTCAGGAGGCATATGGAGTTGGTGCTTCCCCAGGTTTATATCACTTTGTAAATCTGGGGCAGCATCAAATTCCATGGGTGTTGCACGGGAAAACCCACCACAAAGCCCATGGAACACCTCCTGGGTGCAGAGTAAGACAATTCAGTGATTTGTGCTGCCTCGCCTTGCTCATGATTTATGAGGCCACTGAAAACCACGCAGGGTGGCTTAACGTGGTTTTGCATGGCTGCAAAGGTGACACAGGGCTCTCATAAATAATCCCCTTGGTAACTATCAATGACTGGCTATTTACACCCACACTCGCCCGACATACCGGTTAACCCCTTCTGTGCCACGCCCTTTCCCCCTCCTGTGCCGGGCGTTACATTAGTGGGTGGGGTTCATGACGAGATAGTCTCGTCATGGGCACAGCGCGACCGTGCTCCATGACGAGACTATCTCGTCATGGGCACAGAAGAGGTTAAAGAGGGCTCGACTGCGATGGCGATCACACATGCCCTTTTTGTATCGTGGGAAAGGGTCCTGACAGCTGCTGCCAGCTACACTGGTGGCACTGGAGGTGTGGACGAAGGTCACCAGACACATAAAGTGGGCACAGAAGGTGACCATAGAAACGCTCTTGTGGGAGGGGTCAATGTTGCGGGAAATGGGGATGCTGATGGGATTTGAGGTCAAGGTTAGCAGTATCCTCGAGAATGGAGACTTCGTGCCTTTCCTCTCACTCCAGAGTAACTAGCGACTGTACCAGAATCAATACCTAAGATATGCACAGCTATGGCATGTGTGGCAGGCCTAGGGGTTGGGAGAGCCTGAAATACCTGACTATGCTGCCCTGGAGGGTAGGCTGCTCACAGAGTGGCTCAGGAAGGGGGTGGTTTCTCTCTCGTATAAAACACTTACTAATAACATGTCAGACACATTGATTAAGTTACGAGAAAGATGGGCGAGAGACACGGGAGAGATGGATGATATTGACTGAGAGGTGTCCCTGATGCACCCACGGGAGGTATCTTAGAATCCAGGCTAAGGTCAATACAAGTTAAGATATACACAGGGTTTACTACAACTGGGAGCGACTATATAAAATGGAGTGAGCTGCATCCCCGGAGTTTATGAGATGTAATGGGGACATAGGGACTTTCCTACACACATTGTGGGGCTGCCCACCCATTCAGCGCTATTGGAACAAGATGGTACGAGAATTATGCAGGCTCTTCGGGGTTGCTATCCCACTTGAGTCAAAAGGTAAGTGAATTTCCTAAACACTGGGGGTGTCGGAAGTCCCCTCCTTACAAGAATGGAGAAAGGGGATGGACATGTACAGGGCTTCTGAGAAAGTTACCTGCAGGAGCTGGTGATGTCCCTAACATTTTTTACAAAGACTGGGGTCATTGGATAAAATATTATGACCTGGACTGTATTGACGGAAAGACTTTGCCTTGACTTTGGCTGGCTGGCTGTATGTGTGTATATTGTGATGTCGATATGCCAATCATAAGTCTTTTATTGTAGTCAAAGTATTTCTGGAAGCCATATCCTATCTGTGTGCACTGTGCTCTTGCAATGTTAATCCCTATCTGATATTTATTATCGTTATGGGTGAGTAAACCAAAATAAACATATTCAAAATAAAATTTGAATTTCACTCCCAGAAAATGTCCCTTGATGATCAGATACTTTGATGAAGATTTCTAACATTGGACTTAGCCCCTCTTTTGTAGCTTGGATTCCTCCAGTGGGGCAAGGCTGCAAACTGTAGCCAAAGAGGGCTCCACAAGGCTGTATGCCTTTTCCTTGAGGACCTGTTGAATTGGATTTGCTGCTGCAGAAAAGAATGTACCAGGAGCAACCCAAATCTTTGATATATTGGAAAAGGCCCTTTGTCAGATTGGTTTGGTATATTGGTCCCAGTCCCCCACTGGTTGACAGGGCAAAAAGATGCCAAAAAGTTTCTAAGTCCTAGATTACAGGCTTTGTTAGGAGTATACTTTGACAGTAGCCAATGTTCTGGGATCTTGCGGATAGCATTCCGGGGTTAAGACTCACTCTATCAGAGGCCAGCAACAGTGTCCAGGGCAAGTCCAGTGGGAAGTGATCAGATGGTAATGCCTTTGGAAGCTCATTCTGTTCCTGTAGCACAAACAGGAGGTCAGCCTTATGCCCCCTGACGTCCACTTCATTGTCCTGTATACAAAGGGGAAATCAGATCCAGTCGTCACAGTTCTTCTCAGGTCACTGGCAGTAGGTTCAGTTCTTTCACATGTCCAGCAAGTGTTCTGCAGAGAGGACTGGGGATGCTACATTTATGCCTAGTGATAGCCTGTGGGGGAGGAAACTCCTGCCCACTCCTTAAGCAATGGGGTACAATAGGGCACACAGCTCTTCCTGTGTGCCCTACTACAAAGAATCCCACAGTGCTCCTCTCTGACTAAAACCAAAATGTTAGAACCTTTCTTCCCCTGTTCCGAGCTCATGTGCCCACCTCAGAGGTGAGGTCAGGGAAATGAGCAACCCCTGCCCTGAGGTGCCTCTAACTCAGTTCTGGGGCAGCCCCTACCTCACTGGGCCTGGTACCTGACTGGCTAGGAGGACAGGGGAAAGGGGCAGTCTGCCTATGACAAGGTAGGCCTCTTTGAAGTTAATTAAGCTCCTGTGCACAGTCGGAGTGTTAGTCCTCCAGAGTAACAGAACAGCTCCCCACACCCAAGACCTTTGTCTCAGATCTGGGAGCAAGTTCGCCCCTCATCAAAGGTGCTATTCAGCTCCTGGGTGAGTTTGGAGCTCATGAAAATGGGCTTCTAAAGACTTAGGAAACACATGCGCTGACTGACAACAGTCAGCGTCCCTCTGGGCGCGCCGTAAGTGCTTCGCTGGGAGCGAATAAGGAAGTTGTTCGGAAAGAGTAAAGCCAAAAGGTTTATCTTCAATTCCACATTTTAATTCATGGATGTTCAGATCAGTTCATATGATCGAGTGATGAAAACATTGCATTCATGAAATAACATCACTGTGTTAAATCTTCACTCAGGTGTTAAACTCTATCCCAATGCATTTCGGGCCCCTCTGGCCCTTCATCAGGGGAATCTATATTACAAAGAAAACAAGTTCAAATCAGTCATTTGCGGAAAAAATGAGGAATTAACCAAAAATCACAAAAGAAGAAAGGACTACGCCTATCAACAGGTAAGTTTACGCTCAACGAAGCAAATATCTCAATGTTGGCTGAATGAAACAATGTCAATATACCCCTAAGGACAAAAAAGACTAAAGTAGTTACGGATAGACCCACTCACTAATGAAAAGTGAGAAGAAACAGATCACCCTCGTGCGTTTGCTATGGTGTAAAAAAAGAGGTGAAAACAAAGACAGCGCTAAAAGTGCCTAAACTCAGTTAAAAGACCCGTGAGGCGTGTGAAAACGCTTAATGCAAAATTCAGGGAGGTGCGCTAAACTGATGGGAAGAGAGTTGGTCAGCGAGTTAAAACATGGGGTTCTAATTAGTCAAGGTCAATACGATACGCTAAGGCGAACGTGCAGCTTACTGTGAAAGCAAACGCTCTCTACCTGATATGTTCTGATGTTGCCGGTCAGTCTTGCATCGGGGTTTACAAAAGTGTGGTTGGGCGTGCTCTTAAAAAGCGAAACACCGGAAGTGACGTGAGCGGTAATGGGACGGCAAGTGTGTGTTGAAAGACATTGGTTGAACATGGGCGCCATCTTAAAAGGGAGGGAAAGATGACTAACAAATACGTGTATCAACTTTAAAAAAAGGTGCTCAGGATGAAACAAGGAAAAAACAAAAACAATAACAGCAGGTATTCACACAACAATGAGCAGACATTGATAACAGCAAGATAGTTCATAGTTTAAAGGTAGCAAGCGAATTCCAAGCGGTCATTAAGACCCTTCGGCTTCATGGATTCCAGTTTGTAAATCCAGTGTATCTCGCGTTGCAACAAGAAGGAGTTGTTGTCTCTACCTTCTTTTTTCAATACAGTTTCTAGGACCAAAAATTGAAGTTGAGCAATGCTGTGTTGATTTTCAAGAAAATGCATCGCTATGGTGGATTTGGGGTTGCTGGTGCGAATGTTACTCTTGTGTTCATGGATGCGGGTTTTTATCTTTCTTTCGGTTTTTCCCACATAAACAAGCCCGCACGGGCATTTCAGTAAGTATATTAGATTGGTGGTGTCACAGGTAGCATTGACTCGAAGCTTGATCGGCGTACCTGTCTGGTTGTGCACGATCGATGTGAAGTCCCTTTACACCTCGATCCCCCACAGTTTGGGCCTTGAAGCCATTGAAGGAACATTAGTGCAATCTGATTTAGATCATGATTTTCAACTTTTTTTGATGGAACTCCTTTCTTTCACCTTGTATCAGAGTTATTTTAGATGGAATGACACCTATTATTTGCAGCTATCTGGCACATCGATGGGCAATTGCGCCGCGCCGACCTATGCCAACCTTTTTATGCACGCATTTGAAAACAAATTCATTTTGAGCTTAGACACATGGAAGAAACATGCACGCATTTTCTTGCGTTACATAGATGACATTTTTGTTTTATGGCTTGGTCCCCGAGAATCTCTCGGGGCTGCTTTGGATAATTTGAACCTGATCAATGATCGTATTCAATTCACCTTCAATGTCGATAAAACTTCCATCACGTACCTGGACGTTCTGTTGAGAATCCAGAACGAAAAGATCACCACATCTGTTTTCAGGAAATCAACCGATCGCAATAACCTTTTACACTACACAAGCTTTCACCAACCATCTTTAAAAGTTCATCTACCATTTTCCCAACTGCTCAGAGTGAAGAGAATTGTTTCTGATCCTTTTGAGTCTCACACACAAACTCAGTCAATGATACAACGTTTTGCCACCCGTGGTTATCCTCAAGCCATTTTACAAAATGCTGTTACCAAAGTGGCTAGTGCATCCCGTGAAACTTTGCTGCAACCCACCACACGTAGTGAGCATCACCGCATGGTAGTGGTTTCCCGCTTCTCAACCATGAGTCATAAATTCAAGCAAACCATTAAGAGACACTGGCCAGTCTTGGCCCTAGAAACCGATTTCAATGGCATCTTCAGCAATCCACCGATGTTTGCACATACCAGGAATAAAAACATACAGGAACTGATCCGACCCAAAACTGAAATTCCTATTACAACATTTCGAGGTACAGTTCCCTGCATGAATTGCAGTAATTGCAACAATATCATTAAGGGCCAAAAAATTTCGCACCCCATGAGAGGTACGCCGATCAAGCTTCGAGTCAATGCTACCTGTGACACCACCAATCTAATATACTTACTGAAATGCCCGTGCGGGCTTGTTTATGTGGGAAAAACCGAAAGAAAGATAAAAACCCGCATCCATGAACACAAGAGTAACATTCGCACCAGCAACCCCAAATCCACCATAGCGATGCATTTTCTTGAAAATCAACACAGCATTGCTCAACTTCAATTTTTGGTCCTAGAAACTGTATTGAAAAAAGAAGGTAGAGACAACAACTCCTTCTTGTTGCAACGCGAGATACACTGGATTTACAAACTGGAATCCATGAAGCCGAAGGGTCTTAATGACCGCTTGGAATTCGCTTGCTACCTTTAAACTATGAACTATCTTGCTGTTATCAATGTCTGCTCATTGTTGTGTGAATACCTGCTGTTATTGTTTTTGTTTTTTCCTTGTTTCATCCTGAGCACCTTTTTTTAAAGTTGATACACGTATTTGTTAGTCATCTTTCCCTCCCTTTTAAGATGGCGCCCATGTTCAACCAATGTCTTTCAACACACACTTGCCGTCCCATTACCGCTCACGTCACTTCCGGTGTTTCGCTTTTTAAGAGCACGCCCAACCACACTTTTGTAAACCCCGATGCAAGACTGACCGGCAACATCAGAACATATCAGGTAGAGAGCGTTTGCTTTCACAGTAAGCTGCACGTTCGCCTTAGCGTATCGTATTGACCTTGACTAATTAGAACCCCATGTTTTAACTCGCTGACCAACTCTCTTCCCATCAGTTTAGCGCACCTCCCTGAATTTTGCATTAAGCGTTTTCACACGCCTCACGGGTCTTTTAACTGAGTTTAGGCACTTTTAGCGCTGTCTTTGTTTTCACCTCTTTTTTTACACCATAGCAAACGCACGAGGGTGATCTGTTTCTTCTCACTTTTCATTAGTGAGTGGGTCTATCCGTAACTACTTTAGTCTTTTTTGTCCTTAGGGGTATATTGACATTGTTTCATTCAGCCAACATTGAGATATTTGCTTCGTTGAGCGTAAACTTACCTGTTGATAGGCGTAGTCCTTTCTTCTTTTGTGATTTTTGGTTAATTCCTCATTTTTTCCGCAAATGACTGATTTGAACTTGTTTTCTTTGTAATATAGATTCCCCTGATGAAGGACCAGAGGGGCCCGAAATGCATTGGGATAGAGTTTAACACCTGAGTGAAGATTTAACACAGTGATGTTATTTCATGAATGCAATGTTTTCATCACTCGATCATATGAACTGATCTGAACATCCATGAATTAAAATGTGGAATTGAAGATAAACCTTTTGGCTTTACTCTTTCCGAACAACTTCCTTATTCGCTCCCAGCGAAGCACTTACGGCGCGCCCAGAGGGACGCTGACTGTTGTCAGTCAGCGCATGTGTTTTCTGATTTCTTACACTCTTTGGGTTTTGAGAGTGATACCTCTGTGGCACCTGACAACATTGCAAACTGCTCAACCTTCGGTCTGTGCACGATCCCAAAAAAAACTGTATGATTCTTCTAAAGACTTAGACATGTAGCAAACAACTTTCCAAAAGTACCTGTTCTAAAATTTGTAATTTCAAATACAACTTTACCAATGAATTGGGCTTTTAATAAATATTTTAAAAAGTCCAAGAATGAACTTTATAGCTGTTTCTCGGGAGGATGTGACATTATTTAATTTTAATATTTTATCCCAATGCTTTCCTATCAAGCAGCCAACTCTGCTGCAGTGAAAATAGCTTTCAGGGCTTTTTCACTGTAAGTACATTAACCTTTTACAAGTCCTACTTTTACATATCATACATCGAAATGATTTAGAACTATTTAGAAGGAAGTTATAGGCCTCGGAAAGCGGGTTATTTTGAAAGGACGAATTGAAGATAAAACCTGCACAGCCAGACTACTGGTAGCAGATGTACAATCATGTTTACCCTGTCACTATAGTGGATTGCACAATGGGTGTGGTAGTGCACTTGTAACATTTAACATATAGATCCTTGGTACATTATGAGTACCATTTCCATGCAACATAAGGGTAAGTAAAATATGTCAATTAGGGGCATGCTTATTTCATCATGTTGAAAGAGAGAGCATAGGCATTTTACCACTGGTCAGCAGGGTTAAAGTACACAGAGTTCTACAGCCAGCAAAAACAGTTCAGGCAAAAATCAATGCAAAAGATGGTCATTTCCAACAAGGACCAATGCTGATTTTCATATGGATGGCCCATGTCCTAGGTGAAATTGTGGCCAAAAAATGATGGACTAGAATGCAGCCTGAAGAAATTAACAACGGCCGAGAATAATTCAAGAATTCCACTCAAAACTATTTTCAAGTTGAATCACTGTGCATGATAGCTCTCTTGCTCCCTGCACCAGCTTCTTATAGACCAGTAAATAAAAAGTGACTTAAAAGACCCTTAAGACTTCACAAGAATTCCTTTCTTTCTCATACTACATTGGTCTCTGTGTATTACGAATAACACTTCTGTAGTTTTGTATCAAAAATATATAATTGTATTTAATTTATTCAGTACTACAAAATCCCACATTTACTAAAAGATTTCCTTGAATTACATTTCACGGACACAAATATTAAAAGAACAATGAACATTAAAACATCAGAATACGTTTATTGTTCAGTTAATTAAAACCACAACAATTTATACATAGCAACATTAAAACAAATATCCATAAAAAAGCTGTTTCCTTTTTTTGTTCTCTAAAAGGGAAAACTATTTCTTATCATAAAATTTGCACTTCTTCCTGTAAATTTTAAACAAAGCATTTGATAAATTTGGCTAATATTTAAAACACAGTCTCAAGTGTTACATCATACAACCATTTTGCCAGGCCACTAGCCTTATATTGGATGTTCCTCTTGCTGGGTTATGAGATTATTCAAGCCGCGGCTAGGCTATGGATCTTCCTTGCTGGGGCATTTTAATATAACAGTTCCATCAGAGTAGATACCTCTTGTGTTAAGTGGTCTCCTTAGCATGGTCTCTAATGTCATACCATGCAACCATTTTGCCTGGCCACTAGTCTTTATTTGATATTTCCTCATGTTTAATTAGGAATTTGATCAAGCAGTTAAGCTGTGCATCTTCCGGGCCAAGACATCTTAATATTGCAGTTCTGCAAGAGCGACACCTCTTGTATTGAGTGAACTCCTTAACAATTTCCGACGATCCTCGCCTCTATATTGCCTGTCGTATACCATTCGGGCCAGGGGCGACTTAAGCCTGCCCTTGGCTATAACTCTTGCAATTCCATCTTGGACAGAATACGTGAATAAATGATTTGTACTTCCTGAATCATTAGGGAGGTTGATTGTGATATTTGATTTATCCTCCTTTTTGATTATGCCTTCAACCTCCATTGTATGTACCTGCGCTGTATAGATGGCTGAACTTGACTGTACAAAAGCAGTTCTGTCTTTTGCATACTTAGTGAATGGGGATACCTGCAATGCGCTCACTCTCTCAGATGTTATTGAGAAAGTAGCAGTTAAATGATGTACCCAGGCTTGTTCCGTCACGCATGTCGAATTGATCGCTTTTGGCATTCTTGCTAGGGAATTCACTTGATCCCAAAAGGCTTTGGGGTTAGATCTTCTAGTGTTGTATAAAAGTTTTTTCCAAAATTTGTCCTGCTGCAATTTATTGTCATCCCAGACTTCTTTTTTGTATTGCTTTTTAAGTTGATGTATTTGCTCCTGTTTCATTTTTGATACGTTGCTACCCCTTGTTGATCCAATGACAGCGCGTATGTTCTTTCTTATGTTTTTAGCGGTTAGACTCAAAAATCTTTGTGGATTATGCATCGTGTTTCGATTTGAATTTGTTGTTTTAGCATCCTTGGGGAGTTTAGTTAGAAAGGCAACCCAGGTTTCAATCATTCCACCGTTGAGTGATGTCCCCAGCTCCTTTGCCCTCTCAGCAATTTGTGGAAGTGTATTACTAGTCCATCGAAGTCTTTTCAGATTTATCGTTGATATAATTCCAAGCTCGGGTACAGCTTCCAAATGCCATGGACATGGGTTTAACAATTCAAGATGTTGCCTGGAATGAACGCTATCCGTGGAATATATTATTAAAAAAGCTCCTAGTTGCTCGAGGAGTGGTAGTGTAACAATCGTGCAATCCAAAATAGAGCTAACTTTGGGGCCGTGACAGGTGCTGATTGGCGGGCGGTAGTATACACTTAATTTTGTGCTGCCCATATTGCATTAGCTGCACTTAAAAGGTCATCTTTCTCAGGTGTATAAATCAAATTTGAATTAAAATCCCCTGTTAATATTATTTCCCGCGCAGGATGTTCAAACTGAAGTTCCGATATGGTGGTAATTAAGGTTTTGAATAATTCATTTTTAATTTTATGCTTTGGATGCACGTAAAGGTTGATGAGAATAATTGTTCCGGCTTTTTTATTTAAACCCAGATCCATTTTTATAATTTGCATGTCTGTTGTAGTTATAGGCAGTTGGGTGGATGTAATGTTTAAAGTTGTTGAGATATAAACTGCTAAGCCACATTTTGGTTTCCCAAATCGTTGGGTCCTTGTGGCCTTTACATGATGGAGAATACACCCTGGGATCTGGACTGGGTCTATTCCCATCTTGTTTTTTAATATATGATTTTATAAAGCGCTCGAATACCAATGAGCTGTCTTGCTGCTACAACTGGTATCAACAATTATTATTTTCACTTGGATATGATAGAAATACAAGACAGTCCTCTTATTGGTATTTAAATCCCTGTCCCTTTGGTTTAGAGTAGTTACTCTCTTTTAGTGATTGCTCCTTCCAGATAAGGCAAAACGGATAGCCCATATCACTTTTAGTACTGGGACAACTTCAGTGCCAACAGCCAGTGACGGCTCCTCCGCTAAGGCAGAGGAGTTTCGCTGCACCGTTTTTTTCAGCAGTATAAAAAAAAAGATAATAACACAGTTATTATCATTTTAGTTTTTCCTTTTTGGTGCACGTCAGCTTTGCGAGGCGAGGTGGCGTGGGTCTGACAGAGCAGTCGAGGAGTGGTGTGCCCCACTTCCAAGTGCGCAATGACTGTTTGGCCGGCCCCCTGGGTCTGCCCAAACCAGCCATACCCTCTTTTCCTCTTCTCCACCTAGGCTATATTACAGCCTGGGTGGAGTACATGCCCAGGCCCCCATGCCCTGTCTGAGTGCCGAGCAACAGCACTCATACCAATCACAACGCTGAATTGCAGCATTTTAATTGCCTCAGGGGAGCCTAGGTGCCTCCAGGCTGCCTACTTTTCCTGCCAGCAGAAAGGGGAAAGACATGACCAGGAGGAGCGGTAAGGAGGTCACGTCAAACATGTAAGTTACATTCTTTTTTTTATTTAACCTCAAAACCCCCCCCCCACCCCCAGCACCGCTCCCCCCACCGCTGCCCTTCCACCACGATCGGTGCCGGCCGCTGCTGCCAACAGCATATGAGAAGGTAAGAACCTGTCAAAAACTGCAATTTTGAAGGAGTTCACATACCAGTCGCTTTGTAGCTGATGTGGGGGTGTGAGCTAACATCTGAGAAAGTCCAGTTTCCATAATATGATTGTTTCCCATTCTTGACCCTTGAGAGTTTCCTAGCTTATTTTCCTTGACAGCTTGTACCTTTCTATGACTGACCCTCCTTGCATTTCATGTGGATTGTAGTCTCCGTTTCAAACCATCCCCACATGAAGCCTAACTCAACGTAGAGGTCTCCTTCCTCTTGCAGACATTCTCTCTCAAGTAGCAGCTTCGGAGACAGTTAGATAGCAAAAATGTATGTTTGCTGATATTGGACCATCAAGCTCCCAAGGCAATCACGCCTGATCAAGGCACCAAAGGTACAGAAGGCAACAGGGAAAAGCCCATAGTCACAAGCACCCCACATTGGGAAGGACATCAAGGGGGGATGTTGCCCAGCCAAAAAAAGAGTGTCCTAACAAAGAGAGACCATATTGGATCTTTCCAAGCATCAAAAATGGAAAAAGCTTTTGAGGTAAACCAGACAACAATAACAGGAGCACTTTCTGCTAGGATTGAGCCTGGCACAACTATACAACAACCAATTATCAAAATCTTTTCTGGGAAAACAAACTTCAGTTTTGATATCAATCCTCAAAATACTGAATAAGTGCCTACAACTGCCTCTTGCTCAACCCCTCCACCCACAATGAGGCACTTGTAGAGTCATAGAAATCTTGGCTTATGGACCCACGACAACACACAATAAAGTCATGTACATTGAGAAAGAGAATCGTACTGATCCTCCACTGCCACAGTTGTAAAAACCTCTGGGACTGAAGGACTCAAACTATACCAGCTGCAGAGACAGGTAGGGAAGCACAGCACACCGAGATCAGCCCCAGCGGGACAAAGAGCCTTATGAGTAAGGACAAAAGAACACCAAAACAGGATAACTCGACCGTAACAAACTGCTCCAGTATTGACTTCCCCCTCCAGCCTAACTCACAACTTACCAATTCTTTTAGCAGTTCAGACCAAATAACTAGAGACAGGGATTTGGGAACCACAGAGGTCCTAAAAGGCACAATAGCCGGTAATTTAGCCCAAATAACTCACAACCAAGATCAGCAAGAGCTTTTCCATTCTTCTGCCGCCTGGAAGGCAAAGGCCACCCCTGCTCAGCAAACTGACATTAAAGGATTTAATCAATTAGACTCAGATAAGCTCTGGCAATCTTTACTAGACACCATGCAGCTTTCCATCAAGTCAATGCAGTATCATTCTGATAAGATGGATGTTCAATTATCGATCCTTAACTTAGTGGCCATCCATATCTCAAATATTAACAGCAGACTAACAGACATGAATAACTTGATCAAAAGGGCCCAGGAAGATACGCAACTATTCCCAACACACTGAACCTGCTTTGCTATTGTCGATAAACTCTCCACCCTTCCAGAGATAATGGGGGATATCCTGGCAGACATCAAGGAAATATCAAAAAGCCCCAGCACAATACCTCAGGAGGCCCAAACTAAAGGGCCCTCAACGGGATCAACCTGCAGTCAGGAGGACGTGGCCAACATAGAAGGGGAAAAGGGTCCCCCAAAAGATTCTTAAACCGAACACGAAAAGCCAAGGACCCAATCGTCAGACCATTCAGCACTGTCGCAGAAACTGCTGATCAAAAAAGCGAGGATCCTGGTTGCCACAACATACCAGAGAACAGAAGGGGCACAGAACATAGCCACGACCACCACCCGGAGGAATCATCACAAATAAAGCTTGAATCAGAAGCTTCAGAAAAGCCCCATGCTGCGGGGAAAGAAGACCAAACACATAGCCGCAAGCAGAGGAGAAAGGGAAGAAAGAAGAAAAAGACCATAGTGGAATACTTCCATTCAGGTAGCGTAAGACCTGGGACAAAAGGACAAGCTGCTAGCAAAACAACAGAACTACTGTCCCAAGAAGTAGACAACTAATTGAGCCACTTTACCATTTCAATATTAGGGGATTCAGAAACCAAATTGGATAAGAGAGCGGAAGAATCAACAGGGCCATCTACAAAGACATAAGATGGAAGCACAAAGAATACAAGCACCAGAGCTTCAGCATGTTCCACCACAAAAGATGTGCAGAGGCAGCCATTCCCAGGAAAACAGAAGGAGACAATAAACCAAGCCCTTCGACCACTCCAACATCAGGGGATTTAGATACTAAACTGGTTCTGACAGTGGATGAATTAACAGGGCCATCTATAAACACTTCAGATGAAGCCAGAAAGTATGAATGTATGAGAGCTCCAGCACACTCTATCAAGAAAAAACCTGTAGAGGTAATCACCTCAAGGAAAGCAACTACTACCACCAGGGAAGACTGCAGTCTCCGAGTGGATCTTTCCAACCCTCACCTCGAAGAAGAACCAGCTGTCCAGGCAAAACTGCCAACCGCCAGCTAACTACAACTTAAAAGCAACTCAATTCTGTTTATCCCTGAATATAAATCCAGAGGTTGTGGGGATACCCTTAACAGACGGAACATTCTACATTTAATTCAAGCGATTTGAAACTAAGCGGATATAAGTATACACAATCTGGAAAGAATAGCATTTAAAAACATCAAATACATTTCTGACAGGGAAATAACAAAGACAACCTGGTCCTCAGAAGAAATTGTGAGGAAGATTTTGGACGAAGAATCCTTTGGGGAATAAAAATATTACTCTATCAAAGGACTGGCTACCCGGATCCACTGATTCTAAACAAAAGAGAGCAAGCAAATGCAGCTAGCTCATTAGCGGGCCTACAGCCACAATCAGTACTTAAAAGCGCGTGCAGCACGGACGCACAACCATCAGAAAGGAATAATCAACACAGAGTAATCAGGTTGGAAGACTGGTCCTGGCTAGCGAGGACGATAAACCAACAAGAGGAGAGTACTTGACTTAGGATAAAACAACCACCTCCAAGCAATCACCACCTACGAATTTGCTCCTGGAATATAAATGGCCTGAGCAATAAAACATCGGATAAAGACCTTTTGGATTACTTTCAAGGCTTCGATCTCAACCTGCTACAAGAAACATGGTTAGAAGAACCCTTCCATTTATTTGGTTTCAAAACCCATCGAACTCCAGCAGTGAAAGGTTCCAAATTTGGACACCTAAAGGGTTGTCTAAATATGTATTCATCAATAAAAACAATAACAGCGACTGAAGATGATGACACCTTCACATCTTCCACCAATGCAATTAAAGCACTCAGAGTGAGTATACGGGATGGAAATACTATACAACAAATACTACTCCTAAACACCTATATACATCCTCGCGACAAAATTAAAGGAGTCAAAATGGTGGAGGCAGAAATTATTAGGCTCCTGCCGGAAGAACCAACTTCAAATCTACTGCTGACAGGTGACTTCAACATGCACCTAATGGGGCCACAGATGAGGGATGACCTACTCGAGGAACAACATACCGCCTGGAATATTCCTTGTCAGGAGCTGAGTACCAATAAGCAACAATCAGTACTCTCTAGGAACTTCGTCAAGGATCTGGAACACCTAAGCTTTGTGGCACTAAATAGGCGTTTCCCGGGAGATCAGCCCTCGGCGGCAACATTTCACAGCGCAATCTCAAGCAGGCTATTAGACTACACCTTTGTATCTTTATCACTCTTCAATAGGATTACAGGCTTCCAGGTAGGGACCCAAGATCAAAGTGACCATCTGCCACAGTAAATCGCCACAAGAATACCTGGATCCCCACTAGACCACCTTTCTGAGGACCCTGAGTCTGTATATACGGCCAATTTCAGGAGGATCAAATTCAGAACCAATCAACCAGATGAACTACTGGCCTCAGCGAAGTCATTATGGGAACAAAGGGACGAGACTGACAAAAATGAGATAACGCACTGGGAACAATTCATTAAAACATTAGGAGCAAAGCACAAGGCAAGCGTTCTTCCAGCCTCAACGACAAACAGGCCTTTAGACCATCAAGACAAACACTCTCTTATCACTAAAACTCCACATCTCAGTAATGTCAAGAAAGCAATAAACAAAACATTACGCAGGCTTTCGCGTACAGGGCAGGACCCGAGTTTACAAAGGGAGCTAGCGCAACTCAAAGCGGAAAAGAAAAAAATAATCTGGCAGGCAAAAAGGGATTCAGACAAAAATCTGTGGGCTAGACTGTTACATGACTCAAAATCAAACAACAGCGCAAGATTCTGGCACACAATAAACAGCCTAGCAAACACGAACATTCTAAGAATCAACTCACACCTTCCTCATTTCAATTCTGATCAGAAGCAGAGCACACGCTATATCCCAGAGGCAATCCCTTCCAATCAGAATGTTACACCAGCAAACAAGCATCTTTGGTTCACAACTCACCAGATCAAGGTCTAGATAGCTAAAGGCAAGTGGGAGGGCGCAACAGGCCCTAATGGGATTCCACCAAGCTTATTAAAAAAAGACCCGGAATGCAGGGCTTCCAAACTGCTACCGCTGTTTGCACAAATCGAAGGAGGAAACACCATCCTGGACTATTGGAGGGGGTCAATCATATCCCCAATATACAAGAAAGGGGACAAGAACTCAGCAAACAGTTACAGGCTTGTGGCTTTAATCGGTATCGAAGTGAAATATTACGCCGGCCTACTTCTGGAAGACCTCATTGCCTGGACAGACGAAAAATCAATTATACCCATCAATCAAACTCTCCACCCTTCCAGAGATAATGGGGGATATCCTGGCAGACATCAAGGAAATATCAAAAAGCCCCAGCACAATACCTCAGGAGGCCCAAACAAAAGGGCCCTCAACGGGATCAACCTGCAGTCAGGAGGACGTGGCCAACATAGAAGGGGAAAAGGGTCCCCCAAAAGATTCTTAAACCGAACACGAAAAGCCAAGGACCCAATCGTCAGACCATTCAGCACTGTCGCAGAAACTGCTGATCAAAAAAGCGAGGATCCTGGTTGCCACAACATGCCAGAGAACAGAAGGGGCACAGAACATAGCCACGACCACCACCCGGAGGAATCATCACAAATAAAGCTTGAATCAGAAGCTTCAGAAAAGCCCCATGCTGCGGGGAAAGAAGACCAAACACATAGCCGCAAGCAGAGGAGAAAGGGAAGAAAGAAGAAAAAGACCATAGTGGAATACTTCCATTCAGGTAGCGTAAGACCTGGGACAAAAGGACAAGCTGCTAGCAAAACAACAGAACTACTGTCCCAAGAAGTAGACAACTAATTGAGCCACTTTACCATTTCAATATTAGGGGATTCAGAAACCAAATTGGATAAGAGAGCGGAAGAATCAACAGGGCCATCTACAAAGACATAAGATGGAAGCACAAAGAATACAAGCACCAGAGCTTCAGCATGTTCCACCACAAAAGATGTGCAGAGGCAGCCATTCCCAGGAAAACAGAAGGAGACAATAAACCAAGCCCTTCGACCACTCCAACATCAGGGGATTTAGATACTAAACTGGTTCTGACAGTGGATGAATTAACAGGGCCATCTATAAACACTTCAGATGAAGCCAGAAAGTATGAATGTATGAGAGCTCCAGCACACTCTATCAAGAAAAAACCTGTAGAGGTAATCACCTCAAGGAAAGCAACTACTACCACCAGGGAAGACTGCAGTCTCCGAGTGGATCTTTCCAACCCTCACCTCGAAGAAGAACCAGCTGTCCAGGCAAAACTGCCAACCGCCAGCCAACTACAACTTAAAAGCAAATCAATTCTGTTTATCCCTGAATATAAATCCAGAGGTTGTGGGGATACCCTTAACAGACGGAACATTCTACATTTAATTCAAGCGATTTGAAACTAAGCGGATATAAGTATACACAATCTGGAAAGAATAGCATTTAAAAACATCAAATACATTTCTGACAGGGAAATAACAAAGACAACCTGGTCCTCAGAAGAAATTGTGAGGAAGATTTTGGACGAAGAATCCTTTGGGGAATAAAAATATTACTCTATCAAAGGCCTGGCTACCCGGATCCACTGATTCTAAACAAAAGAGAGCAAGCAAATGCAGCTAGCTCATTAGCGGGCCTACAGCCACAATCAGTACTTAAAAGCGCGTGCAGCACGGACGCACAACCATCAGAAAGGAATAATCAACACAGAGTAATCAGGTTGGAAGACTGGTCCTGGCTAGCGAGGACGATAAACCAACAAGAGGAGAGTACTTGACTTAGGATAAAACAACCACCTCCAGGCAATCACCACCTACGAATTTGCTCCTGGAATATAAATGGCCTGAGCAATAAAACATCGGATAAAGACCTTTTGGATTACTTTCAAGGCTTCGATCTCAACCTGCTACAAGAAACATGGTTAGAAGAACCCTTCCATTTATTTGGTTTCAAAACCCATCGAACTCCAGCAGTGAAAGGTTCCAAATTTGGACACCTAAAGGGTTGTCTAAATATGTATTCATCAATAAAAACAATAACAGCGACTGAAGATGATGACACCTTCACATCTTCCACCAATGCAATTAAAGCACTCAGAGTGAGTATACGGGATGGAAATACTATACAACAAATACTACTCCTAAACACCTATATACATCCTCGCGACAAAATTAAAGGAGTCTAAATGGTGGAGGCAGAAATTATTAGGCTCCTGCCGGAAGAACCAACTTCAAATCTACTGCTGACAGGTGACTTCAACATGCACCTAATGGGGCCACAGATGAGGGATGACCTACTCGAGGAACAGCATACCGCCTGGAATATTCCTTGTCAGGAGCTGAGTACCAATAAGCAACAATCAGTACTCTCTAGGAACTTCGTCAAGGATCTGGAACACCTAAGCTTTGTGGCACTAAATAGGCGTTTCCCGGGAGATCAGCCCTCGGCGGCAACCTTTCACAGCGCAATCTCAAGCACGCTAATAGACTACACCTTTGTATCTTTATCACTCTTCAATAGGATTACAGGCTTCCAGGTAGGGACCCAAGATCAAAGTGACCATCTGCCACAGTAAATCGCCACAAGAATACCTGGATCCCCACTAGACCACCTTTCTGAGGACCCTGAGTCTGTATATACAGCCAATTTCAGGAGGATCAAATTCAGAACCAATCAACCAGATGAACTACTGGCCTCAGCGAAGTCATTATGGGAACAAAGGGACGAGACTGACAAAAATGAGATAACGCACTGGGAACAATTCATTAAAACATTAGGAGCAAAGCACAAGGCAAGCGTTCTTCCAGCCTCAACGACAAACAGGCCTTTAGACCATCAAGACAAACACTCTCTTATCACTAAAACTCCACATCTCAGTAATGTCAAGAAAGCAATAAACAAAACATTACGCAGGCTTTCGCGTACAGGGCAGGATCCGAGTTTACAAAGGGAGCTAGCGCAACTCAAAGCGGAAAAGAAAAAAATAATCTGGCAGGCAAAAAGGGATTCAGACAAAAATCTGTGGGCTAGACTGTTACATGACTCAAAATCAAACAACAGCGCAAGATTCTGGCACACAATAAACAGCCTAGCAAACACGAACATTCTAAGAATCAACTCACACCTTCCTCATTTCAATTCTGATCAGAAGCAGAGCACACGCTATATCCCAGAGGCAATCCCTTCCAATCAGAATGTTACACCAGCAAACAAGCATCTTTGGTTCACAACTCACCAGATCAAGGTCTAGATAGCTAAAGGCAAGTGGGAGGGCGCAACAGGCCCTAATGGGATTCCACCAAGCTTATTAAAAAAAGACCCGGAATGCAGGGCTTCCAAACTGCTACCGCTGTTTGCACAAATCGAAGGAGGAAACACCATCCTGGAATATTGGAGGGGGTCAATCATATCCCCAATATACAAGAAAGGGGACAAGAACTCAGCAAACAGTTACAGGCTTGTGGCTTTAATCGGTATCGAAGTGAAATATTACGCCGGCCTACTTCTGGAAGACCTCATTGCCTGGACAGACGAAAAATCAATTATACCCATCAATCAAACGGGTTTTTGCAAGGGCATGGGAACAACTACAAACATACTTGCCCTGTCCCTATTGGTAGATGGGGCGAAATTAGCAAAACACCCTCTATTTATGTGTTTCATTGACTATTCGTCAGCGTTTGATAAAATCGACAGGAGCAAACTATGGCACAAGCTCAAGGATAAAAAAATATCACCTGCTCTCCTAAACCAGTTAATACTTCTACACACAAATATGTGGGTTCAAGTCAAGCTAGGAGATGGTAAGATCCTGTCCCGGAAAATCCCAACAACCATGGGGCAAAAACAGGGGTGTGTCTTGGCGCTGATACTTTTTAACTTGTACATGTCTGATCTATCGTCTGAACCGGACACTTGTAACTCGCATGCGCCAAACATAGGAGGGCTGCTACTCTCCAATCTCCTGTATGCAGATGACCTTGTGCTGGTTATCCGAACCCCCATTGGCCTTCAACATCTATTAGACACAACCAGTAGATATTCAGCAAACAATGGTCTAACCATCAACTACGACAAAACAAAGGTAATGAGGATTCATTCAAGAAAGGAAACCTCTAATTTCTGCTGGCACCGTGCTAACTCAACTATAGCAGTAGTTGACCAATACAAATACTTAGGAGTGACATTAGACAATAGAGGCACACTTAACTCACAAAAGGATGTCATCAAAAGAAGAGGCAACTCTATTGCAGCAGCAATAAAATCTAGCAAACATAAAACAACCGGCCCAAATCTTACTCCACTTTTACAAGTCTGGCAAGCAAAGCTCATTCCGGCAATTACTTATGGGAGTGAGTGCCTGAGGGGAAGAGATGTGGCTATATTAGACAGCACTGTCTCAAGAGTGGCCAGAATGATTTTCAATCTACCTAAGTATGTTTCGCCAGCCCAAATAAGGTTAGAATTCAGCCTACAAAGCCAAGAATTAACCCGCAAAGGAGCTTATGTAAAGAGCTGGTATAGGATCAAAAGGGCCGAAGCAGGAACATTGAATTCCTACCTAAGGAATGAAATACATCGAAAGAAGGATTGCGCAACTATGAGCTATCTGACAGCATCAAAACAGCGTCTAAGCCTATAGGAACTTTGGGCGGCCTAAGGGTCCTACTATTGTTTTAAACATATCGTAAATAAGACAGTGAAAAAATTATCCCTAATAGAAGACAAGGCAGAACTCACAGAAAGAACTCACGGATGGTTTGTTGTGCACAGCTATGTTAAGTCCCCTCCGCAATCTTACCTGGGCATAGGTTTCAATAGGAGGAGGAAAGACAAATATCTTGATTTCCGAATGGGCATCTTACCATCATTGCCGCACCTTCCCCCTTGGAAACGATCGCCGGGTCAGACAACATGTCGTTTATGTGAGGAAGCCAATGAAAGTGGATTACATCTTTTGCACATCTGCGGAGAACTACAAGCTGAACAGCGTCAATTACTGAACCCATTCTTTGTAAGCAAGGGGATACGAACCTGTAGACAAGCTGTGATGGCATGCCTTGGAGGAGGAGAAGTTCAGCTAGCATGCCGCTTTGTGCAATTTATGGAAGCGGTAGGGGAGAAACTTGATCGTTAAACGCTTTATCACTGTAATAAAAAGACTTTTTAAGTGTCACTTCACAGCAAACAACACATATTTAGGTTGCCCCTCACAGGAGCGACATATGCTCCAGTATAACAGTCAACAGCAATCTATTACTGCCGCTGTTCATAAAGCAAGTGATAATTGCACATTTACCCCTCCCTTGAGAACTGAGTATTTGTTTTATCAAATTGTAAGTCTTCCAGATTTAGACAGTATTAGCAAATCACTTGGCAATCTGTCAATATACTGAAAGGCTGAAACTTCTTATCAATGTACTATATTAGACAACAATTATTGATAATTGCATCATTGATGTTAGCATAATGCACAGATGTTTTATGAAATGTTATTTTTAATTAGTCTTAAATCATGAACTTTGCCGCTATAACTGCTTTTTTAAGAGAAATTGTAAAGGTTGTAATTGACCAGACAATAAACTATTACTTATGTTTTGATATTGGAACCAGACTGTTGGTGAAATTAACTTATGGCCCCTTTGAGGAACAGTGTGGGATCTATTGATGGTGACTAGTCAGAAAGCACTGTATGGAATGTCAGAATTCCCACACCCTAGTACAAAGGGAGGCCACAACAAAGGATAGTAATTTAACCTTTATGACTCATCAACAAATGAGGCTAAACTTTCTGCACTAGCTGTAGCCCGTAGAACAGGAAAAACAGGAAAAAAAGGAGTTGTAAATCTTTGAGGAAGAGGGGACTAGGCCTTTAAGAAAAAGCTAATTTTGCTCTCCTGGTGTTTGCAGGAAATCCTTCTGATACTTGGACTGTTTGTCAATAAGTGTATGTTCACGGACACGTAGAGGCGTAAGGTTCCTGTTTCAAGCTGTGGGGGTCCAAATATTTCATTTTGTCACACTTCTTTTTATGTTTAATACACAGGATCCGACTTCAGATCTCCTTAGCCTGGAGGCATGCTGGTATGTGAATCTGATCTCCATTTTTCTTAATCTAAAAAGTACTTATGATTCATAGAGGTCATTGTAAACACTGTAGGATGAGAATTTCCCCGATATTTCTATGTTGTAATTGCCCTGATGATAGATAAATGGTATCAAGATTTCTTTTGAGCATCCTAATAGTACTAATAATATACTGACTGTCTGTATGAATTTTGTTTGATATTTGAAGTTGTCCTGTAGATAGTGATTTTTTTTTCCAATTGTCTATTGCCTAGGTCATAGCTTGACACAATTGTGAACCTTATCTACTTATTATGAAATATATAATATTGCCAAATAGATTGTGGCCCTTCTGAAATATGCTTGATTGAATTTGGCCCAAGGGACAATTTATTTTCTTTTTGTGATTATTATCTTCAGTACCCCCTTGAGCAAACCATCTCTTTTAGTTTGCTCTTCAACAGGGTAGGTCAATTACTCCCTTTGTAACATTTTATACATTAGCTGTAGCCTGTAGGCTAGGAAAAAAGGGTTCAAGTCAAGTCAACCTGTATTGTTCGATTAATTAAAATCGTTACATTGTGCAAAAGTCCTAATGCAAAATACACCTCTCATTTAAAAAGATTAAAGAAGGCAAAGTGCAAGTACCTAAGGGAATTTTTTTTTTCATGAGCAAGAATGTTGAGGTTCAGCTAATATCTTCAGTGTCCACAGAATCGTTCTGCAGGAGGAGATGTGATTTGATTTATGTCCAAGTGGCAGTTAGATGGCTCTTGCCTTCTTCAGTGCCCCCTCTACCCCTTGAAGGTATTTTACAGTCCAGGAGATTATTTTTTGGTCTGCTGAGTTGAGGCAAGCCAAAATAGATTTGTCTAAAGGAGCACACCTCTAACTCATTCCAAAGAGGGCACAGCCATTGTTGACGAAAGCCTAAGGTGGAATTTCAGAGGCAGATGGTGTGCACAGGTCTTCAGTCGTGATCCCACATAGTTGACACATCATTTCCCCTTCTGCCCTCAGCCAGGGCCTGTTATGCATCTGAGACGGCAAGATCATAAGGCAGTAGTTCCTGTATTTATTCTTTGTCTTACAGTTTAAAATGTCACCCAGATATTTCTGTGGTTTTAGGACCTTGTAGTTGTTCAAAATTGATTAGGCAGGGGAACGTTTTTCTAGGGTTGCCCTGTCTTCTAGGGAGGAAGTTATTTTGGTAGTTTTATTACCAGCTCGTTTGATAATATCATGTCTCACTGCAGCTGGCCATAGTTCTGCCAACCCAGTCAGGGGTATCTTCATCGAACTCTTGAGCTGGTGAGCGTGATCTTTTAGAGATTTCCTTATAATGGTTGATTGTGTTTTCCTCAGCGGTTTTAAGCTTGTGTTAGACGTTAGCAAATGTGTAAGACTGTTTTGTTAGCCCAAACTCAAGCCTAATCTGGACTGATGGTGTGTGATGGGGGAGCTGAAAGATGTGTCTGCATTTACATACTATTGTGGTGGCCAGAGTTGTTTTGCCTCTGCCCAGGAGAGCCTTGCAGCCATAGGCGAGGGTTGGTGCTACTTTTGCCCTGGCAATTTCTAATGTAGGGCTGAACAAGTGCCCGTTTGGCTTCTTAAACATGAGTGAGAGCCCTGCTGCCAAGGCAGCTCCTTTTCTTTTGATTTCCTCCTTATGCGGATTTAATGCGCTGTTGTAATCAAATTAGAGGTCAAAGTATTTGTAGTCTTTTGTTTCCTCAATTTTGTTCCAGTCAAGGTACCAGCTCGAGGATCATGATTTTGGTTTGTTTGCCGTTTATTTTCATCCCATTTGCCAAGGAGTATGCTTGGGTCGCTCCCAGGAGATTCTGGATGCCGACCCTGGTTCAGCTAAGTAGCACCAGGTCGTCTGCATAGAGAAGGATTGACAGTTGTGTAGACCATACTTTCTGGGCATGTGAGTTTACAGAGGGTATAGCTAGGGGAAGGTCTGCTAGAAATAGAATAAATAAAGTTGGTGCCAAGCACACCCCTTTTGAGACCACTTTTTGTTGGAATGGCCCTCGATAGATTGGCTCCGCTCCCCAACCTGATTCTAACCCAAGTTTTAGAATATAGGTTTTCAATTGCTATCAGTAGAAGTGGGGGATACACCACTTCTTTAGTTTTTTCCAGAGTCTTTTGCGATTAACACAATTAAAGGCGGCTTGAGAATCAATGTAGCAAAGGTACATAGGAAGTTATCAAATTTGGAAATGTCTAAGATAAGTGACAGAGCCATCGTGTTGGCCCAGTCTCAGAGATCTTCAAGTAGAATACTAGCATAATATTTTGCCTCATTATCAATTAGGGCTAGTAACATGTAGGTCCCAGGCTTGAATTTGTTGCCTCCTTTAAAGGAGGCTGGGATCATAGCTCCTGTTAAAACCAATACTTCAGCCCATTTTACCAGGTCTGTCTTGTAGTTAGCATGAGGGATACCATTTGGGCCTGGTGCTCCTGTGATGCGCCCCTTTGCTATCTGCCGGAGTACCTCCTTGACAGCAATGATAGGTGCTGCCAGTAACTGACATCGGCTTCGCTACCAGATCAACTCCCTCGCAGTGATCAACCACCAGGTTTTGCAAGGTTGCATTAGTGCCAATTTGTGAGTTGAGGCGGGCATGTAGGTAGGCATCCAAGGCATGAGATGCAAGATTCTAACCTGCAGTAGGCAGGGTTTTTAGGGCATTTCCTGTTTTCCAAAACATTTTAGAGTTGTGGTGCTTAAGGTCCAAGAGAAGTTTAGCCCAGAAGGTCTCTGTGTTTTGCCATGTTTATGGCCCATATTGCTTGTTTGTATTCCTGATGGTGGCCCTCAGATTAGCGGTATGTGTTTCATTAAGTGGAGACCAGCGGACTAATTGAAGGGCCTTGTTGACTTTCCACTTTAATTATTTCAGCGCACCAGCCTTATCTAGTTTTCTGCTGTTCAAAGGAATGGATTCAAATTTACTTTTGTGGTGAACTGTATCGATGAATGCCTCCCATTGTTCACTAACTGAGCATTTGAGTTCTTGAGTGTTTAGCAGGTAATGTACAGTTTTTTGGGCCACAGACGCTATTGTTCCAGAGAACAATTTGACTCTTTTGAGATCAGTTGAGCAAATGGACCCCCCGGGTTCTGCTGTCCGTTTGTTCTAGGTTGGTTCGAAAGCAAGTTCCAGCTCCTGGGGAAGGTGATCGCTTTTAGATCTTAGTCCCATTTTAAAGGAGAGGACCGAGCAGAGCAGGGAAGAGATACCAGTGTATAATCGCTTAGTGAATTTCCATTTATTAAGTAAAACGAGAGGGCTGGGGGGTTGTCCCCGCTGAAGCGGCTGTTTAGGACCCACAGACCAAGGGGCTCTTGTTCTAATTTCCCATTGGCAGTCCTGGGCCTCAATGACTTCATTTCTTATAGATTGCCGAACAGTTTCATGTTAAAGTCCCCCGTTACTATTAGTGGTGAACTTGGGTGGGATCCCCCTACTTTAAGGATGTGTTCAATTAATTTTTTGATGACTCCCCACGGTCCTTGTGCGTAAGTGGAACATAGATGTTTATTAGTGTCACTACCTGTACCTTCCCACTATTTTCAAATGTTAGGTGCAATGTTTGGAGTTTTTCAGAATCTGTTGTTAGTTTCTTGCTCCTAATTTCCATTGCTGTTGACAGGTATATTCCTAAACCACCTTTGCTTCTTCCAAATTTTGCACCCTTTACGGCTGGTGTCAAGGTATAGGAGAAGCCCGGAATTGAGTCTGGCTCCAGAGCCCAGGTTTCCTGCAAGGCTATGACTGCAAAGGTTTGACATTCCTAAGGACCGAATAGGGCATAGATGGGAGTGTTGAGTTCTCTGCCTGAGCGTCTTTGAGCCTCCTCAGTGGGTGCAGACACCCTGGTTCAAAAAAGGTTTCCATCACGATCCCCCAGTCTATGAACTGTTTGCTCTCATTAAGGACTTTCTGGGCTATTTCATTGGATCTCCAAGTGACCTTGGTTGAGTCACTAGTGTCGGACTAATGAATTGGAAAGACTAAGGGTCAGCTGAAGGGACCACTGGTAGTGTGGGAATCTGCCTTATCAATCTGAATCTGTTGCCTCAGTTTAAAATATCTTCATTTCCCATTGAGCGATATTTGGGGGGGGAACAGAGTTGAGCTTGGTGGACCTTTTGGGAGATTGTCTGATGTGTGTCTCTTTGCCGGTGTCAAGGAGGTTGTGGTTCCATAGGCCTGGTTGCTATTGGGGGCAGAAAAATCTTGTGCGTACTTGAAGGTGGTTGCCTGTGGGTGATGTGAACAGCTTCGAGCATAGGAGATTCTATGTTACCTCCCATATTGAGAGGATCCTTGTCAATTCTTTTTTCATGCTTTGTGGTATGTGGGGATTATTTGTCCTGGGTCATTTGAGAGAGGCCATCCCCTTCTGTGATGTTTAAAACAGTCCTTTTTAAGGAGACAATGCTTTCATGATTTACTGTTTCCAAGATTGTTAAGAGGGGGTTTGTTGTTTCAGACTTTTTGTTGCCCCATGCATGACTAGAGAAGCCTAAGCCCTGGCTGAAGGGTTCTGGTGTTCTGCCCTTGTCGCCATTTGGGTCTGAAGGGCATTTGGCATTCTGGAGGGACAGATGTGAGGTGGCTTGATATGTGTATCCCTAGGGTGTGATCCAGGAGCAATGCAGGATCCCTTGCATTGACCCTTTAGATCTCAGTGCCTGCGCTGGATGCCTTAAGCAGTTGATTTTTTTTAGTGACCTTTTCTGAAGACGATTCAATTGATGGTGATGGATCTCTGTTGTGCCCACCTGCTCTGTGGCCAGGCTTTTCGAAATGCATAGTTCCATAGCCACGTTGTTTTTGGGAAGTTTTTATTTTGTGATTTCCATTTTTGGCTTCTTTTAGATTTTATTTTGTATCTTGCTGCAGCGGTTGGATGGACGTCTTCTTTAGTGGATGAATGATTTTGCATTGGGTCACACATTACGCTGGGTGCCCCAGGTGTGAGTTGTACTTCTTTGGTGGATGATTGACTTTGCATGGATTTGTCCCTTTTGCTGACATCCCCTGGGGCAATTCCATTCTTGGTATAAGACCTGGTCCTCGCGACCTTGCCTTCTTTCAGTGTGCTGTACATAGTTGAGGTTCTGTTTGAGCTGGACCGGTGTTCTGAGGGGGCAGTGTAGATTTTATTTGCTTGACTGCCGAGGTGCACCTGCTTAGGGCTTTGCATACCTCCAATGAGGATGGTTCCATGTTTACTTTTGGCTTGGTAATCACTTATAAGTCCTCGATTACCTCCCCCAGGAACTCAGGTAGTGTGCTGAGCTTCTCCAGAACTGGGGAGCATGTGCATATGGGGGTAAGTTCCAGTGTTTCAGCTTGAGTTCTTTTGATTAGCTTATTCAAGTCAGCAATTTTGCAGTCGCTTTCGGCCATGTGGGCTGCTACAGTACTCAATACCTCGATTTGTATGTCCATTTTGACTGAGTGGCATACCAAGGCATCGATCATTGATTGAAGGTCTTCAGCATAGGAGGCCAAACGCTGTTATTTGGCTGGTCCGTTTGCTTTGTTGCATATATGGGGGACAGACCCCTAGGTGTTGATAGGATCGCCTCTGTTCCCTCTGTGCCCTCTGTGGAGCTCTTGTGGTCCTTCTCTGACAAGTATGAGGGCATCAGCCAATTCCACTCTTCTTGTGGCAGGTCAGAAGAATCCGTTCCTGCTTCTGCATCTGTAGCATTCTTTGCTGGAGATGAGTGCTTATGAGATGTGTAAGTCGTTCAATTTCTATTTGGCCTTCTTGAGCATTCCTCCACCTCCTGTTTGATTAAATCGTGGGTCAATTTTAGAGGGCTACTTCCTGAACTGATCCCCACCGTCCAGCCCATTGGCTGGTTCGCTGATTGCTGGGGGCTCCTTTTGAGGTTCTCAGGTTTGCTGATTATTTGTGCATATGCTTGGGTCAGGATTTCACACCCTATTGACGCTACTGGGTTGTTTGAGCAGTTTTTCTTTGGACTCTCCTCTACTTGAGTTTCCTCTTTCACTTTTTCTTTTGTGCTATCTTGAATCTAGGAGCTACCCCTTGTTGCCTCATCTGGGCAGTCTCGGTTTCCCAGTGTTTGACTTAGAGGTTGTTGAACCCGTTGACCGTGTGGTCATATGCAGGGACTGGTGTTAAACCAGAGTTGCTGTGAGGAGTCTGATTAGAGATTTGTCCTTTCATTTGCATAATGATGGTCGGTGTGAGTGGTACTGGCCACCACATAATTGGTGTAATAATTGAGTAGATGGCAGCACCTGCATCTTTCAGAAGTTGAAAATTGGTGGGTATTTTTGGCTGACCATCAGAGTTCCCAGTTTCAGAGACATTTACAAGTGCTGGTGCACTGATAATCAGTTTCTTTTGTTTTTTCTATTATGTGGTGAGTTTCTCGATCTCTCTGACCTCATAGTTGGCTATGGCTGTTGGAGTTAGTGGTGACACCATTACACAGTGACACTATCACACCGTAACACATTATCAGGGTTGGTCACTACTCTGTCCTTTGAGTCCTCACTGAGCTACGTCAACCTTCTGCTCTTCACTGTGGCGAGCTACATAGTGGATTTTTCTTTTCTTTTTTTTGGCCCTGGTGATCCCTTGTTTAGTGCACTTAGGTACCACTATTGCTTCAATCCCTGCTCTTGATGTCTGATCCTTTTGGGTTTGGGGAACCTGGGGATAGGCATTCTGGACTGCCGGTCAGCTTTGTTGTGAAAGCTGGAAGAACTACCTAACCCCCCGTGTTGGTCCTTCTTATGATTGTATTCCTGATTTTTGTCAGGAGAGGTGCATGAGCACACTTCAGGGTTTCCGCCCCGCAGTAGATGAGAGGAGGAGGTGAGGAGAGGGGGGCAGGGAGGGGGCAATATGGTGAGCAAGGGTCACCAGTCCTGATGCTGGCCGCAGCCCTCAAGACCCACAGGTGGCTAGCTCTCTTCCTTTTGCAGCTTCTGCGCTACTGCTCCTCAAACCACACACCAGGCCTCAAGACAATGCACTGGCCACTTCATCCCCGCCGTTGGCTTCTCACCTCTTGTTGACTAGTCAGTTGAGGAAAGTAACGTTGCATGGTGGGGGGATGAGCTGTCTTTTGGGAGCTCGTAGGGAGCGGGTAGGACTGTCATGCTCAGTTCCCTCTGATTCTTTTGCTCGCTTGAGTCGGGAGCCTGCCAGGCACCAGGCCTCCTTTTGTTCACTAACCCCTGGAACCATGGCCAGGAGCTAAACGGGAACTCGTGGGAAACAGCAGCTGATAATTCTGACCCACCCAGTGGACCCACCGGTAGTCAATATTTCAACTGGTCTTACCTGCTAGCGTTATGAGTGTGCGACTGTTCCGAATGTGGTGTCCTCATTCCATACTAGTGTGCATACATGCTATCAACCTGGCGTCTGGGAGGAGAGCAGTGTGTGAGACAGAAAAGGAGTTGTGAACCTTAGAACCTTTGAAGAGGGCCAAATTCCACAGGATTTAAGCGTTCATAAAATGGAGGCACTAAAGACCCCACCTGCACATGGACAACATATAACAGCATTTACAAATACAAATATTCATGACAAAACATAAAACAAGCTATGAGAGGGCTAAATAGTGTTCCTCATAGCATACTCCAGCAATTAGCAAAGAGTATCTTGTTATCCACAGGACAGCCCCTTCACAGACAGAGTAGATGTTTAATGACAAATCTCCAGGATCATACTCAGGGCAAAACATGGTGTGAGTCACTATCAACTGTGCCAATGATGCTTTCAAACATGTAGATAAGGTCCAAATTGTATCAAGCTATGACCTATAAGAAGAAGGACATTTTGCTAGTTCTACGGCTTCTAAGAAGAAGTACATTGGGTTCTCTTGGTGCTTGCAGGACATCTATAGTTTTGCCTGTCTCCCTTAAGTTGTTCCTTTTTAAATCCCCCGTAATGGTATCTCCAGGGAGCTAGGATCTAACAAATAGCTCCCGATTGCATGTGCAGTTCTCTAAAGAAGACACTTTTGTAAGTCAGCTGTAATATGAGCACAACTTTAATGAAAGCTAGACAAAGTTCAAATCTCCTATGTAACATGCATATGATGTAGAAGTTGTGTTCCAGTTTATAACAAGTGAAAAATGTAGGTCTTTGTTTAAAATTAGAGAAAAGATTTTTTTGTCATCAAAATACCACAATTGCTTCTACTGCAAAATGCAAAAAGTCAGGAATTACAAGAAGGTGAAACAGGCTATACATCTCCAGAAAGTTGCAAGGGAAGTAGATACATACATGGAAAAATCGACACAATCTTTGCCAGCAGAAAACACTGATGAACTTAAATCACACTTCACATGATACATAACCTATCCCAACTTCTCTAACTAAAACCAGAAGGATACATATGTCTCCATATAGATTGTGTTCTATTGTCTATTACATGGAAATGGGAACATTAAACAATGTCAGGCCTAAACAAACTAAACAAACCCTCAGCAGAAAAAGATAAGCTCAACAATTTCATACTGGTAACTATGCTACCCTTTCTTGGAAAGACACCACAGAATGTCATAAACATACAATCAAAAGAACATATTAGTAAAAATATCCTCTTAAATACATACCTATCTAGTTTCAGAGACAGATACGGTGCTGAGCCAGTAGCTCAAACAGTGATTGACAATGCACATAAGACCCTAGAGGAAGGAGATCATGCACCCTAATCCTGCGCAACCATCCTGTTGAATTGAAATGGGTGACTATGAGACTCTCATCAACACCATTCAAAATGGATGGGACTGGATGGCACTAGGTCAGATCTTAACTGACTGACAGATCCAGCAAGGCCAGAGTAACAGATCCGGCTTAGTAAAGATGGCCAAATCCTCCTGCTTACACTGACCTTTTCATATATGTAACACCCCATGCCTCCTTTTGGCCCAACAATTTTGTCTAGATATGTTCCGATATGCTAATGAAAAATAGTTGTATCTAAAACAGTACAAATGAATACAATTGGATCTTGACCTCAGACCCATTGGGACTCCATCAACAATTGCAAGTAGTTTCCCAGTTTCTCTGTGTTTACAACCAGCCTAAAGTCTACAAAATGGCTGACACTAGTCTAGTTCCAAACTGTTACATTCCCTTATAACCAGGATCCTGTCTTCCTTTGGGTAACAAATAAGATCTTTTAAATGAAATTAGGCTGGAAAAAGATGCTTTAGTGTTTTGCATATACATGTGTATGGAGGTCCATATACAAGTAAGACTTTCTTCACATCAATTCTTTATAATTGTGGAAAAGGCAAGCACATGTGATACTGTATGTACCATGTCCCAGGATGGATGAACTGAATTTAGCAAGCTTTCATTTAATTTTCCATTACTTCAAGTTAATAGGCAAGACAAGCGTATGCTGGGATTCTATCAGCCAATACGTATTCAGAACAGTGAGGAATGGAATGCTTAAATTAATCTCAGCCACTGATAATCACTTGGGCCGCGTCACAAGCATAAGACAGAGTGGCTAAAACTCAAAGAAGTCTGCCAGCAGAGAGGAATTTATCTCCCACCCCTAGAATTAATCTCAGCCACTGGTAAACACTTGGGATGCATCCTAATTCATCATTATTTTGCACACCATGCCACATCAGTTTGGTTCCAGGTATATGCAAGTCAGTCTTGACTTCGCTCCAATAGGAACAGTCCAGCCCTAACTGCGAAGCCAGGTCCTCATCGAACCGGAAGACAAGTAACCTGAGACTGGTTTTGCCCTAGTTATAAGCTCATCAGCCGGGTACAGTTTGGTTCCAGTGACACAGTGTTCATGGGACCCACGTCTGTGCATACCCATTCCACTTAGTGAGATACAATAAGTATATGAAACAGTGATACAGTAATGCTTGAATTAATCTCAGCCACTGGTAATTACTCGAACTGCATCCCAATCCATCATTATTTTGCACAACATGCCACCTCAGTTTTGACCCAGCTATATGCAAATCAGTCTTGACCCTCTTCCAGTAGTAACAGTCCAGACCGAACTGTCAAGCCAGGTCCTCACCGAACTAGAACAGTTTTACCCCAGTTATGGGCTCATCAGTTGGGTACAGCTTGGTTCCAGTGACACAGTGTGAATGGGACCCACATCTGGGTATACCTGTCCCAGTTAGGGCGACATATTAAGCATAAAAAACAGTGATGCATACCCATTCCACTTAGTGAGATACAATAAGTATATGAAACAGTGATACAGTAATGCTTGAATTAATCTCAGCCACTGGTAATCACTCTGGACTGCATCCTAATCCATTGTTATTTTGCACAACATGCCATCTCAGTTTGGACCCAGCTGTATACAAATCAGTCTTTTCCCTGTTCCAATAGGAACAGTCCAGCCCAATCTGCCAAGCCAGGTCCTCACCGACTGGAATACAAGCAACCCAGGGCCAGTCTCCCCCAAGTTATAGGCTCATCAGTCGGGTACAGCCTGGTTCGAGAAACATAGTGTGCATGGGACCCACATCTAGGTATACCTGTCCTACTGAGGGCAACATAACAAGGATACAAAACAGTGATGGATGGAATGCTTAAATCAATTTCAATCACTGGTAATCACTTGGAACTACATCCCAATCCATCTTTATTTGCACAAACTGCTCCTCAGTTTGGACCCAGCTATATGCAAATTAGTCTTGGCCCTGTCTCAATAGGGACAGTCCGACCCCAACTGCCAAGCCAGGTCTTCACCGAATTGGAACACAAGCAACCTTGGACTGGTTTTGCCCTAATTATGGGCTCATCAGCCGGTTACAGCTTGGTTCTTGTGACACAGTGTGCAAGGGACCCACATCTGGGCATACCTGGCCCACTTAGTGCAACACAATAAGTATACAAAACAGTGATCGATGGAATGCGTGAATTGATCTCAGCCACTGATCATCACTCAGGACTGCACTCCAGTCCATCGTTATTTGCGCAACATGCCACCTCAGTTTGGACCAAAATATATGCAAATCAGTCTTGACCCTGTTCCAATAGGAACAGTCCAGCCCAAATCATCTCAGCCACTGGGAATCACTCTGGACTGTATTCCAATCCATTGTTATTTTGCACAACATGCCACCTCAGTTTGGTCCCAGCTATAAGCAAATCAGTCTTGTCCCTGCTCCAATAGGAACTGTCCAGCCTAAACTTCCAAGCCAGGTCCTTTTTTTAGAACCTGAACACAAGCAACGCAGGACCAGTTTCGCCCTAGTTATGGGGTTATGAGCCAGGTACAACTCGGTTCTAGTGACACACTGTGCAGGGAGATCTTGTCAGGGCATACCAGTCCCACTTAGGGTGCCATAATAATTATAAAAAACAGTGATGAATGGAATGCTTGATTTAATCCCAGCTATTGGTAATCACTCAGGGCTACATTCCAATCCATTATTATTTTGCGCACCATGCTACCTCAGTTTGGATGCAGCTATATGCAAAATAGTCCTGAGACTGATCCAATAGGAATGGCTCAGCCCGAAGTGCCAAGCCGAGTCCTCACCAAAGCGGAACTCAAGCAACATAGGACTGGCTTCTCCCTATTTATGGGCTCATCAGCAAGACACAGTGTGCACAGGACCTCCATTTTGTTGTTGTTGCCGTTGATGCGCAGATTAGGGCCCCGTGCTCATAGTACCACAAGAATCAAGCTACACTTGGCTGATGAGAACTTATCAGGGCAAAACCAGTGCTAGGTTGCTCGTATTCCGGTTCAGGGAGGACCTGGCCTGGCAGTTCGGGCTGGACTGTTCCCATGAGGAGCAGAGTCAATGTTGATTTGCACATGGCTAGATCCAAACTGAGGTGGCATGGTGGGCAAAAAATTACAGATTCGTATGTGGACCGAGCAATTGCCAGTGGCTGAGATCAATTCAAGCATTCCATCCATTATCTTTTTGTTGTTGCAGTTGAATCCCTAAGTATGACAGGTATGTCCAGACATGGGTCATTGCCGACTATGCCACTGGAATCAATCTATTCCTGGCTGATAAGCCCTTATCAGCACCAAACCGGCTCTAGGTTGCTTGTATTCCGGTTCAAGGAGGACCTGACCTGGCAGGTCTGGCTGGACTGTTCCCAAAAGGAGCACAGTCAAAGCTGATGTACAATACAGCGCTACGAGACCCCTGGGTAGAAGTGCGCTATATAAGTACAAATACATTTACATTTACATTTACATATGGCTGGATCCAAGTTGAGATAGCATGGTGGGCAAAAAAAGATGGATTGAGCTGGGGCCCCAATCAATTGTCAGTGGGTGCGATTAATTCAAGTATTCCATCCATCGCGTTCTGTTGTTGCAGCTGACTCCGTAAGGGTGATGGGTATGCCCAGATATGGGTTATGTGATCACTGAGCCACTGGAATCAAGCTATACTTGACTGATGAGCCCTTATAAAGAAAAAGTCGGTCCTAGGTTGCTTGTATTTGGGTTCAGGGAGGACCTGGCCTGGCAGTTCGGGCTGGACTGTTCCTATGAGCAGCAAGATCAAGGCTGATTTGCATATTACTGGGTACAAACTGAGGTGGCATGATGAGCAGAAAACGTTGGATTGGGATACGGCCCTAACAACTGCCAGTGGCTGAGATTAATTCAAGCATTCCATCAAATGCCAGTGGCTGAGATTAATTCAAGCATTCCATCCATCACTTTCATGTTGGGATTCTACCACGTGTCACTATTTAGACCTGGGCATTACCCATACAATATTAACAAAAAGATCACTTAAGGTGCAATCCCGAGATTCTGGGATGTAACAGGGACACAAAGAGCCCTGAATTCACATACCTCCCAATTCATATCTTTGTGGAGATCAGGTACCATGCAACAGAGGTCGATAGACAAGTGTTCCACCAATGGAGAGATAGAGGCTGTAAGACATTACAAAATGGGCTTAAGATGGGGGGGAGAAAATATTTTCAACACCTCAAGGCAGAGTTCAGCATTCAAAAATGAAGGTGCTTTCAATATCGCCAGGTGAGGCATTGGGTATTAAAACCACACATAAAAAAAAAAGGCAATCAAGGACCTGACCCCTTCGAAATACCCATCAACTATCATAACGAGGGGCACTTTATCTCTTGTACCCACCAACTGCTTTCAGAAGACTTGGAACTTAGGATAACATTAGATACACACTAATGGAAAGATGTAAGGACATTTGCTAATAATATTGCAGCTATACAGAAAGAAAGAAAACACTGCTAAATATATTATGTTGATTGCACTACACACCAGCAAAATTAGGAACCATGGGACACGCAAACGGAAAACAATGGAGGGAACTTTGGTGATACAGGCTCCCTGACTCAAACTGTAATAATGTTGAGGTCACTTTTAGATCAATAAAATGGGTTGCCTTTAAAATGTGGGTATGTGATTCAGCAATTTCCATAATTGCTCATGATAACAAAATGTTTAATGTTACATTCTCAGACATTGATATTCACCAAAACCACAGACATGCTCAAAGTTCTACTCCACATGCGATATTAGAGTTACCACCAGTAGCAAATTTTGTTCATCACACCATATACTAGTTAATGGCAGTTCACATGAGAAAAAAGACCACCACATTTTCAGACAACTTTTGAAACTTAAATTTAACCTCAATCAAATTCAGTGACTAACCTGCGCTTAAGTTAGCAGAGCTACCATGACCTCCAGTTGTCTCAGCAGGAGTGATACTTATTGTATTATGAAGGACATGACAGCTACTTCGAAGTATATACAATGAAATGATTCTAGCATGCTCAGTCTTCCATTCTATTGGTTCAAATACAGATATATAAAATCGTCCTATCTTTTGAATAGGCTATTCATTATGATTATGGTTATATATTTTCATAACTCAATAATTTCGAGAATCAGTGCAAATTATAATAGAAAGGGAAGAGACTAAAACTGATAGCTTTAGTAAAAAATAGAAGAAATAAACAAATTAGTGATCTTAAAAAGAAGAAGGAACTATGAAAAATTATGAAATATTGATGATGTTTTGAGTAAGTTGCAAGATAAAGTAAAGAAAACAAAAGCATTAAATGTCTTTGAGTGGTCATTCCAATAACAGGCACACCTCCGGAGCTGTGCAGCTTCTACAGACCCATCTCCCTTCATAACTTTGAAGCCAAGGTGCTGGCAAAGGGATTGGTTAACCAACTTCATCCCATTATTTCCTCAACAATACACCCGCACCAATCCAGGTTTATGCCATAGATAAGTACTAGACTGAATCTACGTCACCCATAGGGGTAATGCACGTGGCAGCAGCCCACCCGACAGAGGCCACAGAGGTGCTGTCCCTAGATGCCGTATGGCATTTGATAGTACCGGGGGCCATATTTGTTTGCGGTCCTAATCTGGTTGAGCTTTGGACCAAAGCTTTGTGCTTCGGTCCGTCTCCTATACTCTGACCTTTTAGCGAGAGTCTGTGTCAACAGAGCAGGATCCAGACTGTTCGACTTGACAGGGGCACACGGCAGTGGTGTCCACTCTCCCCTGTGGTCTTTGCAATGGCCCTTGAGCAACTTCTGGCGTGGGTGCGTAGAGACCCGCTAGTGTATGGGATAGCCAGTGGGGTGGTTGGGAGGAACGTATCTCCCTGTATGCGGATGATATCTTGCTCAATGCATATAAGCTATGTCACACATTTCAAAGACTAATACACATCTTCAGAACCTTTGGTAACTATTTCGGCTAACAGATAAACTGGGATAAATCATTCTTTTTCCCCCGGCGTGTGAGATTCCGCACCTCACGTCAGCCTGTGCGGCCATGACGCAACAGAAGGAATTCAAATACTTGGGTATCTGGGTCACTTAATAGGAGAAGAGATTTCTATATTCACAACTGGAGAAATTGCATAGAGATGTGGTTAATTGATGGAAGCTTCTGGTCTCTCTTATGAGATGGGCTGTCCTGTTCAAGATGATGGCCTACCCACGCCTGCTCTATGTGCTTCAAAATACCTCACACCAGGTCCCAAGCGCAGTTTTATGACGACTTACGGATTTGTGCGCACCCTGTTATGGGTGAGGGGGCAGCTCTCAAATTGCACTGCGTAAGCTGCAACGGGAATCTATGAGGATGGACTGGCGGTACCAGACATCAGGAGTTACTACTTGGCATCCCAGCTTATTAACGTAAACACCTGGGTCTTTGCACCATATACTGAACCTGCGTACAGGGTGGACCTTAATACCATGGGGCACTGGGGCTACCCAGCAGCATTGTATCGGGGGGACGCAAGACTCCTTTCCCTGCACACACGAGTACTGTGATTCAGGCATGGCGTTTGGCCACAACATTGTTGGGGTATGGGAATACAAATTAACAGACTTAAGCCTGTTATGCGACTGTGATCAGTTGGGAGAAGTCGGTCGCTTTTTGGGTTTCCGCAGGTGGGGTCTTATCAGGATCGACCACCTCGGAGATGTCTGGCATAATGGGGCCATGATTACATTTGAAGATCAGAAGATAGTGTATCAGCTGGCAGAGTATCAGCTGGCAGATGGGGAGCAGTTCTGACATCTACAGCTGAGGCACGCCTTAAGGTGCCACATACCAGAGAGAGAGCTGCTGCCTGACTATGCCCCACTAGAAGATAGGTTGCTGCTAGAACCAATGGTGGGCAAGGCTGTCTCTCTTACATATCGTAATATCATTAATAATATACCAGATCCATTGGGTTCCTTGAGGGAGGCATGGGAGATGGACCGGGTCTGCTGGAATATGACGATTGGGCTGAGGCCGTACAGCGTCCCAGGGAAATCGCTATATGAGCAAGATTTAGACTGATCCGGTTTAGGATTGTACACAAGTCATACATTACTCGAACACTCCAACAGAGGCTGGGGAGGTGTGATTCCAGTCAATGAGTTAGGAGCTTTAGGGAGGTGAGAACTAATTTTTGACATCCTCTGGACCTGTCCTAAAATTCAACAATACTGAGAGGGGGTATCCCGGGTGATGGCTATGGTAGTGGGTAAACGTAAACAAAAAGAGAGCGAGGAAAACAAGGTAACTTGTCCTTTTCCCCAATGAATTTTCAGAAACAAAATGGACAAGTACTTAGGAAGGTAAATTGGAGCAAACGTTTTTCGCCGTCACCTGTTGTAAATTTAAGAAGGAGAATACACAACTGTTGTAAGAAACCCCTCACCCACCTACCTAGTAGGTGGCATGCTTCATCATCGGGGCCCAACTGGATTGCCTAATGCAACCCAGCTGTGCTACGACGCCTGAGTTACAGCGGAGCAGGTTGTTGAGTGAAAAGAGAGTGACTTATTATGTGAAGTGAAACTATGAGTTAAAAATGTCTCTGAGAGATGCCCTTTTGACAACGATTATTTATTAAGAAGGTCCCAGGACATGAGTTAAAAATATATTCGGGATCTCTACTAGGGTAAACTGGTTTCTATTTTGAAGACTTGATTAACATTTAGTACCTTCACACAAGCAGAAAAACTGCTGTTTCCTCTTTCTCTTCACTGGACTCTAACTCTTGTTTTCCGTGAGTGGGCATCCGATGATGAGAAAACGTGGGCATACTAGCGAGAACCGGCTGGCAGCCTCCTTGGTGGTGCGTACGTGAGGGGCCCACTCACTTTTCACCTTCATTTTTCTTTAAGTACTTTTGACTTTTCTCTGTGAAGGTGTTGGTTAACGGTGGGTTGTTGCTGTTTTGATATTGGAGGGCAACAGGACTACAACTATCTGGATACAATACCAGCAGTAGAAGAGATATAATTATTCCTTTGAAGCTGTGTGGGTCCTAAAGCAATAATAACAGTTACATCCCTCTTGAGTGCCCAGCCTTCTATGGTTTATTTATCCAAAAGCCCATACAATAGATACAGCATGCCTCAAAGAGACAGTGAATGCTCTGCCTAGGCGAAACCTAAAAAGGAAGAGCGACTGAGTTTGCCCTGCAGAGATTTGACCCTGCAACTGTGTGTGTCTGATAAAATGGCAATTCCGCTATTTTTATTTTCTGTGTAACTGTGATGCACATGCCTGTGCCTCAGTAAAATCGATGTGCAAAAATACAATATGACGAGTGCACAGAAATTACAACTGTGCTCTTCAAGGCTTACTATATTCTATGGGATTAAAGAAATTTCACAGGGCAGCTGTAATGCTTAGCACAGTAAGCACTAGGACGGTGCGTTTGTCTCATCCATTGCTTTTCAGTGTGTTTAGGACACATAAAATAACTCACAAATCAGAGTACAGTCTCTGATGGTATTGCCAGCCTAAATATCCAATCAAGCCCTCTGCAATAGTAGGAATAGGGATTCCTGGGACTGTGTCAGGATGTGCTGTATGGCTCTGCACCAAAACAATGCTAACCAACTAGCAGTGTGGCCCTGTCCTCTAGGGTGCAGAAGTGCTGTCTATAATCACACTCTCTATGTGTGTGCCAGATATCCATTCGATCTCTTTGACTTCTCTTGATTTCCTCTGAAGGTAAAAATTTGTAGGTCTCCTCTTGTATCACCAATATTTCCTCTTTTGTGGTAGTGCCAGGATTTAAAAAACTCAAAATATTCCACCTGCGGAGTAATAAAGCAGGGACCCACAAGAGGATATTCTACTCCAACACGTGTTTCATGGAGCAGAGCATGGCACCGTCTAAATTCCAAAATGGCCGCTCGTATTTTCTGGTACGTGGTCTAGTTGTTGTACAAAAGAACATTAGCCCAAAGATTCGATTTAAGGCTCGTGCGTTTGGAACCCAGCGCACTTCACTGAAGAAATTCAGGAGTTACGCACCATTTCCCTGAAGAGCCTTTTCAGTCAGGTAGTTTCGACATATGTTTGTCGTGTTAGCTGTGTCGGTCAGTTAGGGAAATCATTACGGACCCTGTCGGGTTCCCTGCCTTTATTTCTGGAGAGAACAGCGTCTCAAATTACTATGTCTCAGAGAGCGTGCGCGTCTTCTTCAAATCTGCACATGCTTGTATGCGAGAAACCTCATCCCAGCAGTTTGGAAAGAGTGCAGCCTTCTTGAGCGTCGGAGAAGTGTTCCAGTGGCGCCAGAGACTTCCTTCAGCCTTTCAGTTCCATTTTGTCTTGGACATTGGCAGTTTCAGAGTTTCTAATTATCAAAGCTAAGTGAATTAATTTTTTTCTGTACATTATTAATAACAAGACAACTATATAAGAATTCTGACTATTGAAAGATATACTCACCAATTTTCATTCCCTCAATTATTTCTCAAAGAAAAAGAGACAAAGCATAGCTGTTATAACATGTTTCTATGTTTAACATTTCAGTGTGCATAATTATATAGAATTTTCTAAGAATTTAAAACACACGATTGAAGAGAAGGCAAAGGTCAAGGACAGAAGGGTAGGTAGAGAAAGTGTTAGATCATTGAGATAAAGAATAGTAAATAGATGGAATATTAGAACAAATGTTGAATATTTGTTTTTTCAGTCTCCTTTAGGTCTCTCAAAAAATTCCTTACCAACAAAGAATATGAGAGGTACTACGAGAGGTCAAAAGGAACCAGTGAGCCTTGGCAGTCTCTTCTCTGTTTATTATTTTGTCCCAAACCCCTTTCCCACCCTTGAGCCTGCCGGACACCTGATTATACTAAGTGGGTGTCTAGGGGAGTTCGGAGGGGAATTGGGATCAAGCAGCATTTGCGCTGTGCAAGTCAAGGTGAGAGTCCTCCTGACAAGTAGCTCGACCAAGTGCATTGTCTGTAGCTGGAGTGCTAAAAAAAGCAAATAATGCTGGTTGATATGTTGCAATTACTTTAAACCACTGATAATTACTTTGGAGATCAATCCAATTAATTGTTTTCTTGTTCAGTGCACCAGTGCTGACATGAAACAATGTTATGTAAATCAGTTGCAGTTCCCAGTTGTGGACCTACCCAATAGGATAGTCCATTCCAAAGTACTTGGCCATATCCACACTATACAATAACACATGTGTAGGAAAGTGCCCTTTTTGGATGTTTACCCCCCCCCACCACTTTTTGTTCCAATGCTAATGGATATGACTTTGATAGTTCACTGGAGTCTGCTTCCCAGACACTAGTGCTAGTGCTCTTCCCTAAAAATGTTAAGTGTGAATTGCAAATCGCAAATGACAAGAACTTTACCCCCCTTCTCAGTGCCTACGTATTGATTGCACCCGAGAATATGGTGGAAGGAATACATTTACAAACCCTTAGGTTAGTTTTAGAATCTATTAAAAAAGAATTTGTGGCGGTAAGGGAGGAAAACAAAAATGTATGAGAGGAGGTAATAAGTTCTAGGAGAGAAACCTCAGACCTAGTTTCAAGAATAAATAGATTCCCAAACACAGAAGGTGAAACATCAGGCACAAGTTCTGGGGGTTCATCTTGAATTAACACCCAGGTAGTGCATTCCTTGTCCCCAGTTATCCCACTCGCACCACCAGAAAGTTTTAGCGGGGATCCACAGAAGGCGCAAATATTTTTAACACAATGCTCGCTACACTTTATGTGCTGACCTTCGATTTCACCCGACGCACAATCTCGAGTGGCATTTATGTTGTCCTACTTTAGTGGAGATGCAGCATCATGGTCAATGCCCTTAGTCTCCAGGGATGATGCCTTACTTTACAATTTCGTAGACTTCAAAAAAGAGTTTCTCCAAATTTTTGATTGACAAAAAATATCACAAGCTGTTGACAATGAGTTACTGGAATTACACCAAGGAAATAGAGACTTAGTAGCCAATTTATCCCAATTTAATAGATTAGTGGTGGAAACAAACTGGCCAGCGAGTAAGCGAGGCGCAGTCTTTTATCGAGGGTTAAGAGACTAATTAAAAGATGCCCTATCTAGAATACCAAATGGCCCCACAGAAATTTCAGCTTTATTTGACCTGGTTTTGGAAATAGATTTCTGACTAAGTGAGAGGAAAGGAGAGTGAAGAAAAGATTTCAGATCCACCATACCAGGATTTGATTGGTTTAAAACTGAAAGCACCAAATTTGCAGAGAACCAACAGGGATCTAAACCAATGCAGATTGGAACTATCCGCGGACCTTTGACCAAAGAGGAAAAAGACAAGCGAAGAGAAAATCATCTATGTCTCTATTGTGGAGCAAGGGGTCATTTTGTATGAGTTTGCACAAAGAAGCCTAGGACAACCTTTAAGCTGAAGAAAAGCTCACAGCATCATCAGTAGAGGGAGTTGGGCTGATGGATGCAAACAAAGGAACAACTCCAAGTGAGCATTGGTTGGCAAACACTCTACAATCATCATCGCCTCACCTGATATTATCCATGACAATGAAGTTTCAAAAGAAAACCTTGATTGGCATCACAGTAATGATAGATTCTGGAGCCATCGGAAATTTCTGCGACCTCAAGTTTGCAGACAAGGTGGGATTAAGAGCAATTAAGAAAATAAAGAGCGAACCAGTACGAGCAGTGGGCGGGAGCAATTTGTCTTCTGGGGACATTGTGAGCCATACCGAACAGGTACAATTAAGCTCTGCTGAAGGTCATGAAGAAGTAATTCAATTCAACTTAATTGATGCACCTCAATTTAAGGTCATCTTGGATCTACCCTGGCTCACTGAACATAATCCTACCATCGATTGGGGGGCCAGAACCATAACAATGGATTCTGAACTCTGTAAAGACCACTGTTTTGGAAGAAAAAAGGGATAAAAGAATCAAATCTGGCAGCTTACCTATGTGATGCTGGTACATCACTTTGCGTGATTCACACTAATGAAATTCCGTTGGAGTACAAGAAATTTGAAGATGTTTTCAGTGAAAAGGAAGCAGAGAAGCTACCACCTCATTGTGTACTGCAAGCTAGATCTCGAAGTTGGAGCCAACTTGCCCTGTAGCAGGGTCTATGCTTTAACAGAAAAAGAGAACCAGCAATTGAAAAACTACTTAGACAAGTATCTGGAAAATGGTTGTATTAGACCTTCCCAATCCCCGGTGTCTTCGCCATTATTTTTCGTGCCCAAAAAGGAAGGGGATCTGAGGCTCTGTATCGACTATCGCGCCATCAACAGTATTATGAAGAAAAATCATTACCCCTTACCCCTCATTTTGGTACATCTAGATCAAGTGAAGGAAACTCAGATGTATACAAATCTTGATCTGTGAGGGGCCTATCACCTAATCCGAATGAGAGAAGGCGATGAATGGAAGACCGCATTTCGAACTAGATATGGTCTTTTAGAGTATCAGGTGATGCCCTACGGATTTGGCTATGCACCAGCCGCCTTTCAATACTTTATAAATGACATCTTGAGTGAATTCATTGATCAGTTTGCAATCGTTTATATAGACGATATACTGGTTTACTCGGCTACCAGAGAACTACATCAAGAACAGGTACGAAAAATCTTACAAAGACTCAGAGAAAATAAGCTTTGTTTAAAATTGGAAAAATTTGCCTTTTATGTCACATCAGTGGAGTTTTGGGGATTTACCATCTCCCCTACGGAAATCGCAATGGATAAGCAGAAAATCAAAGCAGTGGTAGAGTGGAAATCTCCAGCAAGTGTGAAAGAGGTACAAATCTTCATTGGGTTCGCCAATATGTATCGGAGATTTATTAACGAATTCTCCCATAAAATACTACCTCTTAAACGACTACTCAAAAAAGGAATCCAGTTCCACTGGTCCAAAGAGGCAGAAAAGGCCTTTGAATCCTTAAAAACAGATTTTACTACAGCACCAATCTTCGTGCATGAGGATCCCTCCGAACCATTTTATGTGGAAACTGATGCCTCAGATCAGGCAATTGGAGGAGTATTATTACAGAGCCATAAAGTCACAGGTCAACTTCATCCAGTAGCCTACCGATCAAGGAAATTAACCTCAGCAGAAGTAAACTACACTATTTCAGAAAAATAGTTGTTGGCAATAAAGGATGCATTTAAGGAATGGCGCTATTACTTGATGGGGGCGAGACACACAGTAACAGTGCTAACTGATCATCGGAATTTAAAGTTTTTGAAATCAGCCAGGACCTTGACCCCGGCAACTTTGAAGGTCCCTATACTTTGCGGATTATGACTTTGTAATCACCTTCCGACCAGGAACCAAGAATGGAAAGACGGATGCCTTGTTGAAAATAGACACAGCGATTTCTAAGGAACCAATTGAAGACCAGAGAATAATTCCTGAATCAAAGATTGTGAGTGTGGTCACCCATGGTACCATGGTGGAACAGATTCAGAAAACAATGAATCCAGAAGAAATGCTGAAATGGGCTGAGGAAGTAGACGAAAGAGAAGTTTGTCAGCAGCTACCATTTAAGGAGGGAGCATTGTATCTTCCCACTCAAGAACTGCAAATTCAAGCAATGTATGAATGCCATGACAATCCACTGGCTGGCCACAAAGGAATTCAAAAGATTGAAGAATTAATAAAACGAAGGTCAAAAATGACCAAGGAAATACATGAATATGTTAAAACATACGAGATTTATGCCCAGGGAGAATCCAAATGACAGGCCCCCTCAGCCATGGCACATGGTCACCCTAGACTTGATCGTGGATTTTCCTTCTAGTTAAGGTTGCAACACCATACTGGTAGTAGTGGACACATTCACTAAGATGACACGTTTCCTGGCCCTAAATGAGTTCCCAATGCTAAAATGTTAGCCACACACTTTAGCACACTAGTGGTACGAAAAAATGGGATTCCCAAGGTCATAGTCTCGGATCAGGGCTCTCAGTTCCAGTTCCTGTCCCATTTTTGGAAGGCTTTTGTTGAGGGTTTAGGAATGGAGGCCATGTTTTCCAGCAGCTATCATCCAGAGACAGATGGACAGACGGAGAGGGTGAATCAAGTGTTAGAGCAGTATCTTCGCTTACTCTTGTTAGACCAAGAGGGTGATTGGCCAGAGTACTTGTGGGCTGCAGAATTCGCACATAATAATGCAAAGAATGTGTCCACAGGGTATTCCCATTTCTACTTGAATTATGGTAGACATCCAAAGTCCTTGGTAACGTCCGAAGAAATCTCTGTCTCAGCTGTAAATAATTTGGTACAACATTTAACTCGAGTCCATCAAACCGCATCTGAAAATCTGATACAAGCAAAACTGACTTACAAAACCCATGGTACCAGTGGTTGACAGGGCATGGGTGATAAAGTGGTCCCCAGGGTTTGCAGCACTGTTTGTGCCACCCTGAGTGACCCAAGTAAACTACTGACATCAGGCCTGCCATTGCAAACTGCAGAAGCAGTGCACCCTGCTCGAACTTGACTTGGCCCTCACCATGTATGGCTAAATCAATGCACTTTCTCTGATATGTGGCAGTCACCACTAAGTAAGGCCTCCTAAAACCCAGGAGGCAGTGTGCCTTATATCAAAGGTGTGTACATGTAAGAGCAAGCTTATATGACCTTATAAGTCCCTTTACCATTTAAGAACACTATAACTGATAGACGGTCCATAGGCTAACATGGACTGGCACCCTGGCAAACCCGAGGCTGGCAGCTTCATTATGGTACCCCCTAAATATCTCATGTTTGGTATCAAACAACGGGCCTTCTCACCCCTAACATGAATTGTGTGTTGAGGGCAATGTGGCATGCATCCAGGTGGCTACATTGGAGGTTGCCCAAGCTTCTCTTTGCTCTGGCTGGCAAGCCTGCGTTTTCCATGTTTGTTCTAGCCAAGCCATGATTCTGACCTCCTGCTAGGCAGCGTGATCACTCCCAGGAGTCATGAACAAAAGGCTTGGGCAGAAAGGAGGTCACACCTCTGTCCTCCCAAGCCGGCTAGTGAAGTGGCACATCAAACCGGTGAGCTTCAAAGGATGCACCGCCTCTGATATGCATCAGGCTGATTCCCAGAGGGGTAAACAGCCTTCCCCAGGCGCATTTGCACCTGGATAGGCAGGAAATTAGTTAGTCATGGAGGTGTACAACAACAGAAGGATAGTAACACCTGCAGTCTGGTATGTCCACTAAAATGAGATTCCTGCCATCTTTAGATGTGGCAGAATAGAGGACTCTGGGTAGAAAAGGTGACCTACTCCCCCAGATGTCGTCACCTCAGTGGCGGACTAGCTGCAGGGACTAGCAGACCACTGTCTACTTGCCCCCACACCTCTACCTCCCCTAAATCTCGGATTTACGGGACACACCTGACACCAGAACCTCAGTTCTGAACAATCTGCATTAAAGAGGACAGAAGAAGAGACCTGTGTCAGCAACAACAGGGTTTGCACCAAGCAAAAGAGAGATACCCTACACCTGTGGCAATGGTACTGGGGATACCTGATTGAGACTGGTCCTAGGCTATATTTTGGTTCTCCCAGACAGAGGGATACCTGTGAAAGCCTGAAGCACCCTCAGACTACCCTGGACTAGTGGCACTAATCCCCTGCAGACTGCCATTGGGCCCTCTGAGGGATTGCCCAAATTCTAATGATCAATTGCATTGTGGGAACTGTAGTCCTGCCTTCCACAAAGTTACAGGCTTCTAAGGCATTCCCTAGGACCACTGGACGTTGAAGTTACTTTCGGCTCCACTTGCCGCTGACAAGACTTGTTGGTCGCCAGTCCGGCAACTGACCCCTGCATTCAACTCTGCACCTAGAGGGAACTCCATTCAACATCAGCAGTGGCTCAGTTGCGTTTTTGCATCTTTTGCTGCTCCATTTCAGAAGCAAAAAACAGATCTCCCGCAGCTGTCATTGAGCACCAGAGACAGCTAGGACAACTCTGCACCCGGGCTCCAAGGGCCAGGTCAAATTTAACTGACTGCCGTGGCTTAGTCCTGGAACCCACATCCCCTTTACCATGAAAGGGTACAAGGTAACTCGACCTGCAAGTTGCCGATTCTCACAAGTGGTTTTTCCCATTGACTGCAATGTTACATTTTTAATGTATTATTCTGCACTGATTTTATATTGCTTCAAAAATCTATGTCTTTGGTTATGTGTATGGTATTTCGTTCATTTTGGTGTCTAAATTAAGATTTTTAAAAACCCTCTATCTTTATAAATTAGTGTTGGATTCCTCTCCAGTCATGTCAATTACTTATCGTCCATTTGGGTACTCTGAAATGCTTAACACATGTTCCTCTAGTCAAGCTTGACTGCTCTTAGTCACTCTACCAGGAGTGAGCTAAGGATTTATTAGTGTGAATCTAAGGACCATCTTTGGGGAATATTGATAGTATTACATGGTGAGGTCTAACTCCCACAACACATAATACTCCTCCTTCCTACAAAATGCACCCCAGACATGTTTTGGCCTTGTCGGGACTCAGTAGCGTGGTGCAGCTTGAATCCCATGGCACAACGAGATGCAGCTTTAGGCGTATGACACAATGAGCTACAGGGACAATATCTGGATATAGCCATTACACTGTTGTCTCACTGAAAAAAGAAAAATTGATACAGAAATATTTGAATGTATCTCAGCAAATATGAATTACTTTGGGTCACATTTCAATCCATTGTGTTTTTGTTATCTGAGATACTGCAGACAAATAACAACCACAATATTCAAAAACTGTCCAGAACTCAATGACAAGAGTTTAATACAGATAACACAGACTCAAGAAAATAAATGAAAGTGAGTTATCTCCCTTCAAAAAGGGAACACAACAAACTGTAGACACACATTGACATATTTATCTTCATCATCAAGGTACACAACTTGAGAAGGCGAAGCTCGAAGTCTAATCTAGTGTTCAGTGTTCAACCGATACGTATGTATTATATTTTTGAAATTCAAACCTAGCTGCAAAGCAACAGAGTACAATACAAGAGAGTAATTGTACAACACATCCGCGTACAGCGAGGGAAGGAAGGGGTGAGAACAATCAAGATGGGGAGCCCAGGAGAACACGACTAGGGTGGGACCAGAGTAATGAGGCATACTGGGGAGGGTTGACTTTAACTGCAAAATGCAGGAGGTGCTTTCAAAAAGGGTCTTCAGTTCCAAAACTAGAGAAGCAAAGTGGTCTGGTGGATTTCAACTGGGATAGTGTTCCATATTCATCGCATGCTTCAGAAGAATGCTTGACCTCTCATATTTTTAGGTCAAGCCTAAACATTGCATGCACTGTTAGACGTTCAGGTGTCTGTACTTTGTGGGGTCTGACTCCTCCTACGATTTGGATTGGCTTTTGCGTGTCTCATTTAAAAATGGCAGCCTGCAATTGGCTAATGGAGGGTGCATGTCTCACCTTTTCTAAGAAATTCACTCCCATGGAGTATTGCTGCGGGTACGAGCAGCAACACAGTCCCTATGTGCAATGCTGACCTGAGAGTGCAGCCTATCAGTGCTTGTTTAACCTCCCGCTCATTAGTTACACTCCCTCCCAGGCCTCTCTCCTGTCCATCACTTTCCGCCCTCATTAGTCTATGAGAGAAAGTGAAAGTAAGCGTGCCTGGGATACTTCATTTCAAGCAGTGCACAGCAGTGAGAGCGCTCCTGATAGGCTCTGGGAGGAGGAAGATGGGCAGGAAAGTGGCATTGCATGCATGTGGTGTGTACCGCTTCAGATGTCAGGCTGACCTCTCTGTCTCTCCCCCCCTCTCTCTCTATCTCTCACACCCTCTATTTCACCCTCCTTTGATATCTTTCCCTTTTCCCCTAACTATTCTATCCTCTCCTGGTCTCTCTGTCTCTCTCTCCTTCTCCCTTTCTTGTCTTCTTTCTTTTTTCTTTTTCTCTCCCTCCCTCTCTCACAGACTCACACAGTCACTCTCTCGGCATCACATTCTTTTCACTCAGCATCTCTTTGTTCCTTCCCTGTCTCTTTAGCTCTCCATCTGTTCCTCACACGCTGTCTTCCATATGCTGTGTTTATTTTGTATAACGCCAACATATTTTGTATCTACCTTTTCAGATCGCTATATCTATAATATATATCTAAACACCGCCATGTATTTAAACAATGTTATGCCAGGAATGCTAAAAAAGGGCAAGTGAAGGTCCATTGCTGAATAAGTACTACATGCAGGCACCAGCGGGCAGTGTAAATTCATGGTGACTGTCACAACAAACGTCTGTGATGAGTGAACCTTTGACTGGCACTGTGGAAAAGATAAACAGGTGGCTGCACTTAAATAGCCCGGTACAACTATGGGCAATGCTCATACTACGATGGCAAAGACAGAGCTAGAGACTAAGCACGGCGTGTGGTGATCAGGAGGCCGTGGGACACTGGTGAATCTCACCTACTGTCAGTAGGTACCTGTGCACGGTGGCTCAGTGGACTAGTGCCTCTGCTTCAGATGTGTTAGACCTAATGGTCAAAGGTTCAAATCCCAGCAAGCCCACTCAGCCTTTCATCCTTCTGAGGTCAATAAACAGGTGCCCCATAGCTGTGTAATAATAAACAAGTCCTACTTGTGAGAAGTTGGCCTGATATATGCTGTCCACTAGTTCTAGTGGGCACCTTGTATCAGTCCAAACAACCTCTTATGGTGATAGGTTAAAGACAACCTTTATTGAAAGCTATCCTAGTGGTAGCTATGGAGAGCAGCCTTCAGGCTAAGTCTTGAAGGAATGTAAAGCAGCTTGTTTTACCAGTCTATAATCTCTTGAATGATCAAATGAAAGGACAACCACACCAGGCATATATTCAAAATATATGTATTTAAGATAAAACACACCCCTCCAGTCTCTTTATGAAGCTAGAGTTCGAAGTACTTCGTTTTCAAGTGAGCAAGCACAAATACACGTTTGGGCCCAAGGGGCGTACCAAACCATATACGAAAAAGTGGTATAAGAACCACGACTGAACTAGACACAAAGCCTAGAGCCTGTAGAATCGCTGGGACCCCAAGGAACCACCCAAGGTAGTGACACAGGGGACCCACGGGGACTGTATGCAGTGTGTGATCACAACCGCAGGTTCCCGTTAGCTTCTATGGTCAATGTCGCGGTTGGAAATTTAAAGATTAGGGACACTTAGAATCGAGTCAGGACCAAACCCTTTTGCACTTAAGCAGTTCTAGGGCTAGCACCCACGGGAGCACCGGAGTACTTGTGTTACCTCACCCAGGGAAGCCGGGTGCATAGGTGTCTTTTGGTGATGGGTCGCGTCGTCGATTCAAATGGAAGCCTGAAAAGAACTGCTGCTGCCGTGAAGAGGAGAAGTGTCCGAATAGATCCAAGCCTGGATCTAGGATGTAAGGAACCTGAAAGCAGAGGGGACAGAGTCTGGGTCACTTGCCAGTGACCGAGGGCAGGATAGACCAATGCCCACAGATGTTGGGTGCTTCAGGTGAGTTGATGGCTGTCTTGACCACGAGGTCCAGGAGGCGTTGACGAAGTCCACAAGCCAGATTCGAGCTGTCCCATGAAGTCTGTCGAGTGGTGCAGTGTCGCCGACCAGATTGGACCCAACAAGCCTTGGCAACGGCAAGTCACTGGAATTCAGAGAAAGGACTGCGGTGCAGACCAGCACGGTCTGAGGGACTCACCCAGCAAGGGTAAGTCAGGGCACATCTGGAGCAACCAGAAAAGCCCAAAATGAAGAGGAGTTGCCTTTGTGGGGACCTGCTAGCCAACGGGCTAGTGATCGCAAAGGAGCCTCAAGCGGTTTCACTTGAAATGGGCCCACAGGTCACTCATGGAGTGGAGGCCCACAATCTTTGATGCAGGAGATGCTCAAGGCTGGGGCTACTCAGAGCCCAAAGCAAAACATCAAGAAAGACCAGGAAGATAGTGTTTCTGCAAAAGTTCACGGTGTCCAGTGGTCACAGTTCCACGTCACCCACGATAGCCACAGGCCTCAGCTTTGCTGCGGACTCAGGGTAGCCTCAGGGAAGTCTGGAAATTCACCTCTGGTGATACAAAAACTTCGTCATCCGTCGGGAGCTTCAGCGATGCAGACCGGTCAGTTGCTTCTTTGGTGCCTGCCAAACAGGGGAGTCACTCCTTGACCCCAAGGGAGATTTCTTTGGTCTTCTAGTTAAAGTAGACTATCGAAGGTCCAGGATATATGTTGCAGAGTTTCGTCCAGGGTAATCTAAAGTCCTAGAGACTGGATTCCTATACCTATAGTAAGTTTAGGGGATGGACTAACTCTAAGACCCCACCTATGTGTGGGCTTGGAAAGAGGGGTGGTTACACCAATTTCCTTTGTCCAGTTTCACACCAGAGCCAGGGGCAGGTATCTCCTGCAACCGGTTTGAACTGGACTATGCCCAGGGACACCAAATGTGTCCCCAGTGCAGGACTTCAAGCACGCGAAAGTGCTCCCGCCCAGCCCCAATACACATCAGCCTGTCTGGGGAGGTGGTTACACCTCCCCTTGACAGGAAACCTATTCTCCAGGCCTCCCCTGCTGGAGTTTCGGTCAGCAGCAGGAGGCCAGACCCGTGTCTGTGGCAGAGGCATCCATTTTGTGATGCCAGGGCTCAGGAAAGTCCTACCGGGTTTGACCAGCGGGAACATGTCTCTCCCTCTAGAAGGGTGGAATGCTACCCCCGCCGCCAGGACTGGCGGGGGGGGGTAGTATTCCAAGATGTTTGACACCAAACACGACATGTTTTGATGCAGCCATTCCAAAGTTAGCATTTACCGCAAGGTTATAATGCACTTAAGAGTATATGGTATGGCTGTATCACAGAACAGCCATAAGGAAGTTTTTCCGAAAGCTGCAGAGGGGCTCAGTTCATGCTTGGGCACCCTCTCACACAAAACCAAGCACTCTGCCTTCAGGATTGTCAAGGCCTGCCATAGGAGTGGCTTATAGGTTTATATGTGTATGTATATATGTGTGGATATAGGTAGCCTATACCACTGTAAGGGGTGCAAGCACACCCTTACCCAGGCTGCAGTAGCAGACCTGTGGAGCCATTTTGTAGTGCTTCCCAGAGGTGGCATAATACATGCTGCAGCCCCTGGTAGGCCTCTGAGGTACCTATGCCCTAGGTACATAGTATACCATATACTAGGGGCTTATAAGGCACTCCAGAATCCAATTAGATATGTACCTAATGTACATGGAAACCATTTTAGAGAGGAAGCAGCTAGGCTGTGGTCCTGATTAGCAGGGCCACAGCCAGACTAAGGTCGAAAAACAGTGAAACACCAGCAAAAAGTGGGGGTACACATGTGAAGCAGATCCTACTCTCCTACACTACTCAGCCCCAAGGGGTGAACCCACGTTTTACAGGTGTTATGCCAGACATCTGTACCTACTGTAGGACAGACCAGCTCATCCATCTTGGTCCTCTGTCCACCTGCACGTGCTGCAGCCTTGTGTGCTTAACATGGCAAACACATGAAGGCGTAGGAAACATAGTCATGTGGGGCTTGGGGCAAAGGCCATAGGCCTGATATGCCAATCTAGGCCATGCACAACCACAAGTGTGCCAGGGGCTATCTAACACTGTATACCCATGCCAGCCAAATGCTAATGCCCCAGATACACACACATGTCTACCAGCACAGGGGCTTCCTCTTTTCAGGGTACCTTGAAAGAGGCCACCCCTAGTGTCCCCAGAGCACTAGGGAACTTGAGGTCAGGCAGGTTGCCCAGATCCCTGGTTCTCTCAGACAGACCTGGGTAAAGTGGGCTTCCTATTACAGGGACCAGGAACACTGGTGGTCAGGAAGGTTGCCCAGCCCCCGGGGTTCTCTCTGACTGACCTGGGTACGGTGGGCTTTTTGTGTCAGGACGTAAGGGCACGGTTGGGCAGGCTGCTTGTCCAGCCCCCCACAGGGATCCCTGTCTGCTCAGACAGACGTGGAGATGAAGGCCACCCCGCCCCATGACGCTGATAGCCAGAGGGATCATTCGTTAGAGAGCGCTTACTTTGTCCAGGAGAGAGAGATAAGCTTATCTCGGCCGAGTGCCTCGCTTGGGGATAATGCTGCATTCCAAGATCGGCTCCGCGCTATCCTGGCATTTCTGAAAACTGTGGAGCTGCGGGGTCTGGTGAGGAGGAGGCCCCTGCTTCACAAGAAGATGTCCCAAAGGGACCCCACTGTGCGCTAGGGGACTCTGCAGTCAAGGCCCAGGGTTCAGGTCCTCCATAAACGCAAACGGTTGGCATATAACACCAGCCCCTTGGACCTGAACACAGGAGACCTCCCATCACAGAAACCTGCTCCCCTCAACTCCCAGCTCAGGGAAAATTGTGGCCCAGTTTAAAACTTGATGAAGCCAGGGTCTAAAGTTGTAAACTGAGAAAGACCAAAATAACTATTCTGGTGGTATTTCCCACACGATTGTTTTGCCAGATGGGCCACACAAACGGTGTACATTGAGTACCAGACATGTGGCATGGTCAAGCTATCTCCCTCTCTTTTGTATCTCTCTAAAAATGGCATCGCACATGTATAAGATGTGGCCATTTTATGGTTTAAGAATTTAGGCCGCACATTTTAATTCTAAGACTGATTTCTGATTGGTAGAAAAGAAGACTTGTTTTTTCTCACAGCTATAATTGCCTTTGTTGGTCATCCCCGTATGCTCTTGCTGGTTACAGCACTTTGATGCGTATGGTTTAAAGCACTTTACAAATGTATAATTACATTTACAAATGAACATTCTCTGTTTGGCCCATATCTTGATTGCGTCCCTCTGTGGCTGGGAAGGGTTGGCAGGCAGGCAGTTGCCATGTTACATTGTCAGTGTGCGACAGAAGTAGAGGAATGGCTTTTTAGTTTTTGCGGAAGGGGAGCTAACTTTGGTTATGGGGTTTGCAACCAGAAGCTGGATTTAATAAAAAGGAGCAAAGCAAATGTTGAAGAGTCCTGGTACAATTAGAGTGGTGGGAATCTGATTCTGTAGATCGATATAACCACATGGGGTGATCTACGCAAACTGAATAGGCTGCACCAGTTGGTTAGTGTGGGCACTCGCCAAGCATGAATTGATATGCCATGCCTTGGCATGGGCAATGGTAATGCCCTGTGTGTGCTGTCGGTAGGATCTATTGTTATTAGCAACGCCAATAGCTTAAACTTTCAGTAATGCGAGACCTATTGCATTGCAAATGCTTGTTCTTTTTGTTTTTACTAATTTATTGTCTGGTGACGCAACTGCTGTTCACTTTCCGCCAGATAATTTGGTCTTGGTTGCATGGTTTGTTTGGAGTTTGGTTGCTGATGGCTTTGCAGGTTATGCAAAGCTGGGCCAAGTATAAAAATCAATAAAAATTGATTTTTTTAAAAAGTGAGAGCAACTATCTTAATGTTTCCTAATTAGGGGAAATTCATGAATGCAGTGAAGTTGTCTGACTATTCAGAAAGAGAAAAGTAAGCAAAAAGACTTCTAATGTGTGTCAGCCGCCTACTTATTGCTTAAAGTGGACAGGAGGATCCTAATCGATTGTTGCGCTATAGTTTAATACTGGAAGCAAGACAATAACTTGCTCTCATTCAGCACAATCACCCCTTCACTTTCACTCTTTTCCAAGACCTCTCTGTCTGCTAACTCTTGTGGGTGATAGCATTGCCATTTAATTCAGGAAGTCCCGATTTGCATGAACGAGGGCACTCGCCACACTGATAGGTAAATATCATTTACAGGCGTGGAACCGGCATTTGGTGGTTTTGATTGATTCATAATATATGGTGACTTAAAAAAATAATCTAAGCAAAAGTAAATTCATATGAATCCCTCTTAAGCCGAGGAACATACTGGGAGATCATTCTGACTTGTATCAGTGGTGCTATTTTGGCCCAGTGCTGGACTCTTTCCCTGCCACCATCATGCATTACTGCTCAGTGAAAACAAATCAGTATCCAAGAAAGTACTCAAGGCTTTAAAGACTCTTTCTGTCACCAGGTAAGCCAAGCAGTCAAGTAAACCGAGGACATTTGATTATTTGGCAAATACATTGCATATTTTGAATTGGATCCATATGTTGCTGTGCTAATTTTGCTTACTTTCATTGATGAGAAAAAGAATATACATGCTGTTAAAATGCATGCTGGGTTGCTCTTCTTATACCAGTAAACTTGTTGATACTGTAATGGAGTGACAGCCACCCTGAAAGGTTTCACTTTAGGTGTTACTGTTTAATTTACAAAAGGGTGGTAATACATAATCCTCCTAAAAGCAGTGGTAATACATTTTACTCGATAAGTGTAATTTTTACTATTGGATTCTCTTCCAAAGGAGTGGCATGTGATCATTTATTCTGGGAATTTTCTAGTTGAAAATATATTGATTAATGAAATTGTGGTACAACTGCTTTTGAATGAATTATATGTTTGGTGCCCAGTACCATGATACCTATACACAAAGGCCAGTTAAATGCTTTTATTTAGCTGAAAGCCATAAAAAGGTAAAATATCAGTGATACATTGTTGCATACTTATAGATGAATAAATTAAAAAGACAGAATGTAATACAATTATAGGTAAACCTAATCAATTCATCATACAATCATGCGGCCGTATTAAAACATTCAATGGGGTTCTGGTTTAAATGAGCTTGTAACATCAATCACATGATAAACATAGACTCAGACCTGGGGATAGAGATACAAATTCTGATTTCTCTGAAGTTAATATAAGGTCTGATTATGAGTTTGGCAGTCTGAATGCCATACCTCCGCGATGGCGGTCTTCCTTCCACCGTATTACGATGCATGAAGCCCAAACCATTGACTGCGCGGACGGCATGTTTCACGCCTGGGCCGCAGCAGTATGCAATGTTGGCTATGAGTACTCCAACGATGTCAGGGCTGCAGTTAACATCCAAGCCGATTCCGAAAACACAATTGTACTGGCAGTCCCCTAGTGGTGGTTCCCCGACAGTGGTAGACCACTGCGGTACATTTGCAGCAAAGCACCACAATTGGATGGATTAAAAGACTACATAGCTGATGGCCATTTGCCAAGTGGGCACACCTGCAAATCACACTGTAAAACACACCCATCCCAGACCATGATCCTTTGCCTCTACACTGCAGCACAGCAATACAGAGCTGCAAATGTAATCACATAAGGCTTTCCTCTTTTTCCCAATATCCCATTTAACACCTCCACACACTTTAAAAAAAAAAAATCCACAAATACCCCTTGGTGGTTTTTGTTAGTCATTGTCACCCACTTCAATTTCTAGTTATGTTACGCACAAAAAAATCCATATTTTTCAGAGGCTGGGTTGTCGTCATGGTGAATGAAAACATAAGAGTAGTTCCCAATTGTTTGGAGCCCAAGTCCAACATACTCCTCTCAGTAGGAAAATGGAAATGTGGACCAGGATAGTCAACAAAGTGAATGCTGTAGGTATCACCCTCCGCACACATTAGGAAATTAGGAAGAGGTGGCACGACCTGAGGGCGAAGGTCCGTTTGCTGGCCTCCAAGCATGACCTGGAAGCCAAGAAGATGGGCGGTGGTCCTTCCAGTTCCCCATTACAACTCTTTCCATTGGAGGAGAAGGTCTACACTATCCAGCATTCTGTGGGCTTGACAGGAATAGCTGGGGAAGTGGAGTCAGGTAAGTTCAACCTCACTAAGTGCAACAACTCTTCAATGTCCTGTATGCTCTCACCTCAGCTTTTTCTAATGTGTTCTCTATCTACTTTCCTAACATGCAGTACTCAAAGTATCAGATATGTTTGAATGCCACTTTCAATGGTATTACTGCATATAAGATCCCATGAATAAATGTCTTTTACATGCCACATGTTGCAATGCTGTCTGTAAGTGTATAACTAATAAATTATCACCCCAGGTCACATGATATGTGTCAATATGTAAATATGTGGTCCAGCCCAAATGTATTTTGACAACAGGTATGTTACACTAACTATTTTTCATGTGTTGGGAAGTAGAGATAGAAATGACTACAACTACCATGAGGCCCTGTTCCTGTAATTCTAAACAAGATCCAATAGTGTTGTTTGCCCATTCTCACTTATCAGCCATGTTACAACTGACGTTCACCTCTCATGGAGTTACCCATTTGTCAAGTGTGGGAAAGTGGAGACAAAAATGACTACAATTACCATGAGGCCCTGTTTTTGTAACAGAAAACAAGAAGCGACAGTGTTGTACACCCATTCTCACTTGTCAGCCATGTTAGAGCTGTTTCCACTTCTCTTGGACTGAGCAATCTACAGACAATGCTCTACTCAGAGACATGTCTGCCTACTTAGCTTGATGATGTCCTGGTCTTCTCCCCTAAAACTAGTTATGGCATGATTGACACCATACCAAGTGTGTACCTCAAATATGCATAAGGCATGAAGGTAACTTAGCTGATTAGAAGTGGCAGGTGACCCATTGACTCTGCACTGCTCACATGATGAGTAAATATACAACCAAGTTGTGCGTTCGCCAGGATTGTACACCACTAGACCTGGGAATGGTCAAATACACATGTTACTTCTACACTGTGTTGGCTTACATGTTTGGCAGAAGTAATGGTCATTCCTTAATCCAAAATGCAACATATCAGGACATCTAATGAGCTGCTCAATTCTATGACATGTATTGAATGTTTCCAAATATCTTGTTCAATACCACAAAAATAGATCACAATAGTCACCATCAACCAAGTCTTGGGAGCCTATCAGGACTCCCAAGGTGTGATGGGCTCGGTACTAATGGAAATCTGGGAGATGAAGCAGCTGCAGTGGGACATAAAGCAGGAGCTGGCCACCCACAACACCAACATGGGCCAGTTCATTGGGGTGCTCCGGAACATCAACACCATCCTTTCAAGGGCTTTTCCAACACCATCTACCCCTTGCTGTGGTCCAACTACATCTGGGCCATTAACATCTGCAGCAGCCACAGGAAGGGAGGCCCTGTTAGAAGAAGACACATCTGCAGACACCCCTGTCTCAGCAGCAGCAGATCCCTCCCTCCCCCACAGGAGGGGACTTCCACCTAAAAATCCAGGAGGTGTGGATGGCAAGACGGATGGCAAGACACCCACCAACATCAGTAAGAATCCTTGCACCTAATTCCCTCCAGTGTGTGAAACACATTCACTTTGTGGGCTATTATTGGACACTTTTCCATTTCTGATTGGAGTAGTATTTTGCGCTTTGGACTTCAGACAATTTGGTATCTACAACTATGGTTTCATTCACCATGACTGAGTTCTTCACTTTTTGTTTTCCCTATTGTTTATTTTCTCCTTGTTCATTGCAATAAATACACTAGTTATAAACCCACCGCCTCCTGTAGTGTCGCTCACAACAAGCAATGTATATATACTTCCTTGTGAACTTTACAATGCCAAAACAAGCTACTTGTGTAAGCATGGATATGTTGAATGTAATCAATGTTTAACTCAGTAGCACAACCACGTCACACCAATGCACACATACAAGTGTCTGGTCTTATAACATATTTAGTCCATTGTTCCAATCATAGACTGACATGATGTCAGAAACATACCAATCATACATGTCTCAAATATTCTGTGTCAGTGACCACATTTTCAGGTGCCGACCTTAACAACATGGAAGGAGGGAACACATCAGACAATTTCCTATAGGATTGGCAACATAAAAATAGGTCTATATCATTAGCTGGAGTCATATTGCCTACCTCACAAAAGGAATCCCCCATTATTTAAACCAATAAACAGACAACACATGGCAGTACAACAGTTTCTGATCACTATGGTCATTCCAATCGAGTGCTGCTGCATCTGGTGAAATGTTACGCCCAAATGTCAGTGGTGTGTCACAAGCACTTTGGCCTACAATGAGGAGACCCATCAACAGCTACATACAGTTAATACACTATGAGGATTCAGCGAAAGTAAAGGCAGAATAGCATGATTTGGGCCCAACAAAATATTGCGTTGGAGCACATGATGACACACATTTTGCATTAGGACCATCACACCACAATAATCAAGTACGATGGAACCCTCCTACTTTCCATCCTATCGCTGTGGAAGCTGTCTTGGCACAGGTTTTGTAAACTCAAAGTCTGTGACAGACAATCCCAGGAAAAATCCATGTCCACTTTGTGCATCCAGACAGCATCATATACCTGCTAATGTCACAATTCTGAAATGTTCAAATGAAGATGCCAAGGTGAAGGTACCTAAAACAGACCAAAGCAAAGAGATTGGTATGAAACCATACATATGACACAACTCACTTGGTCAAATTTTAGAGAACGCAGTCCATGACAAAACTCTAAGCAAAACAAAGCAACACTAACAAAAGTAAATATGTGCCATACTCTTCCTCAACAAACACCTTTCACCAAATTTTGCCAGATCTCTAACTTCCTAGTATTTCCCATAAACATCTTCCTCACCCCATCACAACAAGAGTTGCTTTAATAGTCAAAGCCATGACATCTCAAAACATACTTACACTCATGAGAAGAAGTTGTCGAACAGATCTACACGCAAGTCAGTTCCTTCCTCTTAACCACTATCATCATCATTTGGCATTTCAGGAACCTTATCTGCGGGGTCATCATGGTCTTCATCCTCTGCGATATAAGGGATGTTCTGTCACTGGGCAATGTGGAGCATGCAGCAAGCCATGATGATCTGACACACCTTCCAGGGTGAATAGAAGAGAGCTCCCCTAGTCTTGTCCAGAGATATAAATCTGGCTTCCAGGAGCCCAAAAGCCTGCTCCACTAGCCGCCATGTTCTTCCATGGACCTCACTGTAGCAGACTTTCACTGGCGTAGTTGGATTTCTCAGCGGAGCCAACAACCATGGACGGTTGGGGTACGCTGAGTCTCATAGTTGGAAACGGAAGACAGGCAGAAGTGTAACAATATGTCACAGACTATCTGATTACAGTACCTGATATTACCCACACAAAGTTTGGACAGATCAAACTTGCCAACAAGCCAGGCACTCTCTGGTAGTAGTTGTGACATCAGTTTGGGTATGGTGCTGTTCCGCAGAATGAAGAAATCATGAGCTGAACCTGGGAACTGGGCACAGACATTTGAGATGCACAACTCCAGTAAGCAGACAACTTGCATGTTGATAGAATGGAAGTGCTTCCTGTTAGGGTAAACTTGTTCCCTGGCTTGCATTGGTGTTAAGGCAATTTGGGTGCCATCAATGGCTCCAACGAGATGTGGAATGCGAGCAAATCTACAAAATCCCCATTCACAGTGGCTCAATCCTCACATCTGGGGAACTGGATGTAGCTGTCCATGTGTCTCATCATTGCTGAAAGCACGTCTTGTAGTACACCACTGAACATCATTGGTGTGACATACCACCAGATATAGCCACAGTGTATTGATAGGAACCTGTGGCCAGAAAATGCAATTGGTGGGATACATGTAGTATAAGTGATTTGAGGAAGGAGTAACATCTTACATCTTTTTCTAATGCTCTACCTTGATTCACTTGTGCCTAGCGCCTAGAGGAAGGAGATCAGGCACCAATTGATGACATACATTCTGAATTGTTTGCCTATTCCAACAAAACGCTTTGATGATATGCCTTCCTTCTGTGGTCTGAAGGTCTGGAAATGGGCTGTACACTGGAGGCTGTCATCTTCACCCTCTCCCAGGGTACCTAAGTGAGGAGTGAAAAATGTTTTGAACACTAGTAACAGTGTCCAGAGTAACATATGTGAAGAGTAGGTCAAATGTCATGAGACAAAACATAACTGCTTCATAAAGCATTACACATAATTCACATAATCATTGTCTACTGTCCAACATCCATCAATAATTGTCATTGTGGCCTTCACATGTGTCTGTAACAGAAATGTGCACATTATTTATTCAGAAATGTAAAATTCACGCTATAATTATGAATTTAGGAAATATTAGGTCAAAAATCGTGCATTGGGGTGTACAGGCCCCGCACACATCTTGCCTTTAGGCACAGTAATGCACAACAAAAATGATTTGTGTGTTGGAAATTGCATGGCAATGGAGTATTTCAAATGCAACATAAACATGTTTGCCTTAATTTATAGTGGTAGTGACATACTTAACAGTCACCAATACTGTAGTTCCAACAGCTAAAATGGCAGATGCCTCACCTCGCGTATAGGATATTTGGGACGACAGCTGCTGGCGGAAGTCGACCGCGCGGTGGACAGTTTCATCCACGGCGGACACAGCCATAGGCTAACGTTGATGATAGTGACAATCATAGTGTGCTATCTTCTATTTCTATTGTAATTACTGTGTATGACATACTGGTGTTGTTGCCATGTATGACATACTTGAGTTCTGTAGAATCTAGGTGTGAAGAAGGTTCTGGGTTAGCGGTTGGAGCTGATCTGGTTGACTGTTGGATAGGATCTTTCTATGAAGAATAAATTCATCTTCTTCAACTTGACCCTGTGAGAGCCTGCTTTAATTACAACACTGGCGTAGTCGGCAGCCTTTTTCAAGAAGAAGATCCTAACACGCGTCATTCTCCAAGGTGGTGGTGAGACTGCAAGTTATAAAGCTGCATCTATTTACTTTGTTGACAAGAATCTCACTTGCGCGTTAAACGCGAGTTATTCTAAAGCGGTAGCAGTTTCCGACACACAGCGCTCACTTATGATCTCTGGGGAGGATTAGAGTGTGAGTTGGGAGCCATCGGTGTGTACTGCTTATTTGCTTGTGCCGTTGGGGAACCTTAAAAAGACAGAAAAGGGTCCAGCGTTTACAATTAAACCAAGATTGCAGGTATCGTTTGATGTTTATTGCTTCGCTGCTTTGAACTAAACCAATGCGCAATCGGTAAAAAGAGATGAAAGTAAACAAGTGATTCCAGAGAGCTACTCACTCTGCACGTGATATTCCAGTCCCTTTGTAGCACGTTCGTCACGACGAGGAAGATTCAAGGAAACGTGCAACGCATGATTCTTGACAACGTGGGAGTGCGTGATGATCTATACTGACGTGGTTGCTTAGTTACGGGTCTTTGCTATTCCGTCCAGGCATCGGTAACGAGGAAGTGTTCTTCAGACCCACTGCACTGGGAAGCAATTTTATGTTATTCCACCGCATAGCGACACGCACGCTTCTCACGTGATCTTCACATTGGGGTTTTGCTTCAGCGATGCGCATGCTACACTTGTAAGTCCTTTATTTGTGACGTGTTGCCCAAGCGATACGCACGCTATGAACCTTAAATACAACTTTATTCAGAGATACTAAACCGGAGTTTCATGCTTCAGTGTTACGCTAGATTTGTTCCTAGCATGTTCTAAACTAGTACAGTTTTGTTTTTTGTTTTTTTACATTTTGGTGCATTGCTTCTACATAGTGGATGACCATTACTGCGCTCGCATTGATTTGAATGCAGCAACACGTTAGTGTCACAGCATGTAATAAGACTAAAATCAATGGTTACAATATTGATTTGTACCTAGCATGTTCTAAACTAGTACAGTACAGTTTTTGTGCGTTGCTTTTACAGTTTGGTGCATTGCTTCTACATAGTGGATGCCCATTACTGCGCACGCATTGATTTGAGTGCAGCAACACGTTAGTGTCACAGTGTGTGATTACACTAAAATCAATGGTTACAACATTTATAAGACCTTTTCTCCAACCTGCGATGTGCACGTGTTTAAGGTTGAATCAGTGACTAACGTGATTACTCCTGTGATGCTGAGATAGTTAAAAAAAAAGAAGAAAAAGAAAGAAGAGATTCATACATCAGGTGAAGCATTGGAAGTTTGGAGCAATGCAGAATGTCACTGCTGGCCCATTTTTCTTAGCTTCTCCGGGTGAACCTCCAATAAAGTGGAAGAAATGGAAAAAAGTTTTTGAAAGATATGCGAGGGTATGTTGTGCATCTCTAAGTGCAGAAAGGAAGATGTCATTATTGCTTCATTGTTTGGGGTCAGAAGGGCAAGATGTCTTTGATCATTTACCCGAATTGTCTACTGTTGAAGAACGAGGTTTAAATGATTATGAAATTTGCATATGTCAATTAGACAAACATTAACTGCCTAAAATAAGTACAATCCTAGAAAGGTATCACTTTGGCAAAAAAATGCAACATGAAGAGGAAACAGTGGAAAGTTACTTAACTGATCTGAGGAAGTTAGCTTCTTCATGCAAATTTGAGGGCTTAGTTGATGAGCACTTGCGTGATCAATTCATGTTGGGTTGCAACATGGACAAAGTTAGGGAAGAACTTTGGCTTAGGGATGAGCCTAACTTGGATGAGGTAATTGCGGTGGCAAAAAGAATTGAGCACTCGTTGAAATGTGTTGCCATTATTAACAAAGATAAAACAGCTGACTCCAAAGTACAAAGTGTGAATGAAAAGAAAGTTGCTCTCAAAACAGAAGACAGGGAGAAGTTTGTTAATAATAAAGGAAGGATGAATAGCTCTACTTCCTCTTTGAGATGTTATAGGTGTGACAAATCAGGTCATCTTGCAAATGATAAAAAATGCCCAGCTCTAAATAACATCTGTAGTAAATGTAAAAAAAAGGGGCATTATCCATCGGTTTGTAAAACTAAACCTCCTCCTAGAGTCAAAAGAATAGATGTGTGAGAGGGCTATGGTGCCTATACGAGTTATGATGAATATGAGTGTGGACAGATCATCTCGGAAATTGGTGGTCTTACTAATAAGAGGTCATGCCCGTATGATGAAATTTTAGTTGATGGCATTTCAACCCGTGTCTTATTCGACTCTGGTGCTAAAATAACGATTGTGTCCAATGAATTTTATATGAGCAAGTTAAGGGATAAGGGGAATTTGTTGAAACCTGACATAACTCCAGTGGCTTACGGGGGAGAAACTATAAAGCTACATGGTTATTTTTTGGGTATGATTGAGTATCGAGACAGGATGACTTCAGGAAAGGTTTATGTGTCAAGAAGGGGTGATAGTCTGATAAGTTGGATTCATCAGGGTGAGCTTGGTGTTTACTTAGATCCCAATTCTGTTCCTCAGATATTGTTGAAAGACCAGGTGTGTGTTGTTGAGAAACGTAGTGATTGTGAATTCACGAGGAAGTTGAAGATGGAGTTTGCAAAGGTGTTTAATGATGGACTAGGTTGTTTAAAGGGTTATCAACATAGGATTAAACTAAAAAATAATTCCATTCCTTCATCTTGTAAAGTCAGGGGAGTACCTTTGTCTATTAAAGATGAAATGGTGAAGGTAAAAAAAATGGGATTATTGAAGAGGTGGAAGGAACTGAATGGCTTTCTCCGTTGGTCGCTGCAAGGAAAGCCAATGGGGATTTGCGTCTATGCATAGACTTACGCCAATTGAATAAGAATGTAGCTGTGGACAGATATCCTTTGCCTAATATTAGTGAGTTACTAGTATTATTGGGTGGAGCTAAGGTTTTTAGTACGATCGACCGAACGTCGGCATTCCACCAAATTGAACTTGAACCATCTTGCAGAGATCTTACGGCCTTTATAACGCCTTTTGGAATGTTTTGCTTCATTAGGATGCCTTTTGGTCTTGTTTCTGCGTCTTCGGTTTTTCAATGGGTTATGGAAAGCTTGCTTAAAGGCATTGAAGGCGTGTGCATTTACCAAGATGATATCCTGGTGTTTGGTAATGACACGGAGCAACATGATTCTCGTCTTAAAGATATTCTTTCTAGGTTAAGCAATGGCAATTTGACTATAAAGATCGAAAAGTGTAAATTTAGAACAGATTCTTTGAATTATCTTGGACATAATATTTCTGGAAAAGGAGTTAGACCAAAGGAAGACTTGGTTAGTTCTATTCATAAGTTGTCCGCACCTAGCACGAGAGATGAGCTTAAGAGTTTTCTCGGCATGATTGAGTATTATGCAAAATTTATTAAAGGGTTCTCAGAACTAACAGCAAATATGAGACTTCTTCTTAAGAGAGGAACTAATTTTGCGTGATCTAGTGGATGTCAGGAAGAATTTTTATCTATCAAGGAGAAGTTAGTGAGTGCGCCGTTCTTGCAGAGTTTTGATACTAATCTGAGATCTATTTTGACTACTGATGCAAGTGAAAAAGGGCTTGGTGCCGTGTTGCAACAGATGAGTCCTGAAGGAATAAAGACTATTATGTTTCTTTCGCGTGGCCTGAAAGAACCGGAAACTAGGTATTCGGTGGTCGAGCGCGAGTCTTTAGCAATCTTTTGGGCTATAAAGAAATTGAAGAAATTTCTGTGGGGTGTTGATTTTGAGGTTAGAACGGACCACAAGCCATTGGTGGAGATTTTTGAGAATAAAGGTTTGGATTTGATATCAAGTAGAATAACTAAATGGATAATTGGCCTTCAGGAGTACTCTTTTTCAATCAAATATATTCCTGGTGCAGATAATGTGGTTGCGGATGTCTTTTCAAGATTGGTTTCTGAGGATTGCAGTGAGTGTAATGATGTTGATGACTGTGGTGAATGGGTTTGTACTGTGGAACCTAATCATATTTCTCAATTGAAATGGTCTGATGAGGTAGCAGGAGATGATACTCTCAAAGAGTTTAAGAATCTGATCCAGAGTAATTGGGCAAGCACGAAATGTGGTTCGGATGGGACTAAACCTTTCTGGTATGTGAGGGATGAACTGGCGGTGGATAGTGGCATATTATTCAGGGGTACGAAACTGATTCCTCCAGAGAAAATTAGGAATGAATTAGTAAATTTGGGTCACGTTAGCCATCCTGGGATTACAAAGACAAAAGAAAGGCTGCGTTCATCTTATTGGTGGCCAGGTATGGACAAGTTTATTGAGAGACAAATCCATGACTGTGTTTTGTGCAATGTGGGTGATAAATCCAAAGTACCCAGGGTGCAACCCATGGTTGTTAGGTCTCGACCCAAGTCACCATGGGATGATATTTCCTTGGATATTTTAGGACCAATTAACATGTCGGGTTCTCAGATTTATCTCTTAGTCATAATTGATATGTACTCTCGTTGGCCTGAGGTGCTTTTTTTAACTAGTATTGACTCTACGAATGTCATTAAATGTTTGAAAAAGTTGTTTGGTAGAGAGGGGTTGCCTAAATCGATTTTATCTGACAATGGGGTACAATTTGTCTCCAAAGAAATGGAAGAATTTTTAAGTTCTTGTGGTATTTTGCATAAGAAATGTTCTCTCGGGATGGTAGAGAGGTTTAATAGAGTTTTAAAAGAAACGATTACTCTTGCTAAAGCTCTTGTTCTGGATTGGAGGAGTGAAGTTCTTTAAAAAATTGAGGAATATAGAAGAACTCCCCATTCAACTACAGGGAAAACGCAATTTTTTTTGTTTCGAAGGAGAATTCCAAACACACATTTGGAGCCGAGTTGGGTTAATGAGTACAGTGTGAGCAAGGGTAGAGAGGATGTGTGTGATTAGGATGATCTGAAGGAAAGGGAAGATTGTAAAGTTAGTAAAAGAAAGATTAATTTTGACAGTAGGAATTGTGTCAAGCTATTAAAGGTATAAATTGGTGATTTAGTGGCAATCAAAAAACCTGGGCAAAGTGGAAATGCAAATCTAAAGTATTTTAAACCTATGACTGTTATTAAGGTATTTAGGAATGCTATCAAGACTCAAGACCACCGTGTATGGAATCTGAACAGAGTGGTAGTTCTGAAAAATGGACACAGCAAGATGAATGAGAGAGATGTTCACAGAAACTTAAAAGAGGATACTTTGAGGAAGAGTCTAACTACTCCTGCTGTGGGAGTCCGACGTTCATCGAGATATTCTTCACGTCCTAATTATTTAAAGGAATATGTTCAATAACGTTGTCATTTTTCTTATTTTTTTTAATGTTTTTTTGCTTACATTGTTTTGTAGGGAAGGGAGATGTGTGGTATCTTCTATTTCTATTGTAGTTACCGTGTATGACATACTGGTGTTGTTGCCATGTATGACATACTTGAGTTCTGTAGAATCTAGGTGTGAAGAAGGTTCTGGGTTAGCGGTTGGAGCTGATCTGGTTGACTGTTGGATAGGATCTTTCGATGAAGAATAAATTCATCTTCTTCAACTTGACCCTGTGGGAGCTTGCTTTAATTACAACACATAGTCCAATGGCTGTTCCCGTCTACCCTGATGACCGTGAAAAATAACTCACTTGCCTCCTTACACTGCTGCTCTAAACCCTCCTCCACTCTAGCTGCTGTTTGCCACCTCTGGGAGCAATCATGCCACACAAAGTAGGTGAGAGGGCCAGTCCCTTCTCTCCAGAGGAGCCGGAGACCCTGGTTGGAGAGGTCCTTCCCCTGTACGACCAGCTCTATGGCTCACCAGAGGAACAGGTAATTATCTCAAATAAATATTTTACTCTGTTCAACTTCATCCTTTCCATTCCCATAGGTTGCAATGTGCCTCTGAGTCCCAGAGTGCAATCAGTTTTTTAATTATGAAATTTTGTGGTCCTTGCATAGGACAATCATGTAATGGATTATGGGGCATTGTACTTTGTGGACTTAACATCATCATTGTGATGTGTGATAACCCCTATATCCTACTGGTGTTGCATGTGCATATCTATGCACGTATACATTTCATGATACCTATGATATATTTGCTAATCATATCATGGTAAATGTGCAAGTACATGTATAGGCGTTATAGCATGAGTTGTGTCTGTATACTCTAAGAAGAATGTTGAGGATGATGTTAGCTATGTGTGCAGTCCCACATATCACTCAGCCCACATCAGGCTTCGCTAAACTGTTGTTTGGGAGCTAGCTTTACCTCACAGACCCCTTCAGAGTGCTACACAACCTTGAGGTCATGTATTTGATGCCCAGAAAATTAAGTTTTATGTATTGAATTGGTGGAAATGGGATGTTAATGTGGGATCAGTATGCTCAGCCTACGGAGAGCAAGGCCTAACAATGAGTTATGCCCAATATGGGCCATGGCCCAGGCTGGGGAAGAGTTACTTTGGCAATAAAACTGATGCACAGAGTAATATCCATGTAGACCTGCAGATCCTTGGATGTTCCCAAATTGAGTTTTCTGAACCAAAAGTAGCCCTGATTGCTTTTACATGAACTACATTTGGAATGGTGACTCAGGTAACCCCCGGACCAGATACTTCTTTCCATTAACCCACATTGTCAATGTATGACATTTACCTATGACAGTTCCCTTACGCCCACAGGTCTGTTGTCACTTTTCTATAAGTCAAGGTTGCACTGTACAGGCCTATTGCACATATGACACATTGACAGTGTAGATAGATGGTTACTTCTGAAGAGATTTTGATATGTGAATCACCAGTTTAATACTGTGTGATTTTGAAGTATCTATCTCCCAAAACTTTGGTCCTCTATATCACTAGGCTGCTTTTCTATGCTACATGTTATGCATAGCTAAAGTACTTCAGTACAGCTTTCATTAGACTTTTCAGGTAGTGGATTTATGAAGAAGTTTCAAATCAAAAGTGTCATCAGTGTCCAATAAGAATTTGCATGTGACATGATTTCTGCTACAGCACATATTGATGGCACATTGGTCTTTAACTTGACCTTCATGACATCATGATGTGTCATAAGGAATATGAATATCAGTTGAAATGTGGGCCTTGTGTGAACATTGTGAAAGTGTACAAATTGTATCCATTCTATTTGATAACATCATGTTACTATGGTATACTACAAGTGCCAAAGTTTACAAGGTGATCAACTATCCTAGTATGGACATAAGGATGGAGTAAGACGAGTCCATTAAAGCAATTGGAGCTGTCTGGGGTTACGCCATAAGTGAAACCAACTGTTTGCAGGTTATGTACCATGCATGCATGTGCTCATGCTAATCTTTAAGCTTATATAGTTAACCATGAAGCTGGTGAGATATGTGCATTTAATAAATGTTTTCTGTTGACATGTGATGGTCAGGTGTGGCAACGCAGTTGCAATAAACCTATTTCACATGTCATTTCACATTCATCCAAGGCACGTGAAGGAAAGGAGGCGAACGTCATCAGGGATACAGTTGGTCACAGTGGTTCTGGACATGACAGCACAGACCAGGATGGTGTTGGTAGTGCCATGGAGGACACAAGCTCTAGTCCATCCTCTTCGGAGTCATCCTCCAGTGGACTCTGGTGAGTGGTGGCAGATCCCACAGGATTAGTTCCATCTTCATCCTTGTCCACTACTACCACTTTCATCGCCACCCTCCCTGGTGTACCCCACCCAGTTGGCCGGTCGCGGTCCCGCAACAGGCACCTCCGCCACTGCCCTGAGTAAGGAGGCTACTGTACTCCTGAGGAACATCTCTGTGGGTCAGACTGTACCCCTGAAGGCCATCCAGGGGGCAAGGTAGCCAGTTGAGGCAGATGGTGGCCTACCTGGAAGGCATCCAAAGTGCAATGTCTGGCCTACAGAGGTCTTTTCAAAGTCTAGCCTCCTCTCTTATGGCAACCATGCATCAATCCCCACCCTCAACCTTCCAGCCAACCTCCTACCCCTTCCCCATCCAAATATCTCATTTCTGCAGTACCACACCAACACCCACAGACCCATCCCAACCACCAGCATTCCGGCAGATTCCACATCAACACCCACAGAACCCTCCACAACCCTCAACATCTACATCACACACACAAAAAACGTAAACGCTCATAGTCACCCACACAACAGACACCTACAAAACACAGAGAAGTTACAGCACACACTTCTCACTTCCATTCCCTCTTCCTCCCAAACCCAACTCCCTCTGGAACATCCGGCACATTTTCCAAGTGAAAGTGTGTTATTTGACCTTGCTCTTAACCCTGTGAAATCTTACCTCCACTCTCAAAGAAAAAAAAACATCTCACAAATACCATCCCATCCTTTCCATGTCCCAATCTACCCTTAAAAAACCTGATCCCAACCCCCACTAATCCCAGCCATACCCCTAAGAAGTCCTAGAAATCTCCTCTCAAAACCAAATCCACCTGTCCCTAAACCGACCCCCTGCCCAAGTACCATCTTCAAGTTGCCTGCCATGCCCAATAAATGTCCCTTTGTGAGGAGGTTCCCTGGCAGTGTCAGTAAGGGCAAGTTTAGAGGCACAGCATTGTGCAGTGGCACAGATTTAAAAAAAGGACTGTCCTTTGTTTTACATTATGTTTTGTCATACTATCATTGAAAGTTTTCTTACTTTGGAAGACATTAGTCTTGCCATTACTTTTCTAATTATTTGATGTTATTGGATAGTTAGAGATGTGTGACTATAGTTGTGTTTGTTTCATCCTGGATTGCTGATCTAGTTGAAGTGGGTAGTATTATCTAATCTTAGACCCAGTGCTGTAGTTACAGAGGATAAGGGGAAATGTTGAATGGATGTATATGTGGGATGAAATACAATTGAGGCTGACATTGCATTGAGTGCTATATTATATGATAAGTATTTCAGCTTGGCCTGGACAATGTCAATATAATTTAGGTTGCACTTCTCCTATGATGTAGGTTTGATATGTGTTTGATGTGTTCAAGTTAGATATTTGTTTATCCACACATTGAGGGTATTAAATTGGCATACCTTTGTAAACATTTGTATGGACGTGTCATTTTCCTGTGTGTTCCGTACATCTACTTTATCTAAATGTGTGACAAATGCTGTCAGTGCTGTGTTTGCTTTCATGACTTGCACATTTCCTACACATGCGTAGCACTTGGTTATACTATTGGTTGTCCCTGATATAGTTCAATCCACAGGTCCTATGCACATAGTGGCTTTATGGCATATGCAAAGTGGACTGTGGTCCAGGGCCCCAGCCTTTCAGGGCTCCCATTGGTAGAGGCATACCTATTCTGTAGGGAGTGTTTATATTGTGCCCTTTGAAAGCTTTTCACACTGATTATTTGTAATCCCATTTACTTACATTACCTTTTAATGTGGGTGATGTGTGAGATTCCAATGGAGAGCTGTAGCAGAGAAGGCGAGTTTGAGTTTCATGACACATTCATACAGATGTATCTTTGATATCACAACAGGACCTAGGATATGGGCAATGTGAGGGTGTCACAGAGATTAACAGGTGTCACATTGATGATGAGGTACTGTTGTGTGACACAATGTAATGCACACACTGCTGTCACTGATTATGAGATGTAAACACATGTCTATTTGTGTTGAGAGTGCCTCTGCAGTTTCTGTGACCTGGCCAAGGCAGGCATCATAGAGCTGTGTTTGGGTCATAAATTGAAAACAATTCCGAACATGGTCCCACAAAATATGTTTTGCCCAGGGATCCCAAACCCCTTGCCAGGAACCATAGCAGGGCATCTATTTTCAGATGAGATGACGGAAACACTTAAGAGTATAGCTTACCATCAGTTGTGTCTGCGAAGGTGTCAGTTTTGGATGTCATCAAGCAGGTACAGCAGCAGCAGAATGTGTACTATCGGCTGCGTGGTGGCACAGGGTGTTTGGAGGTGAGTTTCAGCCTTATATCCCTCCCTTTCCACCGGCTCAGATGTGGTGGTTGGACCGCCACATTCATGTCGGCTGCAAGGCACCTCGTAATTGGGCCGGTGGTACCACTGGCAGTCCACTCTCTGACAGACGCATTGGCAAAATATGGAAAGAATTTGTTTGGTGGTAGGGTGGTCATCCTCCCACAGGCCAGTTTTACAGTCTCTCAGAGGGAACATTGTCCCCGTTGTCTCGAAGCTGAGGCACTGCCGCTGCTCCATATAGTTCTCCTCCCAGTGGCTAAAGCAGGTCTGCTGCAGTGATTGCGGTCAACACTGGCTCACCCGACACCTCAGCTCCACCACAACTGTCTCACAGCCCCTACTTGATTCAGAGGAACACCGACAAAGGGCCGCTCACTTGTCCATTGCCTATGAGCTACCCACCTGGACATCTAGCACCACTTGAGCTCTCTTCTCGTAGGCCGATTCCTTCGTTGGAGTCATAGTCCTCTGCCGGCGGCCATTGCGGGTGGTGCTCCAAAGGCATCTTCCTGGCCGGGGAGCCCCTGTCTCTGGTCCAGGCGGTGGAGGCCTTGCTCCTCCGACCAGTCCCAAACATCACCCACGGTCTTAAAGAACCACGATTTCTCTGATGTATAAATGCAGAGCTTTGCCGGGAAGAGTAGGGCATATTTAAGACCCAGATTATGGTGGTGGCGTTTCACTGGCAGGAACGTCTAATGATGTTGCTGAACGGTATTTGAATAGTCTGGGTAAATATTTACTGAGCTGCCCTCCATAGTTTATCGAGCCACCTGCAGAATGTGGTCTCGGTTTCTAAAATTCAACAGTCTGGCTATGATCAGGCGAGGGGGTGTCCCCAAAGCCAGGGGGTGGGAGGGTGCGCCACTACTTTGTGAGCCCATTCCACCTGTTAGGTTTGAAAAATCCTTTATCGTTATACACTTGTTCTATGCTATATGAGGTTAGCAGTGTGCGGCTAAATTAGGCATCATTCATATCCCTTTTATGTAACTCACTGAGTTGTCCCTGCAATGTGTGAGCTTCAGTTAGCGCGTGTGACTCCATTTTGCATTTCGTAATCCCTATTAGGCTGTGTCTGAACTAGGCCCCATTATTCGCATTGCTTGCCTCAGCAGAACACTGTATTCAGTTATTATTTTCCTCTTCTATTCAAGGTCGCATTCTGACTTACTAATGAAAAAACCATTCTGCCTTCACATGCCTATCCCTGTGTGTAACTCAGCTCCCACTTTAGGAGACGCCAAGCCCCAACAAGGCAACCTTGAGAAAGAGATAGCATGTACCCATCTAGCAGATGGTAACCCTTCCTCTGTGCCTCCTTTGGTCATGCTCGGTCTTAGCCGGTAACTGTACACTACGGCCGTGGTTGGGGGTTCTTGGAGGAATGATTATGTGCTGCAGACTGCTGAGGAGCCAGTCCCTCGGCAGACATCTTAGGGTGCAGGTCAGATTGGACTCCTCTGCAGAATATTGCTAATTGATGCTTGTTTGTATTCTCTACTGTCTGACCGACTCTTCATTGCCTGGAAAGGCATGGCAGGTGTTTTTCCGTAACCGGGTAACTTCATTTACCTCTAACCTCCTTCAGTAAGGAGCTGGAAACATGGCTATCTTAAGTTATGTGCCTTGGCTGCCCTGCTGTTACGTAGCGTCGGGAAACCCTTAGTGGTATCTACGCACTTTCTAAAACCTAAATACTAATAATAACAATATTAATATTTCTCATATATCGGACTGTGGCGTCTTTACATTTTTATTAGTAGGGAGTTGGCCGATTCACAAAGGCATGTATGTAAGACTTTTTTGTAGTACCATTTCCTGCGATCATACATGTTTGGGTAAATGGCATCCACACATTTTGTCATTGAACAAAATGACATTATCCGGGTAGAGAACTGACGTCTGTATTTCCAGCACGCAATGGTAACTTCCTGGACACTGGGGTTCAGAACACGCATTTGAAGAAAATGTAAAAGCGACCAACATATATCATTCACGACAATATACCATGTACACAACACAGATTTGTGCATTTATTAATGGACAGCTCATAGGCAATGACACGGCTGGGAAGATATATATTAAACAACATGTACAAAAAATAAAGTTTTAATTAGTCATAAATTCATACACAAATATTCTTTATAAAAAAGTCTTTTTAAAGTTACTGGACTTGCTATTCCCGCTCAAAGACAGGCAAAGATTCTCCATATCATTTAGGACAATCTATGTACACTAGGATGCTGATATTCCGTAAATCCCAGTTCGATGCAACGTCTTGACAAGCCCTTATTAAACAGTCTTTTTCAGAATAAATACCCATTCACAGACATTATTTTAAACTCTTTCATTTTCAAAAGGTTCTTTTCTATGGAGTCAAAATTAAATAGTTACCACAAATGTAAATACAACACTTGTCATTTCACTTTATATAATTAATTCAAAATAATTGCATCACTCTCCTTGTCTCAGAGCCATTATGTCTATTAACATTCTCCACTTACAAGCATATCGTTACATTTAACAATGTAATTATACAATTAATAAATCCAAAGGTAATTTTCTTTCATTTAGTCTTCACCCATGCTAAAAGGTTTCATACAGCCCATACATTTGTGCACAAGTAGTCGCCTGCTATTTTAGCGTCACATATGAGACTTTCTGGCTACAGATCTTCAGAAAAAAAAAACTTCAATCAAAGTAATTACACTTCCTAAATAATAATTGTAGCTACGTATTCAAACATATGCCTCCAAGCACAGTCCAAATTACTGTCCATGTGTTCCAGGTCATTTGTATTGATAGCGTTAAATTATATCTTGAGAGGAAACTAATAGGAAAATCCTATTACCACCTTCTCTCCTCTCATTTTGTGTGATGCAATAAGGTAAGCAAACATTGGCAAAGTCATGAAGCCCTGACTTGTAATTGTGGTACAATGGTTAAATATTTGATAATTTTTTATAATGCAAGCTTACGTTGGGAAAATAAAAAATAAAACATTCTGCCACCTAAATGTGGTCCTCATGTGCTTGTAATATAAAAATGACATTTAAAAAGCATTCATGGGCATGACCTGGGCAGCTAAGATGGCGGTAGAGCTTTAGTCCAGCACCCGCAGTCTGATTCAACATCCATCACCATCCTTCCTGACAGCCTTTTTGGTGCCTCCCCTGACCTCTCCCCGTGCCTGCCATATTCTGGGGCTTTTCCTATTGCCAGTGACGGCAGTGACAGAAATGCCAGGGCCCAGCCACACAAGGCTCTCGAGAGATGGATGGGAACAAGATGGCGGCCACCACGCATTAGCGAGGTTGGCTGCCGCACACTGGCTGCCTAGAACTGTGGTGGCTCCCTTGTCTGAAGAATCATCAGCGGGGGCCGCAGTGAGGACCCCACGGCCCTATGTAGTGTTGCGGTGAAAGGGCACTACTAACAAGATGGCAGCCATCCCTGCAATGGAGGTGCTGAATCCCTGAAGCAGAGAGCTGCAGTCCCCATTGCCTACAGACCTGCATGGTGATGGCCACAGACTGGGAGTAGCCCTGAGGACAGAACCCCCATGGAGAGGTCAACTGGGGGCATGCAGTTGGGCTCTACTGAGTGGAGAGACCCAGCCAATTGCCAAGGGCCCTGGGAGACAAGGCACGATACGCCCATAACTGTGGAAAGTCCCCTGAGCAGGGGTGGCCCCTCGAGTATCATGCACAGCGCCGGGTACAGGGGTAGGCACAGGTAGTGTGGTGTGACTGGCCCACATGCCCTTTCTGTTGGGAACAATCTGGAGATCTGAGGTCTTGCCACAAGTAACCTCCCCCTTTACTCATTCATCATCGGCTGCGGCCTTTTTAGGGGTGACTGTGGAGATCTTCTCCCCCTCCTGGTGAAGGTGTATGTGACCTGTGATAAGAAGGTTGGCGATTGAGGGAGTCCCCCCCTTTTAAGACTGCGACATACACAGGTGAGTTGCTGCTGTGAGAAGGCGGCATACCCTAGATTCAGCAGCGGTCCTTGCAAGTAACAGCGGTGGGGCCCGGTAAGGGGGGATTTCGAGGGACGATGTTGAGTAGAATTAATTATTTATTTAATTTTCCTTCTGCATTGTCCTTCGAAATCCCCCCTAACTTGGCGCCATCGCTCAACCCCTGTTACTTGCATGGACCGCGACTGCCTAGACTGTGTTACCAAGCGAAGGTTACTGGTGGGCTCCACCGAGAAGCCTGAGTTCTCCCTTTCAGTCCCGTGGGTCGAGGGGGGACCCTACAGACTGACGAATGGCCAGAGGTCTGGACTGAGGGCAGCCGGATGGGAGATAACGAACTGTGCTGATACCTGCTCTCCACTGGACTGCTGTTGACCGGCATCCTTGGCAAGCATCCGACCAGATTCACAGCTGGAGTGACCACGCAGACCTTGAGCACTGATTTCCAGTGTTCCCGGTACTGTGTTTGGTGGCCTCTGCCCCGGCTCCTGGGGGATTGTGTGGAGTCCAGGATGTTCTCCCCGCTGGGTCACTAAGGGGGGGTGTATCCTGCCCTTGCATGGATGTCCTCAGGCTGTCTCCCTTCTCTGGGTGATAGCTGGGGCTGTGCCGGGCTGTGGGCCTCTCATTTGCTTGAGTGGTGACATCAGTGGGACATTCGAGACCCTCACCCCTCCTGAATCCTGCATGTGCCTTAAATGGAGCTCTGACCTGCAGTGACGCCTCTTCTGGACGCACCTTGTGGCGACAGTCACTGGCTACTCAGACTGCCTCGGAGCAAGCGGGCCAGCAGGAATGTGACTCTGCCCTCCAAGAACGATAGTGACTCTGCAGTTGGAAATGGGGTGTGACAAACCCCCATTGCCAAAATCTCCCAAACCAAAATGGAGCAGTGTACCAAACCTACTGTATATACACAGGGGGCAGCAGAGGCACATCCTCCCATCGACACTAACCCACAACATAAAGTCCTGGTAGTCATCCTCAAAGTGATTCAAGACTTCAGGGTGGCTGAGGAGACAAAAGTGGATGGTGTCCAGATTGATGTTTTACTCCTGCGAAAAGGTGGCAGAACGGGAGACGGAGCCTGAGGATTAAATGGTGACCCTCAAATGCCAAGTCTCCAAATGATTGTCCATGGTGGCCATCCTGGAGGGCCAGGCAGAGGATGCAGAGAACAGGTCCAGGAGAAATAATCTTTGCCTCATTGGGTTCCAAGAGGGGGATGAGACTTAAAGTGTGGATGCTTTACTGGAGGAGTGGTTCTGGTCTTGGGTTCCACTGGATAAACTGTCCTGTTGTTTAGTAGTGGAAAGTGCACATTGACCCCTACCTAAATGACTTCCCCCGTGGGCTCCCCTTCAACCCATGATAGCCTGCATCCTCAACCATTTGGACATCATCCTTAAGGAGACTCGGAGTCGCCAGCATCTGCACATCCTCAACACCAAGATCATGATCTTTCTGGACAATACCCAGGCAGTCCAACAGCGACGCTGCTCATTTGAAGGGGTTAAGCAGAAACGCTGTGCATTCAAGATCCAATACATGCTTCTCTTCCCAGACCGCCTGAGTGATTTTCAACTCATCTACCTATTTCTTTGAAACTTTCAACCAAGCATGAGAATGGAAAATGGAGCAGCGGCTGCTCCGGCCAACCGGGGGTGGGGGACTGGTGCAATCGGGGGCAGCGGGGTCCCACTTGAGGCCCCTCCCGGGCATCTTGGAGGAAGAGATCCCACTCTCAGACTAAACCAGCACAGATGACAGGATCACCGAGCCCATCTGGGGCAGGGAGTGCACCGAGTGCCCTGGACCCTGAGGTGTCGCTCTCTGATACCCCTGCTCTCTTTCAGACGCAGGCTTATGGAACTGAACCACTTGCTTAAGCCCGGACATGCGGTGAGATGCAGAATGATCTTGTCATAGTGGAGGTGGAGGTCCCCAGGAATGCATGGGGGCTGCGTGGCCCCCCTCATTTCACACTATGAGCCACGGGGAGGTGGCGGTCCACAGGGCTGCATGGGGGGCTGGAGCACCCCACCCATTTTTGTCCATATAGCCCCAGGGAGGTGGCGTTCCCCGGGCTATGGGCGGCCACGTGGCCACCCGAATTTAGTCCGGGGAAGTGGCGGTTCCCGGGACTGTAGGGGCCAGCGCAGGCCTTCCCATCACTATTTCTAATTGGCCTTGGTATCTGGCCCAACCGGGGGCTTAAAGGAAATGAAGTGTGGGATCCTCTGTAAATCCTGACAAAATGTAAAAAAAAAATGCTTTTTTGGGCCCTGAGGGTCCCTGTGGGACTTCCTGACCAGGCCTAGGGGGTGAGGGTGTTTTCTACCCTGCCCCCTTTTCTTGTTTTTTAACCTTGTTTCTTGTGATTCGGTTCAACTGAGTCACAAGATGGCTGGCAACACTTCCTGGTTTGAAGTGTTGGCAGCCAATCAGATCTCAGGCACTAGATCGGGAGGTGTTGCGGATCTACCGTGGCCACAGTTGTATATCTGAGAAATCTTTACATTTCTAAGGAACTAATGAATGGATTTACACCATTTAACAAAAAGAGGACTTTCGGACTCAAGAGCTAACTTTTTGCCAAATTTGGTATGAGTAGGTTCAGCAGTTCAGGCAGTAGCCATGTCTAAAGTTTCCTATTGAAATTAACATGGAGAAATAGCGTTTTGGGACCCCCCTTTGTCTTGGCCTCCACTTGACGGACCACCCCGAATCTTTGAACACAACAGCTGAAGTGAGTGGCGTATTAGTTTTGAACATTTCGTGAAGATTCATCAAACAACGCCAAAGATATTGGCAAAATAAAAAAACACTTTTCCTGTAGAAACATGGTTCTAACTAATATATAATATAATAATATATGATATACATATATATATATATATAGATCCACAAGAAACTGCTCCCAATTGAGGGCCACACACGTTGCGTAACGTTTCACCTTTTATTGGCGGTTGCAAAGGATTCAGTGTTGTCCATTCAGCTCTCTTTCAGCATTTTTCCTTGCAATTTGATTATTTTGCCAAACTCGTTTCGGGCTTGCATTCGCCCTTTTTCACTGACCCAAGTAATGAAGAATGGCAGACAGACTCTCAGCGCTTCTGCGCACTTTAATTCCTGCCGTAGTGGCCCAATGCATTATGGTAGATAGAGTACTACCTTTCATCACCTTCATAGTTCATGCCACCATACTCCACAATGTTGCTGTTTAAAAACCCCAGTGGGTGGCTCGAGTGTACTCGACTGGCACCTTTGCTTTATATTGTCCCACCAACCGGTCGCAACGTTCAACCAGCGCTGCTTTACTCCTTCTGAGGTGCCCCGCCGCGTATGATGCCGATCTAGGTCACATTCTGGGTTGGTCTTTTTGTATGCGAATGGACAGAGAGTTACAGCGTTTCAGGTATTGGCAGTCCTGCGGAGAGCGCTCAAGGAGTTGGGCATAAATGGTAAAGACTTTGGGACGCATTCATTTAGGATTGGGGCGGCATCGTAAGCATCGTAAGCAAACAACAGGGGGTGAGGGTGGGGGAACAATATGAGGCTGGGGAGATGGTCATCAGATTGTTACAGGCAGTATGTTCGCAGCACAGCCGGGGGGGGTTAGAGCGGTTGGTTTTCTTCATGTTCACGCAGTTTTTCTTGTTTCAGTTTCTTTGGCTGGCCCCCGAGCCAGCGAAATGTCCATTTGGATAGACGGGCATTCCTTTGTGAAGTGGGCCCAGGTCCAGGCCAGAGTCTGTTACTTTGGAGAGAATTTGCTTTTTTATAAAGATCTGTTTAAAGTGTCTTGGAGGGGACGAGGGGGAATGCTCTGGAAGGAGCTTGTACAGGCTCTGAATGGTTTGTTGGTGGCTGGTAGGTGCCCCGACATATTGTTGATTCACCTGGGGGAAACGACATGGTGAAAGAAAAGGGAATAGTATTGATGAGGAGCATGAAGACGGACCTGGCTCTGTTGAAGCAGCAGTGGTCTGGGTGCTCTCTCATTTGGATGGAGTTTATTCCCCGCAGGGTGTAGAGATGCGCAGTTAGCCCCGGAGCAGTGGACAGGGCCAGGAGAAAACTCAATACAGAAATGGTCCGTTTTTGCAGGGAAGTTGGGGTTGAGAGGATCGCTCACAAAGAAATTAGATTTGACGCAGTTGAACTTTTCAGGGGTGATGGTGTTCACCTGTCGCGTATTGGCATGGATTTATATTTGTTGGAAATTAGAGAGGTATTGGCCAGGATGTTGAAAGTACAGGGTTGCTAGAGACTAATTCCTAAGTTGAGTAAGGGGGGAAGCAAAAATGGGAGGCAGCGTTTCCGCCTATGCTCCCGCTTTTTACTGGGTGGCAGGGTTGTTAAAAAGTTGGCCAGGATTGGCAGAAGTTTTTAGTTAAGTGTTGGAAGTTTGAGAGTAGTGGCAGGGAAAGGGTAGGCAGGTAGGCTAAATTTAGAGTAGATGTTTGGTAGTTACAGTTGCAGAAATGCAGGTAGGGGTTTTGGGTCTCAGGGGAAGCAGGATTTCTAACTGCAATAATGTGTAATGTGGTTGTTATGTAATGTTATTATGTTGTTGGCAGGGTGGGGATTTGTAGTGGGGATCGTAGGGGCGGGGGGAATGGGGAATCAGACATTTGATGTATAGTGAGGTTTAAGTTTTGTAAGGCAGTTGACAGTGTTTTTTATTGTGATATGTACCTTTTTTTAATAAAGCAGCCTTTTACACACACACACACAATTGGTCTTGCTGGCTTGACCCCCTCCCTCCCAAGTGAGCAGGCACAAAAATCAAATGCAATCATCATTTAAAATCCCATATATAATTAGAATCCCATTAGCAACTGAAAGCCCTGAAAAGCGCCACATAAAAAAAACTGAGATTGTAATAAGCACCCATTTTAAAAAGAAAAATAAGAGAGGGTCTTGTTTACTGTCATTAGATCATGTTTAAATTGGGAAATGGTGTATATTTTCAAGTTTAGGTATATTTGAGTTAGTATTTCAGTGTCTAACATAGACACACTAATGAATAAAATAATATATGTTCTGCTACTGAAACTGGAATCAAGGGATAGCTCCTTATATCTTTGTTTTGTTTTTAGTTTTATTTTTAGCATTACTGATACTGTTACAAATGATTAGACTATTTTGGACCTAACTAGTTATGTACTATCAGTTAATATGATATATCTTATTCATGGTAATGCATCCCTATTTATTGAACTGATCTAATATAACACATGTTTTTAATCACATTGAGCGTGGAGAAAGCCAGGTAATACGCAAAAATCACTGTCGATTGCTGTGAGTAAAGACATTCTGTGTGCAGGTTACATTCTTTCTAATGAATATGAACATGTTTGGATGATGAAAAAAATTGGACAATTTTGGTTACCAAGAGAATAAATAATATTTATATGCCCTTGCTGTTTCTGAGATAATCTTGGATCTACAAAACTACTTTGAGTTGTACCTCAAATTTAATTAAGGTTAGGAAAATAAGTCAGCAGAAGGTTAACTGATGTTGAGGGCACTAAGCAAGAGGATTATTCCTTCTTACATTATATACATTTCAGAGCCTGACTCTAAAATACATCCTTATATGGCTTTCTCTTTGCATATTTAGATGGCCTCACACTTTTGAGAGAATCAAGGGCAATTATGTTGTAAGCCTTTGAAGTGGTTATTTTTAGATCACACTTGATCTGGTGAAACTTTAAGCAAAAAGAATGATGCTAGGTCCTCCTGGTCTGTAAAACAATGCCCAATGTTACAGTCAGCTAAGGGTCGTTCTCAAATGCACAAGTGCACCTTACTCTCTGATAGCTGTATTAGCCTATGGTAGAGAACTGTACTTTGGATTTGTACTCTTGCTGTGGCATATCACCTTAGACATTTTTCTTCATGCACCCATTGAACAAAGATTGCATATAAAATATATAATGAACTTAATTTTCCTTGAACAAAAATGGCATAGAATTGTGAGGATAAAAATTGTGAATAAATCCCACATTTTATGTGAAACTATATCGTTTAGCTACAGAGTTACATTATGGCTCCACAAATCAGCAAACTCTCTTTTCCAGGTATTTTCTTTCATTTGAAACATCAATGGGCTGTGGAAGTTGTAGTCTTGGTTCACTATAATTTAACAATTGAAATATCACACCTGAATAGAATGACTTGTAAATAAGAGATAGGACAGCCATATCTGTGCCTTGGTGATAAGAGGGCGCCTGGTAGTCCTAATTGTCCACAAAGATGCATTTCTTTTTGGAGCTACTAGATGTACTTTTTTACATAAAGAAACCAAATGTTAGGATAGTCTGTTAAAAGAATAATTGAAAAATCCAGTAATTATATGATCATGGGAATAATGTCTGTAAAGAGAGGTGTTTGTGGTCTAATGTGTATTTGCCTTAAGATAGTGGCTTAACCCTCAAGGTGGTTGTAAGGCTCTTGTGTCAAGATGTGCAGCAAGTAGATGGGACATGGATCCAAAGTTACATTTCTAAAGAGTAATCACTGAAGTAGTCACCTTTTAATGTAGCAACAACTATGAATTGCATTCCAACATGTTGTTAAAAGGAACATTTCTAGAACTCGGCTAAGTGTAAAGCCTCATTTGAGAGAAAGCACCATGGATTTTGTTGCACTGAGGTAACTGGTTCCATGTCATAATGGTACCCTTCAGATACTCATGTTTATTCAACCAATGCCATTGAGCTTTGTTGGACCTGGCCCATTCTGCAGCGTGACCCCGGATGTTTGCCTTCCTATGCCTTCTTTTGCTGAGCATGTTTTAGTTGACTTTTAGGACTCTGTGCACTTTTTCCCTCCTAAACAGTGGTAAAGATCTTGTGCTCACCCCCTATAACATGGCAATATAGGTCTACACACAATTGGTACATTTAGTTGACTAATACATGCTTATTAAATGGTACTACATGTACCTAGGGCCTGTAAATTAAATGATACTAGTAGGTAGCAGAATGCATTGTGACACCCTCTTAAGCAGCTTTTTAAAACATGTTGCAGGCCAGCCACTGCAGCCTGTAGTGCAGTTTTAAAATGCCAGTTCTACTGGGTAAAATAAACTTTCTACAAAGCCTAAACTTTCCTTTTTAATACTTTGAAATCACCCCTAATGGAGGGCCTGAAGCCTCATAGCGCAGAGTGCATGGTATTTAAAAATGAAGGCATGCTTGTTTAGGTTTTACATATCCTGGCACTGAACGTTGAGTATGGTCCAAGAGTGTGATTAAAATTGAAACTTGGTTTATGTGAACCATAACTCACTTTTATTTTGAGGAAACAATTTTTCCTACTTGCACTTTTTGGTCTGTCTCAGACATGCACATTTCTGTCTGCACCTCTTTTCTTTATACTGGACATGTTCTATTTCTTTTCACAGGTGAGAGAGATCCCAATGATGAGAAACGTGGGCAAGCCGGTGAGAACCAACCAGTAACCCCTCTGGTGGAGCGCACGTGAGGGACTCTCTCACCTTCACACATTTTTTGTTTTCACATACACTTCTTTATTAAGGGGTATGTTTGTTAAGTGAGGACTGATAAACAATTGTATTAACTTGTTGGGGTGTTGGATACTGGATAAAAATAGTCTGGATAACTAATAGAGGATTGAAAGATACAGAGTTAATGTACCCCCTCTATCCAGGATCACAAAAGAAAACTAGATGGTTTGAGCCCTCGTGTTGTCAGGTCTTTGTGCTTATTATGATTTAGTGAGTGGAGGGCGACCTGATGAATTACCCTCTGTAGCTCCTTATGGGAGGCTTTAATAATGACAATATCAACCATGGATATTCTATCAACTAAATTTCCTATCAAGGAGTTAATCAAAACGTATTTTTTCAGTTTGGCCTCCATTACTTCCAACTGATAAAGCTTCGAGATAGCCTAGGGAGTAGGCCTGGGCGGTAAATTCCGTTCTGCTCGTGGAATTTGCGGAATTTGGGTAATTTCGCGTTCCGCGGAGAACGCAGAATTGCCCAAAATTCTGCGTTCCGCGGCTTCGCTGATTTTTTTGCTTGTTTGCATTCTCAAAACGCTTGTTCGCAAGATATTTCCCCCCGAACACACAAATAGTGTTCGTGAACAGGAAAAAAGCATCGCAAACAAGCAATTTCGCGTGTTTGCGGAATATCTGCGTGCTCGTGGAGATTTTTTACCATTTTGCGGAGCTTTGCATAGCGCGACTTCGCAAATTCTGCCCACCCCTACTAGGGAGTTTTATCTTATCAGTGCCTTTCCATTCCCTCATAATCACATCAAAAACATGAGAATAAATAGTCAGATTCACTTGAGTCATGTTTTTTAAACCGTATGCAGAAACTCTGGCAATGGACACCCAATATTACAATGAACATTAGTCAGCACAGCATGGAGTATATCGTTTCCAATGTATATGCTTTCTAATCAGTAGCTGCTGCCTCAGAACGAGGGTGGTGAGGCGGCGAGATGAAGTACAAAAAATAACTAATAATAAACATACCTTCTCTGGCACGCCGGCACACGCCTCTCCCACCACCGCACACCTCTCCTCTGTCCTTGGTCTGCTGGAAGCACCGGAAGCACCCAGGCTTCCAGACTCTCCCAACTAATCACGACGCTGCAGGAGCAGCGTCATGATTGGTTTGAGCGTCCTGTTCCGATGTTCGGGCAGTGCCTGGGAGCTTGGGCATGCTCTCCACGGTGGCTGTGCAACACAGCTTAATGAAGGACATGCCATGTGCGCATGATGTTTTAGCCGGCCCTAGAGGGCCAGCCAAACCCTCATGTGCACTTAGAGGAGTGTAAACAACTACTTCCCTGCTCTGGCATCATAGAGCCCAGCCCCACACCAACTCCTGCATACAAATTTAAAATGATATTAACGTCCTGTTATTATCATTTTATTTTTATTTTTTGCACTGCTGAAAATTGCAGTGAGTCGGTGCTCCGCCATAGCGGAGGAGACGCCACTGTTTCTGATACTCCAGAATAATTTCAGACTCTCACTCCAATAGAGACCAGTCTGAGAACGAATATGCCACTGGTGAGGTAACACCTTCTGAAACAGCCCCTTTTTGGGATTTATTCCTTAAGGTGAAAATATTTTTAATGACTAATTTTTTAATCTTTCATCACTTATCTCCTTTCCTTGTTTCAAGGCAGTTGAAGAGACTGTAGAAGATGATGATGAGGAGGAGAAAGAATCAGTATGTTTGCATTGTGTATTTCCCTATGTAGCAATCCATATAAAACACATCTCAACTTTGTTCCCCAAACAGGAACTGCCTCAAGAATAATCAAAAAGAGTCACCAAGGATAGAGAAATGCCTCCAAGTATTGCACAGTTCAAAGCATCAGCAGGAATTGCAATAAACACAACAAAATGCTCACCAATATACAAGAACACACTTGCTTGCTGGTCTCCTGAATGAATAAGTAACAATTAGGTCCCACTCGGCAAGAAACCGAAATGCTGCATGTGCAAAGACCTATGTGCAAGCTCAAAGATGTACTTCTTACCGCCTCAAATCCTTGTAACTGAGCTGAGAAACAGGATCCACTGGCTAGATATTGCATGGCCTCGCAAATCACAGATTCACCCTTAGATTCTATAAGTCTGCATCCATGAAATATTCATGCATTTTGTCATGCCTCCTCTTTTTGTATCAAAAGGACATGATAATAAGTGTATTTAAATCCTGAAGATCCTCGCTTTGTCCCAGGCCTGGCAGAGGATAATCTGTGGAAGGGGATAAAAATGAGACTCATGAGCAGTGAGGGAAAACCCTCTGAGAGAAGTAAAGGTTAGCGCATATCTATATATCTATATCTCTCTATCTATATATATATATATATATATCCACCCACATGGCATTTGAAATGGTCACAGGTTTGTCCAATTGTGTGCAGCAATTATCAGGAGATATATATATATATATATATATATATATTCAATGAAAAAACCATAGGTTTCACACACGTTATAGTTAGGAATTAGCATTTAAAAAACCTTAGAAATTCAATGAAAAAACCAAAGGTTTCACACACGTTATAGTTAGCTGGACATTTTACTCGTAAAAAACCATTGAAATTCCCCCGTTATAGTTAGTTAAGCTAACTATAACTCGCGCGCCCGCAATGCACTGCTGATGACGTCACATATTACATCACTCATGACATGGTCAGTGACATCACTCATGACATCACTGATGACATCTCAAATGACATCACTGATGACATCACTGATGACATCATCCAGTGAATGTGTGTTTTTCTGAAAATTAAATATGTTTTATATATGTATATCTCAAGGTCGATGGAAGAATAAATGGGTATATAAGTGTCTAAATGGATGATTTGTTTTTGAAAAATTGATTGTGTAACTGACTGATTAGGTGTATCATAGTGAATACATGGCTTAGTGAGTAATGTTTAAATATGTATATATCTGTATCAGTCTTTCACTTTGTGTATAAGTGGCTGCATGGGTTGGTGAGCAGCTACATGAGTGTTTATATAGGTTATTAGTTGGTTTTTTGGGTATCAGTATAAGTGTCTGATGTCTTTATGGTTCGATGGGGGGTATTACGTAGTGCATAGGTGCATGAATGAGTGACTTACTGTTTGTATGTGTTGAAGATAGTATGTGTGCAGGACTGCATGGGTGGATGAGTGTGTGTATGGGTGTGTTAGTGAGTGAATGACTGTCTCTACAGTGTTTTTATGAGTAACTACATATGTTTTAAACTAGTATATGTGACTATTGGTGTATATAAGTGAGTATATGTGAGAGTGAGAGATTGAAAGAGTTCCTGTATGAATAAGTATGTGTTTCTATAAGTGATTGTTTAAAAGACTAAGTATGTGTAAGTTTTTGTAGAAGTAAGTGTGGTGGTGTGTGTATAACTGTATATGCAAGTAAATGGATGTTTGATTCTTTATTAGCATGAGTGACTATGTGTGTGAGTAACTCTACGGATGAGTGGCATTGTGTAACAGGATGTATAGGTGTATGAGTACATATGATGAGTGAGTACATGTATGAGTGACTGTATAGGACTGTTGGTGAATGAGTGGATGTGTATGTGGATCTTAGAATTACTGAAGAGGTTGTTGTAACTGGTATTGGTATGTCCATTGTTTTGAAAAGTTTAGTCTCTATTTATGAATGTGTGTATCAAAGGTTATATTAGGGTGAGAGGAGGTCTGCCACTCTATCACAAGGATGATGTCATTAGTGATGTCATCAGTGATGTCATTTGAGATGTCATCAGTGATGTCATGAGTGATGTCACTGACCATGTCATGAGTGATGTAATATGTGACGTCATCAGCAGTGCATTGCGGGCGCGCGAGTTATAGTTAGCTTAACTAACTATAACGGGGGAATTTCAATGGTTTTTTACGAGTAAAATGTCCAGCTAACTATAACGTGTGTGAAACCTTTGGTTTTTTCATTGAATTTCTAAGGTTTTTTAAATGCTAATTCCTAACTATAACGTGTGTGAAACCTATGGTTTTTTCATTGAATTAGCAAGGTTTTTTAAATGCAAATTCCTAACTATAACGTGTGTGAAACCTATGGTTTTTTCAGTGAATTTATACGGTTTTTTAAATGCTAAGTTATGTATTTTTTTTTTTTTTTTTTCATATTTGTTTTTTAAAATTTTCTATCCTTTTTTTAAGACTGTGGTTAAATTTTTAAAATTCTATAATATGTTTTTTTTTTAAATTTTTATAATACAAAAAGGTAAAATTTATTAGCAATACATTTTTTCCTTTTTTTAAATTTTTTTTTAGTACGCGTACCGTAAGCTTACGGTAAGCGTACGGTTAACGCAACGCCCGTAATTTTTCTACGCTGTTTGCGTATAGTTACGCAATTTGCGTAGCCGCGCGTACTCCGCGTGGGACGCGTACGCGTGTACGCTACACGCGCACGTTACGCGGAAGTGTCGGGTAGTGACTGTTATGCGCATGCGCGCAAGCGCGTGTCTTTTTTACGCGCATGCGCACTTTTGCCGTAAGCGCACCGTAAGCGTACCGTAAGCGTACGGTAGGTCATGTGATCATGAAACACAACTTTTGATTGGTTGAAACTACTTTCAGTTCTAGAACTCTCCTACACCACACCCATTCCCCTCATTTCTGCTTGTGATCCCTTAGGAGAAGGAGCTGGGTTGTCTTTGTGATACGATGGCAGACCAGCAGAGCTCTTCTGAGAGTGAGGTTAGCACTAGCAGCACTACCTTGAGGCAGAGAGCGAGGAAACAAAAGACCTCTTATGTATGGGATTATTTTACTTTTCCTGAAGGCCAGAAAAAGGTAAATGCACCCTTGGTAACTTGCAAGCTGTGTAAGCGTGTACTTTCAAGAGGTAATCCTGACAGGAAGTATTCCTTTGGGAATCATACCATGAAGAGACACCTCAAGGATGTACACAGAAGGACACATGCTCGACTTTTTGGAGGTAACCCTTCAGAAAGTCAACCAAGCACATCCACAGCAGCTCAGCCTGGACCATCATCTGCAGGGCTGACTCCTTCTTCTGCAGGTCAGGTGAGCCCTTCATCTGTGGGGGGAGCATCTCCTTTTGCTGGCCCTCTGGAAATTAACCCTCGATTTCTGAGGGTTGATATTCGATGTGCCTCTTGTCATGATCTAATTTGTCATAGGGAGACCAGTGTTTCCCTAGTGGACCTCAAAATAGATCAGCACACTTGTCACAGAGACTAATTTTCCCATTCTTTCTTTCCTCTCTCCCTGCATGAACACAACGGCTCTTTTAAGAGCCAACCTTATCTTTCATCTTTTTTTTATAGATATTTTTAAAAACTTTTTTTTTTTTTTTACCGTACGCGTACCGTGCGCGTAATTTTTTTTTTTTTTTTTTTTTAAAACACTAAAAATCAATAATCACATTACAAGGACTTTGAAACACTACAATTATTATTATTGACTTACCATACCCACTCAAAAAAATATTTATTCATTTGTTTTTTAAGAAAAAATTCCTTTAAAAATGGGTCTAGTTTTCGAAAATTTTCTATATCAATCTGAAAAAAAAGAAAAAAGTATTAATATTTTTTAAACATTTTAAAATACAGTACTCGTATTTACATATTTTTAAAAAAATATTTTTGCCTTATTTTTGCTGTTTTCAGAATATATTGCATTTCACTTTAAATTGTGAAAGCAATTGCATTCATCAGTTAACAGCAGGCAAAAAAAAAATAACAATCTCAAAGATTGTATTAAAAAAGCCCAGAATCTCTTCTCACTTAAACTTAACATTACAGAAATGCATAATATTCTAAAAAAATATCATCAAAAAACAATACTTATTTCTTTAAAATACCGTCTGATATTTTTGTTTCAGAAGTATAATCACAATATTATATCTCAAATAACTCCACAATACATCTGATTCCATTTCCTTTAGGCAAAATGGTAATTTTAAAAAAAAATTTGGATTAAATTTCCAACGGTAATCCAATAAAATTCTAAAGTTTAATTTGTACAGATCTCACCGATTCTCTGTAACATTTTGGTCCAAGAATTTTTTTTTAATAATTTAATAAGTCCACAATAGAATTGGTTACTTTTCCGCATGGCCAAATAGTAATTTTTAAAATAATTTTTGAAAAAATTTCCAATGGCACTCCAATAACATTCCAAAATTTAAATTGTGCAGATGTTACCGATTATCTCTAAATTATTGGTTTTTGAAAGTTTCATTAAAAATTAAAAAAGTCAACATTACAATTGGTTATCTTTCCATTAGGCCAAATGATAATTTAAAAAATATTTTTTTTAGAAATTTCCAATGGTAATCCAGTAAAATGGAAAAATTATTTTGTCCAGATCTTGCCAAGTTTCTCTAAAATTTAGGTTTCAGGAAGATTAGATAGGAATTTGCTAAATCAAAAGGCAAACGTTGTTTGAAAATCAATTGGGAATCATTACACAGTGTCCAGCCTTTTTCACATTTAAGATAAACTGTGTAATGTCCAGAAGTAACAGTAGGTCCATCATGGAAAATTATTGCAACAGTTACAATAGTTTTTCCTGAAATTGATAATTGCTGTCCTGTAAACTTCTTTATTAAAGTATCCAATTTTGAACCATCAGCTCTACATCGTTGCATCATTAAAATTACATACTTTCCGTATTCGTTTAAAATTAATGTTGAAAACATGTCAGATTTACACTCAGCGCATTTCATGCTATGATTAGCATCTTTAACTAATTTTGCAAAAGTGACTGTTTTACTGTCTGGCAATGTCAAATAAATAAACCTTTCATTATCAACATTAGAGCCACATATATTATAACAGTTTTCACAACTATGTTCCCATTTATAAGAGAGACCAAATACATTTTCAATGGGAACCCCTTCTTCTTCCAGTACCTGAAGAAAATACATCAAGAATTCCTGTGCATCTTGCTGTACATTTTGAGAAAACTGTGTTCGTCCTGAACATATATCTAAAAGTTTTCTAATTTCAGTAGCACTTTCTATTTGAGTTTTATCTTTACTCAGCTTTTGAAAAAGGAGACTCAGCTCAGAACAGAATCTTTTTCCCTGATTTACTATTATCTGCTCTTGCAAACTTTCCAGATAAAATGCAACATTCAGCACTACATTTGCGTAGCAGTTGACACCAGAGCTATTTTCAAAATGACATCCTACAACCTGTTCTTCATTTTCCTTTTTCTTTTTGCTTGCAATTACATCACTCCTCTTTTTTTTCCTCTTCTCTACATCTTCACTACAGATATTCTCATTTTTTCTTTTACGAGAAACTACACGTTTCTCCAACACAGGATACTGACCTAAATGAGGAGCATAGCTTCTTCTTAATCTATTATACTCCTTTACACAGTTTGTATCAGCACTAACTTTTGAATCATCAAAGTCTATCATGAATAAACCTGATAATGTTTTCACTCGTGACAAAGCAACATATGCCATACCTTCTTTGAATACAGTTGAACCAATGTTCACAAATGCACAATCTACAGTCAATCCTTGAGACTTGTGAATAGTTACAGCATATGCTAGAGAAAACGGAAACTGCTTCCTACGTACATATAAGTCTTTCACAAGCATGAAACGAACTGTACAACGACAAATATCTTTAACTTCTTCTATCTGATCAAATTTTATTTTTAAACATTCAATTCCATCTTTTTTCTGATAATTAATAAAACCCACAACTCTTCCCATAGCTCCATTAACTAAACCTTTTTCAACATCCAAATTTCTTCTTAAAAATACTCTACAGTTCATGCAAACATATAGATTTTTTTCTAATCCAGCTGTTTTTGAGATGTTCTTCTCTAGTGAGTCCAATTTATTTTTCAGTTTGCCTGTTACTGTGACAGTAATTCTTCCATCCTCAATTTTGTCCACTGCTTCCAATTTCCTGATCTCTTCCTTTTCCAATTTCAAAAGCTCCTCATTAAATATTGAGCATTCACGTAGAGTTGGCATTAAGCAGATGACACTTTTGTTTTCTGCAATGTTCTTGTATATCTTCTCTGCAACTATTTCTTCCTTTGGAAATAAATTATGTAGCAGCCGACTCTGTAATGCTTTTTTGCCAACTTCTGTGAGTAGTCCAATTCTGATATCTTTCAGAATACTTCCATATTCTTCATCGCTTGCTTGCCTCATATTAGTAGTAAGTTCCTTGTACTCAAAGAAGGACCAAATATTTGTATTTCCGATGCTTCCCAATGACTTCTTCGTGTCTTCATGTGTGACAGTACTAAACACTGGTTGTCCTTTTGAGGAAATATGAATTTTGTGATCAGTTATGTCCCCTATCGTAGACCCCAACGGCTCCATGTGCATGCTATAAGTACATGTATGTTCCCTCCAGTTCCAGTTATGAAGACGCAAATACATGTGCGTCCATCGTCAACATGTCCTCTTTCAGATCCGCCATGAATGGGTCAGATATTCCATTCCTAAGTATGAAAGGCCACCGACTTTATGTGGTTCACTTTCCACATTTTACAGATTCAGGCGAGTAGGCCCTGAATTCTGCCATCAAGCCTTTTCCTGCCTTCTGCCTCTGAAAGCTCCAGTCCGAGCCCGCATCTGTATCCATGAACTTTGTCCTACTCCCTGCGCGGCTAACGGTGCCTGATCCAGCCTGTTGCCTGCCAAAAACTGTATTTCACCTTCAAGATTATCTGCTCCGCTCCTCATCCGATGCATTCCTGTCTAGTAGTTTAGGTAAACAGTCTTCCAGCTACAATGCAAAGGGCCAGGCCTCACTGTCCTCATGCAAGTAATTCATAGTCCCTGTTACCATGGAAGATTCCTTCCCCCTCGCATCTCATGTAGACACTTAGACGCTTGTACACGCACTAACAGTTAGTATAGAATAGATTCTGTCCGAGAAACCTTTCCTTTTGGATAATACAGTTCTTTAAACATAAGATATTAGATATGATTTGGGATTAGGTTGACATGACCCCTCAGACTTCTGTCTCCACATGTAGAGCTAAATGTCAACCCCCTTTCACCCTCTAGTTGCACGTCAATCACACGTCATGCGGCTGCGCGCGCATCTCTGCCAAATATTTTCTGCTGACATTGCAGGATTCTCTTATGGATCCACCCACTTGTGACATCATGTTTAATGACGTATTTAGTTACGCCTATGTTTACGCCTTTTTCCATTACGTATGTGTATCATTATCTGTACTATCAGTTGTTAAGCCTCTTGCATCTGTCTTAATGTAATACTTTTCATATAAATATCATTACTTGTCAATAATGTATTGCCTTCCCTTCCTGAACCTTCGTGGTGATGGAATTTGAAGCCTGCAGTTCGAACTGTAATTCCTTTGTAGAGGAATAAAGCCTTTTAGAACCTCTAATACCACGGATTCTGCCTCTTATATTTACTGAGTTATTCTTACTAGACTTTACCGCATAAAAAATAGTACCGGTAATGAAATATTTACCACATAAATTGGCGCCCGAACAGGGACACTTTCTCATCTCACGCGCCGGAGGTGCGTTGCAGGCCCGGTCTCCTGCCACAGCTGAACGGACAAAAACGCGTACCTGCAGGATTTCCTGTATCTCCCTCCGGCCGAGCGGGGGTGACTGAGGCTGCGATCAACACCCAGACGAGGCGGTGAGAAGTGCGAAGTATCCCGACCAGAGCCTAGCTGAGAGAGCAAGATCCGAGGTATACAGAGGCCCACCAGGTTCCGAAGTTCTGAATCCAGTCGAGTCAAGTCCAGTCCGGTCCAGTCCAGTTCAGTTCCGAGGCCTTCCGTTCCGCGCTACCCGGTGAGTACCATTGCCGGGGAGGCATTTAAACGTGCACATAGATTGTGCCGGTCAAGACGGGTTTGGGTACACAAATCCGGTCTGCACTGTTTTAGCAGTGTATCTGTACTGTTTAGCAGTATATCTAGTATGTCTTGCATATAATTCAGTATTATCTAGTGTCAGTATTATGTCCGTAACTAGTTTTCTATTAGTTATTATCGTTCGTTAAACTTCTAAATGTTAATTGTTTTAATACATTCTACATATTGTGGTGTGAATGATTGTTCATTATTGTGTTTACGTGTATAAAGTGTGTTCTAGTAATAAGGTCTAAAAATGCCGCTCTTTTCGAAATTAAGACAGATCAAAACCAGAAAAGGTGTACTCGAAGAAGCTGTTCCCATCCCACCTAGGGACACTCCAGGGTACTTTATGTATCATAAACATGGCCTAGATGCCGTATTATTTCTTGATTTATGGGTGGACTACACCAAGGATTTACCAGAGAGTCAGAGATGGCCCGCAGCGGGGACCTGGGATGCAGATTGCATCATGAGAGTAGAAGATGAATTATGGAAAAAGAAAGCCAGACAGTCACAGAAAGATGCCATTGAATTATGGCGTAAAGAATCATATAGACGTACAGAAAAAGCGCTCAGACAGGAAGAGAAAGTTAGGGAGAATTCGAATAAAACCCGAGAAAATTTATTAATCGAGGAAGGTACCCGAGTAAAAACAGAACAAGTAGATAGACAAAGAAATACCCTTATGAACGGTATGTATCCTCTTCTGGCCGAAGGGTTACCTCAGGCCACCCCGGAAATACCGAAAAACTTGACACCCCCATTACTCCCGATAAAAGCACATCCTAAAACAGCAAAAGACGTTTTCCTTTCCTCCTATTTAGATGACGTAGCTCCCGAGTATGCTAATACCATACCACACACACCGCTTGCTGATGGTGTTCAACGTCAAGATCATCCGTCTGTATCCCCGCAACAACAAACTCCTACGCCCATTCCCACGGGTCCGTCCGTTTCTACTGTTTTTCCCGCATCTACAATTTCTATCTTACGTCCAACGAATCCTTTCTTGCCCAGCACCTCAGATGGTGCTACAGGAGGTACGACAGACATGTTTGCCACACCGCCGCGAAATAAACAGACCCTTAGAGATTTAGCACTCCAACGTACACCCCAACTAGCGACATCCGACATGTTTAAAGAACATCTTGTGGATTGTAGATACGATCCAGTGCCAGGTAACACAGGAAAGACCACGTCCACCTAGACAGGATCAGAACCAACCACAAATCCCTCAGCATGCACAATCTAGGTCAGTTCCGCAACAACTAGCTCCGCAACAGGCAGCTCCACAACAGACCGTAGCACCACCACAAGCGCAGCCTATTGCTGCCACACAAGCAACCACGCAACAGATGTACCAGTATGCACAAAATGACTATCCCGATTATCAGCGATACACATGAAATAGCCTAGAGAGGGAAGTTGGCTTACCCCTTATCGAGGTTCCTGTAGATCAAGAGGGACCTTATGTACATAGTGAACTATTAGGGGAAGACAGAAAGTTTTTACTTGATACAGGGGCAAGCAGAACAACTATACGACGCAGTGAAGTTCCAGGGGCACCCCTCTCAGGCTCACAGAATATTTCCCTTGGATTCTCAGGAAAGCCTATCATTAATGAAGTAACGCAACCCCTTCCACTTACGGTTGGTCCATTGACACGAACTACAGATTTATTGCTTACTAAATCATGTCCAGAAAACTTGTTAGGTATAAAAACATTGAAAGCTCTAGGAGCTATAATATGTTGTTCTCCGGAAGGAGTACGACTATTTTTACGTGACTTCAAAGGTCACTACGTGTCCAGAGACATGGATCACCGGCTGCAGAATTTACCTACACATTTATGGGCACAAGGCCCCACTGATGTTGGTTGCATGAATATTACACCATATCGAGTCACACTAAAAACAGGAGTAGTACTACCATGAATGCGACAATACAAGTTACCACCAGATGCTGTTGTGGCTTTGCTGCAAATCATTGACGAGCTCATTGCACAAGGAGTGGTTGTAGAAACCGACTCCAATGTATGTAATTCCCCGATAATTCCGATTCTTAAAAGAACGGATCCGAAAGCATCACCAGTATATCGATTAGTTATTGATCTGCGCGAATTAAATAAATGTATTGTACCACAATACCCTGTGGTTCCAGATATCTCTTCATTACTAACAGCTATTGACTCAGAAGCAACGTTCTTCACTGTAATTGATCTCAAGAATGCTTTCTTTAGCGTCCCAATAGATCCGGAAAGTCAATATTTGTTCGGATTCAGTTTAAATGGACGAAGTTTTAAATTCACACGCGCTCCTCAAGGATTCACAGAAAGCCCCAGCATCTATAGCCAAGCACTGAAACGAGAACTTGACAGTATCCACATGCCAGTTAACACTGCCTTGCTTCAATATGTCGATGATTTGCTGATCACCGCCCGAAGCGAACCTGAATGTGAAGGAGCGTCACTGACGGTTTTGAAATTTCTGGCCGACAAGGGGCACAAGGTGTCCCCTTCTAAGCTGCAATTTTGTGTCCAGCAAGTTGTTTACCTTGGGCACTCGCTGTCCAAGGAGGGAAGACAGCTTACACCTGATCGCATCCAGTTAATTGCTAACATGTCACCACCCAAGACACAAAAGGAGGTGCGGGCTTTTATAGGTCTCACTTCATACTGTAGGCAGTGGATCCCTCAATATGCATTTCTAGCAAAACCACTCATCCAGTTAACAACACAGGAGGCAGCCACATCGACTGTCCTCCCTTGGACTCAAGAACATACACATGCCTTTGAAAGCTTAAAGAAAGCTTTATGCCAAGCACCTGTTTTAGCAACACCATGTTATAGTAAACAGTTTACACTCTTTGTTACAGAACGCGACGGTACTGCCTTGTCAGTACTCACTCAGGAACAAGCAGGATCACACAAACCATGTGCTTATTTCTCTAGTACATTAGATCCAGTAGCTCAGGCTCTTCCTGCGTGCCTGAAATCAGTGGCAGCAACAGCTTTAGCAATCAGACAAAGCGATGCCATAGTGTTAGGACATCAATTAACAGTACAAGTACCACACGCAGTAGAGGTTCTCTTGAACCGCACACAAACACAACACTTGACTATAGCGAGACTCACCGGTTATGAATTAACATTGTTTCAGCCACACATAGAAATCAGACGTTGTAATACGTTAAATCCTGCCACACTTTTGCTAGTAAATGGAACAGATCCATTAGCACATGATTGTATTGAAGTCATTACTATCACGACGAAACCCAGACAAGACTTGACAGATATCCCTTTATCAGATCCAGACTTGACATTGTATGTAGATGGTTCATGTATGAGAACAAGTACAGGAGAGTTAGTGGCCGCTTACGCAGTCACAACAGACACAAAAGTCATTGAAACAAATTGTATTAACACTTTGTCAGCTCAAGCAGCAGAGCTCATCGCTCTGACACAAGCCTGTATTCAAGCCAAAAATAAGAAAGTCAACATATACACAGATTCACGTTATGCATTCGGAGTCGTCCATGACTTCGGCGTACTATGGCAAGAGAGAGGTTATTTAACTTCTCACGGCGCCCATATCCAACACGGACCCCTCATTCAAGCCCTATTAGACGCGATTCATTTACCTACTGCAATATCGATTATGAAATGCAAAGCCCATACAAAAGTTACCGATATCATTTCTCAGGGTAACGACTTAGCTGACAGAACAGCTAAACAGACTGCTCAGAACCAGACTCACACAACTGACACGACAAAGACAATAGTTCTGACACCAACACATTGCATGACAGTTAAGGATCCCGCCCTTGATGTAATTGACATACAGACACATGCTACACCAGAAGAAATAAAGAAATGGACTGAATTAGGAGGGATCCAAACGGATCAAGGATGGATGACGAAGGAAAAATCTATATGGTTTCTTCCCGACTCCATGGTTCAAGTCATCATTAACACAATACATAGTCCAGCGCACCTAGGAGAAAAAGCTATGCTAGACAGTATTCAACACATTTGGTTTAACAAACATCTGCGAGCAGCAGCCAAACAGAAAGTACGTACCTGTATGATATGTTGTCAGTTTAATCCAGGTAAAAGCATCCCCGTAGAGCAGGGTGGATTTCAACCTCCCGATCATGCTTTTGAAGTCCTCCAGATGGATTATATCCAGATGGAACGATGTCGAGGATTCAAATATGTTCTCGTAGTTGTCTGTGCTCTCTCCCGTTGGACAGAAGCCTACCCGGTTTCAGATTACACTGCCCCGACTACTGCCAAACAGCTAGTTCGAGAATTTTTCCCACGATTCGGTTTGCCACGTGTTGTCTACTCAGATAACGGCCAGCCGTTCTCATCCGAACTGATGAAACACGTTTCACTTCTGTTAGGTTACCAATGGAAATTCCACTGTGTTCGGCATCCCGAGGCAGCAGGTCTTGTGGAACGTCATAATCAAACTCTGAAAATTAGATTGTCCAAAATATGTAGAGAAAAAGGTGTCGATTGGATAGTAGCCTTACCAGTTGCGCTCTTTTATATGAGAATGGTAGCACATTCTCGAACAGGGCTATCCCCGTACGAGGTGATCTTCGGTAGACCACCAAATATGTGGGGGACGCCTATACCTCGCAAAATCACTGATGTTGACTGTAATATGCTGACAGATTACCTGGCTTCCTTGATGTCTGCACTACAATCTTGTCGTTCACAGGTAGCTGCAGCTTTTCCCGATAACACTGAGGTGAAGCCCCATGACGTGGTTCCAGGTGATCTGGTTCTGGTGCGGAATTTCGACCGGAAGACCCAACTGGAGCCTAGGTGGAAATCGCCTAAACTCGTTCTGCTAACAACAAGGACAGCCGTGAAGATTGAGGGACGTAAAGGGTGGTTGCACTCGAGTCATATCAAGAAATTTTATGGACTACCGTCCGACGTGAACACTCAGCCCTGCATTCCCTCACAGACAGACTCAAAGCTCCCCTTGGTTGAACAAACAAAAACAGAACTTTATAAACTGAAGCTAAGGTCTAGCAAGTCAGACAATTTGATTGTTTAAGTCCTCTCCAAGGTGAATCGGTTGAATTTGTCTCTGACATGTATCCTCTAGACCGGAATAGAGAAAGAAATCGACAGATGCAGCTTAAAAGGCATGCGTATTGTAAATCACTTCGTAGTCACTGCACAGTAACATTATTAATTTTGTTTTCTCTAAGTTTTCTGATCATTATAACTAGTATATTGCTACATATGCATTACCCTATTTCTAAGCGTGCTTACAATGTTACTGCTGAACATTCTTTTAGCGAATTACCTCCGCATGAGTTGTCCTATAGATTTGCGCTGCGCAACAACACATTCATTAGTATGTTACATCACTCCCATCAGACCAGCAATGCTACAAATTGTTGGATATGTGGCCGACTCCCTCCCTATCAGAACTATAAGGGAGTTTTGCCCCTCTTTCCGTACCCATTCACTCATAATGGCTCCTGTGGAGCATGGTTTAGTTTGATCAAGTCTCTAGATTCAAATTCAGTAGTTTATCAAGACAACTGGGTATGGGGAAACCTGAACCTAGTTTTGCTTAAAGTCTGCTACCCTAACAAGGAGGGACTTCCCAAAAGAACAGGAACCGATCTAGAAAATGAAGTATATGGATTAGGTAATTTTACACTTAACCTCCTGATTCTGAATGTTGAATCCAAAGCTACGCCAATCTTGCCCACTATGTCAGTATTCCCAGTTAAAGGGGAATTATGTGTAAGAAAGAATGGTTCCATACACATGGGCCATAGTAAATGCACCACTGTAATAAAATTCAGTGATCAAGGCAAGTCTACGTTTAGAGCTTCCCGTCATTCCTACTTCATATGTGGCCAGACCGCATATATACGTCTACCTCTAGATTGGGATGGTACCTGTTACATAGCATTTCTTCTGCCACCTGTCTTCCTAGCCCCTCCTGACTATCACCGAAATATCCATTTAGTACACAATAGACAGCAGAGAGATCTCCCGATTGTCGATTACACTGAAACGGCATGGGAGCAATACACAGATTTCAATAAAGGTTTCTTTCCCTATATAGGTACAGTCACTAATAGTAAGCTGATACGTAGATTAACTAGAACCCTTGAAGCAGTAGTGAACGAGACTACTTCCGCCTTAGGCAATTTAACAGAAGAGCAGTCTGCTATGCGGATTGTTGTGCTTCAAAATCGTCTTGTCCTTGACGTCATCCTGGCCGATAGGGGCGGAGCTTGTAGGGTCATCGGATCAAGTTGCTGTGTTTTCATACCAGAAAACTCGCCGTCAGTATATAAAGCCATAACTCGCCTTCATAAGATTATAAGCCAGATACACCAAAGTCCAGGCACCTGGACTTGGTCCGGTTGGTTCTGGAGCGTGTTGTCAGCCTGGGGATGGAGAATCCTATCCTTCCTAGGTATTGGCTTTCTCATACTATTCAGTTGCTGCTTATGTCTACAATGTGGGCCAGCGATTTGTGGTCTGTGTGCCACATCGTGTATCCCGCATCCAAGTTTTCGTTCAAGATCCCGGAAGAAGAAAGAAGAACAAATGATGCTATATGAACAGATCGATGGATTGATGAAGATCGATATCTCCTGAGGGTCCGTAGGGGACAAGGAGGGAATGAGGAAATATGAATTTTGTGATCAGTTATGTCCCCTATCGTAGACCCCAACGGCTCCATGTGCATGCTATAAGTACATGTATGTTCCCTCCAGTTCCAGTTATGAAGACGCAAATACATGTGCGTCCACCGTCAACATGTCCTCTTTCAGATCCGCCATGAATGGGTCAGATATTCCATTCCTAAGTATGAAAGGCCACCGACTTTATGTGGTTCACTTTCCACATTTTACAGATTCAGGCGAGTAGGCCCTGAATTCTGCCATCAAGCCTTTTCCTGCCTTCTGCCTCTGAAAGCTCCAGTCCGAGCCCGCATCTGTATCCATGAACTTTGTCCTACTCCCTGCGCGGCTAACGATGCCTGATCCAGCCTGTTGCCTGCCAAAAACTGTATTTCACCTTCAAGATTATCTGCTCCGCTCCTCATCCGATGCATTCCTGTCTAGTAGTTTAGGTAAACATTCTTCCAGCTACAATGCAAAGGGCCAGGCCTCACTGTCCTCATGCAAGTAATTCATAGTCCCTGTTACCATGGAAGATTCCTTCCCCCTCGCATCTCATGTAGACACTTAGACGCTTGTACACGCACTAACAGTTAGTATAGAATAGATTCTGTCCGAGAAACCTTTCCTTTTGGATAATACAGTTCTTTAAACATAAGATATTAGATATGATTTGGGATTAGGTTGACATGACCCCTCAGACTTCTGTCTCCACATGTAGAGCTAAATGTCAACCCCCTTTCACCCTCTAGTTGCACGTCAATCACACGTCATGCGGCTGCGCGCGCATCTCTGCCAAATATTTTCTGCTGACATTGCAGGATTCTCCTATGGATCCACCCACTTGTGACATCATGTTTAATGACGTATTTAGTTACGCCTATGTTTACGCCTTTTTCCATTACGTATGTGTATCATTATCTGTACTATCAGTTGTTACGCCTCTTGCATCTGTCTTAATGTAATACTTTTCATATAAATATCATTACTTGTCAATAATGTATTGCCTTCCCTTCCTGAACCTTCGTGGTGATGGAATTTGAAGCCTGCAGTTCGAACTGTAATTCCTTTGTAGAGGAATAAAGCCTTTTAGAACCTCTAATACCACGGATTCTGCCTCTTATATTTACTGAGTTATTCTTACTAGACTTTACCGCATAAAAAATAGTACCGGTAATGAAATATTTACCACACTTTAACTGGAGTAAGTTGCAAAAGATCTCCAAAAACTATGACGTGTTTTCCACCAAATAACATGTCATAGTCTGTCTTCAAAATTTGCTGCATTCTTAAATGCACAAAGGCAAGCATTAAGTTTGATACCATGCTCACCTCATCAATAATGAGAACTTGCATCTTCTTCAATACTCTTGAAACTTCCAAGGATGCTTCTCCAGTTAGCTTGTTGTATTGTATTTTGTTCTCATGCTCCACTGGTAACATTAGCAAACGATGTAAAGTGATTCCTTTTATGTTATATGCTGCTAACCCAGTTGGAGCAGTAACCACACAAGACAAAGTAGAATCTGTTTTTTGCTGTAGGTAGCTTCTGATGACTTTTATAAGGAAACTTTTTCCAGTTCCAGCTTGTCCGCTTACATACATCCTGATTGGATGAAATGATGTGCATGAGCACTCTTTTTTTTCATGTAGAAATCCGTGTTCAATTTTGCTTCTGATCTCTTCATAAATTTGTTGCTGCTCTTGATTCAGTTGTCTTTCCAAAATTTCTAAGTCTATAAATTCTTCTTGAGCTTGATTCATAGCCGTTTCCACTTCATTCATGGCTATTGATGCTTCATTTTCAACGATTGGTTGTCCTAGGGGATCTTGACTGAGTGTTCCTGAACTTTGGCTGTCCTGAGAACTGTCTCTAGCTATTTCTGCTGCAATTGTAGTTTCCTGTTCAATTTCTTCATTTAACATTTGCAGATAACTTGAGAATGTACTGCATTGTATGCTGTCTTTGCAAGCATTAAAAGAATCTTCATAGCTTTGAAATTCTCCCAGTAGTTCATCCTCTGTACGCCATGGTTTAAACAACTGTAAAAGAGCCAAGTAGTAAAATTCCTTCTTGTCAGTAGTGTCGCAACTCAGCTTCCTGTGATTTATCAAACTTCCTTTTGTTTGCTTCACCAAACATCCTTCCTCACCAACGACTTTATATTTTCCATTGTTGATGTCTTCTGCGGCTTTCCGTGAATAAATGTAGTTCTGCAGCACTTCATAGAGACACATGTTCTCCAGATGTTGACTTCTCTTGGGATAATATGTGTCCAACATGTTTGATTTCAAAATATCTGTACTTTCTGGGTCATTCTCGGCCAAATATTCAATTTCTCCAACAGATTTCAGTACCCGATTTCTCATTGCTGCAAGGCCTAAACTTGCCCAAATTATTCTTCTTGACTTCGAGTAGAGACTTGCAGAAGATAACCTATCTGAACATTCGTAGGATCCAATTTCTTGATGCGATAACATCTTCAAACTGAAACTGTACAGCTTCTTACTGACAGTCTTCTCGTGAGAAATCTCTTCCCACATTTCCTTCAATTCTGTTTTTTCTGATTTCGTAATGTAAGACGTTACATATCGAGCAACAGCAATGGAATTGTCAGCTACATACTGTATATCCATGTTAGCGTTCCACATGGATAAAATGACTGGGTTGTAGTCATTTATATTTTTGGATTCTTCTTTTCTTTTTAGGTTGTAGGTATTCTTAGGTGATTTCCTTGTGATAGTATGTCTCACAGCTGACATAAAACTGTTGACTCTTCCATTTGAAAGAACAAGTCTAGGAAATCCAAATCGACATTTAGTGTAGTATTTATCTTTGCTCTTGTATTTCCGTCGACAGTATTTTCCACACCGATGACTTTGGAAATGTAAAACTTGCTCCATTAACTTTTTCTCTTCTGTGCTTTTTGGTATAGCACATGTTGCATATTCTTCAATGAAAGATAACACTGCTTCATCAGTATCTGTTCCAAACTTTGGGGCATCCTTGATCCACAACAGCATATGAATATGAGGAGCACCTCTTGCCTGGTACTCTTTTCTCCAAAAGAAATCTACTACTTCTCCAAGAGGTGGATTTTTTTTATTGCAGATGAAGGACATCATAGCCTCAAATCTATGATTGAAATATCTGCAAACATTAACCGGATCCAATGAGCACAGTTCTCCTGCTGTCTTGTATTCAATGTTTTTAATGTTTGAATTTGCCTCTCGTAGAAAATCCAGTAAATCATCCCAAGCGTACTCCGCACAGCTTAGGGTAACGAACCATGTTGGTGTTCCTAAATTCCGTAACATGCATTTTAGTTCACCATGGCGTCGGTACCAATATTCATTTGTCCCACGCTGACAAGCCATCAGATTGATCAGTTGTGTTTCCAAATGATCATCTCGGTGCTGCACTTTCTCCATAAAATCCTTAGCAGACACATTTTGTAAATGTACTCCACTTTTTAAAATGTGATTTACTGCATAAGACAGTGCAGACAAGTCGCTTTCAAATAAAAGATGGAACAAATAAGGAATACTTTGTCGAAATCTGGGATCTTCAGCATATAGTCTTGTAGTCCGATACTCAGAAGCTGGAATTTGTTCTGGACGTTCATCGTATCGTCCTCCTTTTCCTTTAGGAAACAGCTGGGGAAAACATTGAGCTTCCAAGCTCTCCTCCCATACACTCACGGGAGTTCCTTTTGCTTTCTTCATCTGAAAGAGATCAATATTATCTCCCATAACTTCTTTTGAATGAAGAGGATGTATGCTAAAATGTTCATAAATTTCTTCTTCCTTTGACTTGTCCACTTTTTCAATTTGTCCAGTTGGTGTTTCTGTGTCTTCTTGTAAATCTTCTTCTTCTTCTTCTTCTATATAAATTGATTCATACCATTTGTTATTCCTTTTCAAATACAAATTTGCTCTTTGTACTTTCCGCACATCTACCAGCTCCTGCCAAATCTTCTTATTCTTTGTAGGTACACCATTAACCAGAATAATTAATGGTTCAGTTTCCAAAGTATCCGCATCAATAGTTTCCATATTTTTTTTCAAATCCAAGGGCAAATACACCACTCTTCCTTTTAAACCTCTCAGTAAATCAGAAGGAGGCAATTTACCAGTTTTGGGCTCCATACGTACTATGGTCTGGAACGGATGAACACATTGAATGAGTATAGACTCATATGTATTTAATTCAGAAAGTTCAGCAGGAATAGCATCCAATTCTAAATTATTATGTACAGCTCTGGTCGGCATTCTATTTTCCTCTAACTTGTTGTAACAGTATTTACAAATACGCTGATCTTCACCCAAATCAAAACAATTTTCTAGAAATATATATGTGGCAAAATCCTTCCACTTATAATTATCTTCATTTTCACTCTTTCTGTAGAGATCAACATTCCTAGTTTGTTTTCTATAATGAGTTCTGCGGCAACAAATACAAGTAAAATTTGGTCTTTCATTAGAGACTATTGGAAATTTTGTTATATGATCATTAAATGTGTTACTTACAGAGGGTTCTACATTCTCTTCCACTTCTTCCTCATTTACTGTGTCCTTCTCTGCACTGTTTTGTTCAGGACCAAAGTAACAAAACTGAATTTCATCCACAACCTTCTCTACATCTAATACCGTTCCTCGGAACAGAGCCCTATTCAATTCATTTAACTTTATTGCTGGACTTTTGGCAAAATACAACCGTCTCACAAACTTTCTCATTTCAGTATGATGAACAGCCAGCATCCTAAAATGATGGAAAACACTATTGCACACTTTTCTAGATAGACAAGCCAGAGAATGACCCTGCAAACCAGTATTCTCTCTCACTCTGCATGGATCCAGACTTTGAAGCACCTTAATCTTCTGTTTTATACTTTTTTTTACTATATTCTCTTAGAAACTCTCGAAATTTGTCAATAGATTCCTGACGCACAGTGCAAATACTACTACAATTCCAAGTGTACACTGGGGCTTTAGGACGTCTCCCCATAGCCTCATCTGCCATCACTTGTACCTCATCTCTTGGAACCATTATCTCCTTCTCCATTATGCAACCATTTTTTACTTCGTAAGAACGACCTCTGGTGTCAACTGCATGCAGCAAACTATTACTTTGAAAATAGCTCTCTTCATTAAAAAAAGGTTCACTACTTGAACTATGCATCCACTTTCCTAAAAACACTTTACAAAAGTTTGTTCTGTTCACTACTCTTTTCCTTTTGCTATGTGATTTCAGTACATTAACCATTTTGTCTAATGTACGCATCCTATTCAAAATTAAAATGAATAGTTTCCTTTTTCTTTCTAATGCCTTAGCTGCAATGGCTTCTATTTCTTTTTTTCTTTTATAAAACTTTGTCTTTTTCTTATATTTCTTCACATCCTTCATCAAATTGGACATAACTCTTCTCTGAAACATTTTTCTACGTATCTCCCCCTTTCCATCTAATGCAACTGTGAAATCACCAGAGCAATACGCAATAAATCTCTGCCTGTAATTCCTTTTTGCACACAGAGTCATGTTTTCACATTAGTCACAAAACGAAATTTCTTTGCCAATTTGAAAGCACACTTACTGCTCTTTTTTTTGGCAAGTGATAAACACTTTTACAGACTGACACATTATGAAACCACTTTTCAGATTTTTTTAAATTGCACATGTCCAGACTGCTTTTTCAGACCACCACCATGTGTATCCTCGGTGACTACCTACACTCCAGCAAGGGCAACCAGCCTTAGTGATGCTGAATGTATTTGCATTACAGACTGAAACCTGAAAACCCCACTCGCTTCTAAATACTGTGCATGATTATACATGGAAAGGAGCTGGGTGTGTGCTAAGAGTCTGCTTCTTCCCCCAAAAAATCGCTCCCCCTTTTTCCTACTAATGCAACTGTGAAATCACCAGAGCAAAACGCAATAAATCTCTGCCTGTAATTCCTATTTCCACACAGAGTCATGTTTTCACATTAGTCCCAAAACGAAATTTCTTTGCCAATTTGAAAGCACACTTACTGCTCTTTTTTTTTGGCAAGTGAAAATCGCTTTTACAGACTGACACATTATGAAACCACTTTTCAGATTTTTTTAAATTGCACATGTCCAGACTGCTTTTTCAGACCACCACCATGTGTATCCTCGGTGACTGCCTACACTCCAGCAAGGGCAACCAGTCTTAGTGATGCTGAATGTATTTGCATTACAGACTGAAACCTGAAAACCCCACTCGCTTGTAAATACTGTGCATGATTATACATGGACAGGAGCTGGGTGTGTGCTAAGAGTCTGCTTCTTCCCCCAAAAAATCGCTCCCCCTTTTTCCTACTAATGCAACTGTGAAATCACCAGAACAAAACGCAATAAATCTCTGCCTGTAATTCCTATTTGCACACAGAGTCATGTTTTCACATTAGTCCCAAAACGAAATTTCTTTGCCAATTTGAATGCACACTTACTGCTCTTTTTTTTTGGCAAGTGAAAATCACTTTTACAGACTGACACATTATGAAACCACTTTTCAGATTTGTTTAAATTGCACATGTCCAGACTGCTTTTTCAGACCACCACCATGTGTATCCTCGGTGACTGCCTACACTCCAGCAAGGGCAACCAGCCTTAGTGATGCTGAATGTATTTGCATTACAGACTGAAACCTGAAAACCCCACTCGCTTGTAAATACTGTGCATGATTATACATGGACAGGAGCTGGGTGTGTGCTAAGAGTCTGCTTCTGCACCAAAAAATCGCTCCCCCTTTCCATCTAATGCAACTGTGAAATCACCAGAGCAATACGCAATAAATCTCTGCCTGTAATTCCTATTTGCACACAGAGTCATGTTTTCACATTAGTCACAAAACGAAATTTCTTTGCCAATTTAAATGCACACTTACTGCTCTTTTTTTTGGCAAGTGAAAATCACTTTTACAGACTGACACATTATGAATCCACTTTTTAGATTTTCTTAAAAAGCCCATGTCCAAACTGCTTTTTCAGACCACCACCATGTGTATCCTCGGTGACTGCCTACACTCCATCAAGGGCAACCAGCCTTAGTGATGCTGAATGTATTTGCATTACTGACTGCAACCTCAAACCCTTAAAGTATTCCTTATTTTTACCAGTACACCTTAATTTATCATGAAAAAATTGTCCATATTATTTTACATGTTCCTCACATTTAAATTTCTCCCAAAACAGAAAATAATAAACACAACTTCTACAAAAGGAATTCCAATTCTATTATTCATTTCTTAATTTACCATATACATCCCCTCTCAAACTCTAAACTCACCTTTAAAATTAGTTAGTTGTGAAAGAAATGTGGCACTCAAACAGCAGATTATCATAGCCAGGATCTCTGTTCTCTACACCTCTCTCCTCTCAGCAGAACCAGATAATGGCAAACTTTCCCTCTATTTTTCCACACATATACATGTAAGTTTCAAATCTCAGTGCTTCCCCCTTTTTTTCAAATGTAATCACACATTTCTATTGGTTGAAAACCAACCCTTTTCCAAAAGTACCCTGCCCCCAACTTGACTTCTGCCTAGTACCCTTCCCCCAACTTGACTTCTGCCTGCTACCATAGCAACAGCTCATGGAACACTGCTGTGTGGAGTTAGGTCAGAAGTTCGCCACACAATGTTTCAATTCCACAGAGCAAGAGTGCTTGACTTTTCAAACCTAACAGCAAATCCATAGTACTGTTCTTTGGTAACACATTTTTTTGTACCAATACAAAACATGCTTCTATTAATTTACACATACAGCCTAGTTTTTATTCTAGAATGGTATGAAACAGCCAATCAGTTCTTTTTGTTTTGAAAAAAATATGTATGCCTCCATTTCCAAACTGTCTTTCTTTTCTTATTGCCATTCTACTGAAAGACACCTCCTGAGTGCATCCAGTTCTCCTTTGAAGATGTTCACAGTGTGGATTGTAGGGCACATCTATGTCTTCTGGAGTGAAAAGTTTGCAGAGAAAACAGGTATGGTGAGAGACCTTGCTTTGCCAAATGTAGACATTAAATGGATTGGTCAGAGAGGGTTAAAGTGGCACCAAGTGATGCCATTGGTGAAATCCTTCATGCAAATCCAACACCCTGACCTCATAATAGTGCACTGTGGTGGCAATGACCTAGGCACTTTGACTGGGGTAGGTCTGGAAATGCTTATGAAGGACACCTTTGCACAACTGTTTTCACTTTTCCCTAAAACTGCCTTTGTGTTTTCCAACATATGCCAAAGGCAAAAATGGAAGTGGTCCAATCATTTCTGTCCGCAAATTGACAAAGCAAGAAAGCACGTCAACAAATCTGTTTCTGCTTTCCTCCGTGACTATGGTATGGGTGCCATTTACCACAACAACTTGCGTTATGACATGCAAGACATTTATAGAGGAGATGGTGTGCACTTCAATGATGAAGGGAACAGAGTCTTCCTCTTGAACCTTAGACTCTGCATCGGTACTTACTTGTAGGTACCACTTAAAAAATCACTTCATAAACACAACGGCTCTTTTTAGAGCCCCCTAATATCTAAACTCTTAAATCTGCATTTCATTTTTTTTAAAAAAAAATTTTTCATCCGTACGCTTACCGTAAGCTTACCGTAGGCGTACCCCGTGATTTTTTTTAAAATCCATAAATGTTTTCTTTGTACTTTTCTGTCCTTCTTTGACCCCCTCACAAATGTAAGGGGGTCTGTAACTCTCCTCCTTGCCCCCTTTTCTTGTTTTCACTCTTTTTTTTCTGAGTGAAACACACAAAATGGCGGCCGCCGCTTCCTGGTTTCGGCCGATTCGAATGTTTACTAAGATCTAACAGCCAATCAGAATCGCGCTCGCGCACGCCACCGTACGCGTACGGTAAGCTTACGGTAAGCGTACCGTAAGCTGGCTCAGATATATATATTGATTTAAATGCTATTTTCTCAGGACCTACTGAACAGATTTACACCAAACCTACAAAAGGCACTTCCTTGACCTAGGGACTACCTCTCTGCCAAATTTCTAGTAATTCTGTTCAGCCGTTCGGGCTGTAGCCCTGTCTAAAGGTCCTATGGAAAAATGCATGGGAAAAACGCGTTTTGGGACCCCCCTTTTTTCTCAGCCCCCGCTTGACGAATCCCCCCGAGACTTTCAGGGTAGGAGCGGAGCGTAGCGCCCCACCTATTTTGAGAAATTCGCGAGGATTCGTCGACCGGCGCCAAAGTTATTCAAAATAGAATGTTGCGGATTTCCTATGGAAAAGGGGTCCTAACTATAACTACCTACTGGCGACCGCCAGTAGTTAATATATATATATATATATATATATTACCTACTGGCGGTCGCCAGTAGGTAGTTATAGTTAGGACCACGTTTCCATAGGAAATCCGCAACATTCTATTTTGAATAACTTTGGCGCCGGTTGACGAATCCTCACGAATTTCTCAAAATAGGTGGGGCGCTACGCTCCGCTCCTACCCTGAAAGTCTCAGGGGGATTCGTCAAGCGGGGGCTGAGAAAAAAGGGGGGTCCCAAAACGCGTTTTTCCCATGCATTTTTCCATAGGACCTTTAGACAGGGCTACAGCCCGAACGGCTGAACAGAATTTAATGAAATTTGGCAGAGAGGTAGTCCCCAGGTCAAGGAAGTGCCTTTTGTAGGTTTGGTGTAAATCTGTTCAGTAGATTCTGAGAAAATAGCCTTTAAATCAATATATATATCTGAGCCAGCTTACGGTACGCTTACCGTAAGCTTACCGTACGCGTACGGTGGCGTGCGCGAGCGCGATTCTGATTGGCTCTTAGATCTTAGTAAACATTCGAGTCGGTCGAAACCAGGAAGCGGCGGCCGCCATTTTCTCTCTCGCTTCCTGAGTTGGGCAGCAAAAACGTACCCCAAATATATGTAAAGAGGCAGTTTCATGAGATCCTAACCACCCAGCATTGATACAGGGGTCCCCAAACCACCCCCAAGCCCAAAAAAAAAAAAATTCTTTTTTTCGGAAAATCGCCGATTACGCTTACCGTACGCGCACGGTAAAAAATTATAAAAAAAAAAACTATCCACATTCTCCCCACCCCGTGTGCAAATGGTGCCCGAAGAATACATTTCACAAAGATGCGCAAAATATGTCCCCCATGTGCGCACGGTGCGCGAAGCGCATCGTGCGTACATGGCCCATCCCGCTTAACGTGGGCACGCGGTGCGCGCAGCGCACCGCGTGACCACTGTGCATGCACGGCACTAACTGCGTAAAGTGGGCGCGCGGTGCGCGAAGCGCACCGAGTGCTCACTGTGCGCGCACGGAACGAACTGCGTTAACTGGGCGCGCATGCCACGAATGGCGTAAAGTAACTTAGCATTTAAAAAACCTTGCAAATTCACTGAAAAAACCATAGGTTTCACACATGTTATAGTTAGCTGGACATTTTACTGATAAAAAAACAATGAAATTCCCCCGTTATAGTTACTGCAGGCAACTATAACTCACGCGACCGCAATCTTCTGCTGATGACATATGTGTCTTTATGAAAAAAAAATATTTGTAATATATGTAAAGCTAAAATTTAATGGAAGAAGACATGGGCAAATAAGTGTCTAAATACAGTATGAGCATCAGCAGAGGATTGCGGTCGCGTGAGTTATAGTTGCCTGCAGTAACTATAACGGGGGAATTTCATTGGTTTTTTATCAGTAAAATGTCCAGCTAACTATAACATGTGTGAAACCTATGGTTTTTTCAGTGAATATATATATATATATGTATATATATATCTATGTGTATAAATCCTGATAATTGCTGCACACAAGTGGACAAACCTGTGACCATTTCAAATGCCATGTGGGTGGATTTAGATGTGCTGACTGAAGTGGTGGTCCTTAACAATATGTGGGCAGAATGCAAGAGAGCAGTGGAGTGGCTGACCCAGGAGCCCCCTAGGGTAGCAGGAACAAATGCACCTTCACCCTAGGTAAAGACAATGGTGCCGATTCCGATCCTGTAAAACCCAGGTACAAATGGTCGTACGGAGCGTTTCTCCGTACGACTCGTACCCAGGAATTCCACCGTACAAACCAGCAAGTACGATTCGTACAGAAATACCATTTCAGTCCGAATCGTAAAAAACACCGTACAGCTAAAAAATACATACAATTCCGATCCTGGACAGCGCATACGCGACGTCCAAATGGAGTCAGGCAGCGTTTTACGGACCAGCAAGTACGATTCGTACCTACAGCACTCCGCACTGCTATATTTTTATGGCAGCTAAAAAGTGCCGGAAAAGCTAAGTATGCTGCGATGCACTAAGAAAAGGGGGCCCGCTACGCGACGTACACGCCATCACCCACATCGTACGTGTCATCATGTACGGTGCATACCCCAACATTGCATATGTACGGCCCGTACCCCCCAACCCCCTATGTACGGCATGCACCCCCCACCCCCCGTATGTACGGCGTGTACCCCCACCCCTGTATGTACAGCGCCTACCCCCCACCCCGTATGTACGGCGCGTACCCCCACCCGCGTATGTCCGCACCGTACCCCAGGCGTACCCCAATCCTCATGTATGTACGGTCCGTACATACGCGGGGATTGGGGTACGCCCGGGGTACGGTGCGGACATACGCGGGTGGGGGGTACGCCTTGGGTACGGTGCGGACATACGCGGGTGGGGGTTACACACTGTACATACGGGGGGTGGGGGGTACGGTGCGGACGTACGCGGGAAGGATGGGAGGCTGGGGGGGGCCGTACGACTCATACCCCGGGCACACGGGGTAGGGCTCGTACAAAGTTTGCTCCGTACGGAGCCTTTTCCATGCGCTTGTGTTTTTGGACGGGTGGTACGGATCGTACTTGCGCGCTCGGACTTCAGTTTTACGTTTTGTATGTAAAACTGTCCGGGGACATCTCGTAGACTTTTCCCGAGGCAATTCGTATGTATTTTTCACGTACGAATCGTACTTCGCCGTTTGTACGGTACTTGTACGATTCATACGTAAAAAAATACGGATGCGAGTCGTACGTGGAAAAAAAACCAGGATCGTAATCGACCCCTAAATGTGTGGAAGTCACAATGCACCTAAAAACTAAGGTCCCCTAAATGGAAATAATTTGGCCCAAGATTTTCTGCACCTCTCAAGAGTATGTGCATGCATACTTTGAAAGGGTGATGCAGGTGTACAGGGAGCATAGTGGGCTAATTATCCACTTGGAGCTAATATAGGAGGTTTCCTTGCCTCTTTTGTGCAAGGGCTACAACAAGAAATTAGTACCCAGATCATTCAAGGTGTTCTTTATTGGCAGAGTAAACCCCTTGATGAGATTCTGTCGAATGCAAAATATTACAGTGACATGATAGAAGTTGAGCAAAAGGGAATCAAGGAAAGGTTCATGATTGCTCAGACCCAATTATCACAGAACGGAGGTATGAAGGGACCTGGGATACCCCATCAAGGACCTGAGATTGAGCCCAGTACTGGGATAAACATGCAGGAAGTTTCCTTGGCATATCAAGGAGGTACAGAAGGAACGGGAATAGGTTGAGGCAACACACCAGGAACAAGCAGAAACAAGTGCCCTTAAGAAGGTTAGCCCTTGCCACATTTGTAACAAGGTTGAGCATTGGAAGAGAGAGTGTCGCTACAATACTGATTGAGCTAAGATTGATGCCCAGACTGAAATGTTTGTGTTCCAGTGAGCGATCCCTCCATTACCCAGACCCCCTGTTCCAGCTCCAAAGACTCAGAAACCTGGCATATCACTGAGTTCACCCGGCCCTATGCAGATGCAGGAAGGAAAGTCCCATTTTCCACCAAGAACTAGAGTTCCCAGATACCATTTGTGTCTCAGAATGGCCTGATTCTATGATGTTTGAGAGTTCCACAGACTTCGGCAAAGCCCAGTGATAGTGCCTGAAGGGGTAGGAGGAGTGAGTACTTGGCACAGTCCTAGAAGTGGACGAAAGTGGACTGTATCTTTCGTGATAGACACAGGAGCCACTTGCTCGACTGTTATAACAGTTGAGGTCCCAAAACTACACATCTCAGAAAAAGAAGTACAAGTTGTAGGCATTGCAAATCAGCAGCGTACCAATCAGATCACAGCCCCTGTCCCAGTAAAAATAGGAGACATCAAAGAACAACACCATTTTGTAGTGTGCGATTCGAGCCCTGTAAACTAGCTGGGAATGGATCTTTTTTGCAAACTGAACTGCATCATTTCCTGTACGCAGGATGGGGTCGGAATCGTGAACCAAGCAGCAGATGCAGAGTTCATGCTACAAACGTTGGAATCTGTCATCAGCTGTAACCGGCTATTACCAAAAGGGCCTACCCACTGACTTGAAAGAGACAGTTAGAGAGGACGTTTTGTATTTTACAGGGAAAGAAATCGCATTGATTAATGGTGTAAAACCCCTAAAGAGAATCCTATAGCCCAATGCAGTTTTTCCTCAAACGTGCCTTACTAAATGGCACAACAGGTCATTGGAGGAATCACCCCGGTCATTGAGAGTGTGATAGAGCAGAGCATTTTAAAGGAACTCATTTTGAGTTCATGTGACTTTCCAATTATGGCTTAGCACAAGGCAAACAAAAAAATAGAGGATAGTCCAGGATCTTCGAAAGATTAAGCAAATTGTCATTCCATGCTTTCCTATGATTTTGTTCCAAATTCCCCCAGAAGCTGAATAGTTCACAGTCATTCATGTTTTGGTTCCAAGAGAAGACTCTTGTATGGTGTTGTGCTCCTTATAAGTACACCGAAAGTCAATCCTATTTCAATCAGATACTCTATGTGACTGTAGCTCCACCCTGATCCAGTACATCAATGATCTTCTGATTGCACCAATGAACAGGGAAGCTTGTAGACAATACTCTGTTGCTCCACTCAACCATTTGGCAGAGAATGGACACAAGGTTTCCCCAGAAAAAATACAGTATTGTCAAAAGGAATTCATGTGCCTGAGACACCAGATAGAGAAAAGATTTGGATGAGTGTCCCATGAATGCATTGAAACAGTTCTTAAGATGAAGTTCCAGACCACACACAGAGAAGTCCAAAGGATCTTGGGCATGGCTGGCTATTGCGAGAATGAATCCAGAACTTTTCTTTTGTGTCAAAGCCTTTACTGAGGCTGATGCACACTGATGACAATGACCTGGTACCATAGGATGATGAGAGAACGAAAGCCTTCCAGGAGCTCAAAAATGTACTTTGCAGCGCACGTGCTCTTGGAAAGTCTGTTCATACAAAAATCTGTGCTCTTTTGCCTTTAGAGAGATGGGTATGCTTTATCCGTGCTAACAAAGCCCTTGGGGAAACTAAGCGCCTCATTGGATATTTTTCAGAGACTCTTGATCCAGTACCTGCAGCATTGACTGGTTGTCTCAAAGCGGTTGTAGCAGTAAGTCTTAGTATTCAGTAAACAGAAGGGATAGTGATGATCTACCCGTTAATTGTAACGGTCCCCCATTCAATTGAAAACCTCAGGACTCGCACACACACACTCAGCATTTGACAAACATCCACTTTGGAGAAATATTTTGGCTGCTAGAAATGTTTCTATCAGAAGATGTAAAACCCTAAATCCTGCTGCTTTGTTACCAACCACAGAGGCAGAAGTAGAGGGAAACTTTGGCCATGATTGCGTAAGTGTAACTCTTGTGCACAAAACCAGGACCCAAAATACTGGATGTACTCCTTCCCAAATCTGACCACATCCTTTTTGTTGAAGGGTGTTATCTGAGAGACCGATGCAGCATACTAAGTGCTGACTATGCTGTGTTCACCCTAAGTAGGGTTGTGGAAGCATCTATATCAGTTCAACACCAAGACGAAAGCTCAGACACCTACATCAATACTCTGCTGAGGGTAATCGAGAAGAGAGACAGCAAAACAGATCAGGGAAATCAACTCTCCAAATCCTCTAGGACTAGACAACACACAAAGAAACACGATACATCAAGCAGATAGACATACACATAACACTCATCAATTACCCCATAGAAGCAATCCAATTGAAAGCTATCAATCTGTGCACATCTGATGCCAAGACCTCGACAACATTACAAACCACCGAGGTATCGGGGACAACACCCAACATCCAAGGCCCTGAGATGACAAACAACATGACCGATATCAACTCAGGACCTGCCAAAAAGAACTATTGAGGGAACGCAAGATATATACAAACAGCCGGAGGAGGAACCTTCCAACTTAACGATCCACAGGTCAGCAGGCTCATTGCAAAAACAATAATACCAACTTCCACTTCCATCAGGGAAGGAATTAGAAATGCTCATGGCCCAGACAGATAAGATAGCTACAGACATGCGCAATGCTATTAGGAACATGAAGAATACTCTATTGCTCTCAAAAAGCTATCTCGACAAGTTTATCCAGAGTCAAAAATCGGCACACAATCTCCACACTATGCTCAACACAACCCCACTGCCTCTATCCAATAGGATCTACAGGCCACGTATCTTCCTTAGATATCTGTCGGACACTGAAATCAAAAACCTACTACTCTCCTATGATAGGACTACCAACCTCCCCGACAATTTAAGTAACCAGAAGATTCAGGTGGTACCAATTAATTCCAACAGAATAACACATACAAAGCACAGAAAATCAGACTCATATAATCTGAAAGAAATAACGCTATGTCCAGAAGAGCCCGACTACAGCCCTGACCTAGAAACCCCCCCTCAAAAAAATAAGATTTCATGCATACTTATCAATTGCCGTTCAGCAATGAAACATGCTGCGGACATTGCCGACCTAATCTTGAATCAAGATGCTGACGTGGCTATCCTAACAGAAACATGGCTATCGGAATCATCCTCCCCATGCCTTGACATGCTGGTACCTCCGAACTATAACATTATACGACTAGATAGGCTAATCAAAACGGGAGGATGAGTGGCATGTATCCACAGATCAAACATCACCCTCTCTAAAAACGATTGCAGACCATATAGACTCATGTGAATACCTAAGACTCACAGTATGATTCACAGACAACCAAGTGTACAAACTACACGCATTCTATCACCCCCCGGGAAAAAACCTAACTTTCATAGACAATCTAATGGAAATTATTACAACCAACTCAGAACCTCACTCCAATGATATTTTCCTAGGGAACTTCAGTCATCACTGGAACGACATCCAAGATAATCAGGTCAACATTCTGAAAGAATTCCTAGCCGACCACTCACTAGTTCAAGCATGTGCCCTACCTACCCACTCTAAAGGTGCTACATTAGACTGGATCACCTCCAAAGAAAATGCGATCCAAGAAATCTCAATCATCCCTTGTGACTGGTCTGATCATCACTACATCACCTTCCAAATATCAGCCAAAGAAGAGAAAATATCAACATCAACAAAAATAGCAACCAATCAAACCCAAACATTGGATGAGAGACACTTGAAATCTGAATGAGGGGATTCTAAAAATACAAGTCGAGAAGGAACCAAAACCCCCGTCAGAATTAACGGACGTCAACGAGCTGACAGATCACTACAATCAGTCGATAGCTAAAATAATTGACGACATTGCCCCGCTAAAACTTAAAAGAATACAAATCAAAGATAAAAACTCCTTGGTTCGGGGGCGTGGCTTGGACGCCGATTAAGATGGCCGCCTGAGCTCGGAGCTCCGCTGCGCCGAGACGGACTTTGTTTTTATTCTCGGAACTTCACTATCTTTCCAGCGGGATCGTTGCAGTTCCAGCGAGCGGAACATGAAGCACGACTGGTGTCACTAAAAGGTTCGACTACTTTGCTTAAAATGCTCCGTTTTCCCCGCAATATGTAAGCACCTCAGCGCGTCCGCCATTTTAAGACCTGCGCAACGCTCGTGTGAGGCTGGACTGCACACATCTCTCTTCATAATGTGAAGACCCAGTAAAACCTGATGGCCTCTCTCACCTATATAGTATGCTCCTGGCTTACTACACCTTTCGTTCCTCTCCATTCTTCAACAGAACGGGTGCACACCAGCCCAGTCCTCCATACTGAGTAGCAGTTAATCCACAAACGATCTGATAGGGGAGTATTTTTTCTCAGTATTCATCAGAGGTGCTCCATGAAGGGTCACTGTACCAATATATTGCACAAGAGGCCCGACACTGCTGCGAAGCGCTCCCTCACTGGAAGAGTCTTCAGTTTGTTCGCTTTCTGACACACTATAGTCTAATGGATTTGCGCCTGCTGGTTCGCGCCAAAGAGCGTAGTTGTGTCAGCGCCCGGTACAGCTAATAGGGCATTGCAGTTTTTGTGGCTGTGTCAGAGGGATATATTCTTATGCGTCAGCCGTTGCACTATCCACGACAGCCCCAAATGAGACTTTTGAGCAGTTGTGTATGGCTTTAACGAGAGACCATTATATATGTTAAAGTAATTTCAAATGTATTTTTAACAAAAGATAAATGAGGTTCTGTGCGTAAAGTACCAAGTGGAGCAGCGGTCTCTCAGCCACCATCAGAGGTGAGACTTTAACGCCGATTGGGGCGAGCTTTGGAGACTGGAGCACTGCTGCTCCGTAGTAGACTTTTATTGTTCTTGCTACTTCCTGCGCTTCCTTGTCGAACATCTTGGTAATTCCTGTTCTTGGGGCACGACGCGCACCTGTACTTTGGTCTTTGTCCATTCTATTATTTGCACGTCCAGGTCTCTATGGGCAAATTATGTAACCCAAAATTTGTCTTTGTGCCCTCGAAGAGCTCTCCTACGGTCTCTTCTTCTTCTTTCTCAACAGCAGACTCTTCTTCTAGCACAGATCAAATGACGGCAGCAGCTCCCAATCGCTCCTCTTCATCACAGCCAGCTTTAAACAAAGCTTCTCCCTCTACCACCTCATCTAAACGCTTGAAGCAGGACTCCCCTCCCCCAGATAAGTCGCCACCTCCTATAGCCATGGAGTTATTGCTGGAGGAGATACGCGCTTTACACCCGTTCGTAGAGGAGACCAACACTAAGATGCAGCTTTTTGAGGCAAAGTGGTCAACTATGGAAAATTGTGTGACCTCCGTGGAGCAGCAGGTTACAGAAATCCACATTAATTCTCAACGTATTTCCTCACTAGAAAAATCTGTTCTTGCCCTCCAACAACACACTGAGGACTTAGAAAATAGAAATAGGAGGAACAATCTACGTATTTATGGTCTGCCAGAATCTTTGGAAGGAGATGACCCTGTCTCGTTTTTCTCCTCTTTTCTTCTGAAGCTTTTGGACCTCCCTGCTACCACCTCTTTAAGTATCCAAAGAGCTCATAGACTTGGTCCTCGTTCATCGTCGTCAACTAAGCCGCGAGGAGTCATCATTCTGTTTCTGAAATTCACTGATCTCCTTCTAGTTCTCTCCGCAGCTAGATCCAAACGTCAAGTCTCCTGGTTGGGCCAGAGGGTATTTGTCGCTCAGGATGTTTCTAATGCCACCGCTGCAAGAAGAAAAGAGTTTTTGAACCTTCGTGCTCCCCTATGCTCTCTTGGTGCCAGATATGGTTTGTTTCACCCTTGCATCTTCAAAGTTACCCATCAAAATCAAACTTGGACTTTTCATGACCCTGCTGAACTCAAAAACTTCATTCATATTCAGACAAATGCTGGCATGGATACCTCCACTCCTGCTCATGGCTGACTATTTAGTTTCCCTTTTTTCTTGCAGGCTCATTCAGTTATCGTCCTCACATTAGCCTCTGCCTGTTATAGTGTTGGTTGGTTGTTGTTATAACATGTTCCCAAGTCCACTCTTGTTACCATTCTCAACTGTTTGCTGTATTGTATTTCCTTTTCCATGCATTTATGTTTTTTCATATGTTTCCTTCATTATAATTGTCTCTAATATCTATCTTATTCATCTAGACCGTCTGGTGTGCTCCCCTTCATCCCATATGGTTCGTCTTCATCATCTTCCGTCTTGGTGCGGCTTGAGCTCCTGGTGCCGGGAGGTCACTCTTGTCGAATCCTCCCACAACCCCGTTCTCCTCTTTGTGTCCCCTTCAGGTATGTTACTCTCAGTCATCCTTTTTGGATATGTACTGTCTCTTCTTGTACTTTTTTCTCCTCATCCTCCTCTTATTCTCCCTTCCCTTTTGTCTCATTTGTTATCTATTTTTGTCTCCCCTTTGTTTGTACTATTATCTCATTCTCTCATTCATTTTCTTTCAATAATTTATTTTTTATTTTTCCTTTCCTTTCCTCTTGGAACCTTCCTTTTTTCTTGCTTCTTTCTTCTTTCACTTTTTGGCATTTTTTGCTCTTCATATGTTGCTGTAACCTTTGTTTCTATTAATGTTCTCCAATTTTTAAATTCAGAGTAATTTCCTGGAATGTAAAAGGTTTTATTAATCCCATTAAGCGTCAGAGAGTTCTCTCCCACTTAGCTTTATATTCCCCTGACATAGTTCTTTTACAAGAGACTCATCTCACCGAAGCTGAGTCCCTTAAGTTAAAATGAGGATGGGTAGGTATGGTCTTATTCTCTCCCTCAACCAATAAGAAGAATGGTGTTGCTATCTTATGTCACAAGAGATTAAAGTGTAAAGTTTTGATACAAGAAACAGATGCTGATGGTAGATGGATACTAGTTAAGTTACTAATTAATTCTATCCCCCTTTCTGTGTTTAATGTTTATGGTCCCACTCAACCCGATTTACTTTTCTGGCCCTCAATTACGAACAAATGTATTCAATATAGAAATGATTCTTTCATCCTTGGTGGTGATTGTAACCAGATTGTAGATCCCCTTTCTTGATCGTAAGTCAACTGTCTGGTTCATACCTCACAAGCCTCACAAACAATTTCTAGACACTATTTCTCAAGTCCACCTCACTGACTCTTGGAGACTTTCTCATCCTGACACCCTTGACTATTCCTTCCTCTCTCCTCCTCATGCATCTTTTTCTCGCCTTGATTACATTTTTCTTTCTCCCTCTTTATCTCAAAACCTATTATCTTCCTCTATCGAACCCATAGTCATTTCAGATCATTAATGAACCACTGGCCCAAAGATCAATTCAGGACCGCCTAAAAACAGGACAGGTGGTCCCTCTCCTAAAACTGTCGTCCTGTAACAACCATTACCCTTCTAGCCAATGTACTAGAAAAATGTTCACACAATCACTTAAGTCAACACATTACTAATTTTGAGCTACTTAATGACTACCAATCTGGGTTCAGACCAAACCATAGTACGGAAACAGCAATCCTACACATAGTAGATGACACTTTACTAGCACTCGACCGTAATTAAACCTGTCTCTTGATCCTTCTAGACCTATCATCTGCATTTGACACAGTAAACCATCCCAAATTAATAGAGTGCCTGGAAAATAGAATGAGCTTATCAGGAACTGTACTGAAATGGCTCCACTCCTTCCTAGAGAACAGATCGCAAAGATTCCTGGTAGACAGCAAGCTATCCCCACCATCTCCGATAAAAATTGGGGTCTCACAAGGATCAACTCTATCCCCTTCACTACTTAACCTATACATCGAACCATTAACGGAAGTACTGCATAAGGCAACATTTAATTTCACATGTATGCTGGCGACACCCAGCAGTATATGAAGATATCATTAAGCCTGGGCAAAGCACTACGCGTAGTTTGCCAAGTTCGCGCTACTTCGCACTACGCGAACTGCACGTAGCACAGTGCGAACATGCGTAGCGTAGTGTTGCGTAGTGCTGCGGTCATTTTTTGCTTGCTTGCGGTCCTCAACGTCAAGTTGGCGACCGCGAGCAAGCAAAATGACATCCCGGCGAGTCTTTTTCCTTGTTCGCGATCAGCAACATCAAGTTGGCGATCGCGAGCATGGAAAATAAACCTCCCGGCGAGATTCCCAACGCGAGGAGGTCAGGTTTCTCATTGCGAGTGGTCGCGTATGCTCGCGACCGCTCGCGATGAGAAACTACCAGTTCGCGTTGAGAAAGCTGCCGCTCGAGTAAAAATCTACTCGAGCAGCAGAAAACTACAGCTCGCACTGTGTAAGATGCCATTTTCAATGATTGCACAGTGCCGTTTGCTTGTCCGCACTGTGCAATCATTGAAAACGACATCTGGCACAGTGCGAACAAGGTACTACGCAGTTCGCGAAGTGCTACGCGTAGCTCGCGTAGTGCGAACTGCACTTTGCGTAGCTTCGCGAAGTGCTACACCCAGGGATAGATATCATCTCCGCAAGAGATCAACACTATAAACCATGCACTCCAGAAAACCGTTGAATGGCTAGCTGACAATCATCTTAAGCTCAGCTCACAAAAAAACGAATTCCTTCTGATCCCCCCTCCTAAAAGTGCAGCCAAGATCAAAGAATGGTCCAAGTTGATCACAGCTCTAAACGGTACCCCTACTATACTGGACTCAACCAAATCCCCGGGTATCACACTGGAAAAAGATCTAAACATGCGAGCACACATCAACACAATGGAAAAAGCGCCCTTTTTTATCAAAAATTAACTCAGAAAACTGAAGTCACTCATCGATCCCAATGATCTGAAATTGGCAGTACAAGCACTGGTCATGTCAAGAATTGAACATGGATGACCAACTCTATCAGGACTCCTTAAGATATCAACAGCACCCCTAAAGGCGTGCCTCAATGCAGCAACTTAACTTATAACGGGAACAAGAAAATACAACCACATCACTCCACAACTGAAAGCGATCAACTGGCTACCATACGAAGCAAGAATAGAGATAAAAATTGCTTGTATCACTCACAAGGCAGTACACCACAAAACTTACCTAGCTCATAAAATTACGCTATCCGGAGGCGCTAGACCCTCGAGGGGATTGGAAGACTTTCTACTGAAACCAGCACTTACGATAGAGCATTCGCGCTCTGACACCCAACTCAGGGTCTGGTTCGTGCTATAGAAAACACAGAATAAATAAATAAATAAATAAAATCTCACCGATGCCATGTATCATCTCCCTATGTGGCTGAATCGATTGTCCTTACCAGAGCCTATTGTACATCAGAAGGCTCATGAGTTACCATTTACAATCCAGAATGGGTTTGGGATTGTGCACACATTTAGGCAGTTATGGTCACAGAGGGGATTCATGACCCCTGCTGGGTCCCCCATCAGAATGGTTTCAATTTAATGAAAGCCCTACAGTTGCCAAAGGAAATTGCAGTAGTGAAGCGTTCTGCACACTGGAGGCAACCGCAATGAAGATGAAATAGCCTGATATTGTGCTCTGGAGGGAGCCATGCAATGCAGAAGAAGAAACAGTGGCAAATATGTTATTAAACACTGTACACATTTTCAGTAAGCTGAGAGAACTGCAACACACTACACCAGAAGTAGAGGAAGCCAAAGGGGAAAAGATGGGCTGTGTAAGGTATGCCAGTGACAATCGGATATCCAATGACAGGAAGCAGGGACTCCCAGATTCAATGTTACCTGCATGGTACAAAACATTCATGGTCCAACGTATGTAGGCAGAGGAGGGATGGTGTCTATCTTCAAATGGTACTAGTAAAATCCCCATTTTCGGATGATGGCAGAAATTTTGTGTCAGCATTGTGCAACTTGTCAGAAACAAAATGTGGGCAAAAAGGTTATAGTGAGCATGATCTACATAGGAAAGTCTGATGGTCACTTAAACCATCTCCAGAATGACTTTGAGGTGAATCCCCGATGTAACCAATAAGGTACATCCTTGTGACTGAGTGCTTATTTTCCTGCTGGGTTGAGATATGCCCCACTCGGAGATGTGACAATCTAACGGTTGCCAAGTTATTGTATGGGATTTGAAACCACGATTCAGAGTGCCAGCTAATTTAAAATCAGAACAATTAAGCCACTTTATGAATTAGGTATTGCAGTTACTGTGTATGCACAGCACTAGCGATAGACCGAAGGTTCTATTGTATTTATAGGACTGAGGCTTCAGGAGTCGTATAAAGACTAAACAGAATGATTAAAGCTAAATTGGCCAAGGCCTGTGCCTCTACATTTCTTAAATGGCCTAATGCCCTTCCTCTGGTATTGCTGAGGCTACAAAGCACCCTCTGTAGATGAACAGGATTGTCTCCTCACAAGGTTTTGATGGGAATAACCATGCAAATTCCTTCTGTTCCAGCTGCTGGCATTATGAGTATCACAGATGATCTGGTTCTGGAGTACTGCAAACGACTGGCTGATGTGGTGCATTCTATTTCCTATCAGGTTGAGGCTGCTACTGATTTGAACCCTGGCTATTGATTCTGAGACTGAATCGGCCCCATCAGAGCCAGAGATTGCAAGCACTTCTCAGGATCGTGGCTTGACTGAGGAAGAAGAGCCAAAGACTACGACAAGCCAAAAGAGAGTGTTGTTGACTAAAAAAGGCCAGAGACAATAAAGGAAGTTAGGAAGTTATATGAACTAGAACATGCTGAACAACCTGATTTAGTGGATGAGAAAGTAGATTTGCCAACTCCCAAATAACCTAAAGGAGAGAGCAAGGTCAATCAAAAGTACTCACGTTAGGATTGGACCTATCTTGCGAGAATCAATGGGAATCTGGTGACTGTCTGACTGACATTGACCAGCTTCCTTGAGGTCGAGACAATCAGAAAGGGAACCCATATACGCAAATCACTGACAAACATTCAATGGATGTCTACACAGTGAGAATAAAGGTCAGAGGACGTTAGAGCTGTAGGCCACCAGCAGACGCAGAATAAAAACCACTGTAGCTTTGAGACAGGGTAGTGATGATAGGGAAGAGATTATAGGACTAGTTGTTTCATCTTAAAATGTCAATTTGTTTCTTGATTTGAATTAAGGTAACATAGCGCAGCAATGCCGCAAATTCCTACTCATAGCTATGGCAGGATTGGCTATTAGATTAGACATCTATTTGCTGGGTGGAGAGATTACATGTATTCCAGAAGACACAACAAAATAGATTGATTGTCAATAAACCAGAGCAGAAAGGCGAAAATTCTTCTGTCCCGAATTGTGAAATTGTCTATAGTTATAATGTGTACTTCCAAATGGTAGCCGGGTATGTAAAAGTTATGGAGGTAGAAAATTGTTATATCTGTTCCTATCTTCCAGCCTCTGCGGCGAAAGAGATAGCGTATTTTCATTTGCTACTGTCGTACTCTTTTTCCTGATCCATCTTTCTGAATCTATAATATCAACAGAATTCGATCAAGCTGTTTTATTCTGATTATAATAGGCCTTTAGAAATTGTACCAATTGTGACTGATGTGAATATGCATTTTTGGGATACTAAACATGCTTATTGTTCTTCCAAGTCTTTTAGGGGAAGAAATCAGTGTAAGCATATGGTGAAATTCTTTACTCCTTTGACTAACTTGAGTATTACTAATCAAAGCATGCATGATGTAACTGCAGAGTTAACAGGGATGAAAGAGCTTTTGTAGATGTGTTGAACAGGAAGATATGGTCAGATGATGAGAAAGGGTAAAAGAAAGTTAGCTCGGAACAAGTAATTGGGAAGTAAATGGAGACTGTAGGAACCACCTCCAAGTTTGAGCATTGACATTGCTAAAAAGGGAACTTTATGTATGATATGAAAACAGAAGGGAAACAAAACTGCTAAGGTATTGGGATGGAGTGAATGTGAACAGTGGTATTTGGTCAAAGGCAGGACATTTGCTGAATTAGACTTGAGTATCAAATACACCAATTATGTGGTAGTAAATCAGCATATTTCAAGTTACTGCACAACTGGGTAGGCAGTTGTTATGCTTTTTTTTCCGCAGAATCTACCATACCAATAAGTTAAACCTTTGGATCGCAACATTAAATGAAGTAAGCAGAGCTTGAAGCAGATTCTTAGTGATATTTCTGGAGCATGTACACCTTCTTTAGGAATTGCATTGAACAATGTTAAGATTAGAAATCTATCAACCCAAGTAGACTGTCTTGCTACTAATGGAGCAGGAGCACTAACTATGATAAATAATTGCTTGCTATGAGAGCTATGATCACGCCGAATTGCCTAGCATTAGTTTTACTGCTTGTGAAGGAAGACAGAGTCAATAAGGTTATTCATGCGCGGGAATGTTGTGGATGTAGGAGAGTAGGGTCTGCAATCCTATGATCACCCAGATTTTTTGCTTTTGCTTCATTGGTTTACGACTTTCCCTGGCTGTGGGCCTGCCAATCAGACCCACAGCCTAGCTGTTCTCTCTCGAAATTAACACACATGTACATTAGGTGCATCCACTAATTGGAACTGGGCCGCCTTGTCAGTCCCTGTCTCAGCATACCACAGGTATCCAGGGCATCGGTGTACCCAGGGCCTACCAGGGGCTGCAGCATGTATTATGCCACCCCTGGATGGCCGCCCAAATCTGACACAACTGGCTGCACGACAGCTGGGGCAAAGTGGTGTAATCACCCGTTGCTGTAGGTGTAGTATTCCTACACCTAACCCTAAAATGGACACATGGATTCCTATCAGTCACTCCTATGGCAGGCCTTATCAATCCTGAAGGCAGAGTGCAGGGAATCATGTGGGACGGTGCTCTGGCGCGAGCTGAGCCCGTCGACGGCTGGCGGAACCAAGTCCTAATAGCCGTTCCATGGTGACGCGTGCCAACTACCTTAAAATGCATTATAATCCTCGCGGTTATTTGCTAACTTTGGCATCGCATCACCCACACATGTCGAGTAAGGTGTCATACGATTTGGAATACGAACCCCTCGCCAATTCTGGCGACGGGGTTAGCATTCCCCCCTTTTAGAGGGGCACGACATGGAAGTAACCTTGAACCCCGGTTAAAAGTTGACTCAAGCCTCAGCATCACAAAATGGATGCTGCCACCAGACACAAGTCTGACCTCCTGCTGCTGGGAGACCTTCCAGCGGAGGGAGCTTGGACAAAGGGTTTCCTGTCGAGGGCGGTGTTAGCACCATCCCAGACAGGGTTTGTGTATCCCAGGTAGGCAGGGCTGAAAGGAAGGTGATTGCAAGTGGCACCCCGGTGCTCACTGTGCATAGCCCGGCTCAAACCAGTTTCGGGGGCAACCCTGCCCCTGAGCTGGGGCGAAGCCGGACAAAGGATAGGGGTGTAACCACCCCCCTCCTGTCCCCACCCATAGGTAGGACCTAGTCACGGGCCAGCCCCTTTTCTTAGAATAAAGGTAGGAGCGAGTCCCCTTCCCAAATTGGATAATTCTGAATCATGAACTACTTTCCACGAAAGGAACTCTTGACTGTTTCTGAAGACTCTCCCTTGTGGCTAAGGAGTAGCCACCCTGCACCAGCAGGCACCACCTAAGCGCTTGCGGTTTGCTGTACGTCTCTCCTACGGATCAAGACTGCCCAGCTCGACGAGACCCGAGTTCCCTGCCATCTCTGACCTCTACCTACATCATCAGCCCAGCTGAGAGTCGTAGGTGTGACGAGACCTGCGGGACCGGCCATCTTCAGAACCTGCACGACGCTTATCTAGCACGCCCACCGAGGGACCCTCGAGTGAGTGTACCTAGGGTTTGAGAAGCCCTAACCCTGAGCAGCTCCAGCACCGAAGTCTGCCTCCCCAGCATCCACGGTCCTTCCGCTCCTTGCTGTTCACCGCGTTGTCCGGCCACTCGCCGACCGGCTTGTGGCCCTCTTCACGACGCACCACGATAGTTTCATCACCAGTCTGGTTGCTCCAGATTGGCTCTTGCTCCCCTTCAACAGAGGAGTACCCCGGACCCTCCTGGTCCACTCCAGACGTCATCTTGACTCTACCGCATGGGCTTGCCACTGCCAAGACCTGCTGCCCCATTCCTGGGCCCAGCATCATCGACAGCAGACACCTCCGTGGGACAGCTCGCCCTCCATCCTGGTCGCCGCCGCGCCTCCTGGTCCGAGGAACAGCCGAGTCCGACGTCATCCACTCACCTGGTCGAGGTGACTTCAGCCGGTACCCTTCTGGTGCCCACACGATCGCTGGCTAGCGTTTGAGAACTGAGTCCCCTCTGCTTTCAGGTTTCCTTCATCACCGATCCAGGCTTGGATCTCGCTGAACATCGACACTTGTCGCCTGCCAGCAACTTCTTCTTTCAGGCTCCCGAGACTACAACAAGGACTCCCGACATCTTGCCGAACCTCCCGCAGCCGCAGCCTCTGGGCTAGGTAACTCGAGCATTTCGGTGCTCCATCGCAGGTTCGCTCTACAAGTGTCCAGTTCCTTTTTCGTTTAGTCCCACTGATCGGATCACTCCGGAATCAGTAACTCCAGACTCTAACCATTCGCATTTCACTGTTAGTGTAGATGGTTTCTCGTGCCCCTCGGGCATTTGTGTAAATTGTGCAACTTGAAGTATTTTCATAAGAGTTTTGTAGTGTGCTTAGCTCCCTGACTCATAAAGAGCCAGGGTAGTCTTGTTATAAATAAATATCCTTTATTTTCATAACAACTTGTGTGGTGTCCTTTCACGTGGTGTTCAAGGGGTAAATGTGGTGGTAAAACAGCTGGCTTAACACGCCCTCTAGAGTTTAGCCTAAGACTGCTCGTGTCCATGCTACTAGGATAGCTGGTCTATAAGGTTGACTTACAACCAATCATCAATAAGGGTCGTTTGGAATGATACACAGTGATCACTAGAATAGTGAGCACTACATATCAGGCCAACTTCTCACATTGGTGAGCAGCGGTTGGGATTTGAGCTTGCTGTTGTTTTACCCCACACGTATCCTAAGAATATCGAAGTGAAAGATCACATAAGTACCCAGGTACATATAACTTAACTTAGAATACTCTGAGTTCTACTGAACCAGCTGTTGTAGTGTAACAGGGCTTAGCACACCCTGACTACAACTCTTAGCAAGGGATCAGTAGGTAAACACATAGTGTAGGTAGGTGCATCACTTACACCTCACTAGAAAGCATGTCGGTCCACGGAGAGTCTGCGGAGACTCCCTTAGTGGTCAGTGACCCTCCACAGGTCGTGTCACGATATGCAGCTCTTAGCTTCAAGGAGATGAGACAACTGTGTGCCTCCAGGAAGCTAAACCAGGGTTCTAACCCTACCATCACATTTCTGATAGGTCTCTTGGAGACTTACGATGTTAGGAGGTCCTCTAACACAGGTCCCCCCAATGCTGATGGGAACATGCCTCCCTTAGAGGGAACCCTCGGTGACCCAGACCTCGACCTCCATACAGAGGAGGAGGACGAGGAGGAGTTATCAGGAGACGAGGCAAACAAAGGTCCAGTGGTAGTCAGCAGGCTTACAAGGACCAACTTAAGCAGGCATGAGAATGGAACTGGGGGAGCCCCAGGCCCACTCTCAAGCAGGCCTAACCTTGGGAACGGACGAGCTAGGTCTCTCTCCAGAGGCTCTAACAGATCTGTTCGTACACATGTCTCTCAGGCATCTTCTCAGAGAGGAATGACGTCCCCTCAGAGAAGGGAGCATGAAGCGAAGATGAGGGAAGTCAATCTGAGGATCGAGCGGGAAGAACTTGCCCTCGCCAAAGAAAGACTTGCCTTGGCCCGAGAGCAGAAATTAAGTGGGTTAGATCCCACTGGTGGCAGCATTCTCATTAGAGAGAAAGACAGGGGTATAGACACTAGACACCTGAGTAAAATAGTGCCCCCCTTTAAACAAGGGGACGACATCCACAAGTGGATAACTGCTTTGGAGAGGGCCTGCACTTTCCAGTGCGTCTCCCCAAGTCAGTGGGCAGCTATACTGTGGCTCTCCTTTGAAGGCAAAGGGCGAGACAAGCTCCTCACTACTAGAGCTGAGGATGCAAACAACTACCAAGTCCTGAAGAACACACTGATTGATGGGTTTGGCTTAACCACGGAACAGTACAGGTTGCTGTTCAGGGACACCCAGAAAATTCAGTCTCAGGATTGGACTGACTTTGTCGATTGTGCCACTAAGGCTTTGGAAGGCTGGTTGCTGGGTAGCAAGGTTACTGATTACACAGGATTGTACAATCTTATCATGCGAGAACAGATTTTAAACAACTGTCAGAACCAATTGTTGCATCAGCACCTTGTCGACTCGGATCTGACCTCTCCCAAAGAATTGGGAAAGAAGGCAGACAGATGGGTCAGAACAAGGGTCAAGCAGAACCAGAACCAGAACCAGGGTGGTCAGAAGAAAGCAGACCAAAAGCGTAGTAACAAGAACGAACAAAATGACCAGAAGTCTTCGACAGGTCCCCAACAAACCAAAGAGGGTGGGGGTCAGGCTTCACAGAAGAAGAAGACTCAGGAAGGCCAGTCAAAAAGGTGGTGCCAATACTGTAAAAGTAAGACTCACTGGTTTAGTGAGTGCACCAAGAAAGGAGGGCAAACTCCTGCCACTGCAGCCCCTAAGGCACCTGCACCCCCTAGTACAGTCAGCAGTGGTAGTGCGCCTCCCAAGGCATTAGTTGGGTTAACCTTGGGAACCGAGGGGAGTGACGACTTAGTCAGCATGCTCACTCTGGCCGTCCTTGTCTGTACAGGGGATATGGATATGTCCCCTGATGCCGGTCCCAATACTTTGGGCAAATACAGACAGACACCTTTGATCAATGGAAAAGTGGCTCAGGCCTACAGGGACACTTGTGCCAGTGTCACCATGGTGACGCCTAACTTTGTGGACCCTGGACAGATCATGCTAGGTACCGATTACCTAGTGACCAATGCCAGCAACGTCACTACCAATCACAGTATGGCAGTTGTTGATTTCTCCTGGGGAGGGGTAAGTGGCCCGAAAAAGGTTGTGGTTAGTTCAGACCTCCCCGTAGAATGTCTGTTGGGCAATGATTTGGAAACGTCACAATGGTCAGAAGTGGAGCAGAGGACTCACATGGAAATGTTAGGCTTGCCAGCACATGTCCTTGCTGTGACCAGGTCACAGGCCAAAAGATGCCCCACTGAACAGGTGCTGGATCCTGGAAGAACGGACCAGACACCTTCCAAGAAAAGGAGCAGTAAGGGTAAGGATTCGCCTTCCCCCTTGCCCCAGGTTGTGGATCAAGTCTCTGAGGAGGCTGACCTTAAAGAACTGAGGGAAACTGAGCCGAAAGAGCTTGAACCTGGTCAGGTTGAGTTTCTGGGCTCAGGGGGTCCCTCCAGGGAAGACCTGGGGAAGGCACAGTTAGACTGCCCCTCACTTGAACCCCTCAGACAGCAGGCTGCTGCTGAGGCTGCAGGGAACGCCACAGGTACCCACAAAGTGTACTGGGACGATGGACTCCTGTACTCCGAGGCAAGAGACTCCAAACCTGGCGCGACCAGGAGGCTGGTCATCCCCTTGTCTCTGAGAGGTTTCCTTCTTACCTTGGCCCACGAGATTCCCCTTGCAGGTCACTTAGGCCAGAATAAGACTTGGGACAGAATTGTTCCACACTTTCACTGGCCCCACATGTCCGAAGATACGAAGGAGTTTTGCCACTCCTGTGTCACTTGCCAAGCCAGTGGTAAGTCAGGTGGCATGACAAAGGCCCCCCTCATCCCACTACCGGTGGTGGGGGTACCCTTTGAACGAGTGGGGATCGACATTGTCGGACCAATGGAACCCCAGACAGCATCAGGGCACAAGTTTATACTGGTGGTGGTGGACCACGCCACCAGGTATCCTGAAGCTATTCCCCTTAGGACCACTACAGCACCTGTGGTGGCACGGGCCCTAGTTGGAGTGTTCTCCAGAGTGGGCTTCCCTAAGGAGGTTGTCTCAGACAGAGGTGCAAACTTTATGTCGGGATATCTGACTGCAATGTGGAAGGAGTGTGGTGTCAACTACAAGTTCACCACACCCTATCACCCACAATGCAATGGGCTTGTTGAGAGATTCAACAGGACCCTAAAAGGGATGATTCACGGACTACCTGAAAAGCTTCGGCGGAGATGGGATGTCCTGATACCCTGCCTCTTGTTCGCCTACAGAGAGGTCCCGCAGAAGGGGGTTGGCTACAGCCCTTTTGAGCTTCTGTTCGGACATCCTGTAAGGGGACCCCTTTGTTTGGTAAAGGAAGGATGGGAGAGACCTCTCAGAAAGCCGGCATCAAACATTGTGGACTATGTGCTCGGTCTCCGCTCGCGGAGGGCGGAGTACATGGAAAAGGCATCTAAACACCTTGAGGCGAGCCAAGAATTACAAAAAGCTTGGCACGACCAAAAGGCTGTCCTGACTGTGTACCAGCCTGGACAGAAGGTGTGGGTGCTGGAGCCAGTGGCCCCAGCAGCACTCAAAGACAAATGGTCTGGGCCCCACACGATCATTGAGCAAAAGGGAGAGGTCACCTACCTGGTAGACCTGGGAACTCCCCGGAGCCCCCACAGGGTGCTCCATGTAAACAGGCTCAAGGCATATGTCGACAGGGAGGGCATGGGCTTGCTCATGGCCACAGATGAGGGACAGGAGGAGGAGAGTGACCCTCTCCCGGACCTGCTCTCTCAGAACCCTGACGATGGGTCAGTAGATGGTGTTGTCTTTTGTGGCAGCCTCTCTGGACATCAACAAAAGGATTGTAAACAGGTTCTTCAATCCTTTCGACATATGTTCTCTCTGACGCCCAGTCAGACCAATTGGTGTACCCATGAGGTTGACACTGGGGACAGTCTGCCCGTAAAGAGTAAAATCTATCGGCAGCCTGATCATGTCAGAGACTGCATCAAGACAGAGGTGCAGAAAATGTTGGAGCTGGGAGTCATTGAACCCTCGGACAGCCCCTGGGCTAGTCCGTAGTTCTCGTGCCGAAACCTCACACCCAGGGCGGTAAGAAAGAGATGAGGTTTTGCGTGGACTACAGAGGTCTCAATGCAGTCACTAAGACTGATGCCCACCCGATACCAAGAGCAGACGAACTTATCGACCGGTTGGCTTCGGCCAACTACTTAAGTACGTTTGACCTGACAGCTGGGTATTGGCAAATCAGGTTAGCTGAGGAGGCCAAGCACAAAACAGCATTTTCTACCCCGGGTGGGCATTTTCAGTTCGTGGTAATGCCCTTTGGTTTGAAAAATGCACCTGCCACCTTCCAAAGGCTGGTGAATCGAGTTCTCACTGGGTTGGACGACTTCTGTGCGGCGTATCTGGATGATATCGCTGTCTTTAGCGCCACCTGGGAGGATCACCTGGTCCACCTGAGGAAAGTGTTAGAGGCCCTGCAAAAGGCAGGCCTCACTATCAAGGCCACTAAGTGCCAGATAGGGCAGACACAGGTTGTATACCTGGGCCACCTTGTAGGTGGAGTCCAGGTTCAGCCATTGGAGAGCAAAATACAGGCCATCCAGGACTGGGCTCCTCCAACCACCCAGACTCAGGTTCGAGCTTTCTTGGGCCTGACTGGTTATTACCGGAAATTTGTCAGAAATTATGGATCCATTGTGACCCCGCTAAACGACCTGACAAGTAAAAAGATGCCAAAAAAAGTTCAGTGGACAGCAAGCTGTCAGAAGTCATTCGATGACCTAAAGCAGGCCATGCGCACAGCACCTATCCTAAAGAGTCCAGACTACTCCAAACCATTCATTGTCCAAACAGACGCTTCGGAGCTGGGTGTGGAAGCTGTTCTATCTCAACTGAATTTTGATGGTCATGACCAGCCCATAGCTTTTATTAGCAGGAGGCTGACCCCCAGAGAGAAGAATTGGTCAGCTATTGAGAGGGAGGCCTTTGCTGTGGTTTGGGCCCTGAAGAAGTTGAGGCCATACTTGTTTGGCACTCACTTCAAGATTCAGACCGACCATAAGCCCCTCTTGTGGCTAAATCAAATGAAGGGTGAAAACCCCAAACTACTTAGGTGGTCCATTTCCCTACAGGGGATGGACTTCACAGTGGAGCATAGACCTGGCACTGATCATGGCAATGCAGATGGGCTCTCCAGGTATTTCCACTTAGAGCAAGAAGACTCACCTAGTCAAGGTTAGCTTATTGTCCCACAGTTTGGGGGGGGGTCATGTAGGAGAGTAGGGTCTGCAATCCTATGATCACCCAGATTTTTTGCTTTTGCTTCATTGGTTTACGACTTTCCCTGGCTGTGGGCCTGCCAATCAGACCCACAGCCTAGCTGTTCTCTCTCGAAATTAACACACATGTACATTAGGTGCATCCACTAATTGGAACTGGGCCGCCTTGTCAGTCCCTGTCTCAGCATACCACAGGTATCCAGGGCATCGGTGTACCCAGGGCCTACCAGGGGCTGCAGCATGTATTATGCCACCCCTGGATGGCCGCCCAAATCTGACAACTGGCTGCACGACAGCTGGGGCAAAGTGGTGTAATCACCCGTTGCTGTAGGTGTAGTATTCCTACACCTAACCCTAAAATGGACACATGGATTCCTATCAGTCACTCCTATGGCAGACCTTATCAATCCTGAAGGCAGAGTGCAGGGAATCATGTGGGACGGTGCTCTGGCGCGAGCTGAGCCCGTCGACGGCTGGCGGAACCAAGTCCTAATTGCCGTTCCATGGTGACGCGTGCCAACTACCTTAAAATGCATTATAATCCTCGCGGTTATTTGCTAACTTTGGCATCGCATCACCCACACATGTCGAGTAAGGTGTCATACGATTTGGAATACGAACCCCTCGCCAATTCTGGCGACGGGGTTAGCATTCCCCCCTTTTAGAGGGGCACGACATGGAAGTAACCTTGAACCCCGGTTAAAAGTTGACTCAAGCCTCAGCATCACAAAATGGATGCTGCCACCAGACACAAGTCTGACCTCCTGCTGCTGGGAGACCTTCCAGCGGAGGGAGCTTGGACAAAGGGTTTCCTGTCGAGGGCGGTGTTAGCACCATCCTAGACAGGGTTTGTGTATCCCAGGTAGGCAGGGCTGAAAGGAAGGTGATTGCAAGTGGCACCCCGGTGCTCACTGTGCATAGTCCGGCTCAAACCAGTTTCGGGGGCAACCCTGCCCCTGAGCTGGGGCGAAGCCGGACAAAGGATAGGGGTGTAACCACCCCCCTCCTGGCCCCACCCATAGGTAGGACCTAGTCACGGGCCAGCCCCTTTTCTTAGAATAAAGGTAGGAGCGAGTCCCCTTCCCAAATTGGATAATTCTGAATCTTGAACTACTTTCCACGAAAGGAACTCTTGACTGTTTCTGAAGACTCTCCCTTGTGGCTAAGGAGTAGCCACCCTGCACCAGCAGGCACCACCTAAGCGCTTGCGGTTTGCTGTACGTCTCTCCTACGGATCAAGACTGCCCAGCTCGACGAGACCCGAGTTCCCTGCCATCTCTGACCTCTACCTACATCATCAGCCCAGCTGAGAGTCGTAGGTGTGACGAGACCTGCGGGACCGGCCATCTTCAGAACCTGCACGACGCTTATCTAGCACGCCCACCGAGGGACCCTCGAGTGAGTGTACCTAGGGTTTGAGAAGCCCTAACCCTGAGCAGCTCCAGCACCGAAGTCTGCCTCCCCAGCATCCACGAGATCTGCGTGGGGGTCCTTCCGCTCCTTGCTGTTCACCGCGTGGTCCGGCCACTCGCCGACCGGCTTGTGGCCCTCTTCACGACACACCACGATAGTTTCATCACCGGTCTGGTTGCTCCAGATTGGCTCTTGCTCCCCTTCAACAGAGGAGTACCCCGGACCCTCCTGGTCCACTCCAGACGTCATCTTGACTCTACCGCGTGGGCTTGCCACTGCCAAGACCTGCTGCCCCATTCCTGGGCCCAGCATCATCGACAGCAGACACCTCCGTGGGACAGCTCGCCCTCCATCCTGGTCGCCGCCGCGCCTCCTGGTCCGAGGAACAGCCGAGTCCGACGTCATCCACTCACCTGGTCGAGGTGACTTCAGCCGGTACCCTTCTGGTGCCCACACGATTGCTGGCTAGCGTTTGAGAACTGAGTCCCCTCTGCTTTCAGGTTTCCTTCATCACCGATCCAGGCTTGGATCTCGCTGAACATCGACACTTGTCGCCTGCCAGCAACTTCTTCTTTCAGGCTCCCGAGACTACAACAAGAACTCCCGACATCTTGCCGAACCTCCCGCAGCCGCAGCCTCTGGGCTAGGTAACTCGAGCATTTCGGTGCTCCATCGCAGGTTCGCTCTACAAGTGTCCAGTTCCTTTTTCGTTTAGTCCCACTGATCGGATCACTCCGGAATCAGTAACTCCAGACTCCAACCATTCGCATTTCACTGTTAGTGTAGATGGTTTCTCGTGCCCCTCGGGCATTTGTGTAAATTGTGCAACTTGAAGTATTTTCATAAGAGTTTTGTAGTGTGCTTAGCTCCCCGACTCATAAAGAGCCAGGGTAGTCTTGTTATAAATAAATATCCTTTATTTTCATAACAACTTGTGTGGTGTCCTTTCACGTGGTGTTCAAGGGGTAAATGTGGTGGTAAAACAGCTGGCTTAACACGCCCTCTAGAGTTTAGCCTAAGACTGCTCGTGTCCATGCTACTAGGATAGCTGGTCTATAAGGTTGACTTACAACCAATCATCAATAAGGGTCGTTTGGAATGATACACAGTGATCACTAGAATAGTGAGCACTACATATCAGGCCAACTTCTCACATTGGTGAGCAGCGGTTGGGATTTGAGCTTGCTGTTGTTTTACCCCACACGTATCCTAAGAATATCGAAGTGAAAGATCACATAAGTACCCAGGTACATATAACTTAACTTAGAATACTCTGAGTTCTACTGAACCAGCTGTTGTAGTGTAACAGGGCTTACAACACCCTGACTACAACTCTTAGCAAGGGATCAGTAGGTAAACACATAGTGTAGGTAGGTGCATCACTTACACCTCACTAGAAAGCATGTCGGTCCACGGAGAGTCTGCGGAGACTCCCTTAGTGGTCAGTGACCCTCCACAGGTCGTGTCACGATATGCAGCTCTTAGCTTCAAGGAGATGAGACAACTGTGTGCCTCCAGGAAGCTAAACCAGGGTTCTAACCCTACCATCACATTTCTGATAGGTCTCTTGGAGACTTACGATGTTAGGAGGTCCTCTAACACAGGTCCCCCCAATGCTGATGGGAACATGCCTCCCTTAGAGGGAACCCTCGGTGACCCAGACCTCGACCTCCATACAGAGGAGGAGGACGAGGAGGAGTTATCAGGAGACGAGGCAAACAAAGGTCCAGTGGTAGTCAGCAGGCTTACAAGGACCAACTTAAGCAGGCATGAGAATGGAACTGGGGGAGCCCCAGGCCCACTCTCAAGCAGGCCTAACCTTGGGAACGGACGAGCTAGGTCTCTCTCCAGAGGCTCTAACAGATCTGTTCGTACACATGTCTCTCAGGCATCTTCTCAGAGAGGAATGACGTCCCCTCAGAGAAGGGAGCATGAAGCGAAGATGAGGGAAGTCAATCTGAGGATCGAGCGGGAAGAACTTGCCCTCGCCAAAGAAAGACTTGCCTTGGCCCGAGAGCAGAAATTAAGTGGGTTAGATCCCACTGGTGGCAGCATTCTCATTAGAGAGAAAGACAGGGGTATAGACACTAGACACCTGAGTAAAATAGTGCCCCCCTTTAAACAAGGGGACGACATCCACAAGTGGATAACTGCTTTGGAGAGGGCCTGCACTTTCCAGTGCGTCTCCCCAAGTCAGTGGGCAGCTATACTGTGGCTCTCCTTTGAAGGCAAAGGGCGAGACAAGCTCCTCACTACTAGAGCTGAGGATGCAAACAACTACCAAGTCCTGAAGAACACACTGATTGATGGGTTTGGCTTAACCACGGAACAGTACAGGTTGCTGTTCAGGGACACCCAGAAAATTCAGTCTCAGGATTGGACTGACTTTGTCGATTGTGCCACTAAGGCTTTGGAAGGCTGGTTGCTGGGTAGCAAGGTTACTGATTACACAGGATTGTACAATCTTATCATGCGAGAACAGATTTTAAACAATTGTCAGAACCAATTGTTGCATCAGCACCTTGTCGAATCGGATCTGACCTCTCCCCAAGAATTGGGAAAGAAGGCAGACAGATGGGTCAGAACAAGGGTCAAGCAGAACCAGAACCAGAACCAGGGTGGTCAGAAGAAAGCAGACCAAAAGGGTAGTAACAAGAACGAACAAAATGACCAGAAGTCTTCGACAGGTCCCCAACAAACCAAAGAGGGTGGGGGTCAGGCTTCAAGAAGAAGAAGACTCAAGAAGGCCAGTCAAAAAGGTGGTGCCAATACTGTAAAAGTAAGACTCACTGGTTTAGTGAGTGCACCAAGAAAGGAGGGCAAACTCCTGCCACTGCAGCCCCTAAGGCACCTGCACCCCCTAGTACAGTCAGCAGTGGTAGTGCGCCTCCCAAGGCATTAGTTGGGTTAACCTTGGGAACCGAGGGGAGTGACGACTTAGTCAGCACGCTCACTCTGGCCGTCCTTGTCTGTACAGGGGATATGGATATGTCCCCTGATGCCGGTCCCAATACTTTGGGCAAATACAGACAGACACCTTTGATCAATGGAAAAGTGGCTCAGGCCTACAGGGACACTTGTGCCAGTGTCACCATGGTGACGCCTAACTTTGTGGACCCTGGACAGATCATGCTAGGTACCGATTACCTAGTGACCAATGCCAGCAACGTCACTACCAATCACAGTATGGCAGTTGTTGATTTCTCCTGGGGAGGGGTAAGTGGCCCGAAAAAGGTTGTGGTTAGTTCAGACCTCCCCGTAGAATGTCTGTTGGGCAATGATTTGGAAACGTCACAATGGTCAGAAGTGGAGCAGAGGACTCACATGGAAATGTTAGGCTTGCCAGCACATGTCCTTGCTGTGACCAGGTCACAGGCCAAAAGATGCCCCACTGAACAGGTGCTGGATCCTGGAAGAACGGACCAGACACCTTCCAAGAAAAGGAGCAGTAAGGGTAAGGCTTCGCCTTCCCCCTTGCCCCAGGTCGTGGATCAAGTCTCTGAGGAGGCTGACCTTAAAGAACTGAGGGAAACTGAGCCGAAAGAGCTTGAACCTGGTCAGGTTGAGTTTCTGGGCTCAGGGAGACCCTCCAGGGAAGACCTGGGGAAGGCACAGTTAGACTGCCCCTCACTTGAACCCCTCAGACAGCAGGCTGCTGCTGAGGCTGCAGGGAACGCCACAGGTACCCACAAAGTGTACTGGGACGATGGACTCCTGTACTCCGAGGCAAGAGACTCCAAACCTGGCGCGACCAGGAGGCTGGTCATCCCCTTGTCTCTGAGAGGTTTCCTTCTTACCTTGGCCCACGAGATTCCCCTTGCAGGTCACTTAGGCCAGAATAAGACTTGGGACAGAATTGTTCCACACTTTCACTGGCCCCACATGTCCGAAGATACGAAGGAGTTTTGCCGCTCCTGTGTCACTTGCCAAGCCAGTGGTAAGTCAGGTGGCACGACAAAGGCCCCCCTCATCCCACTACCGGTGGTGGGGGTACCCTTTGAACGAGTGGGGATCGACATTGTCGGACCAATGGAACCCCAGACAGCATCAGGGCACAAGTTTATACTGGTGGTGGTGGACCACGCCACCAGGTATCCTGAAGCTATTCCCCTTAGGACCACTACAGCACCTGTGGTGGCACGGGCCCTAGTTGGAGTGTTCTCCAGAGTGGGCTTCCCTAAGGAGGTTGTCTCAGACAGAGGTGCAAACTTTATGTCGGGATATCTGACTGCAATGTGGAAGGAGTGTGGTGTCAACTACAAGTTCACCACACCCTTTCACCCACAATGCAATGGGCTTGTTGAGAGATTCAACAGGACCCTAAAAGGGATGATTCACGGACTACCTGAAAAGCTTCGGCGGAGATGGGATGTCCTGATACCCTGCCTCTTGTTCGCCTACAGAGAGGTCCCGCAGAAGGGGGTTGGCTACAGCCCTTTTGAGCTTCTGTTCGGACATCCTGTAAGGGGACCCCTTTGTTTGGTAAAGGAAGGATGGGAGAGACCTCTCAGAAAGCCGGCATCAAACATTGTGGACTATGTGCTCGGTCTCCGCTCGCGGATGGCGGAGTACATGGAAAAGGCATCTAAAAACCTTGAGGCGAGCCAAGAATTACAAAAAGCTTGGCTCGACCAAAAGGCTGTCCTGACTGTGTACCAGCCTGGACAGAAGGTGTGGGTGCTGGAGCCAGTGGCCCCAGCAGCACTCAAAGACAAATGGTCTGGGCCCCACACGATCATTGAGCAAAAGGGAGAGGTCACCTACCTGGTAGACCTGGGAACTCCCCGGAGCCCCCACAGAGTGCTCCATGTAAACAGGCTCAAGGCATATGTCGACAGGGAGGGCATGGGCCTGCTCATGGCTACAGATGAGGGACAGGAGGAGGAGAGTGACCCTCTCCCGGACCTGCTCTCTCAGAACCCTGACGATGGGTCAGTAGATGGTGTTGTCTTTTGTGGCAGCCTCTCTGGACATCAACAAAAGGATTGTAAACAGGTTCTTCAATCCTTTCGACATATGTTCTCTCTGACGCCCAGTCAGACCAATTGGTGTACCCATGAGGTCGACACTGGGGACAGTCTGCCCGTAAAGAGTAAAATCTATCGGCAGCCTGATCATGTCAGAGACTGCATCAAGACAGAGGTGCAGAAAATGTTGGAGCTGGGAGTCATTGAACCCTCGGACAGCCCCATGGCTAGTCCCGTAGTTCTCGTGCCGAAACCTCACACCCAGGGCGGTAAGAAAGAGATGAGGTTTTGCGTGGACTACAGAGGTCTCAATGCAGTCACTAAGACTGACGCCCACCCGATACCAAGAGCAGACGAACTTATCGACCGGTTGGCTTCGGCCAACTACTTAAGTACGTTTGACCTGACAGCTGGGTATTGGCAAATCAGGATAGCTGAGGAGGCCAAGCACAAAACAGCATTTTCTACCCCGGGTGGGCATTTTCAGTTCGTGGTAATGCCCTTTGGTTTGAAAAATGCACCTGCCACCTTCCAAAGGCTGGTGAATCGAGTTCTCACTGGGTTGGACGACTTCTGTGCGGCGTATCTGGACGATATCGCTGTCTTTAGCGCCACCTGGGAGGATCACCTGGTCCACCTGAGGAAAGTGTTAGAGGCCCTGCAAAAGGCAGGCCTCACTATCAAGGCCACTAAGTGCCAGATAGGGCAGACACAGGTTGTATACCTGGGCCACCTTGTAGGTGGAGGCCAGGTTCAGCCATTGGAGAGCAAAATACAGGCCATCCAGGACTGGGCTCCTCCAACCACCCAGACTCAGGTTCGAGCTTTCTTGGGCCTGACTGGTTATTACCGGAAATTTGTCAGAAATTATGGATCCATTGTGACCCCGCTAAACGACCTGACAAGTAAAAAGATGCCAAAAAAAGTTCAGTGGACAGCAAGCTGTCAGAAGGCATTCGATGACCTAAAGCAGGCCATGTGCACAGCACCTATCCTAAAGAGTCCAGACTACTCCAAACCATTCATTGTCCAAACAGACGCTTCGGAGCTGGGTGTGGGAGCTGTTCTATCTCAACTGAATTTTGATGGTCATGACCAGCCCATAGCTTTTATTAGCAGGAGGCTGACCCCCAGAGAGAAGAATTGGTCAGCTATTGAGAGGGAGGCCTTTGCTGTGGTTTGGGCCCTGAAGAAGTTGAGGCCATACTTGTTTGGCACTCACTTCAAGATTCAGACCGACCATAAGACCCTCTTGTGGCTAAATCAAATGAAGGGTGAAAACCCCAAACTACTTAGGTGGTCCATTTCCCTACAGGGGATGGACTTCACAGTGGAGCATAGACCTGGCACTGATCATGGCAATGCAGATGGGCTCTCCAGGTATTTCCACTTAGAGCAAGAAGACTCACCTGGTCAAGGTTAGCTTATTGTCCCAAAGTTTGGGGGGGGTCATGTAGGAGAGTAGGGTCTGCAATCCTATGATCACCCAGATTTTTTGCTTTTGCTTCATTGGTTTACGACTTTCCCTGGCTGTGGGCCTGCCAATCAGACCCACAGCCTAGCTGTTCTCTCTCGAAATTAACACACATGTACATTAGGTGCATCCACTAATTGGAACTGGGCCGCCTTGTCAGTCCCTGTCTCAGCATACCACAGGTATCCAGGGCATCGGTGTACCCAGGGCCTACCAGGGGCTGCAGCATGTATTATGCCACCCCTGGATGGCCGCCCAAATCTGACACAACTGGCTGCACGACAGCTGGGGCAAAGTGGTGTAATCACCCGTTGCTGTAGGTGTAGTATTCCTACACCTAACCCTAAAATGGACACATGGATTCCTATCAGTCACTCCTATGGCAGGCCTTATCAATCCTGAAGGCAGAGTGCAGGGAATCATGTGGGACGGTGCTCTGGCGCGAGCTGAGCCCGTCGACGGCTGGCGGAACCAAGTCCTAATAGTCGTTCCATGGTGACGCGTGCCAACTACCTTAAAATGCATTATAATCCTCGCGGTTATTTGCTAACTTTGGCATCGCATCACCCACACATGTCGAGTAAGGTGTCATACGATTTGGAATACGAACCCCTCGCCAATTCTGGCGACGGGGTTAGCATTCCCCCCTTTTAGAGGGGCACAACATGGAAGTAACCTTGAACCCCGGTTAAAAGTTGACTCAAGCCTCAGCATCACAAAATGGATGCTGCCACCAGACACAAGTCTGACCTCCTGCTGCTGGGAGACCTTCCAGCGGAGGGAGCTTGGACAAAGGGTTTCCTGTCGAGGGCGGTGTTAGCACCATCCCAGACAGGGTTTGTGTATCCCAGGTAGGCAGGGCTGAAAGGAAGGTGATTGCAAGTGGCACCCCGGTGCTCACTGTGCATAGTCCGGCTCAAACCAGTTTCGGGGGCAACCCTGCCCCTGAGCTGGGGCGAAGCCGGACAAATGATAGGGGTTGTAACCACCCCCCTCCTGGCCCCACCCATAGGTAGGACCTAGTCACGGGCCAGCCCCTTTTCTTAGAATAAAGGTAGGAGCGAGTCCCCTTCCCAAATTGGATAATTCTGAATCTTGAACTACTTTCCACGAAAGGAACTCTTGACTGTTTCTGAAGACTCTCCCTTGTGGCTAAGGAGTAGCCACCCTGCACCAGCAGGCACCACCTAAGCGCTTGCGGTTTGCTGTACGTCTCTCCTACGGATCAAGACTGCCCAGCTCGACGAGACCCGAGTTCCCTGCCATCTCTGACCTCTACCTACATCATCAGCCCAGCTGAGAGTCGTAGGTGTGACGAGACCTGCGGGACCGGCCATCTTCAGAACCTGCACGACGCTTATCTAGCACGCCCACCGAGGGACCCTCAAGTGAGTGTACCTAGGGTTTGAGAAGCCCTAACCCTGAGCAGCTCCAGCACCGAAGTCTGCCTCCCCAGCATCCACGAGATCTGCGTGGGGGTCCTTCCGCTCCTTGCTGTTCACCGCGTTGTCCGGCCACTCGCCGACCGGCTTGTGGCCCTCTTCACGACGCACCACGATAGTTTCATCACCGGTCTGGTTGCTCCAGATTGGCTCTTGCTCCCCTTCAACAGAGGAGTACCCCGGACCCTCCTGGTCCACTCCAGACGTCATCTTGACTCTCCCGCGTGGGCTTGCCACTGCCAAGACCTGCTGCCCCATTCCTGGGCCCAGCATCATCGACAGCAGACACCTCCGTGGGACAGCTCGCCCTCCATCCTGGTCGCCGCCGCGCCTCCTGGTCCGAGGAACAGCCGAGTCCGACGTCATCCACTCACCTGGTCGAGGTGACTTCAGCCGGTACCTTTCTGGTGCCCACACGATTGCTGGCTAGCGTTTGAGAACTGAGTCCCCTCTGCTTTCAGGTTTCCTTCATCACCGATCCAGGCTTGGATCTCGCTGAACATCGACACTTGTCGCCTGCCATCAACTTCTTCTTTCAGGCTCCCAAGACTACAACAAGGACTCCCGACATCTTGCCGAACCTCCCGCAGCCGCAGCCTCTGGGCTAGGTAACTCGAGCATTTCGGTGCTCCATCGCAGGTTCGCTCTACAAGTGTCCAGTTCCTTTTTCGTTTAGTCCCACTGATCGGATCACTCCGGAATCAGTAACTCCAGACTCTAACCATTCGCATTTCACTGTTAGTGTAGATGGTTTCTCGTGCCCCTCGGGCATTTGTGTAAATTGTGCAACTTGAAGTATTTTCATAAGAGTTTTGTAGTGTGCTTAGCTCCCTGACTCATAAAGAGCCAGGGTAGTCTTGTTATAAATAAATATCCTTTATTTTCATAACAACTTGTGTGGTGTCCTTTCACGTGGTGTTCAAGGGGTAAATGTGGTGGTAAAACAGCTGGCTTAACACGCCCTCTAGAGTTTAGCCTAAGACTGCTCGTGTCCATGCTACTAGGATAGCTGGTCTATAAGGTTGACTTACCACCAATCATCAATAAGGGTCGTTTGGAATGATACACAGTGATCACTAGAATAGTGAGCACTACATATCAGGCCAACTTCTCACATTGGTGAGCAGCGGTTGGGATTTGAGCTTGCTGTTGTTTTACCACACACGTATCCTAAGAATATCGAAGTGAAAGATCACATAAGTACCCAGGTACATATAACTTAACTTAGAATACTCTGAGTTCTACTGAACCAGCTGTTGTAGTGTAACAGGGCTTAGCACACCCTGACTACAACTCTTAGCAAGGGATCAGTAGGTAAACACATAGTGTAGGTAGGTGCATCACTTACACCTCACTAGAAAGCATGTCGGTCCACGGAGAGTCTGCGGAGACTCCCTTAGTGGTCAGTGACCCTCCACAGGTCGTGTCACGATATGCAGCTCTTAGCTTCAAGGAGATGAGACAACTGTGTGCCTCCAGGAAGCTAAACCAGGGTTCTAACCCTACCATCACATTTCTGATAGGTCTCTTGGAGACTTACGATGCTAGGAGGTCCTCTAACACAGGTCCCCCCAATGCTGATGGGAACATGCCTCCCTTAGAGGGAACCCTCGGTGACCCAGACCTCGACCTCCATACAGAGGAGGAGGACGAGGAGGAGTTATCAGGAGACGAGGCAAACAAAGGTCCAGTGGTAGTCAGCAGGCTTACAAGGACCAACTTAAGCAGGCATGAGAATGGAACTGGGGAGCCCCGGGCCCACGCTCAAGCAGGCCTAACCTTGGGAACGGACGAGCTAGGTCTCTCTCCAGAGGCTCTAACAGATCTGTTCGTACACATGTCTCTCAGGCATCTTCTCAGAGAGGAATGACGTCCCCTCAGAGAAGGGAGCATGAAGCGAAGATGAGGGAAGTCAATCTGAGGATCGAGCGGGAAGAACTTGCCCTCGCCAAAGAAAGACTTGCCTTGGCCCGAGAGCAGAAATTAAGTGGGTTAGATCCCACTGGTGGCAGCATTCTCATTAGAGAGAAAGACAGGGGAATAGACACTAGACACCTGAGTAAAATAGTGCCCCCCTTTAAACAAGGGGACGACATCCACAAGTGGATAACTGCTTTGGAGAGGGCCTGCACTTTCCAGTGCGTCCCCCCAAGTCAGTGGGCAGCTATACTGTGGCTCTCCTTTGAAGGCAAAGGGCGAGACAAGCTCCTCACTACTAGAGCTGACGATGCAAACAACTACCAAGTCCTGAAGAACACACTGATTGATGGGTTTGGCTTAACCACGGAACAGTACAGGTTGCTGTTCAGGGACACCCAGAAAATTCAGTCTCAGGATTGGACTGACTTTGTCGATTGTGGCACTAAGGCTTTGGAAGGCTGGTTGCTGGGTAGCAAGGTTACTGATTACACAGGATTGTACAATCTTATCATGCGAGAACAGATTTTAAACAACTGTCAGAACCAATTGTTGCATCAGCACCTTGTCGACTCGGATCTGACCTCTCCCCAAGAATTGGGAAAGAAGGCAGACAGATGGGTCAGAACAAGGGTCAAGCAGAACCAGAACCAGTACCAGGGTGGTCAGAAGAAAGCAGACCAAAAGGGTAGTAACAAGAACGAACAAAATGACCAGAAGTCTTCGACAGGTCCCCAACAAACCAAAGAGGGTGGGGGTCAGGCTTCACAGAAGAAGAAGACTCAAGAAGGCCAGTCAAAAAGGTGGTGCCAATACTGTAAAAGTAAGACTCACTGGTTTAGTGAGTGCACCAAGAAAGGAGGGCAAACTCCTGCCACTGCAGCCCCTAAGGCACCTGCACCCCCTAGTACAGTCAGCAGTGGTAGTGCGCCTCCCAAGGCATTAGTTGGGTTAACCTTGGGAACCGAGGGGAGTGACGACTTAGTCAGCACGCTCACTCTGGCCGTCCTTGTCTGTACAGGGGATATGGATATGTCCCCTGATGCCAGTCCCAATACTTTGGGCAAATACAGACAGACACCTTTGATCAATGGAAAAGTGGCTCAGGCCTACAGGGACACTTGTGCCAGTGTCACCATGGTGACGCCTAACTTTGTGGACCCTGGACAGATCATGCTAGGTACCGATTACCTAGTGACCAATGCCAGCAACGTCACTACCAATCACAGTATGGCAGTTGTTGATTTCTCCTGGGGAGGGGTAAGTGGCCCGAAAAAGGTTGTGGTTAGTTCAGACCTCCCCGTAGAATGTCTGTTGGGCAATGATTTGGAAACGTCACAATGGTCAGAAGTGGAGCAGAGGACTCACATGGAAATGTTAGGCTTGCCAGCACATGTCCTTGCTGTGACCAGGTCACAGGCCAAAAGATGCCCCACTGAACAGGTGCTGGATCCTGGAAGAACGGACCAGACACCTTCCAAGAAAAGGAGCAGTAAGGGTAAGGCTTCGCCTTCCCCCTTGCCCCAGGTCGTGGATCAAGTCTCTGAGGAGGCTGACCTTAAAGAACTGAGGGAAACTGAGCCGAAAGAGCTTGAACCTGGTCAGGTTGAGTTTCTGGGCTCAGGGGGACCCTCCAGGGAAGACCTGGGGAAGGCACAGTTAGACTGCCCCTCACTTGAACCCCTCAGACAGCAGGCTGCTGCTGAGGCTGCAGGGAACGCCATAGGTACCCACAAAGTGTACTGGGACGATGGACTCCTGTACTCCGAGGCAAGAGACTCCAAACCTGGCGCGACCAGGAGGCTGGTCATCCCCTTGTCTCTGAGAGGTTTCCTTCTTACCTTGGCCCACGAGATTCCCCTTGCAGGTCACTTAGGCCAGAATAAGACTTGGGACAGAATTGTTCCACACTTTCACTGGCCCCACATGTCCGAAGATACGAAGGAGTTTTGCCGCTCCTGTGTCACTTGCCAAGCCAGTGGTAAGTCAGGTGGCACGACAAAGGCCCCCCTCATCCCACTACCGGTGGTGGGGGTACCCTTTGAACGAGTGGGGATCGACATTGTCGGACCAATGGAACCCCAGACAGCATCAGGGCACAAGTTTATACTGGTGGTGGTGGACCACGCCACCAGGTATCCTGAAGCTATTCCCCTTAGGACCACTACAGCACCTGTGGTGGCACGGGCCCTAGTTGGAGTGTTCTCCAGAGTGGGCTTCCCTAAGGAGGTTGTCTCAGACAGAGGTGCAAACTTTATGTCAGGATATCTGACTGCAATGTGGAAGGAGTGTGGTGTCAACTACAAGTTCACCACACCCTATCACCCACAATGCAATGGGCTTGTTGAGAGATTCAACAGGACCCTAAAAGGGATGATTCACGGACTACCTGAAAAGCTTCGGTGGAGATGGGATGTCCTGATACCCTGCCTCTTGTTCGCCTACAGAGAGGTCCCGCAGAAGGGGGTTGGCTACAGCCCTTTTGAGCTTCTGTTCGGACATCCTGTAAGGGGACCCCTTTGTTTGGTAAAGGAAGGATGGGAGAGACCTCTCAGAAAGCCGGCATCAAACATTGTGGACTATGTGCTCGGTCTCCGCTCGCGGATGGCGGAGTACATGGAAAAGGCATCTAAAAACCTTGAGGCGAGCCAAGAATTACAAAAAGCTTGGCACGACCAAAAGGCTGTCCTGACTGTGTACCAGCCTGGACAGAAGGTGTGGGTGCTGGAGCCAGTGGCCCCAGCAGCACTCAAAGACAAATGGTCTGGGCCCCACACGATCATTGAGCAAAAGGGAGAGGTCACCTACCTGGTAGACCTGGGAACTCCCCGGAGCCCCCACAGGGTGCTCCATGTAAACAGGCTCAAGGCATATGTCGACAGGGAGGGCATGGGCTTGCTCATGGCCACAGATGAAGGACAGGAGGAGGAGAGTGACCCTCTCCCGGACCTGCTCTCTCAGAACCCTGACGATGGGTCAGTAGATGGTGTTGTCTTTTGTGGCAGCCTCTCTGGACATCAACAAAAGGATTGTAAACAGGTTCTTCAATCCTTTCGACATATGTTCTCTCTGACGCCCAGTCAGACCAATTGGTGTACCCATGAGGTCAACACTGGGGACAGTCTGCCCGTAAAGAGTAAAATCTATCGGCAGCCTGATCATGTCAGAGACTGCATCAAGACAGAGGTGCAGAAAATGTTGGAGCTGGGAGTCATTGAACCCTCGGACAGCCCCATGGCTAGTCCCGTAGTTCTCGTGCCGAAACCTCACACCCAGGGCGGTAAGAAAGAGATGAGGTTTTGCGTGGACTACAGAGGTCTCAATGCAGTCACTAAGACTGACGCCCACCCGATACCAAGAGCAGACGAACTTATCGACCGGTTGGCTTCGGCCAACTACTTAAGTACGTTTGACCTGACAGCTGGGTATTGGCAAATCAGGTTAGCTGAGGAGGCCAAGCACAAAACAGCATTTTCTACCCCGGGTGGGCATTTTCAGTTCGTGGTAATGCCCTTTGGTTTGAAAAATGCACCTGCCACCTTCCAAAGGCTGGTGAATCGAGTTCTCACTGGGTTGGACGACTTCTGTGCGGCGTATCTGGACGATATCGCTGTCTTTAGCGCCACCTGGGAGGATCACCTGGTCCACCTGAGGAAAGTGTTAGAGGCCCTGCAAAAGGCAGGCCTCACTATCAAGGCCACTAAGTGCCAGATAGGGCAGACACAGGTTGTATACCTGGGCCACCTTGTAGGTGGAGGCCAGGTTCAGCCATTGGAGAGCAAAATACAGGCCATCCAGGACTGGGCTCCTCCAACCACCCAGACTCAGGTTCGAGCTTTCTTGGGCCTGACTGGTTATTACCGGAAATTTGTCAGAAATTATGGATCCATTGTGACCCCGCTAAACGACCTGACAAGTAAAAAGATGCCAAAAAAAGTTCAGTGGACAGCAAGCTGTCAGAAGGCATTCGATGACCTAAAGCAGGCCATGTGCACAGCACCTATCCTAAAGAGTCCAGACTACTCCAAACCATTCATTGTCCAAACAGACGCTTCGGAGCTGGGTGTGGGAGCTGTTCTATCTCAACTGAATTTTGATGGTCATGACCAGCCCATAGCTTTTATTAGCAGGAGGCTGACCCCCAGAGAGAAGAATTGGTCAGCTATTGAGAGGGAGGCCTTTGCTGTGGTTTGGGCCCTGAAGAAGTTGAGGCCATACTTGTTTGGCACTCACTTCAAGATTCAGACCGACCATAAGACCCTCTTGTGGCTAAATCAAATGAAGGGTGAAAACCCCAAACTACTTAGGTGGTCCATTTCCCTACAGGGGATGGACTTCACAGTGGAGCATAGACCTGGCACTGATCATGGCAATGCAGATGGGCTCTCCAGGTATTTCCACTTAGAGCAAGAAGACTCACCTGGTCAAGGTTAGCTTATTGTCCCAAAGTTTGGGGGGGGGTCATGTAGGAGAGTAGGGTCTGCAATCCTATGATCACCCAGATTTTTTGCTTTTGCTTCATTGGTTTACGACTTTCCCTGGCTGTGGGCCTGCCAATCAGACCCACAGCCTAGCTGTTCTCTCTCGAAATTAACACACATGTACATTAGGTGCATCCACTAATTGGAACTGGGCCGCCTTGTCAGTCCCTGTCTCAGCATACCACAGGTATCCAGGGCATCGGTGTACCCAGGGCCTACCAGGGGCTGCAGCATGTATTATGCCACCCCTGGATGGCCGCCCAAATCTGACACAACTGGCTGCACGACAGCTGGGGCAAAGTGGTGTAATCACCCGTTGCTGTAGGTGTAGTATTCCTACACCTAACCCTAAAATGGACACATGGATTCCTATCAGTCACTCCTATGGCAGGCCTTATCAATCCTGAAGGCAGAGTGCAGGGAATCATGTGGGACGGTGCTCTGGCGCGAGCTGAGCCCGTCGACGGCTGGCGGAACCAAGTCCTAATAGTCGTTCCATGGTGACGCGTGCCAACTACCTTAAAATGCATTATAATCCTCGCGGTTATTTGCTAACTTTGGCATCGCATCACCCACACATGTCGAGTAAGGTGTCATACGATTTGGAATACGAACCCCTCGCCAATTCTGGCGACGGGGTTAGCATTCCCCCCTTTTAGAGGGGCACAACATGGAAGTAACCTTGAACCCCGGTTAAAAGTTGACTCAAGCCTCAGCATCACAAAATGGATGCTGCCACCAGACACAAGTCTGACCTCCTGCTGCTGGGAGACCTTCCAGCGGAGGGAGCTTGGACAAAGGGTTTCCTGTCGAGGGCGGTGTTAGCACCATCCCAGACAGGGTTTGTGTATCCCAGGTAGGCAGGGCTGAAAGGAAGGTGATTGCAAGTGGCACCCCGGTGCTCACTGTGCATAGTCCGGCTCAAACCAGTTTCGGGGGCAACCCTGCCCCTGAGCTGGGGCGAAGCCGGACAAATGATAGGGGTTGTAACCACCCCCCTCCTGGCCCCACCCATAGGTAGGACCTAGTCACGGGCCAGCCCCTTTTCTTAGAATAAAGGTAGGAGCGAGTCCCCTTCCCAAATTGGATAATTCTGAATCTTGAACTACTTTCCACGAAAGGAACTCTTGACTGTTTCTGAAGACTCTCCCTTGTGGCTAAGGAGTAGCCACCCTGCACCAGCAGGCACCACCTAAGCGCTTGCGGTTTGCTGTACGTCTCTCCTACGGATCAAGACTGCCCAGCTCGACGAGACCCGAGTTCCCTGCCATCTCTGACCTCTACCTACATCATCAGCCCAGCTGAGAGTCGTAGGTGTGACGAGACCTGCGGGACCGGCCATCTTCAGAACCTGCACGACGCTTATCTAGCACGCCCACCGAGGGACCCTCAAGTGAGTGTACCTAGGGTTTGAGAAGCCCTAACCCTGAGCAGCTCCAGCACCGAAGTCTGCCTCCCCAGCATCCACGAGATCTGCGTGGGGGTCCTTCCGCTCCTTGCTGTTCACCGCGTTGTCCGGCCACTCGCCGACCGGCTTGTGGCCCTCTTCACGACGCACCACGATAGTTTCATCACCGGTCTGGTTGCTCCAGATTGGCTCTTGCTCCCCTTCAACAGAGGAGTACCCCGGACCCTCCTGGTCCACTCCAGACGTCATCTTGACTCTCCCGCGTGGGCTTGCCACTGCCAAGACCTGCTGCCCCATTCCTGGGCCCAGCATCATCGACAGCAGACACCTCCGTGGGACAGCTCGCCCTCCATCCTGGTCGCCGCCGCGCCTCCTGGTCCGAGGAACAGCCGAGTCCGACGTCATCCACTCACCTGGTCGAGGTGACTTCAGCCGGTACCTTTCTGGTGCCCACACGATTGCTGGCTAGCGTTTGAGAACTGAGTCCCCTCTGCTTTCAGGTTTCCTTCATCACCGATCCAGGCTTGGATCTCGCTGAACATCGACACTTGTCGCCTGCCATCAACTTCTTCTTTCAGGCTCCCAAGACTACAACAAGGACTCCCGACATCTTGCCGAACCTCCCGCAGCCGCAGCCTCTGGGCTAGGTAACTCGAGCATTTCGGTGCTCCATCGCAGGTTCGCTCTACAAGTGTCCAGTTCCTTTTTCGTTTAGTCCCACTGATCGGATCACTCCGGAATCAGTAACTCCAGACTCTAACCATTCGCATTTCACTGTTAGTGTAGATGGTTTCTCGTGCCCCTCGGGCATTTGTGTAAATTGTGCAACTTGAAGTATTTTCATAAGAGTTTTGTAGTGTGCTTAGCTCCCTGACTCATAAAGAGCCAGGGTAGTCTTGTTATAAATAAATATCCTTTATTTTCATAACAACTTGTGTGGTGTCCTTTCACGTGGTGTTCAAGGGGTAAATGTGGTGGTAAAACAGCTGGCTTAACACGCCCTCTAGAGTTTAGCCTAAGACTGCTCGTGTCCATGCTACTAGGATAGCTGGTCTATAAGGTTGACTTACAACCAATCATCAATAAGGGTCGTTTGGAATGATACACAGTGATCACTAGAATAGTGAGCACTACATATCAGGCCAACTTCTCACATTGGTGAGCAGCGGTTGGGATTTGAGCTTGCTGTTGTTTTACCACACACGTATCCTAAGAATATCGAAGTGAAAGATCACATAAGTACCCAGGTACATATAACTTAACTTAGAATACTCTGAGTTCTACTGAACCAGCTGTTGTAGTGTAACAGGGCTTAGCACACCCTGACTACAACTCTTAGCAAGGGATCAGTAGGTAAACACATAGTGTAGGTAGGTGCATCACTTACACCTCACTAGAAAGCATGTCGGTCCACGGAGAGTCTGCGGAGACTCCCTTAGTGGTCAGTGACCCTCCACAGGTCGTGTCACGATATGCAGCTCTTAGCTTCAAGGAGATGAGACAACTGTGTGCCTCCAGGAAGCTAAACCAGGGTTCTAACCCTACCATCACATTTCTGATAGGTCTCTTGGAGACTTACGATGCTAGGAGGTCCTCTAACACAGGTCCCCCCAATGCTGATGGGAACATGCCTCCCTTAGAGGGAACCCTCGGTGACCCAGACCTCGACCTCCATACAGAGGAGGAGGACGAGGAGGAGTTATCAGGAGACGAGGCAAACAAAGGTCCAGTGGTAGTCAGCAGGCTTACAAGGACCAACTTAAGCAGGCATGAGAATGGAACTGGGGAGCCCCGGGCCCACGCTCAAGCAGGCCTAACCTTGGGAACGGACGAGCTAGGTCTCTCTCCAGAGGCTCTAACAGATCTGTTCGTACACATGTCTCTCAGGCATCTTCTCAGAGAGGAATGACGTCCCCTCAGAGAAGGGAGCATGAAGCGAAGATGAGGGAAGTCAATCTGAGGATCGAGCGGGAAGAACTTGCCCTCGCCAAAGAAAGACTTGCCTTGGCCCGAGAGCAGAAATTAAGTGGGTTAGATCCCACTGGTGGCAGCATTCTCATTAGAGAGAAAGACAGGGGAATAGACACTAGACACCTGAGTAAAATAGTGCCCCCCTTTAAACAAGGGGACGACATCCACAAGTGGATAACTGCTTTGGAGAGGGCCTGCACTTTCCAGTGCGTCCCCCCAAGTCAGTGGGCAGCTATACTGTGGCTCTCCTTTGAAGGCAAAGGGCGAGACAAGCTCCTCACTACTAGAGCTGACGATGCAAACAACTACCAAGTCCTGAAGAACACACTGATTGATGGGTTTGGCTTAACCACGGAACAGTACAGGTTGCTGTTCAGGGACACCCAGAAAATTCAGTCTCAGGATTGGACTGACTTTGTCGATTGTGGCACTAAGGCTTTGGAAGGCTGGTTGCTGGGTAGCAAGGTTACTGATTACACAGGATTGTACAATCTTATCATGCGAGAACAGATTTTAAACAACTGTCAGAACCAATTGTTGCATCAGCACCTTGTCGACTCGGATCTGACCTCTCCCCAAGAATTGGGAAAGAAGGCAGACAGATGGGTCAGAACAAGGGTCAAGCAGAACCAGAACCAGTACCAGGGTGGTCAGAAGAAAGCAGACCAAAAGGGTAGTAACAAGAACGAACAAAATGACCAGAAGTCTTCGACAGGTCCCCAACAAACCAAAGAGGGTGGGGGTCAGGCTTCACAGAAGAAGAAGACTCAAGAAGGCCAGTCAAAAAGGTGGTGCCAATACTGTAAAAGTAAGACTCACTGGTTTAGTGAGTGCACCAAGAAAGGAGGGCAAACTCCTGCCACTGCAGCCCCTAAGGCACCTGCACCCCCTAGTACAGTCAGCAGTGGTAGTGCGCCTCCCAAGGCATTAGTTGGGTTAACCTTGGGAACCGAGGGGAGTGACGACTTAGTCAGCACGCTCACTCTGGCCGTCCTTGTCTGTACAGGGGATATGGATATGTCCCCTGATGCCAGTCCCAATACTTTGGGCAAATACAGACAGACACCTTTGATCAATGGAAAAGTGGCTCAGGCCTACAGGGACACTTGTGCCAGTGTCACCATGGTGACGCCTAACTTTGTGGACCCTGGACAGATCATGCTAGGTACCGATTACCTAGTGACCAATGCCAGCAACGTCACTACCAATCACAGTATGGCAGTTGTTGATTTCTCCTGGGGAGGGGTAAGTGGCCCGAAAAAGGTTGTGGTTAGTTCAGACCTCCCCGTAGAATGTCTGTTGGGCAATGATTTGGAAACGTCACAATGGTCAGAAGTGGAGCAGAGGACTCACATGGAAATGTTAGGCTTGCCAGCACATGTCCTTGCTGTGACCAGGTCACAGGCCAAAAGATGCCCCACTGAACAGGTGCTGGATCCTGGAAGAACGGACCAGACACCTTCCAAGAAAAGGAGCAGTAAGGGTAAGGCTTCGCCTTCCCCCTTGCCCCAGGTCGTGGATCAAGTCTCTGAGGAGGCTGACCTTAAAGAACTGAGGGAAACTGAGCCGAAAGAGCTTGAACCTGGTCAGGTTGAGTTTCTGGGCTCAGGGGGACCCTCCAGGGAAGACCTGGGGAAGGCACAGTTAGACTGCCCCTCACTTGAACCCCTCAGACAGCAGGCTGCTGCTGAGGCTGCAGGGAACGCCATAGGTACCCACAAAGTGTACTGGGACGATGGACTCCTGTACTCCGAGGCAAGAGACTCCAAACCTGGCGCGACCAGGAGGCTGGTCATCCCCTTGTCTCTGAGAGGTTTCCTTCTTACCTTGGCCCACGAGATTCCCCTTGCAGGTCACTTAGGCCAGAATAAGACTTGGGACAGAATTGTTCCACACTTTCACTGGCCCCACATGTCCGAAGATACGAAGGAGTTTTGCCGCTCCTGTGTCACTTGCCAAGCCAGTGGTAAGTCAGGTGGCACGACAAAGGCCCCCCTCATCCCACTACCGGTGGTGGGGGTACCCTTTGAACGAGTGGGGATCGACATTGTCGGACCAATGGAACCCCAGACAGCATCAGGGCACAAGTTTATACTGGTGGTGGTGGACCACGCCACCAGGTATCCTGAAGCTATTCCCCTTAGGACCACTACAGCACCTGTGGTGGCACGGGCCCTAGTTGGAGTGTTCTCCAGAGTGGGCTTCCCTAAGGAGGTTGTCTCAGACAGAGGTGCAAACTTTATGTCAGGATATCTGACTGCAATGTGGAAGGAGTGTGGTGTCAACTACAAGTTCACCACACCCTATCACCCACAATGCAATGGGCTTGTTGAGAGATTCAACAGGACCCTAAAAGGGATGATTCACGGACTACCTGAAAAGCTTCGGCGGAGATGGGATGTCCTGATACCCTGCCTCTTGTTCGCCTACAGAGAGGTCCCGCAGAAGGGGGTTGGCTACAGCCCTTTTGAGCTTCTGTTCGGACATCCTGTAAGGGGACCCCTTTGTTTGGTAAAGGAAGGATGGGAGAGACCTCTCAGAAAGCCGGCATCAAACATTGTGGACTATGTGCTCGGTCTCCGCTCGCGGATGGCGGAGTACATGGAAAAGGCATCTAAAAACCTTGAGGCGAGCCAAGAATTACAAAAAGCTTGGCACGACCAAAAGGCTGTCCTGACTGTGTACCAGCCTGGACAGAAGGTGTGGGTGCTGGAGCCAGTGGCCCCAGCAGCACTCAAAGACAAATGGTCTGGGCCCCACACGATCATTGAGCAAAAGGGAGAGGTCACCTACCTGGTAGACCTGGGAACTCCCCGGAGCCCCCACAGGGTGCTCCATGTAAACAGGCTCAAGGCATATGTCGACAGGGAGGGCATGGGCTTGCTCATGGCCACAGATGAAGGACAGGAGGAGGAGAGTGACCCTCTCCCGGACCTGCTCTCTCAGAACCCTGACGATGGGTCAGTAGATGGTGTTGTCTTTTGTGGCAGCCTCTCTGGACATCAACAAAAGGATTGTAAACAGGTTCTTCAATCCTTTCGACATATGTTCTCTCTGACGCCCAGTCAGACCAATTGGTGTACCCATGAGGTCGACACTGGGGACAGTCTGCCCGTAAAGAGTAAAATCTATCGGCAGCCTGATCATGTCAGAGACTGCATCAAGACAGAGGTGCAGAAAATGTTGGAGCTGGGAGTCATTGAACCCTCGGACAGCCCCTGGGCTAGTCCCGTAGTTCTCGTGCCGAAACCTCACACCCAGGGCGGTAAGAAAGAGATGAGGTTTTGCGTGGACTACAGAGGCCTCAATGCAGTCACTAAGACTGACGCCCACCCGATACCAAGAGCAGACGAACTTATCGACCGGTTGGCTTCGGCCAACTACTTAAGTACGTTTGACCTGACAGCTGGGTATTGGCAAATCAGGTTAGCTGAGGAGGCCAAGCACAAAACAGCATTTTCTACCCCGGGTGGGCATTTTCAGTTCGTGGTAATGCCCTTTGGTTTGAAAAATGCACCTGCCACCTTCCAAAGGCTGGTGAATCGAGTTCTCACTGGGTTGGACGACTTCTGTGCGGCGTATCTGGACGATATCGCTGTCTTTAGCGCCACCTGTGAGGATCACCTGGTCCACCTGAGGAAAGTGTTAGAGGCCCTGCAAAAGGCAGGCCTCACTATCAAGGCCACTAAGTGCCAGATAGGGCAGACACAGGTTGTATACCTGGGCCACCTTGAAGGGGGAGGCCAGGTTCAGCCATTGGAGAGCAAAATACAGGCCATCCAGGACTGGGCTCCTCCAACCACCCAGACTCAGGTTCGAGCTTTCTTGGGCCTGACTGGTTATTACCGGAAATTTGTCAGAAATTATGGATCCATTGTGACCCCGCTAAACGACCTGACAAGTTAAAAGATGCCAAAAAAAGTTCAGTGGACAGCAAGCTGTCAGAAGGCATTCGATGACCTAAAGCAGGCCATGTGCACAGCACCTATCCTAAAGAGTCCAGACTACTCCAAACCATTCATTGTCCAAACAGACGCTTCGGAGCTGGGTGTGGGAGCTGTTCTATCTCAACTGAATTTTGATGGTCATGACCAGCCCATAGCTTTTATTAGCAGGAGGCTGACCCCCAGAGAGAAGAATTGGTCAGCTATTGAGAGGGAGGCCTTTGCTGTGGTTTGGGCCCTGAAGAAGTTGAGGCCATACTTGTTTGGCACTCACTTCAAGATTCAGACCGACCATAAGCCCCTCTTGTGGCTAAATCAAATGAAGGGTGAAAACCCCAAACTACTTAGGTGGTCCATTTCCCTACAGGGGATGGACTTCACAGTGGAGCATAGACCTGGCACTGATCATGGCAATGCAGATGGGCTCTCCAGGTATTTCCACTTAGAGCAAGAAGACTCACCTGGTCAAGGTTAGCTTATTGTCCCAAAGTTTGGGGGGGGTCATGTAGGAGAGTAGGGTCTGCAATCCTATGATCACCCAGATTTTTTGCTTTTGCTTCATTGGTTTACGACTTTCCCTGGCTGTGGGCCTGCCAATCAGACCCACAGCCTAGCTGTTCTCTCTCGAAATTAACACACATGTACATTAGGTGCATCCACTAATTGGAACTGGGCCGCCTTGTCAGTCCCTGTCTCAGCATACCACAGGTATCCAGGGCATCGGTGTACCCAGGGCCTACCAGGGGCTGCAGCATGTATTATGCCACCCCTGGATGGCCGCCCAAATCTGACACAACTGGCTGCACGACAGCTGGGGCAAAGTGGTGTAATCACCCGTTGCTCTAGGTGTAGTATTCCTACACCTAACCCTAAAATGGACACATGGATTCCTATCAGTCACTCCTATGGCAGGCCTTATCAATCCTGAAGGCAGAGTGCAGGGAATCATGTGGGACGGTGCTCTGGTGCGAGCTGAGCCCGTCGACAGCTGGCGGAACCAAGTCCTAATAGCCGTTCCATGGTGACGCGTGCCAACTACCATAAAATACATTATAATCCTCGCGGTTATTTGCTAACTTTGGCATCGCATCACCCACACATGTCGAGTAAGGTGTCATACGATTTGGAATACGAACCCCTCGCCAATTCTGGCGACGGGGTTAGCATTCCCCCCTTTTAGAGGGGCACGACATGGAAGTAACCTTGAACCCCGGTTAAAAGTTGACTCAAGCCTCAGCATCACAAAATGGATGCTGCCACCAGACACAAGTCTGACCTCCTGCTGCTGGGAGACCTTACAGCGGAGGGAGCTTGGACAAAGGGTTTCCTTTCGAGGGCGGTGTTAGCACCATCCCAGACAGGGTTTGTGTATCCCAGGTAGGCAGGGCTGAAAGGAAGGTGATTGCAAGTGGCACCCCGGTGCTCACTGTGCATAGTCCGGCTCAAACCAGTTTCGGGGGCAACCCTGCCCCTGAGCTGGGGCGAAGCCGGACAAAGGATAGGGGTGTAACCACCCCCCTCCTGGCCCCACCCATAGGTAGGACCTAGTCACGGGCCAGCCCCTTTTCTTAGAATAAAGGTAGGAGCGAGTCCCATTCCCAAATTGGATAATTCTGAATCTTGAACTACTTTCCACGAAAGGAACTCTTGACTGTTTCTGAAGACTCTCCCTTGTGGCTAAGGAGTAGCCACCCTGCACCAGCAGGCACCACCTAAGCGCTTGCGGTTTGCTGTACGTCTCTCCTACGGATCAAGACTGCCCAGCTCGACGAGACCCGAGTTCCCTGCCATCTCTGACCTCTACCTACATCATCAGCCCAGCTGAGAGTCGTAGGTGTGACGAGACCTGCGGGACCGGCCATCTTCAGAACCTGCACGACGCTTATCTAGCACGCCCACCGAGGGACCCTCGAGTGAGTGTACCTAGGGTTTGAGAAGCCCTAACCCTGAGCAGCTCCAGCACCGAAGTCTGCCTCCCCAGCATCCACGAGATCTGCGTGGGGGCCCTTCCGCTCCTTGCTGTTCACCACGTTGTCCGGCCACTCGCCGACCGGCTTGTGGCCCTCTTCACGACGCACCACGATAGTTTCATCACCGGTCTGGTTGCTCCAGATTGGCTCTTGCTTCCCTTCAACAGAGGAGTACCCCGGACCCTCCTGGTCCACTCCAGACGTCATCTTGACTCTACCGCGTGGGCGTGCCACTGCCAAGACCTGCTGCCCCATTCCTGGGCCCAGCATCATCGACAGCAGACACCTCCGTGGGACAGCTCGCCCTCCATCCTGGTCGCCGCCGCGCCTCCTGGTCCGAGGAACAGCCGAGTCCGACGTCATCCACTCACCTGGTCGAGGTGACTTCAGCCGGTACCCTTCTGGTGCCCACACGATCGCTGGCTAGCGTTTGAGAACTGAGTCCCCTCTGCTTTCAGGTTTCCTTCATAACCGATCCAGGCTTGGATCTCGCTGAACATCGACACTGGTCGCCTGCCAGCAACTTCTTCTTTCAGGCTCCCGAGACTACAACAAGGACTCCCGACATCTTGCCGAACCTCCCGCAGCCGCAGCCTCTGGGCTAGGTAACTCGAGCATTTCGGTGCTCCATCGCAGGTTCGCTCTACAAGTGTCCAGTTCCTTTTTCGTTTAGTCCCACTGATCGGATCACTCCGGAATCAGTAACTCCAGACTCTAACCATTCGCATTTCACTGTTAGTGTAGATGGTTTCTCGTGCCCCTCGGGCATTTGTGTAAATTGTGCAACTTGAAGTATTTTCATAAGAGTTTTGTAGTGTGCTTAGCTCCCTGACTCATAAAGAGCCAGGGTAGTCTTGTTATAAATAAATATCCTTTATTTTCATAACAACTTGTGTGGTGTCCTTTCACGTGGTGTTCAAGGGGTAAATGTGGTGGTAAAACAGCTGGCTTAACACGCCCTCTAGAGTTTAGCCTAAGACTGCTCGTGTCCATGCTACTAGGATAGCTGGTCTATAAGGTTGACTTACAACCAATCATCAATAAGGGTCGTTTGGAATGATACACAGTGATCACTAGAATAGTGAGCACTACATATCAGGCCAACTTCTCACAGTGGATACATCCCGAAAACAGATAATCATCTTAATAGTTACGTTGCCAGCATTGCGAATATCACACATGATTTAACCGAATTAGAAGATAAAGGTGCCTGGAAAGGAATAGGTTCAGTATTTGGATCTATTGAAAATGGCTTTGTTAAGATAAGCAAATGTTTAGAAAGAATAGTTGGATGAGTACTGAAATAGCTTTTAACTCCTCTCTTGATTATACTACTTGGCATTGCATGTGTGTTTTTTTCTATAAAATTCTGCAAAGAAAATTCACCAGGCAATGGGTTTAGTTGTGGGTATAAGAAACTGTGAGCAATGAGAGAAAGAAAAAGAAAGAGAATTGATGTAAAGGTTGAAGAGATGCAAAATGAACTCTATGACACAGTGAAGGATTTGGCAGAATGGAAGGAGGAGAACCTCAAGCTGATAAAATATGTGCTGTAATCAAGATGTAGATTTAATGATTTAGAAATCATCAGAGGGGGAAGGTTGTTAAAAAAATTTATCTTTTGTGCTTTTAAACACTTGAAATCAAACTTGTGCTAACATAATCAAGAAATGTACTTTCATCTTAAATTGATTCCGTACCATATTACGTCATCATTGTTGCTGTTGTTATTCCACAGCTTTGAATAAAGAACAGCAAGCTTCTCACTGGGAGACAGTGAGGGTTTCCAGAGACTTCTCATCATGCTGTACCTAACCAAGGACATCCCAACTATCTCAGACTATTGTTTATACAATGTATGAATTATAGTGCTTGAATAATTTGAGGGAGCACTTAAATTCAATGCAATAGTATTATGAGAGGACCCTCATAAGTATTCTGTAGTAAAATGTTTTTCATTGCTTGTTGGAGCATATTCTTAGAACCATGCACTTGCTTAGTCATGCATGAAATCCTTTGTATGAAGTCCTATAAAAGGACGCACTATTCCTCTCTAAGTAGGAAACTCATTTCCACTTTTGTAAGGCAAATCCATGCTGGATTTGCATTGAACTTTACTGAGTTCTTTGTACTTAAGATCTGTATTCCTTAGTGCTAATCATGCTTATGAATTATTCCATGTATTTTGCTTAATAGTCCTTATCGCCCTGATCGTAGCCACCAATGACATCAGGGACTTTTCTGAACCATGGCAAAATGGAAGCCATCATACTTCTGGACTGGTCACCGTCCTTCAACACCGTCTCCCATCACATCTTGACCAACATACTCCACCACATCGGTATCCAGGGAGATGCCCTCAAGTGGATCGCCTCATAAAAAACCTAAAGAACCCAGAGAATCTGTCTCCCACCGTTCACCTAGGAACCCGGCAAGATCATCTGCGGCATCCCCCAAGGATCATCCGTCAGCCCCACCCTTTTCAACATGACCCTGTGGCCAACACCGTCAGATCAAAGAGACTTATCATCATCTCCTGCACCAATGGCACCCAGCTCATCCTCTCACTGTCAGAAGGCCCCTTCACCACCGGAGCCAACTTTCATACATGCATGATGAATGTCGCCAACTGGATGAAGGACAACTGCCTCAAGCTCAGCAGACATCTTTGGTAACAATACCTCATAATGGAACAACGCATAGTGGCCTGTTGAATTCTGCCCTCCCCCGCCCGACAGACCACAGCCGCAGCCTCACTATTATCTTTGACTGCAAGCCTTCTATGAAGAAACAGGCAAACATAGTCTCATCCTCCTGCTTCCACATCCTACACATGCTCCGCAAGATCTTCGGATGATTCCCAGTCAGCACCAGAAGGACCGTCATGAAAGTCCTTATCACCAGCAGTCTGGACTACGGGAACACACTCTATCTAGGAATCAACGCATATCCGGAAAAGACTACAGATAATGCAAAACGCAATGGCAAGACTCATCCTCGGCCTCCCCAGATGGACCCTCATCACATCACACCACGATAAGCTACACTGGATCCCGGTCCAGAAGAGATGGCAGTTCAAGATGTTGATCCACGCATAAAAAGCCCTGCACAGCGAAGGACTAGCATACATCAGCAAACACATGACCTTCCTCCAACTGACCAGACACCTAAGCTCTGGATCCCTCTTCCTCTCAGACACCCCCCAGATCCGCTGAGGCAAAGGCAGTGGTTGTTCCTTCTCACACCTGGTGGCAAAGCTTGGAATGACTTTCCTCTGCACCTTAGGATCGCCCCATTGCTCCGGGAATTCAGGAAAGAACTAAAGACCTGCCTGTTCAAATGAACCGATTGCCACACAGCAGGTTGCAACTCCAGCAGCTTGAGACCCTCACAGGTGATTTGCTGCACTTTATAAAACTTTTTTATTGATTATATAAACTCCTTAAATCTTGACCCATGCCTGTCATTCTTACTGAGCATGTCACAATTCCTACCAGTGATATGAGGGCATAAGAAATAGAGACGGGTTCACTAGGGGAGCACCAAAGTCCATTGCTCGATATCCTGAATGGTTGGCATGCTCTTGGTAAGGTTATGAGAAACTAGTTTATGCTCTAACTCTATAACCACAAACCCAACAGCAGCAATTCAGTTGGGGTAGCACAGTCAACTGGCATGGGGCTGATGTGTCGGTATTATAGAAGGACAGGGTGGCAGGGAAACAAATGGAAACAGGCAAGTAAGTGCATGAGGGGCATCCCTATCTTAAGGGAAAACACTTTTGTGGTCAACACAATATGGCAGTCGTGGAAAATGTCCTGAGTCAAAAAGTGGCACAACAGCACACCTCGGAAGCGTAAACCTGTGCAAACAATAATGGCAAAGTAGAGCTTCATGCATAAATTGCAAAGTAGGTATGGAGATGAAACCGGAATCACAAATTGTGCAACTTAACAGGGTGTGGGGGCCTCATAGGCAACCCACCTGTGATAAAATAGTATGGTCCGGGAGACGAATCCATCGTGGGGATCTCACCAGTGAGGAGAATGGAATGGTGTATTTCCTGCACACAATTCAAGCTGAACCGTTATAACCACCTTGAGACACGTGTGCCACAGTGATTTTAAAAACCTACTTTGAATTTCTCCTATGATGGTATAAATCAATTATATTTCTGGACTTAGATTCAGAGAGAATTATCAGTAATAAGTATAAATATAAATATATATTTTATCCTTGCTTGAGCGGATAAATATAAATGACCTTCCATTCATGTGCATTCTCAATGGGTCGTATTGTTAATACACCGATGCACGGTTTCACCACGATGGACTTTGAGACATCTGTAAACACAGGCTTCAGCTGTGCACCATATGTAAGAACATTTAAGCAAACAAACCATGGAGTAGCGGTTTTACATTTAAAGGCAACAGCAGTACTTAGAAACCAGGTACCTACGAACATGTTACCTTCAATTGAATGCGTGTCCATGGCAACTGGGGCACAGAACAAGGTGGTGTTATTTTGTCTTGGCAAGGTGTTTCAGGCTGAAAGACTTCTGGCTTCTGAGCGAGGGTAATGAATGGTGCATTTTCCAGCATGGCTTGCTTTAATACTGACAGATTTTTCACCCAAGTACCTGGTGTCAAGGTTACGGATTGTTGAATATGTTCGCGTGGAAGGCAACTCGGACTGAGTGCGGCGGCTTGTCGTGGTTAGTGCAGGTGGCCAAGATGGCATTAATTAACTGTGCACTTCATATTGTGGCACAGTGAGCCCAATGGCCGAAATAGAGCGTGAGCTTTCAAACTGTATCAAGTACTATCGGGCAAGATGCTGTCAAGATTTTTCTGAAAACGTATTTAATGGTGGGTAAGTTATTGACGAGAGTTTGGGAAAAAGGGTCTAATCGGTTCATACTATGTGACAGGACAAAGCCAGCAACGTGAAACGCGACCAGCTTTGTGACGTACATAGGGGCCAATAAGCCATTAGTACGACACAATAACACTTGGCATTGGGCCTGGGCTGCCACAAAGCAGTCTCGAGGAACAATGCGAGAATTTTAAAACTGCTACTATTTGCCAACAACAAATGATTTTCTATGATGGTAACCAACAAATGACTTACAGTCTTCATCTTCATCACCCTTAGGATAGTCCTCCTCGTTGTTGTAACATCTCTCCCTCCTATCCTAGCTCAATTATATTTGCTTGGTAACACCAGGAAGTGCAGGAGGGGGGTGGGTGATTTATTTGTATGGCATTACTTCAATAAACATAAACGAAAGCTTGGGTAACGTTCTATCAGAGGCAGGAGGAACCTCATTGCATAATTAACATAATGAGAAAGTGAAGCATTTAAGGTGATTTATCCTTATGACACACAAAATAATGTTACCAACATTTTCGCAGAAGGACAAGTGAACATTTGCCACCATTCTTGTTTATCGAGATTCGGAATGGAGTAAACGGAAAAAAACTTCTTTAAACTTAGTCGGAGTGTAGGAAAGTTCCCTTTTTGACATGGCCACACCCCACTTTTTATATATAATTTGATTTCGACTGGAAATGCACTTGGTTCATGTCAACTAGGTCCCCAGTGCCAGATCTCTTTCCCAAAACTGTGCAATTGTTTTCCCCAAATGGCAATACCTTCAGTAGCTTCTGTAAGTCCCTAGCAAATGACTCCCCTTGTACCTAGGGCCTGAAGCATTAAAGAGGGTCCGAAAGGGCTGCAGCATGAATTGTGGCATCCTAAATGACCACTCACCAAGCTCATGCAAACTGTCTCACAGGCTGTGTGTCTTGGTGCAGACAAAAGTGAAAACACGACATGACACCCATCCCTGGGTGTCATGTCCCCTAACACTTCATGTAATATTTGTAAGTCACCTCTACAGCAGGCCTTACTTCCCTAAGTCAGGGTGCCTTATGCTACACCTGAGGACATATCTGCATGAGCAGATATGGCTAAGTGCTGGTCAGTTCCCTTAAGGGAAATACAAGGGAAAAGGGAAGCTAGTTTGAAAACATCTGCTGGACACTGGTGAAAATGAGTTCCCCATCTAAATAATGGCTTCACTGTAAAAAGGGATGTTTGGTATTAAACATTTCAAATTAATAAACCCACACTGATGTCAGTGTTGGATTTAGTAATGTATGTACACGGATGGCACCATAGAGGTGCCCCATTAAAACCTACCAGCCCCTGGTGCTGACTGGCTTTCGTCAGCCTGCCAGGAGATGAGTGGCTGACTCCCAAGGGTGAGGGTCTCTGCTCTCTGGGGGCCAAAACCTGAGCCTGCTTGGGTAGGGGGTGCTTTCACCTCCTCCCACAGGATGACCTGCAGATTAACATTCCAAGGCAGGGGAGCTTCAAAGCACCTACCGCTTTTGGTATGTTAATCTGGTTTCTCTCTCAGGAGAAGAAGCCGACCCTGTGTGTCCAAAGCCATTTTGGCACCTGGACAGGTGGGAAAATTATCTAGTGCGATAGACGTGTCCACCCCCTTACCAGTACCACCCCTAAGGTGGCCTAACCTGAAGTGGATGCAAATTTTCAAAGGTAGCCATAGTGGTGATGGCAAAATCAGGAATTCTGGGACAGGGTTATAACCACCTCCCCCAGGAAGTGTCATTTAGGGGGAGTAGTGACCCAAAGGGTAGGTAGCCCATTGGCTACTACTCTACACTCCCTTGACACCCCTAAATTCAGTATTTAGGGGAACACTGGCACCAAAGGATCAGATCCTGCTGACCTACGAAGAAGAAGGACACAGAAGAGCTGCAAAAGCAAAGACTAAGGAAAATCAACTGATTTGGCCCCAGCCCTGTCAGCCTGTCTGCGGTTTCCCTGTTGAATTGAGATAAAGTCATTTTGTTCTGCAAGCTGTCATGCCTCTGAAGCCTGCGAGGACTGCCTGCCTTCAATAAAGAATCAAGGACTCCTTTGAAGAGGCGGCGCTGCTCCCCTGCATCCTGCAGATATCCCAAAGAAGACTGAGAGACTCCGGAACGTCAAAGGTCTGCGCTGCTAAAAGCACCACTGCAACAGCGCTTCCTAGGCCAAGCTAAAGTAGGCCAATTGTGTCAGTGTAGTCCCCAATTCCTTAAGAGACAGAGACAATTTTCGTTTTGCCTCTTGCAACACCGCCTGCAGCCTCTGTTTGCAGGCCCCCTCCACTGCGAGTGCTCCAGGCTATGAAAATCCAAGCCTGAAGAGACCTCTGCAACCATTGCCCCTGGCTCGTTGAGAAGAAAACCTCGATGTCCTCAAGTCCCCAAGCATCTTGAGACCAGAACCCCCCCCCCACTTGTGGCTCAGACCAACTGGTTTCCCAGTCCAAGCCTGCAGCTTCATTTCCAACGGACCAATACCCATAGGATAACATTGCGTACCTGATGCTGGAAAGCACCTCTGCCAATGCCTCCCAAGGTAACCTGTAGGTGATTCCTTGGACCTTGTCCCATACTTACCTTATGCCCAGGAGATTGGTCCCGTAGGTTGCTGTGTAGTGCCCAAAATGTAGTTCATGTTCTTTCCCCATAGGATAACATTAGGCACCTGACGCTCAAAAGCACCTCTGCACTTGACTGTCTCAGTGCCACCTGAAGTGACCTATTGGTGCTGCCTTGGACCTTGCCCCATACTCGCCTCAAGTCCAGGAGATTGGACTCGTAAGCCACTGTACTGTACATGAATGCTGTAAGTGTTTTTCCTCCCCTTGGATAACATTTAAGCTTCTGAAAAATGCAGCTTTGCCTTTTTAAATGCTTAAGTAATTCTCATGAAGAATGTACTTACTTGATCGTATTGATTCTGGTGCCTAAACATATATCAAGATACGTGTTATTTTTATAAATTAGTGTGGATCACCTTATTGAGTTGTGCGCATCATTTATTGACTAGTGTGTGTATTTGTAGATGTCTAACATTCCTCTCTGATAGGTCTAAGGCTGCTCGTACACACTACCCCCTAACAGAGCACCTTGGGATTGCTAGAACAAGCCTCTGTCTACTAGTAAGGGAATACCTGGACTCTTTGCACGGAATACCTCTTTTTGATATACCATATAAAGAGCCAGCTTCCTACACTGAGTTTGAAATATAGCCTTTTGATTAGTCTTGAATATGGGAACAACTGCTATTATTGCCACATAGATTTGTGCCATAGTTTGTCCTGTCACGAAACATCTGTAAAAAGTGAAATCATTTGAATCCCTCCCACATTGAATGGTGGTAGAGAAACCTGGGGCCAGATGGATGAACGTTTAGCAATTTGGTAACCATTCGCAAACTGGTTACTGACCACTAAAAAGATACTTTGTATGTACAAAAGACTTTTTATTTGCTATTTTCAGCAAAGCCACTCATTAGATGCCGAATGAGAATTTTTCATGTGTAATTTTACAAAAAATGGATTCAGGTGCTAATCAGGTGGTACATATATAAACAGCCCCAGAATGATTTGTATGTGAGGGTGAAGAGAATGTGAATAGTGGTTGGCCTACAGACGAGGTGGAGGAGACAGAATGGCTTTTTAGGGTCAGGATTACCAATTTTGAACAAACGGAGGAGAAAATATTTAGGACTTTCTAGTTAGTTTGTTTAGTTTATTTTAGGTTTAGTAGTTAAGCTTAAAACTCTCCTAGAAAGACAGACACCGGACAACCATGCTGCCCTCAAGAACACCAGCTGCAAGCACCACCAACTCATTCGAACCTACAAAAGGACCTCCTTCAAGGAACGCATAAACAACAACGCACACAACAGCAAAGAGCTCTTCAACATCGTGAAGGAGCTCGCCAACCCCAGCTCCAGCTCCAATGACATCCCGCCATCACAAGACCTCTGTGACTCTCTAGCCACCTTCTTCCACCGCAAGATGGCAGACATCTACGACAGCTTCAACACCCAGAACCCCCCGACAGCCGCCGACACCCCAAACTCACTGCCCCCCAGCCACACCGGCCTCCTGCTCTCCTGGAACCACGTCAACGACACCATCTAAATCATGAACACCATCCACTCCGGCTCGCCATCCGATGTCTGCCCCCATCACATCTTCAACAAAGCAAGCTCCATGATCGCACTCCATTTCTGGAAGATCCTCAACAGCTCCTTCGAAACCGCCACCTTCCCAGAGAGCTGGAAACACGCCGAGATCAACACCCTACTCAAGAAACCCAAGGCAGACCCAAAGGACCTCAAGAATCTCCGACCCATCTCCCGGCTCCCATTCCCGGTGAAAATCATCGAGAAGATCGTCAACAGGCAACTGACCCACTTCCTCGAGGAGAACAACACCCTGGACCCGTCGCAATCCGGATTCCACAGCAACCACAGCACCGAAACCGCCCTCAGCGCTGCCACCGATGACATCAGGACCCTGCTGGACAAAGGCAAAACCTTGGCCCTCATCCTCCTGGACCTCTCGCCCGCCTTCGACACGTCTGCTGCCACACCCTACGCACCCGCCTCCACGACGTGGGTATCCGTAACAAAGCCCTGGACTTGATCACCTCTTTCCTCACCGGCAGAACCTAGAGAGTCCGCCTGCCCCCATTCCGATCCGAAGCCACCAAGATCACATGCGGCGTACCCCAAGGATCATCCCTCAGCCCGACCCTTTTTAACATCTACATGGCACCGCTCGCCAACATCGTCCGATCACACAACCTCAACATCGTCTCAAATGCCAACAACACCCAGCTGATCCTCTCCCTCACCAAAAACTCATCACTTTCTATGACCCAGCAAGTCAACGTCGTCTCCTCCTCCTGCTTCAACAGCTTCGCAAGATCTACAGATGGATCCCCACCGGAACCAGAAGGATGGTCACCCAGGCCCTCGTCAGCAGCAGGCAGGGCTACGGCAACGCCCTCTACACGGGAACCACGGCCAAACTCCAAAAAAGACTCCAACACATACAGAACGCCTCCGCACGCCTCACCCTCGAAATCCCCGCCACGGCCACATCACTGCCCACCTGAGAGACCTGCACTGGCTCCCCGTCAACAAGAGGATCACCTTCAAGCTCCTCACCCACTCTCACAAAGCACTCCACAACTCCGGACCAGCATACCTCAACAAACAACTCACCTTCTACACCCCAAACCGCCAGCATCGCTCCGCCGACCTGGCCCTCGCCACCGTTCCACGCATCCACCGAACGACCACCGGTGGTAGATCATTCTTCCACCTCGCCGCCAAGACATGGAACACCCTCCCCATCCACCTGCGAAAGACCCAGGACCTGCTGACCTTCAGAAGACTTCTCAAGACCTGGCTGTTCGAGCAGTAGCAGCACTCCCCCCCCTTTAGCGCCTTGAAACCCTCACAGGTGAGTAGTGCGCTCTACAAATACACTGTATGATTGATTGATTGATTGATTGATTGATTGATTGATTGATTGATTGATAAGTATCCAAGTACTCAATTTTCTTCTTCTGCTAGCTTCTGGAAGTTACCAGGGAGTAATAGCAGTAGCAGGCGGAGATTCCCAAAGCACCTTTTCTCTGCTTTTAGAAGACTCTCTTGGATGTTATGTTGGGTAAAATAAATCAGCATATATATATATGTGATCAAGGCCATTTAGCATCATCATTGGGCACAGTTGCTCCTCGTGGGGGTGGCGCTGCACGTGTGTCTCATGGGATGTGAGGAGAGTGAGGAAAGAAAGAAAAAGAGGATACAGATGTCCCACGGCCAATGGCCGTACTAAAATTCAGCAAATCAATAAGAGAGGGGACTAGGAGCGAATTGAAAAAGGTCCTGAACCAATGCTCCTAAAAGTCATATGTTATTCCAACGGATGGTTGCAGTTCCCACACAAAGACAGGGGAGTAACAAATGCGGCAACTCCTAAAAAGAACTCCACCAGAGAGCCCCTAACCAAGGGCCCATGAGGGACTGCAGCGCCACCCCCACGAGGAGCAACTGTGCCCAATGATGATGCTAAACATCCGCAAGGGTGTGTGAGGGCACCAAGTACCACAACAAGGAGTATTCTCTCCTCACTCTGCACACTCACTCTGTCCTTGGAGACATCCCCTACTTTCTACAGCTTATCCATTGGCTGTTACTCCCCTGTCTTTGTGTAGGAACTGCAACCATCCGTTGGAATAACATATGACTTTTAGGAGCATTGGTTCAGGACCTTTTTCAATTCGCTCCTAGTCCCCTCTCTTATTGATTTGCTGAATTTTAGTACGGCCATTGGCCGTGGGACATCTGTATCCTCTTTTTCTTTCTTTCCTCACTCTCCTCACATCCCATGAGACACACGTGGTCTAGAACCATTGAAAGATCCTAACTGGAAAGAGCAGTATCAGACACCCAACTGACACGATGGACAACCCTGGTCTCAGCTTCGATGAGGACATGGTAGCAGAGATTTTGAGAGCTCCATCATTACTAGCAGAAGATGGCAGTGCACCGTCAGGGAGCGGTAACGATGACTGGAGGTCGCTCCAAACTCTACGAAAACTACAGATAAAAACAGCCCTACATGGGACTATTATGACAGAATATTTGAGAGCAAACATTGCTCCCAACGGCCTGTTGATAACTCTGGCTCCCAGGATATTCTTGGAAGATCTGACGTTCCGTCGTGAATGGTCAAGAATATCCTGGAAATGTACACGTGATTGGCTGATACTAATTATAAATACAGCGAAACGTCTATCAGATGACCTACTTATCCAAATCAACCTGTCTGAGAACAGACTAAAGACTGGGATTTCTATCACAGCATTTAAATCGAAACTCTCAGAGATTAATCTTGAAATTAATGAACACAAAGAATATCTAACTAAACAGAAGATCAGTCAATTGCAAAAAGACGTGAAACGGTTTGATAAGGAGAAAATGTATCCTTATACCAAAGATGATTATGTGTTCTCCAACATAGACACCTCCTCTGACGATGTCAGCAGCCGCAGCTCTGGAAGGTCAGATTCTACTGGGAGTGAATCCAACTACGAAACCAGACAATCAAGACCAAGAGGCGGGTATAGACATCAACCACCCCCACCACCCTTATTCCACGGGTTTCCTCCGCACTCTTTCCAGACACCTATGTATCAAGGACCATGGAGGGGTCCCCAACCTATATGGAATGGCCCCATGGGACAGAATCCGATACCCAATTACCATCAGTATCAGATCCCACCTTTTCTCAACAGAGGGAGGGGCAGAGGAAGAGGATAAAGAAGAGGAACAACCAAGACCATCCACTGGCAGGACCCAGAACTAATGGACCTACGAAGCAAGACCACAAGACCTTAGTGGTTAACCTATCCTCGAGGTCCCTTACTGAAGGTGAGAATAGACTGTTGGAAAAAGGTCTAGGATTTGTCCCTACACCTAAGGGAGAGGACTTCACCCTGCACCAAGAACTCCATCAGTTTTTCCGGAAAATCCGCCTAAGAGCATTCTTCCAAGATAAACCTGAGGCCCCACCCAGCGGGTCAGGCCTGAGGAACAAATCCAAATTCACTCCCACTTCAGCCATGACCTTAAACGAGGTACTGACATTTGAACAAGCTGTTCTGAAGGACGTCAATAACATCACCACTAATCGCCCGTTTCATAATCTCTCTAAAGAAGAAAGATCACTCCTCAGACACCTGACAGAGGATGGTACCATCATATTGAAACCCGCAGACAAAGGAGGGGCTATTGTCATCCAGGATAAGCCTGTCTATGATGATGAATGCATACGACAGTTATCTAACATCAGGTATTACGAATCCATCGATGAAGACCCTACCACACGCCTCTCGACCATGATACAACACTTAACATCTGAAGCAGAGGCAGAGGGATGGATTACCAAGGAAGAGGCCTTATTCCTTCTGAATAACAAGCCACGTACACCGTACTTCTACTGCCTCCCTAAAATTCATAAGGCAATCTCCCCCCCACCAGGCAGACCCATTGTGTCCGGGATCGACTCCCTCTTGGAACCCCTGAGCAAATTCTGTGACGTGTTCCTACGCCCCTGGTGACTAAGACCCCGACGTACCTGAGAGATACCACAGAGGTGCTCAACCTCATTGAGCGATTCGCCGCACCAGAGTCTATTACCCTGTTGGTCACCTTAGACGTGGAATCATTATATACTAACATTCCCCAAGATGCCACATTGGCGGTCCTTGACAAGGCCCTCCGCAACATCGACCCATGGACGTCACCAACTATTAACTTCATCTGTGATTGTGCGACGATAGCACTTAAAGAGAACTTTTTCGCCTTCGAGAACAACCTCTATCACCAAACACAGGGCACCAGCATGGGGAGCACCTTTGCGCCGAGTCTGGCCTGCCTATACATGGCAAACTTCGAAGAAGAACACATCCTAACAGAGACCAACCCATATAACAATAACATCCTGTTATGGCGCAGGTACATCGACGACATAATCATCTTCTGGAAAGGGGATGAAGAGACATGCCAGACATTTTTTACGTGGATGAATACATTGAATCCATACCTTAAATTTGTGGGCACATTGTCATCTGAATCAATACCATTCCTTGACCTTCTGATATCCCTAAAAGAAGGGCGTCTGATGACCACCAACTATAAAAAGCCCACAGATAGGAATAGTTTACTTCTATTCCAAAGTCACCACCCTAAGGCCTTAAGAAACAACTTACCGGTTGGGCAATTCCTCCGCCTACGCCGCAACTGCAACACCATCATGGAATTCGAAAAAGTGGCAGACACTCTAACAGAGAACTTGATGCAAAGAGAATATCCTAAGAAAATCGTGAAGCAGGCACGTAAAAGAGCCAGGAATAATCACAGAGAAGCTCTACTGGAAATCAAAGAAAAAACCACCTCAGATATACTAACATGTGTAACATCCTTCACCCCGAACTCCAACAAAATCCAGAGAATAATCAAGAAACACTGGAAGATCCTGGAGATGGGGGAGTTCCAACCAGGACCTAAACCTCTCTTTGCATTCAAGAGAACACAAAATCTGAGAGACATGCTAGTCCACACACGCCCTAGGAACATTATCAAAACGCAACCAACTCTATGGAATCTTCCCCCGGTAACTGGTCATTATCCATGTGGTTCGTGCACAGTATGCCCATTGACTAGCATCACTAAGGAACTTGATCTGGGACTTGCAAAACCTTGGAAGCAATTACACCATACCAACTGTAACACGAAAAATTGTGTTTACATGATTACCTGCCCCTGTGGGTCACGATACATTGGCATGACTATGAGACCAGTCAAAACACGAATTGGGGAACATAAGAGCACGATTCGGTGCAAATGCACAGCAACAAGACTACAAAGCCATTTCTTGGAAATGAATCACTCCCCTGAAAGCTTACGATGGACTATCATCGAATCTAATCCCCATTGGTCAGCATCCACACTGTTTAGGCAGGAACAACGATGGGTGTTCAAATTGAGAAGCAATAAAGGGGGACTTAATGAAGATATTCCCTGGGTTGAATTATCCCGTTAGTGGTATATCACGAGATGATCTTAGGTAGCATGTTACATCAAGCACCACAACTTTATGACCCAGCTATATTGTGCATCAATACTATCAGCCCACGATTATAATAATCTTAGTATCAGGGACACTAGTCACATCACTACCTTCTAAACTAAGACACGGATTACATGACACGTCAGTCTGGCAGGTCCCTTAAGATACTATGCTATATGTTAACTGTTGTATCTGTAGTCTTGGGTGCTTATTTATTGAGGCACCATTTAACGACAGTTACACTAACGATGTGTTTCGGTGTAATCCCCTTTATAGCAAGCAAAGTATCCTCCTCGACACCTTTGCTGTTAACACAGCATTGCTCTAATGTGTATGATCATAATTTCCACACTTACTGTACCGCCACGGTTACATCACGTGACCTTTGATTCGTGGCTTAGAGCGCTGGGGTCATATCCCCTACTTAGGACTTAGTCCGACAAGTCGTTTCCATCACGTCCACTTTGGACCTGGTACACCCCACCATTTTCCTCTTTCTCTTACCCGAGAATACCATTCTCAGTGAATATATATTAATTAATAAATCCTTCACTTCAACATGTCGGTATCACCGACAATACCATTTGTCTACTTGAGAGGCTTTTCTCTTAAGGTATTGAACCATACCTTTCACCATTAACCTCTCCCTGACCTCCCGTTACCACTTAACACCCCCATCCACATAGTGCCAGAGAGCCCCTAACCAAGGGCCCGTGAGGGACTGCAGCGCCACCCCCACGAGGAGCAACTGTGCCCAATGATGATGCTAAACATCCACAAGGGTGTGTGAGGGCACCAAGTACCACAACAAGGAGCACTCTCTCCTCACTCTGCACACTCACTCTGTCCTTGGAGACATCCCCTACTTTCTACAGCTTATCCATTGGCTGTTACTCCCCTGTCTTTGTGTAGGAACTGCAACCATCCGTTGGAATAATCAATATTTATAACACCTTCCGACAAGGGGGGTAACATTGTCTTGTTTTCCAGGGAACATTATCTGAATGAAGCAATGAACCAACTACAAGATAAAGAATGTTATTCACCAGTGAACAGAGTGGATTATGTAAACTGTATCTCCATGTACCATCAATATTTAGCAGTTTGGAGAGAATGGGATGCTAGACATAGTTGAATACAACTTTCTGCTCTGTGAGTATCAAGTCCTCCTGTCCTTTTAGGACAAGATGAAACCACCTGGGAGGCCAATAGTGGCATCAATCAACAGTCTTCTGGAAAACTGTTCTAACTACATTGACTCATTTCTAGCAACATGGGTAAAGAGTTCATACATAAAAGACACGCAAGACTTCCTGAGACAGATTGAGGGCATCATGTGGGAAGAGCATATGCTGCTTATAACGCTTGAGATCACAAGTTTGTACACCTGCATTAAACACCAACAGGGTATAAGAGCGGTGCAATGGTTCTTAGACAAACGACCCCTGAAGTTCCATCAGAATAACATTATGCTTTTAGAGATGGTGCAATTCTGTCTTGAAAATAAAATCTTTATTTTTTCAGGCCAGCTCTATCGGCAACAACGGGGGATTGAGATGGGCACGTGCTTCGCCCCCAGCTATGCAAACTTGTTTGTTGGCTGGTGAGAGAAGCACGTGGCCTGAAGGGACACACCCAAAAATTGGCTTGAGAATGTGACATTGTGGGCCTGCTACATTGATGATTTATTCATCGTGTGGCGGGACAGACTTTCCTTGGCGGAGGAATACATAACCTTTCTCAATTCCAATGATTTAAATTAGAAATTTAGCGGGCAGATTAGTGACACTAGCATGGTGTACCTTCACTTAGAGGTTTACTTGGCAAATAGACAGATTTTGACCCGGCTGTATCGAACACCAACAGCGGGCATCTCTGTCCTACACGCGAGGAGCTTCCACGCAAAGAGTATGATCAATAACATCCCTTATGGGGCGCTCCTGCGACTGAAATGCAACTGCACAACATCACAGGAATATCTCATAGCCAAAAAGGAAGCTTTCAGACATTTTAGAATCAGGGGATATTCACATCGCACTTTGAGAGCAGCTGAAAAGAGAGCTGACACAGTCACTAGATCAGAACTACTGATACCTAAAACATCACACACAACAACACAGAGTAGTGAAACTAAACCCACTAGAATGATTACCCGCTACAACTTTAGAACCCCAAAATAGTGCGTATCTTTAAAAAGAACTGGCATATTCTCAAAACAGACCCGATCATGAAAGGTGTAATTCCTGCCCAACCTCTGATCACTTACAAAGGCTGCAAGTCCATCAATGACCATCGGGTCTCGAGCCACTACTGTGCGGCCATACATAAGAAAGACATTATTACCGGGTTCTATCCGTGTATGCAATACTAGGCATGCAAGTATAGCCAGAAAGTCAATAGTTACAGCACAAGTAAGGGACCCACAGCAAGGAGAAAGATCAATTGTTTGCTTAATTGCAATTCAGACTTCACGGTGTACTGTTTGGAATGTCCATGCCATAATGTGGGCAGCACCATCCATCCCGCAAAAAAGTGTGTCTTAGAACACAAGCGCGCAATTTTGTAGAAAGATCCAACATACCCAGTGGCGCGCCATTTCGAGCTGGCACACAACAGTAACTGTGACTTGCTTAAATTCTTCTGTATAGATCAGGTCCCTAGACAGGAGAGAGGTGGGAACAGAGTTAGGAATCTCCGCGGAATGGAGTCAAAATACATTACTGACCTCGACACCATGGTACCGACAGGTTTGAAAGTCACGGAGGAACTTTGGACTCATTTAGACTAATATCCCTGTCATTAAGTACTGTCTATGTGACTTTTGTTCTGTTCTGTCTATCATTAATGAAAGTGAGACACTGGGGCAGTTTCCCTGCCAAAGTAAAATCGCTTAATATGAGATCTTGTTCCCATGAGTATTTACAAATAGGAATTTTCCGATGGAATAATTATGGAGACCATTCATGCGATTGTTGCCTACGAGGCTTATTGTTTACTTGGACACTGAGCAGGCTTAGTATTCTTATCAATTAGAGGAGATAGAAGGCATATTTTAAATCTTATAAAGTGCAACAAATTGTAATATATTTATATATGTATGCATATCCTCTCAAAGATACTGGTATATCGCTGGCAAATTTGCTACAATACCTGACCGATGTTCAAGCACTAATTTTCCAGTATATAGAATTGTATATAAAAGAATTATTGCCGGAGACATGCTAAAAGACGTCCGCTCTTATAGACTCCAAACATGGCTAAATGAGTTGATTTGGGCCATCTTCGCTGTTCATGAAATTTTATTTTAACATCAGCACTGTGCACATTTAAATGGTGGCTTGTAAAGTTTTTTACCGACATCGAGGAAGGCGGCAACGTCGAAATGCGTCTGTTGGTTCGGGGGAGGTTACGCACAATAAAATCACTGCAAAGAATTCCCATGAGTGCTGTCCTTCTTCGGTTTTACCGGGATTGTCTACCGTTGTGGCAACATATATATATATATATAAATTTTGCGAAGATTCGTCAATCGGTGCCAAAGTTATTCCAAATAGAATGTTGCGGATTTCCTATGGAAAATAGGTCCTAACTATATCTACCTACTGCAACCGCCAGTAGGTAATATATATATATATATATATATATATATATATATATGTTATATCTACACTCTCTTACTTGAACAAGTTCAGTATCTTGTATATGCTTTATGCTGGCTGCCTATGACAATGGCTATCATTACATTTCCGTATTTTAAATTGCACAAATTACCAACTATACGTATTTTACATTTGTATTACGTTTTTCTATAATCATCGTGCAATTTGATTCCATTGATTTAAAATGTATCACACAAAGTCTGTTTTCCTGGTCTAGTAGCACGTGATCAGGAAGTGGGTGTACACGTTGCAGCGCATATAAAAAATCTTTCAGTGCAACTTGTCTCCGCATGTGAACAAGGGCTTTCGAGCCCGAAACGCGTCATGGTTTGCTGAGCAATGGTCGAATAAATACTCTTGCCTGAAGTTTCCTGTGGTCCGTCTCTCCTTCTTCGCCGCCCGTTCGGAGGTTGTGGGAGTTTCCTGCTTTTCATATATATATATATATATATATATATATATATATATATATATATATATATATATATATATATCAAACCAATACTCCCTCTCAATAAGAAAGAGTGCGGGACAGCTCCGGGGTGTAACAAAGTGGCTTTATTAGTAAAAAAGCGCTGGCATTACGAGTCCATGAAACGCTGGCAGACGCGTTTCAGCCCTCAATAGCTTTCCTCAGTGCCCATTTTCATGTTCTCATTCCATCTCTGGGGGTCAGCTCGTACGATCTTTAAATGGCGACCACATCCAGTCAGCTGATCACTTGCCCCTCCTTCCGCCTCGATGACACGGCGGCACCTCGCGCTACTCCTCCCAGTCCACTGCATTCTGGTAGATGGAGTCCTCAGAGCAATCCCATACAGTGATGGGGTGTTGCACAACACCATGTGATGTCCCACTGTGTGGCTGATGAAACTCACCCCACCGCAGTTGTCCGGAAGCTCAAGCCACTTTTTGCACCCCTTATCGGGCAGTTCAATCTCGCCTCCTCTCTCCCCAGGTAACGATAACCGCCAAGTGGAAATCTGCTATACCAGGGGGGGCGACGCGTTGCAGTTTCATGCGACGACCAAAGCTGCAGGCACTCCGCGTAGCTCCTGAACGAGAGGGCGTCCCGCTACACCAGCAACCTGCACGCTGGTAAAACATCAAACCAATACTCCCTCTCAATAAGAAAGAGTGCGGGACAGCTCCGGGGTGTAACAAAGTGGCTTTATTAGTAAAAAAGCGCTGGCATTACGAGTCCATGAAACGCTGGCAGACGCGTTTCAGCCCCCAATAGCTTTCCTCAGTGCCCATTTTCATGTTCTCATTCCATCTCTGGGGGTCAGCTTGTACGATCTTTAAATGGCGACCACATCCAGTCAGCTGATCACTTGCCCCTCCTTCCGCCTTGATGACACGGCGGCACCTCGCGCTACTCCTCCCAGTCCACTGCATTCTGGTAGATGGAGTCCTCAGAGCAATCCCATACAGTGATGGGGTGTTGCACAACACCATACGATGTCCCACTGTGTGGCTGATGAACCTCACCCCACCGCAGTTGTCCGGAAGCTCAAGCCACTTTTTGCACCCCTTATCGGGCAGTTCAATCTCGCCTCCTCTCTCCCCAGGTAACGATAACCGCCAAGTGGAAATCTGCTATACCAGGGGGGGCGACGCGTTGCAGTTTCATGCGACGACCAAAGCTGCAGGCACTCCGCGTAGCTCCTGAACGAGAGGGCGTCCCGCTACACCAGCAACCTGCACGCTGGTAAAACATCAAACCAATACTCCCTCTCAATAAGAAAGAGTGCGGGACAGCTCCGGGGTGTAACAAAGTGGCTTTATTAGTAAAAAAGCGCTGGCATTACGAGTCCATGAAACGCTGGCAGACGCGTTTCAGCCCTCAATAGCTTTCCTCAGTGCCCATTTTCATGTTCTCATTCCATCTCTGGGTGTCAGCTCGTACGATCTTTAAATGGTATATTTATATATATATATATATATGTATATATATATATATATTATCTAGTAGATAGTTATAGTTAGGACCGTGTTTCCATAGGAAATCCGCAACATTCTATTTGGAATAACTTTGGCGCCGATTGACGAATCCTCGCGAAATTTTCAAAATAGGTGGGGCGCTCCGCTCCGCTTGTACCCTGAAAGTCTCGGGGGGATTCGTCAAGCAGGGGCTGAGAAAAAAGGGGGGTCCCAAAACGCGTTTTTCCCATGCAATTTTCCATAGGGACCTTTAGTCCAAGGTACAGCCCAAACGGCTGAACAGAATTACTTTAAATTTGGCAAAGAGGTAGTCCTCAGGTCAGGGATGTGCCTTTTGCATATCTGGTGTCAATCCGTTCAGTAGTTCCTGAGAAAATCAAAAGTAAAATCATATATATATCTGGGCGGAGCCTAACAACACATCTCATCGTGAGATCTGATTGGCTGTCAGCACTTCATCCAAGAAGTGTTGGCAGCCATCTTGGGATCAATATACATGATAGCACCTCATTAAAAAGCCTTGCAGGTAATAGAAGATTTTAAGACTTTAGTTACATTATAAATCATTTGTTGATGGTACCATACTCATTTTAGGAATTGTGGTGTGTTCTAAGGTGATTTTACCATGTGAAAAAGCCTTCTGCTGTGATATCATGAATCATGCTTGAGAGAAAACTATTTTCTCATGCTTTTCCCACAGAGGTTTGGAAGGTGATCAATAAGCTAAACTGAGAGCATATTTTCTGTAAATTCACATTATCTTTCTCAGTCATGGGAGAATGAAGTCTGACATTCTCAGTAAAACATGTACATCCAACAAGGGCAGAGACTGTCAGTTGATTCCTTTGTGTTCTACTGCAGCTTCCCAGAGTGTTCTAAAGAACAACTAGAGCGCTAACAGTCCTACTTATGACAAAAGTATGGCACACCTGAAGCCATCTTGGTTGGAATAAAGTGGTAACTCTTAAAACATTTAATTTAAAAACGAACAAAATGAGGGGGTTCATTTTGCCATAGAAAGTATGATTAGTGCTGCAGAAAGAAAAGTTAGGGCACATTTTGAGTGACTTCGCAAATCCTCTTCTATTTCATTAAAACATTCTGACATGCAGACTGAAACATGCACTTTCAATACCAGCAGCAGACTTCCCTGGTGAGCAGTAGCTTTACTACAGTGATCTAATAAGCAACTAGAGTGCTAACATTCTGAATTTATGGCAAATGTGTGACACATCTGAATGCCTTCTTGATGGAATCAAAGTAAAAAACTGAAAGTTTTTCCTACTGAGGAGACTGTAGTAAATGAGGAAATTAGGAAACATCATAACAAATAAGTCTCCCAAAATGGCCACCAGAGACAAAAGAGCCCAAATGTAGCCCAAATATCACCGAGATGTAGCCCAAGTATAGCCCAAAGACAGAATGTCCCAGAGTGTTCTAACGAACAACTAGAGCGCTAACAGTCTTACTTATGACAAAAGTATGGCACACCTGAAGCCATCTTGATTGGAATAAAGTGGTAACAGTTAAAACATTTAATTTACAAAGGAACAAACTGAGGGGGTTCATTTTGCCACAGCAATTATGATTAGTGGTGCAGAAAGAAAAATTAGGGCACATTTTGACTTCTCAAATCCTCTTCTAATTCATAAAAAAATTCTGACGTGCAGATTGAAACATGCACTTTGAATACCAGCAGCAGACTTCCCTGGTGAGCAGTAGCTTTACTACAGTGATCTAATGAGCAACTAGAGTGCTAACATTCAGAATTTATGGCAAATGTGTGACACATCTGAATGCCTTCTTGATGGAACCAAACTAAAAAACTGAAAGTATTTCCTACTGAGGAGACTGCAGTAAATGAGGAAATTTGTAAACTTCATAACAAATAAATCTCCCAAGATGGCCACCAGAGACAAAAGAGCCCAAATGTAGCCCAAATATCACCGAGATGTAGCCCAAGTATAGCCCAATGACAGAATGTCCCAGAGTGTTCTAACGAACAACTAGAGCGCTAACAGTCTTACTTATGACAAAAGTATGGCACACCTGAAGCCATCTTGATTGGAATAAAGTGGTAACAGTTAAAACATTTAATTTACAAAGGAACAAACTGAGGGGGTTCATTTTGCCACAGCAATTATGATTAGTGGTGCAGAAAGAAACATTAGGGCACATTTTGACTTCTCAAATCCTCTTCTATTTCATAAAAAAATTCTGACATGCAGATTGAAACATGCACTTTGAATACCAGCAGCAGACTTCCCTGGTGAGCAGTAGCTTTACTACAGTGATCTAATGAGCAACTAGAGTGCTAACATTCAGAATTTATGGCAAATGTGTGAAACATCTGAATGCCTTCTTGATGGAACCAAACTAAAAAAATGAAAGTATTTCCTACTGAGGAGACTGCAGTAAATGAGGAAATTTGTAAACTTCATAACAAATAAATCTCCCAAGATGGCCACCAGAGACAAAAGAGCCCAAATGTAGCCCAAATATCACCGAGATGTAGCCCAAGTATAGCCCAATGACAGAATGTCCCAGAGTGTTCTAACGAACAACTAGAGCGCTAACAGTCTTACTTATGACAAAAGTATGGCACACCTAAAGCCATCTTGATTGGAATAAAGTGGTAACACTTAAAACATTTAATTTACAATGGAACAAAATGAGGGGGTTCATTCTCCCATAGAAATTATGAATAGTTCTGCAGAAAGAAAAATTAGGGCACATTTTGACTTCTCAAATTCTCTTCTATTTCATAAAAATATTCTGACATGCAGACTGAAACATACACTTTTAATACCAGCAGCAGACTTCAGTGGTGAGCAGTAGCTTTACTACAGTGATCTAATGAGCAACTGGAGTGCTAACATTCAGAGTTTATGGCAAATGTGTGACATATCTGAATACCTTCTTGATGGAATCAAAGTAAAAAACTGAAAGCATTTCCTACTGAGGAGACTGCAGTAAATGAGGAAATTAGGAAACTTCATAACAAATAAATCTCCCAAGATGGCCACCAGAGACAAAAGAGCCTAAATGCAGCACAAATATCACCCAGATGTAGCCCACATGTAGCCCAATGACAGAAGTGTGCAAAACACTTATTTTTTGTGTATTTGCAGTTTTATATAGTGCAGACTTGTCAGGTATTGGGGTGCTTTATATGAGCATTGGTTACATCACACAAGATCAAATTCATTCTGGTTGTAGACATGGGGAGATTAAGTGATTTGACCAGAATCACAGAATGTTGAGCTGAAGCAGAAACTCCAACCTGGTTCCCCAGTTGCAAAGTCTGCAGCTCTGGAAGTAACACCACATCCTCTCCCCTAGGTGCAACATTTAATCAAGTGGTCAACTGGATAAAAAAACATAAAGATTACAAATAATTTAAAAGTTCTTTGTCGCTATTTGAAAACTCAGAAAATATGTGCTCATTTTAGTTTTTTAGAGCACTAACCATAATTTTGATGCAAATAAGACCCTCTCATATATGTAATTTCTAAAGGAAATACTCTAGGTATTACAGTTTTGATTACATCAAGATGACGTCAGGCGTTCCACACTTTTGTAATAAATATAGAATGTTAGCAATCTAGTTGTTCATTGGGATACTGTTGAGAGACAGAGGCCAGGGGCACGGACTCTGAAAATTGAAGGCAGGTAGGAGAGTGCAGAGGCAACAATTTGACCACACTGGGCAGGCAGGAAGGGCAGTGGCAGCACAACAGACTATGGAGGGCAGTGGAAAGGGGGGCAGGGGCAACAAACCAACAATACAGGACTGGCAAGAGAGGCTGTGGCAATATAATAGACCATTGTGGGCAGAAGGAAGAGGCAGTGGTAGTACAACCATACATGCCAACAGACCCGTTTCAGCCAGGAAACGTCCAATGTTTTTAAGCTCAAATGGGCTTTACTTGATCTATCTCCTGTCTACAATCTCCTCTTTTTTAATGTAACTCAAAGGGGAAAATCAATACCCCAGTTTTTTTTCAAAATCTCCCTCTTACCAAGTTCAAAATGTTTGCAAGTATGGTACATTGGATCATGGTAGGCAGGAGGAATTGGGGTAGGGACATGGACACGGATAACAGAGGACAGGAGGGACATGGAGAGGTGCACCAAACTGACCCTACAGGGCAGGCATCAGGGAGTGCAGCACAACAATCCATGGAAAGCAATAGGGAAGGACAGGACCATGCACATGGACAACAGAGAACAGAGGGGAAAGGGACAATGCTAGCTAGCTGACCATAATGGACAGATAGGAGAGAAAGCTGCAGCATAACAGACCATAAAGGGCAGGAGGGACGGATCAGGGGCATTACAATGGAACAGGCAAGCCAGGAGGGAGGGAATAGGGGTCTGCATATGGAAAAAGAGGCTGGGGCAAGGGGCAGGGCAGGAGCAGCAAGATGACCATGGAGGTCAGGCAGTATGGGCACTAGAAACAAGACACACCATGGAGAGCAACAATGAGACTATGATGTCATACACACAGACCATGGAGGGAAGGTGGGAGGGGGCAGGGGCAGCTAGCTGACCACACAGGGAAGGTGGGAGGAGCCATGGCAGCACAGAAGACCATGCATGGCAAGCAGGAGGGTTAGTGGCAGCACAATGGCTATGATGGGCAAGAAGGAGGGTGCAGGGGCATGCACAAAGGACCATGGAGGATAGAAGGGAGGGCCAGGACCTGGGCACAGACAAGAGAGTTCAGGGGAAGGGGCCTCACACCAGACCGCACGGGGCAGGCAGGAGGAGCAGTTGCAGCACAACAGACCAGGGAGGGCAGAAGGGTGTGGCAGTAAAATGGACCATGGAGGACAGGAGGAAGGGGATAGGGGCATGGCATGTGGACAGGCAGGGTGGAGGTGGCAGGGACAGGTTACAGTCATCTGACAATGCTAGGCAGGTGGGAGGGAAGTGGCAGCTCAACAGAACACGCAGAGTAGATAGGAGTGGCAGGTCCATGGGATGGAGCAGGGGCATGCACAAAGACATCGGATGGCAGGGGGAAGGAGAATAGGGGCAGCAAGCTAAGCACAGAGGCTAAGCAGGAGGTCAATGATGGGCCATAGAATCTGGCAATGGAGGGCAGGAGGAGTGGACTGGTACATCATGCTAAATGGAGGGCAGTGGTAGCACATCAGACCATGCATGGCAGGAGGGAGGAGGCTAGTCCATGGGTTCAGACAGCAGAGGATAGGGAGGAGGTGGATGGGGCAGAAAGCTAACTGTTCAGAGAAGGTGGGTATTAGGAACTTTATTGTTTTTAAAATGTGTGTCTGTGCTAACTACTTAAAATATGAACAATTATGCAGCATAATCTCACTTTTATTCAGGAAGAAGAGGACGTTTGTGACTGTGACTCCGGGCTCACTTGGCAGAAACACTCCCTGACCCACCACCCCCCCAACGCAAAATGTAATGTCCGTGAAAAGGGTAGGTGGACACAGTGTTATATAGAACATAGTCCTGAGAGCACGATTGAAAATGAAAACTAGATATAGTATATGGTATAAACTATGCACCAAAAAGTGTGATATAAGATGAACCGGGGCGTGAAATATAATATGCAATACATTGTGCGCAATGACAGATTCATTGGAGAGCGCGAGATAGCACAGGCACTAGCTCGTGCTATGCGATATGCGCCTTGGAGTGTAATATGCACAGGGCAGTGTTGTGTAACCTAACTAGTCTCTAAAGTTGTAATATAAAATATTTGCTGGGGAGTGTAACGTTGCATATGCACTGTGACAAAGATATGGAACCCAGATTGTAATATGTATGAAATAGCGCTGTGCGTTATAACATAGGCATCGAGGAAGGCACGTTAGATGGGGCAATATAACCCGTGCGAAGGCAAGTGTGGCACGACATATTCACAGGGTGGTGTTACAGTGCACATGGGCTAGAGAGTGTCATAGCATACGCACTAGCTGGTGGAATACAACACAGAGGTGTGAGGCACTCGGCGGGCACTGGTGGGTGTAACACAGCATTGGGCTCAGCCAGGAGCACACTGTGACTCTCAAGTGAGGTTCGTCTCCTTTCCAGAGAGTAAAATAAAAAGTATTACACATCCGGCAGTGGATGTGTGTTTTATTAACCGTGAGGGGGGTTTCTTGCATAGTTTGGTCGAATTTTTGTGGAATCCCCTTTGAATGGCTTGGTGTGCGTGTATATTAAATGTGCCCGTCAATAGCTACCCATGTTTGTATAAATAAACGACAACGGTGTCTACTTGGAGAGTACCCACCGGCGGGGGCACCGGGATTAGGCACGGTAGGGCGTCAGACACGTCAGAGCTTCACTAGCGGTGTAAATACATTCCATGTGGATTCATTCTATGCATAGTTGCCTTTTATCACGCAAATCGTCATGGTGATAGGTACATACGGTTTGTCCAGCATGTCCTAAGTGTTTCTATAAATATATATATTTTTAAAATAAAAAAAAAAAGGCCTTGACCCGGGGGTTGGGGTCCCCGGGGCCGATTAAGGCCTTGGGAGGGCCAATTTTTTTTTTTATAAATTAGAAAAAGAAGGGGGGGCCACACAGCCCTCCTTCTTAAAAAAATAAATAAAAGACCAGCATCGCGCCGGAGGCCATGCCCCCTCCTAGCAGCACTCTGCAAATGCACCCCCTGGCCAGTTGTAAGTTGGGGAAATAATTCCCCTTCAATACTGAGGGTCCCTGAGGGCCAACTAGCCCAACAGGTATCTCCAGTATGCGCCAGGGAGCTGCGTGGCAGACAGGTGTTCTGAGGCCATGCCCCTTTTTACACCACTATGCAACGCAGCTCTGTGGCGCTTACTGGAGGTACTTAGTGGGCTAGTTTGACCCTAGGGACCCTTCGGATTCAAGGGGACTTAATCTCTCAACTTAGAACGGCCACAGGGCGCGTTTACACAGTGGTGAAGGGAGGGGACGGGGCCTGAGGTGACATGTGCAAACACGCCCTGTGGCACGTTTTAAGTTGGGGAAATAATTCCCTTTCAATCCTGAGTGACCCTGGGGGCCAACTAGCCCACCAGGGGCTTCCAGTAAGCACCACTGCTCTGCGTTGCAGAGAGGTGGTGCAGGCCGTGCCCCTTTTTACACCTCTCTGCAATGCAGCTCTGTGGCGCTTACTGGAGGTACCTAGTGGGCTAGTTGGACCCTAGGGACGCTCAGGATTCAAATGAACTTAATCTCCCAACTAAAAACGGCCACAGGGCGTGTTTACACAGTGGTGAAGGGAGGGGACGGGGCCTGAGTTAACGTGTGCAAACACGCCCTGTGGCGCGTTTTAAGTTGGGGAAATAATTCCCCTTCAATCCTGAGTGCCCCTGGGTGCCAACTAGCCCACCAGGTGCTTCCAGTAAGCGCCACTGCGCTGCGTTACAGAGAGGTGGTCTAGGCCGTGCCCCTTTTTACATCTCTCTGCAACGCAGCTCTGTGGCGCTTACTGGAGGTACCTAGTGGTCTAGTTGGACCCTAGGGACCCTCAGGATTCAAGGGGACTTAATCTCCCAACTTAAAACGGCCACAGGGCGTGTTTACGCAGTGGGGAAGTGAGGGGATGGGGCCTGAGATGACGTGTGCAAACACGCCCTGTGGCGCGTTTTAAGAGGTAGTTTTAATCACCTGCCCTATTATATACTAGGGGCTTACAGAGGAGGTCATGCTGATCACAGGGGGACCCCAACGCATAGTGTTACCTAGTGTATGTAGGTGTTTTCACTGTATTCTGAGTGTCTTTTAACATAGCACTGGCTCTAGGACTGGTTAGTCAGACTCAGTTAACACCAGTATCCGTCTGAAAAAGTTGAGGGTACAGGATGATTTTGCAACAAGGCTTCTTTCTGTTCTTCTGTTTGTTCTTTCTGCACGTTATCCTTCTTCCTGCACTTTTCTTCGTCTTTGAGGACTTCTGTTGCTTCTTTCTGCATTACTTTTTTTTCTTTCTGTGTGTTTTTTCTTCTTTCTTCACATGTCCTATCTCTGTAGCCATAGTTAGAAATTAGCATTTAAAAAACCTTTGAAATTCACTGAAAAAACCATAGGTTTCAGGCACGTTATAGTTAGGAATTAGCATTTAAAAAACCTTAGAAATTCACAGAAAAAACCATAGGTTTAGCATTTAAAAAACCGTATAAATTCACTGAAAAAACCATAGGTTTCACACACGTTATAGTTAGGAATTTGCATTTAAAAAACCTTGCTAATTCAATGAAAAAACCATAGGTTTCACACACGTTATAGTTAGGAATTAGCATTTAAAAAACCTTAGAAATTCAATGAAAAAACCAAAGGTTTCACACACGTTATAGTTAGCTGGACTTTTCACTCGTACAAAACCATTGAAATTCCCCCGTTATAGTTAGTTCAGCTAACTATAACTCGCGCGCCTGCAATGCACTGCTGATGACGTCACATATTACATCACTCATGACATGGTCAGTGACATCACTCATGACATCACTGATGACATCACTGATGACATCTCAAATGACATCACTGATTACATCACTGATGACATCATCAGGTGAATGTGTTTTTTTCTGAAAATTACATATGTTTTATAAATGTATATCTCAAGGTCGATGGAAGAATAAATGGGTATATAAGTGTCTAAATGGATGATTTGTTTTTGAAAAATAGATTGTATAACTGACTGATTAAGTGTATCTTTAGTGAATACATGGATTAGTGAGTAATGTTTAAATATGTAAATATCTGTATCAGTCTCTCACTTTGTGTATAAGTGGCTGCATGGGTTGGTGAGTAGCTACATGAGTATCTATATAGGTTATTAGTTGGTTTTTTGAGTATCAGAATGAGTGTCTGAGTGTCTGTATGGTTCGGTGGGGGTATTACGTAGTGCATAAGTGCATGAATGAGTGACTCACTGTTTGTATGTGTTGAAGACAGCATGTGTGCAGGACTGTATTGGTGGATGAGTGTGTGCATGGGTGTGTTAGTGAGTGAATGACTGTCTCAATAGTGTCTTTATGAGTAACTACATATGTTTTAAACTAGTATATGTGACTATTGGTGTATATAAGTGAGTATATGTGAGAGTGAGAGATTGAAAGAGTTCCTGTATGAATAAGTATGTGTTTATATAAGTGATTGTTTAAAAGACTAAGTATGTGTAAGTTTCTGTAGAAGTAAGTGTGGTGGTGTGTGTATAACTGTATATGCAATTAAATGGATGTTTGATTCTTTATTAGCATGAATGACTATGTGTGTGAGTAACTCTATGGATGAGTGGCATTGTGTAACAGGATGTATAGGTGTATGAGTACATATGATGAGTGAGTACATGTATGAGTGACTGTTTAGGACTGTTGGTGAATGAGTGGATGTGTATGTGGATCTTAGAATTAATGAATAGGTTGTTGTAACTGATATTGGTATGTCCATTGTTTTGAAAATTTTAGTTTCTATTTTTGAATGTGTGTATCAAAGGTTATATTAGGGGGAGAGGAGGTCTGCCACTCTATCACAAAGATGATGTCATCAGTGATGTCATTTGAGATGTCATCAGTGATGTCATGAGTGATGTCACTGACCATGTCATGAGTGATGTAATATGTGACGTCATCAGCAGTGCATTGCGGGCGCGCGAGTTATAGTTAGCTGAACTAACTATAACGGGGGAATTTCAATGGTTTTGTACGAGTGAAAAGTCCAGCTAACTATAAACGCCCCTGAAACCTATGGTTTTTTCAGTGAATATATATATATATATATATATCTATATATATAGATATATATATATATATATTCACTGAAAAAACCATAGGTTTCACACATGTTATAGTTAGCGGAAATTTTACTGATAAAAAACCAGTGAAATTGCCCCGTTATAGTTAGTGCTGGCAACTATAACTCACGCGACCGCAATCCTCTGCTGATGCTAATACTGTATTTAGACACTTATTTGCCCATGTCTTCTTCCATACATTTTTAGCTATACATATATTACAAATATTTTTTTTTCATAAAGACACATATGTCATCAGCAGAGGATTACGGTCGCGTGAGTTATAGTTGCCAGCACTAACTATAACGGGGCAATTTCACTGGTTTTTTATCAGTAAAATTTCCGCTAACTATAACATGTGTGAAACCTATGGTTTTTTCAGTGAATTTGCAAGGTTTTTTAAATGCTAATTCCTAACTATAACGTGTGTGAAACCTATGGTTTTTTCGGTGAATTTGTACGGTTTTTTAAATGCTAAGTTACTTTACGCCATTCGTGGCGTGCGCGCCCACTTAACGCAGTTCGTTCCGTGCACGGTTTTTATCAAATTTAATAAGCCCTGTACATTTGGTGGCCTGCAGCCACCAAAAGCACAGGGGGTGGGGTCAGTGTGGATAGTGTTTTTTAAATTTCGAATTTATAATTCCATGTTTACAATATTTAGTTTTTTTTTCAGCTGTAATAAGCCCTGTACATTTGGTGGCCTTCGGCCACCAAATGCACAGGGGGTGGGGTGAGTGTGGATAGTGTTTTTTTTATTTCAATTTTTTTACGAAATTGCCGAAAAAAAAAAAATTCTGTTTTGGCTCTTGGGGGATCTTTGGGGACACCCTCAACATGGCTATGTGGGTGGGAGTTGTCAAAACAGCCCCTTTACATGTTTTTGGGCTTCATATTTTGAAAATCACTCTCAGTGCGAGAGACAAAATGGCGGACGCCGCTTCCTGGTTTCGGCCGATTCGAATGTTTACTAAGATCTAAGAGCCAATCAGAATCGCGCTCGCGCACGCCACCGTACGCGTACGGTAAGCGTACCGTAAGCGCACCGTAAGCTGGCTCAGATATATATATTGATTTAAATGCTATTTTCTCAGATTCTACCGAACAGATTTACACCAAACCTACAAAAGGCACTTCCTTGACCTGAGGACTACCTCTCTGCCAAATTTCAAGTAAATCTGTTCAGCCGTTCGGGCTGTAGCCCTGTCTAAAGGTCCTATGGAAAAATGCATGGGAAAAACGCGTTTTGGGACCCCCCTTTTATCTCAGCCCCCGCTTGACGAATCCCCCCGAGACTTTCAGGGTAGGAGCGGAGCATAGCGCCCCACCTATTTTGAAAAATTCGTGAGGATTCGTCAACCGGCGCCAAAGTTATTCAAAATAGAATGTTGCGGATTTCCTATGGAAAAGGGGTCCTAACTATAACTACCTACTGGCAACCGCCAGTAGGTAATACATATACATACATATATATATATATATTACCTACTGGTGGTCACCAGTAGGTAGTTATAGTTAGGACCTATTTTCCATAGGAAATCCGCAACATTCTATTCCCAATAACTTTGGCGCCGATTGACGAATCTTCACAAAATTTTTAAAACTTTTGGCCAGCTCCAGTCCGCTCCTATTCTGAAAGTCTCAGGATGATTCGTGTAGCGCGGGTCGAGAAAAAAGGGGGGTCCCAAAACGTGTTTTCCCCATGCAATTTCCCATAGGACTTTTAGCCGCAGCTACAGCCCGAACTTCTGAATGGAACCACACCAAATTTGGCAAAGAGGTAGTCCTTAGTTCAGACTTGTGCCTTTTGCTTAAATGGTGTCAATCTGTTCAGTAGTTCCTGAGAAAATCAAAATCAAAATCACATATATATCTGGGCGGAGCCTAACCACACATCTCATCGTGAGATCTGATTGGCTGTCAGCACTTCATCCAAGAAGTGTTGGCAGCCATCTTGGGACCAATACACATGAAAGCACCTCATTAAAAAGCATTGCAGTTTATAGAAGGTTTTAAAACTTTAGTTACATTATTAATCATTTGTTGATGGTACCATACTCATTTTAGGAATTGTGGTATGTTCTAAGGTGATTTTAAGATTTGAAAAAGCTTTCTACTGGGATATCATGAATCATGTTTGAGAGAAAACTATTTTCTCATGCTTTTCCTGCAGAGGTTTGGAAGGTGATCTATAAGCTAAACTGAGAGCATATTTTCTGTAAATTCACATTATTTTTCTCAGTCATGTGAGAATCAATTCTGACATTCTCAGTAAAACCTGTACATCCAACAAGGGCAGAGACTGTCAGTTGATTCCTTTGTGTTCTACTGCAGCTTCCCAGAGTGTTCCAAAGAACAATTAGAGCGCTAACAGTCCTACTTATGATAAACGTATGGCACACCTGAAGCCATCTTGATTGGAATAAAGTGGTAACTCTTAAAAAATTTAATTTAAAGAGGAACAAAATGAGGGGGTTCATGTTGCCATAGAAAGTATGATTAGTGCTGCAGAAAGAAAAATTAGGGCACATTTTGAGTGACTTCTCAAATCCTCTTCTATATCATTAAAACATTCTGACATGCAGACTGGAACATGCACTTTCAATACCAGCAGCAGACTTCCCTGGTGTGCAGTAGCTTAACTACAGTGATCTAATAAGCAACTAGAGTGCTAACATTCCGAATTTATGGCAAATGTGTGACACATCTGAATGCCTTCTTGATGGAATCAAAGTAAAAAACTGAAAATATTTCCTACTGAGGAGACTGTAGTAAATGAGGAAATTAGGAAACTTCATAACAAATAAGTCTTCCAAGATGGCCACAAGAGACAAAAGAGCCCAAATGTAGCACAAATATCACCCAGATGTAGCCCAAGTATAGCCCAATGACAAAATGTCCCAGAGTGTTCTATATAACAACTAGAGCGCTAACAGTATTACTTATGACAAAAGTATGGCACACCTGAAGCCATCTTGATTGGAATAAAGTGGTAACACTTAAAACATTGAATTTGCAAGGGAACAAAATAAGGGGGATCATTTTGCCATAGAAATTATGATTAATGCTGCAGAAAGAAAAATTATGACACATTTTGACTTCTCAAATCCTCTTCTATTTCATTAAAAAATTCTAACATGCACTTTGAATACCAGCAGCAGACTTCCCTGGTGAGCAGTAGCTTTACTACAGTGATCTAATGAGCAACTAGAGTGCGACCATTCAGAATTTATGGCAAATGTGTGATACATCTGAATGCCTTCTTGATGGAACCAAGGAAACAAGCATTGAAAATGCAATAGGTCTCGCCCTCGTTTAAGTTAAAGCAATTCTGTCTGTAATTAGGTGGCTTTTTAGTTTTGCTTGTATTAGTGTTTTTCAAACTTTCATGTACATAACATGCATATGTATGCATATATGTATATGTATATGTATGCATGCATTTATATTTGTATTTATATAGATATGCAGATTATATATATGTTTATATATGTATGAATATATATATAGACACATACATATATATACATGAATATGCATATATATGCATATATATATGTGCATATGTGTGCGTGTAGAGAGAGGTAGAGCGAGGTAGAGAGGTAGAGGTGTAGAGGTAGAGGTGTAGAGATAGAGAGGTAGAGGTAGAGAGGTAGAGAGGTAGAGAGGTAGAGCTGTAGAGAGTAGTAGAGAGAGGGGTAGAGTGAGGTAGAGAGGTAGAGAGTGCAGAGTGAGTAATAGAGAGCAGAGAGTGAGTAATAGAGAGTAATAGAGAGTGAGTAGTAGAGTGAGTAGTAGAGAGTAGTAGAGAGTGAGTAGTAGAGAGTGAGTAGTAGAGTGAGTAGTAGAGTGAGTAGTAGAGAGGGAGTAGTAGAGATTAGTAGAGAGTAGTAGTAGAGAGAGTAGTAGAGAGTGAGTAGTAGAGAGTAGTAGAGAGTGAGTAGTAGAGAGAGAGTAGTAGAGAGTGAGTAGTAGAGAGTAGTAGAGAGTGAGTAGTAGAGAATGAGTAGTAGAGAGAGAGTAGTAGAGAGTAGTAGAGTAGTAGAGAGTGAGAAGTAGAGAGTGAGTAGTAGAGAGTAGTGGAGTAGTAGAGAGTGAGTAGTAGAGAGTAGTAGAGAGTGAGTAGTAAAGTGAGTATTAGAGAATAGTAGAGTGAGTAGTAGAGAGTAGTAGAGAGCGAGTAGTAGAGAGCAAGTAGTAGAGAGTGTGCAGTAGATAGCGAGTAGTAGAGAGTGAGTAGTAGAGAGTGAGAAGTAGAGAGAGTAGTAGATAGTAGTGGAGTAGTAGAGAGTGAGTAACAGAGTGAGTAGTAGAGAGTAGTTGAGAGCGAATAGTAGAGAGTGAGTAGTGGAGAGTGAGAAGTTGAGAGTAGTAGAGAGCGAGTAGTAGAGAGTGAGTAGTAGAGAGTGAGTAGTAGAGAGTAGTAGATAGTGAGTAGTAGAGAGAGAGTAGTAGAGAGTGAGTAGTAGAGAGTAGTAGAGTGAGTAGTAGAGAGTGAGTACTAGAGAGAGAGTAGTAGAGAGAGAGTAGTAGCGAGTGAGTAGTAGAGTAGTAGAGAGTGAGTGGTAAAGAGTAGTAGAGTGAGTAGTAGAGAGTAGTAGAGAGAGAGTAGTAGAGAGTAGTAGAGTAGTAGAGAGTGAGTAGTAGAAAGTTAGTAGTAGAGTATAGTAGAGAGTGAGTAGTAGAGAGTGAATAGTAGAGAGTAGTAGAGTGAGTAGTAGAGAGTGAGTAGTAGAGAGAGTGTAGTAGAGTAGTAGAGAGTGTGTAGTAGAGACTTAGTAGTAGAGAGTGAGTAGTAGAGAGTGAATAGTAGAGAGTGAGTAGTAGAGAGTAGTAGAGTGAGTAGTTGAAAGTGAGTAGTAGAGAGAGAGTAGTAGAGAGTAGTAGAGAGTGAGTAGTAGAGTAGTCGAGAGTGAGTGGTAGAGAGTAGTAGAGAGTAGTAGAGTGAGGAGTAGAGAGTATTAGAGAGTGAGTAGTAGAGAGTGAGTTGTAGAGAGTAATAGTAGAGAGTAGTAGTGAGTAGTAGAGAGTAGTAGAGAGTGAGTAGTAGAGAGTGAGTAGTAGAGAGTAGTAGCAAGTGAGTAGTGGAGAGTGAGTAGTAGAGAGAGTAGTAGAGAGTAGTAGAGAGTGAGTAGTAGAGAGTGAGTAGTAGAGAGTAGTAGAGAGTAGTAGAGAGTGAGTAGTAGAGAGTGAGTAGTAGAGAGTGAGTAGTAGAGAGTAGTAGAGAGTGAGTAGTAGAGTGAGTAGTAGAGAGTAGTAGAGAGTGAGTAGTAGAGAGTAGTAGAGAGTGAGTAGTAGAGAGTCATAGAGAGTGAGTAGTAGAGAGTGAGTAGCAGAGAGAGAGTAGTAGAGAGTAGTAGAGAGGGAGTAGTTGAGAGCGAGTGGTAGAGTGAGTAGTAGAGTGAGTAGTAGAGAGGGAGTAGTAGAGATTAGTAGAGAGTAGTAGTAGAGAGAGTAGTAGAGAGTGAGTAGTAGGGAGTAAGTAGTAGAGAGTGGTAGAGTGAGTAGTTGAAAGTGAGTAGTAGAGAGAGAGTAGTAGAGAGTAGTAGAGAGTGAGTAGTAGAGTAGTCGAGAGTGAGTGGTAGAGAGTAGTAGAGAGTAGTAGAGTGAGGAGTAGAGAGTATTAGAGAGTGAGTAGTAGAGAGTGAGTTGTAGAGAGTAATAGTAGAGAGTAGTAGTGAGTAGTAGAGAGTAGTAGAGAGTGAGTAGTAGAGAGTGAGTAGTACAGAGTAGTAGCAAGTGAGTAGTGGAGAGTGAGTAGTAGAGAGAGTAGTAGAGAGTAGTAGAGAGTGAGTAGTAGAGAGTGAGTAGTAGAGAGTAGTAGAGAGTGAGTAGTAGAGAGTGAGTAGTAGAGAGTGAGTAGTAGAGAGTAGTAGAGAGTGAGTAGTAGAGTGAGTAGTAGAGAGTAGTAGAGAGTGAGTAGTAGAGAGTCATAGAGAGTGAGTAGTAGAGAGTGAGTAGCAGAGAGAGAGTAGTAGAGAGTAGTAGAGAGGGAGTAGTTGAGAGCGAGTAGTAGAGTGAGTAGTAGAGTGAGTAGTAGAGAGGGAGTAGTAGAGATTAGTAGAGAGTAGTAGTAGAGAGAGTAGTAGAGAGTGAGTAGTAGGGAGTAAGTAGTAGAGAGTGAGTAGTAGAGAGTAGTGGAGTAGTAGAGAGTGAGTAGTAGAGAGCAGTAGAGAGTGAGAAGGAGAGTAAGTATTAGAGAGCAGTAGAGTGAGTAGTAGAGAGTAGTAGAGAGCGAGTAGTAGAGAACAAGTAGTACAGAGTGTGTAGTAGATAGTGAGTAGTAGAGAGTGAGTAGTAGAGAGAGTAGTAGAGAGGGAGAAGTAGAGAGTGAGAAGTAAAGAGAGTAGTAGAGTAGTAGAGAGTGAGTAACAGAGTGAGTAGTAGAGAGTAGTTGAGAGCGAGTAGCAGAGAGTGAGTAGTGGAGTGTGAGAAGTTGAGAGTAGTAGAGAGCGAGTAGTAGAGAGTGAGTAGTAGAGAGAGAGTAGTAGAGAGTAGTAGAGTAGTAGAGTGTGTGAAGTAGAGAGTGAGTAGTAGAGAGTAGTGGAGTAGTAGAGAGTGAGTAGTAGAGAGTGAGTAGTAGAGTGAGTATTAGAGAATAGTAGAGTGAGTAGTAGAGAGTAGTAGAGAGTGAGTAGTAGAGAGCAAGTAGTAGAGAGTGTGTAGTAGATAGTGAGTAGTAGAGAGTGAGTAGTAGAGAGTGAGAAGTAGAGAGAGTAGTAGATAGTAGTAGAGTAGTAGAGTGTGAGTAACAGAGTGAGTAGTAGAGAGTAGTTGAGAGCGAGTAGTAGAGAGTGAGTAGTGGAGAGTGAGAAGTTGAGAGAAGTAGAGAGCGAGTAGTAGAGAGTGAGTAGTAGAGAGTGAGTAGTAGAGAGTAGTAGATAGTGAGTAGTAGAGAGAGAGTAGTAGAGAGTGAGTAGTAGAGAGTAGTAGAGAGAGTAGTAGAGAGAGAGTAGTAGAGAGTGGGTAGTAGAGTAGGAGAGAGTGAGTGGTAAAGAGTAGTAGAGTGAGTAGTAGAGAGTAGTAGAGAGAGAGTAGTAGAGAGTAGTAGAGTAGTAGAGAGTGAGTAGTAGAAAGTTAGCAGTAGAGTATAGTAGAGAGTGAGTAGTAGAGAGTGAATAGTAGAGAGTAGAAGAGTGAGTAGTAGAGAGTGAGTAGTAGAGAGAGTGTAGTAGAGTAGTAGAGAGTGTGTAGTAGAGACTGATTAGTAGAGAGTGAGTAGTAGAGAGTGAATAGTAGAGAGTGAGTAGTAGAGAGTAGTAGAGTGAGTAGTTGAAAGTGAGTAGTAGAGAGAGAGTAGTAGAGAGTAGTAGAGAGTGAGTAGTAGAGTAGTCGAGAGTGAGTGGTAGCGAGTAGTAGAGAGTAGTAGAGTGAGGAGTAGAGAGTATTAGAGAGTGAGTAGTAGAGAGTGAGTTGTAGAGAGTAATAGTAGAGAGTAGTAGTGAGTAGTAGAGGGTAGTAGAGAGTGAGTAGTAGAGAGTGAGTAGTAGAGAGTAGTAGCGAGTGAGTAGTGGAGAGTGAGTAGTAGAGAGAGAGTAGTAGAGAGTAGTAGAGAGTGAGTAGTAGAGAGTCAGTAGTAGAGAGTAGTAGAGAGTAGTAGAGAGTGAGTAGTAGAGAGTAGTAGAGTGAGTAGTAGAGAGTGAGTAGTAGAGAGTGAGTAGTAGAGAGTAGTAGAGAGTGAGTAGTAGAGTGAGTAGTAGAGAGTAGTAGAGAGTGAGTAGTAGAGAGTCATAGAGAGGGAGTAGTAGAGAGTGAGTAGCAGAGAGAGAGTAGTAGAGAGTAGTAGAGAGGGAGTAGTTGAGAGCGAGTAGTAGAGTGAGTAGTAGAGTGAGTAGTAGAGAGGGAGTAGAAGAGATTAGTAGAGAGTAGTAGTAGAGAGAGTAGTAGAGAGGGAGTAGTAGAGAGTAAGTAGTAGAGAGTGAGTAGTAGAGAGAGAGTAGTAGAGTAGTAGAGAGTGAGTAGTAGAGAGTGAGTAGTAGAGAGTAGTGGAGTAGTAGAGAGTGAGTAGTAGAGAGCAGTAGAGAGTGAGAGGGAGAGTAAGTATTAGAGAGCAGTAGAGTGAGTAGTAGAGAGTAGTAGAGAGCGAGTAGTAGAGAACAAGTAGTACAGAGTGTGTAGTAGATAGTGAGTAGTAGAGAGTGAGTAGTAGAGAGAGTAGTAGAGAGGGAGAAGTAGAGAGTGAGAAATAGAGAGAGTAGTAGACAGTAGTAGAGTAGTAGAGAGTGAGTAATAGAGTGAGTAGTAGAGAGTAGTTGAGAGTGAGTAGTAGAGAGTGAGTAGTAGAGAGTGAATAGTAGAGAGTGAGTAGTAGAGAGTGAGTAGTAGAGAGTAGTAGAGTGAGTAGTACAGAGTAGTAGCAAGTGAGTAGTGGAGAGTGAGTAGTAGAGAGAGTAGTAGAGAGTAGTAGAGAGTGAGTAGTAGAGAGTGAGTAGTAGAGAGTAGTAGAGAGTAGTAGAGAGTGAGTAGTAGAGAGTAGTAGAGTGAGTAGTAGAGAGTGAGTAGTAGAGAGTGAGTAGTAGAGAGTAGTAGAGAGTGAGTAGTAGAGTGAGTAGTAGAGAGTAGTAGAGAGTGAGTAGTAGAGAGTCATAGAGAGTGAGTAGTAGAGAGTGAGTAGCAGAGAGAGAGTAGTAGAGAGTAGTAGAGAGGGAGTAGTTGAGAGCGAGTAGTAGAGTGAGTAGTAGAGTGAGTAGTAGAGAGGGAGTAGTAGAGATTAGTAGAGAGTAGTAGTAGAGAGAGTAGTAGAGAGTGAGTAGTAGAGAGTAAGTAGTAGAGAGTGAGTAGTAGAGAGTAGTGGAGTAGTAGAGAGTGAGTAGTAGAGAGCAGTAGAGAGTGAGAAGGAGAGTAAGTATTAGAGAGCAGTAGAGTGAGTAGTAGAGAGTAGTAGAGAGCGAGTAGTAGAGAACAAGTAGTACAGAGTGTGTAGTAGATAGTCAGTAGTAGAGAGTGAGTAGTAGAGAGAGTAGTAGAGAGGGAGAAGTAGAGAGTGAGAAGTAAAGAGAGTAGTAGACAGTAGTAGAGTAGTAGAGAGTGAGTAACAGAGTGAGTAGTAGAGAGTAGTTGAGAGCGAGTAGCAGAGAGTGAGTAGTGGAGTGTGAGAAGTTGAGAGTAGTAGAGAGCGAGTAGTAGAGAGTGAGTAGTAGAGAGAGAGTAGTAGAGAGTAGTAGAGTAGTAGAGTGTGTGAAGTAGAGAGTGAGTAGTAGAGATTAGTGGAGTAGTAGAGAGTGAGTAGTAGAGAGTGAGTAGTAGAGTGAGTATTAGAGAATAGTAGAGTGAGTAGTAGAGAGTAGTAGAGAGTGAGTAGTAGAGAGTGAGTAGTAGAGAGTAGTGGAGTAGTAGAGAGTGAGTAGTAGAGAGCAGTAGAGAGTGAGAGGGAGAGTAAGTATTAGAGAGCAGTAGAGTGAGTAGTAGAGAGTAGTAGAGAGCGAGTAGTAGAGAACAAGTAGTACAGAGTGTGTAGTAGATAGTGAGTAGTAGAGAGTGAGTAGTAGAGAGAGTAGAAGAGAGGGAGAAGTAGAGAGTGAGAAATAGAGAGAGTAGTAGACAGTAGTAGAGTAGTAGAGAGTGAGTAATAGAGTGAGTAGTTGAGAGTGAGTAGTAGAGAGTGAGTAGTAGAGAGTGAATAGTAGAGAGTGAGTAGTAGAGAGTGAGTAGTAGAGAGTAGTAGAGTGAGTAGTACAGAGTAGTAGCAAGTGAGTAGTGGAGAGTGAGTAGTAGAGAGAGTAGTAGAGAGTAGTAGAGAGTGAGTAGTAGAGAGTGAGTAGTAGAGAGTAGTAGAGAGTAGTAGAGAGTGAGTAGTAGAGAGTAGTAGAGTGAGTAGTAGAGAGTGAGTAGTAGAGAGTGAGTAGTAGAGAGTAGTAGAGAGTGAGTAGTAGAGTGAGTAGTAGAGAGTAGTAGAGAGTGAGTAGTAGAGAGTCATAGAGAGTGAGTAGTAGAGAGTGAGTAGCAGAGAGAGAGTAGTAGAGAGTAGTAGAGAGGGAGTAGTTGAGAGCGAGTAGTAGAGTGAGTAGTAGAGTGAGTAGTAGAGAGGGAGTAGTAGAGATTAGTAGAGAGTAGTAGTAGAGAGAGTAGTAGAGAGTGAGTAGTAGAGAGTAAGTAGTAGAGAGTGAGTAGTAGAGAGTAGTGGAGTAGTAGAGAGTGAGTAGTAGAGAGCAGTAGAGAGTGAGAAGGAGAGTAAGTATTAGAGAGCAGTAGAGTGAGTAGTAGAGAGTAGTAGAGAGCGAGTAGTAGAGAACAAGTAGTACAGAGTGTGTAGTAGATAGTCAGTAGTAGAGAGTGAGTAGTAGAGAGAGTAGTAGAGAGGGAGAAGTAGAGAGTGAGAAGTAAAGAGAGTAGTAGACAGTAGTAGAGTAGTAGAGAGTGAGTAACAGAGTGAGTAGTAGAGAGTAGTTGAGAGCGAGTAGCAGAGAGTGAGTAGTGGAGTGTGAGAAGTTGAGAGTAGTAGAGAGCGAGTAGTAGAGAGTGAGTAGTAGAGAGAGAGTAGTAGAGAGTAGTAGAGTAGTAGAGTGTGTGAAGTAGAGAGTGAGTAGTAGAGATTAGTGGAGTAGTAGAGATTGAGTAGTAGAGAGTGAGTAGTAGAGTGAGTATTAGAGAATAGTAGAGTGAGTAGTAGAGAGTAGTAGAGAGTGAGTAGTAGAGAGCAAGTAGTAGAGAGTGAGAAGTGGAGAGTGAGAAGTAAAGAGAGTAGTAGAGTAGTAGAGAGTGAGTAACAGAGTGAGTAGTAGAGAGTAGTTGAGAGCGAGTAGCAGAGAGTGAGTAGTGGAGTGTGAGAAGTTGAGAGTAGTAGAGAGCGAGTAGTAGAGAGTGAGTAGTAGAGAGAGAGTAGTAGAGAGTAGTAGAGTAGTAGAGTGTGTGAAGTAGAGAGTGAGTAGTAGAGAGTAGTGGAGTAGTAGAGAGTGAGTAGTAGAGAGTGAGTAGTAGAGTGAGTATTAGAGAATAGTAGAGTGAGTAGTAGAGAGTAGTAGAGAGTGAGTAGTAGAGAGCAAGTAGTAGAGAGTGTGTAGTAGATAGTGAGTAGTAGAGAGTGAGTAGTAGAGAGTGAGAAGTAGAGAGAGTAGTAGATAGTAGTAGAGTAGTAGAGTGTGAGTAACAGAGTGAGTAGTAGAGAGTAGTTGAGAGCGAGTAGTAGAGAGTGAGTAGTGGAGAGTGAGAAGTTGAGAGAAGTAGAGAGCGAGTAGTAGAGAGTGAGTAGTAGAGAGTGAGTAGTAGAGAGTAGTAGATAGTGAGTAGTAGAGAGAGAGTAGTAGAGAGTGAGTAGTAGAGAGTAGTAGAGAGAGTAGTAGAGAGAGAGTAGTAGAGAGTGGGTAGTAGAGTAGGAGAGAGTGAGTGGTAAAGAGTAGTAGAGTGAGTAGTAGAGAGTAGTAGAGAGAGAGTAGTAGAGAGTAGTAGAGTAGTAGAGAGTGAGTAGTAGAAAGTTAGCAGTAGAGTATAGTAGAGAGTGAGTAGTAGAGAGTGAATAGTAGAGAGTAGAAGAGTGAGTAGTAGAGAGTGAGTAGTAGAGAGAGTGTAGTAGAGTAGTAGAGAGTGTGTAGTAGAGACTGATTAGTAGAGAGTGAGTAGTAGAGAGTGAATAGTAGAGAGTGAGTAGTAGAGAGTAGTAGAGTGAGTAGTTGAAAGTGAGTAGTAGAGAGAGAGTAGTAGAGAGTAGTAGAGAGTGAGTAGTAGAGTAGTCGAGAGTGAGTGGTAGAGAGTAGTAGAGAGTAGTAGAGTGAGGAGTAGAGAGTATTAGAGAGTGAGTAGTAGAGAGTGAGTTGTAGAGAGTAATAGTAGAGAGTAGTAGTGAGTAGTAGAGGGTAGTAGAGAGTGAGTAGTAGAGAGTGAGTAGTAGAGAGTAGTAGCGAGTGAGTAGTGGAGAGTGAGTAGTAGAGAGAGAGTAGTAGAGAGTAGTAGAGAGTGAGTAGTAGAGAGTCAGTAGTAGAGAGTAGTAGAGAGTAGTAGAGAGTGAGTAGTAGAGAGTAGTAGAGTGAGTAGTAGAGAGTGAGTAGTAGAGAGTGAGTAGTAGAGAGTAGTAGAGAGTGAGTAGTAGAGTGAGTAGTAGAGAGTAGTAGAGAGTGAGTAGTAGAGAGTCATAGAGAGGGAGTAGTAGAGAGTGAGTAGCAGAGAGAGAGTAGTAGAGAGTAGTAGAGAGGGAGTAGTTGAGAGCGAGTAGTAGAGTGAGTAGTAGAGTGAGTAGTAGAGAGGGAGTAGAAGAGATTAGTAGAGAGTAGTAGTAGAGAGAGTAGTAGAGAGGGAGTAGTAGAGAGTAAGTAGTAGAGAGTGAGTAGTAGAGAGAGAGTAGTAGAGTAGTAGAGAGTGAGTAGTAGAGAGTGAGTAGTAGAGAGTAGTGGAGTAGTAGAGAGTGAGTAGTAGAGAGCAGTAGAGAGTGAGAGGGAGAGTAAGTATTAGAGAGCAGTAGAGTGAGTAGTAGAGAGTAGTAGAGAGCGAGTAGTAGAGAACAAGTAGTACAGAGTGTGTAGTAGATAGTGAGTAGTAGAGAGTGAGTAGTAGAGAGAGTAGTAGAGAGGGAGAAGTAGAGAGTGAGAAATAGAGAGAGTAGTAGACAGTAGTAGAGTAGTAGAGAGTGAGTAATAGAGTGAGTAGTAGAGAGTAGTTGAGAGTGAGTAGTAGAGAGTGAGTAGTAGAGAGTGAATAGTAGAGAGTGAGTAGTAGAGAGTGAGTAGTAGAGAGTAGTAGAGTGAGTAGTACAGAGTAGTAGCAAGTGAGTAGTGGAGAGTGAGTAGTAGAGAGAGTAGTAGAGAGTAGTAGAGAGTGAGTAGTAGAGAGTGAGTAGTAGAGAGTAGTAGAGAGTAGTAGAGAGTGAGTAGTAGAGAGTAGTAGAGTGAGTAGTAGAGAGTGAGTAGTAGAGAGTGAGTAGTAGAGAGTAGTAGAGAGTGAGTAGTAGAGTGAGTAGTAGAGAGTAGTAGAGAGTGAGTAGTAGAGAGTCATAGAGAGTGAGTAGTAGAGAGTGAGTAGCAGAGAGAGAGTAGTAGAGAGTAGTAGAGAGGGAGTAGTTGAGAGCGAGTAGTAGAGTGAGTAGTAGAGTGAGTAGTAGAGAGGGAGTAGTAGAGATTAGTAGAGAGTAGTAGTAGAGAGAGTAGTAGAGAGTGAGTAGTAGAGAGTAAGTAGTAGAGAGTGAGTAGTAGAGAGTAGTGGAGTAGTAGAGAGTGAGTAGTAGAGAGCAGTAGAGAGTGAGAAGGAGAGTAAGTATTAGAGAGCAGTAGAGTGAGTAGTAGAGAGTAGTAGAGAGCGAGTAGTAGAGAACAAGTAGTACAGAGTGTGTAGTAGATAGTCAGTAGTAGAGAGTGAGTAGTAGAGAGAGTAGTAGAGAGGGAGAAGTAGAGAGTGAGAAGTAAAGAGAGTAGTAGACAGTAGTAGAGTAGTAGAGAGTGAGTAACAGAGTGAGTAGTAGAGAGTAGTTGAGAGCGAGTAGCAGAGAGTGAGTAGTGGAGTGTGAGAAGTTGAGAGTAGTAGAGAGCGAGTAGTAGAGAGTGAGTAGTAGAGAGAGAGTAGTAGAGAGTAGTAGAGTAGTAGAGTGTGTGAAGTAGAGAGTGAGTAGTAGAGATTAGTGGAGTAGTAGAGAGTGAGTAGTAGAGAGTGAGTAGTAGAGTGAGTATTAGAGAATAGTAGAGTGAGTAGTAGAGAGTAGTAGAGAGTGAGTAGTAGAGAGTGAGTAGTAGAGAGTAGTGGAGTAGTAGAGAGTGAGTAGTAGAGAGCAGTAGAGAGTGAGAGGGAGAGTAAGTATTAGAGAGCAGTAGAGTGAGTAGTAGAGAGTAGTAGAGAGCGAGTAGTAGAGAACAAGTAGTACAGAGTGTGTAGTAGATAGTGAGTAGTAGAGAGTGAGTAGTAGAGAGAGTAGAAGAGAGGGAGAAGTAGAGAGTGAGAAATAGAGAGAGTAGTAGACAGTAGTAGAGTAGTAGAGAGTGAGTAATAGAGTGAGTAGTTGAGAGTGAGTAGTAGAGAGTGAGTAGTAGAGAGTGAATAGTAGAGAGTGAGTAGTAGAGAGTGAGTAGTAGAGAGTAGTAGAGTGAGTAGTACAGAGTAGTAGCAAGTGAGTAGTGGAGAGTGAGTAGTAGAGAGAGTAGTAGAGAGTAGTAGAGAGTGAGTAGTAGAGAGTGAGTAGTAGAGAGTAGTAGAGAGTAGTAGAGAGTGAGTAGTAGAGAGTAGTAGAGTGAGTAGTAGAGAGTGAGTAGTAGAGAGTGAGTAGTAGAGAGTAGTAGAGAGTGAGTAGTAGAGTGAGTAGTAGAGAGTAGTAGAGAGTGAGTAGTAGAGAGTCATAGAGAGTGAGTAGTAGAGAGTGAGTAGCAGAGAGAGAGTAGTAGAGAGTAGTAGAGAGGGAGTAGTTGAGAGCGAGTAGTAGAGTGAGTAGTAGAGTGAGTAGTAGAGAGGGAGTAGTAGAGATTAGTAGAGAGTAGTAGTAGAGAGAGTAGTAGAGAGTGAGTAGTAGAGAGCAGTAGAGAGTGAGAAGGAGAGTAAGTATTAGAGAGCAGTAGAGTGAGTAGTAGAGAGTAGTAGAGAGCGAGTAGTAGAGAACAAGTAGTACAGAGTGTGTAGTAGATAGTCAGTAGTAGAGAGTGAGTAGTAGAGAGAGTAGTAGAGAGGGAGAAGTAGAGAGTGAGAAGTAAAGAGAGTAGTAGACAGTAGTAGAGTAGTAGAGAGTGAGTAACAGAGTGAGTAGTAGAGAGTAGTTGAGAGCGAGTAGCAGAGAGTGAGTAGTGGAGTGTGAGAAGTTGAGAGTAGTAGAGAGCGAGTAGTAGAGAGTGAGTAGTAGAGAGAGAGTAGTAGAGAGTAGTAGAGTAGTAGAGTGTGTGAAGTAGAGAGTGAGTAGTAGAGATTAGTGGAGTAGTAGAGATTGAGTAGTAGAGAGTGAGTAGTAGAGTGAGTATTAGAGAATAGTAGAGTGAGTAGTAGAGAGTAGTAGAGAGTGAGTAGTAGAGAGCAAGTAGTAGAGAGTGTGTAGTAGATAGTGAGTAGTAGGGAGTGAGTAGTAGAGAGTGAGAAGTAGAGAGAGTGGTAGATAGTAGTAGAGTAGTAGAGAGTGAGTAACAGAGTGAGTAGTAGAGAGTAGTTGAGAGCGAGTAGTAGAGAGTGAGTAGTGGAGAGTGAGAAGTTGAGAGTAGTAGAGAGCGAGTAGTAGAGAGTGAGTAGTAGAGAGTGAGTAGTAGAGAGTAGTAGATAGTGAGTAGTAGAGAGAGAGTAGTAGAGAGTGAGTAGTAGAGAGTAGTAGAGTGAGTAGTAGAGAGTGAGTACTAGAGAGAGAGTAGTAGAGAGAGAGTAGTAGAGAGTGAGTAGTAGAGTAGGAGAGAGTGAGTGGTAAAGAGTAGTAGAGTGAGTAGTAGAGAGTAGTAGAGAGAGAGTAGTAGAGAGTAGTAGAGTAGTAGAGAGTGAGTAGTAGAAAGTTAGCAGTAGAGTATAGTAGAGAGTGAGTAGTAGAGAGTGAATAGTAGAGAGTAGAAGAGTGAGTAGTAGAGAGTGAGTAGTAGAGGGAGTGTAGTAGAGTAGTAGAGAATGTGTAGTAGAGACTGAGTAGTAGAGAGTGAGTAGTAGAGAGTGAATAGTAAAGAGTGAGTAGTAGAGAGTAGTAGAGTGAGTAGTTGAAAGTGAGTAGTAGAGCGAGAGTAGTAGAGAGTAGTAGAGAGTGAGTAGTAGAGTAGTCGAGAGTGAGCGGTAGAGAGTAGTAGAGAGTAGTAGAGTGAGGAGTAGAGAGTATTAGAGAGTGAGTAGTAGAGAGTGAGTTGTAGAGAGTAATAGTAGAGAGTAGTAGTGAGTAGTAGAGGGTAGTAGAGAGTGAGTAGTAGAGAGTGAGTAGTAGAGAGTAGTAGCGAGTGAGTAGTGGAGAGTGAGTAGTAGAGAGAGAGTAGTAGAGAGTAGTAGAGAGTGAGTAGTAGAGAGTAGTAGAGAGTAGTAGAGAGTGAGTAGTAGAGAGTAGTAGAGTGAGTAGTAGAGAGTGAGTAGTAGAGAGTGAGTAGTAGAGAGTAGTAGAGAGTGAGTAGTAGAGTGAGTAGTAGAGAGTAGTAGAGAGTGAGTAGTAGAGAGTCATAGAGAGGGAGTAGTAGAGAGTGAGTAGCAGAGAGCGAGTAGTAGAGAGTAGTAGAGAGGGAGTAGTTGAGAGCGAGTAGTAGAGTGAGTAGTAGAGTGAGTAGTAGAGAGGGAGTAGTAGAGATTAGTAGAGAGTAGTAGTAGAGAGAGTAGTAGAGAGGGAGTAGTAGAGAGTAAGTAGTAGAGAGGGAGTAGTAGAGAGAGAGTAGTAGAGTAGTAGAGAGTGAGTAGTAGAGAGTGAGTAGTAGAGAGTAGTGGAGTAGTAGAGAGTGAGTAGTATAGAGCAGTAGAGAGTGAGAGGGAGAGTAAGTATTAGAGAGCAGTAGAGTGAGTAGTAGAGAGTAGTAGAGAGCAAGTAGTAGAGAACAAGTAGTACAGAGTGTGTAGTAGATAGTGAGTAGTAGAGAGTGAGTAGTAGAGAGAGTAGTAGAGAGGGAGAAGTAGAGAGTGAGAAATAGAGAGAGTAGTAGACAGTAGTAGAGTAGTAGAGAGTGAGTAATAGAGTGAGTAGTAGAGAGTAGTTGAGAGTGAGTAGTAGAGAGTGAGTAGTAGAGAGTGAATAGTAGAGAGTGAGTAGTAGAGAGTGAGTAGTAGAGAGTAGTAGAGTGAGTAGTAGAAAGTGAGTAGTAGAGAGAGTGTAGTAGAGAGTTGTAGAGAGTAAGTAGTAGAGTAGTCGAGAGTAAGTGGTAGAGAGTAGTAGAGTGAGTAGTAGAGAGTATTAGAGAGTGAGTAGTACAAAGTGAGTTGAGGAGAGTAATAGTAGAGAGTAGTAGTGAGTAGTAGAGAGTAGTAGAGAGTGAGTAGTAGAGCGTGAGTAGTAGAGAGTGGTAGCGAGTGAGTAGTAGAGAGTGAGTAGTAGAGAGAGAGTAGTAGAGAGTAGTAGAGAGTGAGTAGTAGAGAGTGAATAGAAGAGAGTAGTAAAGAGTGAGTAGTAGAGAGTGAGTAGTAGAGAGTAGTAGAGAGTAGAAGAGAGTGAGTAGTAGAGAGTAGTAGAGTGAGTAGTAGAGAGTGAGTAGTAGAGAGTGAGTAGTAGAGAGTGAGTAGTAGAGTGAGTAGTAGAGAATCATAGAGAGTGAGTAGTAGAGAGTGAGTAGTAGAGAGTGAATAGTAGAGAGTGAGTAGCAGAGAGTGAGTAGTAGAAAGTAGTAGAGTGAGTAGTAGAGAGTGAGTAGTAGACAGTAGTAGAGAGCGTGTAGTAGAGACTAAGTAATAGAGAGTGAGTAGTAGAGAGTGAAAAGTAGAGAGTAGTAGAATTAATAGTAGAAAGTGAGTAGTAGAGAGAGAGTAGTAGAGTGAGTAGTAGAGTAGTCAAGAGTGAGTGGTAGAGAGTATTAGAGATCAGTAGAGTGAGAAGTAGAGAGTATTAGTGAGTGAGTAGTAGAGATTGAGTTGTAGAGAGTAATAGTAGAGAGTAGTAGTGAGTAGTAGAGAGTAGTAGAGAGTGAGTAGTAGAGAGTGAGTAGTAGAGAGTAGTAGCGAGTGAGTAGTAGAGAGTGAGTAGTAGAGAGAGAGTAGTAGAGAGTGAGTAATAGAGAGTGAATACTAGAGAGTAGTAGAGAGTGAGTAGTAGAGAGTGAGTAGTAGAGAGTGAGTAGTAGAGAGTGAGTAGCAGAGAGAGAGTAGTAGAGAGTAGTAGAGAGGGAGTAGTTGAGAGCGAGTGGTAGAGTGAGTAGTAGAGTGAGTAGTAGAGAGGGAGTAGTAGAGATTAGTAGAGAGTAGTAGTAGAGAGAGTAGTAGAGAGTGAGTAGTAGGGAGTAAGTAGTAGAGAGTGGTAGAGTGAGTAGTTGAAAGTGAGTAGTAGAGAGAGAGTAGTAGAGAGTAGTAGAGAGTGAGTAGTAGAGTAGTCGAGAGTGAGTGGTAGAGAGTAGTAGAGAGTAGTAGAGTGAGGAGTAGAGAGTATTAGAGAGTGAGTAGTAGAGAGTGAGTTGTAGAGAGTAATAGTAGAGAGTAGTAGTGAGTAGTAGAGAGTAGTAGAGAGTGAGTAGTAGAGAGTGAGTAGTACAGAGTAGTAGCAAGTGAGTAGTGGAGAGTGAGTAGTAGAGAGAGTAGTAGAGAGTAGTAGAGAGTGAGTAGTAGAGAGTGAGTAGTAGAGAGTAGTAGAGAGTAGTAGAGTGAGTAGTAGAGAGTGAGTAGTAGAGAGTGAGTAGTAGAGAGTAGTAGAGAGTGAGTAGTAGAGTGAGTAGTAGCGAGTAGTAGAGAGTGAGTAGTAGAGAGTCATAGAGAGTGAGTAGTAGAGAGTGAGTAGCAGAGAGAGAGTAATAGAGAGTAGTAGAGAGGGAGTAGTTGAGAGCGAGTAGTAGAGTGAGTAGTAGAGTGAGTAGTAGAGAGGGAGTAGTAGAGATTAGTAGAGAGTAGTAGTAGAGAGAGTAGTAGAGAGTGAGTAGTAGGGAGTAAGTAGTAGAGAGTGAGTAGTAGAGAGTAGTGGAGTAGTAGAGAGTGAGTAGTAGAGAGCAGTAGAGAGTGAGAAGGAGAGTAAGTATTAGAGAGCAGTAGAGTGAGTAGTAGAGAGTAGTAGAGAGCGAGTAGTAGAGAACAAGTAGTACAGAGTGTGTAGTAGATAGTGAGTAGTAGAGAGTGAGTAGTAGAGAGAGTAGTAGAGAGGGAGAAGTAGAGAGTGAGAAGTAAAGAGAGTAGTAGACAGTAGTAGAGTAGTAGAGAGTGAGTAACAGAGTGAGTAGTAGAGAGTAGTTGAGAGCGAGTAGCAGAGAGTGAGTAGTGGAGTGTGAGAAGTTGAGAGTAGTAGAGAGCGAGTAGTAGAGAGTGAGTAGTAGAGAGAGAGTAGTAGAGAGTAGTAGAGTAGTAGAGTGTGTGAAGTAGAGAGTGAGTAGTAGAGAGTAGTGGAGTAGTAGAGAGTGAGTAGTAGAGAGTGAGTAGTAGAGTGAGTATTAGAGAATAGTAGAGTGAGTAGTAGAGAGTAGTAGAGAGTGAGTAGTAGAGAGCAAGTAGTAGAGAGTGTGTAGTAGATAGTGAGTAGTAGAGAGTGAGTAGTAGAGAGTGAGAAGTAGAGAGAGTAGTAGATAGTAGTAGAGTAGTAGAGTGTGAGTAACAGAGTGAGTAGTAGAGAGTAGTTGAGAGCGAGTAGTAGAGAGAAGTAGAGAGCGAGTAGTAGAGAGTGAGTAGTAGAGAGTGAGTAGTAGAGAGTAGTAGATAGTGAGTAGTAGAGAGAGAGTAGTAGAGAGTGAGTAGTAGAGAGTAGTAGAGAGAGTAGTAGAGAGAGAGTAGTAGAGAGTGAGTAGTAGAGTAGGAGAGAGTGAGTGGTAAAGAGTAGTAGAGTGAGTAGTAGAGAGTAGTAGAGAGAGAGTAGTAGAGAGTAGTAGAGTAGTAGAGAGTGAGTAGTAGAAAGTTAGCAGTAGAGTATAGTAGAGAGTGAGTAGTAGAGAGTGAATAGTAGAGAGTAGAAGAGTGAGTAGTAGAGAGTGAGTAGTAGAGGGAGTGTAGTAGAGTAGTAGAGAATGTGTAGTAGAGACTGAGTAGTAGAGAGTGAGTAGTAGAGAGTGAATAGTAGAGAGTGAGTAGTAGAGAGTAGTAGAGTGAGTAGTTGAAAGTGAGTAGTAGAGCGAGAGTAGTAGAGAGTAGTAGAGAGTGAGTAGTAGAGTAGTCGAGAGTGAGCGGTAGAGAGTAGTAGAGAGTAGTAGAGTGAGGAGTAGAGAGTATTAGAGAGTGAGTAGTAGAGAGTGAGTTGTAGAGAGTAATAGTAGAGAGTAGTAGAGGGTAGTAGAGAGTGAGTAGTAGAGAGTGAGTAGTAGAGAGTAGTAGCGAGTGAGTAGTGGAGAGTGAGTAGTAGAGAGAGAGTAGTAGAGAGTAGTAGAGAGTGAGTAGTAGAGAGTGAGTAGTAGAGAGTAGTAGAGAGTAGTAGAGAGTGAGTAGTAGAGAGTAGTAGAGTGAGTAGTAGAGAGTGAGTAGTAGAGAGTGAGTAGTAGAGAGTAGTAGAGAGTGAGTAGTAGAGTGAGTAGTAGAGAGTAGTAGAGAGTGAGTAGTAGAGAGTCATAGAGAGGGAGTAGTAGAGAGTGAGTAGCAGAGAGAGAGTAGTAGAGAGTAGTAGAGAGGGAGTAGTTGAGAGCGAGTAGTAGAGTGAGTAGTAGAGTGAGTAGTAGAGAGGGAGTAGTAGAGATTAGTAGAGAGTAGTAGTAGAGAGAGTAGTAGAGAGGGAGTAGTAGAGAGTAAGTAGTAGAGAGTGAGTAGTAGAGAGAGAGTAGTAGAGTAGTAGAGAGTGAGTAGTAGAGAGTGAGTAGTAGAGAGTAGTGGAGTAGTAGAGAGTGAGTAGTATAGGGCAGTAGAGAGTGAGAGGGAGAGTAAGTATTAGAGAGCAGTAGAGTGAGTAGTAGAGAGTAGTAGAGAGCAAGTAGTAGAGAACAAGTAGTACAGAGTGTGTAGTAGATAGTGAGTAGTAGAGAGTGAGTAGTAGAGAGAGTAGTAGAGAGGGAGAAGTAGAGAGTGAGAAATAGAGAGAGTAGTAGACAGTAGTAGAGTAGTAGAGAGTGAGTAATAGAGTGAGTAGTAGAGAGTAGTTGAGAGTGAGTAGTAGAGAGTGAGTAGTAGAGAGTGAATAGTAGAGAGTGAGTAGTAGAGAGTGAGTAGTAGAGAGTAGTAGAGTGAGTAGTAGAAAGTGAGTAGTAGAGAGAGTGTAGTAGAGAGTTGTAGAGAGTAAGTAGTAGAGTAGTCGAGAGTGAGTGGTAGAGAGTAGTAGAGTGAGTAGTAGAGAGTATTAGAGAGTGAGTAGTACAAAGTGAGTTGAGGAGAGTAATAGTAGAGAGTAGTAGTGAGTAGTAGAGAGTAGTAGAGAGTGAGTAGTAGAGCGTGAGTAGTAGAGAGTGGTAGCGAGTGAGTAGTAGAGAGTGAATAGTAGAGAGAGAGTAGTAGAGAGTAGTAGAGAGTGAGTAGTAGAGAGTGAATAGAAGAGAGTAGTAAAGAGTGAGTAGTAGAGAGTGAGTAGTAGAGAGTAGTAGAGAGTAGAAGAGAGTGAGTAGTAGAGAGTAGTAGAGTGAGTAGTAGAGAGTGAGTAGTAGAGAGTGAGTAGTAGAGAGTGAGTAGTAGAGTGAGTAGTAGAGAATCATAGAGAGTGAGTAGTAGAGAGTGAGTAGCAGAGAGAGAGTAGTAGAGAGTAGTAGAGAGTGAGTAGTAGAGTGAGTAGTAGAGAGTAGTAAAGAGGGAGTAGTTGAGAGCGAGTAGTAGAGTATGTAGTAGAGTGAGTAGTAGAGAGGGAGTAGTAGAGATTAGTAGAGAGTAGTAGTAGAGAGAGTAGTAGAGAGGGAGTAGTAGAGAGTAAGTAGTAGAGAGTGAGTAGTAGAGAGAGAGTAGTAGAGTAGTAGAGAGTGAGTAGTAGAGAGTGAGTAGTAGAGAGTAGTGGAGTAGTAGAGAGTGAGTAGTAGAGAGCAGTAGAGAGTGAGAGGGAGAGTAAGTATTAGAGAGCAGTAGAGTGAGTAGTAGAGAGTAGTAGAGAGCGAGTAGTAGAGAACAAGTAGTACAGAGTGTGTAGTAGATAGTGAGTAGTAGAGAGTGAGTAGTAGAGAGAGTAGTAGAGAGGGAGAAGTAGAGAGTGAGAAATAGAGAGAGTAGTAGACAGTAGTAGAGTAGTAGAGAGTGAGTAATAGAGTGAGTAGTAGAGTGTAGTTGAGAGTGAGTAGTAGAGAGTGAGTAGTAGAGAGTGAATAGTAGAGAGTGAGTAGTAGAGAGTGAGTAGTAGAGAGTAGTAGAGTGAGTAGTAGAAAGTGAGTAGTAGAGAGAGTGTAGTAGAGAGTTGTAGAGAGTAAGTAGTAGAGTAGTCGAGAGTGAGTGGTAGAGAGTAGTAGAGTGAGTAGTAGAGAGTATTAGAGAGTGAGTAGTACAAAGTGAGTTGAGGAGAGTAATAGTAGAGAGTAGTAGTGAGTAGTAGAGAGTAGTAGAGAGTGAGTAGTAGAGCGTGAGTAGTAGAGAGTGGTAGCGAGTGAGTAGTAGAGAGTGAGTAGTAGAGAGAGAGTAGTAGAGAGTAGTAGAGAGTGAGTAGTAGAGAGTGAATAGAAGAGAGTAGTAAAGAGTGAGTAGTAGAGAGTGAGTAGTAGAGAGTAGTAGAGAGTAGAAGAGAGTGAGTAGTAGAGAGTAGTAGAGTGAGTAGTAGAGAGTGAGTAGTAGAGAGTGAGTAGTAGAGAGTGAGTAGTAGAGTGAGTAGTAGAGAATCATAGAGAGTGAGTAGTAGAGAGTGAGTAGCAGAGAGAGAGTAGTAGAGAGTAGTAGAGAGTGAGTAGTAGAGTGAGTAGTAGAGAGTAGTAAAGAGTGAGTAGTAGAGAGTAATAAAGAGTGAGTAGTAGAAAGTAGTAGAGAGGGAGTAGTAGAGAGTGAGTAGTAGAGTGAGTAGTAGAGAGGGAGTAGTAGAGATTAGTAGAGAGTAGTAGTAGAGAGAGTAGTAGAGAGTGAATAGTAGAGAGTAGTAAAGAGTGAGTAGTAGAGAGAGAGTAGTAGAGAGTAGTGGAGTAGTAGAGAGTGAGTAGTAGAGTTCGTAGAGAGTGAGTAGTAGAGTGAGTATTAGAGAGTAGCAGAGCGAGTAGTAGAGAGTAGAAGAGAGCGAGTAGTAGAGAGTGTGTAGTAGATAGTGAGTAGTAGAGAGTAGTAGAGAGTGAGTAGTAGAGAGAGTAGTAGAGAGGGAGAAGTAGATAGTGAGAAGTAGAGAGAGTAGTAGATAGTAGTAGAGTAGTAGAGAGTGAGTAATAGAGTGAGTAGTAGAGAGTAGTTGAGAGCGGGTATTAGCGAGTGAGTAGTGGAGAGTGAGAAGTAGAGAGTAGTAGAGAGCGAGTAGTAGAGAGTGAGTAGTAGAGAGTGAGTAGTAGAGAGTAGTAGAGAGTGAGTAGTAGAGAGAGAGTAGTAGAGAGTGGTAGCGAGTGAGTAGTAGAGAGTGAGTAGTAGAGAGAGAGTAGTAGAGAGTAGTAGAGAGTGAGTAGTAGAGAGAGTAGTAGAGAGTGAGTAGTAGAGTAGTAGAGAGTGGGTGGTAAAGAGTAGTAGAGTGAGTAGTAGAGAGTGGTAGAGAGTGAGTATTAGAGAGAGTAGTAGAGAGTAGTAGAGTAGTAGAGAGTGAGCAGTAGAAAGTTAGTAGTAGAGAGTAGTAGAGAGTGCGTAGTAGAGAGTGAGTAGTAGAGAGTAGTAGAGAGCGAGTAGTAGAGAGTGAGTAGTAGAGAGTGAATAGTAGAGAGTGAGTAGCAGAGAGTGAGTAGTAGAAAGTAGTAGAGTGAGTAGTAGAGAGTGAGTAGTAGACAGTAATAGAGAGCGTGTAGTAAAGACTGAGTAATAGAGAGTGAGTAGTAGAGAGTGAATAGTAGAGAGTAGTAGAATTAGTAGTAGAAAGTGAGTAGTAGAGAGAGAGTAGTAGAGTGAGTAGTAGAGTAGTCAAGAGTGAGTGGTAGAGAGTATTAGAGATCAGTAGAGTGAGAAGTAGAGAGTATTAGTGAGTGAGTAGTAGAGATTGAGTTGTAGAGAGTAATAGTAGAGAGTAGTAGTGAGTAGTAGAGAGTAGTAGAGAGTGAGTAGTAGAGAGTGAGTAGTAGAGAGTAGTAGCGAGTGAGTAGTAGAGAGTGAGTAGTAGAGAGAGAGTAGTAGAGAGTGAGTAATAGAGAGTGAATACTAGAGAGTAGTAGAGAGTGAGTAGTAGAGAGTGAGTAGTAGAGAGTGAGTAGTAGAGAGTAGTAGAGTAGTAGAGTAGTAGAGAGTGAGTAGTAGAGAATAGTGGAGAGTGCGTAGTAGAGAGTGAGTAGTAGAGAGAGTAGTAGAGATTGAGTAGTAGAGTAGTAGAGAGTAGTCAGTCAGTTTCAGTCATTGTCAGTCAGTCAGTCAGTCAGTCAGTGTCAGTCAGTCAGTGTCAGTGTCAGTCATTCAGTGTCAGTCAGTCAGTCAGTGTCAATCAATCAGTGTCAGTGTCAGTCAATCAGTGTCGGTCAGTGTCAGTCAATCAGTGTCAGTCAGTCAGTATCAGTCAATCAGTGTTAGTCAGTGTCAGTGTCAGTCAGTGTCAGTGTCAGTCAATCAGTGTCAGTCAGTGTCAATCTGTCAGTGTCAGTGAGTCAGTGTCAGCTAGAGCAGCTCTGCTGACCTGGTTATCTGGCTCTAAAGCAGCTCTGCTGACCTTGTTCTCTCCCTCCAAAGCAGCTCTGCTGACCTGGTTTCTATGGCTCTACAGCAGGTCTGCTGACCTGGTTCTCTGGCTCTAGGGCAGCTCTGCATACCTTGTTCTTAGGCTACAGAGGAGCTCTGCTGATCTGGTTCTCTGGCTCTACAACAGCTCTGCTGACCTGGTTCTCTGGCTCTAAAGCAGCTCTGCTGACCCGGTTCTGTGGCCCTAAAGCAGTTCTGCTGACATGGTTCTCTGGCTCTAGAGCAGCTCTGCTGACTTGGTTCTCTCCCTCTGGAGCAGCTCTGCTGACCTGGTTCTCTCCCTCCAAAGCAGCTCTACTGACCTGGTTTCTCGGGCTCTACAGCGGCTCTGCTGACCTGGTTCTCTGGCTCTAGAGCAGCTCTGCTGACCTGGTTCTATGGCTCTAAAGCAGCTCTGCTGACTTGGTTCTCTGGCTCTAGAGCAGCTCTGCTGACCTGGTTCTCTGACTCTAAAGCAGCTTTGCTGACCTGGTTCTCTGGCTCTAAAGCAGCTCTGCTGGCCTGGTTCTCTGGCTCTAAAGCATTTCTGCTGCCCTGGTTCTCTCCCTCTAAAGCAGCTCTGCTGACCTGGTTTCTCTGGCTCTACAGCAGCTCTGCTGACCTGGTTCTCTGCCTATAGAGCAGCTCTGCTGACCTGGGTCTCTGGCTCTAGAGCAGCTTTGCTGACCTGGGTCTCCGGTTCTAGAGCAGCTCTGCTGACCTGCTTCTTGGGCTCTAGAGCAGCTCTGCTGACCTGGTTCTCTGGCTCTACAACGGCTCTGCTGACCTGGTTTCTCTGGCTCTACAGCACCTCTGTTGACCTGGTTCTCTGCACTCACGATGCACGCACCTGACTTTGCTAAAATATATTTAAAAATAATATAAGTTTATTATAAGTACAAATATGTTATTTTTATGACTATCTTAGATACTCTCTTGCCCTAATATGTATATTAAAGACACATACATATCATTTTGGAACATAACATTTTTTTGTGGGAGTTGCGCACCCAGCGCGCCCCAGCACGTATATGACATCACGCGGGACCTGCCACCGCACAAGCATCTCGTACCGCAATGCACATGTGGTGCGAAAGCGCGTGAGCAGGAGTCGCGGACTGGTCGCATACCAATCGTGCACATCACGTAATATTAAATGTATATGATGTAACTGAAAAGCACGCAGCTGTCACGCACCGTACGCGGATCCTTCACGACTTTTCTAAAATAGCGTCTAGAATCCGCGCACCCACCGTGATGTGTACGCTTTGAGTGCGTGGCTCCGAAAAATATTTGGAAAGAACATTTTTTTAAAGAAAATAATATAAATATATTAAAATATTTTTTTTACGTTTTTTTTTGCAATTTTCAGAAAAATATATAATGTTATTTAATGAATAAAATATTTATAAATGAACAGTTAAGAAACTGTAGAAAATCAGTACAAAAAAATAGGTATAACAACTATCACACTTAAAAATTAGCATTTAAAAAACCTTTGAAATTCACCGCAAAAACCATAGGTTTCAGAGACATTATAGATAGAAATTAGCATTTAAATAAGCTTTGAAATTCACTGAAAAAACCATAGGTTTCAGAGACGTTATAGTTAGAAATTAGCATTTAAAAACCTTAGAAATTCACAGAAAAAAACATAGGTTTCAGGGGTGTTATAGTTAGCTGGCCATTTCACTCTTACAAAACCATAGAAATTCCTCCATTATAGTTAGTTCTGCTAACTATAACTCGCACGCCCGCAATGCACTGCTGATGATGTCACATATTGTATCATTCATGACATGGTCAGTGACATCACTGATGACATCTCAGATGACATCACTGATGACATCATCCACGTGACAATCTGATACACCTCATCATACACTAGTATAACCTTTCATCACTCACTGTAAAATACAGAGTACCATATTTGAAACCATTGACACACCAATACCAGTTACTACATGCCCACTCACTTATTCCTAAGTCTACACACACAACTACTCATTCAACAACAGAATCATTTATACATGCAGTCACTAATTAATAGAACACTATCAAATGCACTTATACACATATATAGACATTGACACATCAGCAGTCATCTTAGTCGGTTATGCAGTCATCCTACTCACTCATGAAAAAAATTAATCACACTTACATTTACTCACTTACACAATTATCCAACAATACCTCATTTATTCAAACACATATTAACTCATAGTTAATATGTTAAAAACTCACCATTACAATTATTCACTCAATCATATAGTTACTCTCACAATCACTGACTCTTACACATACTTATTTATATACACCAACTCTCACATACAATGCCTTTTATTTTTTTACTTTGTTGAAGGTGTACAACTAAAACATATATTCGCTCACCAACACACAAATAAATACACTCAGTCACCCAAACAACTGTTTCCACATGCACTCTTAAACCTTTACACCCAGTCAATCAACCATTCACACATCTATGCATAGAGTTACACACACCCCATCCAACCACACACAAACTCAGTGTCCCATACAAATACTCACCCAACTAATCAATAACTAATATACACACTAATGTAGTTAGTGACCAACTGATGCAGCATGTTATACAACAAACAAACAAAAGAAGGAGTATAACCGGGAGACCGATCAGAGTCTCCAAAATGCTGGGAAGAGTGCACAAGGCACGAAGAATTCTCTCTTCTGTAGAAGACCCCTCACTCACCAACCTGGTTGGTGACATGCTTCATCATCGGGGTCCCATCCGGATAGCCGAGTACCATCCGGGTGTGCTTCGACACCAGAGACAGTGATGTACACATTCACATAGTTTAGTTACTAATCCATGTATTGAGTGAGACACTTTTAATTACTCACTTAAACAGACAGTCAGACAGCTACTAAATCCTCCATCCAGACAGTTATATGTCTACTCAATCTTCAATACAGATTGGTATATATATATATATATATATATATATATATATATATCAAAAAACCAGGGTGTCCCCAAGAAAACATCACACCTGGAAGGGTTACCGCACACCACCACCAGCAGCAGCGTCCACCACGAGTTCTGGCAACTTCCAATATGCATATTACCATACGCGTTTCAAGCCGTAGCCCTTGTTCACTGGTATGCAACAGACAAAGTGAGGCAGTAAGGTAAATTAGGAACGCCTTTATTCAATTCAGAGTCCCGCCCATGTGGGCGTGAGCAGGCATGGCATTGTGGTAGATGCAGTCCATCTGCTAAGACCCAAGTTCCATGTAAGACCAAGTGGCGATGCTGCCTCACGATGAAAGAAATGTCAACCCGGTTGGGTGGAGGTAACCAAGAACATCACAGTGTAGCTCCCAATATGATCCGGTGGTGAGGCCCCATCCACTCCCAAACTGTGCACGCAATGGCGCGCACCAGGATCCGCCCTTGAGCGGCGGGACATTTCCGCGGCCGGACTAGCCGCATTACATCAAAAAACCAGGGTGTCCCCAAGAAAACATCACACCTGGAAGGGTTACCGCACACCACCACCAGCAGCAGCGTCCACCACGAGTTCTGGCAACTTCCAATATGCATATTACCATACGCGTTTCAAGCCGTAGCCCTTGTTCACTGGTATGCAACAGACAAAGTGAGGCAGTAAGGTAAATTAGGAACGCCTTTATTCAATTCAGAGTCCCGCCCATGTGGGCGTGAGCAGGCATGGCATTGTGGTAGATGCAGTCCATCTGCTAAGACCCAAGTTCCATGTAAGACCAAGTGGCGATGCTGCCTCACGATGAAAGAAATGTCAACCCGGTTGGGTGGAGGTAACCAAGAACATCACAGTGTAGCTCCCAATATGATCCGGTGGTGAGGCCCCATCCACTCCCAAACTGTGCACGCAATGGCGCGCACCAGGATCCGCCCTTGAGCGGCGGGACATTTCCGCGGCCGGACTAGCCGCATTACATCAAAAAACCAGGGTGTCCCCAAGAAAACATCACACCTGGAAGGCTTACCGCACACCACCACCAGCAGCAGCGTCCACCACGAGTTCTGGCAACTTCCAATATGCATATTACCATACGCGTTTCAAGCCGTAGCCCTTGTTCACTGGTATGCAACAGACAAAGTGAGGCAGTAAGGTAAATTAGGAACGCCTTTATTCAATTCAGAGTCCCGCCCATGTGGGCGTGAGCAGGCATGGCATTGTGGTAGATGCAGTCCATCTGCTAAGACCCAAGTTCCATGTAAGACCAAGTGGCGATGCTGCCTCACGATGAAAGAAATGTCAACCCGGTTGGGTGGAGGTAACCAAGAACATCACAGTGTAGCTCCCAATATGATCCGGTGGTGAGGCCCCATCCACTCCCAAACTGTGCACGCAATGGCGCGCACCAGGATCCGCCCTTGAGCGGCGGGACATTTCCGCGGCCGGACTAGCCGCATTACATCAAAAAACCAGGGTGTCCCCAAGAAAACATCACACCTGGAAGGGTTACCGCACACCACCACCAGCAGCAGCGTCCACCACGAGTTCTGGCAACTTCCAATATGCATATTACCATACGCGTTTCAAGCCGTAGCCCTTGTTCACTGGTATGCAACAGACAAAGTGAGGCAGTAAGGTAAATTAGGAACGCCTTTATTCAATTCAGAGTCCCGCCCATGTGGGCGTGAGCAGGCATGGCATTGTGGTAGATGCAGTCCATCTGCTAAGACCCAAGTTCCATGTAAGACCAAGTGGCGATGCTGCCTCACGATGAAAGAAATGTCAACCCGGTTGGGTGGAGGTAACCAAGAACATCACAGTGTAGCTCCCAATATGATCCGGTGGTGAGGCCCCATCCACTCCCAAACTGTGCACGCAATGGCGCGCACCAGGATCCGCCCTTGAGCGGCGGGACATTTCCGCGGCCGGACTAGCCGCATTACATCAAAAAACCAGGGTGTCCCCAAGAAAACATCACACCTGGAAGGGTTACCGCACACCACCACCAGCAGCAGCGTCCACCACGAGTTCTGGAAACTTCCAATATGCATATTACCATACGCGTTTCAAGCCGTAGCCCTTGTTCACTGGTATGCAACAGACAAAGTGAGGCAGTAAGGTAAATTAGGAACGCCTTTATTCAATTCAGAGTCCCGCCCATGTGGGCGTGAGCAGGCATGGCATTGTGGTAGATGCAGTCCATCTGCTAAGACCCAAGTTCCATGTAAGACCAAGTGGCGATGCTGCCTCACGATGAAAGAAATGTCAACCCGGTTGGGTGGAGGTAACCAAGAACATCACAGTGTAGCTCCCAATATGATCCGGTGGTGAGGCCCCATCCACTCCCAAACTGTGCACGCAATGGCGCGCACCAGGATCCGCCCTTGAGCGGCGGGACATTTCCGCGGCCGGACTAGCCGCATTACATCAAAAAACCAGGGTGTCCCCAAGAAAACATCACACCTGGAAGGGTTACCGCACACCACCACCAGCAGCAGCGTCCACCACGAGTTCTGGCAACTTCCAATATGCATATTACCATACGCGTTTCAAGCCGTAGCCCTTGTTCACTGGTATGCAACAGACAAAGTGAGGCAGTAAGGTAAATTAGGAACGCCTTTATTCAATTCAGAGTCCCGCCCATGTGGGCGTGAGCAGGCATGGCATTGTGGTAGATGCAGTCCATCTGCTAAGACCCAAGTTCCATGTAAGACCAAGTGGCGATGCTGCCTCACGATGAAAGAAATGTCAACCCGGTTGGGTGGAGGTAACCAAGAACATCACAGTGTAGCTCCCAATATGATCCGGTGGTGAGGCCCCATCCACTCCCAAACTGTGCACGCAATGGCATATTGGAAGTTGCCAGAACTCGTGGTGGACGCTGCTGCTGGTGGTGGTGTGCGGTAACCCTTCCAGGTGTGATGTTTTCTTGGGGACACCCTGGTTTTTTGATATATATATATATATATATATATATATATATATATATATATATATTACATATTTAAATTTCAAACTAAACTACATTCACTGGATGGTGTCATCAGTGATTTCATCAGTGATGTCATTTGAGATGTCATCAGTGATGTCATCAGTGATGTCACTGACCATGTCATGAATGATAAAATATGGGACATCATCAGCAGTGCATTGCGGGCGCGCGAGTTATAGTTAGCAGAACTAACTATAACAGAGGAATTTCTATGGTTTTGCACGAGTGAAATGGCCAGCTAACTATAACACCCCTGAAACCTATGGTTTTTTCTGTGAATTTCTAAGGTTTTTTAAATGCTAATTTCTAACTATAACGTCTCTGAAACCTATGGTTTTTTCACTGAATATCTATATATATATATTTTATCTACTGGCGGTTGTCAGTAGATAGTTATAGTTAGAACCTAGTTTCCATAGAAAAAGCATTTTTTGATGTGCTTATAACTTTGGCGTCATTTAACGAATCTTTACGAAATTTTCCAAAAAGTTCCTGTTTTCAGATTCACTCCTATCATGAAAGGTTTGGGGGTGATTCATCAAGGGGGGCTGAGAAAAAAGGGGGGTCCCAAAAACGTGTTTTCTCCATGCAATTTCCATAGGAAACTTTAGACAAGGCTGCAGGTCAAACTGCTGAACGGAATTACGACAAATTTGGCAGGGAGAAAGGTCTTGGCCCAGAAAGCACGGTTTTGTTCAAATGGTGTAAATCTGTTCAGTAGTTTTTGAGATATTAAAGGAAAAACATATATATATATCTGGGAGAAGCCTAACTACCAAGCACAAGCTTGCCTCCGATTGGCTGCTAACACTTCAAACCAGGAAGTGTTAGCAGCCATCTTGTGCCTCGCATCGAGTGAAAATAAAACAAAGGTCCCGGGGGCAATTTAATATACCAGAGCTCTGTCTGTGCGAGATACCCCTTTCATGCTCCCTCTCCCCACATCACCAGCTCGCAGCTATGTTTTTAGAAGCCAGTCCATCGGCTCGCAGCTCTCTACCTCTGCGAGCCAGTACGCTGTGGCGTCGGCTCGCAGCTCTCTATCTCTGCGAGCCAGTACGCTGCTGTGCCTTTGCAAGTCGACGGGCCGTAGCTCTCCCTGTGCGAGTCGAGCCCACGGACTGCAGCTCTCCCTCTGTGAGCCTGGGTGCAAACTGTTGAAACTAGGAACTGTTGGCAGCCATTTTGTGATTCAGTCCACACCACCTCGCATCTCTCCGTCTACAAGACATCGAGTTCGTAGTTCTACCTCTGCAAAGGAACTCTGAAAACATACCGGAGCTCTGTCTGTGCGAGATACCCCTTTCACGCTCCCTGTCCCCACATCACCAGCTAGCAGCTATGCCTTTCGAAGCTAATCCGTCGGCTGGCAGCTCTGCGTCTGCGAGCCGTCGGGCCCGCAGCTCTAACTCTGTGAGCCAGCCCATTAGCTCGTAGCCGTGTGTCTGCTAGCAGGCCCGACGGCCCGTTGCTCTCTCTGTGCGAGTTAGACCACAGCTCTCTGAAGCATAGCCCCAACAACCTTCTCAGGCCCGCAACTCTCCCTCTGCAAACCACCGGTCAGCTCGTAGCTCTTCGTGTGCGAGTTCTTAGGCCCGCAGTTATATCTCTAAAGCCAAGACTAGAAATATACCGCAGCTCTCTCTCTGCGAGATACCCCCTTCACGCTCCCTCTCCCCACATCACTGTCCCGCAAGTTAGAAAAAACAGTACTAATGACTAGGCCTGGGCGAAAATTTTGTTCCGTTCGTGGAAATTGCGATAATTTGACATTTTCGCGTTCCGCAGAGAGCGCGAAAATGTCAAAAATTCCGGTTTCCGCAGCTTGGCGATAATTTGTTTCTTGCTCGCGCTGTAAAATAATACATTCTCGCGCGCGCGCGATCGCCTTACCTGAATCCCTGCGTTCGCCGACAAGTTTTCTTGATCCGGTCGCGTTCTCCATGAGATGTTGTATTGTTTTTAGCCATTTGCGCTGTCTCGCGACAGTTCGCTCCCGCAGTGACGTCATGTGTCGTGCGATCACGTCTTTCTTCTCGCGATCATGCACCATGAGACAACTCAAAACAAGATGGCCGCGCCCGCAAGCAACCACATGGGTAAGTTGGCGACCCGCAACCATGCAGAAAATCTCGCGAACATGCCGGAAAAAAACTTCCGCATCTTCGCGATATTTCCGCTTGTTTGCGATAATTTTAAACATTTTCGCGATAATTTGCGAAAGTTAATTTTGCAAATTCTGCCCACCCCTACTAATGACAAATAGTAGAATAGTAGTTTAATATTTAAAAAACCTTTGAAATTCACTGAAAAAACCATATGTTTTACAGACGTTATAGTTAGAAATTAGCATTTAAATAAACATTAAAATTTACGGAAAAAGCCATAGTAAGTATTCTTTATTGCTCAGTTAATTAAAACCATTGCAATTAGCTACATGAGCTAATACATATAAACAAAGTTAAAATACAAATGTATCTAGTACAGCCCTTTTTATAAATGGAATTTGTTAAAATTGCTTTGAAACATTGCAAACATTTCATGAGGCTAAAATTGCATATAAAATGTTGGCATTATTAGCGCTTTCAATAAACTAGGATAAAAATGAGTCGTTATGTGGCCCAAAGTGTCTATATTAAAATCCATACGACTGCAGATTCTTGAAGCAATTTTGAGCGGCACCGTCAGGAGGGCGTGACAGTCAAGAGATGAACCTTTGGAAGAGTGTGTTGGCTGGTTGCAAACAGCTTTGGCAGTTTTGTGACATAGTGACCGATCCATAGTAACGGAAGTGTACTGGCTTGTTTAAGAAAGAAAAAAATGTAATATTTTGTAATAAAGATGGGCACAGCCAGAATGTCTTGGTGCGTAGCTTGTATTATTTAATGACGAATGACGTTTTCTTGAGCCTCCTTCCTGCCAGCATAAAAGTTAGAATGGTCCGAAGTTTTTGCATATGCAAGGTTTGACAGTGAGGTGGTTGTTTCTTATCGTTGCCAAGTGGGGCAGTTGGGCTTAAATGCCATATGAGTTTGCTTCATCCAATCTCTCCCTTCTGGCGTTCTGCTTTTTTTCCGCTATATCCAGAAATTTGACAAGATGACTTACTAATTGGGTGTTTTTGCCGTCAAAGCATGCTTTGACCGCCTGCCGGCATGTTCTTATTCCCAGATTATTTAGGATTGGTTTTAAATGATATCTGCACTCCTTTTCCAGTCCTTTGCAAATGCATATTAAGTGAAGGATGTCTTCTTTTGGGTCCCCACATAGAAGGCAATTTGTAATCGTTTGGGGACGTTTACACGGGGGAAGATGGTATCGTGATGGAAGAATGCCCAGTCGTAATCGTATGAACTTCTCCTTCATAATCCGTGTGTAACCGACTCCTATGTAGCCTTGACAGAAGCTGCTGGCATAACTTTGGATGACGGTCCAGCCGTGAGCCCTGTTGGCTAATATTGCTTTGTCCTCTACTAGCTAAATGATCCTTACAGATTTACTGGCACATGCATCAACAAAGACTTTTGCGATTCCTTAATTGCGATTTTTAAGGAATCGCAATTAAGGAATTGCAAAAGCCTATGCATGTAGGAATCGCTATAAAAATAGCAATTCCTACGAATTCCTTAATTGCGACTCGCAAATTGCGAGTCGCAATTAAGGAATGCCGTCCCATTCATTCCTTTGGGCCTCCAGGGTGAGTGCTTGCAATGTTCAACACTCCGTCCATCATTTCCTTTGGTTTTTGCTTTGTTCGCCATAAGTTGGCAGGGTATGCTCAGACGTGAGTCCCTTGCTCACTTTGCCACTGGATTCAAGCACGCCTGGCTGGAGATGGCTGAAATGCCAGAAACTGGTCCTAGGAAGCTTGTTTCCGGTCCAGGGAAGACATGGCTTGGCAGTTCGGGCTGGAATGTTCCCATGAGGCACAGGGTCAGACTGATTTGCATATGGCCATGTCTGAGCTGGGGTGGCAGAGTGGGCTAAAGAACGGTGATGGATTAAACCCAGATCAATTGACTGGGGGTGAGTGCTTGCAATGTTCAACACTCCGTCCATCATTTCCTTTGGTTTTTGCTTTGTTCGCCATAAGTTGGCAGGGTATGCTCAGACGTGAGTCCCTTGCTCACTTTGCCACTGGATTCAAGCAAGCCTGGATGAAGACGGCTGAAATGCCAGAAACTGGTCCTAGGAAGCTTGTTTCCGGTCCAGGGAAGACATGGCTTGGCAGTTCGGGCTGGAATGTTCCCATGAGGCACAGGGTCAGACTGATTTGCATATGGCCATGTCTGAGCTGGGGTGGCAGAGGGGGCTAAAGAACGGTGATGGATTAAACCCAGATCAATTGACTGGGGGTGAGTGCTTGCAATGTTCAACACTCCGTCCATCATTTCCTTTGGTTTTTGCTTTGTTCGCCATAGGAATGAATTCCAGATTGCATGAGCAATTTGCGAGTACCAGTAGGTACTCGCAAATTGCTCATGCAATTTCAAGGGTGCAAGGGTGTCAAAATGACACCCTATTGCACCCCTGAAATTGATCTGTGCACATATGTTGCACACACACATGCTCTAAGGGCATGTGTGTGCGCAACATGAAACTTTGAAAAATGCGCAAAAGTGCATTTTTCAACGTTTTTGCAAATTAACATGAAGTTCAACTTCATGGTAATTTGCTCCCCCTATTAGCGAAATCGCGAATTTTTTCACTTTCATGCATTGCATTTAAGGAATCTCAATTTGAGATTCCTTAAATGCAATCGCAATTTAAGGAATCGCAATTTAGAGATTCCTTACATTGCGATTTTTGCATTTGGGATGATGTATCCCAAATGCAAAAATACCGGTCGGAAAGGGGCAGATTCTGAGAATCTGCCCGTTTGCGACCGGTTTTTACATTGATGCATGTGCCTGTTAGTTACTAGTTGTTTGAACGTGTTATGAGATCCGATGCTCTTTCAGGCATCTTGTTGTTCCAAAGAGTCTATTGAATGCTTTAGATAGCTTGCAGCTGCACACTTATTTTTCCTTTCTAACTCCTTCCAGAGATGGTGATCCAAGCTTAAAACTTTGGCTCCCTGTATTTTATGCCAACCTTTGGCATAGGCGCCCATTCTTTCTATTCTTTAATTCCTCACGCCAAATTCAAGCCTTATTTGTGCCTGCGAGGTATACTTAGGAAGGTTGGATATCATTTGCATTGCCCTTGCTGTTATGTTGTCCAATGTCTGCGCATCACTCCCTCGGAGGCATTCGCTTCCGTAAGAGATGGCCGGTTTTAGTTTTGCTTGGATCACCTGTAGTAATGGGGTAAAGCTGAGGCCAGCTACTTTAGTTTTAAGATTCCTCAGTGCGACCGCTATTGTGATTCCTCTCTTTATTATTGCTTCTTTCTGTGGTTGAAATGATCCTTTTCTATCAACTATTACACATGAATATATGTATTCATCCACAGTTTCTAGTGTTAATCCTCCCATTTGCCAGCGAAACTTTGGTGTGGACATCTTCGCGTTTATTCTCATGGCTTTTGTTTTTGAGAGGTTTATGCTCAGGCCATTCGTTGCCGAATATTTATATGTTGTGTGATTAGATGTTGTAGCCCTATCGGCGTGCGGCTAATAAGCACAATATCATCCGTATATTTCAAGTTCGAGAGATTGAGTCCTCCTAGGTTTGGGGCATGAGAGTTACATTCATCTAGCTTCAATGAGAGATCGGACATAAAGATGTTGAAAAGGGTCAGAGCTAGCACGCACCCTTGTTTAAGACCCTTGATCGTCTGTATTTTCCTCGACAGGCAGTCGCCTGAACCCAGCTTAATTTGTAGCCATGTGTCCGTATGTAATAACATCAGCTGTGATAGTAAGGTTGATGGTATATTTCTGTTGACCAGCTTCCACCATAATAGATTTCTGTTGATGTTATCGAAAGCTGAAGTGAAATCGCTGAAACATACGTAGAGAGGATAGTTGGCAAGTTTGGCAGCATCAATTAGGAGTGTTAAAGCCAGAATATTTTTGTCGTTATTCCCATTTGTTTCCGAAAACCTGTCTGGGTGATGGGAATCACAGCATTTGCGTTCGCCCATTCCATAAGCTCCACTAGTATAAGGCCAGCATAATATTTGGCCTCATTGTCGATTAAGGCAACAAGTCTATATAGTTTTTTGGTTCGTTTATGCTGCCTTTCTTGTGTATTGGAGCTATTATTGAGCCTTTCCATTGATCAGGAATTGTTTCAGTTTCTAAAATCTGTTTGGAAAGTGGTAATAACGCCGCTGCCCAATTTTCTGGGTTTCGTTTGTACAGAATGGGGGGGATTCCGTTGGGGCCCGGCGCCCCCTCTATTTTTCCTTTCGCTTTTCTACTTATAATTTGCTTTTCTGTGAAGGCCAATATAGTTGTCTCCGTTAGTAGGGCTCAATCTAGGACTTTACTGTCGGGATCTGATGGCCCCGGTATGATGCTCCTTGGTGCTGTATTAAAGTGGAGCAAAAGGTAATCGGACCAAGCTTCTTTAGTGAGGTGAGAATTAATGCTGGGTCTTCTTGGGGTCTGGAGGTTATTCACCATTCTCCAGAATCGTCCACTGGTGTTATTTCCTTTGGCGACGTGGAGCAGCTTAGCCCATAGCTCTTCCTCTTCTTCCCTTTTTAAATGCCAAATTAGTATCTTTTTGGTGATTTTTAGTTTTTGCAGTTCTTTTTGAACTGCCTTGTCCGGCCCATCTTGGTGTAGGTGCCACAGTAATTTATTAGTATTTCTCTTAAGGAACTTTAGGTTGGTATTTTGTTTTATTAATTTGTCGTGACCTTCTATGCTATGAGGACACTTTATGGGGCTTTTTTATTTTGGCCTTCCCTTATTGTATGGACCTTTTTTTTCCTTGTGTATGCAGTCCCAAGGCTGCTGGTGAATAGCACCCATCGACTTAAGTTGTCTGTCTGAGTCACAGTACTTTTTTCCCACAGTTTTTTCGCTTCCTTCTCAAATACTTCCAAGTTATGCGTATTGTATTCTATTCTTTTTTGTGTGACCGAAACTGAAGATCCCATGTTTAGTGCTGGCAAAGTTACCGCTACCCCGTGGATGTTAAGTGTGATCTCTTGCGGTAAGTGGTCGCTGGCTGTCATCGTTCCTATTCGGAAATCCAAGACTTTGCCAAAAAGTTGTAGAGATGTGAATGTAAAGTCTATGGTTGTACTTGCGGTCGAGTTATGAAATGTGGCAGCTGAGGGGCTGTCATTTGGGAAGCAGATATTTAGAGCTACAAGATTAAGATGTTCTAAATCCTTTAAGCTGTCTCTTGCCAGCCTGTTTTGTTTGCCCCATTTGCTTGCCTCCTGTTGTGGTATGCCCCATGCCAGAAAATGCTCTTCCACAAGTGGATCCCTTGTCTGGGGCTCTCCAAAGTACATGTTGAAGTCCCCTGTTACAATGAGGTTAGGTGTTACCTCCTCTGACAGTGTTTTTGTCTCTTCTGCAATCAGTAGTTTCATCCCAGCTTTTTTCTCACGAGGGTGTAACTATACATTTAGCAGTATTGCTTTTGGTTTTGTTCTTTTCCCCCTAGATCCAGCTCTATTGTTTTTATGCTATTGTTACCTGACTGTTTAGCGTCTTTGTTCTTTATTTCATTGATTCTTTTTATTGAAGTGTATATTGTTTGGCCTCCTTTTAAATGGCCATATTTGGCATTTCTTATTGCTGGTAGATGATATGCTTTAAAGCCCTGTATTTGATATGGTTGATCTGACCAGGTCTCTTGAAGGGCTATTATGTCGAATTTTTGGAGGTAAAGTAGTAGCAAAGTATCATCGGCTTTAATCCCAAGGCTATTTATGTTCCAAGAACATATTTCTAATTGATGTTTTGTTGCAGTATTTTGTTGCTTATTTTGTCATGTCTTTAAGGCCCTTGTATTAATGGTCCTTGCTATCCAATTCCAGTCATTTTGTCCAAGTGATACTTGAGCTTGCCTTGGACTCCATGAGTTGGTGTCCATATGTGAGATTGATGAACTTCGGGCCCCCTTCAGGACACTTTTCGTTTTCGCTATTTTTTGTTTGTTTGGGAAGATGCAATCGTCTCTCTCTTTCTGAGCCTGACATAGTGGTTCTGGATACCCCGTTTTTTCCTGTATTTTTAGGCGTATCCCCCATGCTTGGAAGTGCGTTTCCATCTTCATGATTCTCTCGGCTACTTCCTGCATGGCCCATGTTGTTTTAGTGACCTCTTGATCTGACAGGTAGTGATAGTGTGCAAACTCCACAGATTCCAGGTCATTTGTGCTTATATCCATCAGGTTGCTGATGGTGGATAGTAAGCGTAAAATGTTGCCTCGGTTGAGGATATCCCCTCTGCCTCTTGACTTGTACTCTTGGATGAATAATATTATGCTGCTTTCGGCTCCCTCCTGGCTGTGGTCCCATTGTTTAAGTTCTTCTGTAACTGGTTTGACCTGTGTCAAGTCGGCTCTCTTTCCGAGTAGTGGTTCTTCTGCCCGCGCGTCTGTTACCTCCGTGTCTTCTACCGACGTTGGGTCCTGTGTCAGGGGGCTCCCTTGCTGCCAACTTGCGATGTTCCCAGCCTTTGGGTTTTGGGGGATCAGGACTGTCTGCCCTCTTTGTCCAGTTGGTGGACTTATTTTTTTGGTGAATGGTTTCTGTTTGGCGCTTGCAATTTGTGCTTTTACCTGTATAGTTGAAGTTCTGACTTTGTACAGTTTGTACAGTCTCCTTGGCCGGTGATGTTGTTGTGGCCGCAGTTGACCGATCTATTTCTGCTTCATCTACTTCTTCTGGGGTCGAGTTTACCACTTTAAAGACTGCTTTTATATTGCTGGTCTTTTTCTCCCCTTCCTTTTTTGTTTTCGCCCTCTTTTATTATGTTCCCTGGATTTTTCCGGGCTTTCTTTCCCCATGCTTTGGCCATGCGGACTTTGATGAATGATGATTTCTGAAACCTTCCCCTGTTGCCCCTGCGTATGGCTGGGCTGTGTGATCGATTGCTCAGACCATTCCTTTTGTTGTGTTTCTGCACGCAGCTTTGGGGCTTTCCCTGCTCCTGCGGCGTAAGTTTTGTCTTTGATTTTCTCCAAGGTGTTTGAGCTGTTTGGCTCACCCCCGTTGGGGGTTTGAGCCATATGCCCATTCTTGTTTTTGGGGTTTGATATATTGGGTAAATTCTGTGACTCTTATTTTTTTTGCTGCCCGATGCCTCCTGGATGTTGGAATGGACTTATGTCCTTTCCGTCTATGTCTCTTTTGTTGCTACTAAGGCTACTGGGGGGATCATGTGCAGAGCTCAGCAAACTTAAGCTCCCAAGCTGTTCTCTTGACTGGCCGAAATGTGGATTTGTTGTTACATTCACAATGCCTGAGTTTGCTTCGTCTTTTGCGTTGTCAGTTGTCTTTTTTTAATCAGACAGGATACCCCCCAGTAATGATGGAATTGTTGTGAGTTTGTCCACAATTGTGTAGCATGCACAGCTTGGCTGCATTATTTTTGTTTCTGCTTGCACCCTCTTGATCATGCCATTCATGTCTGCCAGCTTGTTGTTGATATTGGCTACATGTATGGCTAGAAAGTTTAGGAGGGATAATTGCATATCCATTTTGTCCGAGTGGTACTGCATGGCCTTTATTGATAGCTGTAACGTGTTTAGCAAGGATGACCGTAGTGTTTCTGGTCCCTTTGGAAGCTCTTCTTTGATTGGGATTATATCGGGTTCTCGTTTGCAGTCTTCCTCCTGCGGGATGACTGGGGAGTATGATGCTACTAGCCTCTCCCACTTCTTCTGTTGTAAGCTGAGGGGTATTTTCTAGTTTAGAAGTATCCGTTTGGTCATACTCTATCTCTGTTTCTTCTTTCTCTTCTATCTCTTCTGTTTCTTCTATCTCCTCTCTTTTCACCGTTTTTCCTGGCTCTCTCCCATCTCCCTCTGGAACATGGTCTAATTGTATCGTCTGGACTGGGGCCTGGTCTGTGGCGGTAACTGTCACTAGTTTGCTAATGTTGGATCCTAGGTTTGCTAATATTTGATCCAAAGCGTTAGGGTCCTTGGTTGATGGCTGTCTTAGGGTTTGTGGCTCAGAATTTCTGAATGAATCTGAATCTGATTTTCTGTTGTTGGTAAGATCTTGATTGTTTTGTTCAACCCCTGTTTCTGTAATTGATGGCTGCAAAGTTGGCAGGATTGCTATCTTCGTCTCAAGCGCATAGCCCCTATCGTTAGTGGTGCTATTATTAACGTTATAATTTTCCCAGCAGCAGCCGATGCCAGTGGCAGTCATTTCTGCTTGGATGGAGCTTTTCTTGGATGTGTGTGTTCTCAGTTCACCCTCAGCCTTGCCCTAGATCCCACTTCCTTGATCTTGCCCCCCGTCCATCCCTTATGCCTTTCCCATGTCTCATTATGTCTTGTGGTATATTTTTGGTGTTTTCACTTTTTTCGCCTCCAGGAGCAGTGATTTGAGCACTCCCCTCGGGTTCCATGGGGGAAGGGAGTCCCTTGAGATTGCTAATTGAGGTACTTAGGAATGAGTCAGGATCTTTCAAGAATGAGAAGATTGTACATTTTTGGTTGATAACCCTTAGTTGCCGGTCTGCTCAGGATATCTGATTCTGCCTCTTCATAGATCAGGTTTTCTGATGGAGATAGCTCCTGCACCAACAAGTCATTTGTTTCGTTTGGTGCCTTGGGCTTGCTATTGCTGTGCCTTCTTGCCGGGACGTTGTTTGTCGCTTTCCTGACTTTCCCTAACCTCATAGCCCTCTCAAGAGGTTGCAGTTGTAGTGTAGTTATGCCCCCGCAAGCAGTTTATTTGAAATTGCTTGATTGCTTGCCTACTCGAGTGGTTGGATACTTGGTATTGATAGCTTGATTTGATTTGATTAATTGATTGGGATGATGTTTAACTGGTTTTCCTGGTCTTCCTGAATGGATTTCTTTATTTTTAAAATTTCTCTGTGGTTCTCTGCAGTTCTCTGCGGTTCTCTGCCGTTCTCTGTGGTGTTCACCCCCCTCTAGGTGCCTTTCTTCAGCTCCTTCTAGGCACCCGAGTAGTGATGATAGGCGTGATGGTAGGCGTAAGAGGGGACCTAATTCGCCCCCCCAGAGCGGCCTGTTTCCACCTAGCTTTGACTCTGACTCTGGCTCCTGCTCCACTGCGTTACAACTGCTCTCGTCGTGTCTGAGAGTAAGAACAGGGCGGCCAGTAGATGGAGGACAAGCGGGGCACGCAGGGTAGAGTTGCAGGTGCACCCAATATAATCGGGCCCCTCCACGCTCTACAGAGGGCACACACTCGCTGCGGCCGCCGACTAAGGCGACCACGCTTGCCTCAGGAGCTCAGGGACTCAGGGAACTCGGGAACGCCAACTCCAGTGTCGGCAGCAATTTTCACGCTCTCATGCTCTCACGCTCCCCATCTGCAACTGCCACCTTACTTTTATCGCTGTCAAGCTGCTAGACCACGGGAGGCAATGGTAGCGATGACGCGGCGATGCTGGAGAAGCGAGAGAGAAGCGAGTGACGTCGAATGGTGCCGCTCTGCTCCGCTCTGCTGCTCTGCCGCTCTGCTGTTCTGCTGCTCTGTGACCGCTCTGCTGCTCTGTGACCACACCTTTCCTCTTCTGTTCCGTTGTCTCAGATCCATAGGTTTCAGGGACGCTATAGTTAGTTGGATATTTCACTCATACAAAACCAGAGAAGTTGTTATGTTATGTTATGTTATGTTATTTTCATTTATACAGCGCACAGCTACTCGGAAGTGTCCCGGCGCTATAGACCGCTGGGGAACCCGTCCTGGCTATCCCTGTGAGATGGTCCCTTTCTGGGTATCTCCAAGGTGAAACCAGGCATCCCCGGCGTCTGTGGGGGGCCGTTGTAGAGATGAGGCAAGCTTAATGCCCAGAGTTGCCGAGTGTGTTCCTGGTTAGAGTAGGTACCGAGGCGAGAATTATCAAGTCCGTTTTGACCCTGGTCCACGACCCTGCCGCGTCGGGAATTGAACCCTGGTCCCTGGCCGATTCTCTGCTTACGGATCTGCCACCTCTAACCAGTGAGCCACACCTCTTCCACCTTTATAGTTTACTTCAGCTAGTTACTTCAGCTAACTATAACTCGCTCGTGTATATTTGGGCAGTTGGGCTTGCGGGAGGCTTGGCTGAGCGCAAATTTGTGATTGTATTCTTCCCGTGAGCCTTCATGCTCTCACTATGAGTCTTGCGAGCCCTCTGATTGCTTGGGTATGGGAATGTTGGAAATGAAATGGCGGCAATTACTGTTTATTGTAAAAATTTCGAGCTGTTGTGGAAATTGAATAAAAAAAAGCTATAGAAGAGAGAAGCAGAAAGGCATGCTGTACCCCTAAGTTTAGAGGTGAGGTGTCTATTAAATAACTACTCTGAAGAACATAAATGTATATTGTTTTTAACAAATTGTTATGGTCTTGTGGGACTCTTACGAGATCATGAATAGCAGCAAGCATTGGCATAGCCAATAGGTCTCGCCTTTGGGACCTTTTAAGTGTTTAACCATGCAACAGTTAATGTTGTTGCACCAAGGATATTGTGCTGCATAACTAAATACTTATAAGGTCCCAAAAGCGAGACCTATTGGCTTTGCCAATGCTTGTTTTAAAAGTGTGTTGCAGACACGGCTCAGAAGTGAACGTGTGGTGGGTTCAATGCACAAATCATCCAATTGATAGAGGACCCGATATCTCTCTCGTTGCCAAAAGCGTTAAACTTGTAATGTGTCTAATTGAATTGAATTGAATTGTAATGTGTCTAAATATACATATATGCACTTACGTACGTACAGATGCCTGCATAGTTTGTTAATATTGCTGTCAGTTACTTAGAAGTAATATTTCAGAAATGTGCAACGTTTATTGAATCTTTCCATTATATTGATGGACCTGAGGGTTTAAATGTGAAGCTCGCCGGATACAGTGCGCTCGCCCCAGCTTCTTGTCAGACAACGGACGCGCTGCATTTGCTGAGAAGGCCTGCATGGAACATGGAGCTTCGAGGATTTTTCGACTCAGCTTGCCCGTTCTGTTAGAACTTGTGCTGCTGGGGTGGATACTAGTCACGTCCTACATGCTGCGATGCAAAGCTGCTGGACCATAGCAGCTTGCTCCACATAACAGACTAATTACTGCATCCTTAAGTTTGGTAGATTGTACCTAGCGCCTTCTAATAAAACGTATTTATGCAGTGCGTTATTGTACACAGTTTCATACACTGTGGCCCAAATGCAATCCATATGTTGGCCTAAGGGCTGGTACAAACTCTTCCTACCAGCGTGGCCTCGCCCAGGCTGCAGCCTGTTTTTCGAGGCTTTGGTATTTCCATCCAAGTGACAGTCTCAGGTTCACACCCGGAAACACACTGCGCTTCGAAGCGACCAGCTAATGAATCCAAACCCTCGCTGTGCAGGTGCATTGGAAGCCTAAGCACAGAGTACTGTCGGCGATCGTGCTCCCAGCAGGAGGGTGCCCTAAAACGCCAGGACGCAAATTACCATTCCAGCTGGAGTCCTGGAATATTTGTGAGAGTGCAATTTTCACCAAATTAGACCAGTTTGCTTATTTACTAGTGTAACTGTTACAAAATAATGTTGTGGAAAGTGAACATTTTTTTAAAGGGATGAAACGTAGTAACTTTGCATTGTGAAAATTGTTGCCCTGAGGGCGCCGCTCAGGTTAAAAAAAAGACCCTATGTATTCTGCCTGTTCAAATGTGCACATTCATTATTTCATGCCGGCGTCAGTGCTGTTTCTAAGCACTTCACTATTGGCAGACAAGACATTTTGGGGTAGGAGGAAAAGTGGTTTGTTTGCCCACACTCACACGAGTTCATGAAGTCAGGAGTGAACTTAAATCACGCAATTTAATTACTAGATTTGACATTCCTTAATGACCTGTCAGCAGTAAAATAAAAAAATTAAATTAATGGTGGCGTAAGATCACAAAAACCGCGCGACACCTGAGGGTCGCACACACACGCACGCACGCACACACACACCTGATTAAACAAAAGCCAACCCCACTTTTGATGTGATGGTTTAGAAACTGTTGTCTCCTGGCTGCCAAGTGCCCCCTAAATAAGCTGGTAGCCCTGTTTTAAAACATTAATAGCATTTAACAAACCCAGGATAAGCTTCACAAGTTCACCAATTAACTAAATGATACAATTCATTTTCAAGGTAAAAAAAACGGTTTATTCCATACCATGGTAAACACCATCGTTTTAGGTCCTCCACTCAAATTACTTGAATATTTTCACTACACTAATTCGCCACTAATCCTTTATCGGTTCTGGAGTAGCGTGCTACTCGCCAAAAAAACGCTTCGACGCCTGGTCAGGGGTAGTAAGCACTATATAAACGTAATTACATTACAATACAGGTCAAACTTGTCCTTTTTAATTTTTTTTGCAGTTTTATATACTCGAGCTGAAGCTATTGGGGCGCTTTACATGAGCACCGATTACATTACACGACACATTTTTTCTTTGATTACAATAAACTGGTCCGGTTATGTGGCAGGATAATATGGCATGTGTCACCTCATTTTAGAGCATGCTAACCTTCAATTTGCATTGGTTATGTCGGCGTGTAATGTATCGACCTCCATGCAAGGCTTCTTTGACCCCATGTGGCCAATGGAACATCCATCGTAAGCCGCCACCTCCTGTGAAGTGCCCTCGTCCACCCGCGCCCCCGGCGCCAACGCTCAGCAGAGAAGAGAATCTGTTATAAAAGTGGCCTCTGCTCACCTGATGCAGCGGGCTCCGCAGTTTTCCTCATCCACATGTAGGGGTGCAGCCTAGGGGTACTGGCCGAGATAGGCACCGCATTCCCCATGTCCACCACCAAGGGCAGGAGATCGGTGCCAGCAGGGTATATGGGGCTGTACTCGTGCGAGCCGTAGGGCATGTGCCCGGGCATCGGCGCAGACACCAGACTAGGCACTCCTGTCCCGTAGGCGCTCCAGTACTCCCTTGGGAGTCCGCAGTTTGGGCCCCAGCCCCCCGAAGAGTGGCTGTGCTCCTCCACCTGCGTTGCAGGGTGGTGGTATCCTGCATATTTGGGGTAGGGTTGGGTGGGCGCAAAGTTCGGAGTGGGCAGACTGTTGGTGGTGGAGCTGACAGAGCCTGGGAACATGTTGCTCTCCTTGTCCCCAAAGTAGCTCACGTACATGATGCGTGTGTTAGGGACTTCCTCGGAGGTCCTGCTGCTCCTAGGACATCCTGGGTGGTGGCTGGTGCGTGCCCTCTGGTCACTTTATCTGCTGCTTCTGCCCGTGGCAGAGAAATAGTGCCCTCCCTGCACTGCCTAGAACTTGCAGGAGCTTCTGGAAGTGTCACCAAGCGCTGTTGCGTGTGCGAATGTTCCACGCAGGCCCTGTCTGACGTCAGGCCTAGCCTTTGCCTGCCCCAAGATATTTGCATTCAAAAGAAGCACTGAGGCCCCGGCCAGCCCACCCCACTGACTTCAGAAGAAGCCCTCAGACCTCCGCTAAGCGATACCGTTATTGTGGGGCCACATTTCTAATTGTACGCATTTACACAAATATGCATTGAATTGTATATCTGCGATCTGCTCTCGAACATCCCTTTGAAACATATCCTGTTTGAAACAGTAAACGACTACATTTCCTAAAGCACAACGTAAAGTCCGTGAGCAGTTATAGAGTTATTAACAATTTAAATGTTTAGAGGTTGCCATGAAATTCTTTAATAGTAAGATCAGATCATATTTTTCTATTACGCCTATTTTTTGATTGAAAGTGATTAGGGAGTTACGTGTATCAAGCTAATTTAGGGGATATTTGAGCGCACGTTCTTTATACAAACATTTTAATGAAAAAATGTATTAACACAAAAACACAACATACGTTGGTGTTTTCCTAACTGTACAAAGACAACATCGAGTTCGCAATGAGCGCCTAGTAAATATAGTGGATACAGTAATTATAGACATGCAGTGAAAAACGGGAGTGCTGGCGAATGGTAGCCATTCCTGTTTGCGTTTTACTGCTCTTTGGAGTAGGTGGCTGGAAAAGCTGCTGGTTTTTTTTCTGGGGTTGGTAGGGCCTGAGTCATGGGCAGTTTATAAATGGGTGTTGTTAAAAAAGATGTACGAGTTGTAATCAGCTTCTTTCCTTGTTAGGGGTGTGCCTTCTCGGGCTAACGCACGCTGTGCACTTCGACACCTATCTGTGTCACACGTTCCCTCTACTTTCAGTAGACGCCTGGCTGTTCACATGGCGGGATAGGCCAAGTTACATATAAAACAAGTACTAAAGACACAAGCGGGAATCAATAATAACAAGGAATGAGGGGGGGTGGCACACAGAGGGCGGGTGGCAGTGCGGGAGGGGTGGGACGGACACAGACATGCATCGAGCACTGCTGCAAATTTGAAGCATTGCAGTAAACACAAACAAGCATTGGCTGTGAAAGTGACACGACCGCGCGAATAAACAAGCCAAGGTGACAAGAAGGGCTGGGCGAGAAGGGAGGGGTAATGCCAGCATCAGAGGAGCCTGATTAAAGCTGACGAAAAGGGAGGGGGAGGAGGGAGTGTGAGCAGCAGCTGTGCACGTGCACGCCATCGTGCATTCAAGCTTTAGGCCTGCCAAATCATGTGGGTAGCACTTTTGAAAACCCACTTACAAAATGTCTCAAAGAGACAGCTTGCGCTGTCTCAGCGAGACCTAAAAAGGGGTATGTTCTGAATGCACTCCATTAATAAGAATGCATATAGTGGTTATTATTTTTGAGGGGAAGTGTGTAAGAGATAAGTACTATGATGAGTAGATGGTTAATTCCTATTTTCCCCAAAAAGTTATGATCTGGAGACACTCTTGTGGGATCGTACCACAAAAGGGTAGCGAAAACCTGGTGCATATAAATTATATCTATTACAACAGGATATATTCAGTGAACCAGCAAATTCCAATATGAAAGTACACTCTCACTAGAGGCTCATGAGCGTAAAACACCAAACGCTGCCCCCTCGGCGTGGACGCGGAAAACTATGCACCTGACTCTCACAAGAGACCTGCGAGAGTCTATCATGCTATGTATGAGAGCATCATGGAGGGGAAAAAAGGGGGTACATAGTACAAACAACATACACAATGAACATATAGGGTAGCTCTGAAAAGATCTTTTCCAAGTAACATTTTCAACAACTGTATTATTTGTGCTTTATTAAAATCCTTTTTTAACTTTTTTTGTAAAGGGATAGCACAGAGAAAAAAATCTGGGAGTAAAAGAAACAGCATCTCCTTCAAAACAAAAAGAACATTTTTGAAAAATAATGTAAAACAAATGCTGCCTAGGTGGGCAAGGAATAAATCTTTCTTAGCCAACTAAAGACATCCAAATGAACCAATCACAATCTTTCCTTGGGATGTCTTTCCTCTCTCTGGCTTCTTGCTCGTGTCTTGCGAGAGGGCTACATTTTATAAAATAGACAACTTACTTAATATTCCAAATACAACAAAACATCAACTGTTTTTGCACTTTAAACAACACTTCCCAAGTCATACTTGCATCAAACATTCACTGTTATGAACTTAATTCCAAATGTACGATCTCACTATTGGATCCTGAGAGCCGGACAGGAAGTACTGCCCCCTCATCGTGCATGCAGGGGATTGTGTGTTTGGCTCCCATGACCGTCTTGCGAAGCCATAAGTTTGTAAAAAAAAAAACAGTACAATATACAGACTGGGCTGATTTTATTATTATTATTATTCTTTTTTTAACTTATTTTATTTTGGTAGTATGCATGTGAGGATCAATGTACAGACATCATATTACAAGCATCAATGCAGTATATTGTTGCCCAGCTGTAAACAGCAGCTTGGCCCCGTTCCCAGCTCATGGAGTGCTACCTTTAAGGGGTGCCATAAAAGATTTAGTTTTACAATGTAACCTAGGCCATATTCCTAGTACAATTTTCTAGGGACCTTTAATTTCCCACTATCACAATAGTCCATTTCCAATTGTGTCCCGTAATCACATTCCTACTTTTTTTATTTGGTTTTTCGAAAACGGAAACAAAACAAAACAAACAAACTTCTTTGCTATTTGAAAGCTTCTGGCAGAATGGGCGACCCTCCCCAGGTTGCAGTAGTGTGTCTTTCTTCAGTATTTAGGCAAGGTTCTACTATGGTACAGTATCTCAGGTCTCTGACCCCTATACACAGTAGTGGGTACATCTGTGCGGGGGATCGAGGGCACGTGTGGAGGTGTGCACTCGTACGGTGGGCTGGCAGTGGCTGAATTTATTATTAAACATTAGCATTCAATAAAACTGACCGGGTGAAAAAGAACTTTGTACAACAGATTAGAACAAAATGTGTACCTCTGTGATCTCGCAAGCCTCCCGCAAAAGTAGATTTACATAGGAAATAAATTTACATAGTGAAAACACCTAGTTTACAGAATAGGAAAAACTGATCAGTGTCTTTTTGAAATATACATATGAAGCCTATGTAAAGATACATACAAAGACTATGAAAACTGTTGGACTTGGCCCTTCTGGCAGGTTCACCCCTAAACATTTTGCCTTTTAATGTGACCTGATGTTAGTTGTTTTAGGCCTCTAGGCACTTTAACCCTGTGTCCCAGTGTAAAGTGCGTGCGCTCTGTGTTCCATTTAATGAGACTGGCCTGCCCTCCCATAGGAATGCATGGGGGATATGTGTGTCCATGGCGGTTCCTGATGTGAGAGGAGTGCATGGTGAAGTTTAGTATGTGCGAACTCAGAAGAATAAATGCTGTACAATGATGTGCGCGGATTTATTATAACTATAGGAGAAGTGCCACTTCTAGAAGTTGGCATTTCTGTGTGCTGTGTGTCTGCCTGCCTGATGTGGAGTGCATGTCTGGCTTGTGATTGACAGGTGCTGGATGGTGTGGGGAATTCCAGGAGCCAGGATGAGTCAGCCCAGTGGTGAATAGAGAGATCAGCAGCTAGATAAATTTGCTTTTCTGTGAAGGCCAATATAGTTGTCTCTGTTAGTAGGGCGCAATCTAGGACTTTACTGTCGGATTCTGATGGCCCCGTTATGATGTTCCTTGGTGCTGTATTAAAGTGGAGCAAAAGGTAATCGGACCAAGCTTCTTTAGTGAGGTGAGAATTAATGCTGGGTCTTCTCGGGGTCTGGAGGTTATTCACCATTTTTCAGAATCTTCCACTGGTGTTATTTCCTTTGGCGACGTGGAGCAGCTTAGCCCATAGCTCTTCCTCTGCTTCCCTTTTTAAATTCCAAATGAGTTTCTTTTTGGTGATTTTTAGTTTTTGCAGTTCTTTTTGAACCGCCTTGTCCGGCACATCTTGGTGTAGGTGCCACAGTAATTTATTAGTATTTCTCTTAAGGTTCTTTAGGTTGGTATTTTGTTTTATTAATTTGTCGTGACCTTTCTTTGCTATGAGGACGCTTTATGGGGCTTTTTTGATTTTGGGCTTCCCTTATTGTATGGACCTTTTTTTTCCTTGTGTATGCAGTCCCAAGGCTGCTGGTGAATAGCACCCATCGACTTAAGTTGTCTGTCTGAGTCACAGTACTTTTTTCCCACAGTTTTTTCGCTTCCTTCTCAAAGCCTTCCAAGTTATGCGTATTGTATTTTAATCTTTTTCGTGTGACCGAAAGTGAAGATCCCATGTTTAGTGCTGGCAAAGTTACCGCTACCCCGTGGATGTTAAGTGTGATCTCTTGCGGTAAGTGGTCGCTGGCTGTCATCGTTCCTATTCGGAAATCCAAGACTTTGCCAAAAAGTTGTAGAGATGTGAATGTAAAGTCTATGGTTGTACTTGCGGTCGAGTTATGAAACGTGGCAGCTGAGGGGCTGTCATTTGGGAAGCAGATATTTAGAGCTACAAGATTAAGATGTTCTAAATCCTTTAAGCTGTCTCTTGCCAGCCTGTTTTGTTTGCCCCATTTGCTTGCCTCCTGTTGTGGTATGCCCCATGCCAGAAAATGCTCTTTCACAAGTGGATCCCTTGTCTGGGGCTCTCCAAAGTACATGTTGAAGTCCCCTGTTACAATGAGGTTAGGTGTTACCTCCTCTGACAGTGTTTTTGTCTCTTCTGCAATCAGTAGTTTCATCCCAGCTTTTTTCTCACAAGGGTGTAACTATACATTTAGCAGTATTAGCTTTTGGTTTTGTTCTTTTCCGCCTAGATCCAGCTCTATTGTTTTTATGCTATTGTTACCTGACTGTTTAGCGTCTTTGTTCTTTATTTCATTGATTCTTTTTATTGAAGTGTATATTGTTTGGCCTACTTTTAAAGGGCCATATTTGGCATTTCTTATTGCTGGTAGATGATATGCTTTAAACCCCCGTATTTGATATGGTTGATCTGACCAGGTCTCTTGAAGGGCAATTATGTCGAATTTTTGGAGGTAAAGTAGTAGCAAAGTATCATCGGCTTTAATCCCAAGGATATTTATGTCCCAAGAACATATTTTTAATTGATGTTTTGTTGCAGTATTTTGTTGCCTATTTTGTCATTTCTTCAAGGCCCTTGTATTAATGGTCCTTGCTATCCAATTCCAGTCATTTTGTCCAAGTGATCCTTGAGCTTGCCTTGGACTCCATGAGTTGGTGTCCATATGTGAGATTGATGAACTTCGGGCCCCCTTCAGGACACTTTTCGTTTTCGCTATTTTTTGTTTGTTTGGGAAGATGCAATCGTCTCTCTCTTTCTGAGCCTGACATAGTGGTTCTGGATACCCCGTTTTTTCCTGTATTTTTAGGCGTATCCCCCATGCTTGTAAGTGCGTTTCCATCTTCATGATTCTCTCGGCTACTTCCTGCATGGCCCATGTTGTTTTAGTGACCTCTTGATCTGACAGGTAGTGATAGTGTGCAAACTCCACAGATTCCAGGTAATTTGTGCTTATATCCATCAGGTTGCTGATGGTGGATAGTAAGCGTAAAATGTTGCCTCGGTTGAGGATATCCCCTCTGCCTCTTGACTTGTACTCTTGGATGAATAATATTATGCTGCTTTCGGCTCCCTCCTGGCTGTGGTCCCATTGTTTAAGTTCTTCTGTAACTGGTTTGACCTGTGTCAAGTCGGTTCTCTTTCCGAGTAGTGGCTCTTCTGCCCGCGCATCTGTTACCTCCGTGTCTTCTACCGACGTTGGGTCCTGTGTCAGGGGGCTCCCTTGCTGCCAACTTGCGATGTTCCCAGCCTTTGGGTTTTTGGGGGATCAGGACTGTCTGCCCTCTTTGTCCAGTTGGTGGACTTATTTTTTTGGTGAATGGTTTCTGTTTGGCGCTTGCAATTTGTGCTTTTACCTGTATAGTTGAAGTTCTGACTTTGTACAGTTTGTACAGTCTCCTTGGCCGGTGATGTTGTTGTGGCCGCAGTTGACCTATCTATTTCTGCGTCATCTCCTTTTCTGGGGTCGAGTTTACCACTTTAAAGACTGCTTTTATATTGCTGGTCTTTTTCTCCCCTTCCTTTTTTGTTTTCGCCCTCTTTTATTTTGTTCCCTGGATTTTTCCGGGCTTTCTTTCCCCATGCTTTGGCCATGCGGACTTTGATGAATGATGATTTCTGAAACCTTCCCCTGTTGCCCCTGCGTATGGCTGGGCTATGTGATCGATTGCTCACACCATTCCTTTTGTTGTGTTTCTGCAGGCAGCTTTGGGGCTTTCCCTGCTACTGCGGCATAAGTTTTGTCTTTGATTTTCTCCAAGGTGTTTGAGCTGTTTGGCTCAACCCCGTTGGGGGTTTGAGCCATATGCCCATTCTTGTTTTTGGGGTTTGATATATTGGGTAAATTCTGTGACTCTTTTTTTTTTTGCTGCCCAATGCCTCCTGGTTGTTGGAATGGACTTATGTCCTTTCCGTCTATGTCTCTTTTGTTGCTACTAAGGCTACTGGGGGGATCATGTGCAGAGCTCAGGAAACTTAAGCTCCTAAGCTGTTCTCTTGACTGGCCGAAATGTGGATTTGTTGTTACATTCGCAATGCCTGAGTTTGCTTCGTCTTTAGCGTTGTCAGTTGTCTTTTTTAAGTCAGACAGGATACCCCCCAGCAATGATGGAATTGTTGTGAGTTTGTCCACAATTGTGTAGCATGCACAGCTTGGCTGCATTATTTTTGTTTCTGCTTGCACCCTCTTGATCATGCCATTCATGTCTGCCAGCTTGTTGTTGATATTGTCTACATGTATGGCTAGAAAGTTTAGGAGGGATAATTGCATATCCATTTTGTCCGAGTGGTACTGCATGGCCTTTATTGATAGCTGTAACGTATTTAGCAAGGATGACCGTAGTGTTTCTGGTCCCTTTGGAAGCTCTTCTTTGATTGGGATTATATTGGGTTCTCGTTTGCAGTCTTCCTCCTGCGGGATGACTGGGGAGTATGATGCTACTAGCCTCTCCCACTTCTTCTGTTGTAAGCTGAGGGGTATTTTCTAGTTTAGAAGTATCCATTTGGTCATACTCTATCTCTGTTTCTTCTTTCTCTTCTATCTCTTCTGTTTCTTCTATCTCCTCTCTTTTCACCGTTTTTCCTGGCTCTCTCCCATCTCCCTCTGGAACATGGTCTAATTGTATCATCTGGACTGGGGCCTGGTCTGTGGTGGTAACTGTCACTAGTTTGCTAATGGTGGATCCTAGGTTTGCTAATATTTGATCCAAAGCGTTAGGGTCCTTGGTTGATGGGTGTCTTAGGGTTTGTGGCTCAGAATTTCTGAATGAATCTGAATCTGATTTTCTGTTGTTGGTAAGATCTTGATTGTTTTGGTCAACCCCTGTTTCTGTAATTGATGGCTGCAAAGTTGGCAGGATTGCTATCTTCATATCAAGCGCGTAGCCCCTATCGTTAGTGGTGCTATTATTAACGTTATGATTTTCCCAGCAGCAGCCGATGCCAGTGGCAGTCATTTCTGCTTGGATGGAGCTTTCCTTGGATGTGTGTGTTCTCAGTTCACCCTCAGCCTTGCCCTGGATCCCGCTTCCTTGATCTTGCCCCCCGTCCATCCCTTATGCCTTTCCCATGTCTCATTATGTCTTGTGGTATATTTTCGGTGTTTTCACTTTTTTCGCCTCCAGGAGCAGTGATTTGAGCACTCCCCTCGGGTTCCATGGGGGAAGGGAGTCCCTTGAGATTGCTAATTGAGGTACTTAGGAACGAGTCAGGATCTTTCAAGAATGAGAAGATTGTACATTTTTGGTTGATAACCCTTAGTTGCCGGTCTGCTCAGGATATCTGATTCTGCCTCTTCATAGATCAGGTTTTCTGATGGAGATAGCTCCTGCACCAACAAGTTATTTGTTTAATTTGGTGCCTTGGGCTTGCTATTGCTGTGCCTTCTTGCCGGGACATTGTTTGTCGCTTTCCTGACTATCTCTGACCTCATAGCGCTCTCAAGAGGTTGCAGTTGTAGTGTAGTTATGCCCCCGCAAGCAGTTTGTTCGAAATTGCTTGATTGCTTGCCTACTTGAGTGGTTGGATACTTGGTATCGATAGCTTGATTTGATTTGATTACTTGATTGGGATGATGTTTAACTGGTTTTCCTGGTCTTCCTGTATGGATTTCTTTATTTTAAAAATTTCTCTGCGGTTCTCTGCAGTTCTCTGCGGTTCTCTGCCGTTCTCTGTGGTGTTCACCCCCCTCTAGGCGCCTTGTTCAGCTCCTTCTAGGCACCCGAGTAGTGATGATAGGCGTGATGGTAGGCGTGAGAGGGGACCTAATTCGCCCCCCCATAGCGGCCTGTTTCCACCTGGCTTTGACTCTGACTCTGGCTCCTGCTCCACTGCGTTACAACTGCTCTCGTCATGTCAGAGAGTAAGAACAGGGCGGCCAGTAGATGGAGGACAAGCGGGGCACGCAGGGTAGAGTTGCGGGTTGCACCCGATATAATCGGGCCCCTCCACGCTCTACAGAGGGCACACACTCGCTGCGGCCGCCGACTAAGGCGGCCACACTTGCCTCGGGAGCTCAGGGACTCAGGGAACTTAGGAACGCCAACTCCAGAGTCGGCAGCAATTTTCACGCTCTCATGCTCTCATGCTCCCCATCTGCAACTGCCACCTTACTTTTATCGCTGTCAAGCTGCTGGACCACGGGAGGCAATGGTAGCGATGACGCGGCGATGCTGCGATGGTGGAGAAGCGAGAGAGAAGCGAGTGATGTCGAATGGTGCCGCTCTGCTCCGCTCCACTCCGCTCTGCTGCTCTGCCGCTCTGCTGTTCTGCTGCTCTGTGACCGCTCTGCTGCTCTGCTGCTCTGTGACCACGCCTTTCCTCTTCTGTTCCGTTGTCTCAGATCCATAGGTTTCAGGGACGCTATAGTTAGTTGGATATTTCACTCATACAAAACCAGAGAAGTTCCACCTTTATAGTTACTTCAGCTAGTTACTTCAGCTAACTATAACTCGCTCGTGTATATTTGGGCAGTTGGGCTTGCGGGAGGCTTGGCTGAGCGCAAATTTGTGATTGTATTCTTCCCGTGAGCCTTCATGCTCTCACTATGAGTCTTGTGAGCCCTTTGATTGCTTGGGTATGGGAATGTTGGAAATGAAATGGCAGCAATTACTGTTTATTGTAAAAATTTCGAGCTGTTGTGGAAATTGAATAAAAAAAAGCTATAGAAGAGAGAAGCAGAAAGGCATGCTGTACCCCTAAGTTTAGAGGTGAGGTGTCTATTAAATAACTACTCTGAAGAACATAAATGTATATTGTTTTTAACAAATTGTTATGGTCTTGTGGGACTCTCACGAGATCATGAATAGTAAAAAGGGGTATGTTCTGAATGCACTCCATTAATAAGAATGCATATAGTGGTTATTATTTTTGAGGGGAAGTGTGTAAGAGATAAGTACTATGATGAGTAGATGGTTAATTCCTATTTTCCCCAAAAAGTTATGATCTGTAGAGACTCTTGTGGGATCGTACCACAGAAGGGTAGCGAAAACCTGGTGCATATAAATTATATCTATTACAACAGGATATATTCAGTGAACCAGCAAATTCCAATATGAAAGTACACTCTCACTAGAGGCTCATGAGCGTAAAGCACCAAACGCTGCCCCCTCGGCGTGGACGCGGAAAACTATGCACCTGACTCTCACAAGAGACCTGCGAGAGTCTATCATGCTATGTATGAGAGCATCATGGAGGGAAAAAAGGGGGAACATAGTACAAACAACATACACAATGAACATATAGGGTAGCTCTGAAAAGACCTTTTCCAAGTAACATTTTCAACAACTGTATTTTTTGTGCTTTTTTTTAATCCTTTTTTAACTTTTTTTGTAAAGGGATAGCACAGAGAAAAAAATCTGGGAGTAAAAGAAACAGCATCTCCTTCAAAACAAGAAGAAAAATGTTGAACAATAATGTAAAACAAATGCTGCCTAGGTGGGCAAGGAATAAATCTTTCTTAGCCAACTAAAGACATCCAAATGAACCAATCACAATCTTTCCTTGGGATGTCTTTCCTCTCTCTGGCTTCTTGCTCGTGTCTTGCAAGAGGGCTACATTTTATAAAATAGAGAATTTACTTAATATTCCAAATGCAACAAAACATCAACTGTTTTTGCACTTTAAACAACACTTCCCAAGTCATACTTGCATCAAACATTCACTGTTATGAACTTAATTCCAAATGTACGATCTCACTATTGGATCCTGAGAGCCGGACAGGAAGTACTGCCCCCTCATCGTGCATGCAGGGGATTGTGTGTTTGGCTCCCATGACCGTCTTGCGAAGCCATAAGTTTGTAAAAAAAAAAAAAGTACAATATACAGACTGAGCTGATTTTATTATTATTATTATTCTTTTTTTAACTTTTTTTATTTTGGTAGTATGCATGTGAGGATCAATGTACAGACATCATATTACAAGCATCAATGCAGTATATTGTTACCCAGCTGTAAACAGCAGCTTGGCGCCGTTCCCAGCTCATGGAGTGCTACCTTTAAGGGGTGCCATAAAAGAGTTAGTTTTACAATGTAGCCTAGGCCATAATGCTGGTACAATTTTCTAGGGACCTTTAATTTCCCACTATCACAATAGTCCATTTCCAATTGCGTCCCGTAATCACATTCCTACTTTTTTGATTAGCGTTTTTCGAAAACGGAAACAAAACAAAACAAACAAACTTCTATTGCTATTTGACAGCTTCCGGCAGAATGGGCAACCCTCCCCAGGTTGCAGCAGTGTGTCTTTCTTCAGTATTCAGGCAAGGTTCTACTATGGTACAGTATCTCAGGTCTCTGACCCCTATACACAGTGGTGGGTACATCTGTGCGGGGGATCGAGGGCACGTGTGGAGGTGTGTACTCCTAAGGTGGGCTGGCAGTGGCTGAATTTATTATTAAACATTAGCATTCAATAAACCTGACCAGGTGAAAAAGAACTTTGTACAACAGATTAGAACAAAATGTGTAACTCTGTATTTCTCGCAAGCCTCCCGCAAAAGTAGATTTACATAGGAAATAAATTTACATAGTGAAAACACCTAGTTTACAGAATAGGAAAAACTGATCAGTGTCTTTTTGAAATATACATATGAAGCCTATGTAAAGATACATACAAAGACTATGAAAACTGTTGGACTTGGCCCTTCTGGCAGGTTCACCCCTAAACATTTTGCCTTTTAATGTGACCTGATGTTAGTTGTTTTAGGCCTCTAGGCACTTTAACCCTGTGTCCCAGTGTAAAGTGCGTGCGCTCTGTGTTACATTTAATGAGACTGGCCTGCCCTCCCATAGGAATGCATGGGGATATGTGTGTCCATGGCGGTTCCTGATGTGAGAGGAGTGCAGGGTGAAGTTTAGTATGTGTGAACTCAGAAGAATAAATGCTGTGCAATGATGTGCGCGGATTTATTATAACTATAGGAGAAGTGCCACTTCTAGAAGTTGGCATTTCTGTGTGCTGTGTGTCTGCCTGCCTGATGTGGAGTGCATGTCTGGCTTGTGATTGACAGGTGCTGGATGGTGTGGGGAATTCCAGGAGCCAGGATGAGTCAGCCCAGTGGTGAGTAGAGAGATCAGCAGCTAGATGGGAGGGAGGAGTTGCACCTGGGACCTGAATAGGGCTGTGCCTTCCCTCCACAATGCTGGCTCCGCCCCCTGTGGTGCATCTGATGTCCCTAGCCTGTTCTGTGAATAGGGAGAGGGGCTGAGCAAAACAAAGTGCTCCAGAACCAGTTGCATCTGGTTTTTCCCTTGCCCTGCACCCTGGCGACAAAGGAAATCTGTGTATAAATGAAGGGGCTGTGACCCCATGAAAATGTTCTCTCTCTGTGTTCCTAACTTGAGGGGGGCCTGCTGCTGCTGGGCGCCAGGACATACCGCCACTGGGGACTGCCACCCTGCTGGAGGGCCTTGTGAGCTGGCCCCTGGGACCAGCCTTTGCCCCCCCTGCATCCTGAACAGCTCTCCCTGGACTTGGAACTTTGCCTTTTAATTTTGAGAAGCTGTCCACTGGTTGATCCTGGACTTTTGCCTCTAGCGGCCTGGGAGCGCTTTTGGATTTATTTTAAAAGAGCGCTTGACTCTTTGCCAGCTGAAGAAGAAGCGCGTCCCATTGCTGCCAGCAGCGCTGAGCTGCGATCATTTCCGAGGGAATCCCGACGTAGGGATTCCCCCGCTTTGGCTGCCTCGATAGCGGGTGCCCACCCCGCGTTGCGCATCTCTGAGGGGAGCGGGAGCCCCCGCATTTGTGTGTCCTTCATAGCAGGTGCCCACCCCGCTTTGCCGCACTTTGTCATTATTGGCGGGTGCCCACCCCGCATCGCCAAGATCTGAGAGGGAATCACCGCCGCTACCCGGCAACCCGGAAGCCAGGCCGATCGGCTGTGTTGTGGGCGGGGCAAGGAGCAGGAAGCAGATGGGAGCCTACCCCGTGCTCCTGTACTGAAGGACGAAGAGGTAAGCCGACGGGAGCCTACCCCGCGCTCCGGTGCACCACGGTAGTGAAGACGTGCGGCAGCTTCCTCAGCAGGGCTCCCGTGTGTGGTGAGAGCCCTGCAGAGTTCCGAAGTCCCAGTTCACGGAAGAGAAGGTCTCCGGTATCACCAGACGCCTACCCAGGAAGAAGCAGCTTCGTGAGCAACTCCCCAGGTAACACACTCCCAGCCGCGCTTTGCTTATGTGAGGCCGGGAGCGGGTGAGGAGCTGGTGGGGGGGTTGTGAGCGAGCGGGTGCAAGAGCGAGACTAGAGGAGCGCCCTCCAAACGATCTAGATTACAGCGGGGGCATTTTAGGAAAGCGGTCCCCCATTGGAGCCCATGTACAGCGGGGGCATTATACGGGACAGCGTCCTTCTAGTGATGACCCAGATGAGTGAGGTCCACAGTTAGAGGCAGTATCCTCTTTGGGGAACGGCACACCCTCGTGCATCATAACAGGGGCTCAAGGACCACCGGGTGTGCCTGATCTGATTGGGGCACTGGTGTTGCTAATCGGTTACTTCCCAGCTGCACCGCGGTTGGCGGACAGCTGCAACGAGGGGGCAGGTTTCGTTGAAAAGCCCCAGAGAGGAGCTCAGGGGGCACGCTGGTGCCCAGACTCATTGTCACAGCTGCCCAGCACTTAGTGGAAAGCTGCAACTTTTAGGTTGTGCCCCTGCGTGCTTTGCTTACGCTGCTTTTGCAGCCAGCCCAGACATTCTGGACATTGGGCATTTCAGCCCCTGTGAGAGGCCAGTTGGCCGGGGGCCAGATTCAGTGCGTTGTGCCCCCGATTGGGGCACACTGTGTTTTATGTCAATTTATTTCCCACGGGTCTTACACCTGGGATGCCTACTGTATTGCCTATTGCATAATATGTGAGGCTACTGAGGTTTGGGCATGATATAGTTTCATGCCTAAGGAGGTTTATGCTCAAAGTGATGTATGCATCCACTGTTTTGCATTGCAGGATCTCATGCTAAGTTCCTAACGTTACCAGTAGTTACTGGTTGTGCGCTACATTTATTATTTGTTCTACATTTACAATTGGTGATTTTTGTGATGATTCTGACGGTGGTCCATTGGCCCTGTCTTGTGTAAATAGTCCCCAGTAAATTCTGCCTAGTGCCGGTTGGCACAATGTAAATTATGTGATTTTAATCTAGTGTGCTTGTTATAATACAAAGGCTATTTTTATATATAACCTTGTGTGGAGTTTCCTTTGTGGTGGGCCTAGGGTGCTGTTGCTGTGTGTGCGCGCAAACGCTTTACACATTGCCTCCGGGATAAGCCTGACTGCTCGTGCCAAGCTACCAAGGGGGAGAGCAGGGGTTATCTTTGGCGTGTAACTCCCCAGCCCTGACTAGAGTGGTGGTTTCTGCCTAGCTTTGGCGCAAGCCTTAGCCAACCAGAAATCCCATTTCTAACAAAAACTATACTCGGAACATTTCTGTGTATGCGAGTTACAAACACTAACAAGTTGCACACTCTCATTATTTGAGTACATAGTATCTATGGATTTTTAAATATATATGTATTTCTTCTTCAAAACCTAGCAATTCGCTAATAAAAAGCAAAGGTTAAAGTAACATTCTAATTTTTTGAAAAATATTAGTTTTCGATAAAAAACAATCTTAGAATTCCAATGAAAAAAGTTAAGGTTAAAGTAACTTTATAGTTAGGTGAATTTCTCAGGGACAATGTTAACATTTTGAATTGAAAAAAACCCACGGGAATTCAGCAGTTATAGTTAGAAGTATTTACTATAGCTTGCCCCCACCATGTACTGCTTATGACCTCACATATGACATCACTTGTGGTATAATTTTTTATCTCACGAATGACATCTCAAATTACATCATTGATGACATCACTGATGACATCCTCCAATGAGTGTGCTAATTTATTTTACAGTTTACATAGTGGCAAGTAACTACCATATAAATTCTATATAATTTTGAACAGCTTGGGTGCAGCTAATGGGCGTGTGCTCCTAATGCACCATAGCTGTGTAGAGGTAATGAACACATTACAAATGTTTTGGGAAAAAGGGGGTGGTGATGGACAGAGTTTCTGAATGATGCAGAATACTCTTACCAAGTCAAGAGATCATGGTTTTAATCCATCACCGTTTTTTAGCTCACTGCACCATCCCAGCTCAGAACCTGGCTACATGCAAATTAGTCTGTACCTGTCCCAGTGCATGATGGGAACAGGGCAAACCAAACTACCAAGCCAATTCTTATACTGGGAAGGAAACAAGCTTCCGGGGACCGGTTTCTGGCATCACAGCCTTCGTCGGCCCGGCTTGCCTGAATCCTGATGGTGCAATGAGCAAGGGACTCACGTCTGAGCATACCCTCCCACACTGAGTGTGGATAAAATCGATTTGGGAAAAAGGGGGTGGTGATGGACAGAGTTTCTGAATGATGCAGAATACTCTTACCAAGTCAAGAGATCATGGTTTTAATCCATCACCGTTTTTTAGCTCACTGCACCATCCCAGCTCAGAACCTGGCTACATGCAAATTAGTCTGTACCTGTCCCAGTGCATGATGGGAACAGGGCAAACCAAACTACCAAGCCAATTCTTATACTGGGAAGGAAACAAGCTTCCGGGGACCGGTTTCTGGCATCACAGCCTTCGTCGGCCCGGCTTGCCTGAATCCTGATGGTGCAATGAGCAAGGGACTCACGTCTGAGCATACCCTCCCACACTGAGTGTGGATAAAATCGATTTGGGAAAAAGGGGGTGGTGATGGACAGAGTTTCTGAATGATGCAGAATACTCTTACCAAGTCAAGAGATCATGGTTTTAATCCATCACCGTTTTTTAGCTCACTGCACCATCCCAGCTCAGAACCTGGCTACATGCAAATTAGTCTGTACCTGTCCCAGTGCATGATGGGAACAGGGCAAACCAAACTACCAAGCCAATTCTTATACTGGGAAGGAAACAAGCTTCCGGGGACCGGTTTCTGGCATCACAGCCTTCGTCGGCCCGGCTTGCCTGAATCCTGATGGTGCAATGAGCAAGGGACTCACGTCTGAGCATACCCTCCCACACTGAGTGTGGATAAAATCGATTTGGGAAAAAGGGGGTGGTGATGGACAGAGTTTCTGAATGATGCAGAATACTCTTACCAAGTCAAGAGATCATGGTTTTAATCCATCACCGTTTTTTAGCTCACTGCACCATCCCAGCTCAGAACCTGGCTACATGCAAATTAGTCTGTACCTGTCCCAGTGCATGATGGGAACAGGGCAAACCAAACTACCAAGCCAATTCTTATACTGGGAAGGAAACAAGCTTCCGGGGACCGGTTTCTGGCATCACAGCCTTCGTCGGCCCGGCTTGCCTGAATCCTGATGGTGCAATGAGCAAGGGACTCACGTCTGAGCATACCCTCCCACACTGAGTGTGGATAAAATCGATTTGGGAAAAAGGGGGTGGTGATGGACAGAGTTTCTGAATGATGCAGAATACTCTTACCAAGTCAAGAGATCATGGTTTTAATCCATCACCGTTTTTTAGCTCACTGCACCATCCCAGCTCAGAACCTGGCTACATGCAAATTAGTCTGTACCTGTCCCAGTGCATGATGGGAACAGGGCAAACCAAACTACCAAGCCAATTCTTATACTGGGAAGGAAACAAGCTTCCGGGGACCGGTTTCTGGCATCACAGCCTTCGTCGGCCCGGCTTGCCTGAATCCTGATGGTGCAATGAGCAAGGGACTCACGTCTGAGCATACCCTCCCACACTGAGTGTGGATAAAATCGATTTGGGAAAAAGGGGGTGGTGATGGACAGAGTTTCTGAATGATGCAGAATACTCTTACCAAGTCAAGAGATCATGGTTTTAATCCATCACCGTTTTTTAGCTCACTGCACCATCCCAGCTCAGAACCTGGCTACATGCAAATTAGTCTGTACCTGTCCCAGTGCATGATGGGAACAGGGCAAACCAAACTACCAAGCCAATTCTTATACTGGGAAGGAAACAAGCTTCCGGGGACCGGTTTCTGGCATCACAGCCTTCGTCGGCCCGGCTTGCCTGAATCCTGATGGTGCAATGAGCAAGGGACTCACGTCTGAGCATACCCTCCCACACTGAGTGTGGATAAAATCGATTTGGGAAAAAGGGGGTGGTGATGGACAGAGTTTCTGAATGATGCAGAATACTCTTACCAAGTCAAGAGATCATGGTTTTAATCCATCACCGTTTTTTAGCTCACTGCACCATCCCAGCTCAGAACCTGGCTACATGCAAATTAGTCTGTACCTGTCCCAGTGCATGATGGGAACAGGGCAAACCAAACTACCAAGCCAATTCTTATACTGGGAAGGAAACAAGCTTCCGGGGACCGGTTTCTGGCATCACAGCCTTCGTCGGCCCGGCTTGCCTGAATCCTGATGGTGCAATGAGCAAGGGACTCACGTCTGAGCATACCCTCCCACACTGAGTGTGGATAAAATCGATTTGGGAAAAAGGGGGTGGTGATGGACAGAGTTTCTGAATGATGCAGAATACTCTTACCAAGTCAAGAGATCATGGTTTTAATCCATCACCGTTTTTTAGCTCACTGCACCATCCCAGCTCAGAACCTGGCTACATGCAAATTAGTCTGTACCTGTCCCAGTGCATGATGGGAACAGGGCAAACCAAACTACCAAGCCAATTCTTATACTGGGAAGGAAACAAGCTTCCGGGGACCGGTTTCTGGCATCACAGCCTTCGTCGGCCCGGCTTGCCTGAATCCTGATGGTGCAATGAGCAAGGGACTCACGTCTGAGCATACCCTCCCACACTGAGTGTGGATAAAATCGATTTGGGAAAAAGGGGGTGGTGATGGACAGAGTTTCTGAATGATGCAGAATACTCTTACCAAGTCAAGAGATCATGGTTTTAATCCATCACCGTTTTTTAGCTCACTGCACCATCCCAGCTCAGAACCTGGCTACATGCAAATTAGTCTGTACCTGTCCCAGTGCATGATGGGAACAGGGCAAACCAAACTACCAAGCCAATTCTTATACTGGGAAGGAAACAAGCTTCCGGGGACCGGTTTCTGGCATCACAGCCTTCGTCGGCCCGGCTTGCCTGAATCCTGATGGTGCAATGAGCAAGGGACTCACTTCTGAGCATACCCTCCCACACTGAGTGTGGATAAAATCGATTTGGGAAAGAGGGGGTGGTGATGGACAGAGTTTCTGAATGATGCAGAATACTCTTACCAAGTCAAGAGATCATGGTTTTAATCCATCACCGTTTTTTAGCTCACTGCACCATCCCAGCTCAGAACCTGGCTACATGCAAATTAGTCTGTACCTGTCCCAGTCCTAGGATGCTTGATTCCGGTCCAGGGAAGACATGGCTTGGCAGTTCGGGCTGGACTGTTCCCATGAGGCACAGGGTCAAGACTGATTTGCATATGGCCATGTCTAAACTGGGGTGGTGTAGTGGGCAAAAGAACGATGGATTTAACCCAGATCTCTTGACTGGGGGAGAATGTCTGCATTGTCAGCATTCCGTCCATCAATTGTTTGTTGTAACACATTACAAATGTTTGCATTCATGAGAATCTCAGTCTGCGAATGACAGTTGACTTGCATTCATTATGCTCTACAGAACGTTTTGTTTCTGCAGAAAAGGTTGCCAACAGAATACATAGTGGATACTCATTTTTGTAAGCAGCCCTGAGAGATTAATGTTGCTAAACATATCTGCTGACTTTCTGTGTCTTTTTTAGTTCAACACATTAACATTGGCACAGATAAAGTTACATAACTATAGCCAAGATTTTTTTTTAGAAGACAGTGGTTGATATACATTGATTGACAAACAAGAGTCAGAGAGGAAGAGAATGAGGAGAAGATGTAATAGAAATAAATTATCCCCCATTAAGTCAGAAGAAACAATAATAGAGGAGAAAAATAACTTGGTTGTAAATCTCTCCTAGTATGAATTGACAGAGTCAGAACACAAATTACTTAATAATGGACTATCTTTCTGTCCAGAAGCTCATTTGGACTGCATCGAAGTTCACATTGGCACCTTGAAATCCATATGTAAATCAAAATTGGCCAAAGTCTATGCCATGAAACAAGAATTTTTAGCTCCTCAGAAACATCTGGCCAAATTGACTTCTGACCACAAAATTCCAAAAACCATTTTGGAAGTGGAAAGTGAAGGTGAGTCACTATCAATGACAGAGACAAACATACTAGACTCTTGTGGAATTGATACTAACACAACAGTAAAGGCAAAATCGTGGGGATGTACAATACAACAGCCAGGAAATAAATTTGATGTATTCTAGGAACTAGTGTCTGCCGATATTGAAAAGTTGAAGAAATATGATAACAAAGGACAAAAAGAAAGTCAAACATGCAGTGAGACAAATGCCATCAAACCTTACAAAAAATGATGAAATTATAATTAGGCCCATGGACAAGGGTGGAAATATTGTAATACTAGGTAAACAAGCATATGGGCGAGAAGCTAACCGACCGTTGGGAGATACATCGAATAATGAAAGACTTGCATACAATCCTAAGTTAGTAATCAAAGAAGATCCTGAAAAGGAATTGAAGGAATGGCACACGAAAATGTTGATCATTGCTTATGAGTACACTTGCTGGAAAATGGAAAATCTCAGCACTCATACAATATTTTTTCCCCTGAAAATACACAAAAGTCTTTTAGATCCACCAGGGAGACCAATTGTCTCTGCATGTGAGTCTCTCTTCGAAAGAACATCACAATATATTGATTACTACATGATTCATACAGTTAAGAATCTGAGCTCCTATATTAAGACACTGGATGTTTACAATGAATTCTATCTGATACTACATGCCACCAAGATTACAAAATGCTAACAATAGATGTAGTCTCTCTATACACACTAATTAAACATGAAGTCGGATTGAGAGCTTACGAGTATTATTTGAAACAGAGATGGATTGGGAAGTATGAACACTCAATGGTGTTTCTTCAGACGATCGAGTTATGTCAATCAATCAATCAATATAACTTTATTCTGTCTAAAAAACAATAGGCCTTCAAAGTACATGGAAATATTGCGCATAGCTATAATCACACATACACATTTTAAAATGATTGTACATTAAAAACAGTTATAAAATGAGTGCAAGATGACTTTTAGCATTCAACAAAACATCAAATAATGTGTTAAATAACTATGCTTGAAATGAGCAGAGAAGTGCAAGTCGAAGTCAGGTTTCAGTGCTCCATTACATTGTTATAGGCAGTAGATGCAGTTAAAAGAGCATGAGGAGGAGATAGAGAGAGATCAAAAATCTAAAAGTAGGGTTCGCCATGCGCTCCTACTACTCCCCAGGAGTAGACGCAACTTCTCAGCCAACTCTATATACTGAACCATACTGCACGTAAAATTCTGACAGACTAGCCCATCATGGTGTGTTTAAAAATAAGTGCTGCTTTCAAAAAGGCACAGATGATGAAAACAATTTCGGGTGAACACAGGGATTGTAAGTGGAGGAGAGCTGGTCTACAGCGGCAGTGGCATATCCTCCGTAACCAGGGTCTAAGAAAGTGCTTTCGTGCCAGGCTGTGCAATTTATAGAAGAGCATAAAGTGCAATAGTGATTGGGCAGAATGATTATCACAGGGGCAGGAAGAGACTATGTTACCCTCTGGGTCTAAGAGGTGTTTAAAAAATGAAGACCGATATTTGTCCCTGCTCTGAGGCGGAAAAGAAATGACTGCTCCCATCTTGATAAGGCGAACGACAGATACAAAGGGGGACATCTGTGTAAAAGACTATACGAATGCCACACCGAGGGTTTGGATAACTCGTGTTTCAGCCTGAATTTACACAGCAGTCCTTAAATAATGTTTTCACCTCCAACTTGGCATTTTTGGGGATACGACTGGGTTTGGTAAACCACCAGGATTTACTGAGGATATCAGGTGTATCCTGTATACACTCAGCCAGGGTATGGAGCATGCCTTATCCAACGCAAAGCAGTTAGATAGAATGTCCTTACAGAGTTTTGCAGCTGGGTTCAACGAAAGGCTAACCCAGAATAAAAGTGGTGCCAGATGAATCTTATCCTCAATAAATCCCTGGTTTAACTCTAAGCGGGTAATGAGACTGGAAGTGGACGGCAGAGGAAAGGTGCCAATTTACAACCCTGCCTCACTCCACTCTTCAGGAGGAATTCAGAAGAAATCTCCCCAAGGGAATTTAAACAAACCTGACTGAAATATCTGAGTGAAGACAGTACAAGAAATTCACCAGATGGGGTCCACGCCTTCATCCAGCAACCTTACCCAGATTTTTGTTCTGTTCACTGAGTCGAAGGTGGTGGATTGGTCCATGAAAGTTCAGTAGATGGGGTGTCTCTTGGCCTCATTGTATTTAGATATGGTCAGAGCCAGATTCAGACATTTTTCGTTGGTTCCTAGTTTTGGGCGGAATCCGATTTGAAAAGAGGAGAGTGTGTGCTTGTCAGCTGCCCATTCGACCAAACGGTGATAAATGACTCTATTGATGATTTTAATAGTGAGGTTGATAAGTGAAATAGGTCGATAGCACTTGGGTGACATAAAGTCACCCTTTTTTAATCTGGGTACTATTGTTGCGGTAGACCATGACAGGGAATAGTTGTAGATAGGGAAGTGTATATGTATTCATGATAAGGGGACCCCAAACTTTACAAAGATCAAAAGAGGATGGACCACTTGTAGTTGTGTGACCGGGGTCATTGGTTATTGGTACCTTTCATAAAAAACGCACACAGGTGGAAGGAGGTATATCTTGGTTCTCCGCCTGGTCGTGGGTTCGTTTTTTGGTATGCTCACCTGCACCTGGAGGTTGACCCACTGGCGTTTACAGTAGTGTCCAGAGACCAAAAAGTAATAAAAAGTGAAGTGTTTGGGTGAAGTGAGAGATAACATTTCCTACATCGCCACACCAAAAAGACTTTAATTCTTCTGGAGATGTGGAAAAGTTAAAAGTGTTCTTGGTGTGCGTATGTGGATCGTGTTACTGATCCTTCGCACTGTTTAGTCCATATGTGAGGTCGACCTGTTTCAGCCCCGTTACGCCCAGCCGGGTCTGGGGGCTTTCTTCAGGACCTTGAGGTGTGTTGGTGTTTATTTAACAACCGAGAGATAGTGGTTTTTAATTTCGCCAGTAGTTTTGGTAGGCCAATAGTACCTGTGATCTATAGTTGGGAAGACAAAAATTACATGTCAATTGAGTAGTACGAGTGTTGTCACGTGTTGTAAACCATACATTTGTTAGGTCATTAGTTATGCTATTGTGCAGGTTGAACAAACAATACTTCATTTTTAAATTTTGCTACGTGAACAAGGCAGATTCGGAATCTATGGCGCGGATGATTGAAAGAGCGCACGTTGTCATAAATTGTTCTCCTTAGCTATGCTGAAGTATGACGAATCTATACTGTGTTGTTTCGATAAATCGAATTCAGACTTGGTCTGTCAGTGTTCTAATTCGACATGCCACCAAATTTGTCATTAAAAGGCACTTAAGAAAGGGCACATAATATATATCTCGATGTTAGGGTAGCGTGAGCTTTGAGTAGATGTCACTCGTGGTGTTCAAAAACTAATCTTAGGCACCCTCGGTTAAATTTAAGCCTAAGCGCCTCGTGTAATTGTGTTGTTTGAGATACGTAAGTGCGAGGGAGACATAGCATATGATTTTGTTAAAAATGTTCGAGTGTTGATCGTCAAATTTTGAATGCAAATATGTCATCGCATTCTAAGTGCCCTGGTCGCATAGCCCGTAATTAGGTACAGATCGTAATATCAGTGATGCGAGATGCATAGAATACTCTTTAAATGCGGCTTGCTTTCGCGCTTCGTGCACACTCATGTTATGCAGTGAATAATTACCTTACGGCTCCCGTATGAGGGCCTCCGCGGGGAACCTGCGACAGTTTTCCCAACCTACTGTAAAGGGAGAAAGATGATCATTACTCTGCCTTACTTAGTTAGGTTGATGGCGGCGTCTTCCTCGTGTTTCTCTCACCTGCGGCTCCTGGGTGGCGGACTTGTTCTCGCTCCGAAAACGGTACCCCGGGTGACATCGGCCCGTTTAGAGCTGTCATTTATTTTTCTGAGGCATCATTGGCATAGTAGCTAGACTGCAACGATGATGTCAGGAGGATCTACTGCTCACATCCATAAATTATATTTCTGTTTTTAATAATAGTTACGTTTATTGTATAAATGGAATAATGTAATTAATAGGGAGATTAGAAGGGGGCTTAGTAGAGGTAATAGTTATAGTGGTAATAGTTGTCATAATGTACCTCGTTTATTATGCTTTTGCTTCCTTCCGCGACGTTTGCGATGTTGAATAGTTGAGGGCAGCAAAATGATCTAGTTCCCTATCTATTGAGGTAGGTATTTATTGGATGGATGAGAAGTCTAATTATAGACTTTTATTACAGACTAGGTTAGACTGTGCCACGGAATTGCGTCGTTCAGTCCTTGGGTGCTTGTTTTAAAACAATGCACCCAGCGTTGTTCCTTTTCAAATAGAATACGTTCAGCGTTGTGACTTTTTGTAGTTAGCATCTCAATTACAGTCCAGTTTAATTTGTCAATGGTGTGGTTAGAGTCAATGTAATGCTTGCTCATCTTTGGTGTTGCCTTTTTGCATCTTACATTGCTCTTATTTTCTCCAATTCGTAGTTGGCTTTGCAAGTAGTCATGCCAATGTATTTCATTCCGCATGGGCATGTGATCATATAGATCACGTGCGTTGAATTACAATTGGTGTGCTGTTTCTGCGTCCAAGTCAAGTTGTGAGCCAGAGTTAGAGTTTTGGTTGCTGATGTAAGTTGGCAAACGGCACATGAGCCACAAGGGTAATGGCCATTGACGGGGTTCATATTCCATGATGCTGTGATGATTTCAATTCTGGTCTTGGGTGCTGGCTGGTCGTGTGTGTACCAGGATATCTTTCAGGTTTCTCATTCTTCTGTTTGCGAATCTTGGTTTTGGCCGTTTGAGATTGCCAGAGGTTAAGATTCTCCAGTTCTTCTTCACAATCTTTTTCATTGGGTTAGTTGCTGGACTGTAGGTGGTCACGCATGTGAGTATATCCTCAGAAGGTGTTTTTGGAGTTACATCCCAGGAGGCAATCTCTCTGTTGGTACTGTCTCTCTGTTGGTACCTGGCCCTCTTCTGGCATTTTCGTATAGTTTTCAGGGGGTAGTTTCTGTTGATCAGTTTTTGGCTCAGTTCCTCAGCTTGTTGTTTGTAATCACTGAGTTTGCTGCTGTTACGTCTCAGACGTAAAAACTGGCTATAAGGTAAATTGTCTCTCAATGGTCTAGGGTGGAAACTCGTGTAAGAGAGTAGACTGTTTTTCGCGGTAGGCTTGTAGTATGTTTTTGTTTGGATAGTGTTGTTTTCTATGTATATGGTAATGTCTAGAAAATCTAGGCGTCTCTTGGCTGCTGTGAAGGTGAATTTTAGACAGTCATCTCTGGTATTGATCCAGTTGATGACATTTTTTAGATTGTCCTCAGTGTCTTTCCAGATTTCAATGATATCGTCTATGTAGCGTTTCCAAAAAAGTATCTTGGTGTGGAATGGATTTTGGCTGTTCAGTATATGTTGGTTTTCAAAATTGCTAACATAGAGGCCTGCCACGGAAGGCGCAAAAGGGCTGCCCATAGAAGTACCGTGGCATTGTACATACAGATTGCCATTGTATTAAAAAAAGTTCTCAGTGAGCGCCAGCCTAGAGCATTCTAGGACAAAGTGTCTGGGTGTTTTATATTTCCATTTTTCAGTGAATAGGATGGTTTCTAGGGTTTCCAAGGTTTTACATTGTGGAAGACTCGTATAAAGGCTCTCTACATCTAAGCCTACCAAGAACATGTTGTCTCCATCGAAGGACATTCTTTTGAGATGGTTCAGGAGGTCCCTGGTGTCTTTAAGGTCTGTAGATGTTTTTTGTACCAGAGGCCTGAGAAATTGATCTGCAAATTGGGAGAGTGGCTCTAGTACAGAGCCTATCCCAGAAACAATGGGTAATCCAGGGGGGGGGGGGGTGAGGGGGTATTTGTTTTTGTGTGTCTTTGGTAAAGAGTAGAAATATGGTATCTTTGGATTTTTTGTTATCATGAAATCCTTCTCATTCTTTGTGATCCAGCAATTTATTTCAGCTTCCTCTACCATCAGGTCAATGGCTTGTTGTAACCTCGTGGTGGCGTCCGTTGAGATCTTCTTGTAGTATTTTTCATCTGAGAGGAGGTCCAGACACTGTTTGTTGTACCCCTCTTTGCTTAGTAATCCAATGCCTCCCCCCTAGTCTGACGGTTTGATTATTATGTTGTTGTTCTTTTTTAGTTGTTCCAGCGCTTGTGTTCACATTTAGTGATGGTGACAAAGGGTTTCTTAATGTTGTTCTGAACAGTCTCCGCTTCTTTCATGATGGCCTGTTCAATAGTTTGTATCTCAATGGGTGTCATTTGGTTGGGAGGGCAAAAGATTGATTTGCATCTGAGATTCGTATCACTTTCAGGTGTTAGATTTTCTTCCCCAGCGAAAAAAAGCTTTTAGTTTCAATTTTCTACAGATGTCAGCCAATCTAATATCTAATGGTGGTGTCAGTACAAAACCCGGACCTCTGTTCAGGATTTGTAATTGGTCTTCAGTTAAGTTGATGTCTGTTAGGTTAACTACAAGCGATTTGCTAAGCTGGGTCCTGGCTTCTCCTTGGACATACTGCGTGTCAGTACTTGGCATTGTTGCTCTGTCCATGTCACTTCTTTTCTTCTTCCTCTTTGGGGGATCTGGCCTCTCCCTAATAAAGGCAGCCGTTGTGTATTCTGCTGTTCCATGAAATGGCTATGCGGTGGTGGTCCTTGAAGAAATGGGTTCATCCATCCTTGGTAGTTGGGTATGCAGGGTTGGTAGAAAGGTATGGGTTGGTCACCATATTGTGGTGTGTGCCAAGCATTTGGTCTTCGACGCCATTGATTCCTGAATCTGCCTCTCCCGCTGTGTTGGTGAGAGCTGGTGTCATCTCCACTCCAGTCAGAGTTGTTTGTTGAGTTCCCTCCTGTTGATTCGTTGTCAGTTGATTGGTCTGGTGCAACATAATCATCTTTTGAATAGGGGTGCATTTTTTCTTGGGAGAAGCGTTTCAGCTCTTTGCCTACTTTCTGTATTTGATTTTGGGTAATGTAAGTCTCGTCCATCTCACAATGTATTTCTTCTAGTTTTTTTTGTATACAGAAATGTGTACTGTTGATTTCAGTTTCGCTTCATTTATTTGGATCTTAATTGTTAGCGCCTCTGTTAGTCTTGTAGGTGTTTTCATTATTAGTACTAAATAGTCCCGCATGCATTTCACAAGATCGAGGACCAATCTTTCCGGAAAGCAATGTCATGAAGACAAATGCGCGGTGCATTATGTACCCACAGGCCCCTCGGGGGCGAAATTAAAAACCACTATCTCTCGGTTGTTAAATAAACACCGACACACCTCAAGGTCCTGAAGAAATCTCCCAGACCCGGATGGGCGTAACAGGGCTGAAACATGTCGACCTCACATATAGACTAAACAGTGCGAAGGATCATTAACACGATCCACATACGCACACCAAGAATACTTTTAACTTTTCCACATCTCCATAAGAATTAAAGACTTTTTGGTGTGGCGATGTAGGAAATGTTATCTCTCACGTCACCCAAACACTTCACTTTTTATTACTTTTTGGTCTCTGGACAATACTGTAAACGCAAGTCGGTCAACCTCCAGGTGGAGGTCAGAATACCAAAAAACTAACCCAATGATGATGCTGTCACATCACGACCAGGCAGAGAACCAAGATGTACCGCCTTCCACCTGTGTGCGTGTATGAGGGTTATTTATAAAAGGTACTGATAACCAATGACCCCGGTCACACAGGTACAAGTGGTCCATCCTCTTTTGATCTTTGCATATTTTGTGGAAGCTGAATGGACCATTGCTTCTCTCTCCCTCCCCCCTCTTTGATTATATATAACCAACCCCAAATTTTAGGCATGGATTTCAACAAATCCATTGATTCCCCATCTGGACTTAGGTATTTCCCACCCTTGCTGTGGTGGATGGCCGACTCAACTTCCTGCTAAGTTAATAAAAGTGCGAGAGAATTTTACAATCTGTTGAGGAGAGTAGCAGACATAATTGGCACGTCCTCTGTGTGGCAGATAGAGGCGAAGTGGGTAATCCAGTCTGTGCCTGAAATGTTATTTTGGAGAAGGGGTTGATGGAGGGATTCCTGGATCGAATTAACTTTACTAAGTCCCTGAAGGATTTACTGTCCTTTCCCCAGGATGCATGTTCCAAAAGGTCCCAATCTTCATCATGTACTTCCCTCTTCCTTTTGTGAGGCCAGTTTTATACTCAGTGCGTGCCAGGGAGATTTCAGTCTTATTCCTAGGACGGGCGTTTAATACTTACCTCAACTTCAGTCCCCCCCCATGAATGATGTTGATATGTTTCAAGCTCCCCCAAGGGTTTCTTGTAAGTCGGCCAGGCCATGGGCAGTAAGATATTTAAAATGCTCTACACTTCTTGCGTCTTGCATAATGCAATGCCCATTCGTGTCAGAGTCTTCCAACCTGAGACCCCCATTAATCTTAGTGGTAAAGCCACCGCAGTGAAAAAAGTGAACTTCAGAAGCACGGTTGTTTATCTTAGATTGTAGTAGAGATATAAATGAAATAGACTGTTATGGGGTGTACAGCTTAGCAATAGTAAAATCCTTATTATAAAAATGTATCAAGTAAAAAGCCATGTTAGTCTTTGGTACTCGATTAATTAATGTTAAAAAGAAAGAGGAACTAGATTTAATCTTTGAGACCCCTACCTGAAGGCTTAGGCTGACCCAGGTAGCTAATCCAACGGTCGTACGGCCGTGAGTGGAGGGAATTGCAGGACTTGAATGACAGCATAACCCTCAAAGTGCAGTGTAACAGTGAGCCAGGTCTTCCGCAAAATAATTAGGTCAAGCTTAGAAACGATTGCCCTCTAGTCTTCATTATTAATCTTCCCTTTGAGGCCTGCCAAATTTCAGCTAAGGACAGAAAGAGTTCTGTAATGCGTATGCCAAGTGTGAGTTGCGACTACCATTGTCCTTGACGGAGGGGTAACGATGGTTGTCACTGTAAAATTGTCATTCAAATATGTAGTACATGAAGTAGTGGTTGTTAAGACTACTTTAAGGCCTGTGAGTCAGTCCATATCAGAAAGTACGCCAAATCTATTGGATATGGGTAAAGGGCATGAGACAGAGGAAGCGCTCTCTGAAGCCTGAACTACAGGCAGGACATTAGAGTCCTTTAAGCATAAGCAGCACAGCAGCTCTTCTGGGAGAGTTTCAGTTACAAGTCCAGTAGTGTCTGATTTCAGTGGTCAGAGGCACAGCACTTACACCCAAAACTGCATTTGATGTTGGGGGTGACTACAAAGCAGCTCTCTGAAGTGCACAATCATCCATTTCAACCCAGTTCTCTCTGCCAGGCTATCAGTGGAGGGGTCATCAGTGTTTTGTGGGGGGGGGACAGGACACTGCCTATTCATGTGAAGTGTTAGCCCCTCCCTTCCACCCTGCCCAGGCAAGGCCATTAGAATGCAGATGTTTGTAGATGGGTACTCAGACACACCATCCTTTCTGTGTTGTGACTGTCTATAGGGAACCCACAAAGTGTAGCTGTCACCCACCCCAGACGTATACTGGAGACAGGCTGTCAGGCTCACAGAGCAGTAAATGTCCACTACAAGGGGCATTTCTTAAACAGTAATGTTAAATTCAACTTCACCAGTAAGGAGGATTTATCATTACCATTCCAAACATATAAAATATGAAATGCTACACCGCTCTGATCGGGAATTACAGCTTAGAAGTGTATTAAGGTATTGCCAATGCTATCCTATGAGAGGAGTAGGCCTCACAGTAATGACAAATGAAATAGGTTGTTTCTCAGTTCCAGGACATGCAAAACATAAACACACACGTCCTACCTTTTACTTACATGGCACCCTGCCATTAGGGTTACTTGTGGGCTACCTTAGGAGTGTTTAAATTTGTTTATGGTTTGTGTATGCAATATATATATTTGTGCAAGAAAAAAATATAAGATATATAAGATATATCTTATATATCTATCTATATATATATATAAACTCCAACTCCGGTTTCTCCTAAGGCACCTGATCCATTAAGCAGGGCAGAGAAAAAGGGGGTCCAAAAAATGTGTGAATGCCATGTTAATTCCCATGAGAATTTGGACATGACTGCAGCCCGAACCACTGAACGGAATTACACCAAATTTGGCAGAAAGATAGCTGTTGGTCCAGAGAGAGACCATTTTGTAAATTGAAACAGGATTGACTTATATGTAATAAAAGGGGGGTTTAAGGCTTGGCAAGTAGTTTTAAATGCCAAGTTGAACTGGCATTAAACTGCACACAGAGGCACTGCAGTGGGAGACCCGAGACAGGATTGAAAGGCTACTTATATGGATGGCACAATTAGTGCTGCAGGCCCACTAGTAGCATTTAAAGTACAGGCTCAGGGTGTATGGTATACCACTTTACAAGGGACTTACCAATACATCAGGTATACACCAGTTTCATCATGTTTAGCGGAGAAGCACATTTAGCACTGTTTAGCAGTCGTAAAGTGCTCAAAGTCCTAAGTTCAACAAAAAGAATCAGCAAAACATGGAGGCAAAAGGCAAAATGTCTGGGGAAAGACCACCCTAAGGATGACAGGTCTAACAACACAAAACATTGATTTAAACAAAGAGGATACCATGATGGAGTTATCCAAAAGGGGTATAAGAGGTCAAAATTAAACAAAAAGGATGGACATTCTTATTGCAAGAAGAGATCAAGAGATTATTAACAATGATAAGAAAGAGATACGACTGATCCTGACATATAGTAAGGAAAGAGAAGAAATCAGGAAAGGATTCCAAAAACATTGGAGTGTCATCAGTCAGGAATCGGATATTGGGAAAAGAATGGGAACAACACAATCCATTACCTGCAGGAAAACATCATCTTTAAAGGATAAAGTGATAAAAAAATCATTTTGAAACAAAAACACAAATGACATGGTTGGAACAATCAGTGAATGGTTTTATCAAATGTTCAACATGCAAAGGTTGTATGATTGGAAAAATACTAAGGCGATCATGGATTAAACAAAATTGCATGAGAATCAATTATTTGGAATGTGGTTGTGGGCTATAATATGTTGGGAGTACTACCTGCCCCCTCAGGAAGAGGATATTGGAACATATTCAGGCAATGGAAAATATGTACCTATCGTATGTCATAGCGAAACATTATATGAAATATCTTGACGCAAACTGGCAGTCAAAGAGATACAATGGAAAGAGCATGTGATGGCTGAAAGGGCAGGATATAGAATCAGACTGTTGCTCCAACTAGAATCTAGTTCATTATTCGAATATAGCACAGAATCCATTTTGGATTGAATAATGATGAGGAGATGTTTTTACATCTGGATGGTTGATAATGATGGATAGCAGGTTAATAGTTTAGCCAATATGACTAGCAAGATATAAATTTAAATATGAGATTGAGATGAAAATTATGGATTAGAGAGTTTAATAATTGCAACTCTATTGTAAATGTTCATCTAAACGTAATCAGGAACTTTGCCCAGCATTAGGATGGTATGCACATTATGAATTAGTGGTCTAATGTAGGCATTATTAATAGAGGGAAGGTATCATGCAAGGACAGATACTAACATGGACTGAATATTAGTTTTCAAGAGTAATTGTCTCTCATTAGAGATCACAATTTAAAATCTGGGGATGTTGTGATCAGTAGTGTAATGTGGAACCAGTGATTAAAATATAATGTCAAATTTGAAAGAGATTGCATTTAAGGTTATTATTGAAGTTGTATGGCCTGTACATGTGTACATGTTACTTTATGGCCGTCCACTTTGAATCCCAGAGGACCGTGTTATGGAGAGAATGGTTAGAAAGAATGTGACCTTGCTTGAAAAATAAGGAGAAGAATCATTTGAAAAGTATTATGATGTTGTATCTAATTACATCTCTCTTAGAGAACATCAGTTTATTAATGTGGGAAATAAATAGTTTGCAATGCACATTTTGCTATATGTGGATTTAGATGTTGTTAAGCACTTTGGAATTTGCTCTATTCACTTTAATTGTGCACTTGTCCATTTATGGTTTAGATCACAAGTCTCAGAATACCTCCTGGACGGAATGATGGGATGCTATGTAAGCACCTGCTGAGGATAGACTGGCTGGCCGTGAACAAGCTAATGTGATAGAAATTTGATGGCAGCTTGTATCCGTTACATTCATGGTTTAATAAATGCAAATCTAAACCCCAATCTTTGGAGTGCTGCGACCTTTGTGCAAGAAAAAATATAATTTATTCAAACGTTTTTAACTGATTCAGTGATTTTATGAGTGACTTGGGCCTAAAAACAAACACATCTACGTCGCAGGTTAAGGTAGTTGGGAAAACTCGTTCCCCTTTAAAGTCTTGTTTTATTAACAATGACAAGCTGCTCCACCTACCAACCTTTTACTAATCAGGTGTCCATTTGATCAACGAGGCACTTGGCACCATTTTATAGAGGCTAGGAAAAGTATTTTGAACCAAACCCTTGAGTTATTATTTAGGTTTCTAAGGAAACTGGGATACATACCAATTAACATCTATGGTGCACGCTCTTGCTCTGTTATCATGTATGAGGCAGGAGTCTGGAGCTTTTGTAATGCTTCACTTCTGCAGACAACAGAAAACTCCTTTCTTAGAAGACTCCTGGCAGTACCCATCAGCCTCCTGATTATACTAGCACAAACAATGACAATGTGCCATAACACCATGAATACGCTGCCCCCAGGGCAGCCGCAAAATCGTGCTGCCCCCAGGGCAGCGCATTCCAATGAATAACGGAGCAGCTGGTTTGAGGTGCTCTGTGTTTTCACACAGCAGGCGGGAACCCACTTGCACTTTGTAGATCCCCTTGCAGGCGGGGGCAGTGAGTGACTGCGCCCACCTGCAAGGGGATGTCTTTTCCCCCCTCCAGAGGGCTGCTCTAAGGGGACGCACAGATAACGCGCCACCTTTTGGGTGCCGCACTGTCTGTGCACCTTCTGAGAGCTTCTTTGCCTCTGTGTCCGCATCTGTAATACGGCGCGGGCACAGAAGCAAAGGGATTCCCTCATTTGAATGGGGCCATGCCCCTATTTTGAGAAAGGGAACACTCTCTGAAGAAAGCGCTGGCGCTCTAATTGTGCCAGCCCTATCGGTATTACAGAAGGGGCCACACAAATGTCTGAGGCCCCTTCTGTAATGCCAAAGTGGCCCGGGGACGCGCCAAGCCTATTGTAACCAGGGTCACTTTCATAATACGGCCCCTGGATGGTTGGTCCCGTAGTATTTCTGTGGTATGGTACAACAGTAGTCTAACTGTACCAAAATTAAAAATGTAATGGAACCTTATTGGTCATGGGGGGGTTTTATCCTGTCAGTATTTCAGTACTATGGTACCAGTGCTGCAGTACTGAAACAATTCAATCAGCTAGCCATATTATTAAAGAAAATGTTGCGGACACCATTACAGAACTCAGAGACTCTGTCCCCAAGTTTTGAAATAGAGAATAAAAGGGCATATAAGAGGGTAGGATGAGCACCCTCTGAGGCCCACCCCCAACTGGAGGCGTCCCACAGGGCTGGGCCAGGCTCTGCAGTGGATCCCCTCAATAAATTGCGTATGGGGCTTGGCTTCAGGCAAGTTCCTACAGCCAAAGCCTGCTGCGCACTGCTAAAAGCCATGCAGAGCAAGGGTTGGCAGCTACTCAGGGGTTGGGCACAGGGTGTGGCTGAAACCCAGGCCTCGTGGTTAACTGCTACTGTGCAACATGGAGAAGTGATTGCAAACATAAAGGAGTATTGACCCCTGTAGGTCACCATCTGTGTGATGACAGAAAATCAAATTAGGTTGAAATTTGTAATCCATTATGAATATTTCAAGAGAGGTAGGATTGCGGGCAACTATGATTCAGAATTTTGTGAACCAATCTTTTAGTAAATAGGTCAGGTCACAAATGATCACTGGATTTGCAAAAGGTTGGTGCAAATATTGCAATCCCTTTTTACAAATCTATTCTTAGTACCTCTGGAAGCAGGTCCGAAGTGGGTCCATAGTTCCATACTTTAACAGTTAGAGACAGACGTGAAAAACAACTTAATTGATTTTATATTTTTTAACCAAAGGAGGTGGTTCTAATGTTTAATTTTTTTTAATGTTATGGTTTTGCCCTGGAATGTTTCTAGTTTTATTGTGCATTAACTCAAAATAATAACAAAACAAGACATCAAAATTTGTGTACAAAACAAAAATATATTTTGAAAGTGGCTTGATGGACAGTCACCAGATTATCACGAGCCATGGAACTCTGCTTGCTAACATTTTAGAACATTGAATATATACCACCCAAAGTTTGAGGGATTCAAGTCATGTTGTTGGATGGCAACGACTTTTACTGGAAGAGAGTAGGCAGGTTGCACACTTCACACTACACCAGAAGGAACAGACGCCTCCTCATCTTCTTCATGTGCCTACTATGCAGCATTCAACTGCCACATATGCCCTGCATTTGAGTGTTTCAGCGTAACAAAAGTACCAGAAGAGTACTTTGTCCCAGTGTCTCTACTGAACTCTTTCTGGCACAATTTGCATATGACCAGTTTTCCTGACACATTATTTTCTCGCGGTTGTATGGAGAAGAAATCCCAAACAGTTAACTCAGGAGAGATTCTCAGCTACTCTTGCGTTTCCTGAGATTCTTCAGGTTTTATCAGATCCCCAGATAGCATGTTGTATGAAGTTTGAGACTAACATCCCAAAAAAGAAGAAACGCTTAGAAAAAAAAAGATGAGAGTGCATAAAATGTGGACACAGTCAAGGCCCGAAGTGAGAGTGCTGTGGTAGGAATTACTTCAAAATACCTGAGTGCAGTCACATTAAGGAGTGACTTGTAATTTTACTGTGAACCATTGGTGCCAAAGTGCCACTTTTTGATACTGTGGTACAGTAACAGCTAAAAGTGGAGACATTTTAACACAAACTAAAAACATTCTCAGCTATTTTTGACTGTCGGCAAACCTCTAATCTCAAACATGAAATAAAATGATCCCTTTAGAGCAAACTTTTTGTAATGCTTCTGGTTCCTATTGTACTACCACGGTATCTGGAAAAGACAGTAAAGGCCTCTTGGGAGACATGGCGCTCTATCGTTTGCTCTATGGGCCCTGCTGAAGTACTGTGGTACCTATGGGACACCCCAAAAAATCAAAGCAGCCATCTGATTGGTCTTACAAGGTACACTTCTCAAAAAAAGCCCACATACTTACAAAAAAAAAAACACAAAGCAATATCGTGAACACTATTAGCACATTCGTGGTTTGCTGCGGAAACTCCTGTGGAGGCAATCTAAGTCCATCATGGCCTCAGAAAAAGTTCCAGACCAGCAGCAACCTACCCCATCCATCTGCCGACTTTTCTACTCCTGGGCTGGGACATGATAGGGTGATGTCAACTAAGTAGGCCTTTTCATTTGCAGCCGGACAAATAAATTAATGACCCAGAAGTTACACGCACCTTGTAGAAACAGGTGCTCCATAAGGGCGGGGCAAACCTGTGCAGTACTCCACCGGTACATAGTGGGATGTCTTGCAGTCTTTGCACCCTGACCACATAGCTCGTGAAGAGATGGAAGGAACACAACAGCGAGAAGAATCTGAAACTGCACCACTGTAAGTACAGCATGAACAGGAAGAGGCCAGTCACAACAATATGAAGCATTTTGCTATGTGTCACTAACATTGTCGGAAGGTTGTAGCTTTTGGTGAGGCAAATTAAACTAATTTTCTGGAAACTATACAGGGCCATGTGAGAAAAACACAAAGACCTCACAAAAACATAATAAATAAATAAAATTATATTACATAAAAAGTTTTAAAATAGAATAGTTCAACACTGTGAAAAAGGTTCAAAGAGTGTTTTAAAAAGTCTCAAACCAAAAAGGTTACAAAAATAGTTTGAAAAACGTCTGTAAAAATACACACTAAAAATTCAGATTGTCCAGAGGCAAAGATCTGTGTCCAAAACCAGAAGATGTTTGCAGAGGTAGTGAAGTTGAATGATTGCAGAGGGTTAGGTGCAAGGCTTAGCTTGAGGCCAGACTCTGTGCCCAGTACCCACTGTGCATGACTATATCAATGGTAAAGTCTGATTTGTAATAAATACGTTTTAGAGATTTACCATTTACATGCATGGACTGTCAAAAGGATAATTAGCATAATCCTTGGCCAGCTCTCATCCTGTGCTGATCTTTAAAGAGATGAGAAGGAAGTGTGAAATGCCTCCCCGAAGCAAACAATAGGCTGACCTGAAGAGGCAAAGATGATTCCTCTGAACTCAACAGAATATTCAGAGGGTGGCTGCTTTACAGATGTTTTGAGCCACATGTAGCACTTGGGGTGTACTTGAAAGTAAGAAAACAGGATGCCACGACAATTCTTTGCATTCAATGTCTTGGTACTGCAGGGTCATGCTTTGTCCTTACAGATGTCTGTCTCTGGGTTTGTTGTGGGTTTAGTGCCTTCTTCAAATTGGATTTTAGTGTTAAATATGGAAGGACACATCGATTAACACAGTACACTCTCTACACACATCCTCAGAGCCCAAGTCTAAAACAGCCAAAGACTTTCATCATCCTGGAAATGCTTTGACACATGGCATTTTTTGGGTCTGTTTGCAATAAGGCAAATAAGAACTGCTGCAAAAGTGGGTAGGGTTGGTTCTGGGAACATTTACTCCTCTGTTGAGGGTGTGCCGAGGAGTCCCCCCTGCCCTCTAGCTGTTGCCTAGCATAAATGTGCCACTTCCAGTCACCCACTTCAAAACACTTCCTGGGGTTGTTAAAGATCGGAAGAGAACTGGACCTGCTGTCTGTGCCTTAATAGGAGCTCTCAAGGGCTAGGCCTGCCCCCTCTTATACCCAGTATAAAGAAGTGGCTGCCCTCCTGTGTGGCTAAAGGGAGACAGCAAGTCTCAAAAGGTATTTTTCTGGAAGCACCAAGCTGACTAGTGGCAACTGTACAAGGTTTCGACCCTGATGTTGGCCTCTGCCTGACACTGTGTGAGTGTCTAAGTGCCTCACCTGAAGTCCTATGGTTGTTTTGGTACCAGAAGAAAATGAGAATGTTTAGAAACCTTTCAGCCAGACTAGCGGGAGTTTTTCAAACTGTCTTCCACACTTTCACTGGAACCAATCCACTTGGTGAATCTGACCCGGGATCCATTGCCTTCAACCTGAGATTTCACCTTGGTCCCGGGTTACCATGCACATTGACTTTCATTGGTTCTTCATCTTTCTAGATGCAATTTCTAATTAAAATATTAAAACTTCATATCTCTGGTCCTCTTGTTGGATTTGTGTTATTTTGATGTCATTTTGTTATAAAATGTTAGTCTGTTTTTACTCTTTTTTCTAATTTGGTTTGTTTTTTCATTGTTTGATATTTTGACATTATTACTGTTTTGGTTCTGCATAAATAGATTACAGATTACCCCAAGTTAAGCATGTCTGCTACCAGGGAAATGAGCTTGGGATAATTAATTAACTTGGAAGGCTTACCCTCAGAAGCATTGTGATTATTCCTTCAAGTGGGCAGTCAACCATCCAAATATTAATCAAATTCCTTACAAGTAAATGTAGAAGAAATAGAGTATAGACAATACCCACTAAGTTGAGAAACATATTAATGGGCTGAGAGACTGCAATGGCAGTTTTTTAAGGCTATTTAAAACAATGGCACAATGTAAATAAATGGAAAATGCATACGAGAATAAGGAGATTGACACTCATAAGAAATGTGTACTTAACAATTTTTCTACTTCACATAAAACTGTTGTAACGAAGGGTGATTGGAATGCAAAGATTTTAAATATCACATTGCTGTTTACCCCAGCAAGGTAGTTTATGTGTATATGTATATATGGATTGAAACATATAAAGGACTTTTTATACCTTTGAGCAAGGTTTAATGAGTAGGACTGGAAAATTAGTAATATGCTCTTTATTACCATTCTTGAGAGTGGGTCATGATGCCCAGTGCCACCCTCAATCATGGTAAAAAGAAATTGCATATTACATCCAATATCTGAATGTATGGTTTATGCCATGGCATTTTATCATGTTATTGTGAGGCACTATTATATGCAATCAATGACGCAGTAAACATTGTTTTTCTCATGTCAATTTCACTGTACTGTCATAGTAACATGGAGTTTGAACTTTGTGCTGTAGCAATTAATTCAGATCTTTGAGGTGAGGGGAAAAGAAAGGAAGAGGGGTCCCTAATAGGCATTTCCCATTTTAAATCACAGAGAATTCTTTGCTCCTCGATACAGAAGAAATGACTGAAATTAATTACACCAAACCTGCCATGAAAGTAGAACTTTATTCAAGAAAATGCCTTTACTTGGTTTGGTTTAAATCTGTTCCACAGTTTTTGGGAACTAATATTTAAAAAGTGGTCTAGTCTGGGCATTTTACAGATAACTCTACATAGGTCTACGAGCTGGTGTAGGTTTGTGAACATCATGAAACAAATAATCTGTGAATCCTAAAAAAAAAAAGAAAGAATCTCTGAGTTTGGCAGGGGTTGGGCATCCGTTATTGTGTGAAGAGGTGATGTGGCACCCCAGGAAAGGCAAAAGGTACCTCACTGTTGTAACCTCCCACTTAAAAGGTCTTTTGTAGGGTGTGAGCTCTCTCTTGGTTGTGTTTTCTGCTGGACACTGGGAATGGAGGAAGCCGCCATGGACAATTGGAAGAAAGAACCCGCTGATGCCATCTAGACTAAGGACTCTGACTTCAGTAGTCCCAAGGCCAGGAATGCTGGTCCCTTTACACCCCCGGAGTACTAGTTGGGGCAATGACTGGGCTTCTGCACCAAGAAGGAGAGAGGCTCAGAGAAAATCAAGGAGGAAGGCTGGATCAGGGAGCACAGTGAACCAGCTCCCTGCAATGTTAGTCACCTTAGAGGCCAGGAGGCCTAAAGAAAGTGCTCCTGGACCTAGAGCTTGCCACACGGAGTAAAATGAAACCAAGTTCACGCAAAATTGCCCCACGGGGCCTGAGATATTAGAAATATATTGACCTTTGACCTCCCCTGGTGAGGCCAGAGCATGTGGAGGTCTGCTGCTGAGCCCCAACATCCCACCCGGGGTTGCTGAAAGGAGGGTTACCTTCTTTTTATGCCAGGAAGGGCGTGTGTTGGGCCCACTTTTGAGCATTCTAGAGGTCCTGGGACCACATCCCCAAGCTGTTTTTTTTTTGGAGGGCCCAGGACTCCATACCTGCTCCCTGAGAGGAGATAGGGGGAGCGCCGCTACACTCCCACAGATGTGGTTGGCTCGCCTTGCTTCTCATGCCCGTGTTTTGGGAGAGCAGGAGGCCACCACACACCACAGCACCTTGCCCGCAGGAGAGGGCAGGCAGAAGAAGCCTGCCGGCTTCCGTGTCAGCACAAAGGAGTGCTGCATGTGTGGGGAGCTGGCGGTAGCAGCCAGGGATGGGCTCCCAGGACCTCACCTTGATTATTATTATTAGACCGATTTATAATGCACATGGCTGCCCCAGCAACGGGGCGTCCCAGCGCGAACCGTGACCGAGACCAATACCGGGGAGACAGACGCAAGAAAACAGCTAAACATATAAGGATTAGGCAGGCCCAGAAAAGAGCCAGGTTTTTATAGCTTTGCGGAAGGCCAAGTGCTTCTGAATAGTTCTGATTGAGACCGGTAAAGAGTTCCAGAGTTTGGCGGCTAAATTCCGAAAGGAGCAGCCACCTGCTCTGGCTTTGAAGATGCAAGGGGTACAGACCAGGGCACAGCCAGCCGATCTTAAGAGGCGCCGTGGAGTATAAGGCTTAAGTAAGTTGGCCAAGCCCAAAGGGGCCTGACCCAATAGAATTTTGTCCGCCACACATAAAGCCTTAAACTGGACGCGTTTATCCACAGGAAGCCAGTGCAATTTAGGAAGCAAAGCGGTCACTGAGCTCGACTTAGGTAGACCTACCAGCAGCTGCGCAGCGGCATTCTGGACCCGCTGCAAACACTTAATACTGGCCACATTGGCGCCCAGATAGAGTACGTTACCATAGTCCAGCCTAGACAAAATTAGGGCCTGGACTATGGTTTGCCGCACTTTGGGGGGAAAAAAGCCAATCACTGGTCTTAGGCCACGTAGAAGCCCAAAACACACCCCAGCCACAGTCTTGGATTGCGCTTCAAACGTCAAACCCTGATCGAACCATATCCCTAGGTTCTTTACCACCTTTTTGGGAGAGGGCGCAGGTTTAAGATGCTCAGGCCAGCACTGTTCGGACCATAGATCCCGATCCTTCCCAAACAGTAAGATCTCGGAATTGCTGGCTTTGAGCTGCAGAAAATTACCCGCCCTCCAATCTGCCACTGCTAAAAGATCCTCCTTAAATTTCTCCAGGTTGACATCACAGTTCTTAGAAAAGGAGATCAGCATATGACACCAATGCAAGCCCTCTGCTTTTAGCTACTGCAGCCAGAGGGCAAACATAGAGATTAAACAAGAGCGGGCTTAAAACTGAGCCCTGCGGTACTCCCTGATGCAGGGTAAACTCCTGGGAATGGAACAGGGGCATAGAGACTTGGAAAGACCTTTCCTCCAAGAAGGAGCGGAACCAACCCAAGGCCTTGCCCTCCACACCAATTTCCTGCAACCGAGTTAATAAAATTGCATGTGATATGGTGTCGAAGGCGGCGCTTAGATCCAGAAGGACCAAAGCCACAGAGTCACCCCTATCCAGACTATCCCTGAAAGCTTCCGATACTGCCAACAGTGCAGACTCGGTCCCATGACGCACACGGAAACCATGTTGCGAGGGGTCCAAGATGGCATTTTGATCTATATACTCCGAAAGGACAGAGTTGACATGGGATTCTGTCACCTTGGCCAGGAACGGGAGCAGGGAAATAGGCCGATAATTGGACGGTACCACAGGGTCCAGGGAGGGTTTCTTAAGTAAAGGCACGACTTAGGCATGTTTCCATACCCTGGGAACCACTGCAGAAGACAAGGATTAATTCACTAATCCCACAGCCCAAGGGGAGATCACAGAGTGGAGTTGGCGAAATAAGGCAGGAGTCAGGGGATCAGCTGGGGATACAGACTTAATCTTCAAACAGAGTACATCAAACTCGTTAGAAGATAGAGAAGGGAAGGACACCAGACTGCGACCCGCCAAAGGGCCAGAAGTGATAAAAGACTCACTCCCAGCGCACCTATCTACCGACGGCAGGTTGGAATAAATCTGCTCAACCTTATCCAGGAAGTGACGAGCCAGCTCACTACACTGTTGCTTGGAGGCAATCAGGGAGGATACCACAGAACCAGCACTTTTCATACTTTTGAGCTGGGCAAATACCGACTTGGCAGGGTTAGAACTTGCCAAGATTTCTTCAGCCACATACTCAGCTCGCACCTTCCGAATAAGGCGATGGTACTGTTTAATAGCGGCCCGATATTTCCGCATTAGCCGAGACATCAAAAGAACGTCTCCAGACACGTTCCAACTGCTTACAACCCTTTTTGGCTGAGACGAGTGAGGCATCAAACCAGGGGTTGGAGGACCCTCTACTTTTTACTCCCAGGCGGGCCGGGATACAAGTATCCAGGCTAAGGACAACCCATTCATGAAAACATGAAATTGCTGCCTCCAAGTCACAGGGCATTAGAGGCCTACTATCAGCCAAACAAGCCGAAAGTTGGCAAAGATCTTGCATGAGATGCCAGGGTTGGACCGGGCACCTCTAAAGAAAAGAAAAGACTGCACTGCACAAGGTCATACAGCGAAGAGGAACAACAAAAGAAAGAGCACGGACTAGACAATCATTTAATGAGTGTTATTATTACGTGACAATGAATGGTGATTACTAACCCACACCACCTCCCACAAGTAGGTCTTGGACTGCTCTACTTCTCTACCTTGAGAGAGTCAAGCGCTACAATAGTGTGTTTGGTTTCCAGTGGAGGACAAATGCAGACCCATTACTTGTGCAGGCAACACAACATATGGCCCGTTTTCCTACACGTCTTGGCTGGGCGCAGAAATATGTAGGACAAAATTGGTGCATACACTTTGGTGCAAAGTGAAAATTCTTGTCTCACAATAATGTTTCAATTGTCTCAGGGGATACACATTTATGAATTACAAAGGCACGAGCTTTTCTCCTTGCTTACTATGAAGTGTGTGTTGTGTGTCACTTGTTTGGCCCATATGTGGCCCTTTTGTGTGCTCAGTATTCATTGGTCATGAGATTAAAAATGGTGGAAAGTGAAACCCCGCGTGTTGCAATAATGTGTTGTATGTCTCAGAAGACATATGTTTATAGTCCAACAAGACACAGCTTTCCAAATGCCTACCTTGGGGTATATATTGTGTGTTTTGTCAGGTAGTTGTGAACATAGAAAATGGTGCAAAAGGAATTGGTGCAAATTGAAACTGCATATGTTGCTTTGTGGTATTGTGCATGTGTCAGTGAATTTGTAATAATTGCCTGCCAATGATTTAAATAATACACAAAAATACGATGGTTTGGATGAGTGGAGGGTGGAAATCCAGGGGAGGTGGTGAACAAGAAGGGTGGAATAAGAGTCTTATATGTAGGTGGTGGTGGAAGGAAGAGGATGAGTGTTAGTAGAAGGGGGAATAGAAAGGTGTGAGTGAGAAAATTAGATAGCACTGGACGGGCTGGAAATAAGAAGCAAAGGAAAGGAAGAGACTATACAACAGCAAGCAAAGGAAAATGTACGCATAGAAGAAGGTAGAGAGACAAAAAAGGTGGGAAAGGAGAGGTGGGAGAGCAAAGAAAGTCCTAGAGTTGGAATCAGGTAGAAGTCAGGTTAGGGAAAGAATTTGGAATTACCTCAAATGCTTCCTAATACCAATCCTTACAAAGCGTAGTTGCCATCTCCCCCAGACATCATGTAACTCACGCAAAAGTGGGAACTTTTCTCGCTATGTGTCAGGATTAATCCCCACAACTATTTGTTTTTGTGTTTTGTGCTCAAACGAATGCTTGGGGATTGGATGGACCAACATCTGTTCAGGTATTGGTGAACCTAATTTAAGTCACATTGACTTGTCCACTATTCACATTTACTCAATGCAATTGCAAACAATTTGTGTTAACATAAATCCATATAACAATTTATTCCAAACTTTTTGTAGACAAGAAATTCATAATTTAACTCAAAAATACAACTCAATCTTTGTGGGTTAAAATTGACTTTTTCTTTTTAATTCCAATCTTGCATGATTTTGTTCAGAATCATATGAAAACAGAAACTTCAAATTTCATTCCAACCTTTCATTGTTGCCCAGTGCATTTTGGGCTCGGGGCTTCACTCATATATATTCATTCCAGGTATTAGTGAAGCCACATGGCAAGTATAACAGGCTTTGCCGATCTGGCCTCAATCACGGTAATCTACTACCTTGCATTAAGCAATTAGTACAGAAGTAATCGTCCTCTTTCAGTGGCAGGTACTGCCCATGGCAGTGCAGTGGCTTGGTTGGCTTCAGTCTTGATTAGCAACTTTGACAGACCCGATTTCTGGTTCTTTGTGCCTGAGGAGAAGCAGTCTTCCATAGCAGCTGGAAATCTCCAGTAATCACGGCCCCCCTGGATTGCCTTGCCTTGTGCTGGCCAAAATAATTGATTTGGGGAGATCCAAAGTATATCATTCTGTTGGTGCCCATGGTGGGTAGCAGTGGAGCAGGTCTGCAGCAGTCTCCTCCTCTCTGCTAGCTGTGAATGAATGCCCCCATCTGGGGGGGGGGGAGGGGGCAGCGTACCACTCGGGATGATTGCTGTTCCTATAAATGTCCTAAGAATCTCTATACTGACAATTTTTTGGGGTGCTGACTTTATGGTCTTTGGGTGGTGTCTTGTAGCAATAGCCACTATCATTGTGCTTAACTTAGACTGATTCACAGTTTAAGCTTGGGCTGATGTGACGTCTATTCCAGATATCTCTTGGTATGCCACAGCAATCTGTAGAAGAAACAAGAGCGACTCGTTAAGTCCACATTAACCTGTGTACTACATGCAAGATTAAAAAAAACAATGGTTAGCAGGGACTCATTCAGAGTACATAATACAGAATAAAGTTGTTTTAGGCAACCACAACTCATGGATACATTCCAAAAATAGTAAGCAAACACTTTATGAAGAACATTTCTGAAACAACTAGCCTTTGAAGTCTCACATTTGGTTTTAAACCCTTTTATATACAACACGATCTAAAAAAAAGCAGGGCAGTGTTGAGTGCCCCCAGTTCTTACATTCAATAAAAATACAAATATTGTTCAAAAATGTGTAGAGAAAATCAGACAGCTAACAAAAAGGAGTTTGAAGAGAGCTGTGTAGCCTAAGCATTGTAAGTCACAGAGCCTCAAGTAGCTTTTCACAAAATTGAAGTCAGTTTGAGTTGCTGTTGACAGGGCTCCGACCACTCATTGATTCAACGAGGTCATGATCAGGACAAGGATAGAACTGGGGCAGGTGCAATAAAATGAGGACACATTAGTCCATCAAGGAGTGTGCTGAGCTACTCAAAACTTGTAGAATTGATATATTCCTCACGTATAAAAGAAGGATCAGTAAAATGTCACTGGTCACTCTTGCTGTGTAAACAGTCATACAAAGGGGTAACGCATACCCATACCTTAGCGCAACATGGATTCTCTGTGTGCCATGCGGGCTATGGATATTGTTACATGAAGAAGAATAAATCAACAAATGTTTCCCTGTTATACATTGTGCTTTAAACAGGGTACAATGGCGAGGAGTACCCAAGTAGTGATAAAGTGCACTGTGTTACATGCAGGCTGCTGAGGTACTTACAGCTGGTCGAGTCAAACAAGAAATCATACCATTGGAGGAAAACAATAAATCTATGAGGGTTTGTGTAGGCCAAAACGAGATAAATTGGTCAGTAAAAAAAATGTATAACAAAAAATAAAAGGACTCACAAAGCGGGCGGGCAATAGTGAAGTTGATTCCTTGCATGGGGGACTGCAGGTACAATTCAGATATTCAGGCACAATTAGGGCCCATGTACTTAGTGAGCAGCCCCAGCATCCTATGAGTGTTCCAGGAGGGCAGGTCAAGGACACAAGTGTCTCATGAGCAAGGGGAGGCAACTATAACGGTATCTCACGGAAGAATGCAGGTAAAAAAAACACCAAGAAAACGTCTTGTGAGTGAGACAGGATTGCCTTCGCTCTCCCTGAATGGAGCATGCCAACAAAGTTGTCACGTGGCCCGCCACTGTACAGTCTATCAGAGTGGGTTAGCCCAATCCGCATTAGAAATGGAGCCAATCTGCTCAGGTGAAAGGAATGACATGGATAGGTTAGGAAAAGGATTCCTTCATAATTCTATGTATGCGAAGCATCACAAAAAGAAGAATTAATGCCACAACATTGAGTGGGCAGAGGTGTGGAATGGGGAATCTTAGTAATTTATGCACGAGGAATGCTCAAGATCCAGCAATTATTGTGAAAACATTGTCGCAACAGAGATGAAGATACCAAAGATTTTATAATTTCGACCAGAGAGGGAGATGTTGTAAATATGAGGATTCTCAATATTATGTTATGGTATGTGTATTTGTAACATTCACTATCACCCGCGAGGTGCAGGTGTGTTAATCTAGCCCCTCCTATGCTACGTTGGTTAATTGGAAAGCCAGGTCTTTAGCTTCTTGTGGAAGAAGAGAAGAGAAGAGAAGAGAAGAGAAGAGAAGAGAAGAGAAGAGAAGAGAAGAGAAGAGAAGAGAAGAGAAGAGAAGAGAAGAGAAGAGAAGAGAAGAGAATGCTCTGATATAGAGCGAGGGGCATTCCATGCTTTAGGGGTGATGTAAGAGAAGGAGTTCTGCAGAGTGGAACTGTCAAGGTGATTGTTGGAAGAAGATGCTACTGTTCAAGTAGGTGGGTCCAGACTTTTGTAGTGCGCTGATTGTGCATGTGAGGAGATTTGTTTGTGTATCTGGAGCCAGTGGAGCTTCCTGAGGTGTGGTGTGATGTGAGTTCTGTGTTGGAGGTTGAGGATGAGTCTGGCTGCAGAGTACTGTGTGGTTTGCAGTCTACTAGTGATTTGCTTAGTGATCTCGACATAGAGTGTGTTCCAATGGTCTAACTTGCTGGTGACAAAGCCTGAGTGACAGTTTTTCTAGTGTTGATTGGGGGCCATTTGAAGATCTTCCTCAGCATTTTCAGGGTGTGGAAGCAGGGTGCAATACAAATGTTGACTTGTGCAGTCATGCCCAGTTTTCTGCTGATAGTTATTCTGAGGTTTCTGACATGGGTTCTGGGTGTAAGTCTTAGTTCAGTCGGCCACAGATTAGAGTCCCACAGCGAGGTGTTCTTGTCAAAGATCACTCCTTCTGTCTTGTCGGTGTTGAGCTTGATACAGTTGGCTTTTATCCAGTTATCAACTTCAGTCAAGCAGGCAGTGAACGTGTTTCTGGGGGGGGGGTCTTTCCAAGAGGGAGAGTATGAGTTGCAAGTATTCAGCATAGGAGAGAATATGTATCACAGTTAAATATTTCATACACACTAGATACATTACACTGATGTGTAGCCACGACTTTCTCAAAATGCAGTCTTTGAAAAGTACTGTGTGCCCTAATTAGTAGCTGTAGTCTCTCCTCAGGCTTCACCATTCCTCCAATGTGTTGAGTCTATCACTGATAAAATCCAGCTGCAAGTGTAGAGCGTTTTGTACGTAACAGCTAAGCAGGGGTCACTAGACTTTGGAACTGAAAAAAATGGGGGTCTCTAGTTGGCATTGGCTTCCATCCTGTCCAAGTAGGGACCCTTCCTTCTAGTCAGGGTAAGGGGATTACACAGCTAAGATAACCCCTGCTCACCCCCTTGGTAGTTTGACAGGAGCAGTCAGGCTTATCTCAAAGACAATATGTAAAGCATTTGTACCTAAACACACAGTAACACAATAAAAACACTACAAAGTGGACACCATACCATTTTAGAAAAATAGTCAATATTTATAGAATCAAAACAAGACCAAAACAATAAAAATCCAACATACATATACCAAGATATCACTTTAAAAAGGTAAAACCTGTTGGGTCCATATACAAATATGTAAGTGTCACTTTTTGTGCAAAGTACCAGTGATGTGTCAAAATCACAAGAAGAAAACGGGCGCAGGGGACGGGAGGCGCCGGAAAGCAAAGCAATGCATCAGTTCCTTACATACAGTGAAGGTGATGCATTGACTCCTTGCTCCCAGAGGAGGTGATGTGTTGGCTCCTTACTGCTATGCAGGGGAGGTGATGCATCAGGTGCTTACTGTGAGAGGAAGTGATGCGCCAGTTTCTTACTGTGTGGGGAGGTCATGCATCGATTCTCCATACACGCAGCCTCGGTTCCTTACTGAAGGCCAGCATCGATGTAGACTTGGCACACAGGTGCAATGCGTGGAAATCCACACACGTGGGAGGGCGTTGCAATGACAGTAAACAGGCGCTGCGTCGATTTCTTCATCCATGGTCCATGATGCGTCGATCTTCTCAGCCACATAGAAGGCCCTGCGTCGGAGTCAGTGCAGTGGTCTTGGACTTCGGAGACACTGTGCGCTGAACTCAGGCTTCGGCGGTGGTTGTCAGAAAACAGGCGCTGGAAGGCTGATGCGTGGATTTTCAATTCCGGAAGCAGCAGAACCACCTCCAAGGGCCCAGAGTTGGAATTGGCACCACTTGGCTGGTCAGAACTCCCAGCAATGGAGTTCAAAGATGCTGCAGATGAAGTCTTTGATGTACCTGACACTTCTTAACAGGAGGCAAGCACACACAAGCCCTTGGAAAATCTTCTTAAGCAGGGTACCAAAGCACAGTCCAGTCTTTGTCCTCTCTAAGACAGAAGCAGCCTCTGCACGCCAACCCAGCAAAGGAACAGTGGTCCCAGAAAAAGACCATACAGTTTGAAATTCAAAACATAAATACAAGAACATAACATAAATACAAACTCGAGACACAAGGTGTTTGTTGCTCATAGTGTTTAATTCACACTGATCATTGCTCTGTTATTGACATAGTTCACATATTATTATATACAGTGATGTCCCTAGATGGCGAAAGGGGAGGCGGAGCAGGTGGGGTGATTGTGATTCAGGTGAGGTTGGGGTGGTGTCTACAGAAGTGTAGTGTGCATCAAAACAAAACAATATATCACTTAGAAGATACATGGCTCATTGATCCAGCCCATTAATCACAATTTACACCAGATAGCTTGTGTAGCCATGGTTTTAGTTAACACAGTACTAAACCTCTGTTGTACAAGCTGGCTTGATGGAGAAATGTTGACGTTTCGACCTCAAAAGATTTGTAGGCTGTTGCAGTCCTTAAGCCGGGGTCTTCATCAGGACTGAGGTGTGGGGGTGGATTGAGGAATCTAGGGAAGAGCATAAAAATGACTTAAAGGAATGTAGTCATACAGATCAAGTAAAGCATCTTTTAGCATGGAAGGAGCAGCAATTTACCATAAGTCGCCTCTGAGGAGAGGCTGAAGTTATGTAGGGGCAAGTGTGGCTCCTTGAAACCGAGGGCAGGAAAGACAGCACCTGTGAGGATAAGGTGCAGAATCAGTGTTTGAAAGTCTGATTCTTTGCTAGGAAGATCTAGGAATTAGAAAGCTAGGGGATCACTTACTATAAAGGTAATTTTCCTGTTTAATGCCACATTAATCGGCTGTCGATGACATAGAATAATCTGAAAGAAAAGATGAGGAGGGCTAAACAGGACCGTGCATGCATGCACAAGGAGCTTAAAATCCAGAAATAGTGAACCACCAGACAATTACAAACATGAGGCAAAGCTATCGTGTCCCATACGCGTAATTGTAAGGTGATATATTTTTTTATTACTATTATTACCTTTCGTGGCTATCTGCCTCCTTGTGCACACTACCACAGTCCTTCTTTAGCCCTCTTCATTTATCTCTTTCAGATTACTCTTTAATGACACGATGGCTCATGTGTTGTCTTTTCCGCCCTCGGTTTCAAGGAGCCACACGTGCCCCTCCATAACTTCAGCCTCCCATCAGAGGCGACTTATGGTCAATTACTGCTCCTTCCATCCTAAAAGATGCTTTACTTGATCTGTATGACTACATTCCTTTAAGTGGCTTTGTTTACGGGACTTCATCACACGCGTGCTGCTAAGGGAGACCCTCACCATATATGGACTAGGACGCAGCAGGGTTAGCGGATACAGTGGCCCGTTTACTCCCTGTTAATCTTCGATGCTCTAATTTCCCTTCCTCGGTACTTGCAGTCCGCCTACACTTCATGCGTCTTCACTCTTTAATTAGGCACCGCCCCCCTTGGGCCTGGGACAATAAGGAAGGAAGAAAGGTTATTTTTCGTCGCGTCATATTGTATCTGTGAAAGGCCGCCACACCTTACTGTCTGAGCACTAACATCAGAATAATAAAGATTACTGATATTTAGAGGCCATTCGACCTGATAAACCTCAACAGACGGTACCTGCACATGTGGCCGAGAATGTCTTTCTAGTTCCCGTGGTGAGGATGCGTCTCCAAAGATCGATTTGGAGGAAGGTGGCCCACCCCTCCCCTGGTCCTTCTTTTGAAGTAGAGTCAAACTCAATGAAACAACATCCACATACAGTGCAGGAAAACGACCTGAATGTCAAACCTTTGCACATTCCAGATGTACAGTATACATAAACAATAAGGAATGTCTATGACTGGACGTGTCAGCACAGCCATTTTACAATTACACGGGCCTCGAGTGAGCAGCTATTATTTTCATCCACGATGCCTATTGGCCGTGTTCCAGTACCTTTTCCCTGGCCGCCGCCATGGCTCCAGGCTCTTGAACTGTCGGCATTTCTCAGCGCACAGCTAATTGTTGGTTTAGAGCTGGAACACTGACGTTGTATCTCAGTGCAGTATAACATACTGTACAATTTACTGCGAATGCATTCTTCAGCCAAAAAATGCAACCCCATATCGATGCCATATTGTTTATAGGAACAGGTTATACAATTATAATCATTCATAAACTTTCCACATCTCTCGCTGTGAAATGTCTGGGTATCGCGAGAGATGTTTGCGGAGGCGCACATGGCGCGAGATCAACAGAGAAAACGGGTTTCAAGTGCACAGTGGGGCCTTGTGCAAACACCCCAAGCCACTATTACCTGTTTATTTTCCTAAACTAAAGCGATACTTTGTTTACGTCACTTCTTCGATGGTCAATAAAGTCTAACCGAATCTTGATCGTCATAAGGATGTTTGCGTTGACATCCGTTATCCAGTATTATTTCAGGATCAATAACTATATAATATTGCAAACTTTGAAATGTCAGAGAGAAAGCATGCAAGGATAGTAATGCTCCAATTCAGCCATTTTATGTATTTCAAACGTACAATTCTCATAAAATAAATTAGTTAGCGTCCTAAATAAATATTCTTAAAATATAAACGATATAAAATAATTGTGCCTCTACATAGATCCAAAGTCAGTGATTAATACGATGACAACTGGATCGTGTCATGCTTTACACGGTTTGATACCATTTCTAAGATCCGTCGTGCCTATGGGTCATTTGAAGGTTCGGAGACGGTGCACCCTAGTATTGTCCTAACAGAGGTGGGTTACAGTTTCAGTAAAATGTGATTGTCACCAGTGTGAATTCCTGCTCGCAAGGAAGTTACAGGCAAGGTACTGCACCGCCACGTGCAGTGAACAATTAAAAACACAGAGAGCAATTTATCAAAGTGCTTAATCTTTCTAGCAAGTTCCTGTGCTTTTATTGGGGATGGAGGAGGGAAAGTGCATTGAATTTATCACTGTATGGCTACTCAACGGAGCCAAATAATAGCACAATGTTTAGTTCCAGCATTTGATGGTACTAATTATGCAATGTTAAGGTCAGGCCTAGAGACAGCTTTAGCTGTCCCATCAGCCCCATATAATCAAAAACATTAATACATAAATCAAACATACATAAAGATATATGGAGAGGGGCATTGGGTTAGCCCTCTTTATCTATTGGTCTGTTAAACTATCATTAACATTTCTACCAAAGCATTCTTAATAGGGTAGTGGGTCAGCCCACTTCAGCCATTGGCTGTCTTGCACTGTGAATGACAGCATTTTGCCTGATTACATGTCCATATTCACATAAAAGGAAGTGCTCTCCACAGCCATGGCTAGTGTGCTAAACTTTACTTTACCAATCTTTTACCAATGTTTTTTCTTTCCATTTTTGTCCATTTTTAAAAATAATTAGTCAGTCTTTTGTTTTTGTACTGTCTGATGGTTACAGTAATTAAGGCCCTAAATATGATGTTGGTCGAAGGAGCGTCCGACTGACATCGTAGCGGAAACAGGACTGCCCGACAAGGAGTTTGCAGTCTTGCTTCCACTATTATGATGCAACCGCCTTCAGGGCAGTCGGAAAGTATATATTTTCTATTGAGTCTTGTGCTGCGGGTTGCAGCACCAGCCTCAATAAAAAATATACACATTTAAAACATCCATGCACAGTGTGGGAGGCACAATGCGGTGTCTGCCACATGGCGCAGGGATGTTTAGGAGGACACCATTGGTGCCCTCAGGCCCCATAGTGGAGGCCGCGGAGGGACGGGGGGCCCTGCTAGGGGCCCCCAAAGTCCATTTCCATCTTCCTTTCCATGACGGTCGGACCGCCATAGAAAGGAAGACCGACAGGTACATTGTAATCTGAATGGTGCCTGATAAGGCTCTGGAAGTATTGTAGGGATTACATTCCAACTGTGGGCGAATGGGTTCCTTGAGCCCATTGGATCAACAGTGGTCGTTTTCTCTGCATGCTGCCTCTGACCACCGCATCATAATGTGGTAGGCGAAACGCAGGGGCAGACGTGGTTGCGATCCAACCTTCATCGTAATCAAGCCCAAAGTCTGAGTAGTATATTTTCTTTACTCTAAGAGTAATATTTTCCAGTGATGTATGAAGTACACCTGCATACTAAGAAGCACCCATACTGTTCTATAAACATTATATGCAATGGTTGATTATTTTGAACTTTAAAATATTTATTGTAAACATTTGGAAATCACATTTAGCTGGCAACATGTTTTATTTTTATTTTTCTGGCAAATGTGTACAACACAAAATACTACCCATTTGCCAAGGCCAATCATTAACTTTGAAAGGTAGATAGGGTTACATAATGGAAGAAAACATGAATCTACTATTCTAAAGCTACCACAGCACCTAGACCCAGCAAATACAGAAAGGGGTGAATTGAAGTGCCTCTGAACTGGCTTAATTTTGTTTAGTTTGCTCAAGGCCTTCCTTAGAAAAGGTTTGGATAACGCACACCAAATAGCATATACAATTCAAAGAAGATCCAGAGAAAACAGATATCCAGATATAGTTACATGTTACATAATAAAAACTAAAATAGTAACACGTTTTGTGGTGAAAACCATTAAGGGTCAAAAATGAGCAACATAGCTCAACAACAAGAGAAAACGCAAAAATGTGTTCAGCAGAAAGAATATCATCATCAGAATATGCGAAAATGTATATCGAAGATAAAGATAATCTATGTAGATGCAGTCAACATTAAATGCAAAAGCAGACTAAGTGGGCCTTGGGTTTACACAACAATTGCCACTGGCAGTATCATTTGAAGCACAATAGTCAAATACAAAGTTTGCTGTTCAAGGAGCACCTGGTTAGTTCTTGTGAAGATTCATTTTTATACCCAAATTAAAAAAATTGCTGAATATTTCGTCTGCCCATGAAGCAGACAACACTTTTCTTCTTTTTTTTTTTCTTGCTAGACTCTGGACGAATGTTAGCAACTAGTCTGCAATGGCTCCACTAAGAATATTTTGTCCGCCAACAACATTGACAGTGGTCCATAGCATTCGATATCTTCAGGGACTTTTTCCTGTTTTAAAGCCGCCCTCATTGGCTCAGAAGTCGACCCTCTCAAAAGTCTCATTGCGCACTTTGACAAATTTTCCGGTAGAATTCTCAGGTAAGTCTAGTACAAGGTTCTCCAAAGTCGGTCCTGGAGGGCTGGATCCATGCCAGACTTTTAGCATATCTCCATTTAGATAAATGTAGTTATATTAAAAACTGGCATAGATCTGACCCTCCAGTACCGACTTTCGGGAAACTTGGACTAGTAGAACTCTGCAAAAAAAAAATCACATCAAGTGGTCTTCCCTCTTTTCATAGGTTGTATCCTAGTTAAAACATTTCCTTGGTTTAAGGGTCTTCTATCTGTTTCATCTATTCTTGGATGAGCCACTGTAACTTTCTCTAAATATACCTTGCTTTCTTGTGAATCAAACAAGCCACAGTTAGGGTAGGTCTGTCAATAGTCCCTTTGTGTTAAATATCTTTTCAATGCTCTATGTCCCCCCATTTTGGTCTGTTATACGGAGAACAGGGGTTTCGGCATCTCCCTCTTCAGAAGCCAGGCCAACAGCCTCCTTGATTTGTCTACTTTCCTATGCAGTTTTAGTCTGTATGCCACATATGCAAATGTATCTATGGAAGCATGCAATTTGTCTCATCTTCCTTTACAGTCCAACATTTGTTTGGGGTCACGTGCATCATTATTGTCTATGTCAGTATTAATATCTCTATCTTCTTTATAGCTCAGATTAATTGTTGGCTTACTCCATGTGTTTTCCCAATGCAAGCTCCTCTAAAGACCATCTTTGTCCCACTCTATTGCCCTCATGCATGCTGTGCCCAGTTATATGTAAAGTAGTCAGCTAATATCTCACACATGACTGCTAAAAGCAGAGATTTGTAGGGTCTCTCCATTCAATACCCCATGTTTTTGAACTGGTTTATAGCTGCCAAGCTTCAGACTGAAAATTGCTGAGAGTCCTGGCTATCTTCACCTCTCTCTGGAGCTATTAACCCATTTATTACCTCACAAAAAAAGAAGAAGATAACCGGAAAAAGAGAGAAGAACCAGGTGAACATACTATAGGAAGTCAATGTAAGCCAAGTCAAGAGTCGAGTAGCATCTGCTTCTGGATAGGACACTCACTTGCTCAACAGTGATCAGTGATGAAAGGCTCATGAGAGTAGACGTCAACCAGGATACCAACATTGCTCCCCAGGATGCTCAGACATCAGCGATTAGGTATCAGCAGCAGATGGTCATGCTCCACCCACAAGGAGATGAGGCAAAACAATCCAAAGAAGATACTCTTTTTAGTGGCTATGCTCCAGAATTGGGAAAGAGTCAAAATAACTAAGGTGTGGGACACAGCATTGGGTGGACAAACTGTAAGAGAGAGACACTGCAACTATGTGTAGTCACAAGGCTATGATAATCGTGTAAGGTAGTTAAATAGTTACCCTCGCTATTAACCTAGAAGTTTATGGCAAACTGTAAGTTCCACCTTCATTAGTTAGTAGTCTAGCTTTTTCATTCTCCACAGGACCTCAAAAAGTGTTTTTTCATTTGGTCCATACATTTAGGTGTAGGTCCCATTCTAGGAGGTGAAATGTCTAACACTCCTGATACAGCACAGGTAAAATATCCCCAGATCATCTGGAAGTCCAATGCTGAGGAGCCATATTCAACAACAGGGAAAAGAAGGACATGTCTTGGGTATTAGGTGAGTAGTCATCTAATAGGCTTACCTCTTGAGCATTCAAAGTGCCATTTACGAGTACACAATGTCCCTCCTTAACCTGTATCGCCGATGATTTCTGAAAGGAAACACCTCTATTCACTTATATTGAAACTAACCTGAAAGAGGAAGAGTAAGATGAGTAATACACAACCCTACTTTTTTCTCCAGGCCAATTTAGTACGATCTTCTGTATTTAGATGAGTTTCCTGAAGGAAACCAATTTCTACCGTCTGAGTTCTCAAGAACACAGACTTCTGTATTTCCTGCATTCAGTAATCCCCCAGACATTCAAGGTCATCATCCATACTCTGCGTCTCACTCATAACCTGCCTCCTGTACAGTCATAATATAGCTGTAGTATCTGTTAATGCTCTCCTCCCATCTCTTCTCTAGTCTTACTTCCCCAAACATGTGCATCTCCAAACCTCACTGCCAATCAACATAAACAAAAACCAAAACAGACTCTTCCTCCAGCCCCTCCATAGAGACAAGGAGCATCCCAAAATATTCTTTCCTTAAAGAGCACTTACATTTAACCAAGGGCAATTTTCATCCCTTCCACAACCTTCACTGGAAAATATACAATTCATCGAGGGTGGAGCAAAGAATACCAACACCACGTAATAGCCCCCCCTTCAAGAATACCTCAGCAAGTGTCTGCCTCAACCCCAGCTGTTGTCCATGTGGATTGGGTGTGGATGGGGTAGGTGAGGGATCAGGCATCCTACTAATCATGCAGGCCATTCACTTTTGAAAAAAGCTCCAGGTCACAATCCTCACTGCACAAATCAAGGCTGCAGAGAGTTCCCTAGCAGTTGAGTCGGTGATCCATGCTGACAGTTCCGTCTTCATTTACCAATACTCTCCTGTTTCCTTTGTCACTGAATTCTCAGGGTTTCCTACTCCTCCTTTGTTCAATCAGTGTTTGTTCAGCATATTCCACATTTCCTCTAGAGTGATTGGTGACTTTGAATTCTTCTTTTAGTGTAACAGTCAAGAGTTATTATTTTGGTTTCAATGATTTGCTATTGCAAAGCTGAATGCTTGCTAGTGAGAGCTGCTGTGAGGTGCTGCAAGTTGAGTCCTAAGGTGCCACACTGATATTGGTTGGTTGATGTGTGTTCCACACTGGGATTCATCATTACGTCAGAGTGCTGCTCTTTTGAGTGGTCAGCATCATGGTGTCGCTCTGCAATTAGGTGCTAGTGTTGTTGCGTATTGCATTGTGATTTGCTGAGAAATGCCAGTTATTTCAGTTGAAGCTTTATTGATTCTGTGTTTCAACGTATACAGAGAAAAGATGACAATTTTTGAAGAAATTGAGAGCTTTGTTTAGCGATGATGTGAGAATACCTGTCTGTGAGGGTGAGGAGTGCCTGCACATTGCATGACAACCAAGATCGGTTTACACATGTGTATCTGGGTCAAAAAATTGAATACGATCACTGCAAATGAAGGGTCCTTGAAGTTTCCTCCACATGTTACCCTTAATCTAAAAAATAATTAAGAATTTGAGGCAATTGTTGTGTGAGACAAAACCCACACCCAGCACAGACCAATATGAGGCTTTGAATGCATGAAGAGAGTGCTGCTTTTGTGAAATAGAAGGACCCTAGCAAAGAATAAGGGGGCATATTATCAAGACAGGCGATAAAATTATCGCCGCTTTAGCAGCAGAAAACTGCAGCTAAAAAGGCGATAATGGGCTTGATAATATGCTCTAAGGAATTCCAATTGAAGCCCATGTTAGATGTCATTCACATCTAACATGGGCTTCAATCGGAATTCCATTGAGCATATTATCAAGCCCATTATCGCCTAAAGCGGCGATAATTTTATTGCCGGTATTGATAATATGCCCCATAGTCTGTATTTGGATGGGAGAGGTGCTAAATAGAGAAAAGAAAGATTGAATAGAACGTAATTGGGGTATAAGAATACATTCTGCATTAACAAGAGACACAACAGAGAGGAAGAAAAGACAAGAGGGGGTTGGAATTCAAGAAAAGAAAGATGAGACAGGTGATAGTGACTCCAGTGAGGACTTTTTAGATGATCTATTGATTTCCCGACTACCTCCATAGAACACTGTAGGCTGGAGGGAATCAAGAGCCTGTAGGGTCCCCACAGCCTGCAGACACAGCTGCGAGTGTGCCTCTGTGGCACCAAACCCCAATAACTTGCTGAGCCCCAATAGTTCATGCACCCCGATTTTTACCATAGGCAGTTCGGTTCCGAGATTTCTTGTTGATCTAGCGGCAAGAGACTACCGTCCCCATCAAAAACACAATCATTTAGCTGAGTAGAAATTAAAAATAGAAACAGGGACTAATATATAATAACAGAGATATAGATCAAAATTAAGTTTAAAAGGTTTATTACAGAATTGTTTTGTATAAACAATTCAGAAAAAATCATAGTTTGCCATGAAGGATTAGCAACCGAACACAGAATCATAAAATCATAGTAAATACCCTTTTAGGCAATTAAATCTCTCTGGATACTAAATGTCAAACTCATAAAGAGTACTGACAACATCCTAAGGGAGAAAGAGAATGTCTCAAAATAATCAGACAGAGTCTCTGAAGAAAAATGAGAAGTCACCACAGAACTTTCAAAACCAGGGGTTTATATGCACATTTATTCACTAACCATTAGAAAACTGCAGATTCGGCATGGTATGATCATTGGTAAGTTGAATTAGCAAATGAAAAGCAACTTCGTAAAAATGAAAACTCTGAAAATTAACCCATTTCTTAAGGTAAGAGAAGATCTTCCACTTGCTTCCTCAGCAACTGCACTCTGGAGATGTACAATATAATATTAAACATTTCTCAAACAATAGATCCTAGAACTTTGTTCTGCACACCTACATCAGAACTTCAATCAGAAATCCTTCAAAGTGATAAATCAGGTTTACAGTGGAAACTTCTATTCATAATACATGCTTTCTAAAACAATCACCCTCTACGTCTTGGTACAGGGTACTGTGAGGAGAGAACACTCACAGCCGGTCTCTTATTGGGATGAGGAATCAGCAGGAGCAAGATGAACAGAACATCAGAAATCTCATCCATCCTGTTAAAATGGAGTCTAACCCAAAAATGTGACCTAACTATATTACAATATTAATTGCATTTCTATCCCACCTTATGAAATCATTTCAAGTGCATTTGCATTAGTTAATCAGTTACGATGATTTGCATTATTAAAACCACTATTTCGCACAAATAATTTGTGGCCTAAATTTGCACATATGAAAAAACTTTAATGCCTGTGGATAAGGGTCTCCCTAAGGAAGTCTATCCCTTATAACACCAGGTCCACCATTAGGAGAACTGAGTACTACTGTCATTATCACAGCCCCTATTACATCCACAGTTACAACAGTTCCAGCTAACAAGCACTGGTACTATTTTAGATCCAGGAGCTAGGTCCCAAATTGGAGCAACTCCCATTGTGAGTGTGCCCATTGTCGAGTTTGAGGGAAGTACTGCACTATAAACCTCGGCTTGGAATTCTTCTTCAAATGTGCTGGATGTTTTGCGATTGAAGTTAGAATTTAAGAAAGTGGTAGAGGGAAATCTTGAGTTGGGATTCATAAATGGATAAAAGAAGCGGAGCTCTTGTTTCTGGGCAACAAAGCTGCTAGACATGCACATTTTGGAGGGAAAAGCCGCCGAATTTAGGATTGATTCATACAAGAGTCAGAATTTCAGGAAGAATTGTGGTTGCTCATAAGTAAGGAATCTCTCAAGAACATGCAAACACCTGAACTAAAATTACATCTAAGGGAATAATTTACTAACATCGAAAGGTGGAGGGATGTTCAAGGTATTAAAGATCTGTGGGCTCAGAAAGAAGAGAGAAAGAAAAGGAAAGATGATGCACGAGGACCAGATAGAGAGACTATCCAAAGGGACATAGAGGTCTAGAATTACCCATTCAGAGAGGTGCATGGGGGTGGATATGTGCATGTACCTTGGAGTTGTGGTGATCTTTTCACATTCCTAAATCAATTTCCAAAACTGAGAGAAAATCCAGACCTCTGGTACACACAGTTTGAGTGGTTTATGAACATTTCAAAGATGCTTTGAGATGATTTGAATACTTTCTTAAATATTACTTTAATATATTGGGCCAAGTGCAAGGTGTCGGTGCAGGGGCCGACTGAGGAACTGCAGAGGGTTGCTTAATCGAATGCCCCTTTGCCTATTGTCATGGACAAATATAATCAAGTGATTGACTTTTTTAAGACAAAGCTTCAGCAGAAATAGATTGATTGGTTGAAAATATCAAGAGCTACCCGATTCTAAAGAGTCTGTGCATGCCTTTTACAAATGGCTAATGCAAATTTTCTACCAGCATTGTGGCTTCGAAAATTCAGCAAGAGGAAATCTCAGTAAATTTGTGTCTCATTTCGTTCTTGGTTTGCCCCCAGAAATTAGTGTGCATATTCAGCAGACTATGATTTTCTGGATAAAATCCTATGATATGCAAATTATTGTATTGAATATTTTGAAGCGAGACAGAAGAAAGTCAATGAGAAATCGTGTTGGCTGAAACGAAGTTACTATTGAAGGGATTTCAGAATGGCCCCTGTATGGCAAATTCAGGTAATGGTCCTATACTAGTACAATAATGGAGGGAGCTGGATATCAAGGTGGTGGTCAGATGATGCAGAACGAGAACAGTGTCCCACAGGGTAGGGGATGAGGAATGAATGAATTCAAAGATGGACATAGCCATGTTGAAATAGACTGCTCTGTGTCATTATTATAATAAGATGTGTTACTGTAAGCAGGAATTTAGGTTGAATCCTAATCAGATACAAATTGATGGTCAGTTGTCATATATGAAAGCAATACTGATGCCAAATATGCAAATGCAATGACCTCAAAATGCTAATATGCCCCAAACCCCGCTAATGCACCAAAAAGCAAATGGCCCAAAGTTTAACTCAGCTCCCAACCCAAGAGTTCAGCAAATCCTTTTAATCAGTTCTGATAGTGTTCAACAGTTCCCATTCTTTAACAGTTTCGGAGATCCAGGTTCTGATGAAGCACAATGACGGAGCCCGAGAAGGAAGGCTGATTGCATGCTTGGTTCAGTCTTTGAGATAGACCAGAGTGGCCCATATGTTGATGCAGAGATTAATATCCACCCCATCTCATTTTATATCGATACAGGTGCTACCCGCTCCATGGTGAGAACTGTAGACCTTCCCAACCTGCCGCTCTTAAGGAAACAAGTCACAGTTGTAGGCATTTGTTATAAGCAAATAATGAATCTTGTTTCAGCAAACATCCCTGTGAAGATGGGTTGCCGTGAAGAGGACTATCAGTTTGTGATATTCAAGTCCAGTCAATCAATAGGGCGGAGATCTCCTCTGCAAACGTAATTGCATGATCTACTGAACCGGATGGTGATGAGCTTCAGACACACAATGAGGATGTATACTTTAAACTAAGCACACAAACGTCAGCCATTGGATTTTTCCCACTTTTGGCCAAGGAAGACTTACTACCTGACCTAAAGCACTCTTTAAAGGAGGAAATCTGGGATTATTCTGTCAAAGATATTGCCTTGATCAAAGATGTTGAACTTGTAAGAATAACAATTAAACAGAATGCAGAGTATTCTCGAATGCCCCAGTACAACTTCTCACCAGAGACCATGGCTGGCATTACTCTCATAACTGAGTCCAGGGAACCTTTGAAATCGGAGAAACGCTGCCTACCTGCTGGCTTTCATTGTTGCAGACTGCTCCCTCATTGCTGGTGGCTTTACCGCGCCCCGGGCCTTTGCTTGCTCTGTGTCTCCTTGCCGCCGCCATCACTACCCTCACGGCCAGAGACTTCAGCCCCCACACTGCCTAGCGCCACACACGCGCACGAGCGCGCATAAAGCTCCGGCGCTCCTCTTGCAGAGTGGGAACCTTTGAAATCGGAGAAACGCTGCCTACCTGCTGGCTTTCATTGTTGCAGACTGCTCCCTCATTGCTGGTGGCTTTACCGCGCCCTGGGCCTTTGCTTGCTGTGTGTCTCCTTGCCGCCGCCATCACTACCCTCGCGGCCAGAGACTTCAGCCCCCACACTGCCTAGCGCCACACACGCGCACGAGCGCGCATAAAGCACCGGCGCTCCTCCCGCGTCGCGGGATGCGCGCGGGCGGCGCCGGGCTAAGCCCGGGCAAAGGGCGGGCCCTCTGTGGCCCTCAGAGGCCGATAGAGGTTGGGTTGGGACTGCCCCCTGTAAAGTGACTGTAAACCGCTGTTGGAGTGCCCACCCATTTGTGGGTTTGTACAGGTGACTGTGAGGAGGAGTTTATAGCACGAGTTATCGTGCCATTTATTGGTTGGTTGGATTGTGCTGTGTACTGCGCGGCGGAAGCATGTCGAAAGGGTCTTCTAAGGCATGCACCAGGGTTGCGGGTATGGGGACCTTGGATAGTTATCTAAAACAGGCAGAATCTGCCATTGTGAAGGAGATCGCTTCGGTCGAACGAAGACTATCTTTGGACCCCATTAGATTATCTGTTCCTCTATCACCCGCTGTGGTCTGTTCATCAGATAACGTCCCCTTGGTTGATGTGCATTTGCCTGAGAATATGAATGGCTCTTGCATTAATGTTAGTCCTACAATTGTGTCACCCCCCTCAACCGTAGTGAGTCCTGTACAACCCTCCCCGGTTGTTCGCACTAGGCAATCAAGGACTAGGTCTAATTTGAATGCTGGTGGTGGTAAAATTGCCATGGGGAAAAGAAAGGCGAAGGATAACCCTCAAGGTGGTAGAAAACCGGCAAAATTATCTAAAGCTAGTCCCGCTCCTGGATTGAACAAAGTTAAAGTTAATATTGAGGCCCCCCGTTCAATTAGCGAGACTCTGGGAGCAACAGGGAATGTTGGTACTAATTCAGCAACTGATAGTATTGTCGATAGAAACAGTGAAAAACTTTTGACAGATCTTAAAACTGTTCTTGATGATCATCTTAAATCATTTACTGCTCCTTTATTGATTACCTTGAGGCGTATTGAGGATCGGCTGAATATAATTGAGTCATATCTCACTCCTAGGGCTTCCATTCCTGGCCCTAGTATTCGGGCAATCGACTCTCTTAGTTCAGCCACTGCTTCGGTTACCAACCTTTTGGATACCATAATTACTGTACCCCAACAACCAGTACCTCATGGTTCCATCTCGGCTACTGGTGTAAATCCACCAGCCCCAGCCTTAATTTCTAGGGGCACAACCCAAGCGGTGGTCTCAGGTTCCCGGAATACTGAGGGGAGGCCCGGCTTTTTGGCTAATTATGATAAGAGGGACTCCCTACATTTACCTGTTGAGGCCTGTCCATATACCATCATTTTAGCTAATGTCCCAAAATTGGAAGGGGATAAAAGAGAACACTGGACTTCCTTGAAAAATAAGGCCATCCACTTCTTATCTAATAAAACTGTTTTGGGACAACATCTTGCCAACAATTTTATGATGATCAGAAGGGTCCCGTGGGTGGGCAGGACGAATAAGAGTTTGACGGGTGATTGTATTGTTGTAAGTTTTAGATCTCCAAGGTTGGTTGAGGATATATTGAAACAGGCGGGGACAGTGAGAATTCAGACGGATTTTGTTAATGTTCTCCCCTTGGCGTTCTTTTATCCTCCATTTCATGTTGGGCCCCTATTTAGTGACCCCATCAGGGATATTGGCTTAAACAACTATACTATCCCTATTTCTAATAGATTTGACGCTCTTTCAAACCTAGATGACAATGAATGACTAGGGACATTGGTAGAGCGCAATATTCTGGATAGTCGGGTAGCTGGCTGTGATGAGAATATATCGCAGCCATCGGATGACTATAATGCCGCATCTATATCTGGCGTATTGGGTAATCTATTTAGTGTGGTCACCTGGAACATAGCTGGCCTGAAAAATAAAATTGATGATCCAGCTTGGCCATCACTTATAGGCTCAGGACACATTATTAGTTTACAAGAAACTTGGGACATAGAGAATACCCTATCTATTGATGGGTACAGGAGTTTTTTTGTTCCAGCCGTGCCTTCAAATGCGGGGAGGGCAAAGGGGGTGCTGGTTACTTTAATTTCCGCTAGCATTCCGGGTCAACAGACTCAAATAGACACAGGTTCACGGAACAGTTTGGCAGTTCAAATTTCCCTATTAGAAAGAGGTGTTCTTTTAATAGTAAATTTTTATAATTCCTTTGATAGAGTCACCACAACTGATCATCTCTTATCTTTAACACGCTTCTTGGCAGCTTACAAGGACGCAAATCAAAATGACTGTTTTATTATAATTTTGGGTGATTTTAATATTCACGGCTGTCCTGAAAATTGTTTGTCCTTTGATCCTCTAGGCTCATCTATACAAGGCGATGCTCATTTTGAGCATTCAGCTCAGGGAGACTGTCTCGAGTCAATTTTAGCTGACTTTGGTCTTATACTCCCTCCTACGACATCTGAGGTAATTCCTACCTTTAAAGGGAATGGCAAACATTCTGTCATTGATTACATTTTTATTAGTTGTGCACTTGGTGAATTGATTCACGGCTACAAGGCGACTTGGTCACATTTTAGTGACCATAACCCTGTGGTCCTTAGCTTTTCAGATACTTTTATCATCCCTACTAAAACTTTGGGCAGGACGGATAAATCTAGTATCCGCCCCTCGGATCAGAATCGCAGGATTAGATGGAACAAAATAATTCCGAAGGACTTTCATTCTAATTTAATAAGGAAAGTGGGTCCTGAGATAAATACTTGTTTGGACTTGGATGCCGGTAATAAGGAAGTTCTAGAGGCTTACTCGGCAATCTGTTCCCAAATCTCTGCGGACCTTAGTTGCCCAGTCAAGGGTAATGATAACACCAATTTAGGTTGGTTTGATAGTAATTGCTCTTCGGCTAATAGAAGGCTGAAGGCTGCTTTACGTCGTAAACCTATTAATAGGCCGATCATCCCAAAGCTTAGGAAAGAATATGATAAAGCCTTGAAAACAAGAAAGCAAAAGATTAGAGAGGATGCATGGGGGGAATTAGCTTCCGTGGACGTTCTTAGAAATAGTGCAAAGTTCTGGTCTGTCGTGAATAAACCCTATTTTCGCGATGCTTGTAATGGCCAATTAGATTGTGGTAGAGGGGAAGACTTGTGGTGTACTGATTTTAAGTCAGTCTATGAAGGGGTACGAAACGGGACGTTGACCCCGTTGCCCCCTCTCGTAAATCAATATACTTTATCGGTTACTAAGTCCGAGGTAGTCGAGGCCATTGTAAAAATGACAAGTAATAAGGCCCCGGGCCCGAATGGTGTCCCGGTTGACCTTTATAAATCTGACCTTGAGACTTGGTCTGTGGTTTTAATGAATGTTTTTAATAGGGTTTGTGTTTCAGGCATCCCGGACACCTGGTCCGAATCCGTGATTATACCCATTTTTAAAAAAGGTTGCAGGGGGGATCCTAGTTGTTACCGCCCTATCTCCCTTATTGATTCTGCAGTCAAAGTCCTTGGGCGTGTAGTCTTGGGGAAACTTACAGCATGGTTGGAGGTGATGAGACCCTTTCTTGTTTACAATATGGGTTCAGAGCTGGTCGAGGCACTATAGACCAAAGTCTGAACCTATATTTATTAATAGGTAAATACACTATTGCCAAAAAAGGGAAGTTATATCTTGCCTTTATGGACCTGTCCTCGGCATTTGACCGAGTAAATCGGTCAAAGCTGTGGGATTTGCTCCTTAAGTGTGGCATTGATGAAAATATTGTATTTTTCCTGGCTGACTTACATAGGGACCTCTCCGCCACTGTCAGATACGACCGCCAGGGTAATTGTACTGGTAAGATTGAAATCTCAAACGGTGTTAGACAGGGCTGTATTTTAGCCCCCCTGCTTTTTACTTTATATATCAATGATTTAGGTGCTATTTTAACTAGGTCGTGCAAGGATATCCCAAGAGCTGGCAAATTCTCCATTCCGGCATTATTATATGCCGATGATGCCGCCTTGTTAGCACGTACACCTGTGGGTTTGCAACGTTTGCTGGACTCATTTGCAAATTTTATGAAAGCACTGGATCTTAGTGTGAATTTTTCTAAATCGCATGTCATGATTATGGGTTGTAAAGCAAAAAAAGTTAAGACCTTGTACTGCGAAGGGCATGTTTTATCCCGTGTTAGTAGATTTCCCTATTTGGGGGTTATCTTTGATGACAAGTTCAATTGGTCTCCGCAATTGGCAGCTAAGGGTAATGTATATGTTAGGTCTACCTTAGCTGTCTTGGATTTTGCCCGCAAATTGGGGGTGAAACCCATACAGGCCATTTTGAACATTTATGTTGCTAAATGTCTTTCCATAGCAATGTACGGGGCCGATTTGTGGGGAATCAAAGATGTTAAAATTCTTCAAATAGTTGAAGATACATTTTTAAAATCCATCTTATGTTTACCCCAGTCAACCCCTGCTTTTATTGTTCATCAGGAATGCGGGATAGACTTTTTAGAGGACCGTATTGCTCTAGCTCCATTGTTAAAATGGATTACAACCTGGCTAAACCCTGATCTGGAATTAAATCATGCGATTTTAAAAGATTGTTTATCTCTTGAGTATGGCTGCTCCATTCCTTGGATAAATTTTATGAAGAACTTATCCAGAGAATTAGGTCGTCCAGAATTATTTGATCTACCGGGCAACTTAATTAAGGGGGATCTAAAATGGGTGAAAACTGAATTTAAACAGCGGATAGCCTTAGAAAGAGAAGATAAGGAGCTACTTAAACCCTCAGTCAGGGCCCATCAGTTGGTAATTACTTCCAACAGTATTGAACCATACTTGGTCACCGTTAACAATATGAATCATCGTTTTTTATTGACCAAGTTTAGACTGAACAAATTCCATCTTTTGCTCACCAATTACCCAGGGTGGTCTAGTGATAGGGACTTGGGAATCTGCTCTTGTGACGGATTTTCCCTTAAAGACACAGTGCACTTTATCTTCTTTTGTAAACACCTTTCTCCTATTCGCAAAAAATTCATCATCCCCCTCATTACGGAGAAAGGCTTTAGGCAGGTTAAACCTGCCCTTTTATATTTACAAATGCTGGGATCTACGTGGGAGATGTTTAATATTGCCAATTTTTTTAGCAATCTCAATGAGACTAAGGAAGAAAATTTCCTGGATACAATAATTATTTGGGTAACTCATGAATTGAAACGAAGTGTCTTGTATGCCTTTTTAACCCAATTGTAGTGTTTATTATTATTGATATTTATAGTGTATGTTTTTTAATATTTATATGCTTTTATGGTTTTTGTTGTAAACCGAATAAAGTAATTCTTGACTGACTTGAGTCCATGTTAGAGCAAGAGATTTTAAAAGAGATATTAGGGAGCTTTTGCAATTCATCTATAATGGGTTGGCAAAATCCAAACAAGAAGTGGAGAATTATGCATGACCTGTGAAAATTCAATAATATTATTGTTCCATGTTGTCCCATGGTACCAATTCTGCTGTGATACTCTTCCAAACACTCTGAGATGCTAAGGTAGTCATGGTCATCAATGTGTGCCAAGCAATCTTTTCCATTCCTTTGGTTGAGGACAGCCAGTTCCTTTTTGCATTCTGATTACAAATTAAAGTTCTTTCATGGTGCTAAGTTCCACAAGCATATAGAGAGCCTCTTGACCTTAAGTCAGATACGGAAAAAGAATCTGGAGACCTTGCTGTTGCCACGCAATTCAGTCCTGGTCCAGTAAATCGATGACCTACTGATGGTGTCACCAACACAAGATGCATTCACATAAGACACCATTGCCCTGTTTAACCATTTGGCCAAGAAGATGCATATAAAGTGTCCCCATCCAAATTGCAATATTGCCAGAAGGAAGTCTGGTATCTGGGACAAAATATTGAGAAAGAAGCTAGAAAAATGTTTCAAGAGAGAATCTCTACCGTACTGCGAATAAACCCTCTGACATCACAAAGAGAAATCAGGATGTTTTTGTGGGAATGGTGGGCTACTGTCGTTGCAGACATCTGATTCGCTACCTTGGGACAAAGACTGCATGAGTGCCTTCCTCGAGCTGAGATAAAGTCTCAGTAGCACCCCAGCTCTAGGAAGGCCAGACTACGACAAAGATTTCATAATGTGCTGTTGTGAAGGTCTTGGGTGCTTGCTGTCTGTGTTTACACAGATCCATGCAAATTCTAAATGTACAGTTAGATCATTCTCCACCACTCTTGATCTGGTACCCACAGCATTGTCAAGTTGCCTAAAGGAAGTGGCCACAGTTGGTATCAGCATTCTGCAATATGAGGGAACTGTTATTGACTACCCACTTACACTTATAGTTCCCCATGCTGTGGAGATCTTGCACACCCACACTCAAACACAACACATGAACAATAGTAGGCTGACCAGTCATGAGGTTATCCTTGCAGCGGAGAACATCACTGTGTTGCATTTGCCTTTGACTGATAAAAATGATAATAGTGTTGACCATGACAGTCTGGACATCCAAGAATTGTGTACAAAGCCTAGACCCAATATTTAAGGCATCCCTCTGGAAGAGCCCGATTGTATGGTTGTGGACGGTTCTTGTTTAAGAGATGGCTAAGGAGTTCTGAAAGCAGCCTATGCTTTCTGCAACTTTGAAGGTGCAGTGGAAGCCTCCTATTTGTGCAATGAAAGTACAGAACAGATGGCTGAACTGATTGCTCTTACTCGAGCTTGTTATGTGAATTATAACTTGAGACCATCTACATAGTCAAGCTTTAGCATGGTACATGATTTGGGACAGTTATGGTGCCAGAGGGGTTTCATGACCTCCTCTGGATCCCCTATCCACAATGGAACTTATGCAATAGATTTACTTAATGCTTTACAGTTGTCTGCTGAAATAGCGATTGTGAAATGTGCAGCATAAAAGAGTGGATGTGATTTAGTCACTGCTCACAACCACTATGTGGTTGAGATGGCCAAATATTGCACTCTTGGGTATTGCACACTGAAACAAGACCATTCAATAGACTCTGAAAATGAGGTTGCTCCAAGCCTACTGCAGACTGCAGCTGGTATGTAGGAAGTGATCAAGAGTTTGGAGGAATAAGTCCTAGAAAGTGAGCAGGAAGGATGCGTCAAACCAGGGTGTTTAAGGAAACAGGATGAGATGTGGACTTCAGCAGATTGGAGACCTGTCATTATGTTTGATATGGCTAAACATTTTCATGGACCAACCTATATAGGGAGAGATGCAATGATGCGCTTTTTTAAAACAAACTAGTTCCGTTCCTGTTTTTGCATTATTGCTGAGAATCTCTGTCACTGATGTGTCACCTCATGTGGAATCCAGCGAATCCGCAAGATTGACAAATAAGTTCTCTATCCCTCTAGAAATTAAGACTCGTTACTGGAGTTTAGAATCACATCCACCAGCAAAGTCTCCAAGGAGAAAGGGGTTTTGGGAGGAGGGAGACAGAGTGAAAGATGAACAAGACACTCCGTTAGGGCGGTTGTCACACTGCATCACACTGTAGGGCCTTGGGAAATTGCAGACCGTGTATCCTTAGTTGAATGTTGAATGACTGAGACTGGTACTGAACATAGACTCTGCACAGGAGTAACATAAATAAAGATCAGAACATTCCCTGTGTTTAATCTCCCTGTTCAATAGGGTGTGTTAGTTTTTTGCACTTCATCTTACATCAGCACTTGGTGATGTCGATAGTGACCTATTCCCTGGGTCCTACCATGGGACAAGAAGGGAGCCTTAGCTGGGAGGAAGCTGTGTTCTGTTGAGTGCTAATGAGTGTTAGGCTCTGGTTAATTGTTCCCACAACCCTAGGAGGAGAACAGGCTAGGCAAACATTGTAAAATTATTTGTTTAATCCAGCACCTCCACCTGTGTGTCCCTATTATGGGTTTTCTATCTCATTCTTCAAGCTGTCTTCTTTGCATCAATTCTAATATGTACTCAGGGCTCAAATTGCATCCTGATTCAAAGTTTATTTTATGGAATTCCAGTCTTATTCTCTGGAGGCTTCTCCCAGGTGTCAATAAACAAAGGTTAATTGCAAGTTCACTGACCTTTTGTTTTCTCCTTACTTCTGGAGCGCTCTGTAGTCCTGCGCCACTAATGGTTAAATTTCAGCACTTGTAACTATTGTCTTTTCTTTCTTTGTTGCAGGCTGTGATGCTGTTTGCCAGAGATGAAGACATTGTGGATGTTGATCGCCAGAAAGAAGGAAGACAATGCTGCAAGATCCTGATTGCAAGTAAGTACTGATGTGTAGGGACTTCGATTATCGGGCACATGAGTAGATGCTCTTGGTTCCGATGCATTCAAGTTAAGGAAGGCCCAAACACATGGGCATGGCTTTTATAAAGCCGTGCCCAAGATGGCCACACTATTCCAAGTCTCACAAGACTTCAGGAAATGCCCAGAACTTTCTTGTTTTGGTATGAGAGGGATGCCTAAGCTGGGTGAAGGGTGAATAAATGGTGAAAGGGAAGTGGGAGAAAGAAGGGATACATGTTTGGTGGAGGGAAGGGGGAGACCCAAATGTGTATGTGAGAGAAGAGTTTACAAGGCCAAGGAGCACAGTGGGGATGCTGAGCGAGGCACAATATTTTTCCCCCCAAAAGGCCGACCCACAGGAAGCAGTTTAGACGGGTTACAGGCATGGAAGTAATGAACCAGGTATGGGGCGTGAACATGGGCCGCAGGTTCCCAGGACCGGTTTTCTGGAGGGAAACCTTTTCAGTCCAGGAGGTAAAAAATGTTTTATTCCATGAATACTTTTTGAGTCAAGCACTCTAGAGTCCTAATATTCAGGGTGCCCATCTACGAGGACTGGAGGTGGTGGGGAAGCGGGATCCCCGCTAGGACAAAAGCATTTCAAGAGGGAGACATGGAATACAGGATGGATCTGGTTTTCCTCTGGCAATGTCCACATTATAGATCCAGGATTTAAAATGTGGGCAATGGGGAAAGGTCCAATGAAATGCGGTACAATTTACGGGGACCAGGTAGGGAAAGGCTCTTAGCGCTGAGCCATACTAGATTCCCAATAGTATAGTCAGGGCTTTTTCTGCATTTGAGATTGGCCAGGAGTTTCATGGAGGCTTTGTATTGAAGGAAATGGTCTTGTGCATAAGGTGGTCGTGCTGTGTTTTCATTGCAGGTTTATGTGTAGTGTTGGGTGACTGTATAGGGAATGACCGGGTATGGTAGTACAGATTGCAATAGAAGGGGGCAACACCTGTGGCTGAGTGTGTGGAATTATTATAGGCTAACTCAGCTATGCTTAAAGCTGGTACCCAATCACTAGTAAGTGTGGCTAAGAGACAGCAGAAAAGTTGTTCCAAGGAATAATTTACCCGTTCCATCTGTTCATTGGTCTGGGGATAATAGACCAAGGACAAACAGGTGTCTATGACAAGGAAAGTACATAAACCTTGACAACATTTTGCTATGAATTGCGGATCTCGGTCTGAAACCACTACAGTCGGGTGTCCGTGAAGACGGAAAACCTGGTGAAGGAAAATGTCTGTTAAATCTAAGGCAGTAGGCAGTTTCTTTAAGAGTACGAAATGTCTTTGTTAGGTTAACAGGTCTCCTACTACTACTATGGTGGTGAAAACTTTAACTAAGGGGAGCCTGCAATAAAATCCATAATCACTGTATGCCATGGTGCTGGAGGGATTGGCATTGGTAACAACAAATCAGCGGGTTTGGTGGAGCTAGGCTTAATTGAATAATTTGAACACTGCTGCCCAAAAGAGGTAATATCTTGAGACATCTCTTCACACCAGAACCATCGCATGATCTTGGATTTTCCAGGATATGCAGCTAAGGAGGATGCATGACAACTCCCTAACATTTCCTGTCTTAGTTCTGGGGAGGGTATATACAGAAAACCTGAATGGCAGTAACATCTACCTGCAATCCTGTGTGTGGCTTTTTGCAGCTAAGCCCTGGGGTCTATAGCATTGTATACTTGGTGCAGTCATTGCCAAAAGTCTGATTTAGGCATTGCTCCTATTACCGTTTCTGGGGGCAGGATAGTTGGTATGAATACTTCTGGGACATCAGAAGTTAGACTTTGGTGTAGTCTAGACAAAGCATTTGTTTTGGCCTGTTTTGTTCGAGATCTGTATCACTAAAAATAGTAGTTAACACATTTGACATCGGGTTAGAGCTTTGGCAGATCGAAATTGTAAATTCTTATGATCAGAATAGATTTTTACTGTGTGTTGAGCACTGAATTGGTACTAACAAACTTATTAGAAAGCCAATCGGATGGGTAATAATGTGCGCTCTGCAACTGTGTAATTTTGCTCAAACGGTTATAGTTTCTTAGAGAAATAGGCTATTTCATGCATGAAATCACTTTGGAAAAGTACGCCAACCACGGCATATTGTGAAGCGTCCGGTTCTACGAAATAGGTTAGAGATGGATCGGGGTGTCTCAGAATTGGTGCAGAGGTAAATTTCTCTTTGAGTAAGTGAAAGGCTTGTTCAGCTTCTAGATGCCAGTTAAATGTGACTCCTTCCCTAAGTAAGGGTGGTAATGGAGATGACTATAATAAAAAAATATGGGAAAATGAGTTATAAATCTGCAGTAAACATTAGTGAATCACTTTATACAGGTCACAGTGGGTGATTTAAAGATTACTCCCACTTTATTCTTATCCATTTGGATCCCGAATGGGGAGATGGGAAGATGACACAACCAAGGAAATCTACTTCTGAAGTGTGGAAAAAACATTGTATTAGTTTTCCAGAAAGTTAATTGTTATGCAAGGCTAGTAGGAATGCCCTAACATCCCTGAGACGATGACATGACTTCAGAAATTCCCTCAAGACTTCATTGATAAAGTAATGGAATACTGCTGGGGCATTAATTAAACCAAAGGGCATCACACAATACTCGTATAGATCAAATGTAATGTGGAACACACTCTGCTATTCATCTCCTTCTCAGACAGGAATCAAATGGTAGGCTCCACGTAGTTCTAACTTGGTGTAAATGGTAGTGTCTTTAATTTGATCCGGTAGCAGTGGAATTAAGGGCAAGGGATAACAGTTCATTACTGTGACCTTGTTGAGGACACAGTAATATATGCATGCCCATAATTCCCCATTCTTTTTGGTAACAAAAAACAGTGGGGATGATACCAGTAAAGTGGAATTCTTAATGAAACCACAGGATAGCAGGTCATCCAGGTATTCTTTGAGATGGCACATTTCTGGTTCTGATAGGTCATGCACTCGACTACAGAGTAAGGTTGCTCCAGATTCCAGGTCGATTCGGCAATCAAAGCTCCTGTCACCCTTTTTATGTCAAAAACATCTCAAAACTCTCCATAGCCCTTGGGTAAACAGTCAGAGGTCAAAGGAAGTGTCGGCATGCTAGCACAAGAGAGAGAAGTCAACCAATCAGTGTCCAGATGATAACATGAATGCCGAAAAAACTGGGAGACTAGAGTTATTTTTCTAAGGGTCAATTCTATCTTGGGATTGTATGATTTGAGCCAGAGTATTTCTAAGATGGCCCCAAAAATTGCAGTATCAATAAGGTCAAAATGAAGGAGCTCCGAATGCCCATTATCACAAACTAAAGAAGGGGTTCAGTGTGTCCAGTTAGAAATCCTGAGGAATGTTCGGACCCATTGACTGCTCTAACAGGTTCCTGGACCTTTTTCTGCACTACAGGCAATCCCAAGGTCTTGACTAGAGTTATGTCAAAAAAGTTGCATGTGGCTCTGTAATTGACTAAAACTGGAAGTCTTCTGCATTTGGGGGGGAATAATAGACTTATAATGATCGTGAGATGTTTGGGCACAGAGGAGTAAGTATTGGTTAGGGATTAGGAGACCTTATCAATATCACTAGAAGTTTGGACCTCTTTCTCCAAAATGTATACGTTTTCTGACTCCTAGGATGGGGTGTCATCCACCAGAGCAACCTTTTTCATGACTTCCTTCTTTGCTATTGGTGGGCAAAACGTTGCCCTTTGCCACAAGAAAGACACAGGTTTGTCTTGTACCCCACCTATCCGCTTGGGCTCAGGAGGTCAATTTTTTAGGTTCTACTTCTTTCCGTTCTCCACATAGGAGGATTAGCCTGTTATCTGATCTAGATTTTTCTCCTAGAACTATGGTCTACCTTGACTACCAGATTTATGAAGTCAGAACACTCATCTGGAGTACCAATTATCTAAGATAAGACATCTGTAAGATGATCACGGAGGCCTTAGTAGAACAATCTGGTTGTGTTTTTCTTTAGGCCATTCGGTTTTGGACATCAGTCTATTCAAATTGGAATTATATGTTAACAGATCCCTATTCCCTAGCTTGAGATTCAGTACCTCATTATCACTAGCTTTCAGATAAGTGTGTTTCGCAAACATTTTTCTCAAGGCCTCCTTAAAGGCAGGGAAGGTGTGTAACAGGGCATCATTGGAGTCAAATACCACTGTCGACAAGATGGCGGCGTTTCCTGCTAAATGAGAAATCACAAGTGTCTCTTTAGAGGCGATATCTGGGAAAGCTGTGGGTTTGCAAAGGAACTGAAGTTGCCACTGATTCACTAAAATGCCATATTTTGAACTATCTCCAGAAAGCATTTTGGAGCATCTAATGGCACAGCTGTCAGGGTCATCATGGTATGGTTCATTGCCAGGTCAGCAGGGTTCGTCTCGGTAAAAGAAGCAGCAGGGGATGACTCTTGTGATTGGGAAGAACCCCTAGTCATAGTAAAATCAGATGCTTGGAGCACTGGAGGGGATTTTTTTGAATGAGCTCCCAAGTTGTCCACCAAAGGTGCTGTCCACAGTTTATACCATTGTAAATCTGTCTTTAGCATCGGATTCTCCTGTTGTAAACCAATTACTTCTGACTGTAAGGTAGCAAGAGCTTGAGCAAGCTATGCAACCATCAGGGTTTACTACATAAGACCATGGCAGAAGATAATTTGTGGGCTTAGCTTTCTGTTAAAAGAAGGTTTCCACTAACCTGGAATCTAGTGAGTCCATGGGAGTGAAGAGTAAGGGCCTTTTTTAGATCTCGACATATGGAATACTCCATCAAAAATGTGACAGATATCTCATCCACTGTATTACGATATCCATAGTATATAATGGGATCGTAATACACCAGACAGGATATTCGTCACATTTGTGACAGTGTATTCCCCTGCGCCAAGATTTAAATCAGGCCCTAAGACCTCTATCCCCCTAAAGACTGAGAATCATTGCTGGAGTTTAGACTCACAGCCACCGGTAAAGTCTCTGAGGGGAAAGGTGTTTTGGGATGAAAGAGGGAGAGCCAAACAAGACACTCCGCAGTTAAATGTGGGCAGAAGAATAGTGGTGAACATGAGTCATATAGGGAGACAGGTGGTTCTTTTAATTGCATGTTGATGATTTTGTTGAGATTCCCGTATGTATTGGCCTGTGTTACATCTTAGTAGTAGTGTTTATATATATATATATATATATATTTTTTCAATGAAAAAAACAAAGCTTACAGGGATGTTAGAGATAGATTCATATTTCATAAACACAAAACCACAGAAATTCAGCAGTTATAGCTCCCTGAGCTAACTATAACTCACACCCCCGCAATGCACCGCTTATGACGTCATATATTACACGACTCATGGCATGGTCACTGACATCACTGATGACATCTCAAATGACATTACTGATGACATCATCCAGTGAGTGTGTTTTGTAAACATACCTGAGACTTAATACTAACCTACTGTATAAGTTAAATTACTATTCTTTCTGTACTACTAATCAGTGTTACTATTTCTAACATATGTCATCTGAGTGGCTTTGTGACTGTTTTTATCAGTGTATGAGTGGGTCTCTGAGTGACTGTAGTGGTGTGTGAGTGGATGTATGGATTTGCCACTGGGTGTGTGAGTGCTGTATAGGTCTGTCAGTAGAGTGGCTGTATGGGTCTGTGAATGGGTTTTTGAGTGGTTTTCTTGGTGTGAGAGTAACTGTGTGAGTGGTTATATGGGTGTGTGAATGGTTGTATGGGTGTGTAAATGGGTGTATGGGTGTGTGGGAGGTTCTATGAATGTTTGAGTTGGTGTCTGAGTAGTTGTGTGGGTGTGTGAGTGGGAATGTGAGTGGTTGTGTGTGTGAGTAGTTCTATGAGTATGTGAGTGCTTATGCAGGTGTGTGAGTGGGTTTGTGAGTGGGTGTATAAGTGAGTGTGTGAGTGGTTGTATTGGTCAGTGAGAGGGTGTGTGAGTGGTGTTGTGGATGTGTGGGTATATGAGTGGTTCTGTGGGTCTGGAATTGGGTGTGTGAGTGGTTGTATGGATCTGTGAGTGGGTGTGTGAGTGAGTGTGAGAGTAGTTGTATGGGTGTGTGAGTGGTTGTGTGTGTGTGAGTGTTTCTGTGGATTATGTCATAAGTGATATCATTTAAGATATCATCAGTGATGCCACTGACCATGTCATGAGTGATGTAATATGTGAGGTCATAAGCAGTGAATTGCGGGGGCATACGTTTTTGTTAGGTCAGATAACTATAACTGCTGAATGTCTATGGTTTTGTGCATGTGAAATCTGAGTCTGACTATAATGTCTCTGTAACGTTTTTTTGTGAATTTCCAAGATTTTTTAACGTTTGTTCCTAACAATATCGTCCCTGTAACTTAGTTTTTTGAGTGAATTTCTAACGTGTTTTAAATTTTATTTCCTAACTATAACTTCCTTGTAACCTTTGGATTTTTAGTGAATTTTGAAAGTGTATTAAATTTTATTTCCTAACTGTAACATGTAACCTTTGAGAGTGATTATGTGAGTAGCTGTATGGGTCTGTGAGTGGCTGTATGGGTGTGTAAGTAGATTTCTGGGTGTATGAATAGATGTATGGGTCGGTTAGTGGCTGTGTGGCTGGCTGTATGGGTCTGTGAGTAGGTATGTGAGTGTCTGTATTAGTGTATGAGTGGGTGTATGAGTAGTTTTGAGAGTGTGTGAGTGGATTTGTGAGTGGGTGTGTGAAGGGCTTTTGCAGATGCGTAAATGGCTGTATAAGTCTGTGTGTTGGTCTGTGAGTAGTTATGTGGGTGTGTGAGTGGCTGTATGGGTCTGTGAGTGAGTGTGTGAGTAGCTGAATGATCTGTAAGTTGGTGTGTGAGTGGCTGTATTGGGTGTGCAAGTGGGTGTGTGAGTGGTGGTGTGTGAGTGAGTAGCTGTATGGGTCTATGAGTGGGTGTGTGAGTGGTTATTTGTGTGTATGATTAGCTGCATGGGTCTGTGAGAGGGTGTATGAGTGGCTGCATGAATCTGTGAGTGGGTGTGTAAGTGGTTGTTTGTGACTGTGAGTAGATGTGAGAGTCCTAGAATAGGTTTGTGAGTGGTGTGGGTGTGTCAGTAGCTGTATGAGTGATTGGGCCAGAATTGAACTTCACCTGTCCCTTTATCCAACAAAAGTCCACAGTTTTGCAAAAAATATCTACCCAACTGGAGTACTTTCTACTGTTTAATAAGTAAGTGCTACCTCGTTGGGTAAATGTCTAGTGTATGTTCTACACTCCAGCTGCATAATCAAACAGGAGGAAATGTCTCCAGTGCTCTCGTGCATCTTCATCCAGAAATCTGTAATAACATGAATCCTTCTATAGAGAAGACAGCGAGACTACAAAGAGGTAAATCTCCACCAAACAAGTGTTCTTCCTCCTAACTATATGAAGAAAGTGCTTCTTTGTTTACTGGAGCTGTTCTCATATTCCTTAGCATCAAGAATGTGTCACCAAAATCGCAGTGGGGGGCCTTTCCTTAAGCTGTTTGTCATGCTGGCAAAAGGCAGGAAGACCTTTGCATACTAATAAGGTGTACAGGGCGGGGCCAAATTGGCAGAGCTTCCAGGTGATTTGTACGTTTGCATACTCATTGTAATTTAAAGGGAGAACCATGAACAGGACAAGAAGGAACACACTTCCCAATCATGGGGATGGGAGGCCATGCCAATTTTGGCCCCAGGGACCCCATCCCCTGGGACATGGCCTCAGGATGCTGGGTGCCCTGGAGCCCACCCAGGGCACCCAGTGTGCAGTGTTGGGGACAGGAGGGCCGCTCCAATGCCCATGCTGTCACTGCTGGCTTTCCACCTCCAGCAGGAGCCAGCATTGCTCCCACACAAAGGGAGCAGTCAAAAACGCTGCTCCCTGCATTGGGTAGGAATCCTGTAATATGATTTTCTGCAAACAGCTATGTCACTGGGATGGGAACCCTGGGACATAGGGAGCTGGCCCGGGGGGGGGGGTAGTTTCCAGGTCCATTAAGGACTCCAGAAGGGGGCCACATGACCCCCTTCCTTTGTTCTTCTACGGCCTGGCCCGGTTGGATGGTCAGGGGCCAGGCAATTTGCCTGGCCCCAGGGAGGTGATGGTCCCTGAGGTCAAATAGGGCCCTAGAGGGGGTCTGCTCGGCCCCCCTCCTATTATCAAAATTTGTTGGCCGTGCCCCATTGTTGGTGGTCCCCTGAGCCTTAAAAGGCCTACAGAGGAGACCACACGTTCCCCTCACATATATTTGCATATTGGCCTAGCTCAAGGTAGGTGGGGGTCCCCAGGGTCCATTTCAGCCCTGGGGAGTGGGGCGGTATGCACCCCCTCCCCAGTATATACATTTAAATATGCCCCAGGACCTGGCCCACCTGGAGGCTGAAATACAAAGAAGTGCGGGAGACAGCGCTTCTACTTCTTTTTCACACTAATTCACAGGCAAAATGTTTTAAAGATGCTTTTTCCCCAGGCAGGATCCCTGGGGGACCCCAGCATCAGGCCTAGGGGGGCAGGGTATTTCTAATCCACCCACTTTCCTTTATTTGTAACTTTTTTGGGGGGACTCGGCTGAGTCCGAGCCCCAAAATGGCTGCCAACACTTCTTGTTTGAAGTAATGGCAGCCTATCAGATCTCAGCTTGAGATCTGTTGGATTTGTGGTGGGTCTACCCCACTGGATATACACATTTTGTTTTCCTTTAATATCCTAAAAACTACTGAACGAATTTACACCAAATCACAAAAAGGGCCCTTTCTGGGCCCAGATCTAACTTTTTGCCAAATTTGGTGTAATTCCATTCAGTGATTCGAGCTGTAGTCGTGTCTAAAGTCTCGATGGGAAACTGCAGGGGGAAAACGCATTTTGGGACAAAGATCCTAGAGCAGATGTGTGCTCTAGGATCTTACTGTCCTGTAAAGTATTGTCCATTTTACTATTCTTGCAGATATTGCAGCATTCATTGTTAATGTACAGGACCAAATAGTCTTGGCATTCTTTTTGTCACTCATAGATAAGTGGCTGTTGTTTTATTATGTATAACTAATTTCCAGCATAACATTCACAGACTTCCTTTATTTAGTGCAATTATATCGTTCCTATGTTAGCAATGAATTCAGTACTATATTGTCAGTCACCTTTTTTCCAAATTCACAGACAGATCCCTTCCCTGTTCCATTTACCTGTTGCCTACCACTTGGATTATCACCAGTCTAACCAAGCTCTACACCCTTTTTCAGTGTGCCAGTGATTGTTTCATTGTTTTCCTGTTTTTCCTCTAACAACTTCTCTTTTTCTGCCCTGTGCTCAGGCAACCTCACAGGCCACCTTCAAAGATCACTATACTTTTTCCTACTTCACCTCTCTTGGACCAGTGCCATTCTCCAGTCAGGTGCAAAAACAACAGTCGATGGACAGAATGCAGAACAATGTCATACATTCACCCCAGTACAGAGATCTGGGTCGAAATCCATCGTTTTTTTGCTCACCATGCCCTTCCAGTTTGAACCCAGCCATATGCAAATCAGTCTTGACCCTGTGCCTCATGGGAACAGTCCAGCTCGAACTGCCAAGCCAGGTCCTCCCCGTACTGGAAACAAGCATCCTAGGACCGGTTTCGGGGTTTCACCCCTCTTCAGCCAGGATAGCTTGATTCTAGTGGCATAGAGAGCACGGGACCCACGTCTGGGTATACCCGTCCCAGTGGAAAGGGTATGCCCAGACGTGGGTCCCGCACTATCTTCCCCTCAAGGATCTCTTGTACGGCACCACTTCAAAGGTCTCTATGGTGGTCGCCAACGCCCATCTCTGCTTCAATCTAAGGTCAGTCAGCACTTATTTCGTATGATATAATTTTTACCCACCGATGCTTGGACTACTGATGTTGGGAGGGTTATGTTTGGGCCATCGGAGGCTTGATAGGTTAGCTTAACTTGTAAGCCATCTTCTCAGCCATGCCCACCTTACATGCATGTTTTCATTAAATGATTCATTGTCTTGTGGAAATGCGGCAAAGGGACGTTTATTACACTATTTTTTAACACAATTTCCAGTACTATGTGAGCTGACAACATATTTACTCTACTTAGGATACATTTTATTTGCTAGTGGTCCCACAACTCCTTTATCAAATCTTTGGTGACACTCATTTCTGTGTTTCTATGTAAATTGCAAATGTAGCTTCCCTTGGATTAATCTGCAGTATTCTGAAAAATATAATTTGTATTTAAACCAGTAATTTCATAACTGCTTAAAATTCTCCACTTCAAATCAATCAAGAAAACATGAATAATTTTGCTGAAGAACAATTGGAATTATTAGTTATTAACAATGGCAAAACAAAACACGTTGCTTGCTTAATAGTATAATTTAGAAATATATGGGCCTCATTTATGGCTTTGCTGCTGCGTTACCCTACATCAAAAGAAAAGGGCAGGAACGCGCTGTATCTATTAGATACGGCGCATTCCTGTCCTTTTCCCCTGCGCCGGTGCACAATAGGCTGCGTGCGCCAACGCAGGCACCTTTGCACCATGGTGCAAGGGAGCCTGCGTTACGATGATTATTTTTGTGCAGGAAGGGAAACCTTCCTGCACAAAAACAATCACAAGAGGCTTTTTCCTCTTTCTATGTGAGCTGCATTCTGCAGCACGCATAGAAAGAGGAAAAATGAGAAGTAAAGATATTTCTCCTCGCGAGGCGTAAGTTTTTAGCGCTGCCTCAGACTTACGATTTCTCTTAAATCTAGGGCAGTGTCAAAAAGCCATGAATGTTGCTGGGAATGCCTTCAGCAACACCCATGAAATCCCCTTTAATGCAGTTTTCTGCATGAAAGGATCACATATTTATAAGGCCATGAAAATCCATGTAACGTGCCTTTACGTGCCCTTATAAATATGCCAGTGGCACATTGCGCCACTAGAAGGTCAAAAAATAAAGTTCCGGCGGTGCAAAAGTGCCAGTAGGGCCTCATAAATGTGGCCCATATATCTTTAGTATAATAATACACTGGATATGTACAGGCACATGCATCAAAAAGAGAGTTTGCGAGTCCTTATTTGCGAATTTTAAGGAATCGCAAATAAAGACTCGCAAAACACGATGCAACAAAAACATTGCGAGAATATTGCGAATCGCTAAAAATCGCTAAATAAATTGCGATTTCGGCATTTGCGAACTCGCTATTAGCGATTTCGCAATTAGCGAAATCGCTAATACCGAAGTCGCTTTTTGATGCATCCTGATGACATCACAACCAGGAAGTGAGCAGCACCAGCCTCATTTCCAGTGCACAGTGTCAGGGAGAGGAGGGAGCTGGCTCTGGGAGCAGAACAGGAGTGTGACAGAGACAGAAGAAAAACTTGTGATATCAAATGGAAGCCTCACAAACAGCAGAGGAGAGCCAAACAGGCAGGAAACGCAAAATTAAATTTGCAGAAAAAGAAATTGACACCCTCATTGAGGGAGTAGTCCACAGCCATGACAAGCTGTTTGGAAAGGCATCATTGAAAGTGGCAGAGCAGGAGAAAAGGAAAATCTGGCTCCGGATCCAAAACAGGGTCAATGCCATTGGGGTGACACACCGCACCATTGAAGAACTCAAAAAACGATGGTACGACTTGCGCAGTCGGGCTAAGGTGCGCATAGCTGACCGCCTGAAGGAGGCAAAGAAGACAGGAGGGGGAACACCAACAGACACTGGGAACACTCCCATGGAGGACTTGATTGAATCCACCATCCAGCCAGAAGCTGTTGTTGGTGTGACCCAGCTGGACACGTCCGGAGCAGCAAACACATCTGAAGGTAAGATGAATGTATGTTTTCTTAGTGTTACAAAATGTAAAGGTAGAACTCGACCACAGCACAGCCCAAGTGCAGACCCTGAACATCCAGTACACAATGCATTCAGTAGGTGAGGGGCATTATGGGAGATGTAGTCAGGTCAAGCAGTTAAAATGTCAAATCTCAGAGTAACAACCCAAAAAAGCTTAATAGAGTATAAAATCATTTACAAAGGCAGAAATTTATTACTGTGCAATTAATATCACAGACATGAAATAATACAGTGTTGCACTGTTTCACCTCACAGATGCACAACGTGTAGAAGATGTGGATAGCGATTCCCCAGACATGCAGGACACCAGCGCAGGTGAACAGATGGACACACCTGTGGTGCAAATAAATCCCTCACGTCCAACAAAGTCACGCAGGGCTACTGTTCCATCCCTAGTCACCATGGAGTGTGAAGATGATGAGGCTGATGCAACACCAGGTGGCAGCCATGGCCAGACAACTTCCATCACACAAACACAACCACAGGTCCCCAGAACTAATCACAGAGCCCGGCGTAGGAGAGGAAGAGCACTCAGGACACAGCAGGAGGAGCAACCAAGTGATGTCTGGGGTGGTCTTGAGGGACAGATGCTCCGTATGCAGCGCCTGCAGACAAAAAACACACGATTAGTACAATTGCAAGTTGGCAAGATGGCTAGCAACATAGCAGTACTGTCAGAAAGTGTGCAGCAACTGAGCAAGGTGATGCATGAGGGAAATGTATCCCAGAAGAGACAGCATCGTCAACTAATGCTGCAATTGAAAATGTTTGCTAAATCAAACAATAGATTGGCCACGACAACTGCACTGCTGGCACGTAGGTCTGTGACCATGCAAACTGAAATGTGCCATTGGAGCGGCGATGTGGCTAAAGCACTGGACCAGGTCACCAATGCAGTTGATTTGCTAAATGCTTCCACAATTGCGGCCAACAATTCCACGCCCGAAGAGGGTAGTGAGGGTGGCTCAAGCCTAAGTAGTGTGGCAGTTCCAGTCCGCACTGCAGGAAGACGCAACACACGCAGCAGTACCCCCGCCGCTTCCAACATAACGGATGACAATGCTGGGTCTGACAGGCGTCTGGGTGTTCGTGGGAAAAAGCGCTAGACTGGCATGTACAAGTGCATTCCACTATGGTGACGTAACCATTTATTTGGATTTGACTTTTCACAGAGTGACAAGTGAATTGACATTTGCAAACCACTTATGTCCATTGCACTGGTCAGATTACAAGTGTGCTTGAACACTCATGGCAATTTTATTTAATTAAAGAATACTCTGATAGCAATAGTCAGTTTCTGTGTCATCATTACTCACCTCAGAAATAATTTTGTGTGATGTCAAATCTTCTCCTACGCCCTTCTGCTGCGCCTGCCCCTTGTGCTGCATGGTGTTGTGGCACTTGCTGGTTCCCATCCTCCGAATCGCTGTCAGACACCTCGATGTCCATTCCTCCCCTTGTCGCTATGTTGTGCAGCATGGCACATGCCGCTACTATCTTGCAGCATTGTTCAGGGTTGTACTTCAGTGCTCCACCGGTCTTATGTAGACATCTGAATCGGCTCTTCAACAGCCCAAATGTGCGCTCTATGATGTTCCTTGTCGAAATATGTGCTGCATTGTACCTCTGTTGATTGGCAGTTGTGGGATTGAGGTAAGGCGTCATTAGGTAATTACGCAAGGCGTATGCGCTGTCACCTACATGTAATGGAGCAAAGAGTCAGTGGCAGCTTCACATTGACATACGTACAATGACAGTGATAAACTATAACACATATTTACCAAGCAGATGTCCCTCTCCAAATTCTCCCCTGACAAGACGGGTGTGTATGCCACTTTGCCTGAAGATATAAGAGTCATGTGCACTCCCTGGAAATTGCGCAACAATGTCAGTGATAATGTTTTTGGCATTGCAAACAACCTGAATATTGAGGGAATGGTAAGATTTCCTATTTCTATATATATATTCCTGTGTTGCAGGGGGACATATTGCAACGTGCGTGCAATCAATACAACCCAAAACATGTGGGAAACGAGCTATCTGGTAGAACTCCTGTTTGGTTTTTGCAAGGTCAAGCGCGGTGGTAGGGAACTTGATATGAGACCCGATCACGGCCATCATGTCATCAAGGAATGCTTTCAATATTCTTGAAAGTGCGCTTTGTGACACACCTCCCGCAACAGCAATGACCCCCTGAAAACTGCCTGACGCCAGAAGGTGTAGGCAACATAGGACCTGCACATGCGTTGGGATGGCATTGGTCCTACGTGTCTGTCGTTGCATTATGGGGTCCAATTCATTGATTAGGTCATGGATCATTGCTGCATTGAGCCTATACTTGTCGTATATCTCATCCTCTTGCTGGCCTAGCAAAGTTATGCGGACTCTGAAGATGCGCTCATTCATTCGCCTCCGTCTCTGTGCGGCAGCCTGCAGCCTCATCCTCCTCGCCATCAGGTAAATCCCTGCCATTGTGAACAGTGCTGGCTCATTCTGGGTGTGTTTAAATGGGTTTCAGTTGGTTTTCACCTGTCTGTGATTTGCACTCATGATTACCACCTGGTTGTGATCCTTCTTATTTAGCGATCGCTAATTTGCGATTTTCATGGAAATCGCTATTTGCGATTTGTCATGCATACATTTTGCGATTCGTTGTTTGCGATTCGGTAATTGGGACACGCTAATACCGATTCGCTATTTGATTCGCAGAATGTTTTGCGATTCCTTATATTTGCGAAAAAATGGATTTTCGCAAATATACAGTTGATGCATTTCAACACTGACTTTTGCGATCGCAAACGGCCTATTTTTGCGATTCGCACCCTTTGCGATCGCAAAAAGGTTTGATGCATGTGCCTGGTAGTGTCTATTCTTTGCACCTGCTACTTCATTTGCCTTGCACCCTAGAAAGTAATTGTTTTGTTCCATTTTATAACACCCTGTTCAGAATGCTGGATTAAAAACACAGGTGAATATAACATTTCATGTTTGGAAAGAAACACATTCATGCACTGCTCTAAATACTACAGTACCAGCTGGTTTATTCGGTATGCATCAGTGTGCTGCTCCTAGTAAGGGTAGCTGGGAGGGGCTCATTTCGTACCGTACCAGAAAGTAGCTGAGTTCACGAATAATCCTAGAGGGATGGGCACTTTGTGGGCAATTGTAATGCTAAGTGTAATTATGTGTCATTCTTAGTTTGTGATGGGCTTACTGCTGCTATTTTTTGTATTTGTATTGCAGATCTCACAGCTGGGTCAGCAGCAGAATTACTCTTTTAAGTGGAATCCCTCACTGTGCTTCGTACAGTCATCATGAAAGGATATGAGATGCCTGAGGGGGGCACTTCCTACTGTTGTTGTTTGGTGTTGAACTGGGGGTGTGGCTCTGCAGTGAACATTACATTGTTGGATATTTTTATGAAGAATTATGGGTGGAAGGGTCTATCTTTGTTCAGCATTTTCGGATTTAGTATCAGATACTGCAGCAAGGACCGTCAGCGAGGCTGTACTAACTGTGGCTTTTTAGTTTTTCTGATAAGTGTATAGTTAATATTGTTTTGTGTATTCATCATTTATCACTGGGGATTGTCTTTTATTCTTGTTTGTGCACATGCCTCATCTTGTTGTTGCATTAGTGTGACCTAACTTTGTAAGTAATAGAGTAAAGGCAGAGAGAATTGGAGGTATTGTCAGGATGACGTCTGCTAATCACCGTTATTTCTATTCTTGCCATCTTTCCTCCATTACCAGATACCTCCCTTCCATTCCTAGATTTTTCGATATATCATTCTATTCTATTCGATTCTATTCTATTCACAGGGATTTCTAAAGCACATGGCTACCATAAAAGACTTCCCAGCACTGTCACAACCGGACATCATCAGATGGATAGGTTTTTAACAATTTCCTAAAAGCTAGTTCAAATGCACATAGTCTTAGTTCAGAGGGAGTGCATGCCACAGTGTAGACACTCATAACGGCAAAGGGCCTCCTGCCACTCCTGGTTCTCATTATCCTTGGAACTGCAAGGAGATGTTGAGTGTTGGACCGCAAACGTCTTGCGGGGTTATATGCAGTGAGAAGATTTTGAATCAGTTTAGGACCTCTTTTATATATCGCTTTGTGAGCCATACACGATACCTTGAAATGTATCCTCTTAAGTACCGGCAGCCAAGGAAGGCTTGCTAGGGCAGTAGTGGCAGACTGACACCTGGGAATTTTCAATAGTATCCATGCTGCAGCATTTTGAACAACTTGAAGTCTTTTTAAAACAGACTTCGGGCTGCCTAGATACGAAGAATTCCCGTAGTCAAGTCTGGAGATGTCTAAGCCTTGTATTACTAGTCTGCTTGGTGGCCATTTAAGCCATTTTTCTAAAGGCTCCTATTTTGCCAAAACAGGTTGATGCCAATTTTTTGGCTTGAGGCGACATTGTCAATTTATCATCGATCCTAAAGCAGAGGCTTTTGACTTCTGATTTTGGGGGAGGTTGGACACCAAAGGAGGAAGGCCAGTTCAGTTCCATTCATCTCAAAGGATTTTTCCCCAACACCACCACCTCAGTTTTTCTCCATTCCTCATTAGTGGTATGATAGGTCAAGCGCTTTGTCGTCTCTAAGAATCAGGGGTGTAACTTGGTCTGACTGGGTGGGGGGGGGGTGAGCTTCAGATTTTCCAACAATCACGCTGACATTTCATTTTAATCCTTACATGAGAAGCAGCACATGAGTAGGGCCTAAGGCTCAGTGGAAAGTGAAAGGAGTGCAGATAGTAAGGGGTACCTAAAAGACAGTATTTTTTTCCGAAAATATCCATGTTTTAAGACCTTTAAACAGAGACCATTATGTGTGTGTGTTTTTGTGTGCGTGAGTATTTAAAAATCCCACATGAAATCGGACAGACACCTCACCAGGCGGGATTGAAAGCTCCTGCACCCAACTATTTTTTAAATAATACATTTATTAGGGGGGTGTAACACCCCTCCCGAGGCTACTCCCCTGCTAAGATTATGAGGTAATGAGATAGCGGGCCATTCTGGAGGCCACAGCCATAATGAACAGAAAACAGACTTCTGCATTGGAGGCTTCCGAGGTCTGCCAGAGATAAAGAATGACTCACTTTGTAAGCAGTGGAGTAAGGACAGGAAGACTAAGAATAATACAGTTTACCAAAAGTAATGAAAACATTGAAAAAAGGGAATCATTTCCAAAAATAAAGTTTATTCTTCAGAAAATCAAGCAACTGCTTGGTTGTTTGAAGATTTGGAGAATATTTCCTTAAATACTATTTAGCTCATCAGAGAACACAAGGTCCCTCACATAAATATGATTTGATTTCATGCCAATGGGAGGCTTTGCTAACCTTTAGAATGAAAAAAGCTAGGAACCTTTTAGATTAGTATCCTGTATGTTCTTGTAAACAGGTCTGGGATATGTGGCTACAGGGATGTACGCAATGCAGACCAAAACCGACTGAAAGAAACACACTAGCCTTGTGTGTTAGCAAGAAACATATGAAAAACACTACTAATAGAATCTTCCACAGCGTTTTTGGGAAAAATTGGACATTGGTTTCGATTAAAGAAGAAGTTCGGTTTTTGGCTTCCAAAATCTGAGAAAGCACAGGATGTAAATCTTACCAGGAAAATTATTTGGGGGGATTTGTTTTTGATGAAGAAGCATTTTTTAAAGGACAAGGACATTAGTGCTAAGCTGCTGTGAGAGGTTCCAATAAATTGAATTAGAGGGTCTTCCAAAAAGGAGCAGCTGACCTGAGCAACACGCACAGAGGTAACAAAATAACACCTTGTTTTCTTGAAGCACGCATAAAATAAAGGCTGGTCATTTATCTTTGAGCCCGGTCCAGGAATCACATGGTCCATGCTGTACTGGCACAGCTTTTAAATCTTTTTCCAGTCAGTCAGACCATGTGATGCGACGCAGCAGTCCAAGAAATTGTACAAATGAATAGCTGATAGCCAACTGTTGCTGGATATTAAATTATTGCGTTATAAGAGTGAAAGCTATTGAAAACTACACGTGAAATCAATTTAAAAAAACACACCAATCAACTAGTTTTTAAATAAGTACAATTTGGGTACAGATTTTTGTTCTTAAAGATAGCTTGTTGCAATAATAAACACTGAAAACTGATTAATTAATCTTCCGATAAGTGTTTTGGAAAAACTATTTTGTTTTTGAAACTTGAATTTGGAGGAGCACTTGTCCCAAGGTTATTGGCTTACAGTGTAATGTGTGTACACTTCTCGTTGGAAATTATCTTCTTTTGATTGGTATTCCCCAGATTTATTTTGCCTTCACTGCCCTATGTTTGCTGGTCCTGTTTTTCTCGGCCTTTGGGCTCTGCACTTTTTATCCTACTAACCAATGATAAAGTGCTTGCACTCTACCCACATTGTGAAATTGGTATACACCTAATCAGCAAATACAATTTATTTATAATTACCTAGTATATGGTACTATGTGTGCCTCAGGGGTGGACATTGTATTCTACCAATGGGCTACAGCACTCATTATGGCAACCACTACAGTAGCACTGCATAACACACCTACCGGCCAAAACTTGCAGCCAATGGGTGCAGTTTTAAACTGCCATTTCGTCCTGGCAATATAACCTGTTTGCCAGGACCAAACCTTTGTTTCTAATACTTATAAGTCACCCCTATGGTAGGTTCTAACTCCTCATGGGGAACAGTGCATGATATTTAAAAAGCAGGACATGTGTAGTTCATATTTTACATGTGCCTGCGATGAACGAACCTCAAAGTAGTTTTTCACTGCGCCAAGGCTGGCTGCACAAAGACTAACACTGGTTTACATAATTACACTTAGGAGCTCATTTCAGTTTGGGGACGGCTAGGAAAATAGATCTTTCACCCCTTTTAACTATACTTTAAAATCCTCTTTAATGGTGAATTCAGATTTTAAATTGCTATTTTGGAAATGACCCACTTTTAGAAAGTTGGCATTTTCTGACTAAGCCTAATGTGCCTTTCTGCCAGTGTCCAGGGTCACTTGGTTGTTAACAGTTCTCCTATGAGGAGATGAGTATTACTCCCATAGACTGGACAAAAGGGTCTCAGGAGAAGGGAAGGGTCTGCTCTCCTGAGTAGGATGGCCTAGGGGTTGTGCCCCGCCCCTTCCTGATTTCAGAAGATGCCTACCTTGTCACTGGCAAATGCAGCTCACACCTGGGTCTGCCTGGCTTTGGTTTCACTAGCCAACCTGGATCCAAACTCATGAGAAGGGTAAGAATTGACAAGAACCAGTTTACAAGTTAGACAAAGTGGTGTCCTCCACCCACAGACTGGCACTGGGCATAAAAGTGACATCTCTAGATCCTAAAATCAGAACACTCCTGGACTCGAGAAGATTCAAAAGAAGGTCTGCCCTGCTATTTGAATTTGGAAGACTGGCCGCAGCTTGTCTTCAACTCAGGACCCCGTAGTGACTCCAAAGGTAACAGACAATGAAAACAAGCTTTGTGACTTGGTAAATGGGCATCACAAAGACGATATAGACCCACCTCCACTATGCCCTACCTTTCCACTACTAGAAAGAAGCGTTCTACCAGAAAAGTGGTCGAACTCAGAGAGGAGGGCCTGGTCCATTGGATGTCTCATTGAAGTGATTAATCTACTGGCACTGCATTCTGTTTTCAAACCTTGTGGAGAAGATATACTATTAATACTTAAGTCCAGCCATGAGTCATAAATCCCCCCTAGATAATCCCTTATGCTGTGGTGTATATAAAGTAAGTACCACATTCGTACCTGCGAGGCAACAGGAGTGATGAATGATGGTATCTGTGGAAATCAGATGTCAGCTCTGATTTTCATCTGCTCTTAAAATATAAATGAGGAACCATTCAGGCCACTAACAAATAAGACACATGGTTTAAGACAGAGGTGGCGCAATAGTACAGATTTGCACGATGCAGAAAATGGTATGCTAAGAGTTATAGCTCCATGCTCCTTCACAGGGTGCAATGCGAATACTTAATGGCATTATTCCTCACTACAAACGCACTGAATTTGCTTTACACTGTGATCTGTTACCCACTTGGAGATTCTAATCATGGTGTTCCTTCACACCGCTTTTCAATTAGTCTTTTGGCTACTAATATATATCAATATCAAGAAGGTATAGCTTTTGGTTATGTTCACGAAACAAATGACTGTTCTTGTCAAGAAGGTATTATCTTAGTTAAATTCAAGAAACAAACAACATTTTTTGGTTAGAGTTTGTGTTAGTAGCAATGCTGTTATCAATATGCAGATTAGGTTCCATACGAAGGTTAGGAGATATAAATGCACTCTTTATGCCTGTATCCATCGGTAACCACTTACTGCTTTGTGTTTCTTTCTTTTGTCTTTTATTTGCAGATATGAGGGTCTCTTGGTGTCCAGTGAGGAATGCGGAAGTGGAATGCATAGCCGCGATGCAACGCAATGCGGTGGGCTGAGCAGATCAGGTAAATTGAAGTGAGTTAATAGAGAGAGTGATCCGTGCTCTCCAGGAATCTCAAGCCAAATCGCTTGAGGCAGGCTTGGGCAGGGCTTAAATACTGAGCCTAGCCCAACCATGTCCAAAATGGCCACATCGGTTCGTTAGACTCCTGTGGGAGATTAAAAAAACTTCCATGCTTGCCTGGGGTATGACACGGAGCCAAAAAGGTGTGGGTCACAATCCTGGTGGTAGCGTGTACCACTGCACAATAAAATAGCACAACAGAGGAGTGGATCACAATACCAAAAGACACACAAATGATGGACGGAATGCAGATCAAATAAAAAAATTAACCCCCAGTCAAGAGATCTGGGAAAAACTCCATCATTCTATTGCTCACCATGCCACCCCAGTTTAGACCCAGCCATATGCAAATGTCTTGACCTTGCTCCACATGGGAACACTCCAGCCCGAACTGCCAAGCCAGGTCCTCCCTGGACCAAAAACAATCATCCTGGGACCGGTTTAGCTGTTTCCCCCGTCAACAGTCAGGCCTCTTTCTTTACCCTTTTTTTGCATATATGAGGGTCTTCACGGCGTCCAGTTGCGGAATGTGGCAGTGAGATGCGGAGCGGCGATGCAACACGACGCGGCAGGATGAGCAGACCAGTTAAGTTGCCGAAAGTTGTAGAGAGAGCTATCTGTGCTCTGCAGGAAGCTCAAGCCCAAGAGCTTAAGGTAGACTTGGTGGTTGCTTAAATACTGAGCCGTGCCCAACCACACCCAAGATGGCCACCTGAATTTGTTAGACACGTGTGAGAGTTGAGCAAGCTTCCGTGTTCACCTGGGGTAATGTCACAGGGCCAGAGAGGTGCGGGTCTCAATCCTGTCAGTACATACCAGTGCACAATAAAATAGTACAACAGAGGAGCAGTCACAAAACCAGAGCACAATAACATATGTGCAGTCACACAGGTCACGTTACAATGATTACATTGTGGTGCCGAGGGCTGGGATTCACATTCAGGATATCAGGGAGGTGGTGCAAGGGATTAAGCCACCTGGTAAAGGGCTATAAAGCACCTCATGATGATTCTAAGCATGGGGCTCCTGTTAAAGGGTCAGTTGGCTCACCTCCTGTTTGAGCTACAGGGATACAACAAGCTTTCAGAGGCCTTTCCTGCTGAGCAGCTGACCATACCCAACTGAACCTGACCTGGTCCTCTCTTCTGGCCTCTGTGGGTGTAAGTTCTGACCTCCAAGTTCTGTCCTCAGGGTCCTGGATCTTCGGCTGGAGTCAAAGTGTACTTCTCCCTGCTAACTGAAGGTTTCGCTAGACCTGGCATAGAGCATCATATGCCCTCGCATAGCAGCACCGCACAGCTCCAAGTTGGTGGCTACACTGGAGCTGACGCAGAGCGATGCCAATGCATGCATTGGCCATAAACACCAGTCTAGTTGTTGTGCCCTTGATGTTGGTCATGTGACCATGCAGTGTTTTCCCCTTTGGGTCCACTGGCATTTTGCTGCACTGAGTTTGACTGTCCAGTGTCTACCGGACACAAATTGTTTATCTGCTGTGTAGCCCATATCATTTGAACAAAGCCTTCCATGCACCTTTTAGTTCCACAATCTTTGAACAGCTTACTTGTTTATGGTTCTGCAGCTCATATGTTGCAGATGAATGCGACTTTGATCTTGATACAAGATGGGCTTTTCTAATACATGGCACTGTAATCTTTCACATTCTTTAGGTGCGAAGGCAGTTTGCAAACCCCCGTTAGCATGTCCGGACGTGGTGTGACTAAGGTGATGCACTACTCCACATGTTTAAGATGCTGGACCCTTCCGGATATTTTGTGTTTTGCCCACCTTTTGCATCGTAGTGCATGCTATTACTATTGCGACCATTATATTGCTCATTCTAGCAAGTATCTATGTTTTTTGGCACTAGACTGCAAGCAATACATTGACGACAAAGTGAACTCTACACCCGCATGCAGAATATTACCATAATTTCTGTTTGGAGTTTGCAATGAATTTGTCACTGATTGTTTAATAGACCAACCTCAGGATTGTAGTTGTGATTTGCATTTGCGGCTGCTTCTATTTAAGGTATGAGGAGCACCTAAACTTTTGTATTTTCGTTTGTGCTGATAATATTTTTTGTAATATTGGGGGCCCTATTTTTAATTTGTAGGTTATCAGTCAATTGCTGCTGTCGACAACTCACAGGATTATCCGGTCAACAGAACTCAAAGATGGGGACATACTCTTGTTAATGTTGAAACTCATTGTGGATACCTCATGTTTTTCGGATCTATATATGTGTTGGAAATTGGGTTATTGGTTGAGGGGGTGAAACTCTACTCAAGCAGCAACCATAATTTCTGTCAGGTTGAAGTCACAAGCAAACCCCAAATTAACCTGAGCGTAACCTTCCGGTAGTTGGGCAAAAAAGCAGTCAGGCTTAAGTATTTATGCAGCAATTCAAACAGTAATAAAGTAAAATCACAAAACAAGACAAATCCCACATCAATTTAGAAAAATAGATAAATTATTTGACACCAAAACAACAAATATCGAATCAGTACAACTGGAGATATGCACATTCAAAGATTTCAAGTGAATAAAGCATCTAAAAGCGCAAAGAGCCACTCGCAGTTATCTGGTCGCGCGTGGCCAAGTCAAAGTCACAAATTCAGGCCAACCACAATGTAGCATGGGCTGGATACAGGGACCAGGTTAGTTTCACTGAAAGAGTACCTTTAAAATCCAATGTAAAGAGATCTGTTTGTGATGGAAGGTGCCACGAGGAGCCAGAAGAGCATTGTGGATGGTTGTTGTTGTAGCGCTAAGAGCAGGCCAGGTTTTGCGGACAGATTCTGTCGGGCGTCACAGACATCACTGTTGGAGCTTTGCGTTGGCAGTCACCATGAGCTGTTGATGCTGGAGCGCAAAGTGTACATCTCGCTTTGCGAGGCATCTCTGGAGGTCACTGTGGTGCAAAGATTTAAGTTCATGAGAACTTCGTGTTGCCGGCCATCAAGGGTGGTAATATTTTGGCGTGAACTGGCTTGTTAGCAAGAAGTCTAAAACTTCAGTATTTGTCCTTTTCTCGAGGGGAGAGCTCAATTTATGCCACACCATGGGTCCAGGAACTGAGGGGTGGAGTTAATGGCTCTGGAATATTAATGGCCAACCACAGCTTGTTTTGGCCATTTTAGAAAATCCCAAAATGCCATGCAGTAGGATGTATCAGGGGTATTGGGGTGATGTGACATCTTTATATTGGTCTGAGATGCATACCTTGTTGATGCATACCATATTGATGTTATGAATTTGATACATGCGTGGAGATTCTACTCGCACAGCGGTGCTGCATCGGGAAAACAGCCATAAGGACAGAGATGCATCAATTTTCATTGTTTTTCAGGTTTCTTCTAGCTCCCAGCAGCAGGCACAACATCCAGAGGCTCAGAACTGGAACAGACACCTCCTGGCAGTTCAGAAATCTTAGCAGCAGAGTTCAGGGGAGCAGGGGGTGAAGTCTTTGTGGCCCTGAGACTTCAGAACAGGAGGCCAGCACATACAGGCCCTTGGAGATCTTCTTCAAGCAGGTTCAAAGCAAAGTTCCAGTCTTTGTCCTCTCCTTGGCAGAAACAGCAACTACAGGCCAACCCCACACAGCACACAGCAAAGGGGCAGTACTCCTCACAGCTCTTCAGCTTTTCTTCTAGGCAAAGGATCTTCTTGATTCAGAAGTAGTCTAATGTTCTGGGGTTTTAGGTATAATACTTATACCCCAAAATGTCTTTGTTCTCTTTGTGCAAGGGTCTCTGAGCCCAGTCCAAACCATTTCTGTCCTCACTGGCGCAGTATGACCACAAGAGGTGGAGACAGCATTGTGCAAGGGAGACAGGCCCTATTCAGGTGCAAGGAAATCTGCTCACCCTACTCTAAATTTAGTCGGGATCTATTCGGCCCAGCTCTGAGTCATCCAGGAAGGGCCCGGCACACCTCAACCTTCCCAGTGACTGTCTATAGTGAATGCACATCCCTTCACCCTGACACTCCAAAATTAGAAAAGTCAATACACAAACAGGCAGAGGCACACAGAATGGTTAGAAAGAAAATGTCTACTTTCTAAAAGTGGCATGTTCAAACACACAATTCAAAAACCATCTTCACAAAAAGATGTGTTTTTAAATTCTGAGTTCAGAGAGACTAAACTTTATTTCTCTATCTTGTCCCAACCGGAAGTTATACTTGAAAGATGTTACTAAGCATTTCCCATTCTATCCAATAGGGCAAGAAAGCCTATCAATAGTGAAAAACGAAATTGCCAGTATTTCACTATCAGTACATGTCAGACACACCAGTCCATGTCCTACCTTTCACATACACTGCACCCTGCCCAGGGGGGTACCTTACATATAAGAAAAGGCAAGGTTAGGGCCTGGCAAGTGGGTGCAGTTGCTAGGTCGACATGGCAGTTTACAACTGCGCACAGACACTGCAGCGGCAGGTCTGAGATACCTTTTCAAGGCTACTCATGTGGGTGGCACAATCAGTGCTATAGGCCCACTAGTAGCATTTGATTTACAGGCCCTGCCACACTTCACTGCACTTTACTAGGGACTTACCAGTAAATCAAATATGAGAATCGGGGAAACCAATTGTAACAATAATTTATACAGGGAGCACTTGCACTTTGACACTGATCAGCAGTGGCAAAATGCCCAAAACATCTAAGCCAGCAAAAACGAAATCCAGCACAGCATCAAAAATACAGGAGGTAGAGGCAAAAGTTCAGGGGAAACCATGCCAAAGATGCAAAGTCTAACATTCATACTTTAATTCCTCTCCATATGTTTCTCAAAGTAGTCTTACAGAAAATGCACTGAATTAAAATGTAAGGTTGGCTTGACTGTAACTTTGATGCCGAACCCCCGCAGATTCCCAACAAAGAAATACGTCTACCGTTTGAATGTCAAATGACTGGCTAGAAGCCATCTTATTTAAAAGTATGCAATAGTATTATCCGTTGCGAAGTAATACTTTCAAAATGCTAGTATCGAGAGAACACTCGAGCTATTATTAAAGAAAAGATATGTGAATATTGCACCAGGGTAACACAGAAGACCAATACTTGTAAATTGGTGTGAAGTGCGCCTACGTGCCAGAGCACTGCCACTGCCCTTAGGGATTCTGGGCATTAGGTACCTATCACAGAAGCTTGGTTGAGGGTTCATGCTATGAAAATGTTAGTTTCATTCCTGGTACCCAGAGCTTCTACATATGTTTTTTTTAACTTTTTCTGGGGCGGAGTGAGAGATATTTCAGGAGCTTAACAAGAACAAATTCCAAAGGAAAAAGCAACACAAACTTTGCATTTTTACTGATATCACTGTAAGCATTGAGGTTAAGGTTGATTTTGTGCATAAAGTATTGCAATTGTCAAAGTGTACATTAGGAAGCTTGCAAAATATATGTACATAAGAGAAAGGAAGTTTAGCTGTAGTTTTTTCTGGACATGGCCCAAGATTAACTTTCATTGATTTTATTAGGTATGCAAATAGTCTGGTTTCTCCATCAAAGTTTTAATTGATAGACTGAAAACGAAGTCTGCACTCTGCACCACATTGGGAACATTCACTTTTTATTTAGAAACCCTAATTTGTTCCCACAAGAAGGTCGAAAGATGGCATTGTATGAACTCTCCTGTTGAATGCTAGGAAGGCAAGTGCAAACGAATCCATTGTTTATCCCTGGGTAGCTCTGGTGCATGCAGCAAGAAAATATAAACTCAAACTTTCACACTGAGTTCGCTGTCATAATTTTCTGATGACTCGTTACAACCTTGTGAAGATGAAGTTACTATAGGAGTGAGTTTTTCACTGTTGAACCTGATACTGGGACAGAAACTAAAAACAAATGCATTAAGTTTCTTACGTCCATACATAACATAACATATGTGTCACCTAATGCATGATTTATTGCCATGCTATAAGGGATGGGCATGTTCTAATCTCGCATCTTCTTATCACATTGAAGAAAACCTTTGCACCTCCCCGGAGAAAACAAATATCTGCCATTTCGTTTGGGGGTAGGCCCTTACAATATATGGGCCAGCCCCCACGGGGGCACATATATTTACATAAGTGTTTTCCCATGGGGGGCGCGCTTGCTCACGTAGGAGTAAAACAAAGGACCTCCATTTTGTTTGGGGGGTCGGCGCATCTGATATGCAGGCCGGCCCTCAGGGGTGTACATATATATTTTCTACTTGTGTGTTTTCCCCCAGGGAGATTGTGAGTGTGACTCTTAGGGGAAAAAAAATGGCAGTCATTCTGTTTGGGGTCCGTCCTTGTTGCATAGTTGCTGACCCCCAATGGGGCAAAAAATATAGTCAAATGTGTTTTCCATTGGGGGGTGCTCTAGAGGGGATTAATGCATTGATAAATGTACAGAGGGTGTGCCCCCGAGGGAAAAATACAAATGACTCAAAGATTTTCACCAGGTTTGCGTGACTTATTTCACTCAGACCTGATGCAAAATCCATTTTGGGATTTACAAAGCTGTGCAAATAGCTCTTTGCATTGCTTTGTAGAGAAGGAACGTTACTCAGCGTTTTGTGCTGCCTTGCTTAACTGTGCCTCAGGAGAGGCGTATCCTGGGTGGTTCATTGGTGTTCCATACATCCACCATTGTTTTTTGACACATATCCATGTCTACAAAAATCCTGAGCCTGTGGCAACATGGAGAAATATTTTACTTCTCATTATTTTCTATTGGCATGTGTGGCGTCTTTTGCAGCACACATACATAGAGCAAAAAGCCTCAAAGTTTAATTTCTATGCATGGAGGGGCCCCTTCCTGCACCTACATTATCCTGCCCATAACGCAGACATTGTAGCACTATGGCGTAAGGGTGCTGCTTTGGCACAAAACAGCACACATAGTGTGCCAGGACATGGAGAGAGCAGAAATGCGCAATGTCTTAAAAAAGCGGTGCAGTTCTGCTCTACCCAGATGACGCAGCACAGCAACTTTGCTTGCTGTGTTGGAACATTTCTACCATGACATATGTTCCTGTATTGCATATGTGGTACGTTGAAGTAATACTTTGTTTTTTTTGCCTTTTTTAGTGTCTGTGGAGAAGTTGTTTAAAGGAGTTCATCACACCGCAGTATCAACAAAGAAAGTCCTTTCTTACTTTTATGCTTTGTCTGACACTTCTTACAGATACACACATTTACCCATTGATTACACTCCATACTTCTGCCTTCTACATAGTACACAGTGTTTTAGGAGTAAGTTTTAGGCAGGTTTTAAATAGAGATGACGTCTTGTGGATAACTGATGCACAAGGCCGTAAACCGAGTAATGATGGACAGCTCTGAAGCAGGGTCAGATACTGAGACAGCAAATGAGGGAGAGGAAACTGGAGTAGAATCTGGAAGTGATATTTCAGTCAGTTGAGTTCCATCTGATGACTCTTTTTCCAGCAATTCTGAGGAACATGGTCATGGTCATGGCTGTTGTGATGTCCCTTTGCAAACACAGTCTGTACAGCGGAATGATAGTAGCAGAGTGAACCACCCCGGGGAGCAGGCAGTCAGTTATTTACCTTTATTTGAAAGCAAATACATCATAAACGTACAATACAATAAACCATTTCTAACAACAGGGCATGGAAATATTCATTAAAAACACTAAAGCACAGCAGATCAACACATAATGTAAAAACAGATCAGAAATATTGTGACATCAGAATGTTTTGTAATGCATCTTTAGGAGTAAAATCCATCAGTCAATATGATTAAATTAACATTTCATATATTTTTCAGGTGGCTAAAACTGCAAAGTTAATAATAGTGAAAAAGATTTCCGGTGTCTCAAGATGCTGTAAATATTGGAGGCATAACTTGCAGTGTCTAATAGCAGAAGCATACAAAAATTGGTAGTAGAAACCGTCAACAAGCAGCTGGCCGCCTTCCTCGAGATGAACGGATCCCTCGAACTCTCGCAGTCTGGCTTCCGGGCCAACCACAGCACCGAGACCGCCCTCATCGCAGCCATCGATGACATCCGAGCCCTGCTCGACAATGGGGAAACGGCGGCCCTCATCCTCCTGGACCTCTCCGCGGCATTCGACACTGTCTGCCACCGCACCCTAGTGCAGCGCCTCAGCAACGTCGGAATCCAAGAGAAGGCACTAGAATGGATCATCTCCTTCCTCGCCGGAAGAACACAGAGAGTCCGCCTCCCCCCGTTCAGATCAGATGCCACCGAAGTCATCTGCGGCGTTCCTCAAGGCTCCTCGCTCAGCCCCACCCTCTTCAATGTCTACATGAGCCCCGTTGCGGCCATCGCACGCCAACACAACCTCAACATCATCTCCTACGCCGACGACACCCAGCTGATCCTCTCCCTCACCAACGACCCCGCCACCGCCAGAGCCAACCTGCACGAAGGGATGACAGACGTAGCCGAGTGGATGATGAACAGCCACCTGAAAGAGGCAGGCGCCGGAGACTGGAAGGCAGGAAAACAAAGTTTTATTCCGTCGGAGTAGAACACATCAGATCAGACAGCAAGGTATCGTCACAAGGTGCTCTCACCACATCTCTGAGGCCTGGCCTCTTATACACAGGTTTATGACTTTATTGCAGGTTTATCATACATGGCACATTCTTGAGATCGCTTTGATACATGAAAGAACATCCTCAGAATCCCCACTTCAAGCTCGTTCCCACACATATCTACAGTGGAAGTCCCCACCCCACACACAGTAGGAGATGGCTATCACACAGCTGGACATTCCGCCAATTCCCGGGGGTGCGTGCGACTGGTCGGGTCTCAGGGGGTGGGGGGGCCTTGATCTACTGTAATTCCCTTTGATGTGGGGTGTTTCCCTTACAGTAGGGGCAATAAACTGCATCCGCAGGGCTAGGTGATGGCCTGGGATCGGTTCGGACAATTGGGCGCAGAGGAAGGGGGTTATCAAAGGGATGCATGACCATGTATGGGATGTCGGTCAGGCGTGGGATGTGGTTTCATGGCAGGGTCGCGCAGAAGGAGAGGGTTTATGGCCCATGTATGAGAGAGCGGGGGTGGCCGGCGCGCGGGGGAATGTTCGCAGCGCCAGGGGGACGCGCTGGCGATCGGCAATGAGCAGGGAGAGAGACCAGGGTGCCTAAAATGGCTGCCGTGCATTTTCCTGTGTGTTGCGCTGGGGAGAGACAAGATGGCGCAGATAATGTTCAGTTACGGGCTACATTTCCACAGTCCTCCCTTTTAACATATCTCGCCAGCTTGTTTAGTTCGGATCTATCCTCATAATGCCACGAACTTCTACCTCGTATAGAGCTTTCATATGTTCTGCTTCAAAGTTCAGAGTCTTAGGGCAGATACAGTTTATGAGAAGTGAACATAAAGGTGGCAAACACTGAATCCCCAGGCAACATCCACATAGGATCACAATTGGTATTAGGATAAACGCAAACAACCTCCACCCCCAACTTTTAATAGTGTCCCAAAACCAACTCCCAAGCGACCATCCTTCTTGCTCCTGATGAACCTCTGCGGAAAGTCTGTGGAGGTGTTCAATTGCCTTGTAGACTGAGGGTGAGTTATCCGGTATGTAGGTACAACAGCTGGACCCAATGATGCGGCATGCTCCTCCACGATCGGCCAGAACTACGTCTAGAACGAGGCGGTTCTGAAGAGCTACCAGGCGGACGACCTGAAGCTCAGCGGTGTTGTTGGTGAGGATGCTGGCTGTAATGTTCATTGTGGTTTCGACTGCCTGGGTCAGGTCCCGGATGGCACGGCTGTTTGCCATTGGACCCCACAGTGGAACAAGTCCCTTTACTGCATCCATGAACTGTGCTCCAGTGGAGTCGGCTTGTACAATGTCCTTTGCACGTTTCTGCCGGTGATGGTTTGCTGGAGCCACATATGTTGGAGGAAGGATAAAAGCGATGTAGCAGGTGCCTCCCCACCCTTTCGGAAGCCAGGTGTAGGCCTTAGTACCACAGACGAAGTACATATTTGGGGAGGTAACAAAGGAGGGTGGGTCAACTGAGTCCAATGTTCGGGTGATGAGACAGGAACTGTGGCCCACCAGCTGCGTTCCCAGACCTTCGATGCACACAAGACCTGTGATGTTGATGACGGATAGGGCCACTGTTAGGGTGGCGGCCGTTCGTTTCCGGAGGTAAGAGAAGGTGGGTCTGGCTGGGTTGTTAAACACCTGCATTTCGACTCGCTCTTTGGCAGGGATGTCCATATGAAAGGAAGTGTTTGATCTCAGAGGAGAGAAGGGAGCAGAAGTTTTTCCAGTTCTGTTCAGCCAGAACCCATGGTAGAAGTGTGACATAGTTTTGTCGGAAGTGGCATTGTCCTTGTAGCTTTCTTGCAGGAGGATATACCAAGCGAGGCAAGAGCCATGGACAGAGAAGGGCGAAGGGATGAAAGGGATAGAATGTCCAGTGGCATGTGGCAGCAATCCACAGATCCAGCAGTTGGTTGCATTGGCGGCAAGATTGTGTTGGTGGAGCAACTGTACAAAAGAGTTATTCCAGAACTCCTTACGCCTTTCTCGGAGTTGGGGTGAAAGTGAGATCAGATGGTGTTCTTTCATGGTGGTAGGTTGGACAGTGGTCAACAATGTCTCATGAGCGGGTGCACTCTCTTCCACGATCCAGAAGGTGATCATGAGGAGAAGGCAAAAGAGTAGTGTAATAAAAATCGCGATAGTCTTTGAGCTGTGCATTTTGTCAGTCTTTGGGTTTTTGTAGTGGATATTCGGACGTCCGGTTGCTTCCATCATCTTCATGTCGGGCGCTTCCATCACCTTCAAGGGACTCGGTAGCGGGCAGAAACACAGACTTTGTCTAATTTCTCTTCTGGAGGCCTTTGAGGTGATTAGGCTACCGGTTCGAGATTTCAACTTAGTTCGTGGTCTGCTTAGCCGAAGTTCCCTCCTTTCGTCGCAGGTTATACCCTTCTTTGGACGGCACAGTGGGATCGGGATATTTCATTAATTTAAGTGTCTTTGTGTCCGGGTAGCAGCTCAGGGATGGTCGGCCTTCGTCCAGGAGTTCTTCTTGGCCGGCGATGTTGTCGGTTGTCGTCAGGGTCGGTGATACCTTTTTGCAATGATGTGCGTGCAGCCAATTGCGCTTCCCCTCCACTCGAAGAGCTGTTCGGGTGGTGATCAGGACTTGCAGGGGGCCCGTCCACCGGGGCTCCAGACTCCTTGCACGCTGGAAATTACGCACTAGGACGAAATCTCCGGGTTGGATATCGTGCCCGGGGCCCCTGGAAGCATCGGGAATGGCTTGCAGCACCTGCCGATGGATAACAGACAATGTTTTAGTTAGGTTGTACAAATAGTCAGACATGAGGATGTCCGGGACGTTGTGAATGGATGTTGGTTTTGGTGCGGTCCAAAGGTTCATGGGCCGCCCGAAGACGAACTCGTAGGGGGTTAAGTGGTGTTTGGTGGGAGTGGAACGCATTGATAGCAATGCTAGCGGGAGAGCGTCTGGCCATTTCAGTCCTGTAGTGGCAACTATTTTGGCTATTTTGAGCTTCAGTGTGGCATTATGTCGCTCAACCAAGCCTGCAGATTGGGGATGGAAGACCGCATGGAACTTCTGTTTTACACCCAACCCTTTTAAGATGAGTTGGATAACTTCGGCTACAAAGTGGGGGCCGTTGTCGCTCCACAAAATTCGACAAAGGCCGTAACGGGGGAAGAATTCTTTCAGCAATACCTTTGCGGTAGTCATAGCAGTGTTGTCGCGGGTCGGGTAAGCTTCTACCCACTTGCTGAAAGCACACACAACGACAAGTACGTACTTCAAGCTTTGGCACCTTTCTAACTGGATGTAGTCCATCTGTAGGACCTCAAAGGGATGATTCGGAACCCCAAACCCTCCCCGGGGTACAGCAGTTCCTTTACCAGGGTTGTGTTGGAGGCATACCAGGCATTGTTGGACCAGACGTTTGGCTGAGTCTGGGATCTTGTCGTTGTGCCAGACCTTGGAGATGAGCTCGATCATGGGGGCAGACCCTATGTGCGCGGGGGAGTGTGTCATGGTTAGCATGGGAATCAGGAACGAGTCAGGTAGCAACCATTTGTTTGTGTCTTTAGTTCGCCAGCAACCGTCATCGTCCTTCAATCCCACCCGTGCCCATTCAGTCAATTCACGTGGTGAGCTGGCTAATTGGATGTCCCTAATCGTCTCCCTAGCATCCTTCCATTTCTCAATTTGTGACCTGGTCACGTACATGCGTGTTGTTGACCTATTCTAGGCTGTGGTTCGGGCGGTGATGTCAGCCAGCGCATTTCCCTGTCCTATAATGTCCGTCACCTTTTTGTGTGCCTGGCATTTGATCACAGCTAGTCGTGTGGGGAGGAGGACTGCTTCGGTCAGAGCGGAGACTAGATATCCGTGTAGGATGGGTGTGCCATGGGAAGTCAGGAATCCCCTCTCCTTCCATAGGAGCCCAAAGTGGTGAACCACCCCGAAGGCATACTGGCTGTCGGTGTAAATGTTTGCGGTTCTCCCCGCTGCTAGGATGCATGCTCGTGTGAGAGCAATCAGTTCAGCCGCCTGTGCGGATCGCTGTGTGATGCGGGCTGTCTCAACAACTGTTCGGGCCGTGGTAACTGCATAGGCGGCTGAGGTGGTGCCGTCGGGGAGCTTGATGCATGAGCCATCTACCCACAGTTCTCCGTCAGGATCTGGGAAGGCAGTATCTCGGAGGTCAACCCTACTCTTGGTCTGTTCGTCAGTGAGGGTCACACAGTCATGTATAGGGGACGCATTGGGGTCAGTGTCAGGGAGAGGTAGCAGAGTAGCTGGATTCAGAGTGGTGCATCGTTTCAGTGTGATGTGGGGTGCAAGCAGAGTCAGTTCATAACCAGTCAGTCGTGCGCTAGTCAGGTGTTGAGTCTTGGTCTGGTTCAGGAGGGTGTCAACCGCATGGGGTACTAACACAGTGAGGGGGTTCGAGAGCACGATCCCCTCACTTTGCCGGATAGAGACAGCAGCGGCGGCTACTGCTCGAAGGCAGGCGGGCAAAGCTCTGGCTACAGGGTCAAGAGTGGCAGAGAAGTAGGCACAAGGGCGTTGTTTAGGACCTATGGACTGGGTTAGGACAGACAACGCGCATCCCTCCCTTTCGTGGGTGTAGAGGGAGAAAGGTTTAGTGTAGTCTGGGGTTCCTAGGACTGGTGCTGAACAAAGGGCATTTCGCAATTCTTTGAAGGAAGACTGGCATTCGGGTGTCCAGGGGAGGGGGAAGGGGGCGTCTTTAGCTAGCAAGGAAAGCAGAGGTTTTACAATAAGGCTGAAGTTTGGCAACCACTGTCGACAGAAGGAGGTGAGGCCGACCAGAGACCGCACTTGCTTCTGAGTTTTGGGGACAGGGGTTTCTAAGATGGTCTGAATTCGGTCAGGTGTAAGTTTCCTCCCGTCTTTGGATAGGAGGTGGCCTAGGTATGTCACTTGGGGTTGGCAGAATTGTAACTTCTTCCTGGAGACCTTGTGACCGTTCTCCGCAAGGAAGTGGAGGAGGTGAATGGTGGCTGTGACTGCAAGTGGAGTGGTGTCGGCCGCCAAAAGAATATCATCAACGTACTGTATTAACACCACTCCATCTGGTAGTTGGACTGCATCTAGTTGTCTCTTGAGGGCTTGGCTATAAATGCTGGGGCTCTCAGTGTAGCCTTGGGGTGCCCTACAGAATCTGTACGAACGGGCTTTTAAGGTGAAGCCGAACAGGTAGCGGCTGTCTGGGTGGATGGGGATGGAAAAGAATGCGTTCTTGAGATCAATAACGGTAAAGGTGGTGGCAGTGGACGGAATTAGGGTGAGGATGGTGGTGATGTCCGAGACCACGGGGTACTGAGGTATGACTACTTTGTTAACCTCTCGCAAGTCAACAATGAAGCGGTATGCTTTCTCATCTCCCTCACCATGCCTCTTTACAATGGGTAGGATAGGGCTGTTGCAAACATTACTGACTACTTCTTCTACCACTCCTGCATCGACTAGGGACTGGATGATTTCCACCAATGCCTTCTCGCCTTCGGGCGATATCCGATACTGTGGAAGTTTTGGGAGCACCGCGTCCGGTCGGACAGTTATGTGTACGGGGTCGATCACCATGCGTCCTACGTCCGAGTCGGTTTTTGCCCACAGGTGTGAGGGTAACGTGTCGAGTAGGGACAAGTCAGCATTGGTTATGGAGAACATACGTCGTGTGAGACAAGACCTGAACAGATCCGGGTTATCGTGCAGGATGACTCGCACTCCGTCTGGGGAACATCTGATGGTAGCTCGGAAATGTTTTAGCAAATCAAGTCCCATGATAGCATCGGGGGTGTTGGAGGAGAGCAGGAATGTCGTGTCAGTGGTGTTATCTTCTAAGTCAAAGGAGATTGGTGCTGACAAGGGGTTAGTGGAGGGCGTTCCATCGAAGCCTATTGAGGTTACGTGTGAGCCAGACAAGGGTGCCCTAGGAATCAGTCGTTTAGATAACGCACTACGTGTCGCCCCAGTATCTACCAGAAATGGAGACTTTGTGCCCAGGACCTTAGCAGTGATGTAAGGACCTTGCTGGTCAACACGGAGTTCGACTGGATCCCTCCCTTGCCTCTGGCGGTCCTATGCAAAGTCATGGGTGTTTTCGTAGTCGGACTGCTGGCACTGGTTCTGTCGGGGCGATCAAAGGTGTTTGGTCTGCCTGGCCTATCGTTGGCGGTGTCGTTCGTGTACCCTCGTCCCTGTCCTCTACTTCTGGGGTCATATGCTATGTCTCTGGTGTCTCTATTTTTGTTCATCTCCAGAAGGACCGGGCACTGGGATTTCCAGTGTCCGAACCCTCTACAGAACGCACATTGGTTCCCGTCTAAGTCTCTTCGTCCAGTGTAAGGTGTAGGTGTATGGTCTCTAGGGGGTAGCTTTCTAGGGGCGGTTGGTTGGTAATTTCCTTTAGGGGGCTCCCTTCCTATGGTCACCCCTTGCAACTGTGCTATCATTACCCTCTCCTTCAGTTCCTTTTTCTTTTTCTCGGACGCCCTATCGTTCTCATTCTTTTGATGTTCGTAGTATTGGGCCATCTGGAGGATAGTAGCGGGTTTGGAGGCTGCCCAACTACTCTCGCTGGTCTGTAGCTTCTGGGAGACTTCTTGTGACAGACCCTTCACATAATTCTGGACAAAGAGGTGATGTCCGGTTGCAGTGGTCATGTCCTGGCCACTATAATCGGGAAACACTGTCTCGAATCGGGAGAAGTATTCAGACACATCCTCCTGGGGTTTCTGGCGACAAGCCGTCACTATTGACCAGTCTACCTTCCTTTCTGGGATTAGAGTCTTCAATTTCTGTACGATCTTGTCTGGGAGTTCCAATATGGCTTTTAGGGGTTTTTGTCCAGGTTCTCGCTGCTTATCAATGGTATCGAGTTGTACCCAGGTGTATCCGAACGGTTCAGCGTGGTCGACTTTCCGGATTTGCTTCCACACATCAGCCGGCAGACATAACCCAAAGAACAAATCGATATCCGCTAAGGTCATTATGGTTGAACCTAAGGCCGTACCTAGTTCGGTGTAGAAGGCCGTCGGGTTCTTTCTTAAGTCGGGTAGGGTTTTCCTAAAGGTCAAGATGTCTTGTTGGTCCCATGGCTGGTAAACCCAGTTATATACAACCCTCCCCTTCGCATCCTGGTGGTTGATGTCGTCGTGTGTTCCCTGACCTCGTGGGGGGACCCAGTAGGGGGCGGCTTCTTTGATGGGCATCATGGTATCAGCCTTCCCTGTCTGGGGTTCAGTCGCTATGGGGGTCTCTGCTTTGGTTGTCTGTCTTTGTTCTCTAAGATGCCGGAAGACTTCGAGTGTACGAGTGAAGAGGTTCGTCACATCGCCCTCTCCTCCCTCCCCAATGTCTACCTTCCTATACAAGGTCGCTAAGCCTTTGGGACCTCTATCTTGGTACCTATCCTCATAGGCATTCAGGGTGTGGTAACAAAGTCGTACGACAAAGTGCCGTCTGCGGTTGTCAGCATACGAGTTATACATGTCTGTTACATATTCCTCACTTTCTTTTCGTTCTACTAGTGTCCTTACTACCTTATCGATTCCGGCTTGTTCATCCTTTGTTAGTCGATTCATTCTGGCGGAATCTTTCTTTCTCATCTCAGGGTCGTCTAACGTTATTGCTAATGTTGTGTTCAGTACGAGAGGCTCGGCCGGCGCGGAGGCCGCGAGGACCGAGGCCCTGGTACTGCTTTCACTTGCGTTTGGGGGTTGCGGGTGCTGTACTGCAGGTTGGGAGGGGGCGTATGGAGGGGGCATGTAGATGATTGGGGGACCTAATAGCAATTCGTCATTCGCTCGTTGCTTGGAAGGTAACTCAGGGTAGAGCGTAGAGGAGGTCCTAACAGGGCACTGGCCTGATGTTTCAGACTCTTGTTTTAGTTTAGCTTCCTTTCTCTCCTTTATCTCTTCCTCTAACTTTCTAGCGGCAAGGTGAGCTGCCTTTCGTAATTCCCTTTCTGCTTTTACTTCTTCCCTCTTTTTCCGTTGCATTGCTTCTTTGCGCCACATGCCGATACTGTCAAGCATAGTAGGCGTCGTTTTATTACTACGTAGAGCTATTTCTAATGCTTCTATTTTATGATCATCGAAGGATCCCATCAGTGGCCACTGACTCTCGGGGTCCCTTTTTGTATATTTATGCCATAGTTTGCTATAAGCTACGGTGACTAGTCCATATTTAGTGAACATGTCCTTATTAGGGGTGCCTTCCAGTGGAGCCGGATGGTTCACCTCTAATAAGCGGTCCGGGCAGAACCAACTACCAATCAGTGGGGAGAAGACAGGCATGACGGGTTACAACGGGGACAAAAGTCTGCACTACCTATCTTTTCACTGCTTGCAAAGACTAGACAGAATATCTCTGTTCCACGTTATTTGTAAGCAGAGAATACCTCCAAAGAACCAATATCGAACAACCAGTGTTCGGACAATCAATCAGTGGGGAGATAAAAATAGGCACGACGGGTTACAATGGGGACAAAAGTCTGCGTTACCTACCCTTCACTATCTGCAAAGGAAGAGAGAGTATTTCTACTCCTCCCCGTTTGTAGACAGCGAATATCTCAAAGAGAACAATCAATAAGCAATACTAGTATTTTCAATCAATCAATCAATCGTTTCGCAATTTGTCGTGTTTCACGACCTTACCCGGACCGCATGGACAGTTTCTCGTCTTCCGCCTCCAGCGCCCGATCGTCCTCTACTCTCCGTATTTGCCGCGGCACTCCTGATGGTTACCAGTCAGGACCGTAGATCACTCGAGAGAGGTCGGTTCGGAACCAGTGAAGTTCGGATGATCGGCTGCCAGACGAGGGTCTATCGGGCAGGAGCTCTTTCCGATCGTTGCAGTCGTTCACTCTGTCGTCGGGACCTCTCCCACTGGATCCACGTGTCGCTGATGGGCCCCACGCTTGGGACGCCAATTGTTAAATGGTAGTGGCAGTTGCAGTCGATAACCTTTCAAGTATTGCCCGGCGGTAATCGCCTCTTATACCATTCGAAAATTAACCAACAAAGAGGCAGGCGCCGGAGACTGGAAGGCAGGAAAACAAAGTTTTATTCCGTCGGAGTAGAACACATCAGATCAGACAGCAAGGTATCGTCACGAGGTGCTCTCACCACATCTCTGAGGCCTGGCCTCTTATACACAGGTTTATGACTTTATTGCAGGTTTATCATACATGGCACATTCTTGAGATCGCTTTGATACATGAAAGAACATCCTCAGAATCCCCACTTCAAGCTCGTTCCCACACATATCTACAGTGGAAGTCCCCACCCCACACACAGTAGGAGATGGCTATTACACAGCTGGACATTCCGCCAATTCCCGGGGGTGCGTGCGACTGGTCGGGTCTCAGGGGGTGGGGGGGCCTTGATCTACTGTAATTCCCTTTGATGTGGGGTGTTTCCCTTACAGTAGGGGCAATAAACTGCATCCGCAGGGCTAGGTGATGGCCTGGGATCGGTTCGGACAATTGGGCGCAGAGGAAGGGGGTTATCAAAGGGATGCATGACCATGTATGGGATGTCGGTCAGGCGTGGGATGTGGTTTCATGGCAGGGTCGCGCAGAAGGAGAGGGTTTATGGCCCATGTATGAGAGAGCGGGGGTGGCCGGCGCGCGGGGGAATGTTCGCAGCGCCAGGGGGACGCGCTGGCGATCGGCAATGAGCAGGGAGAGAGACCAGGGTGCCTAAAATGGCTGCCGTGCGTTTTCCTGTGTGTTGCGCTGGGAAGAGACAAGATGGCGCAGATATTGTTCAGTTACGGGCTACATTTCCACAGTCCGTCCTTGTTGCATAGTTGCTGACCCCCAATGGGGCAAAAAATATAGTCAAATGTGTTTTCCATTGGGGGGTGCTCTAGAGGGGATTAATGCATTGATAAATGTACAGAGGGTGTGCCCCCGAGGGAAAAATACAAATGACTCAAAGATTTTCACCAGGTTTGCGTGACTTATTTCATTCAGACCTGATGCAAAATCCATGTTGGGATTTACAAAGCTGTGCAAATAGCTCTTTGCATTGCTTTGTAGAGAAGGAACGTTACGCAGCGTTTTGTGCTGCCTTGCTTAACTGTGCCTCAGGAGAGGCGTATCCTGGGTGGTTCATTGGTGTTCCATACATCCACCATTGTTTTTTGACACATATCCATGTCTACAAAAATCCTGAGCCTGTGGCAACATGGAGAAATATTTTACTTCTCAGTATTTTCTATTGGCATGTGTGGCGTCTTTTGCAGCACACATACATAGAGCAAAAAGCCTCAAAGTTTAATTTCTATGCATGGAGGGGCCCCTTCCTGCACCTACATTATCCTGCCCATAACGCAGACATTGTAGCACTAGGGCATAAGGGTGCCTGCTTTGGCGCAAAGCAGCACACATAGTGTGCCAGGACATGGAGAGAGCAGAAATGCGCAATGTCTTAAAAAAGTGGTGCAGTTCTGCTCTACCCAGATGACGCAGCACAGCAACTTTGCTTGCTGTGTTGGAACATTTCTACCATGACATATGTTCCTGTATTGCATATGTGGTACGTTGAAGTAATACTTTGTTTTTTTTGCCTTTTTTAGTGTCTGTGGAGAAGTTGTTTAAAGGAGTTCATCACACCGCAGTATCAACAAAGAAAGTCCTTTCTTACTTTTATGCTTTGTCTGACACTTCTTACAGATACACACATTTACCCATTGATTACACTCCATACTTCTGCCTTCTACATAGTACACAGTGTTTTAGGAGTAAGCTTTAGGCAGGTTTTAAATAGAGATGACGTCTTGTGGATAACTGATGCCCAAGGCCGTAAACCGAGTAATGATGGACAGCTCTGAAGCAGGGTCAGATACTGAGACAGCAAATGAGGGAGAGGAAACTGGAGTAGAATCTGGAAGTGATATTTCAGTCAGTTGAGTTCCATCTGATGACTCTTTTTCCAGCAATTCTGAGGAACATGGTCATGGTCATGGCTGTTGTGATGTCCCTTTGCAAACACAGTCTGTACAGCGGAATGATAGTAGCAGAGTGAACCACCCCGGGGAGCAGGCAGTCAGTTATTTACCTTTATTTGAAAGCAAATACATCATAAACGTACAATACAATAAACCATTTCTAACAACAGGGCATGGAAATATTCATTAAAAACACTAAAGCACAGCAGATCAACACATAATGTAAAAAACAGATCAGAAATATTGTGACATCAGAATGTTTTGTAATGCATCTTTAGGAGTAAAATCCATCAGTCAATATGATTAAATTAACATTTCATATATTTTTCTAATGGCTAAAACTGCAAAGTTAATAATAGTGAAAAAGATTTCCGGTGTCTCAAGATGCTGTAAATATTGTAGGCATAACTTGCAGTGTCTAATAGCAGAAGCATACAAAAATTGGTAGTAGAAACCGTCAACAAGCAGCTGGCCGCCTTCCTCGAGACGAACGGATCCCTCGAACTCTCGCAGTCTGGCTTCCGGGCCAACCACAGCACCGAGACCGCCCTCATCGCAGCCATCGATGACATCCGAGCCCTGCTCGACAACGGGGAAACGGCGGCCCTCATCCTCCTGGACCTCTCCGCGGCATTCGACACTGTCTGCCACCGCACCCTAGTGCAGCGCCTCAGCAACGTCGGAATCCAAGAGAAGGCACTAGAATGGATCATCTCCTTCCTCGCCGGAAGAACACAGAGAGTCCGCCTCCCCCCGTTCAGATCAGATGCCACCGAAGTCATCTGCGGCGTTCCTCAAGGCTCCTCGCTCAGCCCCACCCTCTTCAATGTCTACATGAGCCCCCTTGCGGCCATCGCACGCCAACACAACCTCAACATCATCTCCTACGCCAACGACACCCAGCTGATCCTCTCCCTCACCAACGACCCCGCCACCGCCAGAGCCAACCTGCACGAAGGGATGACAGACGTTGCCGAGTGGATGATGAACAGCCACCTGAAACTGAACTCAGACAAGACGGAAGTCCTCGTCCTGGGCTCCTCACCCTCCGCCTGGGACGACTCCTGGTGGCCCCCCGCCCTGGGCAGCGCACCCAAACCAACGGACCACGCACGCAACCTGGGCTTCATCCTAGACTCCTCCCTCTCCATGACCAGACAGGTCAACGCCGTCTCCTCGTCGTGCTTCAACCTCCTGCGCATGCTACGTAAGATCTTCCGGTGGATCCCCACCGAGACCAGGAAGACGGTCACCCAGGCCCTCGTCACCAGCCGACTGGACTACGGCAACTCCCTCTACGCCGGAACCACCGCCAAACTACAGAAGAGACTCCAGCGGATCCAGAACGCCTCAGCAAGACTCATCCTCGACATCCCCCGACACAACCACATCTCCGGACACCTGAGAGACCTGCACTGGCTCCCGGTCAACAAGAGAATCACCTTCCGTCTCCTCACCCACGCACACAAAGCCCTTCACAACCAAGGCTCGAGATACCTCAACAGACGCCTCAACTTCTACACTCCCACACGCCAGCTTCGATCGACTAGCCACGCCCTCGCCGCCGTCCCCCACATCCGAAGAGCCACCACAGGAGGCAGGTCCCTCTCCTACCTGGCCGCCAAGACTTGGAACTCCCTCCCGACCCATCTCCGCCTGACCCAAGACCACCTCGCCTTCAGGAAGCAGCTCAAGACCTGGCTGTTCGAGCAGTAGCGGACCACCTCCTCCCCAAGCGCCTTGAGACCCTCCGGGTGAGTAGCACGCTACATAAATGCATTGATTGATGGATTGACTTACAATGTCTGCTATAAACAAAACAAATGAAGGTGCTTTAAATAGACACATTGTCACACAGACAATTTGGCAAATTCTTGTGCCACCCATCCTGGACTAGGAAAGCCAAAAGAAAGTGCAACATGCCTAGGCCAAATCGAATGAGATAAAATCTGTAATTGGAGTTACAGAAAAAAACCAAGTAGGGTTCTAGGTTATAAATTGTGATACAATAAGTACGACTTAGAGGCCATTTCCGATGCGGGAAGGAAGCTCTCTGACCGTTGGTCAGAGCCCTCCTGCCCGCATCAGAATCTGCTGTTCGGATTCCTTTCCGACCGAGCGATTCTGATGTGCTCAGTCGGAAAATAATCCAACTCGGCTTTTCGGATGGCTTCCAATGGGCTCAGAGAGCCTGTCCACTTTCCGGAAACCCTTCAGTACTCCCCAGTCAGCTCTTTCCGGCTGAGGGACTACGATGGCAGTTTCCCACTGCCTTTTTGTGCCAGCCTTTCAGACACAGAAAAGCAGCGGGAAACTGTCTTTGTGGGCCCCCAGCGGGGGCCCCCATGGGTGGGAGGCCGCCAAATGACGGCCTAGGGAGCACCTATGGTGCCCCCCCTGTTGATCCCTGCACCCGATGGCAGGCACCCTGGGGTTCCTGCCTCGGGGTGCAGGGATGAACTGCACCTCTGCAATTAATGATGCGAACATGCATTCCTTCGGGATGCATGCTCCCATTGTTAAGTATAGGATTGCGACCGAACAAGGTTCTGTTGCATCCTACTTGCAGATCTGGACTCCGGTCCATCTGACATTGGAATCGGCCCCTTAGTATTTTGAACCTGCTGTATCTCTTCATTTCTATAACAAATAAAAAACAAATTTTTAATTTGCTGCTTCCAGTTTAGCATAATAAATTCTGGATGAGTAAAGTATTTGGGAACTCTCAAATGTAAAAATGTCTGTTTTATTTAATTAGGCCATAGGATCTTTGACATGTTGTCTAGCTGTTAAAAAATCTTCAACTCTCAGGCTGGTAAAAGATGCCTAAGGAGTAAGTCATATCTTGAGCCATAAGAGCAGGGGAGCTAGTCTCACGGAATCCTGCTTGTAATCCATCTCAATTCTGTATGGCAGATATATGCTGTGGCACCCTTGGGGACAGAAAAGAGTTTGCGCAAGAAATTGTTCTCTATTCTTTACAAAACTCAGGGTTAGTGTACCTCTACACACCAGCCCCCGAGAGTCCCACTGGGATACATATACAGAAATAGACCTGCAACAGTTCCTTTGCTGGTCAGTGTCCCAACCAAGCTGCAAAACAAAAATTTGCTTCTATTAAATGGGACAATTGTTGTGATCTGATATTTAAAAGGTGACCTCAGCATAGCAAAAAATCAATGGTAATAGCTAAATATTTAAATGTCGTACCTTTACCCACTTGATATAAACGTGACAGCATCATCATTGGGTTAATTCAATGCTTCCTCCACCCGGAGGTTGTACCACTGGTAGTCTCAGTAGTGATCGTGAATAAAAAAGTGAGGTGACGTGTGGTGAAAGAGTACTTGAGTGGTTGAAATTCACATATACAGCAAGTCCAAACAAACTGGATTTTTTGGATGTCACAATCTTTATTGAAAATGACAAAATACAAACAAAAACTTATTTTAAACCCACTGCTAAAAACAGCCTTTTGTCATACAAGAGCTTTCACCCACGCCCGTTGAGAGAGAACCTCCCCTACGGACAATTCCTCAGGTTAAGACGAAATTGTAGTAATGTTCAAGACTACAAAAATCAAGCAAAGGAACTCAGCGATAAACTCCGCACAAGAGGCTATCCCGCCAGGACCATCAAAAGATGCCAAAAGAGGGCCAACAAAGGGACACCCTCCTCGACACTATCGTGAGGGAACCTACAACAGACCTGGTGACCTGTGTTAGTACCTATAGCACAGTATCCAACAACGTTAAAAAAATCATCAATAAGAACTGGAGTATCCTTACTTCTGGATCCCTTAAATGGCCTAAACCTAGGTTCTCTAATAGAAGAACCAGGAATCTGAAAGACTTATTAGTACACACAAGACCACCGAAAAAAACTTCCCATTAAGGCCCCACAAGGACTCTGGAACAATACACCAATAACCGGACATTTCCCATGCGGTTCCTGTTCTGTTTGCCATTTAACAACTGCAACAAAGACACTGCAACTGTTGCCTAACTTGAAATGGACAATCAGATCACATACCAACTGCAACACTACCCATGTTATCTACATGATCACCTGCCCCTGCGATCTACGCTATATTGGAATGACGTGTCGCAAAGTCAAACAGAGACTTTGCGAACACAGGAGCAACGTCAAGTGCAAGAAGAACACTACCAAAATGAGCATTCATTTTTTAGAGAAAGGACATACTGTCAATGACCTGCAATGGGTTATCTTAGAGACCTTACTCATCAAGAACTTCAATGGTGGGAAAATACTGTTCGAGAAAGAACAAAGATGGGTCTATCGTCTTCAAACACACAAACACGGTCTGAACGATAATATCCCATGGCTCAGTTTTAAGAACTAATTACATTGACAAACTGTTTTTCCTCTGTCAGTACCTTTTTTGAGACCTATGTGTCAATATAACTTCATAATGAGCACCTTGAATGTTATAAATATCTGTGTGATTGAATCTCTCAACTTCTTCATTTGGGAAGATTGAACTTCTCAACAATACAATACTGACAACGCTCTACCCTGTTGCTGAGAAAATTACAGTACCGGGTTACAGCGAAAGAACTGTACAAAAGGATATAACTTTATTGAAAATAGCTTTTGCAGACGGAAATAAAGCATACTCATGAAGTAATGTCTCCTGCCGTTTTCCAATGAGCAGTGATAAGAAACGATGACGAAATAACTTTATTTAAAATGCACCTGGTTATGGGAACTCAATACGCTTTTGAAATAATGCCTTCCGCTACTTTCCTAGTGAACAGACTGTGATGAATAATCCTACGAAGTCTCTCTGGTGTAGTCTCGTCTTTGAAGTGTTAATATTGACAACTGTCTCAGCACTGTGATATCCAGCTGATATACAAAAAACTCTCAAGGGTGAGACATAACCTACTTCTAGTCCGTTTTCTTCCTCTATGCCTTCTCAGCCTCTTTAAAATCTCTGTAACGCAGGCACCCGTGTCAATACCGGGTCCTAGGAGGCAGAGTCAGCACTGGTCACATACCGATGCCTAAGAGGTAACAGGAAGAAGAGGACACCATTGAAACCGTAACGTATTCCTCGTAGGCGCTTCTTTATGAACTCTCTTTTCTTTCCTCTTTATTATTGAAAGAGCGTGAAGCGACCCCCCTAGAGTACCCGCTGTAGCCCACAACCAGGGATACCAGGTATGGCTGTTTTTCCATTCGCTGCCCGAGCAGACTTCGCTTTTTACATAACGCGGCTCTGCCTTTAAACAACCATTAGTGCGTACTTCAATCCTTCCTTGGATATGCCTCAACTCTTCCCTGTTCATGCCTTATTTTCCACGCAATGCACCCTTTAGCAGTTTCCTATGTACTCTCTAAAGAATCAACAGTAAAAGCTTCATTTACATTTTGAAACTCCTAGAAGACACGAGTTACACTTTTACCTTCTAACTGCTCTAATACTTATGAGTTTTCATTTGTGTGTCTAACGCGCTTGTTGTCTTTTATTTTATTTTATTAATTTCTTCAGGACTAACACTGCACTTTTACGCTAACGTAGCGCACTTTGTCCGGAATGTTGCACCTGATTTTAAATGATTATATATAAAAATAAGAATTGATCAGATTGCACACTCTACTTTTTCGGGGTTACCCGCAAGCACGTATAATGAATTATGCTAATAACCATAGAAATTGACGTTCTCTAATAACAATACCTCGGGGTAACACACGCACCATTGTGCACGTCTTGGTTCCTCCCTTTTTTGACTTTTTTTGACTGTATCCCATTGAGTTGGTTTGAGAGATATATTTGAAATATATGACAAAATGGATTGTGTGTTGGTCGAGTTCTTGCTGAAAGGAGGGACGAATTTTGCCATAATGAGTGACTTTCTAGAAATTACTATTCACTCCAAAAGAATTGCCATTTTTTAGCTGTTATAATGTTTGATGCAATGATTACAATCTGTTTATACATAACAGATACATATATCTAACATGGTTTGTCTTCTGTCATTTTCCCTCCCCCCTCCCCCAACAAATTCTATTTGATTGACTAATATAGGTTCAAGTTGAACCCACATACATGGGAAAAAGAATCATTCCATCCGGATTTCTTTCAACAGAGACCCCTTGAAATAAAGGGTACTCTTCACTACTCTTCACTACGCTAGGTCCTGAAGAAAGCCCGCTTGACCCTTCGGGGCTAAAAGGGCTAAAACATGTCGACCTTTATTATGGACACTTTTTTATAGTGCACTAGACCATAACAAGTCTTAAACGTGCACACTTACAATAGAATCTTTTTAGAAAAACAATCTCGAACCCAGCTCTATTAAAGACATTCGCTGGTTTTACGAGAATTTTATCAAGTACTCTTTCACCACACGTCACCTCACTTTTTTATTCACGATCACTACTGAGACTACCAGTGGTACAACCTCCGGGTGGAGGAAGCATTGGATTAACCCAATGATGATGCTGTCACGTTTATAACAATTGAGCGGAGTATCAAGATATACCGACTTATTCGATCTTTGCTAAACGTGAATGAGGGTTTCTTAAACAGTACCAAGTACTGACCTTGCATACCCTGGTTCTTTCAGGACTAGTGATCCACTCTCCAATTGATTTTTGCGAATATTGAGACAAGGAAGCTGAGTGGATCTAAGCCTTTTCTTTCTCCCTCCTGTCTGATTTTTGAAGTACCTTTACCCACCTCAGCTCACCCAATAAAATAAAATTTGGATTTTTTTTTTGGACCACTGGCCATAACATATTTTCTATGGTTCACTTTTAGGTCTAGATTGCTCATAAAAGCAGTGAATGCATCCAGCAATGCATGAAGGCCATTCACAGTATTAGCATGGAAAACTGCATCCTCGGAATACAGCATGGTTGGTATTGGCCGATTCCTCACTAACCGAACATCAGCACCTTGCTGGACTAAATAGCTGTCAAGGCCATTTATGTAAAATAAAAACAAAAAGGAGGCCAAGATACACTCCTGGCGCACACTACGTGTGGAACATATGGGTGTGGTGCACTCACCATTTGGGACATAATGGATCCTGACAAATGTATTGTGTGCATTATTCTCAGTAGAGTAACTAATGCCTCTTCAGCTCCCATATCCTTCATCATGCCCCACAATTTAGAATGATTTACATTGTCAAAGGCACAGCAGAGGTCCATAAATGCTATTTGTAAGGAGCCTCATCTGGCTTTGACATATTTCCCTATTAACAGTGATAGATTGAGAGATTTCTCCACTGTGCCAATTCCGAGACAGAAGTCAAACTGTACATCAGCGAAAAAATGGTTTCGTTCAGCCCACTCCTCCAATCTGGAGAGTAGAACTTGCCATTATTTCTATCACCTTTCTTAAGGATGGGAACAACTACTGATTCCTTCCTGGATTCTGGAAGGTATCCCTCAATAGCAGCACATAAAACATTTGTGACTAACGGACACCACCGTGGAAAATTTGCTTTGAATACATCTATCGGGATACCATCAGGATCCAGTGCTTTCCCTTGTTGGTTTTTCTGGATACCAAAAGTTACTTCCTTAATGCCTATGGATTTACTGAAGATGTTAGCAGCCTCATGGTCAATTTTGGTCTCGCCTGATTAAAAATATCCATTCATACCATCGCAGCCAAAGACCCCATCAAAATAAGATTTCCATGCATTAGCTGCGATGTGACAAGTAATACCAGATTCTACTTTATCTGAAAAAATGGTCTATTGATGTCCTCCCAAGCTTGCGCTATCCCTTGCACATCCCGCGGTTTCGAGATTTGCCCAAGCTGTTCTCCTGACCTCCTCTCTCCGGATTTTAAAACTGACTTATAAAGTGCACAAGCATGAATCACCATCTTGGTATTGAGCAGGACAATACTCAAGGCCATCTTAAGTCGCTTGTGCTTTGCCTAAGTTGAACATTTATAAAATGGCGTACTACTGCTATGTTTCATAGATTTTATGATCGTTAGCAACTGTGATATGTGTTGACTAATCATGGCAAAACTCCCAATTAAAATTCTGGGTTCTAAATCAGGGGTCAAACAGTTAAGTGTAAAATTGGTGTTACTGACTATCAGATACCTAAAAAAACAGCTGTTGATCTACTTTGCCCTACTTAACACTAATGCCCTTTTTTCTAAATACACTAACTTCTCTGTTGTTCTAGCATCCAGTGTGGACTCAAGACATAAGATAAAGATCACCTGGAGGGGGTTCTGGTCACTACTATGTCTAGCAATGATCTTAAAATCAGCGAATTGGGCACTTAAGTCCTGCCTGGGAAAACAGAATGAAATCAATAATGCTACCCTGCCCAGAGCTAGTAAATGTTGGTATATGCGATTTGGCATCCGATAAGAAATCCTTGGCAAAAACTAAATTATATTTTGTTATATGTCCATTTCATACTTCACCATAGTCCGTGTGTGAAAAGTGGGTGGAATCTTCCCCATATGTGTGCACAAAGCACAAAGTGGAGACCTTCTAAATCTGGAGATGTTCGTATTAAAATGTCCTGTCCATACGACTATAAAATATAGGCGATGTTTAGTAAAAAAATGTTATCAAAGCTTCGCCAGCTGATCAGTTATTTCAGGTATCTGATTATCAAAAATGTTTTGATAATAATTAGAAGATCAATTTATCCCGGGAAAGAGAGATGCAATAATTAAAACCAGGGCATACAGTGCACTATTTCAGTGATTATGGCTGGAAGTTTAATAGATACAAAGATAACTAAACCTTCTTTTGGTCTACCTGCTGATGACGGAGTAGCTGGTTGACAATGCACATGGAATCCATCCACATAAAAATCATCAAAAGTTCAAGCCTCTTGGCAGCATATTATGTCATGCTTTCTTACTAGATTCAGCCAATCAGTATTTAGGAGTTTAGTACCAATACAAGCTAGGTTGCAAGATAAAGCTCTAAGGCCCTTCAAGTTGGAAATACAATTACTTTAGGTACCCACCACTTTAATTTCCACGTATCACTCTACATAAATTCAACAATATAATCATGTAATTACAATTTTTTTTTTAAAGTAAAAATACCTCATGCCCCAGAGATAACAACGTTATCATATACTTCTCCAAGAGCTTGCCCTGAGAATGGCTCCTCTTCTGTTTGCAAATGCTCATGCCTGCCCTGGCTTGCTGGAATTTGAGCTGAGTCAAGTAAACTGTTGCCGCGAGATGCCCCATACTACCACTGGAGTTCGGGCAGATGGGCTGCTAGGGTGGTATATTTGCCTTGGGCTACACAGCTGAAATTGAACAGCAGTGGAGCTGCCTGAGTTTCTCAAGTCAGATCTTCAATGTTCCCTGGCCTTTCCCTCCTTACCATTAATCAGCGTGGGTTTGGATCTTTTTGGAGTGAAGAGAATTGAGGGGGGTTATTAGAATCCCCCACCAGTCCCAGCATACTGTGGTTCTAGGTGGCCAGGCCCAGAGATGCAAAATGGTGTGTGGTGGAGAGTTCTCCTTGAGACCGCAACACCTTTTTCCCCTTTTCTGGCAACAATGTAATGGAGACACCTGAGGAGACTGGGATTTCACATCAGGGTGACATATGCCTGCAGTAAAAGTCAGGGGTAAGGAGGAAGCAATCTGATTCCATGAGGAGGGATGTGTTAAGCTTCCAACAAATATTGTTTTATGTAAAAAGTTTTAAAGGACATCACAGAAAATTATATACTGAACAATAACCATCACGCATTTTGAAGGCTTCTCCAATGCTAATAGAAGAAAAGAATATTGAGGGGCACAGGGGAACTCAAAAGAGAAACGAAAAGGAGGGAAAAAAGCTCTGAAAACATGCAGTACATAGAGGCAAGGGCAGTGCACTGGGCTCGCTCATTTCAGTAAACAGTCCCATAAACAAGCATGCACCCCAGCGGATTTTCCTTCAGCTTCACATCCTCAGCATAGTTAGCAGCTTCTATTAGGGAATTTGAGGGGAAGCATTTTATGCAAACTAATGTTGGTACTTCTGCCACAGTCCAAACGATTCCCCATTTGGATAATAATATTATACAATACACCTCATTAATCAACACAGCAGACAATATTCTTCCTCTTTCAGGGGACTTTGCTTTGGGGTATTTAGAACAATGCATATCCTTCTCCCTGCTGTTGGCACAAATGGCTTGGTTAAATTTGAACACACAAGGGGAAAAGTATCAAGAGGTGTAGGGATTAGGGTGTACACCCCAGCCATTGTTCCCATCGAAAAAAGTGTTCTTTAAGACGTTGAGAGAACATTAACGGCACAAGAAGCAAAAACGCCAGGACACGCAAGTCAATGACTACTATCAAAATTAGAGACATTCAGCAACAGCATCATCATCAATGTTGTACGTTCTTGCCACGGAATGATAGTTCATAGAAAACAAGTCCTCTGTAGACACCCCTCAGACTCTGTGGGAGGCCTATAAGACTGTCATTAAGGGGTAGGCACTCTAACTGATAGTTGGGCACAAGAAAGAAAAAAGGGCCTCGATATTCTTGACTTCAAGACTAATCTGGTGGTAGATGAGACCAGGGACACGAAACACAATTTGGGCATTAAATCGCAGAAGTATAAAGATATTGTGTTGGAGGCTGCCAGGGCCAGACACCAGGCAATGCAGCATCGCGTCTATCGCATGGGGTACAAAGCGGGGAAAATACTAAAATGGCTAGATAGACACGAAAGGGCCAACCAATGGGTATCAGATATCTGTACTGAGAATGAGGAACATCTGCGAGATCCACAAGAATCGTGTGACCTCCTGACTGATAAGCAGCTCCAGATTCTCTCCGATGAGGACACAAAACTTATGGAGGGCGATCGTACTGAGGATGAGGTTGCTCAAGCGATACAAAGCATATGATCGGGCAAAGCAATGAGGCCCAATGGCCTATTGATTGAGCTCTATAAGCTTACAGCACCTATCATAGTGCTGTATCTGTTAAAGATATACATGGAAAGCTGACAACAGGGCACACTTCCCAGAGAGCAGCGAGTGGCTTCAATAGTAGCCCTACACAAAGAGGGTAGGCCCCCAGAGCGATGTACCTCCTATCGACCTATGTCACTGCTTAATGCCAAGGTCATGGTCCTGGCAATGCACCTGTCATCCCCCACTTGTTCAAACTGTCATTACATTGGTACATCACGATCAATCCAACTTTATGCCTGACCACACCATGGCCCTTAACTTACGGTGGTTTCATGGACTATTGGGGCGAGTTGGTAGAATCCGCGAAGATGCAGTAGTCCTCTCATTAGATGCTCGTATGACCTTCAATAAGGTTGGGAAGCCGCCAAATGACGGCCTAGGGAGCACCTATGGTGCCCCCCCTGTTGATCCCTGCACCCGATGGCAGGCACCCTGGGGTTCCTGCCACGGGGTGCAGGGATGAACTGCACCTCTGCAGTTAATGATGCGAACATGCATTCCTTCGGGATGCATGCTCCCATTGTTAAGTATAGGATTGCGACCGAACAAGGTTCTGTTGCATCCTACTTGCAGATCTGGACTCCGGTCCATCTGACATTGGAATCGGCCCCTTAGTATTTTGAACCTGCTGTATCTCTTCATTTCTATAACAAATAAAAAACAAATTTTTAATTTGCTGCTTCCAGTTTAGCATAATAAATTCTGGATGAGTAAAGTATTTGGGAACTCTCAAATGTAAAAATGTCTGTTTTATTTAATTAGGCCATAGGATCTTTGACATGTTGTCTAGCTGTTAAAAAATCTTCAACTCTCAGGCTGGTAAAAGATGCCTAAGGAGTAAGTCATATCTTGAGCCATAAGAGCAGGGGAGCTAGTCTTACGGAATCCTGCTTGTAATCCATCCCCAATTCTGTATGGCAGATATATGCTGTGGCACCCTTGGGGACAGAAAAGAGTTTGCGCAAGAAATTGTTCTCTATTCTTTACAAAACTCAGGGTTAGTGTACCTCTACACACCAGCCCCCGAGAGTCCCACTGGGATACATATACAGAAATAGACCTGCAACAGTTCCTTTGCTGGTCAGTGTCCCAACTAAGCTGCAAAACAAAAATTTGCTTCTATTAAATGGGACAATTGTTGTGATCTGATATTTAAAAGGTGACCTCAGCATAGCAAAAAATCAATGGTAATAGCTAAATATTTAAATGTCGTACCTTTACCCACTTGATATAAACGTGACAGCATCATCATTGGGTTAATTCAATGCTTCCTCCACCCGGAGGTTGTACCACTGGTAGTCTCAGTAGTGATCGTGAATAAAAAAGTGAGGTGACGTGTGGTGAAAGAGTACTTGAGTGGTTGAAATTCACATATACAGCAAGTCTAAACAAACTGGATTTTTTGGATGTCACAATCTTTATTGAAAATGACAAAATACAAACAAAAACTTATTTTAAACCCACTGCTAAAAACAGCCTTTTGTCATACAAGAGCTTTCACCCACGCCCGTTGAGAGAGAACCTCCCCTACGGACAATTCCTCAGGTTAAGACGAAATTGTAGTAATGTTCAAGACTACAAAAATCAAGCAAAGGAACTCAGCGATAAACTCCGCACAAGAGGCTATCCCGCCAGGACCATCAAAAGATGCCAAAAGAGGGCCAACAAAGGGACACCCTCCTCGACACCATCGTGAGGGAACCTACAACAGACCTGGTGACCTGTGTTAGTACCTATAGCACAGTATCCAACAACGTTAAAAAAATCATCAATAAGAACTGGAGTATCCTTACTTCTGGATCCCTTAAATGGCCTAAACCTAGGTTCTCTAATAGAAGAACCAGGAATCTGAAAGACTTATTAGTACACACAAGACCACCGAAAAAAACTTCCCATTAAGGCCCCACAAGGACTCTGGAACAATACACCAATAACCGGACATTTCCCATGCGGTTCCTGTTCTGTTTGCCATTTAACAACTGCAACAAAGACACTGCAACTGTTGCCTAACTTGAAATGGACAATCAGATCACATACCAACTGCAACACTACCCATGTTATCTACATGATCACCTGCCCCTGCGATCTACGCTATATTGGAATGACGTGTCGCAAAGTCAAACAGAGACTTTGCGAACACAGGAGCAACGTCAAGTGCAAGAAGAACACTACCAAAATGAGCATTCATTTTTTAGAGAAAGGACATACTGTCAATGACCTGCAATGGGTTATCTTAGAGACCTTACTCATCAAGAACTTCAATGCTGAGAAAATACTGTTCGAGAAAGAACAAAGATGGGTCTATCGTCTTCAAACACACAAACACGGTCTGAACGATAATATCCCATGGCTCAGTTTTAAGAACTAATTACATTGACAAACTGTTTTTCCTCTGTCAGTACCTTTTTTGAGACCTATGTGTCAATATAACTTCATAATGAGCACCTTGAATGTTATAAATATCTGTGTGATTGAATCTCTCAACTTCTTCATTTGGGCAGATTGAACTTCTCAACAATACAATACTGACAACGCTCTACCCTGTTGCTGAGAAAATTACAGTACCGGGTTACAGCGAAAGAACTGTACAAAAGGATATAACTTTATTGAAAATAGCTTTTGCAGACGGAAATAAAGCATACTCATGAAGTAATGTCTCCTGCCGTTTTCCAATGAGCAGTGATAAGAAACGATGACGAAATAACTTTATTTAAAATGCACCTGGTTATGGGAACTCAATACGCTTTTGAAAGAATGCCTTCCGCTACTTTCCTAGTGAACAGACTGTGATGAATAATCCTACGAAGTCTCTCTGGTGTAGTCTCGTCTTTGAAGTGTTAATATTGACAACTGTCTCAGCACTGTGATATCCAGCTGATATACAAAAAACTCTCAAGGGTGAGACATAACCTACTTCTAGTCCGTTTTCTCCCTCTATGCCTTCTCAGCCTCTTTAAAATCTCTGTAACGCAAGCACCCGTGTCAATACCGGGTCCTAGGAGGCAGAGTCAGCACTGGTCACATACCGATGCCTAAGAGGTAACAGGAAGAAGAGGACACCATTGAAACCGTAACGTATTCCTCGTAGGCGCTTCTTTATGAACTCTCTTTTCTTTCCTCTTTATTATTGAAAGAGCGTGAAGCGACCCCCCTAGAGTACCCGCTGTAGCCCACAACCAGGGATATCAGGTATGGCTGTTTTTCCATTCGCTGCCCGAGCAGACTTCGCTTTTTACATAACGCGGCTCTGCCTTTAAACAACCATTAGTGCGTACTTCAATCCTTCCTTGGATATGCCTCAACTCTTTCCTGTTCATGCCTTATTTTCCACGCAATGCACCCTTTAGCAGTTTCCTATGTACTCTCTAAAGAATCAACAGTAAAAGCTTCATTTACATTTTGAAACTCCTAGAAGACACGAGTTACACTTTTACCTTCTAACTGCTCTAATTCATTTGTGTGTCTAACGCGCTTGTTGTCTTTTATTTTATTTTATTAATTTTTTCAGGACTAACACTGCACTTTTACGCTAACTTAGCGCGCTTTGTCCGGAATGTTGCACCTGATTTTAAATGATTATATATAAAAATAAGAATTGATCAGATTGCACACTCTACTTTTTCGGGGCTACCCGCAAGCACGTATAATGAATTATGCTAATAACCATAGAAATTGACGTTCTCTAATAACAATACCTCGGGGTAACACACGCACCATTGTGTACGTCTTCGTTCCTCCCTTTTTTTGACTTTTTTTGACTGTATCCCATTGAGTTGGTTTGAGAGATATATTTGAAATATATGACAAAATGGATTGTGTGTTGGTCGAGTTCTTGCTGAAAGGAGGGACGAATTTTGCCATAATGAGTGACTTTCTAGAAATTACTATTCACTCCAAAAGAATTGCCATTTTTTAGCTGTTATAATGTTTGATGCAATGATTACAATCTGTTTATACATAACAGATACATATATCTAACATGGTTTGTCTTCTGTCATTTTCCCTCCCCCTCCCCCAACAAATTCTATTTGATTGACTAATATAGGTTCAAGTTGAACCCACATACATGGGAAAACGAATCATCCCATCCGGATTTCTTTCACCAGAGACCCCTTGAAATAAAGGGTACTCTTCTTTACTCTTCACTACGCTAGGTCCTGAAGAAAGCCCGCTTGACCCTTCGGGGCTAAAAGGGCTGAAACATGTTGACCTTTATTATGGACACTTTTTTATAGTGCACTAGACCATAACAAGTCTTAAACGTGCACACTTACAATAGAATCGTTTTAGAAAAACAATCTCGAACCCAGCTCTATTAAAGACATTCGCTGGTTTTACGAGAATTTTATCAAGTACTCTTTCACCACACGTCACCTCACTTTTTTATTCACGATCACTACTGAGACTACCAGTGGTACAACCTCCGGGTGGAGGAAGCATTGGATTAACCCAATGATGATGCTGTCACGTTTATAACAATTGAGCGGAGAATCAAGATATACCGACTTATTCGATCTTTGCTAAACGTGAATGAGGGTTTCTTAAACAGTACCAAGTACTGACCTTGCATACCCTGGTTCTTTCAGGACTATTGATCCACTCTCCAATTGATTTTTGCGAATATTGAGACAAGGAAGCTGAGTGGATCTAAGCCTCTTCTTTCTCCCTCCTGTCTGATTTTTGAAGTACCTTTACCCACCTCAGCTCACCCAATAAAATAAAATTTGGAAATTGTTTTTTGGACCACTGGCCATAACATATTTTCTATGGTTCACTTTTAGGTCTAGATTGCTCATAAAAGCAGTGAATGCATCCAGCAATACATGAAGGCCATTCACAGTATTAGCATGGAAAACTGCATCCTCGGAATACAGCATGGTTGGTATTGGCCGATTCCTCACTAACCGAACATCAGCACCTTGCTGGACTAAATAGCTGTCAAGGCCATTTATGTAAAATAAAAACAAAAAGGAGGCCAAGATACACTCTTGGCGCACACTACGTGTGGAACATATGGGTGTGGTGCACTCACCATTTGGGACATAATGGATCCTGACAAATGTATTGTGTGCATTATTCTCAGTAGAGTAACTAATGCCTCTTCAGCTCCCATATCCTTCATCATGCCCCACAATTTAGAATGATTTACATTGTCAAAGGCACAGCAGAAGTCCATAAATGCTATTTGTAAGGAGCCTCATCTGGCTTTGACATATTTCCCTATTAACAGTGATAGATTGAGAGATTTCTCCACTGTGCCAATTCCGAGACAGAAGTCAAACTGTACATCAGCGAAAAAATGGTTTCGTTCAGCCCACTCCTCCAATCTGGAGAGTAGAACTTGCCATTATTTCTATCACCTTTCTTAAGGATGGGAACAACTACTGATTCCTTCCTGGATTCTGGAAGGTATCCCTCAATAGCAGCACATAAAACATTTGTGACTAACGGACACCACCGTGGAAAATTTGCTTTGAATACATCTATCGGGATACCATCAGGATCCAGTGCTTTCCCTTGTTGGTTTTTCTGGATACCAAAAGTTACTTCCTTAATGCCTATGGATTTACTGAAGATGTTAGCAGCCTCATGGTCAATTTTGGTCTCGCCTGATTAAAAATATCCATTCATACCATCGCAGCCAAAGACCCCATCAAAATAAGATTTCCATGCATTAGCTGCGATGTGACAAGTAATACCAGATTCTACTTTATCTGAAAAAATGGTCTATTGATGTCCTCCCAAGCTTGCGCTATCCCTTGCACATCCCGCGGTTTCGAGATTTGCCCAAGCTGTTCTCTTGACCTCCTCTCTCCGGATTTTAAAACTGACTTATAAAGTGCACAAGCATGAATCACCATCTTGGTATTGAGCAGGACAATACTCAAGGCCATCTTAAGTCGCTTGTGCTTTGCCTAAGTTGAACATTTATAAAATGGCGTACTACTGCTATGTTTCATAGATTTTATGATCATTAGCAACTGTGATATGTGTTGACTAATCATGGCAAAACTCTCAATTAAAATTCTGGGTTCTAAATCAGGGGTCAAACAGTTAAGTGTAAAATTGGTGTTACTGACTATCAGATACCTAAAAAAACAGCAGTTGATCTACTTTGCCCTACTTAACACTAATGCCCTTTTTTCTAAATACACTAACTTCTCTGTTGTTCTAGCATCCAGTGTGGACTCAAGACTCAAGACATAAGATAAAGATCACCTGGAGGGGGTTCTGGTCACTACTATGTCTAGCAATGATCTTAAAATCAGCGAATTGGGCACTTAAGTCCTGCCTGGGAAAACAGAATGAAATCAATAATGCTACCCTGCCCAGAGCTAGTAAATGTTGGTATATGCGATTTGGCATCCGATAAGAAATCCTTGGCAAAAACTAAATTATATTTTGTTATATGTCCATTTCATACTTCACCATAGTCCGTGTGTGAAAAGTGAGTGGAATCTTCCCCATATGTGTGCACAAAGCACAAAGTGGAGACCTTCTAAATCTGGAGATGTTCGTATTAAAATGTCCTGTCCATACGACTATAAAATATAGGTGATGTTTAGTAAAAAAATTTTATCAAAGCTTCGCCAGCTGATCAGTTATTTCAGGTATCTGATTATCAAAAATGTTTTGATATTAATTAGAAGATCAATTTATCCCTGGAAAGAGAGATGCAATAATTAAAACCAGGGCATACAGTGCACTATTTCAGTGATTATGGCTGGAAGTTTAATAGATACAAAGATAACTAAACCTTCTTTTGGTCTACCTGCTGATGACGGAGTAGCTGGTTGACAATGCACATGGAATCCATCCACATAAAAATCATCAAAAGTTCAAGCCTCTTGGCAGCATATTATGTCATGCTTTCTTACTAGATTCAGCCAATCAGTATTTAGGAGTTTAGTACCAATACAAGCTAGGTTGCAAGATAAAGCTCTAAGGCCCTTCAAGTTGGAAATACAATTACTTTAGGTACCCACCACTTTAATTTCCACGTATCACTCTACATGAATTCAACAATATAATCATGTAATTACAATTTTTTTTTTAAAGTAAAAATACCTCATGCCCCAGAGATAACAACGTCATCATATACTTCTCCAAGAGCTTGCCCTGAGAATGGCTCCTCTTCTGTTTGCAAATGCTCATGCCTGCCCTGGCTTGCTGGAATTTGAGCTGAGTCAAGTAAACTGTTTCCCCATACTACCACTGGAGTTCGGGCAGATGGGCTGCTAGGGTGGTATATTTGCCTTGGGCTACACAGCTGAAATTGAACAGCAGTGGAGCTGCCTGAGTTTCTCAAGTCAGATCTTCAATGTTCCCTGGCCTTTCCCTCCTTACCATTAATCAGCGTGGGTTTGGCTCTTTTTGGAGTGAAGAGAATTGAGGGGGGTTATTAGAATCCCCCACCAGTCCCAGCATACTGTGGTTCTAGGTGGCCAGGCCCAGAGATGAAAAATGGTGTGTGGTGGAGAGTTCTCCTTGAGACCGCAACACCTTTTTCCCCTTTTCTGGCAACAATGTAATGGAGACACCTGAGGAGACTAGGAGTTCACATCAGGGTGACATATGCCTGCAGTAAAAGTCAGGGGTAAGGAGGAAGCAATCTGATTCCATGAGGAGGGATGAGTTAAGCTTCCAACAAATATTGTTTTATATAAAAAGTTTTAAAGGACATCACAGAAAATTATATACTGAACAATAACCATCACGCATTTTGAAGGCTTCTCCAATGCTAATAGAAGAAAAGAATATTGAGGGGCACAGGGGAACTCAAAAGAGAAACGAAAAGGAGGGAAAAAAGCTCTGAAAACATGCAGTACATAGAGGCAAAGGCAGTGCACTGGGCTCGCTCATTTCAGTAAACAGTCCCATAAACAAGCATGCACCCCAGCGGATTTTCCTTCAGCTTCACATCCTCAGCATAGTTAGCAGCTTCTATTAGGGAATTTGAGGGGAAGTATTTTATGCAAACTAATGTTGGTACTTCTGCCACAGTCCAAACGATTCCCCATTTGGATAATAATATTATACAATACACCTCATTAATCAACACAGGAGACAATATTCTTCCTCTTTCAGGGGACTTTGCTTTGGGGTATTTAGAACAATGCATATCCTTCTCCCTGCTGTTGGCACAAATGGCTTGGTTAAATTTGAACACACAAGGGGAAAAGTATCAAGAGGTGTAGGGATTAGGGTGTACACCCCAGCCATTGTTCCCATCGAAAAAAGTGTTCTTTAAGACGTTGAGAGAACATTAACGGCACAAGAAGCAAAAACGCCAGGACACGCAAGTCAATGACTACTATCAAAATTAGAGACATTCAGCAACAGGATCATCATCAATGTTGTACGTTCTTGCCACGGAATGATAGTTCATAGAAAACAAGTCCTCTGTAGACGCCCCTCAGACTCTGTGGGAGGCCTATAAGACTGTCATTAAGGGGTAGGCACTCTAACTGATAGTTGGGCACAAGAAAGAAAAAAGGGCCTCGATATTCTTGACTTCAAGACTAATCTGGTGGTAGATGAGACCAGGGACACGAAACACAATTTGGGCATTAAATAGCAGAAGTATAAAGATATTGTGTTGGAGGCTGCCAGGGCCAGACACCAGGCAATGCAGCATCGCGTCTATGGCATGGGGTACAAAGCGGGGAAAATACTAAAATGGCTAGATAGACACGAAAGGGCCAACCAATGGGTATCAGATATCTGTACTGAGAATGAGGAACATCTGCGAGATCCACAAGAATCGTGTGACCTCCTGACTGATAAGCAGCTCCAGATTCTCTCCGATGAAGACACAAAACTTATGGAGGGCGATCGTACTGAGGATGAGGTTGCCCAAGCGATACAAAGCATATGATCAGGCAAAGCAATGAGGCCCAATGGCCAATTGATTGAGCTCTATAAGCTTACAGCACCTATCATAGTGCTGTATCTGTTAAAGATATATATGGAAAGCTGACAACAGGGCACACTTCCCAGAGAGCAGCGAGTGGCTTCAATAGTAGCCCTACACAAAGAGGGTAGGCCCCCAGAGCGATGTACCTCCTATCGACCTATGTCACTGCTTAATGCCAAGGTCATGGTCCTGGCAATGCACCTGTCATCCCCCACTTGTTCAAACTGTCATTACATTGGTACATCACGATCAATCCAACTTTATGCCTGACCACACCATGGCCCTTAACTTACGGTGGTTTCATGGACTATTGGGTTGAGTTGGTAGAATCCGCGAAGATGCAGTAGTCCTCTCATTAGATGCTCGTATGACCTTCAATAAGGTTGAAGGGCTATATCTTGTTGCCGTATTAAAAGGTATGGGCTTCGGCCCCAAGTTTTTGTCCTGGCTACGGCTTCTCAACTCTGAGCCTCTAGCCCAAGTTGTAGTTAGTGGGACAACATCATTTGTGTTCCCCCTCTGGTGCGGGACCCTTCAGGTTTGCCCACTCCTTTTTGCCCTGATTCTTGAACCTTTGGCAGCCTGGGTTTGGTCTGATCCACTTATCTGGGGACTGCGCTGAACAGAGGAGAGGGTAGATAGAATATCTCTTTATGCCAACGATATAGTAATCCACGGTTCTCCCTTCAGAGAATATTGCCCATTTTCACTAAATTTGGTAAATATTCAGGGTACACCATCAATTGGTCCACATACACAGTGAATGTTATACATGGCAGTACACCAGTCCTCCCAGCGAACTGTGAGGCATGAAGAGCAATGGATTGCTTCCGTTACTTTGGTGTTTTTGTCAGCACTGGTCCTGACCTATTCAACACCAAAAACCTTCAGTCCCTTTTGTCGCATCTTAAAAGTGATGTCCAGCACTGGAGGTCACTAACACTTTCACTGCTTGGGAGAGCGGCATTTTTCAAAATGATTGCATTGCCACACTTTCTCTATGTGCTGCAGAACACGCCCCTCCCTATTCCCACAGCTTATTTTAAGGCTATGGAGGATGAGGTTCAGACACTGCTCTGGGGTGGAGGGCTGCCATGAATAGCCATAGCTAAACTAACACGGGGTAGGTATGATGGGGGGATGGCCCTACCAGATGTTCAGAAAAATTACTGGGCGGCACAACTGGTGGTCAATAACCAAGGGGCCCACAACCCCATAGACGAGCAGGCATACCACATGAACCGTTATGTTTTGCACCTGGGAGGATATTTGCAGGCCCTCTACACCAACCTGAGACACCTGACCCTTATGAGACCTATGGCACTCATGGTCCGACTTTGGCATATGACACTTAAAACACTGGGATGGGGAGATAAGATTACCCAGGAAACACCTTTGTACAATTCTGAGAAGTTGGGCACTCTGGGGACGCGGCCTGGCTTTGACAAATGGGATCTCATAGGTTTCTCTAAGGTCAGGGACCTGTGGACCCAGGGTGGAGTGGTCCAGTTTTCTGAACTACAAAGGGCATTTGAACTGGCTGCCGCTGAGACCTTCTGGTAACTCCAGTTATGCCATGCTTTCCAGGCTGTAATTCCCTGAGGGGAGGACCTCCCTGAATCATCACCACTCAAGGATAGATTACTAGATGACCACTTGAGCTGGAAAGCAATCTCCCTCACCTATCAGAGGCTGATTAATGATTCACCAGATACACTTTTTCGCCTGAGAGAGTGCTGAGATGACGACCAGGGTAGGGTGTCTGACACAAACTGTCATAGTTGATGTGCACAGGAAGGGACCTTCTGCCACATAATTTGGGATTGCCCAGTGGTTCAAACCTTCTGGGGGGGTCAGTGATGACGTGCATGAATAACGTACGTGGTAGAGATCTGTTCATCTCAGCTAAATGGCGCCTTCTGAATATGTGCAATGTAACTGATTTGAGTCGCATGGAATAACTTTGGATGACCCTGGGTAGGATGATTGCCAAAGTAACATAGAGCACTTATCGGGGTCGACATCTGCACCATTTCTCAAGGACTGCAAAAGGGACACGGATTGGTGCATGTTAGCCGAACAAAGGGGTGTATGAAAGCCAAGGTTGTCCCAGGAAGAGGGAGAGGGTCTGGGGCAAGAGAAATGTGTACAGAGGAAGCCCTTGTGCCGCTCCCATAGCACTGTCTACTGAAGCCCCCATTTACAGGACTGATGCTTTGGTTAAATGAGGGGTGAGGAAGATACTGGGAGGCAGGGACTAAGATCATTACTGACGAGACTGCAATTTATTTATTAATTGTCTACATATGCGGCTACTTGTGGTGTATTTGTTCACTTATTGCTTGTTATGTGCTCAATAAAGACATAACCAAAAAAAACAATTGTACATTCTTTTTGTTACGCAAAATAACTTTACATGATATCTTTGAATCAGTAGTTTTGAACAATAACACTTTGAAGACCCATATCAGTTTACTCAGGACCATAGCCCAAGAGTTAAAAAATATACCCTCACTGATAAAGCCAGTCACAGGCCCAGACCAAAGGCCTGGCGTAAAAGATAATGACTTTCTACTCGAGATGAAAAAAGGGATGAGAACTCCAAGGTATACAGCTCCAGAAAGCCCATACTGATAAGAAGAAGAACCAATCAATTATCTTATAAGAGGCTGAAATTTCCAATTAGAAGCCACCAGAGACTAGTTAAAAAGGGAAACGTCTTTATTACAAATGGGAAAGTGATGGCAGTGCATAGAAAGAGAAAAGGGCAAGAATTAAACTCGCTAATTCTAGTAAGGTCAAAATAGAGTTTGCCACGTTTCGTAATGCCCAAAGCAAATAGGAACCCTCCCAAAAAAAAGAATACGACAGCAGACAAGCCAAACACAAAAAACACAAAGATGTAATTTCAAAGGAATAAAAATAACAAAGACTATCCAGGGCAGGGAGAGGGAAGCTTAAGACGGAGTTCAGAGAAACGGTGTAACAGCCTGTCCCAAAGAAAGAAATCAAGTTAAATGAAACATCGTCCAGAAATGGGGAGGATCACAAATTATAGGGTCTGGTAGTGGATAATAACCTATATTTGAATTTCAAACTACAGAGAATAAAAAAAAAAATGATACCTTTAAACAGATTACATTAGTTAAAAACGTTCAAAAAGTGTACATCTTTCCTAGCTGTGTCTTAAAGACATCAAGCAAAAAGGATTCTGTAAGAAATTGGCTTATTGATTGGGAGTAATGGAAGCCCCACTAAGACAACAATCACAAACCTTCTCAGGGTGAACCACAAAAGTCACCAATCTAATTCTGGTAGCTTGGCACAAAGCAGTCAGGCTTAATTTAGAGGCAATGTGTTAAGTAATTATGCAGCCACAAACTGTAATACACAAGACAAATCCCAATTTAGAAAAACAGAGTAAATGTTAATAAATAAAATTATACATATCAACAAAAACCCAACGAGTTGAACCAGTGCTATAGATTATTATTATTATTTTTTTTTATTTATTTTTTAAACCGTTTATTACAAAGTTCAAAGAATATACAAAGATGGGCCTACAACCTTCAGGCCGGCCGCTAGCAAACAAGAGGAGCATAAGATACACACAATAGAACGCAGGCTGCGGCAAAGGGAAACGTACAGGAGTTAGCCGCGTTGATGGCCACACCATCCGGACCCCACATGACGGTTTCTTTTAAACATAAATAACAACAAACAAAATCAAACCACAAGGCAACCCACGATCGAAAACAGCAGCATCTGCTCCCCTAGAAGGGGGACCCTACCAATCCATAGGAGTATCAAGGGGGGGGAGAAGGTCAGAACAGGGACTGGGTGGACTCAGTGCCCGGTACCGGAGAGCTAAACCGGCTAAGGGGACGGGGCAGGCGATGGATCGGGCAATAACGGCGGGGCACAGATTCCCCCACGGTAGGCGTTCCAGGGGCCCCATACTTTCACCCATGTCCCAGGCTTACCTCTCGCTACATAGACCACCTTTTCCCGAAACATGCACCAGTCCATATTTTCCTTCCAGGCCGAAACAGTCGGGGGCCTCTTGGAACCCCACAGCTGAGCAATATCGCGCTTGGCCACCATATATCCCAGAGTCACCCACCACGTCTGTGGCGCCGAATAGTCGGTTGGTTCCCACACGTTCAACAGGCATCTCCTCGCTTCGGGCAGCAGCGGCACACGCGTAACCACCCGCAGGACCTCATGCACACCACGCCAGAATCGCTCCACCTCTGGGCATTCCCACAAAATATGAAGAAAGGTCCCCAAAGAACCACACCCACGCTTACACAACCCGTCCACAGCATAGCCCATACGCAATAGCCTTGGCCCCGTTATGTAGACCCTATGGAGTATCTTGAGCTGGACGAAGCGAAGACGGGCCGGTATGGCCACCTCTTTCGGGGAGGCCACCGCAGAGACCCAGTCCTCGTCGTCCAGCTCCAATCCATCAGCAACCCAAGCCTCGCGAAGATCAAGCAGCAATCCCGCGCGGTCATTGATCAGTTTTTTATAGATTAACGAGATCGTGCTTTCCGGTACATGTCCATCCAGCACTTTATCTTCCAGAGGGGAGTACTCCGGGATGGAGGCGACGTCCGGGAAGGCGGAACATAGTGCATGACGGATCTGCATATACCGAAAGTACTCCCTGTCTTGCAACTGGAATTCCGTCTGTAGCATCCCGAACATTTTGAATCCCCCCCTCGTCCAGAGATCCCCCACCCTGCTGATGCCTATCATGTCCCACTTCTCGAAGCCCTTCGAGGTCCACAGGGAGCCCAACTGCTCAGATGCGTACAGTGGTGACGCCCGGGTCAAACGATCCTTCCACCCCATCGCTACATTAGCCGCGTGCCACACTCGTACCATGACACGCGTGGGGCCCGTCAGACGTGCGTCGAGCGAGCTGGAGTAGAGCGCTCGATTATAGTCACCACCCGGCAGTAGCATCTTATCCATTTCAAAGGCCGGGTTTAGGGCGGGCCCGTATAGGCCGTGATTAATCGCAGCCAGCTGGGAGGCCCAATAATACCGTTTAATATCCGGGAGGGCAATCCCCCCGTCATACCACGGGAGCGTCAGCTTCGCCAGGGCGATACGCGGTCTCCCGTCCCAGAACAGGCGGCGTTGCAAACTCTCCACCTCGCGGAAGTAGCGCGCCGGGACGAGGTCCATTGTATTCTGCAGAGCGTAGAGGAAACGCGGCAGCGACATCATCTTAAACAATGCCACCCGGCTGAGCGGCGAGAGCGGCAAACGCCGCCAACGCGCGACATCCTCCTTCAGGCGCTGGAGGGGGGCAGCAGGTTTCGATCATACCGGGCCTCCGCGTCTAGGGTGATGAAGATACCCAGGTACCTAAATCCCTGCGGGGCGATCTGGATAGGACAGCCCCGCGGAAGGATAGGAGCCTCCCCAGAGAGAACATACACGCACGATTTAGCCCAGTTGATGACAAGGCCGGAGTTAGGACCAAATGATTGCAATACATCAACCAGTACTATCAGTGATTTACGTGGGGAAGCCAGGTACAGGAGAATATCGTCAGCATATAGAGACACGCGGTCCTCATTCTCGGGGGTCCAGCAGAGACCACGAATAGAAGGTTCCCACTTCAGCCACTCCGCCAGGGGCTCCAAGGCAAGCGCAAAAAGGAGCGGCGATAACGGGCAGCCCTGCCGCGTGCCCCTGCCCAACTCAAACGGAGCCGACACTCTACCGTTCACAACCACCTGCGCCAGTGGGCCAGAGTACAACAATTTAACCCAGCTGATAAACCCCGGGCCAAACCCAAATATATGGCCATTCAAGTGTGTCAAACGCCATAGTGGCGTCCAAGGATGCCAAGATGGCCGGCTCCCGTATGAACGGGACACGTGCGAGCACCCCATGCAAACGCCGCAGGTTAAGAGCTGTGTTACGATGGGGAATAAAGCCGGACTGGTCCTGGTGGACCAAGACACACACCACGCCGACCAGCCGATTGGCCAAAACCTTGGCGAGAATTTTGGGCTCCGCATTCAATAACAAAATGGGTCGATAGGATGTGACCCGGTCCCGTGGCCTCCCCTCCTTGTGGATAACCACGATGGTAGCCAGACGCTGGTCTAGCGGGAGGGAACCCACCGAGTGGGCCGCAAGGAACATAGCACGGAGATGCGGTCGCAGCTTATACAACTCGATGGGAAGACCATTAGGACCCATGGCCTTGCCGGAAGCGACCGAGCGTATGGCGAGGGCAATTTCTTCGGAGGTTGGAGCGGCGTCCAACAACACTCTGTCCTCCTCCGAAAGGGAAGGCAGCGCGATATCTCTGAGCAGGGCATGGGAATCCTCTTCAGAGCGGGAAGACACTGGGGAATACACCCCACGGAAATAGTCCGCGAAGCAGGAGACAATTTCCTCCGGTTCAGTGACACACACACCATTCGTTTTCTCAATCAACGGGACAACTCGACTCGCTCTCTCTTTCTTATCCAGCCACGCAATCAATTTACCAGCCTTATCACCCACATCATACAGTCTCCCCTGTTGCTCTCTACTGAGGCCCCTGGCCGCCTCCGTGACGAGGGCCTTATAGGCCGCTTGCTTGAGTTGGAGAACATGTAATTTATCATCCGTCACCCCACATTCTAGATCACCCTCCAACTCGGTTATCTCAGCTTCAACACGGGTCACCTCCTCCCGCTCGCGCCTCCGGGAGTGGGAAATAAGGGACAGGGCCTCTCCTCGGAGTACTGTCTTGAACGCCTCACACAGTGAGACCGCCGATGGCACAGACCCCACATTCTCGTCAAAATAGCGCTTAAGGGATTTAATCAGCTCTGCTCGAATGGTGGGGTCACGCAGGTACCAGGGATTGATCGGGGCCACTCTACCCTCTCCCCTCGGCAAAATATCAAAGTGCAGCAAGAGCGGGGAGTGGTCCGAAATACCCCGTGCCAAATGGCGCACTTCTCCCACCCTCCCCACTTAAGCCGCTGGGACCAGGACATAATCTAGCCGTGAGAGACTACCATGAGCCCCGGAATGGAAGGTGTACTGTAGCTGCGTGGGATGTTTTAAACGCCAACAATCCACCAGCCCCAGGGTATCCAAGAGGCCAGATAACCACGCTTGGGCCCGGGGGAGATCCCTAGGGGGGTGACGATCCACAGTTCCGGAAACTACAGCATTAAAATCCCCCCCCACCACTAGAAACCCCTCCGGAAGGCCAAGGAGGAGGCGCCCCAGGTCCGCAAAGGTGGTCGTCTGCAGCCCCGGTGGGACATATACTGACACAAAAACGACCACTCTGCCCTCCAGTCTGCCCACCAAAACCGTGTAACGTCCCCTATCGTCATGGCGCACCTCATCAATCTCCAACGGGAGCGAGTTTCTAACCATAATGCCCACACCCCTTGAACCAGACGTGAAGCCCGAATGGGCCACAAGGCGGTAGCCCCGTCGATTCATAGCGCAAAAGGAGTTGCCAATGAGGTGCGTCTCCTGCAGAAAAACTATATCGGGCGAAGTTCGCTTCAAGAACTGCAGGACCACACCTCGTTTTATCCTGTCCCCCAGTCCATTAACATTCCAGGACAACAAACTCAGTCCCCTACCCCCCATCATAAACAGAAGTCATCACTCGTCCCCCAGAGAGCACTGTAGAGATAACACAATGATACGTTTGCCTTGTGGTGTAAACGAACAACACCCCACCCCAACCCACCCACTCCAACAAAACTCCCCCCTCCCTGCACCCCTGCATGAGCCCGGACAGCCCCCCCAACTTGCAGTGTGCCTGTCGCCCCTATAGAAAGAAACTAGCTAGACCCCCTAGAGGAGGAAAGAGTACCCCTTCTAGACCCCACACAACCTCCATGGGAGGGGAATGTACAAAGACAGACGCTTGATCGAAAGTAGCATCGTATTCGTCCAGAGTGAGGCCCAATATTGACCCCTCAGTCCCGATCCAGTGGGCCGTCTCCTCCCGCTGCCCCCCCCCCCCGCCATCTCGATCACGATCCCCAGACAGAGTGTCCAGCCAGTCCCCGGCCGTTTCGGGACGATCAAAAAAGTGCGTGCGACCATCCACCTCCACTCGCAGCTTGGCCGGGAAGAGCATGGCGTACTTTAAGTTCAGGTCCTGGAGTCAGCGTTTAACGCCCAGGAAGCTCAGTCTTTGCTTCTGGACCGCTTGGGTGAAATCAGGGTAAAAGTTCACCTCCATATTTTCCAGCTTAACCGGCCCATGTAGTCTGGAAGCTTGCAGGATAGCGTCTCTGTCCCGAAAGTTAAAAATCCGGGCAATGAGAGGTCGCGGAGGGGCTCCGACCTTCGGCCTTCCCCCGGGAACCCTGTGGGCCCTCTCCACAGCAAAAAATTTACTCAGTCCCCGAGGCTGGAGATGGGTAGCGATCAGGTCCTCCACAAATAGATCCGCCGCCGCTTCCTCCCGTCCCTCGGGTACTCCAATGATGCGGATGTTATTCCTCCGGGCCCGACTCTCGGAATCCTCGAGGCGCCGATCCATAAGTGCGCTCGCCTGACTTAGCCGGCGTACCTCCAGTTGTAGTGCCGCCACCTCAGTCGTAAGGCCCGATGCGGTGTGGGCCAAAGAATCAACTCGATCGTTGGTCTTGGAAAGATCGGCCCTCACCAGGCCAACGTCCACAAGGACCGCGTCGATCTTCTGTGCCAGGGTGTCGAACCGCTGGCCCACCGAGGCCTTCATCTCGGAAATGGCACCCATGACGTCGTGGAGAGTCAGATCCGTGGGCAAGTCCGGGGCATCAGAAGGGCCCTCAGGGGACTTGTGCGGTCCGCCGGGAGATCCCCTCTGGAGGGTATAGCGGTCCATGCTGTTGGCCGGATGGACGGTGCCACGTCGGGTCGACTTGGTCTTTGACCGATCCCCATCTTGTTTCGTGGCCATCGCCGCTGGTCCCACAATCGCACCAGCAACGCCGTAGAGGGCAGGCAATCAGGGCCACGAGCTCCGGGGGGGCCACCCCAGATCGGCGGGGTGGGCTACAGCAGGCAGGCAGGCAGGGTCCCCCAGCGAGGCCACACCAACACAAAAGGCTCCGCGATCTCACTTGCAGAGGCGGCGAGAAAGCGAAAGCGAAAGTGCGGGGTACGCGACCCGCCAGGCCCGGCCCGCCGTTGTTGTTCACTTTGCCACTGGGTCACCCCCAACGCAAATCCGGGGTTCGGCGAGAAGAAGGCCGCAAACTTCAATCGGTGCTCACTCCGGCACCCGAGGTCCGATTCGAGAACGGAAAACGGGTTCCACCTCAGCTCAGGCTCACCAACACAGTCCCCTCAATCGAGGCAGGATGAGTTCAGGATAAATGTAGGAGGTTGCGGAGGTCCTCGGGAGCCTCGCACCTACGCGGCCATCTTGGTTGCGCGCTAGGCTCCTCCCCCCAGTGCTATAGATTATTATTATTTTTTTAAATTGCGCCTAAAAGCCCAAAGCGCCACTCGCAGTCATCTGGTCATGCTAGACCGGCGGAAATTCACAAGTTCAGGCCAACCACGATGGAGCAAGGTTTGGATACAGGGACCAAGCCAGTCCACTGAAAAGATACCTTCTAAAGTCCGGCACAAAGAGTTCTGTTTTCATTGGAGAAGGCCCGAGTAGCAAGTCGAGCGTCACAGATGGTCATCACCGTAGCTCGAACAGCAGGTCGGGCATTAAAAAATGGTCAGTGTATCGCGAAGAGCCAGTCAGAAGTTGTGGAAAGTTGGTGCTGTAGCTTTGCGTCAGTGGTCACCTCGGGCTGTCACTGCTGTAGCGTGAAGTGCAGCTCTTGTGTCACTGGTTGTTGTTGGTTGTTACTGGCGGTCACGGTTGGCATTAAGAGCAGGCCTCACTGTATCTTTGCAATGATTGTTGTCGTGGATAACAACATTTTCGCAGTCGTAAAGATCCCAAACTTCAGCATTTTTACCTTTTCCTTAGGAGGAATGATGCCAGCCAAAGGTCCATGGCCTGGTGGGTACATCTTGGGGATCAGGACTTACTCCAGCAGAGGCCAGCAGCAGGGCTCAGGCAGTTCCAGTTGCAGGCAAGTCCCGTCGCAACAAATCAGCTGGGCAGTTGCAGGGAGGCCTCTGAAACTTGCTGTGTGCTTGAAGCTCACACAGGAAATTAGCCAGCCGACCCTTGGAGTCACTCTGGTTAGCCTGGGATGAAAGCAACATGGCAGGGCAGTCCTCCGGCAGCAGGGAAGTCCTTCTTCTCTCACTCCCGCAGGTCAAGGGATGTTTTCTTGAGTGGCTCTGGAGGTCCAATATTTATATCTAGTGCCAGCTTTTGTGTGGGTGATCTCCCTCTCTTAGCTCCACGTCTGGTTCAGCAAAGCAATTCCCCTGTCAAGACTCCAAACTGTCTGGGGGTAACAAAAGACAGGGTAGGCCTGGTGCCAGGTTCCTTTGTGTGTGAAGGAGGCAAAGCCCTTTGATATGTAAGGGTGCTGGGCACAGCCCCTCCCCTGTCATCCTGTCAGAATGGCCGATCCTGTCCACACCTGTCCTGCCTTGGTGTCACTGCCTGGAAGTAATACACAAACCCCTTCAGCAGGGTGATTTACAGTCATGTGATCCAAGACACTGATCGTTGGGATAATGTTGATTCTGGCTCTCTCTGCATGGTCACCCTAAACTTTTTGCCTTCACCCCACCTGTTTTCTTAATAACAGACTTATTCGGTTTTAAAACAAAAACCATAAAAGCACACACAATACACAGAAAGCTATAAAATCAGTTCAGAACATAATGTTCATATGAGTAATCCTTAAGACTGACACATTCGAGAATATTGGCATGTTTGACATTTTTGTTATTTGAGCTTCAACAATAAAACAAAAGCTGTCGCCAAAAAATTGCCACACTTGCATGTGTCTATTAAAACTGTCATCTATAAAACAATTTAAAATAACAGAAATTATAGAACATTCTGTAAAGATGAATTCCGGAGTAAGGTAAGGATATAATAAAAGTAGTTTAATCCGGTAAAGCCCTGACACCAAGAGGCGTCTGACACTCTAACTAGCAGAAGTCAACTGTCGCCCCAACCGTCACCTTCGCCCAAGGTTCTATCATGGAACGAGTAAACGTCATAGAGCCTTGGGCGAAGGCTCGTGGCAGAAGGCAGCGCGAGGCAAGTTGCGAGGACAGAAGCAAGTAAACACAACACATTCTAGAACTAAAGTACAATTATGTGAATTAGTTCCCTGAGATTGTTAGGGAAATTTCAAGAGGAAACAACAGACCAATTAACCATTATCTATAACATTTCTGCGGATAACAAAGACAGATTTACATCTTAAAATACAAATCAAGTAACAAGAAGTACCAATTCCATTCTATTACAGAAAGTGACATATTCTTTCATCTTAGCCGCCATGCATATAATAGATATCAGGACAGAGCACACATTTGCCAAACTGTGGAATCGCTTCTGAGAATCTTGATTGTAGCCCTCATATGCCTTGCCAACAGAATATGACAGATCGGAATTACCAATTTCTCCTGTGATCAGTGTTTCTAGGACAGAAGAATAAGAAATGCTCCTCTGTTTCTGGGCTATCAAGACAGAATGGACAATTAGGGGAGATGTTATTGCCATTCTATGGACAGCGAAAACCATTGATTGGCAAGATGCCATAACTAAATTGCAGGTACAAATATTTTGCTTGGGGAGGTTAAATTTGTTTCATGAATTTCTCAAAATGTAAGTTATCTTTAAAGTCCAGAAACCTTCCTGTTGACTCCCCAGCAGTACTGTGATTTAGCCAAAGACAACTGATATAATGCCAGTATTACTTCTTAAGGCACAGCAAGGTGTTTTCTGTATACAGTATGGGATAGACCAGAGTTTACTCATACCGAGTCTGTATAGCCATGTCTTGACGTATTTAAGCTGCGGTATAGCCCCTTTAATATAGAGTGCAATCATTTCAAGAAATGATTGTGTAATAGGGAGCGGTGAGTTATTAAACCAAACTCAGATCCAGTAAGCAAGGGGTCTGGATGCTGCTAAATACACTATATTTCAAGCCTAAGATCTAGACATCTTTCAAGGTAAGCCAAGAATCGATCTCATAAAGATTTTCCCTGTTTTTTCCATGGCCCGTATAGTATGAGAGCCCCAGAACTCAGCGCCATTTAGCGCAGCACCCACGCCCTTGGCCCGATAGATATCAATAACCAGAGCAACTGGCCTATAAGTGGATACTTTAAACCTTTTGACCAGAGCGGAGCTTACACACTGAAGTTTGTTTGAACTGGCTGGAGATTTGCAGGGTCCATGAAAGTGCATTTGTGAGCCTTACCCCCAGGTAATTGAATCGCTTCACTTGTTCCAGGAAAGTATCACCCAAATTGACCTTGCCTCTGAATGACTTTTGTGGGTTAAACGCCATAAATTGAGTCTTGTTGACGTTTACCTCTAGACCAAGTTTCTCACAAGATGCTAAAAACCTATTCAATAGATTTTGTAGCCCCATTGGAATTCTGTATACAATTAACGGGTCATCAGCAAACTGCAGAGACGCAACTGTGTTATCAGTAATCTTGGGAAAATCCCCATTATAGTCATCGAAGGACTCAACCAGCTCGTTAATGTATAGGGTGAACAGGGTCGGTGTCAGTACACACACTTGGTGAACCCCTCTGTTCACCCTTATATGTTCTGAAAGTTCACCTTTGCGTCCCCATCTTATTTGGGCGTAATGGTCTCTGTGGAGCCCGATTATTACTTGCAGTAGGTAGTTTGGAACCCCTAACTGTTCCAGGGCTGCCCACGTTTTATCTCTAGGGATGAGATCATAAGCAGCAGAAAGGTCCACAAATATTACATATATGTGCTCTCTTTTAATCACCAAATATTTCCATAAGATGGTTAAAAGCCAAAATAATTGATCAGTGGTGCTCGTGTTCTCTCTAAAGCCAGCCTGTAAAGGAGAGAGGATCAGGTTCTCCCATATCCAGTCATATAGTCTCTCCAGCAAGTGCCTACAGAATAATATTTGTGAAATGTCTATAAGGCTGATAGGCTTGTTGTGTGCCGGTTCATTTGTATCTCCCTTCTTATATACTGGGACTATCTCTGTCCTCAGCCAGGAGTCAGGAACTTTGGCATCTTTTAGAATGGCATTAGAACTTCGGTTGAGGATTACACAGCATACGTCAGGTTTCGAAATGAAGAGGTCACCTGGTATTTCATCTAGTCCGGGAGCTTTTCCCTTTTGTAGAGTAGTTAGGGCTAGCTTAGTTTCTTCATAACTAAAGTTAGTCTGGTCTATAGCCCAAGGCTCTTTATTCTGATCTAGACAGGCTAGGTCATCAGCCCCCAACCCCATTTTGGCCGGCATAGAGCGTGCCAAAATATGTTTCCCAGGACTGAGCTAGGATATGGAAGTCTTCTTCTATAACTTGGCTCCAAGTTCCCTTGGCTAGAATGTGCCAAAATGTTTGCTGTCTTTAATTTTTGCTGCAGTTGTTAAATCTCTCCATAGGCACTCGTCCCAGGTTCTTCTTGCCTCTTTTTTAAACCTACTGTATTCTGTCCTTTTAAAGGCCACTATATTTCTATAGTCATTTTTTATTCCCCACCCATCATCTCCATTCTTGCTACCTTACAGAGCTCATTAAACTATTCAGCTTTATTAATACTTATGGCTGTGCACTTCACTGTTTTATAGAGAAATTTTTTGATCTTGCACATTAATTCACAAAAAATATTTAGAGTTAGTTGTGCCCCATCTAGGAGCCTGTCGAGATCGATAAGTGATTGTACTAGTATGGTATATATCTGGGCCAAGGTACACTTGTTCCCCTCAATCTTGGGCCACTTGACAACTTCTTTGTTACTTAGGACAATTGGGTAGGCCGATTCTCCCACTGATTGGAGCTGGGAAGATATGAGCATATAATCCAGTTCTAGGATCAGGGCATTGTGATCACGGTCTAGCCTTTTGGTTATCATCATGTCAATCAGATAGAACCAGCATGGTAAATCTAGTAGGATGTAGTCTATTCTAGTTCAGCAGTTAGCCCTTTTGAAGGTTTGTCTCAGGACCTTGTCTGATATTCAGCACCCCTTTACAGACTCTAAAAATATGCTGAAAAGTAAATGAGGCTATCTGGAAAGCAACTTTTGTATTTCTCTGAAGGGCCAAGATGGCTCAGAATAGGGATTCCCCACTCCTCATTCTCCTCCTCAGTGACATTTGCAATTACTTCACAGGGTTCATATGTTGTATTTAGCCCCCCTGTAAGTATAGGATGGCCAGTACCCTCTACCCTTTCCAAGTAATCCTCGAGAGCTGTTATAGTGGGAGAATGCTGGTGCTGTGAAGAAAATGTATTGTAAATGTTAACCACAAGTACAGACTGTTTCCCTTTCACACTTAGAAGACTAAGAGCTAATAGGTCCCTAAAATTTGTGTCAAGTTTTTTTGATGGTGCATTGTAAATTAATGGTCACCCAAATAATAAGGCTCCCTATCAGTCTATTGGTGATGGGGAGGCTTCTACACTAAGATGTGTAAAGCCCACCCTATAACCACATTATTGGTCCACGTCTCTTGGAAGTGACATATATAAAACAATTGATGTAATTGCCCCAATCCTCACAATTAAGTTTGCATTTCATGCCAGCTATGTTCCAGGACAGTATCTTTAATTTCCAGGTGACCAGAGGGAAAGGAGACTGAATAGTCTCCTTTGAGGTTGATATATTAATCTGTTGCTACGGTTATGCAGGGGAAAGCGTCTTCCCTCATCACGCTGCTTTGCTGCTTCGGGGGGACAATTTCTCTACCCATCATATTCTACCAACTTCAGCCCTGCTGGGATGACCCTTTCTCGAGTTGTCTTGAGCATTATCAGTTTGATTTGCAAAAAGTCTACTCCTCCCCAAGTCAGGTACCTCCCACCTACTAGGTAGAGAGTACTTAAATTGGATCTTAGAACCATTGGGAGGTGTGGTGCATTTGTCTAAGTTCACTAATCCATCTCCAAGGTTTACCTTGGCTAGCTCAAGGGTGATGTAGTCATAATCATCGCCAGAATGACACTGTCTTGCAGCCACTATATCTGGTCTTATGATGGAATGGCATTGTGTAACCTGCCTGATCCAATGGGCAATCCTATTTATTTAAGTCTCCCCATTTCCTTTTTCTGAATGTGCCATTATAGGTACATTTACCATGCAAATTGTATTTCTACTTCCTTCTGGATGATACCCAGAGCTTGTGGAAGAATTCCTCTGCGTACACTAAGTATGCTACCTCGGAGGCTGCCTTTCCACCTGAGGGTGCATCTTTGCCCTCCCACCCATTACCCCTAGAGAGTGAGGGAGTATAATGGTGTCTTAATGCCCTCCTGTGAATGGCCTGGGCCAGGGATTATGCAAGGGTTCCTAATGCTGGACTCCATAGGGGGCGTGGGGAATCTCCCTAGTTAAAAGACTCCTACAGCTAAACATCATGTGACCTCTAGATATGAGCTGGGGTATTAGGTCCAGAAATTTATTTGGGCCTGCCACTGGGTCATGATGGTGTAAGATGTGCATCCCAGTGTTTCCTAAACTTTTGGTTGGCTGGGGACTTTTGCAATCCCGGGGCCTAAGAGCAACTTTACTGATCTGCATTGACCTGACCTATCAATTCTGACAGTGAGTTTCATTGACTAATTTTTTGATGGTTACTTGGAGCTGGCTTAATTCACTCTGACATGTTCAATTAATTGTTGCTTGTCCCAACATTGTCCCCTTCAGTAACTGCTTGGCCTTCGTCATTACCATCCACAGAAGGTGTAAGAGTAAAAGGGACTTTCACGTGTACAATATATTTTTTTTAAAATGTCCAGAACTTTCTGGCATAGGGCAATCAGTTTAGAGGAGTTTCAGCTAAAATCTATTTTGTTTGCTTTAGGACTCTGCCACTGAAATGTTTTTATAGACATGTTTATAAAGTGCAACACTGATGGGTGGCACAAGGAGTGCCGCAGGGCCGCTAGTAGCATTTAATTTACAGGTGCAGGCAGCACTATACCAAGGACTTACAAATAAATTAAAGGTGACAATTAGTTGCAGTGCAATTTTACCATGTTTCAAGGCGAGAGCACATTCACTTTAGTACTGGATAGCAGTAGTAAGGGGAACAGAGTCCTAAAGCAAATGAATCCTAATTCTGCCAAACAAGAGTAATGAAGGCAAAATGTCTGTGGGAATACACTCCAAGGAGATCAGGTCTAACAGGTCCATACTGCAGAAAGATGTGAAAGGTGTTTCGAATATATGGTTGTATCCCTTGTGGTAAAAAAATCTAATGCAGAGTGAAGTCAACGAGCTAAACTCTGAAAGCTGAATGATAACCCCTGGAGAAGAAATAGAGAAAGGTTTAGTAAAGGTATTTATAAATAACCATGAAGTCAAATTCATCTGAATGATGGTACCTGGGACGTGCAAAAGAGATTGATAGAGTTTAGCAGGGAAATCCTTAAAGTAACCCTCCCACAAAGCAGTGAGCTTGGGCAAAACCCAGTTCAGCAGATGGGAAATTGATATGCTTGCTTGAACCCTTAGTGAGAAGATGAACATAGAAGCATTAGCGATCTAGATTAGGATGAAAGTCTGACAGACAACCTGTGGCTATACTCCTGGAATACCCACGGGATAGGTAGAATATTAGATACAGAATGTATAAATAAAGTGCTAGATACGAACCGGATTATTGGTTTCTAGGAGACCTAGCTGTTGCGAGAAAAGCTGACTTTCACCATTTTTTGTAAAAATCTTCACCCAAGCAACATCTATATCTACTGGCATAGTGAGTTCCACTGGTGGTTTAATTACCCTAATTCCCATTAAGATTGTAAAAGGGAAAAACAACTAAGAACTGAATGTGACTGGATGTTGGCATGTGTAATTAATTTGTATGGTAACTCTGCATTTGTTGACTCAGTAATTGTGATGAACTTTTATGTGTCTCTGGGAGATAATCAAAATAATAAGAAACAGGTGCAATTATTCAATGTATATGTAAGTGTTAGAAATGGGGGTCTCTAGTTGGCAGAGGTAGGTACCTTTGTCCAAATAGGGACCCTTGCTTCTAGTCAGGGTAAGGGGGATACACACTTTAGATAACCCCTGCTCACCCCCTATATAGATTGGCACAAGCAGACAGGCTAATCCCAAAAGAAATTTGTAGAGTATTTGTACTCAAAACACACAGTAATACAGTGATAACGCCACAAATGGACACCACACCAGTTTAGAAAAATAAAATATCTTTATCTAAACTCAACAAGACCAAAATGACAAAAATCCAACATAAAAGTATCCAAATATTACTTAAAAACAGTTATTTAAAAAATAAAGCTTTTAGAAAACAAATAGCTCTGCCTGGGGCTATTACGATGTTGTGACAGCAATAAATTTAAAGTACGGCACCGACCGCAAGGTGCGTGGCGTCGGGCACGGGTCACACGGACCCACAAACAAACAGAACCTTTGGATAAAGAAGTCTCCCTGGCTGCCACTGGGCAGTCGAGGCATCATGTCAGCGAGGAGGCAATGTGTCTAATCCAGGACAGGGGAAGTCGGTGGCGGCAGTGGTGAGGCTTCGGTTCCGGTGATGGTGCAAAGTCAGCGAGTTCGTGGAGTCACCCTCAGCAGTTATGAGTGCCACGATAACAAGATGCAGGCGCTGGCAATGACGGAGTCGGTGTGAGTAAAAGCATCGGGAAATGTCGATAACTGCAGGTGTCGGCAGGCATCGAGCGCATCAGAGCTGTGGTGCAGGCACCTCACGAGCGGTGACCCTGGCCTCGGTGCACGATGTGGCATCACATGGCCACTGACGGCGTCGGAAACGGGGTTTCTTGCTTCCCTTAGATTTTTTTCCAGCTCCAAGCAGCAGGAACAACCTCCAGAGGCCCAAAATAGGAACAATCACCTCCTAAAAGGTCAGGAATCTCAGCAATAGAGTTCAGGGGATCTGGGGATGAAGTCTATGTGTCCCTGAGACTTCAGAACAGGAAGCCAGCACACACAGGCCCTTGGAGATTCTTCTTCAAGCAGGTTCACAGTAAATTTCCAGTCAATCCACAAACAGGCAGAGGCACACAGAATGGTTAAACACGAAAATGCCTACTTTCTAAAAGTGGCATTTGCAAACACACAATTTAAAAACCGTCTTTATTAAATTCTGATATCAGGAAGCCTAAATTGTATTTCTCTATTGTGTCCCAACGAGTAGTTATACTTGTAAGATGTTACAAAGTATCTACCATGTTATCCTATGGGACATGGAGCCTTTCAATAGTGAAAAACAAAATTGGCAATATTTCACTATCAGGACATGTCTCAAATACACCAGTACATGTCCCACCTTTCACGTACTAGTGCCCATGGGGGTCCCTTGGGCTTGCCATAGAGGTGCCTTACATGTAAGAAAAGAGAAAGTTAGGTGCACTTGCCAGGTCAACATGGCAGTTTACAACTGCGCACAGACACTGCATTGGCAGGTCTGAGATACCTTTTTAGGGCTACTCATGTGGTTGGCTCAATCAGTGCTGCAGGCCCACTAGTAGCATTTGATTTACAGGTCCTAGCACACTCAATGCACATTTTTCTAGGGACTTACCAGTAAATCAAATATGCCAATCATGGAAACACCAATCCATAAACACAATTTACCCAGAGAGCATATGCACTTTAGCACTGATCAGCAGTGGTAAAATGCCCAGAGTCCTATAGCCAACAAACACAGGGTCAAAAAAAGGAGGGCAAAAAGCAAAAATTCTGGGGTTGAACCTGCTGAAAAAGCCACGTTTAACAGTAAATAATATAAGTATTTTGTATGTTAACATCCTGCTAATACTTCTGGGGAAATTCAATTGTCATTTGAAACCAAACCAAAAGGATATTGTGCAGGCTGATGTGTTGGCTACATACAACATACCTAGAAAGGGATTTCCAAAATCTGTAGAAACTAGGCTGCAAGCAAAATGCATAATTGTATGGTCACTGGGATTTTATTTGTCTCAAAGATTGTTTTAAAACAGACACCCCAGCCTCAATAACTTTTATACTAGCAAACCCTAAGTGCCCTATACAGTATATTTTTATGCAAGCCTGGTATTTTGATCTCTTTAATAAATTTCAGGTAGTCAAGTCAAGTGGTAGGGATCACTTACCGTTAAGAGTAGAACTAAATCTGAGCAAGCAACAAGTGCTGTCACTCCAAATTGCTTTTCCAAAGGATTGGCAACATCTTGCATTACTTACTTACCAAGACACAATCAACCTGTATACCTGCCGGCACTGCTACTGACCGCGCAGTGCAGCAAGAACCACTCCCTGGTTTCAGGTCACCAACTTGTGGGCCTGAAGCACTGCTTGTGCCACCCACAGCCGTAGCATTTCAAAAGTGTCTTGGGCCTGCCACTACAGGGCCTGCATGTGCACTTTAGTGCCATTTTAACTTGGCATTTAAAACTACTTGCCAATCCTTAAAGTCCCCTTTCACTACAAATAGCTTACGCCTAAGGTAGGCCCTAGGTAGCCCTATTGGCAGGGTGCTGTGTAAGTAACAGGTAGGAGATGCACCTTTAGTGTGTGGTATGTCCTGGTAGTGAAAAACAGCCTATTTTGTATCTCACTAATGTGAGGCCTACTCCTCTCATAGACTAGCCTTGGGAATTCCCTTATGTGTGTTTAAATGGTAATTCCTGATCTTAAAGGAGTAGCGTTGCAATGTTTGATATGTTCTGTACAGTTTTGATAAATCCTGCTCACTGGTGTAGTTGGATTTTACATTACTATTGTAGAAATGCCACTTTTAGAATGTTGGCATTTCTCTGTGCTTATAACTCTTTTTGCTTTGCAGACTGTCTCTAATTCATGTCTAAGCCTGCGTGACAGCTACATTTGTGCATGCTTTCCAGACAGCCATCACACAGGAAGGGTTGGGTGTGACAGAGTTACATCTGTATGTATATATATACTGATAGTCTTCCTGGGCTGGGAGAGAGGGGGGTGTTTACACTTTACATTTGTATAGGCTGTGTCCTGCCCTCACACAAGGGGCTAATTTACCCCACAGATGTCTGGAGCCAGGGCTGGGTTGAAAGGGAATGTTGTGCACTTCTAAGGTTTACTTGTGAAGTAACCCTCTACATCAAAGACAAATTTGAATGCAAGTACAGAAGCTCTGATCCCATGTTTTCAGAACCCTTTGGATCTGGAACAGAACCTCTGTCAGAAGGACTGCTGTGCTGCTTAAAGGACACATCTGGACTGCTTAATGTTGTTGCCCTGCTGCCTGCTGTGCTGCTCAAAGCACTCAAATGGACTGCATTTCTCTTGTTGCCCTGTTGCCCGCTGCTGCCTGCTGCTCCCTGATGCTGGCTCTACTAATTGCACATTGCCAGAGGACTGCTGGGCCTTCAGATGAAACCGTCATAACGCTCTCTGCCCTATGTGCTGGCCTGCTGCCTGCTATCCTCATTTGTGCCCAAGTGTTCTCCTAGGAACCCCAGCACTTTGAGAACACTATGTACTAGTCCTGGATTCTCCTGCACTAGAGTGGGGGCTGAGCGCTTTTTGCTCCTCCACTTTCCCCAGAGAGAGAGAGAAGCATTTGAAGAGAGCTTTTAGTGGGAGAGTGCGTGTGGAGTGCTTTTCTTTCAAAAAGGAGCATCCTGACCAGCACAAGTTGAACGTTTTTAATTGTGCAGACAAAGCCATCCACTCCGGTCTTCAATCACGCAGAACCTTTGTTGATGCCCCAGCAGCTGCCGGCAAGTGATCTGTGATGTGCAGGCTCAAGAGGGAGGTACCATCCTGAGGCACCATCCCCCTGCACTCTGCAGAGCCATCAACCGTCAATAACCCCACTCAGCGTGGCACCTCACAGTGACGAGATTACAGGGCTCATCAGCCACGGTACTGTGGGAAGACTAAGTTATGAGGAATAGCGGGCCCCACTCCCAAGGCCCGCTGACACCTGTTGCCTTAGCAGGAGGTCACCTGTACCCTCAGAAGCCCTGGCTGGTCCATTCCCCAATGCCCGCCACACTCTGAGCTCTGCCCAGAAGTTCCCGGAAGGCATGAAGTGGTTCTTGCAGCACTGTGTGGTCAGTAGTAGTGCTGGCGTAGCTTCTGCCATGCCCCTGCAGAGTATTCAGGGTGAGTGGGGCCAGGGAAAGCTGTGAATCTGTCCCGCACTCCTCTGTACTGTGGCAGGAGGGTTACCCTTACTAGTTCCTCTCTTTGGGGGCATCATTGGTGACCCTTAAAGCCCCGAGAAATCCCTGTGCTCACCAGACCATGAGCATTATATTTCTCCATATTACAGGGTGAAACCTCGATGGAGGCCCCCCGCTCATCGATAGGAAATGGGCTTACATTAGATCACTGTATTTCAGGTACCCTTTATCTTATAGCAAAGTTCCCCCTAAAAGTTTAATAAAAACACAAGTGCACAATGCCCTGTGTTTCAAAGGGCCATAATTGGTGATGTAGGAACCTATTCATAAACTGCTGCATTTTCATGCCTTAAATAGGCACTTAAGTCCTAATGGGTGTTGTTTTTCATGCCTTGTCAGGATTGTTATAATATGCACAGTATTATTAATTCATGTATGTTTTCATAACCTGCTGCAGTTCTTGACCTGATGTTAGGACATATGTAATTTTAATTCTTGCATTGTCAGGATAATTAATGCTGACTCACTATGCGCAGGATTATGGGACGTTGATGTATAGGGACTGGGTCTTCCTACCACCTTAATAACCACAAGCCAAGGACCAACTAGCTAAAGTGTCTCACTTGCTCTCCTACTCACACATAGAGAAAGAAATTATTAGACACCCCAGAACACAACACTCTCCAATCTCTCAGGAATCATGTTAAAAAGACACACCCTTTTGCTTGCACTCTTGTACTTGTCCACAATAAGATCTGACAGAGAAACGAAACAGTTTAAAATATTTATTGTAACTAACGTGCCCTAACATGCAGTATACGTGCCACAACAAGCAGAAAAATGCATAGTACAAATACAGTCAGTATAGCAGCTAGTCCATAAATCATGAAGGGAGATGTCATCATGGAAAGACAGTAGAGCCTAACCTCCCTCCCCTTGCTACGGTGCAATATTATTATATATTAGAAGATCTCTGGGCTTTGTCAGCAGACCCCATACCTTAACCTATAAATGTTAGAGCTACATCATAGGTACTGTCTCGCTCTTACTCTCTGGAAAGCTCCCTCTCCAAGTGTGTGCTACCTATTCGTGCATCCCACTAAAAAAACCAAATTACATTGTCCAAACAACAGCTGCATCAGTATGTTTTGTCTAAGGGCTAAGGTCTGGTCAGAACAAAATAACAAGGGGCATTGTTGTTCAACCTTGAACATAATTTTCTGTCAAAATCCCAGGAACATGCAGAGAGCGAGCACAGCGATGAGTTCTCATGTGAAAGCAACCATAGAAAATATTGCACAAAATAAAGACATGTAGTAACGTGCGTAAAGCAGCAGGCAGGCTGCAACGGGCTCATGCTAACTAAATGAAGACGAAAATGTCCCTATGGGCCACGTGACAAGAATTGGCATAGTATGCACAGTATTTATGATCCATGTCTTTTTGGACTATGTTATATGCACATTATATACTATATTTTTTTATATAATCTTGTGTGGGGTCTCTGTTGTGGTTTGTTCATTATGTTGCTGTGTGTGTGTGTGTCTGTGTGTTGCGTAAAAGCTTTACATATTGCCTCTGATGATAAGCCTACCTGATCTGCGCCAAGCTACCTAAGGGTGAACACGGGTTATCTTTCGCGTGTAACTTACTTACCCTGACTAGAGGGATAGGTTCTGCCTAGCTTAGGCGCATACCCGAGCCAACCAGAAACCCCATTTCCAACAAACTGGAAATAAGCAAACTGTGTTAGTGGTCGGGGTCAAATCTTTTGTTGTTGATTTGGGAGAGCTGGACTAATTATTACTCAAATGTCATCTATTTATAGCAAACTTTCCATACATGCATCTTCTCATTCCCTTCATACTCCCCAGTGCCAGAGTTTAATTTGAGCCAGTGGTTTCAGGTGCTCGGCACCAGCACTTATTTCATTTCCACTGCGCGGCACCGGCACTTAACTGTCATCACCTGACTTGTGAGACTACCACATGGTGGTGCTGCTCATATAATTGAGAGATGAGCAGAAAAATAGTTGTTTATAAATGCAATATACATAAAAAATAATATACCTGCCTCCCCAGCCATTCATTTAGCTTTGGGAACTTGGAATAATCTGAACAGTCGCACTTGCAGGAGAGAGAGAGATGGTCAGTAGTAGTTTTGCTACTGTCATTGGCAGTGACAACAGTGCAATAAGTGGTGCAAGCTACAGTGGCCTCCTGGTCAGGGCCCTGGCACTTATTATTTCACAACTTAAGCACTGCTCAGTGCCCTTTCTGTTCATCTGTTCAAGAGTGTCTTGTTCTCCAGTTACATGAGTTTAAGGTAGCTCTTTCCAGTTATTGCACCTTTTTTCTTCAGCATCCATTCTATGGAATATTTGTCTTTGTTCTGCTTCTGTTTCTGTTTTGACATCCAAGTGCAGTGTTGTGTTAGCAATTTCTGTTTATATAGGCATCTTCTGGGACTTCAAAAGTGTTGAAAAGGACAATGTTTTGCATGGAATTTTGCCTCAACCGCTTTCGCTTGCTATAGAACTCTGTGTTCACTTTTCCCCTGCTAACCAGTGGTAAAGGTCCTGTCTTTCCCCTTCAACATGATAACATTGGCATACCCATAATTGGAATATTTAACTTACCTATAATTTCCTAGCATACAGTAAGTTAAAGGCCACAAGTGGACTGACGCCCCCATTCTGCAACCCACTCCAATGACAGTGTAAACTTGACTAGAGCCTACCATTTGTAGTCTGACTGTGTAGTTTAAAACTACAAATTTGCCCTGTAAAAGATTACCCATTTTGACAGGTCAAACCTTCCTTTTAATATGAATAAGTTACCTCTAAGATGACCTTATTATCCATCATGCAGGTCACATGGTTTGCAAAAGTAGGACATGTAAATGTTTAATGTTACACTTGTCCTTAAAGTGAAAATGCCCAAAAGCCATTTTCAGCTTAGGAAAACACTGGGCTACAATGTTAAATTAAATAATGTTATCTCTGGCTAGGACACACCTACAAATTTCATTCTTGGACTTCTTGAAAAACGTATCAAAACCCAACTAAATAATTTTAAAAAGGTACTTTTAGAAAGAAACCTTTTTGCTGTATAAGGGATCTGGAGGTCAATTTGCATGTGCTTTAACTGCCACCTGGAAGCTGAATATTCCCCTTGATGGGGTGTGAACTTGCTCCCAGAGCAGGGACTAAAGCCCTTGGGTGTGAGGAGGTGTTGTTTATCCCTTGACAGATGGGCTTTGAGCTGGCCCAGGTACCGATTAACTTCAAAGAGGCCTACCCTCTCACAGGCAGATGTAGCTAACATCTGAGGTTGCCCCTTTCCTTTGGCCCACCAGTCAGGCATGAACCCAATCCCAGTAGGAAGGGAGCTGACTCCAGAACCGGATTAGAGTAACCACAGAGGAGGGGCTGCTAATTTCTGTGGCCACATGTCCGGGGTGGGCACAGGAGATCTGTACAAGGGGAGAAATGTTCTGCCATGTTGGCTTAGGTAGAGAGGGGCCCTATTGGATTTCTTGCAGTAGGAAACACAGAAAATGCTGCAAAGGTGGGTAGCGTTACCCCTGGGACCCTTTACCCCATTGGTTAGGGAGTGGCTAGGAGTTCCCCCCAACTGCAGGTTGTAGCCACACATAAATGTGTACTCTCAAGTACCCTTCTGAGATCAGTGTCTGGGCCATTGGAAGAACAGAAGAGGGCTGTCTATGACTTGAATAAAGTCTAGAAAAGTGGACCAGCCCTCTCTTTGTATCCAGGTCAAAGACGTAGACTTCAAGGTTCAAAACCAAACCAAAAGGATATTGTGTAGGCTGATGTGTTGGCTACATACAACATACCTAGAAAGGGATTTCCAAAATCTGTAGAAACTAGGCTGCAAGCAAAATGCATAATTGTATGGTCACTGGGATTTTATTTGTCTCAAAGGCCGTCACCCAGGCCCTCGTCACCAGCCGTCTGGACTACGGCAACGCCCTCTACGCCGGTACCACCGCCAAGCTCCAGAAGAGACTCCAGCGGATCCAGAACGCCTCAGCCAGACTCATCCTCGACATCCCACGAACCAGCCACATCTCCGGACCTCTGAGAGACCTTCACTGGCTCCCCGTCAACAAAAGAATCACCTTCCGCCTCCTCACCCACGCACACAAAGCTCTACACGACCGTGGCCCGAGTTACCTCAACAGCCGAGTCAACTTCTACGCCCCCAAACGCCACCTCCGCTCAGCCAACCACGCCCTCGCCGCCGTCCCCCGCATCCGAAGAGCTACTACAGGAGGAAGGTCCTTCTCCTACCTGGCCGCCAAGACCTGGAACTCCCTCCCCCCCGACCTGCGCCTGACCCAAGACCACCTCTCCTTCAGGAAGAAGCTGAAGACCTGGCTGTTCGAGCAGTAGCGGCACCCCCCCCCCCCCCCCAGCGCCTTGAGACCCTACGGGTATGTAGCGCGCTCTACAAGTGTCATTGATTGATTGATTGATTGAAAGATTGTTTTAAAACAGACACCCCAGCCTCAAAAACTTTTATACTAGCAAACCCTAAGTGCCCTATACAGTATATTTTTATGCAAGCCTGGTATTTTGATCTCTTTAATACATTTCAGGTAGTCAAGTCAAGTGGTAGGGATCACTTACCGTTAAGAGTAGAACTAAATCTGAGCAAGCAACATGTGCTGTCACTGCAAATTGCTTTTCCAAAGGATTGGCAACATCTTGCATTACTTAATTACCAAGACACAATCAACCTGTATACCTGCCGGCACTGCTACTGACCGCGCAGTGCAGCAAGAACCACTCCATGGTTTCAGGTCACCTACTTGTGGGCCTGAAGCACTGCTTGTGCCACCCACAGCCGTAGCATTTCAAAAGTGTCTTGGGCCTGCCACTACAGGGCCTGCATGTGCACTTTAGTGCCATTTTAACTTGGCATTTAAAACTACTTGCCAATCCTTAAAGTGCCCTTTCACTACAAATAGCTTACGCCTAAGGTAGGCCCTAGGTAGCCCTATTGGCAGGGTGCTGTGTAAGAAACAGGAAGGAGATGCACCTTTAGTGTGTGGTATGTCCTGGTAGTGAAAAACAGCCTATTTTGTATCTCACTAATGTGAGGCCTACTCCTCTCATAGACTAGCCTTGGGAATTCCCTTATGTGTGTTTAAATGGTAATTCCTGATCTTAAAGGAGTAGCGTTGCAATGTTTGATATGTTCTGTACAGTTTTGATAAATCCTGCTCACTGGTGTAGTTGGATTTTACATTACTATTGTAGAAATGCCACTTTTAGAATGTTGGCATTTCTCTGTGCTTATAACTCTTTATGCTTTGCAGACTGTCTCTAATTCATGTCTAAGCCTGCGTGACAGCTACATTTGTGCATGCTTTCCAGACAGCCATCACACAGGAAGGGTTGGGTGTGACAGAGTTACATCTGTATGTATATGTATACTGATAGTCTTCCTGGGCTGGGAGAGAGGGGGGTGTTTACACTTTACATTTGTACAGGCTGTGTCCTGACCTCACACAAGGGGCTAATTTACCCCACAGATGTCTGGAGCCAGGGCTGGGTTGAAAGGGAATGTTGTGCACTTCTAAGATTTCCTTGTGAAGTAACCCTCTACATCAAAGACAAATTTGAATGCAAGTACAGAAGCTCTGATCCCATGTTTTCAGAGCCCTTTGGATCTGGAACAGAACCTGTCAGAAGGACTGCTGTGCTGCTTAAAGGACACATCTGGACTGCTTTTCCGTTGTTGCCCTGCTGCCTGCTGTGCTGCTCAAAGCACTCAAATGGACTGCATTTCTCTTGTTGCCCTGTTGCCTGCTGCTGCCTGCTGCTCCCTGATGCTGGCTCTACTAATTGCACATTGCCAGAGGACTGCTGGGCCTTCAGATGAAACCGTCATAACGCTCTCTGCCCTATGTGCTGGCCTGCTGCCTGCTATCCTCATTTGTGCCCAAGTGTTCTCCCAGGAACCCCAGCACTTTGAGAACACTATGTACTAGTCCTGGATTCTCCTGCACTAGAGTGGGGGCTGAGCGCTTTTTGCTCCTCCACTTTCCCCAGAGAGAGAGAGAAGCATTTGAAGAGAGCTTTTAGTGGGAGAGTGCGTGTGGAGTGCTTTCCTTTCAAAAAGGAGCATCCTGACCAGCACAAGTTGAACGTTTTTAATTGTGCAGACAAAGCCATCCACTCCGGTCTTCAATCACGCAGAACCTTTGTTGATGCCCCAGCAGCTGCCGGCAAGTGATTTGTGATGTGCAGGCTCAAGAGGGAGGTACCATCCTGAGGCACCATCCCCCTGCACTCTGCAGAGCCATCAACCGTCAATAACCCCACTCAGCGTGGCCCCTCACAGTGACGAGATTACAGGGCTCATCAGCCACGGTACTGTGGGAAGACTAAGTTATGAGGAATAGCGGGCCCCACTCCCAAGGCCCGCTGACACCTGTTGCCTTAGCAGGAGGTCACCTGTACCCTCAGAAGCCCTGGCTGGTCCATTCCCCAATGCCCGCCACACTCTGAGCTCTGCCCAGAAGTTCCCGGAAGGCATGAAGTGGTTCTTGCAGCACTGTGTGGTCAGTAGTAGTGCTGGCGTAGCTTCTGCCATGCCCCTGCAGAGTATTCAGGGTGAGTGGGGCCAGGGAAAGCTGTGAATCTGTCCCGCACTCCTCTGTACTGTGGCAGGAGGGTTACCCTTACTAGTTCCTCTCTTTGGGGGCATCATTGGTGACCCTTAAAGCCCCGAGAAATCCCTGTGCTCACCAGACCATGAGCATTATATTTCTCCATATTACAGGGTGAAACCTCGATGGAGGCCCCCCGCTCATCGATAGGAAATGGGCTTACATTAGATCACTGTATTTCAGGTACCCTTTATCTTATAGCAAAGTTCCCCCTAAAAGTTTAATAAAAACACAAGTGCACAATGCCCTGTGTTTCAAAGGGCCATAATTGGTGATGTGGGAACCTATTCATAAACTGCTGCATTTTCATGCCTTAAATAGGCACTTAAGTCCTAATGGGTGTTGTTTTTCATGCCTTGTCAGGATTGTTATAATATGCACAGTATTATTGATTCATGTATGTTTTCATAACCTGCTGCAGTTCTTGACCTGATGTTAGGACATATGTAATTTTAATTCTTGCATTGTCAGGATAATTAATGCTGACTCACTATGCGCAGGATTATGGGACGTTGATGTATAGGGACTGGGTCTTCCTACCACCTTAGTACCCACAAGCCAAGGACCAACTAGCTAAAGTGTCTCACTTGCTCTCCTACTCACACATAGAGAAAGAAATTATTAGACACCCCAGAACACAACACTCTCCAATCTCTCAGGAATCATGTTAAAAAGACACACCCTTTCGCTTGCACTCTTGTACTTGTCCACAATAAGATCTGACAGAGAAACGAAACAGTTTAAAATATTTATTGTAACTAACGTGCCCTAACATGCAGTATACGTGCCACAACAAGCAGAAAAATGCATAGTAAAAATACAGTCAGCATAGCAGCTAGTCCATAAATCATGAAGGGAGATGTCATCATGGAAAGACAGTAGAGCCTAACCTCCCTCCCCAAGGCTACGGTGCAATATTATTATATATTAGAAGATCTCTGGGCTTTGTCAGCAGACCCCATACCTTAACCTATAAATGTTAGAGCTACATGATAGGTACTGTCTCGCTCTTACTCTCTGGAAAGCTCCCTCTCCAAGTGTGTGCTACCTATTCGTGCATCCCACTAAAAAAAACAAATTACATTGTCCAAACAACAGCTGCATCAGTATTTTTTGTCTAAGGGCTAAGGTCTGGTCAGAACAAAATAACAAGGGGCATTGTTGTTCAACCTTGAACATAATTTTCTGTCAAAATCCCAGGAACATGCAGAGAGCGAGCACAGCGATGAGTTCTCATGTGAAAGCAACCATAGAAAATATTGCACAAAATAAAGACATGTAGTAACGTGCGTAAAGCAGCAGGCAGGCTGCAACGGGCTCATGCTAACTTAGTGAAGACGAAAATGTCCCTATGGGCCACGTGACAAGAATTGGCATAGTATGCACAGTATTTATGATCCATGTCTTTTTGGCCTATGTTATATGCACATTATATACTATATTTTTTATATAATCTTGTGTGGGGTCTCTGTTGTGGTTTATTCATTATGTTTCTGTGTGTGTGTGTGTGTGTGTTGCGTAAAAGCTTTACATATTGCCTCTGATGATAAGCCTACCTGATCTGCGCCAAGCTACCTAAGGGTGAACACGGGTTATCTTTCGCGTGTAACTTACTTACCCTGACTAGAGGGATAGGTTCTGCCTAGCTTAGGCGCATACCCGAGCCAACCAGAAACCCCATTTCCAACAAACTGGAAATAAGCAAACTGTGTTAGTGGTCGGGGTCAAATCTTTTGTTGTTGATTTGGGAGAGCTGGACTAATTATTACTCAAATGTCATCTATTTATAGCAAACTTTCCATACATGCATCTTCTCATTCCCTTCATACTCCCCAGTGCCAGAGTTTAATTTGAGCCAGTGGTTTCAGGTGCTCGGCACCAGCACTTATTTCATTTCCACTGCGCGGCACCGGCACTTAACTGTCATCACCTGACTTGTGAGACTACCACATGGTGGTGCTGCTCATATAATTGAGAGATGAGCAGAAAAATAGTTGTTTATAAATGCAATATACATAAAAAATAATATACCTGCCTCCCCAGCCATTCATTTAGCTTTGGGAACTTGGAATAATCTGAACAGTCGCACTTGCAGGAGAGAGAGAGATGGTCAGTAGTAGTTTTGCTACTGTCATTGGCAGTGACAACAGTGCAATAAGTGGTGCAAGCTACAGTGGCCTCCTGGTCAGGGCCCTGGCACTTATTATTTCACAACTTAAGCACTGCTCAGTGCCCTTTCTGTTCATCTGTTCAAGAGTGTCTTGTTCTCCAGTTACATGAGTTTAAGGTAGCTCTTTCCAGTTATTGCACCTTTTTTCTTCAGCATCCATTCTATGGAATATTTGTCTTTGTTCTGCTTCTGTTTCTGTTTTGACATCCAAGTGCAGTGTTGTGTTAGCAATTTCTGTTTATATAGGCATCTTCTGGGACTTCAAAAGTGTTGAAAAGGACAATGTTTTGCATGGAATTTTGCCTCAACCGCTTTCGCTTGCTATAGAACTCTGTGTTCACTTTTCCCCTGCTAACCAGTGGTAAAGGTCCTGTCTTTCCCCTTCAACATGATAACATTGGCATACCCATAATTGGAATATTTAACTTACCTATAATTTCCTAGCATACAGTAAGTTAAAGGCCACAAGTGGACTGACGCCCCCATTCTGCAACCCACTCCAATGACAGTGTAAACTTGACTAGAGCCTACCATTTGTAGTCTGACTGTGTAGTTTAAAACTACAAATTTGCCCTGTAAAAGATTACCCATTTTGACAGGTCAAACCTTCCTTTTAATATGAATAAGTTACCTCTAAGATGACCTTATTATCCATCATGCAGGTCACATGGTTTGCAAAAGTAGGACATGTAAATGTTTAATGTTACACTTGTCCTTAAAGTGAAAATGCCCAAAAGCCATTTTCAGCTTAGGAAAACACTGGGCTACAATGTTAAATTAAATAATGTTATCTCTGGCTAGGACACACCTACAAATTTCATTCTTGGACTTCTTGAAAAACGTATCAAAACCCAACTAAATAATTTTAAAAAGGTACTTTTAGAAAGAAACCTTTTTGCTGTATAAGGGATCTGGAGGTCAATTTGCATGTGCTTTAACTGCCACCTGGAAGCTGAATATTCCCCTTGATGGGGTGTGAACTTGCTCCCAGAGCAGGGACTAAAGCCCTTGGGTGTGAGGAGGTGTTGTTTATCCCTTGACAGATGGGCTTTGAGCTGGCCCAGGTACCGATTAACTTCAAAGAGGCCTACCCTCTCACAGGCAGATGTAGCTAACATCTGAGGTTGCCCCTTTCCTTTGGCCCACCAGTCAGGCATGAACCCAATCCCAGTAGGAAGGGAGCTGACTCCAGAACCGGATTAGAGTAACCACAGAGGAGGGGCTGCTAATTTCTGTGGCCACATGTCCGGGGTGGGCACAGGAGATCTGTACAAGGGGAGAAATGTTCTGCCATGTTGGCTTAGGTAGAGAGGGGCCCTATTGGATTTCTTGCAGTAGGAAACACAGAAAATGCTGCAAAGGTGGGTAGCGTTACCCCTGGGACCCTTTACCCCATTGGTTAGGGAGTGGCCAGGAGTTCCTCCCAACTGCAGGTTGTAGCCACACATAAATGTGTACTCTCAAGTACCCTTCTGAGATCAGTGTCTGGGCCATTGGAAGAGCAGAAGAGGGCTGTCTATGAATTGAATAAAGTCTAGAAAAGTGGACCAGCCCTCTCTTTGTATCCAGGTCAAAGACGTAGACTTCAAGGTTCAAATGGATGATTTGTTCTGTTTCTGCAACTTTCCAGATGATCAGTTGCAACTGAACGTGCTGGAATGAGTATTGCCGCCCACGTACTGTCACCAAGGTCCTTGAACAGCTTGACTGGTGTCCTCACATCATCTCCAGAAACCTGAATCTTAGAAACTTTTTGGCTCCATGAACTTACGATGGACCAGCACCAAACGGCCAGGCTGATTCACCAAAGGTAGTTGCTGCTGGGTAAAAGGTTCAGGTTGTCCCATTCTGAGCTCTTCAACAGCAGCAAATCTGATTCAATGGGACCTCATTGGGAAGCTATCTGGACTTGTGGAGCACTTTGCGGATGCAGTCTTAGTCCGCTGGAAGAATCAAAGCTCCAAAAAAGTGTCAAAGTCCAAAGGTAGAAATCTTCACAGTGCAACAGCACCAAAACTATCAGGCAAAAAAGGGACCTTCCCTGGGGACAAAATTCTAATTTCTCCCTCTTAGAGCTTTCCCACCAAAAGTTAATAGCTTCACCACAACCTCATCCAGTGGCTACCCAAAGACCCGGAGCCCACCTTGGACACAGCCTGCTGCCTTACCCCGCTAAGGATTTTTGACTTCCATTTTAGAGAGTATGTCCGAAGGTGAAACTTCCAACTGGGTCGAACCTGGTTATTGTATCTGAACTGTGTCCCATCACAGTTGGCTATAACTTGTGCATAAGTAGCGGTTAATCACAATCAGATGACTATTTAAACTTTAAAAATAAATAACCTTGGTTTCCTTTTTTGTTTTTTTGACATTTTGATGTCATTTTATTTATTAAAATCTAGTCTATTTGCCTTCATTTTCTTGTGTTTTGTCTTTATTCCTATTTTTATTCTGCATAAATACTTTACACATTGCCTCTAAATTAAGCCTGTCTGCTCTGTGCCACAGCTAACATGGAATTGATCTCAGGTTTATTCAGTGAGTTTATTGGTTCACCCTGGCAAGTGTTGTGGTTATTACTTGCGGTGGGTACTCACTACGCTCAAATTATACCCCAATTTCTTACACTGAGACTTCCTCAAAGTTTACAAAATTGATTGCCAATACTGCTATGGTTCACCCTACTAACCTAAAATCTTCCAGGCGCTTGATCACCTCCAGTCACCTTCATGAAATGAAGGTGACCTTCATATGTGTAATATGAAAGATCAAAACTCAAGGACATCATCTCTACCCAAAAGCTCTGTTAGTGTATGTAAGTCTTCACTTGAACACTTTGCTATGCTTTAGTGGCCTGTGGAAGCAACTAAAATTGCAACTTTGGACTCTGAAGAATGTTGTCAGTTGTGCTAATCATGAAGATGAATTCATTTGGGTACTGTGTTAGACTGCCAAAGCTCCAAAGCACTTGAGTCATTCACTACGCTATCCCCATCATTTGCACACCCTCTTAGAGCTGTATTCACACATACAGGAAGTACTCTCACGCCCTTCGCAGATTGACATTATTGTTCTATTGACAGGACTCGCACAACTCAGCAGCAGTCAAACACTACTGACAGCATTTTCACACCCCTCACAAGCTAAATGTATCGCACTACTGCCAATTTGTGGGGGATACTGTTTTTAGGGGGACACTATTGTATCGTTTTTAAATTCTCTCACCTGTTTCCCTGCTTTGCTCTGCCTGTGGGTGCCCCCCTGGTTCTCCGGTCCACCACCGTTTTTTTTCTGGATTGTGTGGAGGGAGCCAGGTGGAGATGGCTACATACTTTCTCATTTAGCCCTACTTCTGGGCCGACAAGGCCAACCGCCATCTTGGGGGTTGGCACTCTAGTCCTTCTCCACTTCCTGCCATAAGGGCGGGAGAGGGACCAGGAGCGCTAAAGGTAAGCCTGTCTGCGCCCGTCCATGCCTGGACAGCGCCAGGGTCCAGGACCCCTGTCTCGCCGATCCATTACACGGGAGAGAAACTCCTTGCCTTACGCAATACTGGATTCAACAGCCACTGTCTCCCTCATGACTGGTGTGGCGGATCAAAGGAGTATAGTTGCCATGCGTGTAATTTCTCCCCCTATGTGGGGGTTGGGTCAGGGCCTGTTGCCCCTAGAGCCCACATTAGAGAAACAACAAATGAGTAGAGGGTGTTAGGACACACTACTGTTTGCTCCTTAATACCAGATGGCTCATCAAGAATAAATATGAATTTGCAGATTTTATGATCCAGCATAATCCTGACATTACCTTTCTTACTGAGACTTGGGCAAATAGCTTGTCTGATCCAGACATCAAGACTGCTATCCCAGGAGGGCTTCAATATTGTAAGGTTAGACAGAACAGGGAAAACAGGTGGAGGGCTGGCAATTGTTTATCGCAACTTTCTTGAGGCCAGTTTCATCCCATTGTTTCATCTAGACTGTGAAGCGCTCAAGTTTAGCGTTAAACTGTATAAATCATATACGTTTCATGGAATGCTAGTCTATCAACCTCCAGGCCCAGAAACGGCTTCATTGACAAAATCCAGTCCTTTATGGAATCCTGCATGACGCACACCAGCTTCACAATGGTAGAGGACTTCAACTTTCACCTAGAACTGTCCTCTAGTGCGGACACAGGGCATTTGGTTCACACTCTCAATAGCTTTAACCTACACCAACAAATTGATATTCCTACTCACACGGCTAATCATACGTTAGATGGAGTCTTCACTAACAATGCAGACTTAGTCATTGACAAGATCCTGCCACTCCTATGGTCGGATCACAAGGCCATTCTCTTTTCAGTTACAACCCTGTGTAACAAAGCGGATGAAACTAGTGTAATTAGAACGATTAAATACGGGCCCTGGAAGTATACCACGGTGGAAGCCTTATGTCATGCTCTCTCTCAATCAGCTCCAACTCCAGAGAGCATTTTAGATTGCGCAGTTCTTAGCTTCACGTGCTGGCTGGATGCAGCTTGCATCAAATTGGTGCCTGAAAAAACGCTAAAGAGCCACAGGAAAAATCCATCATCACCATGGTTCTCACCAGCATTAAAAGCAGTACAGCTTAAATGCAGGCAGCAGGAGCGCACTTGAAGGAGAGAATAAGTTTCGAAGAAAAAAATGTAATATAAAAAATTTCTTCTGGAGTATAAATAGCTAATTAAAGCAGAAAAGACTAAGTATTTTTCAGAAAAAAATCAGCTTAGCTGCAAACTCCACCATGGAACTTTTTTAAACGCTAGCTTATCAGGGGGGAACAATATGGAACTCTCTTCCCCTAGCTCTCCGCTCACAACCGGTATTGCAGCTATTCAGAAAGCAGCTAAAGACTTGAATGTTTCCACTTTAATTAGCGGGATCACCCAGGTTTCCACCCCTCCAAACCCTCGGCACCTTTTTCAGCCTTGATCTGCTCAGTGCTAAGACACGCTTGGATAATGCGCGCACTATAAAACTATTTCATTCATTCATACTGTTGCTCAAATATGAAAATGAAAAGACAAGAGGCTTTTGGCAAAACAGGAACACATTGTTTTAATTAGGAGCAGTGGCCTGGAGAGTATCGACAAAGACGCAACTGAAGACAGTCTCTAAGTACAGAAGTTTGGGCCACACATATACACATTTTGTGGGTACATTAAAACACTTTGATATTCTTTGAAAGCATCATAGTCATAAATAACAATTTTGGGCATCGATAAGGGACCTGACCTGGGGGAGAGCTAGTGTGGGCCAGTGGGTATCTGTCCAGATGTCTGGTCTGGGGAGCACATGATCACCTCGTGCGGTGTGCATGTCGTGTCCTGGGTGGCTGAGTGTTCCTAACAACATGTGGCATCTAACTTTTGTGGAATTTTGGAGAATCACACCTTTGGTCAAATGTGTTTTTTGGGGCTAATCTCTTAGGTCCTTTTTGTGGTGTGACTACCTATCTGTGGGATCGATCAGGTTTTTCCCTGGGCGTGTTTTTGTCTATGGGCTGAGTGAGACCCCACCTGTGACCTGTCACTCGATAGGCGTGGGTTGGGGGTCGCAGGGCCTGTCTGACCACATATCTGACTCAGGGTTGATAGGGAGGTCACCTTGGGTGAATCCAACAGCAATGATATGAGTTCTTTAGAACTTCAACAAATAATGCAGTGGTCATAATTTATACCGACATCCTCAGTATTGAGCGTACAGTTGTCAAGGGGTACATTCATATTGTTTCTACTGGTAATGATGCTGTTATGTATGCATAGATTATGGTATAAATTAACATTGTTCCTACTGGTATTGACAGTGTTTTGCGAGCATACTTTAGGGCATACATTGACATCACATTTAATAGTATTGCCATTCTCGGGCCTGCATATATCATGGTATACATTGACATCGTATTCACCCATCTTAACACTACCAAACCACTTTCACACCCCTCACAGACTCTCACATACACACTATTCAAACCACTCACACTCCTCAGACAGCGGCAGTGTTACTCTTCTCACAACACATTCACACCCTCACAGAATAGCAGTCATTAGCAGAAGTGTTCTTAAACCTATCACAGACTAGAAATCAAACACTACCGGAAGCAATCTCACAGCTCACGCAGACTAGCACTCACAAACTACTAGTAGCACTTTCACTTTTCTCACAAGGTAACAGCCTCACATACTTGCAGCACTCTTAAAACCCTATCAGATTAGCAGCAAACCCAGTAGGTTTGGCTTATAAAGGAAAGTGCCTGTTCATCAAATAGCGAGTGGGCTTGCGGCATTGTGAATGGGCAAATAGATATAGATATAGGTATAGATGTGCGAATCCACGGATGAGTGAATGGATGAACAGTGATTTAATACATGGACATATGGATGAGGGACAGGGTAAATGGAAGCATACAGGCACTTTTAGCTCTAAATCCGACCTATCTGCTTTGATGATATTTGTTTCACTTGTGAGGAATTTCCAGATTCAGTGCAGCTGGAAGAATTCAGGGACGTCATGGATTCTCATCAGATTTCAGATCTCAGCAGCAGCAGATCTATGTTATGTTATGTTATGTTATGTTATACATTTATTTTTATAGCGCACGGCAACTCCAAAGGAGTGTCCCGGCGCTTTATCAAGGCAACTCAGGATAAAAAACATAACACCATACAGCGAACAACTGAAACGGAAATAACAGAGATACTAAAGGTTAAAAAGCCAGGTCTTCAGGCTCTTCCTAAAGTGAAGCAGATTGGTAGAGGACCGTAGGGCCAAAGGGAGGGTGTTCCACAACTGAGGGGCCCCCAGACTAAAGGAGCGCCCACCAGAGCGTGCCCTCCTAAATCGAGGAACCACAGCCAAGAACAGAGATTCGGAGCGCAAGGATCTGGCAGGACGGTAAAAGGCGAGCCTGCGTTGGAGGTCTTTCGCGCCCACGCCAAAAAGCGCTTTATGCGCCAGCGTCAAAACTTTGAACATGATCTGCTTCCGGATGGGCAGCCAATGAAGCGACTGCAACAAACCAGAGGCTCCAACTCGCCAATGGAGGCCAAAAATAGCGCGAGCTGCAGCGTTCTGCACAACCTGCAGCCTCTGAACAAGATAGTCCGGGAGACCACTGTACAGGACATTAGCATAGTCCAATCTGGAACCAACCAAGGCCTGTACAGTGATCTTTCTATGCTCCTCCGAGAGCAGAGGCAAAAACTTCCGGAGCATCTTGAGTAGCCCAAAGCAAGTGCCCGTTAGACCACGAACATGTGGCACCAGTGTCAGGCTATTATCCATCCTTACTCCCAAATTCTTTGCCACCAGTGACGCCAGGACAGGAGGACACATATCCGTCGGCCACCAGGCCCGCCAATCAGGGTCGAGGGAGCAGCCAAAAAACAACACCTCCGATTTGTCTGAATTGGCCTTAAGGCCATTCGACTGGAACCAGCTAAAGACCGACTCCAAGCAGCCCCGGATGTTCTCGCCATCAAAAGCCTGATCCTTCCCACACGTGAAAAGCAACTGCGTGTCATCGGCGTAAGAAACAATCTGGGCCCCAGAAGACTCCACCAGTGCCGCCAAAGGTGTCATAAAGATGTTAAAGAGAGTCGGGCTCAACACAGAGCCCTGCGGAACACCGACTCCCAATGGCGGCATCTCAGCGGAGCTCGGAGAGGCCCAGATCGTTTGTCGGCGGCCCTCCAGGAAAGATGAAAACCAATCCAACACCGTCCCGCTCAGACCGATGTCATAAAGTCTGGCGAGAAGCATCTCGTGGGGGACGGTGTCAAAGGCCGCCGAGAGATCGAGCATGACAAGCATAGCACGCCCTCCAGAGTCCAGCGTCTCCCTAATGATCTCAGACACCTCCAACAGTGCAGTCTCCGTAGTTAAATTAGGACGGAAACCGGACTGTGAAGGGTGTAGCAGACCACTGGACTCAAGAAAGCTGGAAAGAACGCCGTGCACATGCTTCTCCGTGATCTTGGCCAGCGCTGGAAGGAGGGAAATTGGCCTGTAATTGGCCAATACCTCCGAATCCAGCCCAGGCTTCTTGAGGAGGGGGATCACCATCGCCCTTTTCCAGGGCGGTGGAACCTGCCCCTCCCTCAGAGACAAATTCACAAGTGGGTTGACCACAGGGTTGACCACAGTCGCCATCTTAGCCAAAAATTTGGCCGGGCAAGGATCTAATGGCGAGCCCGACTTAAGATTGGCCAGAAGCGCCAAGGAAGCATCGGTGGAAATAGGTGGAAACTCGGCGAGGACCACAGCCTGTGAAGGTCGCCACACTGGTCCCACCACCACGCTCGCATGCACCGCGGCTGAGCCCACTGCGAAAGAGTCCTGAATGGACTTAATCTTATCCGTGAAAAAACTAGCGAGGTTACAGACCCACAACTTAGATGGAACCCCTTGGGGCAGGTTGGATCTGGGGGCCGTAAACTCCCTAACTACTGCAAAGATCTCCTTGCATGAGTTTGAGGAAGCCTCAATCCTCCTGGCCAAGAAAACCTTTTTTTCATGGAGAATATCACAGTGGTAGGCTTTAACCCTTGACCTATAGGCCGCTCTGGCCTCCAGATCATAATGGAGGCGCCACGCCCTTTCTGCCACCTTGCATTGGCGACGAGTGGCCAGCAGTGCCTTAGTGAACCAGGGAGCCGAAACCCTCTTAATCTTATTTCTCGGGGCCATAACTGGGGCAAGGTCATCCAACCTCTCCGTCAACCACCCCTGTAGGGACTCAACGTCCTGCTCCAAATTGCCTGATATAGGGCACGGATGGTCCTCGGCCGCCTGACTTAACATCTCAGGTGTAACTCTATGCAGAGCCCTCCGCGCCATATCATGCTGTCTCGGCCCACTACAAGGGGGTTTCTTGCTGGCTAATATCGAGAATCTAGCCAGCCTATGGTCAGTCCAAAGCACCGGAAGAAGCTCGATATCAGAGAGAGGAATTGAAGAGAAGACCTGGTCCAAGGTGTGTCCTTTATCATAAGTGGGACCTGTGAGAAAAGGGGCGAGGCCGAGAGAAGCCGTGATATCCTGCAGTTTGTTGGCATCCGAATCACCGACGACATCCATATGAAAGTTAAAGTCTCCTGCCAAAAGAGAGTGCTGCGCACTCAAGACCAACTCAGCAGTGGCGGCCTGGAGATCGTCGAAAAAGGATCCAAGTGGGCCAGGGGATCTATACACCAACAGCCCTTTCAGGGCTAGCTGCGGGGACAGTCTAATGGTAAAAGCAAGAGATTCAGATCCTGCAATGGCATTAAGAGGAAGAACAGAGCAGGAAACAGCTTTATTTACTACCACCGCAACCCCCCCACCCCTGCCTTTGACTCTATCTTGCCGGAAGATGTTATAATCCGAGGGAATCGCTGCCATGATGTCCGGATTAGACAGCTCCCCCAACTAAGTTTCAGGCAACAGCAGGCAGAGTGGCTTTTCTTTCACAAGGAGATCAAAGATCTCCAGAGCATGCTTGCCCACCGATCTAGTATTGAGCAATAGGAAAAGATGTCTCGCTCGATCCTCCTCTCTCCCTTGTGAGGAAACAGGGGCATAATTAGGCACCCAACCACACCCCGGGCAAAGCCGTTTACCCCTATAGCGTCCCGGGAACACGGATCGGCATGTACAGGAACGTTTTCGCAATGTAAGGAGTTCCCCGGCGGAATAACAAATCATCTTGCCCAGGAACAGAATACCACCAGAGCCTACCGCCTCTCCGCCGCCTCCGAGATGCTGACGGGCGCAGACGGGCAGGACTCTGGCACGACTCCGGCTAAGCGACGGCATCCCCGCTGCGCGGTCCCGCTGCGCGGGAGAAAGCGACTTTAAGTAGGCGTCCCGCGAGGCAAACCGAGCGTAGTCACGCTCAAAATGGCGCCCGCCGGAGGATACAGTGCCCAAGCCAAGATGGCGCCCAACTCGGACAACCCCAGAGACCGGGACCCACCAAAACGGCGGTGAATATGCACAATTATATGCGGTAAGAGGGGGGGGACAGTACCTGACATAAACCCAGTTAAAACCAGGGAAAAACAAATTAAAACTAAAGAAAATACAAAACAGGAATATTATTAAAAGTTAAATCGCTAGCAGCAACGCGAGTGTGGCTTAGCTGTACGGGTACCTTGTCTGGTAATCGGCGAAAGAAAAACCGCCTTAAGTAGGCGTCCCGCGAGGCAAACCGAGCGTAGTCACGCTCAAAATGGCGCCCGCCGGAGGATACAGTGCCCAAGCCAAGATGGCGCCCAACCCGGACAACCCCAGAGACCCGGACCCACCAAAACGGCGGGGAATATGCACAATTATATGCGGTAAGAGGGGGGGGACAGTACCTGACATAAACCCAGTTAAAACCAGGGAAAAACAAATAAAAAATAAAAGAAAATACAAAACAGGAATATTATTAAAAGTTAAATCGCTAGCAGCAACGCGAGCGTGGCTTAGCTGTACGGGTACCTTGTCTGGTAATCAGCGAAAGAAAAACCGCCTTAAGTAGGCGTCCCGCGAGGCAAACCGAGCGTAGTCACGCTCAAAATGGCGCCCGCCGGAGAATACAGTGCCCAAGCCAAGATGGCGCCCAACCCGGACAACCCCAGAGACCCGGACCCACCAAAACGGCGGTGAATATGCACAATTATATGCGGTAAGAGGGGGGGGACAGTACCTGACATAAACCCAGTTAAAACTGGTCAAAGCTTGACAGTTTGTCCGGCCCTGAATTCCGACATGGATCAGGCAGTAGCGGTGCGTCCATTAGGGCGTTGGGGCGTAGCCCCCCCCGCCCGCAGCGTCGCCCGCAGAGTCAGCGTCTTTGAACTTAAGTAAACTGAATCAGTTTACTTAAGTTCAAAGAAGCAGAAGGAGAACTGACAATCAGGGAGCAGAGATGGGTCTACCGCAGAGATGGGTCTACCGCTTGGGGACTAACCTCCATGGGTTAAATGATAATGTCCCTTGGACCAATATCCTTTGAACACTCTCACCCTATAGGATGATCACTATCTTCCTGTTCTCTATTCATCAGAAACCCCTGAGACCACTGCTACTATGACTCTAATTAGTCGTTGGGTGTATTTCATCTTCCCTCCAATTACGGAAAAATTTTCTACACATTAGGAACTCCTGCCACCCCGGCAGCGATGTCCCATTTTTGTCATTTTTCCAGCCATGATGACACATTTGTCTTTACATGCCTTAACCTCAGACAGAAAAGGTTATCTTGCTTGCCCTTTACTCTGCTCGTACATCTTCTTGACCTGGTACGCGAGTCTGCCATATACCCCCTTCGAGCAGTACCGTCCCTAGTGTACTCTTGATACCCTTCATCCACCTACTTGGAACCGGGTATTTCTGACCAGGCCCCTTTGCACACTCCACGTGTGCCCTGTGTTGGTTTGTTTAGTGCCCCCATTGGAACCTGCCAATAAAGTTTTGTGCAAACCTTTTCCCTTTTTTCTCTTCCTTCGTTGTTACACGTTGTCAAGCGCAACGAACAACCTTTTCTTTCTCACCTTCGCTCCGATTGGATCTCTCTTGGCCAATCAGCAACGGAGCAAGAGCTCTCTACCCAATCAGGTAGAAGCTCTCTTAGAGAGCCTGACCAGGGAAGCGCCGAGTTACCTTTTTATACACACCTCCGGCCCCGGATCACTACCATCCGGACCCGGCAGCAAGAGGCTGTGTAGGCTTTTCACGGGTGCAGAGCAGCAAGGGCGTAAGTAACATTATCCGCTCCTCGCCCATAAAGGTAAGCGAGCCTTCGCTTTCTCCTCCGTTCGTGACATTTACACGGACTCCGTTTTCTTTTCATTTCTTCCTGATGCAGGGTGTGCCAATTTGCTCCCACCCCCCTCCCGGGATCCATGAGGCATCTAACGGACTGGCCTCTCTGTAAGATTCGTTCCCTATTTTGTGCATACTGAGCATCGCGGGCAGTTGAATCAGTCCCTAGCCCTATTTCTCCGCATTTGAGTGTCACCGATACATTTCACGTGCGTTCCGAGATTTGACTATTAGTCACTATTGACAGGATAACGTTCTGTTATCTTACACCGATATTTGATTATACCTAGGTGCACAGCTTCTCACATTTTGGCACCTGAGGTAGATCTAGAGGCACTCTTTTGTCCTTCGAGCACAACAGTTCTTAACTCCTGATTTGTAGAGCACGAATTTGCGACAAACATTGATATCTCTCTTTATGTTTTGTCTTTTTGTTTGTTTGTCTCTCTGTATCGTTAGAGTAAACTCGTTCCTCTCCCCTTAATTAATTACTTCAACTGGCGGAGTTTACACTATTTAGTGTTTTTTTGATTTTCACATAAGCAGCCCACGGTAGGGTGGACCTTAGTGAGTTCACACCACCGGGGCTCCGCACATCCCACTCTGGTCCTGAAGAATGCCCGATTAACACTCTTAGAGGCAGAAACATGTTGACCGCCGCGGAGTGAACCAGGTCTTTTATTTTTTTGACCCTCACTCCTTTTTACTCCTTTCCAATTAAGCAAAATCATTAAAGTTTTATTTTTGACTCAATTGGATATTTTAAATTCACTTTCCCCACACAACAAAACCCCGCTCCGCAGTAACCTGGCGTCGCAGCACACTGGGATGACATTCGGTCGTCCCAGTGGAAGCCCAATGATGAAGCATGTCACCAACCAGGTTGGCGAGTGAGGGCTTTTTATACCTATTGGGTATGGTTCCATAGTGGCCCACTCTCTTTCCATGAACATAACGGTTCATATGGAATCTGTGGCTCTGTGCTCTTTTGATTACAGTATTGTACTGACTACAGTGCCCCTTGTTTTGAATTACTGTACACTGGCTTTGTTGATTCTGGTTAATCTACTGAGGGGACTAGCCGTGTTGATCCCTTCCTCTCTTGTTGATTTTTGATAGTTCAGCAGCGCACAGCTGTGAGAGATCGTGTTGTATCTTTCCCCCCCCCTTACCTTAGGCGGTGGTTCTCCCTATCTTTCCGGGATTGCATCATCCCTCCTGTACCCAGACAGTATGGCCTCACTTGGTCTTACTTTCTCAGACTCTGAGGTGGATGCTATTCTAGCACGCCCCTCACTTTTTGCGGACCCTTCCATATCGCAAACAGTAACATATGCTAGCGAATGGGAACAACTCTCTGAGTTAAAGAAAAATCGGATCCGCACAATTCTGCATGGCACTATCCTAACGGAGTACTTACGGACTAATACAGCCCCAAGGGGCTTACTAGTAACCAATGCTCCACGTATCTTTCTGGAGGATGCCACCTTCAGAAAAGACTGGGCAATGATAGCATGGCACTGCACTCGAGACTGGTTAGTCTTAATCATAAAAACAGCCGTCCGACTGTCTGAGGCGATTATGATCGAGATTACCCAGACAGAAACACAATTTAAAACCACACTCACTGGTTTTAAAAAACGACTTGATGAATTGAACAAAGACATCAATGAGTATAAAGAGAATCTCACACAGAGTAAGGTGAATCAATTTCAGAAAGATCTTAAGAAATTTGAATTTAATAAGGTATACCCTTATGCTGACCCGGCCTTTGTGGCCACACGTAGAACTGAAACCAACTCCTACGGGACAGATGATGACTCCTCTAACAGCAGTGGTTCAAGCAATAGCAGCTCTAGACAAACCAGAAGGGGCAGACAAAGAGGAAGATCACGTCCCTTCCCTAATCAAGCACCTTGGGCAAACTTTCCCCCACAACAAGGTACTATGGGCTCACACCCCATACAATTCCATTACCCATTCGGCCCACAGATGGGTTGGAACCCTGGATATGCCTCCCCAATGTACCCTCCCAACCCGTTTTCACAGCCCCATTTTTTAGAGAGGGGCCAAAGGGGAAAAGGCCGGCGGAGAGGGAACAACCAAAGAGTACACTGGGTACAAGACGACCCAGTGGGCAACCACACCCGGAGCAAACAAGCTCAGGAACAGTTGGCCTCGGGACCGAGCACTTCGACAGCCTGATCGTCAATCTGTCGAATAAGACACTAACAGACCATGAGAGATCTGTTTTGGAAAAGGGACTGGGCTTTGTCCCATCAGCCCGCCCCGATAAATTCCGCCTTCACTGCGAACTGGCAGCATTTTTCAGGAAGTTGAAATTAAAAGCCTTCTTTGAAGGTCGAGCTAACGAGGAAGCTGACTTGGACGTTGGGGACACCCCCCTCCGACCACCATCGACCTTTAACCCTCCTCCACATACCATTCCTGTGGAAATTACGACCTTTGAACGAGCGGTTTTTGCCGAAATTGAGCACACAGTCATCCCCACTACTTTTAAGAATCTGAGGGCAGATGAGTACAGAGCCATCACCTCTCTCCGTGCGGACCCCAACCTCACCATAAAACCCGCAGATAAGGGGGGCGCTGTCGTACTACTGAACACTACCGACTACGACCAGGAGTGTCTTCGTCTTTTAAACGACCGCCATAACTACACACCACTCCTCAATGATCCATCCGAGGAGCTTAAGGGTGAGATCCTGAGTGTGGTTGAAGAGGCACAGACACAAGGTGTCATCACCAGGGTTGAAGCACGTTTCCTTACTGAAGGCCCGGGCAAGATCCCTTATTTCTACACACTTCCCAAGATCCATAAAGAGAGAGTCCCCCCTCCTGGATGCCCCATAGTCTCGGGGATCGACTCTCTCTTGGAACCCTATCTCGGTTCTGTGACCACTTCCTGAAACCCTTGGTCCAAAAATCTACCACCTACCTTAAGGATACAAAGGACCTTCTAAAACTACTCAGTAACACCACGTGCTCAGAACACACTATACTGGCAACATTGGACATAGAAAGCTTGTATACGAGCATTCCCCAGGACGAAACCATCAGGGTCTTAGAAGAATCACTTGACTCCACTCCCTGGGAATACAGAACCACTAAAGAGTTTGTGATTCAATGTGCTTCCTTGGCCTTGAAGAGAAACTTCTTTGAGTTCCAGGGACAATTGTATCTCCAAACCACAGGTACTTCCATGGGGAGTACCTTTGCTCCCAGTGTAGCTGGACTGTACGTCTATGCTTTTGAACAAAAGTTCATCCTCCCGACTTCAAACCCGTATCGCTCTTCCATAGCCTTATGGAAGCGATATATAGACGATGTGCTTCTGATCTGGCAAGGTAATAACAACACCCTCCAGTCTTTCCTCACATGGATCAACACTCTGAACCCGCACCTGAATTTTACATATACATATGACGAATCTGAGGTTGTATTTCTTGATGTGGTGATAACTAAGACACGAGGGTCCTTCCAAACCAGGACCTATTACAAGCCAACTTCGAGGAACAATCTCCTCGAATTTACCAGTTTCCACCCACGCACCCTGAGGGAAAATTTACCCTACGGACAGTACCTCCGTCTACGACGAAATTGCACCACCCTGAGCGATTTCAAGATCCAATCTCATGACTTAACAACCAAACTGAGAACGAGAGGGTACCCTTCCCCTCTCCTTTCCAGAAGTTACAAACGTGCGAGGAATCAACCAAGGGATGTACTCCTAACTGACTATGCTAAGGATACTGTGTCTATCCCATTTACTTGTGTCACCACCTATTGTACCCTTTCCAACCAACTGAAAAAAACTATCAATAAGCATTGGGGTATAATCAACAGCGCTAATCGTAACTGGGAAAAACCGCTCTTTTCATTCAAACGCGCACAAAGCCTCCGCAACAATCTGGTACATACACGACCACTGATGCCACGAGAGACCCCACAAAGATCTATAACGGAAGCTTGGGGCCTCCCCAAGATCATTGGGCATTTTCCTTGTTCTGACTGCAGTGTATGTCATCTGACCTCACATACTAAAACCCTCAACCTTGAACCTAACAAGATCTGGACCCAAAGAGGCCACACGAACTGTAACACTCCGAATGTGGTTTACCTCATTACATGCCCCTGCGGTTTACGATACGTGGGGATGACGACGAGGAAGGTCAGACTCCGGATATGCGAACACCGGAGTAACGTCAGGTGCAAACGCGCAACTACCAAAATGAGTGTACACTTTCTATCTGCCAACCACACAACCAACGACCTAAAGTGGATGGTGATAGAAGAGATCTCAAGCGGTAGGAACATCCCTAAAGTACTTTTTGAAAGGGAGCAGAGATGGGTCTACCGCTTGGGGACTAACCTCCATGGGTTAAATGATAATGTCCCTTGGACCAATATCCTTTGAACACTCTCACCCTATAGGATGATCACTATCTTCCTGTTCTCTATTCATCAGAAACCCCTGAGACCACTGCTACTATGACTCTAATTAGTCGTTGGGTGTATTTCATCTTCCCTCCAATTACGGAAAATTTTTCTACACATTAGGAACTCCTGCCACCCCGGCAGCGATGTCCCATTTTTGTCATTTTTCCAGCCATGATGACACATTTGTCTTTACATGCCTTAACCTCAGACAGAAAAGGTTATCTTGCTTGCCCTTTACTCTGCTCGTACATCTTCTTGACCTAGTACGCGAGTCTGCCATATACCCCCTTCGAGCAGTACCGTCCCTAGTGTACTCTTGATACCCTTCATCCACCTACTTGGAACCGGGTATTTCTGACCAGGCCCCTTTGCACACTCCACGTGTGCCCTGTGTTGGTTTGTTTAGTGCCCCCATTGGAACCTGCCAATAAAGTTTTGTGCAAACCTTTTCCCTTTTTTCTCTTCCTTCGTTGTTACACGTTGTCAAGCGCAACGAACAACCTTTTCTTTCTCACCTTCGCTCCGATTGGATCTCTCTTGGCCAATCAGCAACGGAGCAAGAGCTCTCTACCCAATCAGGTAGAAGCTCTCTTAGAGAGCCTGACCAGGGAAGCGCCGAGTTACCTTTTTATACACACCTCCGGCCCCGGATCACTACCATCCGGACCCGGCAGCAAGAGGCTGTGTAGGCTTTTCACGGGTGCAGAGCAGCAAGGGCGTAAGTAACATTATCCGCTCCTCGCCCATAAAGGTAAGCGAGCCTTCGCTTTCTCCTCCGTTCGTGACATTTACACGGACTCCGTTTTCTTTTCATTTCTTCCTGATGCAGGGTGTGCCAATTTGCTCCCACCCCCCTCCCGGGATCCATGAGGCATCTAACGGACTGGCCTCTCTGTAAGATTCGTTCCCTATTTTGTGCATACTGAGCATCGCGGGCAGTTGAATCAGTCCCTAGCCCTATTTCTCCGCATTTGAGTGTCACCGATACATTTCACGTGCGTTCCGAGATTTGACTATTAGTCACTATTGACAGGATAACGTTCTGTTATCTTACACCGATATTTGATTATACCTAGGTGCACAGCTTCTCACATTTTGGCACCTGAGGTAGATCTAGAGGCACTCTTTTGTCCTTCGAGCACAACAGTTCTTAACTCCTGATTTGTAGAGCACGACTTTGCGACAAACATTGATATCTCTCTTTATGTTTTGTCTTTTTGTTTGTTTGTCTCTCTGTATCGTTAGAGTAAACTCGTTCCTCTCCCCTTAATTAAATACTTTAACTGGCCTCTCTGTAAGATTCGTTCCCTATTTTGTGCATACTGAGCATCGCGGGCAGTTGAATCAGTCCCTAGCCCTATTTCTCCGCATTTGAGTGTCACTGATACATTTCACGTGCATTCCGAGATTTGACTATTAGTCACTATTGACAGGATAACGTTCTGTTATCTTACACCGATATTTGATTATACCTAGGTGCACAGCTTCTCACATTTTGGCACCTGAGGTAGATCTAGAGGCACTCTTTTGTCCTTCGAGCACAACAGTTCTTAACTCCTGATTTGTAGAGCACGAATTTGCGACAAACATTGATATCTCTCTTTATGTTTTGTCTTTTTGTTTGTTTGTCTCTCTGTATCGTTAGAGTAAACTCGTTCCTCTCCCCTTAATTAATTACTTTAACTGGCGGAGTTTACACTATTTAGTGTTTTTTTGATTTTCACATAAGCAGCCCACGGTAGGGTGGACCTTAGTGAGTTCACACCACCGGGGCTCCGCACATCCCACTCTGGTCCTGAAGAATGCCCGATTAACACTCTTAGAGGCAGAAACATGTTGACCGCCGCGGAGTGAACCAGGTCTTTTATTTTTTTGACCCTCACTCCTTTTTACTCCTTTCCAATTAAGCAAAATCATTAAAGTTTTATTTTTGACTCAATTGGATATTTTAAATTCACTTTCCCCACACAACAAAACCCCGCTCCGCAGTAACCTGGCGTCGCAGCACACTGGGATGACATTCGGTCGTCCCAGTGGAAGCCCAATGATGAAGCATGTCACCAACCAGGTTGGCGAGTGAGGGCTTTTTATACCTATTGGGTATGGTTCCATAGTGGCCCACTCTCTTTCCATGAACATAACGGTTCATATGGAATCTGTGGCTCTGTGCTCTTTTGATTACAGTATTGTACTGACTACAGTGCCCCTTGTTTTGAATTACTGTACACTGGCTTTGTTGATTCTGGTTAATCTACTGAGGGGACTAGCCGTGTTGATCCCTTCCTCTCTTGTTGATTTTTGATAGTTCAGCAGCGCACAGCTGTGAGAGATCGTGTTGTATCTTTCCCCCCCCTTACCTTAGGCGGTGGTTCTCCCTATCTTTCCGGGATTGCATCATCCCTCCTGTACCCAGACAGTATGGCCTCACTTGGTCTTACTTTCTCAGACTCTGAGGTGGATGCTATTCTAGCACGCCCCTCACTTTTTGCGGACCCTTCCATATCGCAAACAGTAACATATGCTAGCGAATGGGAACAACTCTCTGAGTTAAAGAAAAATCGGATCCGCACAATTCTGCATGGCACTATCCTAACGGAGTACTTACGGACTAATACAGCCCCAAGGGGCTTACTAGTAACCAATGCTCCACGTATCTTTCTGGAGGATGCCACCTTCAGAAAAGACTGGGCAATGATAGCATGGCACTGCACTCGAGACTGGTTAGTCTTAATCATAAAAACAGCCGTCCGACTGTCTGAGGCGATTATGATCGAGATTACCCAGACAGAAACACAATTTAAAACCACACTCACTGGTTTTAAAAAACGACTTGATGAATTGAACAAAGACATCAATGAGTATAAAGAGAATCTCACACAGAGTAAGGTGAATCAATTTCAGAAAGATCTTAAGAAATTTGAATTTAATAAGGTATACCCTTATGCTGACCCGGCCTTTGTGGCCACACGTAGAACTGAAACCAACTCCTACGGGACAGATGATGACTCCTCTAACAGCAGTGGTTCAAGCAATAGCAGCTCTAGACAAACCAGAAGGGGCAGACAAAGAGGAAGATCACGTCCCTTCCCTAATCAAGCACCTTGGGCAAACTTTCCCCCACAACAAGGTACTATGGGCTCACACCCCATACAATTCCATTACCCATTCGGCCCACAGATGGGTTGGAACCCTGGATATGCCTCCCCAATGTACCCTCCCAACCCGTTTTCACAGCCCCATTTTTTAGAGAGGGGCCAAAGGGGAAAAGGCCGGCGGAGAGGGAACAACCAAAGAGTACACTGGGTACAAGACGACCCAGTGGGCAACCACACCCGGAGCAAACAAGCTCAGGAACAGTTGGCCTCGGGACCGAGCACTTCGACAGCCTGATCGTCAATCTGTCGAATAAGACACTAACAGACCATGAGAGATCTGTTTTGGAAAAGGGACTGGGCTTTGTCCCATCAGCCCGCCCCGATAAATTCCGCCTTCACTGCGAACTGGCAGCATTTTTCAGGAAGTTGAAATTAAAAGCCTTCTTTGAAGGTCGAGCTAACGAGGAAGCTGACTTGGACGTTGGGGACACCCCCCTCCGACCACCATCGACCTTTAACCCTCCTCCACATACCATTCCTGTGGAAATTACGACCTTTGAACGAGCGGTTTTTGCCGAAATTGAGCACACAGTCATCCCCACTACTTTTAAGAATCTGAGGGCAGATGAGTACAGAGCCATCACCTCTCTCCGTGCGGACCCCAACCTCACCATAAAACCCGCAGATAAGGGGGGCGCTGTCGTACTACTGAACACTACCGACTACGACCAGGAGTGTCTTCGTCTTTTAAACGACCGCCATAACTACACACCACTCCTCAATGATCCATCCGAGGAGCTTAAGGGTGAGATCCTGAGTGTGGTTGAAGAGGCACAGACACAAGGTGTCATCACCAGGGTTGAAGCACGTTTCCTTACTGAAGGCCCGGGCAAGATCCCTTATTTCTACACACTTCCCAAGATCCATAAAGAGAGAGTCCCCCCTCCTGGACGCCCCATAGTCTCGGGGATCGACTCTCTCTTGGAACCCCTATCTCGGTTCTGTGACCACTTCCTGAAACCCTTGGTCCAAAAATCTACCACCTACCTTAAGGATACAAAGGACCTTCTAAAACTACTCAGTAACACCACGTGCTCAGAACATACTATACTGGCAACATTGGACATAGAAAGCTTGTATACGAGCATTCCCCAGGACGAAACCATCAGGGTCTTAGAAGAATCACTTGACTCCACTCCCTGGGAATACAGAACCACTAAAGAGTTCGTGATTCAATGTGCTTCCTTGGCCTTGAAGAGAAACTTCTTTGAGTTCCAGGGACAATTGTATCTCCAAACCACAGGTACTTCCATGGGGAGTACCTTTGCTCCCAGTGTAGCTGGACTGTACGTCTATGCTTTTGAACAAAAGTTCATCCTCCCGACTTCAAACCCGTATCGCTCTTCCATAGCCTTATGGAAGCGATATATAGACGATGTGCTTCTGATCTGGCAAGGTAATAACAACACCCTCCAGTCTTTCCTCACATGGATCAACACTCTGAACCCGCACCTGAATTTTACATATACATATGACGAATCTGAGGTTGTATTTCTTGATGTGGTGATAACTAAGACACGAGGGTCCTTCCAAACCAGGACCTATTACAAGCCAACTTCGAGGAACAATCTCCTCGAATTTACCAGTTTCCACCCACGCACCCTGAGGGAAAATTTACCCTACGGACAGTACCTCCGTCTACGACGAAATTGCACCACCCTGAGCGATTTCAAGATCCAATCTCATGACTTAACAACCAAACTGAGAACGAGAGGGTACCCTTCCCCTCTCCTTTCCAGAAGTTACAAACGTGCGAGGAATCAACCAAGGGATGTACTCCTAACTGACTATGCTAAGGATACTGTGTCTATCCCACTTACTTGTGTCACCACCTATTGTACCCTTTCCAACCAACTGAAAAAAACTATCAATAAGCATTGGGGTATAATCAACAGCGCTAATCATAACTGGGAAAAACCGCTCTTTTCATTCAAACGCGCACAAAGCCTCCGCAACAATCTGGTACATACACGACCACTGATGCCACGAGAGACCCCACAAAGATCTATAATGGAAGCTTGGGGCCTCCCCAAGATCATTGGGCATTTTCCTTGTTCTGACTGCAGTGTATGTCATCTGACCTCACATACTAAAACCCTCAACCTTGAACCTAACAAGATCTGGACCCAAAGAGGCCGCACGAACTGTAACACTCCGAATGTGGTTTACCTCATTACATGCCCCTGCGGTTTACGATACGTGGGGATGACGACGAGGAAGGTCAGACTCCGGATATGCGAACACCGGAGTAACGTCAGGTGCAAACGCGCAACTACCAAAATGAGTGTACACTTTCTATCTGCCAACCACACAACCAACGACCTAAAGTGGACGGTGATAGAAGAGATCTCAAGCGGTAGGAACATCCCTAAAGTACTTTTTGAAAGGGAGCAGAGATGGGTCTACCGCTTGGGGACTAACCTCCATGGGTTAAATGATAATGTCCCTTGGACCAATATCCTTTGAACACTCTCACCCTATAGGATGATCACTATCTTCCTGTTCTCTATTCATCAGAAACCCCTGAGACCACTGCTACTATGACTCTAATTAGTCGTTGGGTGTATTTCATCTTCCCTCCAATTACGGAAAATTTTTCTACACATTAGGAACTCCTGCCACCCCGGCAGCGATGTCCCATTTTTGTCATTTTTCCAGCCATGATGACACATTTGTCTTTACATGCCTTAACCTCAGACAGAAAAGGTTATCTTGCTTGCCCTTTACTCTGCTCGTACATCTTCTTGACCTAGTACGCGAGTCTGCCATATACCCCCTTCGAGCAGTACCGTCCCTAGTGTACTCTTGATACCCTTCATCCACCTACTTGGAACCGGGTATTTCTGACCAGGCCCCTTTGCACACTCCACGTGTGCCCTGTGTTGGTTTGTTTAGTGCCCCCATTGGAACCTGCCAATAAAGTTTTGTGCAAACCTTTTCCCTTTTTTCTCTTCCTTCGTTGTTACACGTTGTCAAGCGCAACGAACAACCTTTTCTTTCTCACCTTCGCTCCGATTGGATCTCTCTTGGCCAATCAGCAACGGAGCAAGAGCTCTCTACCCAATCAGGTAGAAGCTCTCTTAGAGAGCCTGACCAGGGAAGCGCCGAGTTACCTTTTTATACACACCTCCGGCCCCGGATCACTACCATCCGGACCCGGCAGCAAGAGGCTGTGTAGGCTTTTCACGGGTGCAGAGCAGCAAGGGCGTAAGTAACATTATCCGCTCCTCGCCCATAAAGGTAAGCGAGCCTTCGCTTTCTCCTCCGTTCGTGACATTTACACGGACTCCGTTTTCTTTTCATTTCTTCCTGATGCAGGGTGTGCCAATTTGCTCCCACCCCCCTCCCGGGATCCATGAGGCATCTAACGGACTGGCCTCTCTGTAAGATTCGTTCCCTATTTTGTGCATACTGAGCATCGCGGGCAGTTGAATCAGTCCCTAGCCCTATTTCTCCGCATTTGAGTGTCACCGATACATTTCACGTGCGTTCCGAGATTTGACTATTAGTCACTATTGACAGGATAACGTTCTGTTATCTTACACCGATATTTGATTATACCTAGGTGCACAGCTTCTCACATTTTGGCACCTGAGGTAGATCTAGAGGCACTCTTTTGTCCTTCGAGCACAACAATTCTTAACTCCTGATTTGTAGAGCACGACTTTGCGACAAACATTGATATCTCTCTTTATGTTTTGTCTTTTTGTTTGTTTGTCTCTCTGTATCGTTAGAGTAAACTCGTTCCTCTCCCCTTAATTAATTACTTTAACTGGCCTCTCTGTAAGATTCGTTCCCTATTTTGTGCATACTGAGCATCGCGGGCAGTTGAATCAGTCCCTAGCCCTATTTCTCCGCATTTGAGTGTCACTGATACATTTCACGTGCATTCCGAGATTTGACTATTAGTCACTATTGACAGGATAACGTTCTGTTATCTTACACCGATATTTGATTATACCTAGGTGCACAGCTTCTCACATTTTGGCACCTGAGGTAGATCTAGAGGCACTGTTTTGTCCTTCGAGCACAACAGTTCTTAACTCCTGATTTGTAGAGCACGACTTTGCGACAAACATTGATATCTCTCTTTATGTTTTGTCTTTTTGTTTGTTTGTCTCTCTGTATCGTTAGAGTAAACTCGTTCCTCTCCCCTTAATTAATTACTTTAACTGGCGGAGTTTACACTATTTAGTGTTTTTTTGATTTTCACATAAGCAGCCCACGGTAGGGTGGACCTTAGTGAGTTCACACCACCGGGGCTCCGCACATCCCACTCTGGTCCTGAAGAATGCCCGATTAACACTCTTAGAGGCAGAAACATGTTGACCGCCGCGGAGTGAACCAGGTCTTTTATTTTTTTGACCCTCACTCCTTTTTACTCCTTTCCACTTAAGCAAAATCATTAAAGTTTTATTTTTGACTCAATTGGATATTTTAAATTCACTTTCCACACACAACAAAACCCCGCTCCGCAGTAACCTGGCGTCGCAGCACACTGGGATGACATTCGGTCGTCCCAGTGGAAGCCCAATGATGAAGCATGTCACCAACCAGGTTGGCGAGTGAGGGCTTTTTATACCTATTGGGTATGGTTCCATAGTGGCCCACTCTCTTTCCATGAACATAACGGTTCATATGGAATCTGTGGCTCTGTGCTCTTTTGATTACAGTATTGTACTGACTACAGTGCCCCTTGTTTTGAATTACTGTACACTGGCTTTGTTGATTCTGGTTGAACTGACAATCATGTCAGTCAGCATGACGTCGGACCGCCGGTGGGCGGTCCGGCGTCATGTTGACTGACATGATCGTCAGACGGACCAGGCAGGGGCAACAGGCAGCAGCACAAGTGCGCATGATTGGGGATGGTGAGCGAATTTTCGCTCCGTGCCCAGTCATGCGCACTAGTGTGTGCTCTGGCTGGCGCATGCCCATTAGGAGACCGAGGGTTGAGCAATGGTTCAAACCTCGGTCTCCAAATGGGCAGGCGGGCGAGCAGTAACCGTGCCCTAAGCCAATACTGGTGCTGCTGGCAGTGCCAGGATTGTCTGAGAGCCTGAGAGAGGCTGTACCGCTGTAGGCGCCAACGAATGGACCAGATGCGGCGCAGACATGCTCAGGACCTCAGCAGGTAGGATAAAGATTTTTTTTAATGTATTTTAACACTCTCCCCACTTCCCCCCCGCGAGCCACGACTGTTGACCACGGGTTCTGCAGCTCTCTGCGCCTTGCTGGGTGGGAGCGGATGTTTATTTTGTGCTGAAGGGGGAAAGTCTTATTGCTAAGCTTGTACAAACATGAAAGGAGTCAGGGCTCAGAGAGGATTGTTGCTGCCCAATGTGCATGTGGCTCAAAAACACCAGGAACGAAGGGCACTGTCAACCTGTGTTTGCAAAGGAATATATATTAAAAAGGACAAAACCATAATGGGCTGAAAAGCCATGCTTTGGAAAATGTCATTATATTTCATCAGCTCGGTGCAATGGTTTAATTCTGCGGGGCTGGGAGAAAGGTGCTTTGCCTGGGCTATAAATTACCATGCCTGTACTTTTCATTCTATCTGCTTCAGAAAGCAGCCCCAGAGCCTGGGCTCCTATTGGGCCCGTCCTAGGGCTACAGTAATTGCCTGATGACAACTGAACATGATAGAATAATTGTCAAGAGAGACATTTTTAATGGGCAGGGTGATTTAAGTATGCATGAACAAGCTATGAGGGGAGAAGAGCTTGTTTATGATGCAAGCCAGTATAAACACAGTCAGGGCGATGACACACAGAGCTGCACTTTCCTCAGTGACATGAGCAGGATCTCACCGCAAACACCAACAGATTCCTCCTCTGACCTGTAAGGACGAATAGGCAGCCGCAAGCTTCCTTGGTGCTATGACGATTTTTTGCTTGGACTTTGATTCCTGTCTCTTTCGAATTCCCGCATCTTCTTAGTCTGTTTGCCTTGTTTATGCTCGTTATTGTCAACCCGCATCATATGCTGTTCACAGTTAGCAAAAAGCAGAAGTAAGGCAGTCTGAAAAAACTTCACACACCAGCCGGAGCCGAAAATAATCTATCACAATAATTACAGATAACAGAAATCTACCTGACGCCGGGCACGTTCATGGCAGGAAATTCAATTTAGATTCCATCTCTTACTAACGCAGCACAGTATATAGATTGCCTGGTGAGAATTCTAATGGGAAATTGTTTTTAGCACTGGAAGAAAAATCCATGCAATTTTGTAGCATCCTGGTTTAACAGAATCACACATAATAGCTGATGATTAACAATGATAATTCAATGTAAATTTGATTGTGTTCCACTGACAAATAAATGTAAAAGCTAAAGAGCTCGTCTGATTGATTTCCTGGTATATTTTCTTTCGAGGATTTTTAGCAGGCAACCGCTAATGAACACCTACCTAGGGGTTGTGTCGCAAAGCATGTGTTTTTCCATCCTAAATGCTTGCATTCATTTTCTGGAAACTCTGTATCAGTGAACATGCCCCGTGAAGAATTACAAAGGCTGCCTGGTTGTTGCTGGGCAACATTTGTGAATAGCAATTGGTGCAAGCTGTCGTTTTGCAATGGCTTGCCAGTACCAATCTACCTTTATACTTGTTAAGTGATGCTAAAGTTGGTTCAAATTGCATCACCTTGAAAGTAATCATTATTATCTGAAGAGGAAAGGTTTGCCTGAATCATAAAATAAGTTGGTCCTCTCATATCAAGAGATGTTCACTAAAACTTCAACAAGAACTGGTGCCATGGTTAAACTGCGCAAGCAGGCCCAGCTGGGGGCAATTGCTGAACTTCTTCGCATGCAGTGACGAACAGCCTACAATAATGCCAGTGCCTGTGGGGAGGTTGCTTGCATTCTCGGGTCTGTGCTGAGCACCCCCAGCCTCTCAGAGGCCCAAGCAGACGTGGTGCTATCTACTGGAGTCTGTTACCAGGCAATGTCAGGCCTAGACAGGCTTTAATAAATGAAACCTATTGAGTGCAGTGCAGCTAAGGGTCAGTGATGTCTGTGTGAGTGCAGGTTGAGCAGTGTGCCTGTGTGAGTCCAGGGTGAGTGATATGGATGGGTGAATGCAGGCTTAGTGATCTGTCAGGGAAGGGCGAGCAATGGGTCTATGAGTGCAGGGCGAGTAGTGTGCCTATGTGAATGCAGGGAGAGAGATGTATCTGTGCAAGTGCAAAGAGACTTTTCTGGCTACTCCCAGAGATGTATTCGCTAAGCCACCTCTTTCTCAAATGTGCTTGAGAATGCACCATTTGCCCACTCTTTTTTCAAAATGTTCTCGAACACCCCGTAGGTGGTTCGGCCTCGCTCGCCACAGTGCAGTATTTACGGCCCACCACTTTCAAATGTCACCAGCCACCCCTGGGATCAGGTGTGAAGACACTCCAAGAAAAGGCTCAAGCCATTACTTAGACTTTAACGCTGAACTTGTAGAGGGTGTTCCTTATAAAACTGCAATAATCCTTTAATTACTCATTCCGAAAAGGGGGTGTTTTCACTGACGGGTTCTGAGTGACATCACGAAGAGCTCGGCTTCACTCACTTTCTCTATCTGAGGTCACTCAGAAACCGTCAGAGAAAAAATACACTTACTTCACAGTTACTCATCTATGATTCTATATGTTAGCATTGAATAGTCTGCCATGCAGATTATAGAAAAAAACAAGAAGTGGGGAAATAAAAAAAATTTAAAATGTAGAGCTCCACTCCCCGCGTCAAGTTATTCAAAAGATGGTTATGGCAGCTCTGTGAGCCTTCGCGGTTTTTAATACTTATTTGGGGTGCATGGAAAGTGCCGCAACTTAAACTGTATGGGATGGAAACTATATACATTTCACCGGAAATACAGTTCATCACAGAAAAGCCACGTACAAATATTCTTCGTTTTCTGATATTGCCTCTGGTACTATTTAGCACGTGTGGTATTTCCAGGTTATAAGTACATATTTCAAAGTGAGGAAAAATAAACATGAACAAACACCCTGAGAATCCCGAAGGGCTGTGTCGAATGTTGGAATCGGAATATTGCTATATTGTGCCCGTTGACACTGAAAAGCGTATATTATTTAATCAATATTTTAATCAGTACAGCTTTCTAAAAATACTATGCTACAGTGCACTGCTATGCACCTAACAACATTCAGTTACGAGCCGCACACGCAGTGCATAAACGCGCTGACATTGCCATCTAGTGGTCACAGAGCAAATGTCAATTGAACTCAAAAGATTAGGAAAGCAGGATTGGTGTTTTTTGTTTCTCAGTAGTGACTGCCATTGCGTTATCTCATATATCCTGATCGCTCATATATCCTGATCCCTGCAACCCCGCACATCCTTGGCTGGAAAGGCAATTAAAAAACAAAAAGAAACTGCTGCACCACGTGGGCAAGGTTTCAGGCATCAGGCGGCAAACGGCCTCTTTCACCCCTTCCCCACTATGCTTGGCCATCACTCCAGTCCTGACACGGACTCCCTGGCCCTTTCAGAAATACAATCCACTCTCACCTCTTTCCCCCACTTTGCAGCAAGTCTTTCTTCAGCTCTAATGCTAGCAAGGCCCTATGCCTCTTTTGGAAAGTATGACAGTCATGATTGTGATGAAGTGGGTCCCTCACACCCCCAGGCCTCAGTGCCACATTACCTGCTTCACTAGTGATACCTAATGCCTTGAGAAGCAGGCAGTCTCCTCAGTTCTTTAACAAAAACATGAGACAATCTTGCCCTATCCCCCTCTTAGTCATCTCTCTCTGCTTCAATATTGCCCTCACTTGAGCAATAGGTACGAGGCCCAAAGCAACACTGGCACAGAAAGGGTGCACTGGGCCCTAATGCAAACAAGGAAGGAAGGATAGTAAAACAGCTATACTTGTGGTTTAGTTGGCACCTCACACCTCTGGGGTTCGGTGCCATTGCATCTGCAGCACCAATGATGCCTACAGTCCCACAAAGCAGGCTTCCACAGCTGTCCTCTCAACAGGGCCATACCTTCTAATCCTAAAGCCCAAAGGCTCTCTGTCCCATTGAGTAATCAAAAGGGGAAAACTCCATATCTCACCCTTGCTTGGGCATAAAAGGAAAACCCCATATCTCACCCCCCGTTGCTTGGGCCTTGTTCCCTGTGCAAAAAGAGTGATCTGGGCCCTAATACCAGCAAGAAAAATGAGCCCCACTCCACCTTTTCTTAGTATGACAGACATAGTTGGGGTTCAGTGCCCCCCTCACTCTCTTGGTTGCAGTGCCACTGTACCTGCTTCTCTAACAGTAGTACTGGTCCACTCTCAAAACAAAAAAACAAAAAAGAGACCTTATATCTTTCCACTTTCCTCTGGGCATCTTTCCGAGAAAGCTGTCTCTGTCTGTTTGTATATAATACCTTTGCCACCATATAGCCCCCCTGCTATGGGCTATGTTTTTGACACTGTTCATGGATCTCGGTCCTACTCTTTCTCCTTGGCCATCACTCTGAGGAGCCAAGGGTCTGGGCGATAAGGACTCTGTTTCTGAATGCGACCCTGCTAGTCTCCCTGCCACACTTTAACTCTCCTGAAAGGACATTTGCATGTCGAAATGAGAGGGATCTATGGAGACCGATATCTCCATTTTTTTTTATTTTACAAAACAGTTTCTTTTTGTTAAAAAAACACACAACCACACCTGAATGTTTAATAAGGACCTTCAGGTGTCTCTTGGTGACAGTGAAAGGGGAGGGGAATGGAGTCTCACATTCTGTGAAGCTGGGGGTGGGACAGAGCTAAAGAAGAACAAGCATTGGCATAGCCTATAAGTCTCGCCTTTGGGAACTTATAAGTGTTTAGCCATTCAACAGTTGATGTTGTTGCACCAAGGATATTGTGCAGCATAACTAAATACTTATATGGTCCCAAAAGCGAGACCTATTGGCTATGCCAATGCTTGTTGCTACTTGATATATGTACCTCACAAGTAATGGCCGGAACTAGGACATAGATATAATGCAGAGTAATCACAAGCAGAGAAAACTGAGATTGATGAGAGTGAAAATGAATTTGAATGCCACCGCCAATAAAACCACAGAAGCAAAGAAGACCCTGTTAGTACCTGTCATGGAGTCTCAGAATACAAAACTGAAACTGATAATAGATTGTGAATTACTTAGGGGTGCCAATATTAAATGTACTTTCATATAAGACTGTTTGTCATACGCACAAGCAGTTATCTTGGAAATCACACTTTTCAAAACTAACTGCACTTCTAGATATTTTACAGTACTCATACAAGAGCCAACCGGGTTTGGCTGCAGTGGCTCTGGCAAGAGAGAGGACACCCCTACAGTAAACAATTTATGCAATTATTAGGGGATGGCGCCAAATGAATTTTTGAACGTTTCCTTTAGGTTTGGCTGGAAAACTGTGGCTCCACGGTACAAATTATCTTCATAACCAAACATAAATATTAAGGCAGGATCTACCTTTCCCCGTCAGAAGCCACGCTCTATTCAACAGCCACATAAATGTCTTGTCAGTTTGCGATAGTTCCTGAAGCTCCGTCGACTGCTTCTCTTATCCTGAAATCTCTGTCTGAAGCTGCCCCAATATGCGCCCTCTATTGGTACAAAGCACCATAGATTCCGTAGCACTTCCGTTCTACAAACTTTGGGAGTCCGTTTTGAGTTCAAAATTGTGTATATCGACACTTACAGCAAATGGACAGGTTTGAAACCAACACAATCCCTTACCTGACAAGGAACGATGCCTCACTGCAGCCCGTGCCAAGATTACGTAAAGGAGAACCTTATTTCGTCTGTTCTGCAGGTGCACCCTCTAGGGTAAACAAGCGTGCGCGCCTCGCGCAAGTAGGGGGAAGGGGGGGAGTGCGGCCAAGAGCAGGCAGCGTTTCCCTTGCGGGAGCGAGCGCGATAATTGCTACCAGACGGCGCCGCTCGCTCCTGCAAGGAAATCGCCAAACGCGCACGCATGGCCATTCAAAGCAATGCAACGCGTGCACGTTTTTGCCTGCAAAACCGGACTGATTTCTAAAGGTCTCTTCCTAAGCAGCGCATGCGCTCTGCGTAGGCGAGACCTAAAAAGGACTTCTTACCAAGATGCCTTCTACCTGCAAGAAATGTAATCATGTGCAAATGGCTAATCACCAAAGTACAGGTTCCTTGGGAGCCAGTATGAGCTTTAATTGATGAAGTCACTTGACGTTTCATTGTGACAAAGATTTACTCTTTTTGAAACATGACATAAGGGTGCTGAGTTCTGGAAAGTGCCCTTTTAATGGATGCTTATCGCAATGCTTGCACTAGCTACAGTCTGTTTACTTACTATTAGATATATACTTTGAAAGCAATTGGTTTATTTTAAACTCTACATCATTTTGTGATCGTACACTGTATGTTTTGAAAATAATGTCACATGCTTTCTGTTATAAGCTGGGACCTCGTAGCACTATAAATACATAGAACCCTGTTCACCACTGCACCAACCAGGATTCAATTCAGTGGTTCTCTGGTCTCACACTCACAGATATCTGCAGTGGTTCCACTAGCCAATTTAGATTTTATAACCTAAAGAGTGCATTTCCCATTGATTAGTTTAACTTGCATTTATTTTTCATTCAAGGTGTGTGCATTATTTTATCTGCAGTTACCAGATTGTGGAAAAGTTCAACAAAAAACACAATGTTTTTCTTAGTCATGTCCATGCCACCACAGCCTGCAGGATCGCAGTTCTCATACTTGTTTTAAATTATATGCGCTTCAACTTTTAATTGTAAATTTGTAAACGAATACAGTCTAAAAGGCGCCACATAAACAAAGTCGCACTTCCAGGCCATCTTCATTTACAATTACTTATTGAGACATAAGCATCCCCAAGGGAATACAGCCACAGACCGCCTGGGGGGTGCACACCACAGTTTGATGACCTCTGGCCTAGTGACTGCTATAATCATTGGTGCTGGAAAGATTTTTAGAGTGGGGGTGCTGGTAAATGATGACACCACACACACACTCTCTCTTTCTTTCTTTCTCTCTCTCTCTCTCAAGAGAGAGCTGGGATTAAAATAGCAATATATGCAATGATTTATCGGTATTTCTTATCCTTTAGAGATGTATTGGAATTTGACCTTTAAATCATTCTATTACTTTGGGTACATTGATGTTCTCATTGTAAAGAATATCGCCTTCATGGGTGATACCTGCAGGCAGTACCAGCTTTTATAGCCAACAACAGGTTGCATTATGAGACGTGTAGTTTTCACCTTTAAGATTAAAAACGTGGGTTGTTGCCTAACAGAACAGACCTGGATGACGGAAGTGACACACATGCTAAACCTGCAATGTGTGGCACTTCGCAGGGCTCTAATTAATCATTCTATACTTGACCATCAAGGAAAGCCTCATTTTATGGATTAGCTATATAGCTTTAGATATGTCTACCCATCTTGTGCAAGATGATTTTTATGATTGGACTGTATGAAGTGACTTTCATGATGTGATGCATGAATTTTACTGATGTTTGTTTTGTGCATTATATATTTATCAGCACATAAGGTCCTTGAACCTTATGTTGTATATACTTTGGGTTGCTGCCTGGAACGCTATTAGTTGCCAGAGCCACCTTTTTTACTAAAACGACTGCATTGGCCAATTCTTCATGTTTTGATTCAGGGCTGGTGCTTTAGAAGTGGGCAAGCCAGCAAATTAACAGGGAGATGACCTAAGGGTAATGGATATGGCTTGGCCCTCAAAAACAGTGCATAAGCCAAGCCACACACATACTTGCCATAAATATTGTAGAATAAGTGTCATTTAAAATCATGATAAAGACTCTAAAAAGTGTTCCATCGACATGGAATCATTTCCCATAAGAGCATGGGATTATTTCACAGTGTGAGCAGCATTTATTAGGTGTGGTAATTTATGAACATGGCATTAGAAACATTAATGAACCATCCCACCCCTCTCTGCCCTGACAATGATGCCTTTGGTGACCAAAGAGGCAAGTAATTGGTCATTTATTCCATATAGAAGGCCTACAATGTTATGGATGGAGCAACATTATAGTCGATTACATCATATAGAAGAAAGTATTGTGTACAACTATACCCTGAGCTCATTTATTTGAAAGTGCTCTTAAATGTGATTATCATATTAAAGGAGGCACAAGTAAGATAATTGCATAGGGTCACACAGTTTGGTCAAGTTTGGATGCTGTAATTGCACAGGTTTCCCGGTGATAGACTGTGCAGTTAATGCCACTGGGTGGGTATCCCCATGTTTCTGTCACTTAACACCGAGGTACAATGATTTGTGTTTAATTAGTTGAGGAGTATAATTAAGAAATAAAACTAGTCTCATGTTAAACTAGTCTCACACAAGACGTATTTCTAGAAACAAAAGTTCAGCAATAATCCAATTAACTATTAATTTATAGGCTTGTCTTTTTGCTCCTAATGGAGTCTCTCTTTCGGTCAGCGCACACTAGCGCTTCAGTTTAGGCCACCATTCAACACTACAACTGTTTCCAGTACTTGTGCTGGTCCCACCAATCAAGCTAAAGATACCAACTTAATTTTGAGTCTCCAGTACAAATTCCTTCCCATTTATAGAGTGTTTTAAAACTTTCCATTTTCATTTTTGCCTTTTTATGTGTACATATTTTATTAATCTGCTAATATTATTTACATTTCTAAACTATCTCAGCTTCCCTGAGTAAATATCACCTACCCCCGGGGTCTAGGGACCACAGGTTAAGAACCGCTATAGTCGTGTACATATTTTCAGATGCCCCCAATGTGCCCCTCATATTGCAGGGGTCCCCCAGCTGCTGAGATAGGGGTATATCTTACAAAGTTAAACCTCCCATATGAAATATTTACTCTCTAGAGTATGCTGACCACCAATTAATAGATTACTTTTTTACCTAATGACATGGAAATGTCATGCATGTTCAGTGGCAGAAAGGATGTGCTTACAGTTGGTGGGAGATAAGATGTACTATATGCACCAAAGAATGAACTGAAAAATGCCCTTGGAAGGACAAAGTGTTATCTAGTATTATTTATTCAGTGGTCTATAGTTAATTTCAAAGGGTTTATAGCATCTTCTTTTCACTGCAGTTGGTAAAGGAAGACAACTAACAATGGATATAGGATCCTACTGTTTGTGTTTTATGATCATCAGTCATCACATGTCCATTAGAGGATGCTGCAAAGGAGCAGCTGCAAGAGGTGGGTCTGCCTGGCTCATCTGGGATGAAGGTTCGATGTTGGTGTAGGGAGTGGAGATATGGAAAATGATGCCACTTCAAATGCTGGTTAATTATCAGGACATGATGAGCCTTCTTGGCAGATACTACAAGTAATTTAACAAAATCCAGCCAAGCATCTATTTAATCTTATGGAGCTCATCCAGGTGATAGAACCTAGGAACAAAGGGTACACTTGAAGCATTTAGGTGTATGTGTCAAGCGAACACCGCTAGGCCTAAGTGAGCTTGGTCAGTGTTTTACAGAAAGGCCAAACAGCCTGTCATGGGAGATAGTCCTAGATCACAATGGATTCCTACATATAAATGGGTGGAGTATTTAATTTCCCAAGGTGGGCCTACTGTTTCACATGCCATATTTCTTTCTGTGTGCCAGTCCTCTTTTTACCCTGGAAGTGGGGGATTTTAAAGAAACACATTTTTCACTGTGGGTTTCACCAATTGGTAAAATGTGTTGGAAAATAAAACAGGAATTTCTCTACATGAAAAGATTTAATCACACAAAGAAGTTTGCATTGGACTAAAGAAGGAACACAAAAAATAACCATCCATCATAAAAGATACTGACAAAACCTATTCCCAGTCAACTGAAAAAAACATTATATCAAAACCATCGTAAAAATGGTGCTCTACGTGATAAAACAACATTCCTCAATTAAATCATTGTTGGAGTTCTAGTGAGATCAACCATATAAATAAGATAAACTTTATTTTTAATTGCAGAGACTCACAGCATTATTAAAAAGAAACTGAATGGACAACAAAATGCAGGTTCTTTACATTCTTCAAAATGAGCTACTCCCAATAATGGCTAATCTCATAGAGAAGGTATTGCAGACAGCCTTAAGGGCAGCGCTTTTTTTATACTTACAAACGAGATAAAAGATGTGTATACTGTTGTGAGGTACTTTCATATTAAAACTATTAATGTAAATCTTCTGGAATTCTATAAAGTGGATTTCCTTGGTAAGGAATGACATGTCAGATGTTCATTGTTTTATCATCATCAGATATTGATAAAAAAGACTGTGTCGGTCACGGGTATGACGAAGCGTCAGTGATGAGAGGTCGGTTTCATGGTTTCTGAAGGAGGTACCCTCAGCACTTTATGTCCACTGTCTGAACGGTCACCTTACCTTTGTAAATGTTACAACTGCTTAGGAAATACACTAGGTAGTTGATTTTTTCAAAAAGATTCAATACTCCATATTTATAAATGTGGACAAACAAACATCAAACACTGAGATAACACACTTAATGCAGTTGAGGGATACAAGGCAGACATGCCAACATTCTACATGCAAGTCTGTATCACTTGAACTGCGTCTGGGAAAGCAGTGACTTGTTTGTTTGTCTTTTCTCCCTACTATCTACAGTTTCTTTTTTTTCAGGCCAGCGTAGGCGCTCATGGAAGGGAGCATGCCAGAACCCCACACAAGCTCTATTTGGACAAAGGCAAGAAATGTCTGCAGAAATTGACCCCTCATTACATCTTAGCCAGAAACCTCAGTTCAGTATCACATTCACCTGATCCATCAATGTTTATTCATGAAAGTAAAACACAGAGGCAGGCCCCTGCGAGTGCAGAGCCCTAAACTGTGTAATACCCTAAATCTGTCCCTTAGATCTGGATCTAGTCAATTACCATTCAGGAACTCGTAAGGCCTAAACTTTTCACAATTGCCTTCTAAGCAAACGCATCATAGATGAACAGAGGCAATTGAAGAGCATCAGACCAATGCAATGTCCATGGGATAGGACTCCAACTTTCCTTGCTTCATGTTTCTGCAGTGTTATGGCAATGCCAATAATATGCAATCCTCCTTTACTGCAAATTACACATTAGCAACAGGGAAAGAATTTAGAATTTAGAACCCTAAAAAACATTCTATCAATCTAGAATCCTTATAAAACAACAGAACCCACAACCACCTTCCTACCTTTGTTGCTGCTCATGCATAGATAAGTACTTCAAATGAGTTCTATGATTTTAAAAGTAGCACAAATGAGTTGATGTTTTTTTCTGCTTCAGGTACAGGATTTTATGACTCTCAGAATAAATAACCTATTGAATGTATTTCAGCCTGGGTTTTATAAATATGAATAAACGTATAGGTTATATTATCTTTAGCCTGGATAATTTGGCGTTAGACTTGGCCTGGGTGCGTTTACATTTTGACAAAAAAAGACTTAATAGCTTCAGAATGTTCACTTGGAGCAAAGACAATGCGTTATCATTGGGGACAGTAGTATTCCTTTTTACCTTTTTGTTTCATTGCAGAATGAGCATTTGGTTGTGGTTTGTGTGTAAATAGCTTGTGCATCCTTGAGGCAGCCGCGAGCCATGAGGGCGCCAGATCACACTTGGGATGCGGTGAGTTACCCGTTGTAGAATTTCCACTTTGTTGGAGGTTCTTTTGAGATAAGAAGCTTTGCAAGGCATCAGGTGAGTTGTTGTATCTTGCTGAAGATAGATAATGTGTCAGCAGTAAAATATTTAAACAAGTTGGGTGCCCATGTTCAAAGACGCTAGTACATTTAGTTCTAGAATTTAGAAAAGATGTGGAGGTCAAATCAATGTAGACCATTTTGCATACAGATTGAATGCTCAGGTGTCAATATTTTTCTGGTGAAGACAGGATCCAGAGTCAAGGGAAGTGAATGCATTTCTACTGTCTTGGAGAGAAGGGATTCGAGCTTGATTTCCGGACTTAATGTATTTATTGTTAAATACATCCAGGGATAATGGCTTACATTCCCGATCTATTGCAGAATGTAACATATCAATGGCATGAGTTTCATCCAGTGCACCTGAGTGGAGTCTATTACAAAACCGATAGCAGAAGTTTTTCAGATCTCACATGATTTGGTTCAACAGAGCAGATTTTGGGAGGAATTGTTTTAAAGGGCATGATATAGTGATCTGATCAGTCAAGTGGAGATGGATTGTAGGCTGTAAGGGTATTATTATACCAGGCTCTGCTGGGAGCCATTAGGGTGAATATCGGATTCTGAATATGGTTATTCACTGCTGTTAAATAACAGCAGTGAAAAAGCAAAGTTATTTTTCCATTGCTGTGATGTTACCTGAGAAAGCGCTAAATTCCCCAGAGTAACCTAGCCTTACATGGATCTCCTGAGACACAACTGAAGCAGCATATTGGTAAAATGTGGCCTCACCTGACCAGTAGTGACGGGAACTACAGGGGTCGGCATGCTCACTTCAGCACTGTGTCCTTGCCTGGGGGGAAGACCCCATACCTCTTTCTACATAAACTGCAGTTTCCACAGCCTGCTTGGTGGCGCTGCGGTCGTGCGGGGGACTGTGGGAGGGAGCAGAAAGAGACCTACACCTGTGGGGCCCCATGGAGACAGACCTGCAGCCCTTTGTGCTTGCTGGGGTGCTGGTGATCGATGGCCGCAGTGTGGCACCCACCCTCCGGGGATCCAGAGTAACATTTGAAGTCCGCAATGCTATTGGGACAGATCTAGACAGCTGCCAGGCTTGGAGGTGTAGCCCCCTCCCTCTATCGATTTGTGGATGGCGGCTACCGATGCCTGCCTGGACACACTGTGAAGGTCAGTAGGGTGAGATCATACTGTGGCCCTTCAGGATCACTGCTGGGTTGGGAAGAGACAGCCGTGTTGGGGCACCCACTGTTCAGGGAGCCATACAGGATATTTGAGACGCTGAGCTTGACTGCGGTGGGATTGGGTGGAGAGGCGGCTCTCGTGCTCTTGACGAGATGGCTCCGGTCTGCAAGACTATTGGAGCCTGCTCGAGGAGCGAGGTGAGCTATCTGTGGCTCTAGGTATCCTGGGACATCGATTCCCAAGATGGGGAAGGCTGAGGGTGGACAGGGCAAGCTACAGTTCGAGACTAAGGTGGCCAAATCTCACCACATTGCTGAGGCCTCTACCTCTTGTGACCCCTCTCCAGAGATGGATATGCAAACACTGATGCCTTTTTTCCAGTAGAAAGGGCGTGGTGCTGCCCCAGGCAAGGGCCTGGGTCCTAAAGAACAGTGCCTGGCTGATCAATTAGGGGGATGTTACCCTGAGACTCTCCCGAGAAAAGCAGGACCTTACTTCCGAGGGCTCGAAGATTTTGATTTTTCCAGACTTCACCCTTGCGGCGCAGGAGGTACTCTGTGAGTCCATGCCCTAAAAACATAAACTTTCTCTGGCTGGAGTACAGTATGCTATGTTGTACCCAGCACGCTTGAACATCACACATGGTGGGAAATCTCACCTCTTCACCATGCCTCAGAGTACTGAGCCATTTGTCCGAAAACTCTTCAAAGATCAGCATGTATCACCGCGGAAAGGCATGCGGGTGCAGGAGGGTGGGGAAAGTGACACGGAATGAGATACCTATGTTTGGGGTGACATGGCTGTGTCCTGGACCGCCTTGTCCAAACTAGCTGATGAGACTATCCTGGACCAATTGCCTTGGGTGACTGCGGTGTTGTTGTTCGGCCGACACTCTGGACTCCCCACAGGTGGAGAAACCTTATCTGATTGTAGGCATTGTTATTATGTTGAAATTCCTTTTTGGTTTGTATTACAAAGGGATGATTGTTGTATTCTGTGATTATTCACTGGCAGGTTAGGGGGTGGATTGTGTGGGAGGGGGGTTAAAGGTTTTGTATTGTAAGCACACAACTTAGAACTAAGTAATTGCGCTCACAGAGCATATGGCACTTATGACTTTTGAACACAGTTTGGTGAGTGGAACACACATAGGGTACAGGGTCTCCACTGCCTCATTTATGCAATACGTATCCAACTGTATTGGTGTTATACTTAACTGCCTTCCTTTCTCTCTCATTATTGACGTGGAATGTGAGAGGGCTTAACAACCCCTACAAAACACGGCAAGTGGTGGCATACCTCAATTGCATTAAAATAATGGATATTGCCATCTTGCAGGAGACCCACCTTGGCCCACACACTGACTTAATTTGGCTCAAGCAGGAGCACTCACCGTTCCTACTCCAATGATTCTTCCTATGCCAAGGGACGGTCATCCTCATCAAATGAGGTGTCCCTTATCGTTTACTACATGAAGACAATGACCTGCACGGCTGATACACTATACTACATGTGATACTGGGGGGTAAACATATCATTCTGATTAACTCCTATTCTCCCAGTACGGACAACCCCATCTTTGTTAGATGGCTTTGGACAAGATGTCAGGTCCTGGCACCCCACACTATACTTTGGGAGGGGGACTTAAATATGGTTCTGAACAGGCATCTCAATAGCTAAAACGCCTCTACCCGCACTCATCAGGTGGCTGTGACTGCGCTTACCAACATCATCCTCACCACACATGATTTGAGGACCTCTGGCGGACTCCCTTCCCCAGTCATATGGAGGGCATGCACATTTCTACAGCACATGATTCTTGGGCCCGCCTAGATTACTGGCTGGGTACACCAGACATTTCTGGTTGGGTGGCGGGTGTCAACCACCTCCCTCACACCCTGTCTGACCACTCACCTATTATGCTGACTATAAGTACGCCTGCTCCCAAACACGGTGCTTTCACATGGCACCTACCCCCATATTCTTTTCTTGACACAGTATTTGCAGAAGAGGTGGGAACTGAAACCACTGGCCCCCCTTCTTTATGCCCTTGCCTCAGAGCCCCTAGCCTAAGCCATACAGCAGCTACATGGGCAGAAGACCTAATAGTGTCCTATATCTAGACGATATCATGTTGCATTTGACAGACCCAGCCCATAAGCTTAATCCGTTTATTCGAGAAGATACCCTCTTTCGCACAATTTCAGGGTATCTGTAAACTGGAATAAATTCATGATATTCCCACTCACACCAGCTATAACCCCATGAAAAATAGACTTCCCAATTACATGGGCAATGCAGCCTGTCAAGTATCTCAGAGTTTAGATCCACTGGGATAAAGACATTGTGGTCCGGGAAAACTACGGAACTACCATTTGCTGATAAAAATGGTAATTCTGCCTAAGCTTCTTTACCTATTGATTAACATTCACATTCCCCTCACCCAACGTTTCTTCGAAACGCACAAATCCTATCTAACTAAATTGGCCTGGGTGGGGCGACAGCCCCGGGTACGCTGGGAAACGCTGACCCTGCCGTACGATAAGGAAGGGCTGAATGCTTCGTACTTTGAACTCTATTTGTAGGGGGGGAGGCCTAGACATTATTTTTGGGGAACACCTGAGCTGCACTCTAGAAGCTATTAACACTCCCACTGAAGGCTATGAAGTAGGTTTTTTAAAAATCAAAAATATGAAATCAGTGAGTGCAAGGTCTGCTAATTTATTGTCCACCTGGACATAAAAAACAATTCCTTTCCCACTGGCACCAAGTGCTAGAGCCCTTCATTTCAGGTAACAACTTTACTATTCTGGGAGATTTTAACCTTCATTTAGATGAAGAGCAGGATCAGAATTCCAGCGCTTTTTGGGATTTTATGTCAAGCTTTGTTTTGACCCAATGGGTCAAGTTTTCCACTCACAAAGCAGGACACATATGAGATGGCATCTTCTCTGATCAAGAGAATTTGATGTTTAGAGAGTGCTCTCACCTAGACTGGATGGATCATAGTCTAGTCAAATCTTTGGTTCTGGAGGAATGCGCAGTTGATCAAACTCGGAGCATGGCCAAGAATATTAGAAACTGGGGAAAAATTGTCATGGGAGTTTGCCTATGCCCTGGAGAAATTGCAGGAGAAGGACCTTTTGGGTCTGGGTTCATCTGCTGAAAGTTTTACTAATTGGGTAAGATTGACGGTAGAGGAGGTTGCCCCACTCAGGAGAGTTAGCTCTAAGGGTAGGAAGAAACCATTTGCCCCCTGGTTTCAGAAGGAGCTCCAAAGGCAGTGTGGGAGGCAGGACTGGAAGTGGAAACTGGACCCAGAACTAGAAGAGAAAACCAAACCTAGGGAGCTTCCTCTCAATTATAAAAGGATGATAAAAGAAATCAAAACAGCTGTCAGCAGCCTTTGACACCAAATCTCCATCGTTGTCGGTGCAAAGGCTGCGGCAGGCTGGGCTGAAGGATGCGGCCCTCAAGCTGTTGGAGTCCCTTCTGTGTAATAGAACGATCACAGTTAGTTCTGGTGACTTTAGAGCAGCCCCCTTTCAGCTCCCTTGTGGAGTTCTCCAAGGGTCATCCTTAAGCCTGACACTACTTAACCTGCACGTTGCCCCAATGGCAAAACTGGTACGGTCTTTCGGATTCCAGATGTCATCCTATGCGTACGATTCCCAGATCATCGTTTCCATCTCTGATGACTGGAACGAGATAGCGGGCAGAGTTAGGGAGTGTGTGTAGGAGACTAGTGGATAGATGAGGGATACTTGGCTAAAAATGAATCGGGAGAAATCCGAGATTGTGGTGTGTGGAGCAAACAGTTCCATCTGGACTGACCGCTAGTGGCCAGATACCTGTGATACCTTAGCCATCCCATTGGCAAGGCCAAAAACCTGGATGTGCTGTTTGATAGCACCTTGACTTTTGACTCCCAGGTTAATAGAACTGTGAGCTCATGTTTTCGGTTGATCAGGATCTTGAAGAAGATTCTGCCTTTGCTTCTGAAGGAGCTCAGAACTTCAGTGATCATCACACTCATCGACTCACATCTCGACTACTGTAATGCTCTGTGCTTAAACATCATTCAACTCTCACTGAACAAGCTCCAAGTCATTTAGAATGCCGGCACCCACTTGTCCTGGGAGTACCGAAACACACCTCAGTAAGGGAAGGATAGAAATCACTTCACTGGCTGCCGATAAACAAACTGATGTCTTTTATAGCACTGTGTTTAACGCATAAAGCCCTTCACTCTAGGGCTTTCAGCTATCTTAAGACAACCCTGAATTGGTATGTTCCCAGGAGATCTTTGAGATCTGTGGGACAAATTAAGGCAGTGGTTCCACGATGCAAAATTTAGGTCGGGGGAACATGTCTTTACGGTAGCAGCTGCTAGGCTGTAGAACTCTCTTCCTGAAGTTATTAGGAGCCAGAGCTCTCACTTGATGGTCGATAAGCAAATTAAAACCTGGCTGTTTGCGGACTAGGTCGCTTAGGGGTTGCTTTTTCGAGGTCTGTCTGGTCTTTTGGGTTCCACTGTTCTGGCTGTCCCTCCTCATGCATAACACTTTGAAGCCTCTTTGTCTAATGCACTTGAGAAATACCACAAATAATAAATAAATAAATATATTGTGTGTGCGAAAGCACATTCCACATAATTTTAGTATAAACCTCCACCCTACATGGCACATGTTACATTTGAGACTGATAATGCCTACCCCACCCAGATTGTGACGTTACTGGGTCAGACCTCCTGATGTAGCAGTGTGGAAATAGACATGATTTCTAGCACACAACTGGCTTGGACTGGGATCCGGAATAGATTGATGACTGCAATTCTTTACTCTCCCAAGCAGTGCCTGGCCCAGTTTCCACTCACATTACTCACTTCTAAAGCCACACTCTTCCACCATTTGCACACTTGGGACCTGGCCATGCTGGGGAATCTCTTCCCTGAAGCCGTTTCCTGGACTGTCTGACAGTGCTCACCAATACCGACCCAACCCGTTAGACATCTTTACGTATTATCATATACGTGCGTTATGCAGGGCATATTACCCTACCTTTACCCAGGAGTCCCTGGCATCACCTCCATTCTTCATGATCCTGTCTGTACCATAGTTAGGCAGAGGATCACCAATCTATACTCCTCCATTCAAGCAGACACACCAACACCGCACATCAAGGCTAGGGAATAAAGAGAACAAGATCTAGGTGCGGCCCTTTTGGATTAGGACTGGACCTACTGTTGAAACATAACAAGAGAACAGTCCCCTAACAGGGGATTGTGACTTATTCAGTTCAAATATCTGTGCCAATTGTATCACAGAGCAAGGCAGGAGTGGTGAGCACACTGAAGGGTGCATGACGCTTTGGCCAGTCGGGCTGGGACGGCCAAACAGTTATGGGCTCTTAGCAAGTTCTCTACCCAGGTTGCATTACAGCCTGGGTGGAGAACATGCCCAGGTCCCCAGTCCCTGGCCAATCACAATGCTACATTGGAGCGCTGTGATTGACTCAGGGGACCCTGGCTGATTCCTATTTGACCGACGCAGAGGAGAGACAACATGGGAGATAGCAGCGAGGAGGTAAGTGTCTTTCTTTTTTAACACCCCCTCACACCGCCACCCCAGATCTATGCCAGCCGCCAGTGGATGCACAAGGGGATATCCACGAGAGATTAGGCACTTTGCATAGCTAGCATGCCAGCTGGCAAAGAGGCAGGTCTTGTGTGTGTGGGGTGGCTGCGGTTGACCCAGGACTTGGGAGTGGCTGAAAGATATGGTATATTGTAATGATGAGCTAGTGCTTTACTATTCCTTGCTGCTCCAGGCATATCACCCAGAAAATATCTAGGGCTCCTTGCAGGCATATCTGCTGCGCCATGACCTTGATGAACTGCCACGCCCCAACTGAGGAACCCGCACAATATGGGTCCCATCTGACGTCCCAGGGATGGGTGGCATGGTGCTGAGGTGATGATTTCGGACTGGCCCTGGAGGCATGCAGAGTAAGACTGTGCGTGAGATCTCATGCTACCACCAGCCAAATAATTGCTGTATACCTCTTGACATTGCTGGAACTAGCTTTGCTTTGTGTAACTTTATATGTCATTTTGTGCCTATAGCTTGTTGTGGGTTTCTCCTTTGTTTTGCTTTCAGTCCTGCTCTGAGCTGCTGTTAGTGTTGTAAGACAAAAACCGCCATTAAATAAAATATGAAAAAAGTGGGCACAAAACATTTGACAGGATGACGTGAATGCATTCCTGATTTCCCTTTTTATAGTGACCTGCATAGCGAATTCAGTCTCAGTTTTAAATTGCAAGAGGATATTCGAAGTGATATGATGATAAATATACTTTCCCCATCCCATACCGACTCATTCTCCTTTCATCCATTCTCAAAACCATCTCACCTGTTAGACTCTTCCCCTATTCACTCAGTGACCTCCTTCCTCTCCCCATTCTCACCTTCACTTGCCCTCCAAGCATCCTCTGTTGAATTTCCTTCATTGGTCATTGCTTCCCGCGCCTGCTATCAGTCACCTGTGTACCGTTCTCCCCCCCGAGGGGTGGATCCGCCCGTATGTGACTCCCCACCCCCTCAAAGTCCCGCCAACCAGGGAAACCCCCGAAGGGCGGTTCCCTGCCCCACCCCCAGTTCTAGTGCACCTTTTGCCTCCATCCAGTCTACCTTGCGGCACCCTGTGGACGACCCTCCATCCCCTAAACCTGCGTCCCGTATAAAGCACACTATTGCCGGGAGACCCCAGACTGCGAAAGGTGGACCTATTCTAAGTAGGACTACCTGTTCCTCCAGTTCGCGTGCACCTAACACCTCCCCCAACCCCCAAGGCACCAGGTGGACGACCATCCACCCTTGAAACCTGTGTCCTGTGTCAATAAGCAACATTTACCGGACAAACCCCATCCGTGGAAAAATGCACCATCGCAAACAACCACCTGTTTCCCTTCCCACCGTCTCCTTAACTGCGGACCGTCTCCCTGTAATCCTGTTCCCCAGCCCCCAAACTCCCTTCCATCGGTGAATGACCATCCACCCGTAAAACCATTGTCCGTTGTGAACCAGTAACATTTCTAGGCCAATCCCCCATCCATGAAGAGCGTCCCAGCCCCAAACAAGACCACCTGTGTCCCTTCAAATAGTCTCATTACCTGCGGGCCATTCCCCTGTAAGCATGTTCAACAGCCCCCAAAGTCCATCCTCTGCAAGGCACCATCGGTGGACGAGCATCCACCCATGAAGCCAGTGTCCCTTGTAAACAAGTAACATTTCCAGGGCAATCCCCATCCATGAAAAGGGCCCCATCCCCAAACAAAACCACCCCATGTCCCCTCAAACAGTCCCATTACCTCTGGGCTATTAGCTGTTAAGCATGTTCAACAGCCCCCAAAAATCCCTCCTCTGCAAGGCACCATCGGTGGATGACCATCCAGCCTTACTCCTGTGTCCCTTGTAAACAAGGACATTTACAGGCTCCCCCAAGCAGTGGCCCATCCCTTCCCCGGCTCGTCAGCTCCCTGTCTGGCGCACCCCCTCAGCCTACTTTACTGCGATGCCTACCGAAAGGTGAGTATCTTATCAAGTGGCCAACAAACTACCTGTACCAGTCCCACCCTCCAGGCAAGTCTCCTGCCTATATAACACTGCCCCCGTCACGCCTCGCGGCGCTCGCGCTTCAGGTACTGTGACCCCCAGAGCCCCACAGTTCTTCATGACCTCAGCCCCCACCCAGTGTGCACCGTCCATCAGGCAATCCCGCTTCCTCTGCATATTTGCCCCGTCTAACAGCTGCCCTCGCACCCAGAGACATCCCCCCCACCCCGGAGACCTCCACTACTCCCAGTCCTCAAGTGCTCCCTGTGCAGATGGACTTTGCCCCAGGTCTCCCTTACAAAAAAAGAGGGAGGGGCATCCATGATGGCCAGCCACGTCTCCCAGTGCTCCTGCTTGCCACAGCAACTGCTTCCTCTTGTTAGTCAACTAGCGCCATGGACCCATGGCCTCCAAATAATCAAGAAAGACCTCCAGGCTCCTGACTACCCCCAAGGGCTTCTCCCCCATTCTACTGGCGTGGCCCAGCTTGACCCCTGGAATGACTCTCCGTCCCTCTAAACGTCGTTGTCCAACCGACACGGGAGCCCTCACCAGTCGCCCTTGTCCCCCATGTGACCTGTCCGTTAGAAGAAGTCCCCAGAAAAACCTGTTCCCCCTCCCTCCAGGTCAACCCCTCTTCTGATTACGTGCCCATCAATGTAAGTGCCGAGAAAATCTCCTGCCTGCCCCCCCAGCTGTGGGTAGCGGCTGAATATTGCGTTGAACCCCCCCCCATCCCCCAGTTGAGCTAAGTTCGGGCTGACCTTATCCCTCCTCCCAACGTTCCAGCCCGGCAAACACCCCATCCATCTTATAATACCCCCAGCTGTCCCTGGGCCTCACACCTCAATAGGCTGCCCCATGTGTTCGAGACCGATATCCACAATGTGAGTCAATTGACACCCCCAGCTCAAAAGTCAGCCTTTAAGCATGGCAAATAGCCTTTAAACACGGCAAATAGTGACGAGCTACCCTTTGCTTGCCAGCCTTACTTTTGCCGGATATCACAATCGGCCGTTCGAAACCCAAAACCCTCTCATCGCTTGGCCCCAAGGTTCCCATCGTCTGACGTATGCCGCCTCCGCGCTTGTATCACCACCAAACCCCCCACATTCCCCAGCTGACCAGCTGTGCGTCATTTGGGCCCTGGGCTCCCCAAGCCCCCAGTATTGTCCCAACCTTACTGAAGGAAATACCATTGCATACACTTATAACTGAGCACCCGGTGACAACCAGGGAGTGAACACCTAATCTTCAAAGTACGAATCCAAGACCTTAAACCCTCATTCCTTTACCTGAGTGTCCGTCCGGGACCTCCTCATCCAGACCGAAGCTGCCATCCCCCTTGGAGCTCCTTGCCCCCGCTCCGTCTTAGGCCGCACTTGCCTGAAACAAACAACAAAATGGTCTGGATGCCTGAACTCCCCCCCGCCCCCCCCCCGGCATCCCCCCCTCTCCACATCCTTCTTCTATCGCACTGTATCCGGCACGCCAAATTCTCATCTGTCGCACACCGTCACATTCCCCCATCTTCGCCCCCCACAACATCCATGCCATCTTTCACACAGAACATACTCATAACTTGGTAGGATTCACAAGGTTGTATCGCTCAATGCGCGAATCCCTCGAAGGAGGGCAGGCCGCCGCGGACCCCCCTACTGCTTCTGGCCAGCGTCTCGGGGCCGTCGTGCGCCCCGCTGGCATCACCCCTTATCTGCCGGCCTTATTCGCCGGTCCTGGATCCCCCCCCCACTCGGTCATGCCAACCAAGCACCACCGGGCCTCGTGCCGTGCTGGCAGTCCCTCACCCAGACTCTGATGACCCTGGCCACTACTGCCTGCAGCTCCCCACCACCCCCTAGGCCCACCCCCCACACCTCCTTCCCTAGAAGCAGCACCTATGCAAAGCCCTGCCTCCTACACTGCCACCGGACTCTAGCCCCCACCCTCCCCCCCACCAAAAACCTAGGGACCCTGAGCGTAGCCGTGGATACAGCCGCTGGGATGGGCCCACTGCCCGCTACCTTGAGTAGGCTCCACACATGCTGGGGGTAAGCAGTAATCCACCACCAATGCCGCCCCCCCTCCCCAAACCACGTCCCTCTGCACCAACTTGGACAATGTGCTCAGCCCGAGTTTTTTTTTTCTTTCTGCATATTTATACAGCGCAAACTCGACCCGACGGTATTGGAGCACTTTACATAGCACGTTATTTACATTACACATTCAGGCACGGGGAGATTAAGTGATTTGCCCAGTATCACAGGATATGTACGCGACCTCGAGGCTCGAACCCTGGTTTCCTGCACCAGAGGCGGCAGTGCAGCAGACAGGCGGAAAAAACAGATCCCCCTCCTGGGAAGCAGAAAGAGGAGGGGTCCCGCCTCTGCCCCCCAGACCCCGGTGTTCACCCTGTGTGAAGAAACCGGAGCGCTCCCCCCATACCGGGCGACACACGCATGCCCCGCCTTCCCCCACCTCATTTCTGCCCTGGGCCGCCTGACACAAAATCGCGCAGCTGTGTGTGCCGTCCCCTAGCACACCCACCTCCCGCATGAACCATGCTCGCATCAAAAACGGCAGATGCGCCAGTATTCTGTGCCCCCCTGCCCCCGCGCATCCCGGACAACCATGATATGGCAGCCCCCGCCCCCTACCTGAAACGGCCGGTCGAGTCTGCCATCCAGCGCACGCCAGGCCATCCTGGCCCACACGCCTGATAACAACGCCAAAGGACGTAGGAGGTCCACCCGGCCGGGCCAGGCAAGACCTCAATGCCGCGCAAACGGCCGTCGCATCGATGACACCGTGCCTTACAGCCAGCTGTGACAAATTCCCTTTACCCTACCCTAACTACCAGTGCCAGCCCCCCGCCGATCGACCAATCGGCAGATGGCCTAACACTGTGAACTATCTCACTACAAACTTTTTTTCCCCCCCCCCCCCCCCCCCCGGTGGTGCTCAGGTGTCAGGAAGAGGCCGGATCCTCCTCACCTGACACCTTATATACCCTCCCAACTCCCGCCCCCTCCTTCACTCCTATGATCCCACCCCCACCTTGTCCTTCCGGTCATTGCGCGAATACCCCGGGGGAAGACTGGTCTGCGACCTTCACTTCCCCCGGGTGCCGTCAATGTGAATTTGCGAATCACTGTGTTTACGATAGTAAAATTGTTTAGTACAGCAGGTCCTTATTGCCAAACTTCCGCTTCCTAGGAGTACGCTTTCGAAGTGAATTCTGTCAATATTTTCGAAAATAATTTGAATTTGTTTTAATTCGAATTTCGTCGGAATAATTCACAGTCCCTTTTATGAGCACCTCAAATAAAGCAGAAAGTAAAATTATTATATTTATGTGATAGCTAATGATTGAACTGGTATATTTTGATGTGATTACCAAGAAATCGACATTCACTCGCTTGCACACATACTTTCAGCAACATTTAACACGTTTTTCTTTTTTTCCCGATTTAGTTCCATTAGGACGCCTTAACTTTATTGTGTGATGCCATCTGGTGTCCACAATGAGGTATTACATTTCTTATATTTGCTCACAGTCTCTGTCAGCACTTGAACTGTATAAACAAACGAGACTCAAGACATTTAGGAAGTCTCAGGATACCTTATTAAACTGCTTAGTGTGTAACACTAATGTCGTGATACTGAAACATTCTATGTTTCAGGAGCTCTAAATAAGGCAGGTTTGTCGCCTAGTCACTATTTCAATACTCAGGCTAAAATGGGCTCTCTGTCCTGTTAAAAATAAACTATAAACGTGTTGTTAATTAGAAAAGATACAAGTAAATACATGTCATTTTTGACATTCAAACATCGGTCGTGCTAAGGGCAAGGTGTTTAGAGAAGAGCAAGAAGAACGCATTATATAACATTTACAGGACGATTGTAGACTAAGGTCTTTCATGTAACTCCTCAGATTGTTTTGGCTGCATTACTGAATCGTGTTGAATCTTGAATTTTCCAGTGAATTTCACTATTTCTATGCTCCTCTGTGAGGCCATGTTTTCGGATCAGTGACTATGGGCCGATTCACAAACCTGATTATTAGCTCGGGGGAGTAGTGTCACAGGAGTGCTCCTTTCAGTGCTCCAACGTCCAACCTCCTGCTAGTAAAAGTGCACAGAAGGCCTAGTCCTTTCTTTTTCTACAAATTGTATATGATTAGTGTTGGAAGGTACCTACAACTACTAAAAACACCACAATCAAAAATAAGGTCCAGTCAAGTTCTCAATAAATTAATCTTTTCTCAACCGTTGCAAGAACGAATTATCCTACCACTCAGGAGATCAACAGTTGATTCCTGGTTTCAACATGTGTTCTTTATGTGGCTGCACCTCGTAGGATGCACTTGGGAGTACTCCCCTCCATATTGTGATGCATTTAGACCACTAATGCCCCAAACTCTACCCAGGCAGTGGGGCTACACAAGATATTAACCAGGTTCATCCTACTTCTGTTCAATATCAGTACTATTCACCATTAGACTAGCCCTGATGAAGTCTGCTATAACTGACTCAGCAATAGATGAAATACTTGTTGGCGAGGGCAGAAAGGACTAATGGGAGTGCAATAAAGAATACCTGTTGAAACCACAACAACCTCAACTGTTGATTTCCTGAGTGCTCTGAGAGTTCGTTCCTGCATTTGGAATACATCCAGCAGAGGAAGACTTAGGGGCTCTTCCTCCTCCTAGCAGCACCGGAAACTAATGGACATTTACATACAAAGCGGACTTGGAATATCTGAGATTACTGTGCTGTGTGCGTTGTCATCCCGAGCCACCACACGCATATTTCTATGACTTTGCTCAATACTTGGTAGCTTGACAGTTAGCAGATAGGCTTAACTTAGGAGACAGGTGTGCAAAGCATTTAAAAACACCAATACATTAAATAAGTAAGACACAACATATCATAAAAATCCAACTCCAATTTATAAAAATAGGAAATATTTCTATGAATAAAAGGACACCAAAATGACAATAACGCAATGCAGGTAACTGGAGATATGAGTTTTTAAAGAGTAAATACTTTCTAGCAACTAAAAGCCAAAAGTGCCCACTTGGGACATCTGGTCACGCTTGACTGAGACAAAGTCAAAGTTTCAGGCTGACCCCGATGGAATGTGGGTTGGATACAGTGAGCATTAGGGCCTGGTGAAGTTTTTACCTTCTGACTTAGTCCTTTTTAGGAGCCTTTTCTCTCAAGTTGAGCGGGTCTCCTCGTCAGGGCGGTTTGCTCTTTGACAATGGCAACTTGGCTTAGTGTGATACCTCAGTCATCTCCTGGAAGTCTTGTTGATGATGAAAAGCTCTGGAGCTTCAGTGGGGCAAATCTGGACTCAGGCCGACTCGTGATTCAACGTTGCTGGCTTTCCTATCGATGATGGTTAAGTCAACTTATAGAGCTTTTTGAAAAAAAATTCTCCAAATGATTCCAAACTTCTGAATCTTCTTCCAGAATGTCCTTTAGGGTTCTTGGAGTGCCCAAAACACCAATCCAAGGTTCCAAAAGCTCTGAGTTGCTCCTTGGAAAGTTGGGACTACAAGAACCACAATGCACCTGACCAAATCCTTAAAGGTTCAATGAGTGCTGTCCAGCTGGATTCTTCTTTGTGGAGATAATGCAGATGGAGCTCTTTTAACCTGTTGTTTTCAGGAAGTCCACTCCTCAAACTTTTAGAGTCAGGCAAAGTCCTTCTTTTGCTAAAGCCCAACATGCGCTACAAGTGCAGTCCTTTAGAGTCCAGTTCAGGGCTTCAGCAAGGCAGTCCTTCTTCTTCTTGTTCCCTCAATGCAGGGATCTGAGTTGCTGGACAGCACTCCCATATTTATCCAGGATTCTGGGCTGGCAAGAAGGGGGGACACCCCTGATCAATGGGTCCAGGTTGCCACCCTCAATGATGACCACTTCTCCTGAAGTGTGGCAAATTCCTCTCCCAGACAGCACTGTTCCATCAAATCCAAAATGGAGAAAATCTCTCCTGCAGCTTAAGGTCTGGCGAACCCACCCTACAGGTGTGGCTAACTTTCCCTAAAACTACCCTTCCAGCCCCTGTGCTAATCAATTACAGGGAATTCAATCTGGCTGGGAGTGCAGGAAGTGGAGGTGGGCCTGGTTCCTGTCCTAAGTGAAATTTCATCTTTAAGGACCAGTTTGGCTACCTAGCCCCTTCCTGCCTTTCGCTCTGCAGCAGCAGATCTCCTCCAACAGATGTTTCTTTCGTCTCTATTCAGGCCACTTCACACCTCATTAGAGCAGTTTGGCTAAGCCTGTCAAAGGCTGGACAATCAGGAGAGGCTGCTCTAGACCTCACCAGGGCTTATACCATTTTTATTATGTCCCTGGATTTTTTAACATGGCACCTACTCATGGGGCACATAGGGTTGACCTTAGGGTGACTTATGTAAAAATAAGGTAGTTCAAGACTTTGGAAGTACCTTTAATTCCAAAGTCGAATTTGGACATCGTTTTATTTTAAAAGCAGCCCTCTGCTTCTTAAAATGACAGCAGGCACCTCAGCAGTGCACAATTAAGTGCATTAAATCTACTGGGCCTCTAAACCCACATGGCTTACCATATACTAAGCACTTACAGGTAGGTTGTCAGTACCAATTGTAATTATACTTAATTACTGAGTACCTTTCACACAGAGCACAGACCCTGGGTCTGGTTAGCAGAGCCCAGGGCACAATCAGAGTCAGAAAACCAGAATGTAGTAGTCAAAATGAGGGCAAGCAAAGTGGGGAGGACGCTGTAAAAAGTCCTAGTTTCTCACAATGAGTACCGAAACATTCTAGTTATTTCTGTTTTGGATGTTTTGGGGCTTACTGACAAAGAAAGAGTGTTCATAAATGTACTACAAGAGTATTACTTTATGTACTACAAAAAAATCTTAGAGAATTGGCTCCATTGTGTTCCTGTTCGGATTTGCACCTTCATCTCTACTTGCACCCCTTTGCAAGATGTCTGTGTGTGTGTCCCTATGTCCTACCCCAGTATTCATGTATTAATGTGTCCATGTTTGAGCTTTACAGTTCCCAGTGTCCATGTATACCTCTCACAAAGTCAATGTCTCCCTGCCTTACTATCATGGTTTGATTAGACAAATTGCATTGAAAAATGCTAAGAATTCAAATTTAGCAATTACAAGTTTGCATTGTTTAATTTATAAACTTCTCACACTTTAGAACACAAATTCCTAACTACATGCTAACATGCTCCTCTTTTTTATTACTTGAACAGGTAAACATTTGGCAAATTGAGCAACCTATTAAAAAGTGTAAGGAGAGCAAAATATTGTATCACATATGATGCATCGGAGTTTACTAGCTCGACACATTCATACACACAACACTCATTTGGGCCCATACACATTCATACAAGAAAATGAGCTGGCAAATATCCACTGGTCATCAATTTGTTTACCCTAGGAGACCTTTATACCAGTATTCTTACCAATCTTGTCTCCTGAGTAAAATGCACTGTCGACGGATCTAGTAGTAGATTAGAACAGGAAGGAAACATTCAACAATGCGTTTTTATTCTAAAGAACCACAGACTCAGAAGGAGTTTTAAAAGTTTAACTAAATTAATATCATGTGAGTCGAATCAAAGACACTTGAATAGACCAGAAATCTCCATCAGGAAAATAATACAGTTAGCTCATAATCAGTTTTGCATTAATAAATTCTTTGCACCTGAGGAAAGAAAAGGACAGAGAGCAAGTACGGAACATTTACCCTACAGATATATTTACCTAGAAATGGTGTGAGGACCCCAACATCTGACAGTCAAGGATTTAGGACAGGTTTGGGACAGTGAAAGGTGACCTCTTCTAGTGCAACACCAGCATTACACCCCTCTCTGATGCTACTCTCTCTGGCTCAGGCATGTCCGGACCCTTCCCTAGATGTGCCTCCTCGGTTGTTCCGCAAATCTTCCCTAGTGTAGGATTCTTCAGTCAGATTGCAGCAAAATCGGGCAGCATCTCAGCATAGCACGACCCCTAACAGTGTCCAAAGTAATCAGAGCTTGGAATAGGGTGGAAGCCGAGACCTTATCCAGGGTACTTTCCACCTCGCTCACACCCATTTCCAACAATATGGAGGAGGCGGCTTTGTCATACACGAACTGGCTTACCCAGGCTTGTGTAAATCTGGCTCCACCCAAACTAGCGGTTTTTAATAGAATTGTGCCGTCAGCTCCATGGTATACGAGCGAATTAAAATCTCAAAAAAGCATACGTAAGAGATTAGAACGCAATTGGAGGAAAGCATACACTGATGGAGAAAAACTGTTATATCTGGCAAGCTTGGCTAATTATAAACGTATGCTACGGGAGGCCAAGCAAAAGCACTTTGCCTCTCGGATTTTAGCAGCAAAAAATGCTACAAAAGAGATTTTCTCCACCATTAATAAACTGTCCTCGTTAAAACCGGCCTCTGTGCTGGCCAGCACTGAGCTTTGTGAGAAAATAGCATTGTTCTTTCTGAACAAAGTTAACACCATCTTCACTAGTCTCAGAAACCCAATTGTGAGGAATCAGGAGGGCGAGACAGAGACCAGTGGAATCTTACCACCAGTAATCCTTAAGGAGTTTAGGCATCTTACCCTTCAGGACACCTTGGAGCTAATAGCCAAAGCTAACTCCGGGTCCCCACTGGACCCCTGCCCTCTGAAAATCATCAAATTGGCCCCAGTACCGATTGCCACCCACCTCACTTCAATCTTCAACGGCATGTTTGATGGAGGGATATTTCCAGTAGTCTGGAAAAAGGCTTCTATCCTCCCCCTGTTGAAAAAACCAAGTTTGGATCCCTCCGATCCAAATAATTTCCGGCCTATCTCTCGTCTCCCATTTCCGGCTAAACTAGTTGAAAGGGCGTTAAACCTACAACTCACAGCTTTTGTGAGAAACACCTCATTACTGGATCCCTCTCAGCACAGATTTCGGGAAGGACACAGCACCGAATCCGCGCTGATCGCGGCTACCGATCAGATCAGGTCCACGGTGGATCAGGGAGGCAGAGCTGCCTTGATCCTTTTGGATCTATCCGCTGCTTTCGACACGGTCCATCACAGTTTGTTGATGGGCCAACTTAGGAAAAGTGGAATTCAGCATAAGGCATGGGACCTTCTACACTCCTTTCTTTCCGATCGGAGCCAAATAGTTTCCTTGGAAAACTTTGCTTCCCGACCTTTTTCGCTGCCCTGCGGGGTCCCACAGGGATCCTCGCTGAGTCCCACACTGTTCAATATTTACGTTTCCTCCCTTGCGCCCATTATCAGAAACCATGGTTTTAGAGTTACCTCCTATGCGGACGATACGCAAATTGTGGTGTCTCTTCTACCCGGCCACGAACTAGGGTTGGACCAGAACTTTCAGTCCTGCATGTCCGAAGTGGCTCAATGGATGGCAAGCAACTGCCTCAGGTTGAATTCCAACAAAACCGAGGTTATGTTATTTGGTAACAACCCTAGTTTCTGGACCCCAGCATGGTGGCCGCAGGAACTGGGGGCCCTTCCCACGCCGGTAAATAAAGTTAAGAATCTTGGAATGGTAGTGGATGCCAAGTTATCCATGGCACTACAGGTAAAGGCGGTAGCCTCTAAAACAGGCTACATCCTGAGAATGTTGAGGAAGATTCTGTTCCTTCTTCCTCAGGAGCATCGACAGACTGTTGTAGTGGCCCTGATAACATCTAGATTAGACTACTGCAACAGTCTATACCTCAACATTCAGGAAGGCCTGCTGCATAGATTGCAGCTTTTGCAGAATGCCGCTGCCAGACTCTTAACTGGCCTCCCCAAGTTCTCTCCTATATCAAAGGCCATTCGAGACCTACACTGGCTTCCTATTGAGTGTAGGGTCCAGTTTAAGTCCCTTTGCTTGGTTTTTAAGGCCCTACACGGAGAAGGCCCAGACTTCCTTATCAACAGATTTAGAAGGGATGTCCCTGCCCGACATCTCCGCTCGTCTGATGCCATTCGAAGTACGGTCCCTCTTATAAGAAAAGTAAATTGAGGAGGCCGTAGTTTCTCATATGGTGCAGCCAAGCTGTGGAATGGTTTGCCACTTCATCTGCGTTGCATGGAAAACTTATTTCAATTTAGGAAACCGCTGAAGACTTGGTTGTTTGTTAAATAATTCCGGATCTTGGTTTAAGGAGTAATGGACAGCGCCAGGACACCTATTTGGTAATCGCGCGCTATACAAATTACGATAACATAACATAGCATCAGCATCAAGTGTGTCTAACTAACTATAACTTACCTCTGTTATACCAAATTCAAGTGTATGATCCACCCCAAAATGTTTCAATTCAATGTTCACCCTCAATTTGATTGGGCCTAGCAGTGGGGTGAGGACATCACACCGTACCAAGTGCAATATTTTCCTTTAGGCTATTGTCTAATTCTCCTCCCCTTAATTTTAATACCCACAAGCTTTATTCCCACAAGCATCTCATATTATGATCGACAAATTTGTTTTACAATGTTGCTTTAATTTCTTCTCGTAGGGTTCAGAAAGTTAGGTTCCCATGTCCTTGCTGAGCTTGAGTTTGGCAGTCAATCAAAATTAGTTCACTTGTTCAAGGCAAATAGACATTCTGCGCATGTGTAGAAGTCACAGGGAAACAGAGACGCGGTCACCCTCCAAGGCCCGAATGGGAACTATTAATAAAGTCAAAGAAGAACACGTTAGAATACAAACTTAAATGAATTCACTGTATACCACTTACTTCTACTCTAACCCCATTTACTTAATAAATCTTTTGCATTAATAGCTTAGTAGTACGTGCATAGGTTAGTTTCAGCTCAGCATGTGCATTAGTGTTTTATTTTTAAAGCGGCCATTTTAGAAGCTACTGCGTAGCTGCAAAGTTGTCCCCCAAGCGACAGAAGAACGTCACACCACGTGATATGGTAGACGCATGGGCATAAAAGTTCCCGTGTTTTAAGCGGCCATTTTTAGAACACTCGGGTTACTTATTAAGACAGCACATAGAAAAGTTTATCCTAGATGGGATTATGTAAAATGTGGTGCAATTTTAGTACACATGGACAAGTTGGTTACAGTATTACATGTTATTTGAGAGGATTGCATACAAGCAAGTTTCTTTAGATGTGAAACCTTGCTCCATCACATATCTGTGTTGACAAATTATGAGCACCTTCTAATACGGCATACAAATAGGACACAACCATGATGGCCGGGCACCATTTAGTGCACATAAAATATAATAGCAGACACACCGGACACTGTATACAATGCAGGCTTCAAGTGTCTCCTGCTGACAGTATCCATGTCTATGCATCAAATGTCTTAGTCCTCCTGCAACAAGGTCAATGTCTCTCTGGTGCAGTGTTTGACAATTCCTGGACCATGCTTATGTCTCCCATACCCAGTGTCTCTGCATCCCTTTCAGAACAGTCTGAAGGCAGTCCAGTACTAATCTTCTGAATACAGAAACTGCTTACAAACCATTCCTCAGCATTAGCTGTAGTCCTGTACTCCTCTGAAGAACTCATACAATGAAACTTTCCAGAAAATGTTATTTATCAAAGTGCAAAACGAAGGTACTATGCAAACACTGAAATGTATAAGGATGGAAATGATGATAATTTGTAATGGTTGATTTAAGAACAGTCATGGCCTCTTTGCTTGCATTTCCCTAGTAGCCCATTGCCAATGTCTAAATTTCTCTTGCCACATGTTTGTTTTCTCCCTGTTGGACCGGACATTCTTGGTGTGGTTTTCCCACATCATTTTGCCTTCAACCCTCCTGTTTTCGCTGATTTCATTTTTGCTGGCCAAGCACACTTTACCATTGCTAACCAGGGCTAAAGTGCTTGTGCTCTCTTCCTGAAACATGGTAACATTGGCTTCCACCCAATTGGCATATTTAAGTTACTTGAAAGTCCCTAGTAAAGTGGTACTACATGTACCAAGCACCTGTAAGTTAAACGTTTCTAGTGGGCCGGCAGCACTTATTTTGCCAGTCACTTAAGCATCCCTCTCATACATCTCTCAGGCCTGCCATTGCAGCCTGTGTGTGCAGTTTTCAACTGCCAGTTTGTCTATATGAAATAAAAATAACCCTTTAGCCAGGCCGAAACCTTCCTTTTTAATTCATATGTCACCCCTAGGGTAGGCTTTACACAGCCCAGAAGCAGTGTGTGGTGTATCTAAACAGTTGGACATATACTTTTAAGTTTAACATAGCCTGCTAGTGAGAAACTCTTTAAAAAAGAATTCATTACTGCAAGGCCTACTTCTCCCATAATATAACATTGGGTTATGTTATTACATTTAATAAGTGATAACTTACAACTGGGAGCTGGTAAGAATGTCAAGTTCGGCTTCTAAATAATTTTCATTTGAAACCCTCTTTAATGGTAAAGCTGGATTTTAAGTCACAATACTGAGACGTCATTTTCTTGTCCCAACTATTTGGTGCCTGCAAACTGTATGCTGGGTCACAGGGCTAGGTGTAGCTGGCAGTTTATCTTTGTGCATTGCTCCCAGACAGTGAAACAAAGGGGGAATATGTGTTGGCAGGATGACCATCTACGACTTGATAGGAGGGCAAAGCTGTCACCTACCACTCCTGTACATCTCAAAGATCCTACCTCAGCACACTCACAGAGAGTTTCACACTAATATTTTGTACCCCAAGACAAGCCGGGGCCAGGGCAAAGAGGCTGGAAATTCCAGACACCTCTGTAGGGGGATGACTCTACAAGTTTTTTCCACTTCAAAGTGGGCACCAGGTATAAATAGTGGAACCTCAGAACTGTTCAGTACACATCTGGACCGTGGAAGATTCAGATGGACAGCTGTGCTACTCTGTTGCAAGAAGGACCTCCTGCCATGCTGCTGCAGTGAGAAGGACCTGCATCTTGAACCCAGGACCACTAGAGTTTCACCACAGGTTAGTTGGCTGACCTTCTGATCAGACCCTCAGTGACAGAAAAGGCTCTAAACACCTTGAAACCCTGTACCTGGTCTCTGCATACTGTGAGTCTTATCCACCAAGCGGTGCCACCCCAGTCCTGGACCCTAGGAAGTGGGCCTGAAGGAGCTCTGCCAGCCCAGCTGTGGTCTTTTGAGCAGAACAGACGAAGTGCAACACGGAACCGCCACTGCGTGACACATCTCGGATACAGGATACCACAGCAATTTGGAATCACTGTTGTGTGAGGCCTCCTCGAGGCAGGACCTCACATCGCAGCCCTGCAACTCCTCGGAACTGCTGCTGTGCAATGGATACTCAATGCAGAACCTTCCATCACAGCTCAACGGGTGGGTAGAACGGTGAGCTGGAAAAACCGGGCAAGAAAGCCCAGGCAGTGGCGGTGTCACTGGATCAGGCCGGAAGAAGCAGGAACTGAAGGCCACAGGCAAGAAGCAGGCTAAGTGTTCAGGCGCCTTGAAGTCTGACTTGGCTCTCAAACAACCTTTAGATTAACTGATGAACATATTTCACACATATACATTCTTTCAGATAGGAGACGCCCTGGAGAGAATGCTTATTTCTTCTTTAGCTGTCTGTCCCTTATCTCACTTCACAGTACAGACGACCCCCCCTTCTTTCTTTTCGGTCTAACACAGCTCAATGTCAGCATTAACAATTCAGTAATGATTGTTCATTTAACAAAACATAAGGGAACTGTATGGTGAAATTAAAAAACCTTTCTCAGAAGAATTTGGTAAAGAGTGTGCTAAATCCTCTGGACTTTTGCAGTCTGCTTGTTTTGAAAGCCTTCAAGGATGGCGTTAAGAGATTCCATCGTGGGAAGCATAGGGCACTTACAAGAGCAGCTGAGTGGTATACCTAGAGAAGCCGGGTTATAACAGAGAATGTTCAATTGGCAGCTGTCTTCTTATCCGTACATTGATTTCTGGTTCCAACAAGGGTTGGGAGCCAACGCGAATGTAGTAGATTTGTATCTTTCTACATAGGTTTATAATTCGAATCTTTCATGTAAATAGGCAGGTGTATTTCTAAAAGTGTTTTGTGAACCTGATTCCATGCTTTAAACTTGAACCTGTCCATTACACTAATCTCTAAGGCCTTCTGACTGCAGATTACATTGATTGTGTCTAGCAGTATTTACTACAGTTCGAGCTGTGCTGGTTTGCACTTGCAGGCCCTGGAGAAGTGGTAAAGACTTTCACTGCCAGGAAAACCGCGAGAGAGTGGGTATTAACACATGCTTTACCTGAGCTTCTAAAGCACTGATGCAATGACATCACCCCTACACAGACAGATCAGATGCCTTCCTGCAACATTACTGCTCACTTTAGTATCTTCCTGAGCTCAAAACTCATTCTTAGGTGGAGGTGATAGTGGGTACAAGAATCAATTAGAAAAGTTGGGAAAATATAAAATTGTTAACTGTTTATTATTAAAGCCAGTGAAAACATTTGCAACAAAACTAGTCAATGAGGTCCCCAATCAGTCTATGAGAAATGAAAAAGGTTGGCAGGGTTGTATTCCAAAAGGTTTTGCACCACTTTTGCAGATTGCATACTCGAGAATATGCAGGATGTTCTTCAAACTAATGTTTTGCACCGTGGCAACGTTGGCCTAACATGAATTTCACATTGCATTCGATAGAATAGATACATTTGTCTCCACCTTTGTAATGTGCAGATGGAACTAGATTTGAAGCAAAATCACTCACTTCCGTTTCTTATGATATAACCAGCAAAAATATTCTAAAATAATTTTGAAACATTTTTACCAATGGTTAAAGTTGGGAATGTTTCGAAACCTTCACAAAGATCAATGGAAAATATCACTGAATTCACAAAGTTTGTGAAGACTTTTTGCCTAGGGAGTTCGCTTTGAAAATGTAGGTTTTGCCCACAGTTTTAGCCCAGTTATTGCTGCTGAAAAAACGGTTCAGTTGAATGAATGCTTCAGAGAAACCGATGAGGGTTCCTGAATGGCTGCTGCATAGCAACAGCAAATACAATATTAAGGAGTTGAGGAATATGTCCACCTACTTCACTAGTGATGAACTATGATGCAAATGCAGAAACATTTTGATTGTAATTTATTGGAGCTATACGTTTAGGTCCTGCATATGAGCTGGGGTCAAACTCCTATCCCTCTGCAAACATAACATTCTACAAGGATCTAAAATTTGACAGACACGTAAACAATTTGTCAATTACTCATAAATAAGGTTTATCGCCTCTTAACCAGAGGTTTTGTTCTGATGTTCCAGTTAATGTGGCTTTTTCTAGGGATTTTCTACTTCTCATGTGGATTTTCTAAGAATAGGATACCTGAGCTTTAGTTAAAAATGTGCAGTCATTAAAAGAACTGAAGTGAGCATAATATCGTAATAATGTAATGAACTAGAGTGTGGCAGGATGAGACAAAGACTGATGAGTAAAATAAAGTTCAAACAAAGAAAATCCTACCCCACAAGGAAATTTCGTGTTTCAACACTTCACCTCGTCTATATATAAGAAGTTTTGAAAAACATATATGTGAATTGGTGCATAGAATGTAATTGCCCTAATAGTGTAGGCTAAATAAAGGGAGTCATTGGTGAATTAATAAAAAGTGTAGGTACGTAGAAAGAGACGTACTTAAGGAAGTGAACCTCATGTAGTTGAAAATGGTGTTACGTTTCTTCAGAGCAGGGCACAGTATAAGCAACTAGCCAAGCAAAAATGCAACGAGGGACTGTAAGAAAACTGGTTATTAGTTGGAGCGGAGGTGAGTCCATCATAAGTGCACAAACTTGTCAAATTAGACACAGTTTCAATAATTCAAACATGGGAACGGGAGATATGAATTTTTAAACTTCTAAGGTTACAAAATGTCAAGAAGCAGCGCAGTGCCTATGAATGGCGTAGACTAAGCATAAGTTGAGGCCAACCACGATGCACCAAATGTCTGCTAAGACCGCTATGAGGATCCAGGCCAAGACGTTACCTTCTAACTTAGTCTTTTTTCTGTAAGTCTAAATCCTCCAGTGGGGCAAGGATGCAAGCAATATCTGATCAAGTCCTCTCAAAGTCGGATATCTGTGGTCACATAACTCAACCAGGCCATCCTGCCAGGCCCAAAACATGGTCGATTGTCTGGAAGCACGTCTTCAAAGGGAAGCAATTGTAGAACAGCTGAAGACAGGCTAAAACTAAATAGCATACTACATTTTCAGGCGGGAAGGAAAAGCATAAATTACTAAAAGTTACTATTCCTTTAATTTGATTACATATCCAACATCACCAATTGGAATGTATTTTAATAAATATTTAAAATAATGGTGTACTGTGTAGCTTGTTCTCAGTCAAAAGAGATAAAAAATAGTATTTTAATTGTACTTTATCCTTTCTTATGGAACTGACCACAGCCCTATACAATGAAAATAGCTTTTAAGGCCTAGCCACTGTAGGAACATGACAAACATACTTGGTTACATATTCCACTTGTAAGCTCTGGGCACCCTACCTTGAGGGCAACAGGGTCTACCTAAGGGTGACACAAGTCATGTGCAAAAGCAGGGTTCCCTCCTAATGAGCACCAGAGGTTACCTTTATGCCCTCTCCAGTGTCGTCCAATGGTGGGCAGAGGCCCTGGGGTGGGTCTGTGTCGACAAGTGTTAGGAGCCATTAAATATTGGATGTTTATTAATTGACTACACGTAATCATAAGAAAAACCGAGATTTTGCTCTCAGGCATGAATCAAGTGAATACCAAAGTTTTGGTACTGTGAGCTAGAGCCCTAGGGTCTTTACAAAAACCTGTAAGAAATTCTGGGGCAATAAGTGGTTACAAAGACAGATCCTTTCCATCTACTCAATTTATTTTAGATTGCCGTCACTTCAATCAACTCATGCTGCTAATAAAGGCAATAGTTTTTGCTGACTTTTTTAATATTCTAACATATATTTGAATATTAGTCAATACAATTTGTTCACTCTGCAAGCTTATCCAAATGTAACATTTCAAACATTTTTGTATGTCGATTAAATACATTTGAGCATCTGACAGAACAGAACCCAGTTTAAATTGGCTACCTGATAAAGTTCTCATTCATTTCAGAGTGTTAACTCTTATTTGATAAGCTTTGCAACGCTTATGATCAGGTTAAATTAAATAATAGCTTTTAGGTCAGGAAGTCTGTTAAGAATCTTCCATCAGAACAGATCCCAACCTGCTTCTCCCAACTTGCCAACTGCTGAAATGTGGAGGTGAACCGGTTCAGTGAGGTTGGAGCTGCTTTCAAGGATGCTTTGCCTCCAAAGTATAACATTAATTTAGAAAGCGAGCCCTGACCCTGGATTTGTGCCATGTATGCACACGTCTAACAAATAAATGACACCAAATCATGTAGCAACTGTCAGTCCTCGAAATGACAAGGTGCTTGGATCATACATCAAAAAAAGGAAGATGGTGCATTGTCCTCCAGAGTTTCAGTTATTTATATGAGTAACCAAAGTTAGGGCTTCCGCAATATTCAGTAGATCTTTAACCAAAAACAGTAAGGAAGGTTCTAAAGCAAATATCTAGCAGGAACCTATTTGAGTCTTACCTAGCAATTAAAATAGCATTATTTCACCCACTGCACATGAGCAGCTTAGAGGCCATCTACGTGTCAATAGCCGAATAACAGTATGTCTTGTGTGTAGGCCTGCAGGGCGCAGTCCGCCAAGCAGCTGCCTGTCATTTGCATTGTTTTAGATCAACCAGTCATATGGACCAATAGGAGACGCCGGATATATAACAAGAAATAATGCTGAATCCGGAGCTCTATTTATTTGCATTTAAAACATCTAACATTGCTAACATTTAACGTTGCCTTGCCACAGTTTTGGCAAGTAAGACAGGTTTGAAACAGAAACATAAGGGGCATATGTACAAAACTTTTTGTGCAGTCGGAAACGGACACATTTGCCGAATCGGATGATTTGCGAGCCCCAAAACGCAATTTCCAAAGTACATATACTAATTTGCGACTCGTTTAGCGATGGAAGGTGTGTGGTATGTATAAACGTTTTGCAACCAAATAACGGTTGCAAAACATTCATTTTTTACCAACACTTCGAAGGAGGTAGTAACCTTTCGCAAATGGGAATGGTTCCCCATTGGACCCATTCCCTTTTGAGAATGTTCAACAAAATATTTATTAAGAGCAGGCAGTGGTCCGGGACCACTGCCTGCTCTCAATAAAATGAAACTCAAAAGTTTCATTCTCTTTCTTTTTTTATGCATCTGTTTTATTTAATGAAAAAAATAGATTGCTTTATTTAAAAACTATTACAGACATGGTATACTGCTGACCCCAACATGCCACCACCCCTGTGATGGCTATCATTCCACAATGATGTACGGCATGAAAATTAATGAGGTAGGTCACAGTTTGCAGTCTACCTCATTAATATTCTTGAGGTGCGTCATTTTGTGACCCACAAGGAATCTCTATTTAAAAGATGTAAGTTTTCTTACATCAGGAATTGTGATTTCCTAATTGTGATCAAATAAGGATCGCAATTAGGAAATCGCAATTTAAAATTTTTTGTACATATGACCCCAAGGTTAGTAGATTGAGCAAAGTGCGTTTTCTTAAGATTGGGTGTGCGACCCACAGCTCATTTTTTATGTGGAAGGACGAACCCCAGGTCCCAGACTAATTAATTAAGTTCAGAATATTACCACTCATGAAAATAATAGGTCCAATTAGATCACGATTAAAGTATGTCAACAGTTCACTGGGACAAACCTCTGAGGTCACTCTCGGCCTTCCAAATGATGCAAGTATGATTCATCCTTGTGGCCTACAGCATTAGTGGGCACTACTGCTTCTAACACACTGCCAGGTTTCAGGAAATCTGTAAAGCACAGAAAGCCAATTCTTCATGCAGCTAATTAGAGACAACATTTGAGGGTGATGTGAACTGCTGGTCCTTAAGATGATGATCCAGAAACAGATCTAATAAGCGCTGCAGTGTCTTTGGCAGGAGGTTCTGCATTTTTGGATAGCCTTGAGATGGGTTTGTAGTCCTGTTGTTTCTACAACAATGCTATATTTTTAAACAAATATGGGTAAGAGGCATTGGGTGCCCCCACTAGTTTGCTAGTGGCCCAATCTGGTTTATCTCAACCAATGCACCAGGGAGATTTTGTCTGTTAGACATGGTGAGAATTATACGGAAATTGCCACCAAAGGTAAAATAAATTCTCCGAACTTCACTTTTTAGTATTGACCTGATTAAAAACATTTTGTAAATAGGGAAAGACTGACCACTGTGTGTGGTAGCTTACCCCAAAGAGCTCATAATTCAATATATAAGCTGTAATCAGAGAGATACTCATCTTTTACAACTTGGAGGATATCTTGTCATAGTAGCATGTTACACTAATAATAAAGAGAAGGCAGGACTCATATCTTTATAAGTTGCAGAACCCAGTACGTTCTTCTGGTCTTGATATTTAAGTTGCTTTACAGATATTCCATTAAACTTGCCAGAACATCTTGCCCAACATCAACTCTCTGTTTACCGACATCTCCTCACTACTCCTAAAATGCTCATATGCACAATCTATCTTCCACTCATTCCACATTCCTGCTTCCACTCTATTGGAACATCCTCCATCGCAACTTCAGGGACAATCTCTCAATATGCCTTTTTTTCCTCTCAAGAGTCACCTCCTCAACTTTGAGTTCCATTTACCCACATACTCACTCTATATTATCTTTAGCTACACCTCCATTCTTCTACCCCCTTTCTTCAAGCTTTGGCCCTCAAATCCTGGCTAGCAAACGTATTTGTAAAATATGTAAAATCTGCCTCTTGCTTTAATTGCATGTATTGTATCATTCGTGGTCTTCACTAAACATACTGAAATTCCCCAACCATATAACTTTAGGAGGAGGATCAGCTGACAGAGTTCTTCAATATTGTTGGCCTACTCTGTACTATATTTAACAAGGAATGTTACTCAAATTCAAGTAAAAACAAACAAAAGATAATACAAGGAAAATCTATAGTATAAAAATAAACACTCTAAACTCTATATACATGAAAAAAGATGCAAATATTGAAAAAGAAAAATGAAAGCCTTGGGGTCTATTCATAAAGGGAAACTTACATGTGTGTAAATCTGCTTGTCTAAGTTTACTCTTACAATTTGTAATAAATGTACTACTTTAGGCTATTCATTATTTACAAGTGTTAACTCACTACACTACAAAGTGTAGGTGTGCATGTCTTTACCCCCAAAATCAGGCATACACCTTAATTTATAAATGTAAAATTACTACCTGTAACTTTTCACATGAAGGCAGATATCTATGCCACTGGGGTGGAGACTGTCCTGTGGTAAATTATAGCCAAAAGTGTTCAACTTTATTTAAATTTAAATAAAATTAGTAAAACTATTGTTATGATACATTTTCATGTACAAATATTTATTTTAATTGTAGAACAAAATGAGAAAATGCAAGAGCATTACTAACTTGATTTTGAATTAAATATTTCATTTTTTTAAATATATTAAACTAACAATTTTTCTTCCACCTATAGTATATAAAAATGTTATTAAATTAGTTTGTAGTATTGTTTAAAACAAGGTATGTACAGAATTATGTTGAATCAATTTATTTTTTAAAACATTAAAGTTACATTCAATTTAAAAATGTTTTACTATATGTAAACAAATTAATAATTATGTTTTAATTATATATCATTTGCTTTGCATTAAATTACATGTATTTACATTTTTAAAAAGTTACATCAAGTTAATTTAATTTAACATGACCTCCTATGGGATTTTATTTTAAGTGCATGCCTCTATTGTTTCCTACAAGAGGGTGTTGCAGTACCAGTGTGTGGCCATATGTGGTGCTGGGCTTATTACAGCTATGAGCTGGGGTACATTTGCTACTGTGCAGTGTCACTTGCATGCCACACTCTTTCATTGCTTGTTTTATTAAAAAGTTAAAAAATAAATAAACAAGGTGTGTCACTTTGTGTATGCATTAACTCATACGATGACCAGATGTGTGTTTTTTTATGTCTAGGTTATTCTGACGTGCTTTGTTCAAGTAGTACTCACCTGAGCACATTTAATAATTTTGTATCGTTACTCACCATTTTTCATTCTCACATTGAATATGGGCCCCCTAGAAGGAATTAGGGATCCCTGGCCCTGATGAATGCCTCAGACCTTTTTGGACTTTGTAGATGGGCAGAAAAATGTTGGCCCAATTTTTATGGCAGAGTGAGTCACTGCTCTCACATGACCAGCTCAGAACCTTTTAACCTTACCTAATGTACCCACTAAGAAAGGCAAGCGGACAGATACGTTAAGGTAGTTTTAATTCACTGACCAGGATCCCCTCACTGTCCAGTAGCCTTTATCTAAGAACTCGCTACTGTGATAAGTCCAACAGGAGGTTGAGTCCGCCCTGGAGGTACTATCTTTCCAGGGTGGGGAGAGGTTGCTGATGATGAAGCATCACACAATATTGTGTGTGAGGCTTCTTCTTCCCTAAGGATGACCCTTCCAGCAGCATGGACCATCCAAGTATGACAAACTGATTGTGTTTAGCTATAAGCAGAAATTGTGTTCCCTTCCTGCAGCTGCAGCATTTCTTGTGTTTACAGTCTATCTTAAGGAGGATTTACAGCTGCTTACCTCCTCCTCTCTCTGGTGTGTTTGATGTAGATAAGCACGACAGTCACTTTGAATCCTTTAAATAAGTTTAACTCTTGTTTTGAGCTCATCTTTAAATATAGCGGAGATTGATCAGCATATTGGTGAATATTTAGCCCTAGTCCTCTGATTTGTTCCCTGAGCAGTTCTACACACAAGTACAAGAGTTTTGGAGTAAGTATGCAGACTTTTGGAACCCTGTGTGCTGTTTTTTTGTTTTTAAAAAACTTTTTATTTGTTTTCCAACAACATTGCATCGGTACGCAGTATACATCTTAACCATATTAGCGTTTCCCACACCCAGTTCTGGTAACTTTACATCGTGCCCATGTTCAAAGCCAAGCCCATTACAAGATAGTTTACTAGCGGAAAAATAAAAACTACATATTAAGACATAATGAATGACATAGATCTGGCGTCAGTACATCTGCTAATTGGAAAGAGTAAGGGACACCACTTCTTCTGTCAACTGGGCCATCAAAGTTTGCCGCTCTCTCCGCAGCTCTACCATAGGGGAGATGCAGATGTCTCCTCTGTATTTATTCCACCTGCTCCATTTATGGTCCCACTTCCTGGGGCAACCTCGTCCCTTAAACACCGTCTTCTCAGCAATCATAGCCGTGTCAATGTCTTTTGCCCAGTCGCCCACAAGCAGGACCGTGTCCACCCCCCATTTCTGTGCGATGTTGCGCTTTGCAATGATGAAGCCCATCGAGGCCCAATTCTGTTCTGCCTGGGAGAGGTCCGTCGCCCCCCAAATATTAGGAAGACAGAGCTGGGGAGACAACTTTGGGGGCTTGTCACGTGTCCTCTCAAGTTGACGAGTAATCTTTTCCCAATAGTACTGGATTTGTGGACAATCCCATAATATGTGTAAAAAGGTACCCACTTGGTTAGAATGCCAGATACAGAGCGGGTCAGGGCGTCTACCCAGTCTAAATAGGAGCTTAGCATCAAACTAGACCCGGTAAAGAATTTTCAGCTGAATTAGTCTCAAATGCATGGGAATGGCCACTTCCCTGGAGGAGGCCAGTGCGTCTCGCTAGTCGTCCTCCTCTATGCTTTCCAAGTCCGTCTCCCAGCTAACCCTCAATTTCTGCACTGGATCTGCACGGTTATTTACCAATTTTTAATAAGTGAGCGATATGGCCTTGCGATACATGGGGTCCAATAATAACCAGTCTTCTAGGAGGGAAGAGTCGGGGAGAGGGGTATCCTTTAGCAGGGCGGACGAAATTGCATGACTAATCTGTCTCGGATTGTGCCAGTTGGTACTTTGTCTGGAGGTCATGCTCACTGTGCCACTAGATTCAAGATAGCCTGGCTGATGAAGGGCAATACCCAGAAACCGGTCCCAGGATGCTTGTTTCCAGTCCAGGAAGGACCTGGCTTGGCAGTTGGGTCTGGAGCTTTTCCTATGAGGCACAGGGTCAAGACTGATTTGCATATGGCTGGGTCTAAACTGGGGTGGCATGGTGAGCAAAAGAACGATGGATTTAACCCAGATCTCTTGACTGGGGGTGAATGTATGATTTGAAATGAAATGAATGAATGAAATGAAATGAAAAGGGGTTTTATTAAGCGCGACTGCTGCCCTGAGGCGTCCAAGCGCTAATAGAGAGGATAGTGCCTTGAGGAGAGCAGCAAAGGGTTAGTAGTTGCTAAAAAGGAACGTTTTAAGCTCCTTGCGAAAGGATGGCAGATTAGGGTTCGATCTGAGGTGTAAAGGGAGGGAGTTCCACATCTTAGCAGCATTGAGCGTGAAGGACCTTCCTCCTGCTCTTGACCTCTTAAACCGGGGGGTTACTGCTTAGAATGCATGGGTGGATCGGAGTTGTTTGCCGGGGCAGTAGGGGGAGAGCAGGGGGTGGTTAATTTTAGGGCCAGTTCTCCAGTAGGCTTGGTGGGATATACACATGGCTTTAAATTTTACTCTCTCCCTGACAGGGAGCCAGTGTAGGGTCCTCAGCCCGGGCACCGCTGATGCCCTGCGTGGAATCTGCAGCAACGTGCGTGCAGCGCAGTTCTGGATCCGCTGGAGTTTTTGCAGCACGTATTCCGGCGCCCCCAAGTAAAGGGCATTGTTGAAATCAAGTCGGGATTGAATAAGGCCTTGAATGACAATTTTTTTAGCTTCAAGAGGCAGAAATGGCAAGATTTTTTTCAGCCTCCTAATAATCCCGAAACAAGTAGCAGATGTTTTTGTAGCTTGGGTGCTAAGAGTTAAGGATTTGTCAAGCCAAACCCCTAGGCTTTTGATATTATATTTCGGACTTGGGGGTGAGCCTAAGGTGATGGGCCATAGGCGATCGATGGTGGACAAAGCTGGAGGGCCGAGCACCATGAGCTCAGTCTTATCGTCGTTGAGTTTAAGAGAGGATGCCATCATCCATCTCCTGACCTCTTCCATACAGGACGTTAAGTTGGCCTGTACCGGCTCTCTGTTCTTCTGTGCGAGGGAGACCACCAGCTGAGTATCGTCCGCATAAGTGACGATCTTAATGCCATATGGGCGTACGATCTCAGCCAGCGGCCTCATGTACACGTTGAACAGTGTGGGGCTTAGTGATGAGCCTTGCGGTATCCCGCAGTCCAATGGTTTGCTTGTGGAGATGGCATCTCCGTCAAAGACTTGGAAGGTCCTTTCACTCAGAAAGGATCCTAACCAGGCCAGAGCGTCTCCTGACACTCCTAGGTCGCGCAGTCGCCACAGCAAAGTTTTATGACATACCGTGTCAAACGCAGCGCTCAGATCGAGGAGGATGACTGCCACTGATCCCCCTCGATCCAGGATCCGCCTAGTTTCTTCTATCACAGCTAACAGAGCCGTTTCCGTCCCGTGTTTGGGGCGGAACCCTGTCTGTGAGGCATCGAGTAGGTGGTTAGATTCGAGAAACCTTGTGAGATGGAGGTTGATGTGAATCTCCAAAATCTTGCCCACCCAAGGCAGAAGGGAAATGGGGCGGTAGTTATTATAATTGCTGGGGTCTAGATTGGGCTTTTTCAAAAGTCCTCGCACCATAGCTTGCTTCCAAGTTGGTGGCACACTTCCTTTTATCAGGGAGTTGTTATGCAGCTCCATGAGAGTGGGGAGAATAACTTTACTGGCGGTGGTCATAGTGCGGGGTGGGGCTGGGTCATTTGAGGAACCTGCCTTCACCTGTAGTATCATGGATTCTAGTGACTCTAGGTCCACTAGGGGGAAGTGATCCAGAGCAATTCGTAAATGGCCCTCCGCCCTAGCAGAGGGCTGGGGTTCAACCCTGGGAGATTCCAGGGTTGAGACTGTAAAAGTCACATAAATTTTGTTTATTTTCTGATAAAAAAATTCCGCTAGGTCATTACAGCGCGCAATGGGATTGTCATTTGGGACTATAGGAGAGGGCAGCTTGGTGAGGCTTTTTACTATTTGATAAATCTCTCTCGGTTTAGATCTAGCCTTCATAATTTTGCCACAAAAATAAGAGGATTGTGCCGTTTTTATTTCAGCTTTATAGGCTCTGATGGCTTCCCTATACATGACTTTGTCTGCGGTTGCATACCCCAGACGCCACTTCCTCTCAAGTTTCCTGCAAAGTCGTTTTTTCCCTCTAAGTTCATCTGAGTACCAAGGGGCTGTTTCCCGAGGTCTCTTTAAGGTGATTTTGCGAATGGGGAGTATGGAATCAATGGACTCCCGGATCCAGCCATCAAATTCCCTGCTGTCTAACGAGGGATTCTGAGAAAATGAGGGTCTTGAGGCTACCAGGGACCTAATCCACTGTTCTAGTGGGAGCCTGGACCAATTTCTCTTTTTGCGTTGGGGGGGGGGGGGGTGCAGGATATAGGTTTATATATGGACCAAGTGAAAGGAATAAGAAAGTGGTCCGACCATGGGAGAGGGGTGATGGGGCCTACCATGAGGTTGTTGCAGTTGCTGAATACTGGGTCCAGCAAATGTCCTTTGTTATGAGTGGGGGTTCGGACTAGTTGCTCCAGTTGCACTGCGGCCAGGTTTACGGTAAGGTAATTTGCAGTGCTATCTGCGCTATTGTCGAAATGAATGTTAAAGTCGCCCAGCAAGGTAAAGTAGGAGGGGGACAAAGCTAATTCTGCTGCTAAGGAGGGTAGTGATGTGTGAAATTGTTTCAGTGGGCCTGGAGGGCGATAGACAAGTGTTCCTGTGAAGCTATCATTAGGGGAAAGCTTGAGGGAAAAAGACATGCTTTCGCAGTCTGGGATGGGGTCCGGAATGCAGTGGCACTGATAAAGAGATTTATAGATAATTGCAAGTCCTCCGCCTTTCCCCTGTAAGCGGTCCCTACGAGAAATTTGATAACTGGAGGGGAGTGCTTGTATCAGGTCCGGCTCGGAATCGGAGTTAAGCCAGGTTTCAGTTAGAAAAACTGCGTCTGGCATTAAATCATCTATCATTAAAGAGATTTCCGTGCTATGCTTTATAAGTGATCTACAGTTTAGAAGAAGCATAGTATAATTCTGTAGATCATTTTTCTGCTGAGATATGTTGAGCCTAGTGTTGCAGTTTGAGCAGCAAGAGGGAAGGTCTAGAGGATGGTGGAGATGACCACAACTGACTTTTAAAGGGGGTCGTAGGTTGTGGAGGGATCCTGAGATAAAATACTTTCTGCATATTTGAAGGGGACCAGGGAGAGTGGCCCCTGTCCCCGGCCGTTCGCGGACGGGCGCAGACAGGCTTGCCTTTGGCGCGCCTTTGGCGCGCGTCCGCTGCGCGTCCGGGGAAGACACCTCATTTAAGGGAGTATGGGAGGGGGGACGTGGCCGAGCATCAGTGGGCGTGTCCATGAGCGAGGGCTTCCCTGTAGATGGCGGCAATCACCGTGGCAGCGCCTTGGTCGGCTGCGCGGTGCAAGTATGTCAAGGTAAGAGATTACAACACAATTATAACACAAGAAATGTTAAAAGCAGAGTTAAAAACGTAATCTCCCGGCTTCCGCCTCAGGAGCACTAATCCAACACTAACATTTACTTCAGCATTCCATCCATCATTTGTTTGCGTAGCAGATCTAGAGTCAACATAATGCAGAGTCTGACTTTTTTTGCGGTTCAAAGAAAATAATTATAAAGAGATCATATTTTAATTTTTATGAGTCCTAAATAGCTTATCGTGGTGGTTTTTACAATTGTATTGATCACAGCTGATAATTCTGTAAGTCTTTTTTCACTTAATTAAGTTTCTGGATGCTTAGGTATTAAGAATACATTTCTCTTTCACCTTTTTCGCTTTTTTCATTCAGCTTTTCAGGTTGTTTTTAGAGGAGTTCTTAAATTATTAATCAACAGTCTTAGCCACTATATCCTTTCTGACATTCTCACTCCCTCTTCTGTAAGGTACTTGAAAGACCCAACATATTTTTTTGTACTCTTTTTAGCTCTTGATATTAATATCTTTAAGCGTGTGAGATACATCATATCATAAAAACGTTAAAAAGTAAAAAACAAAAAGAAAGAAAGAAATATACGAGTGATCTGTGAATCAGCCAAATTAGACATTGTTTTTTATGTTTTATCAATTGTTTTCTATTGTTTGAATAAACTGTTCTAAAGCCCATGACATTTCAGAGATGTGTTTATTGTCCAGCTACTATAGACATATGGTTCAGTAGTTGGATTCAGGTACTCCTGAGTCACGCCCTCCTGTTTGCATCCATCCGCATCGCCATCACTTTCCATAGCATCCACTCTGCAGCGATTCTTCAGCATCTAGTAATTGCCTAATGTACTGCAACAAAGAACCGGTGTCTGACTCAAGGGACCTCCATTGATGACCTAAGGTACTGCAGCCATCTACAAAAAGGATGCATGCACTACTTAAGGGGTCTCTGGAAACAGTGTAAGGTACACCAGCATGTACAGCAGTAATGTGTGTCTCACACAAGGAAAGTGTACTACTGACGTGAGATACTACAGTTATCGGCAATAAAGGGCCATTTGTAGCTTTTAAACATACAAGGGCATACCAAAGTCATATTTTGCTGTGGCTTTTTTGTGCTTGTTTTCTTTTTATTTAAATGTTGTGTTTTTTCCAGGCCTGTAGGGCCCCCTTTGTTTCCTCTCCTCCAAGGTTAGACAACTCTTAATGTGCTTGACGGAATCACTGTAGTCCCGCCAAGCATATTGATGCCCTACACCGCCGCTACACCGCCAGGGAACAGTGGTACCCTGGCGGCTGCGGTGGTCCCACCACTCAAATCATAAAAGGGCAGTTGGGAGACCGCCGCCTCCATGAGTCTGGTGGTCCTCGGACCATCAGACTCGTAATCAGCCCCAAAACCGGTCCCAGGATGCTTGTTGCCAGTCTAGGGAAGGCCTGGTTTGGCATTTCGAGCTGGACTGTTCCTGTGAGGAACTGGGTCAATACTGATTGCATATGGCAAAGTGAGCTAAAGAACAATGATGGATTCAGCCCATATCTGTGGCTGGGGGGTGAGTGTCTGAAAAGTTTCAACACTCTGTCCATCATCTCCTTGTGTTTGCTTTGTTCGCCCTAAGTTGGTAGGGTATATCCAGACATGGATCCCTTTCTCACTTTGCCACTGGGTTCAAGCTAGCCTGACTGATGAGGGGTGTTACTCCGAAACTGGTCCCAGGATGCTTGTTTCCAGTCCAGGGAAGACCTGGCTTGGCTTTTCAGGCTGAACTGATCCTATGAGGAACAGGGTCAAGACTGATTTGCATATTGCTGGGTCTGAACTGGGGTGGCGACGTGAGCTAAAGAACGATGATGGATTCAACTCAGATCTGTGACTGGGGGATGAGTGTCTGAAAAGTTTCAGTGGTCCGTCCTTCATCTCCTTGTGTTTGCTTTGCTTGCCCTAAGTTGGCAGAGTATGCCCAGACTTGGGTCCCTTGGTCACTTTGCCACTGGATTCAAGCTACCCTGACTGATGAGGGGTGTTACCCCGGAACTGTTCCCAGGATGCTTGTTTCCGGTCCAGGGAAGACCTGGCTTGGCTCTTCAGGCTGGATTGTTCCCATGAGGAACAGGGTTCAAGACCAATTCGAATTTGGCTTGGTCTGAACTGGGTGGTGAAGTGAGCTAAAGAACGATGAAGAATTCAACCCAGATCTGTGATTGGGGCTGAGTATCTGAAAAGTTTCTGCGCTCTGTCCATCATCTTCTTGTGTTTGCTTTGTATATTATCATAACCTATGTAATGCTCTTTTTAAGTCTGGTATATGAAAACACATGTATTTAATTCAAAATATATGTATAATATTATATAATAGTGTTATTTAGGCTTTCACCCAGCCCTCTTCACCCATTGTTCTGTTATAGAATTAGTCACATTTTTCCAACTACAACATGTAACAATGGGGCAGTTAACTGTAATATTTGTCTAACATGACAGTGTGGGATGGCATTCTGTCCATTCAGAAGGAGCACATCCACACAATAAGATCTTACAATAAGGCAAGGAGCTGTTACTCTTACACAGATTTGAAAGACAATCAGATGCTCTCATGAAGAAGAGTGCTGGGTGAGTCTCTGTGCATGAGGCACCAAGCCTCAGACTCTCACAGGCCCCCTTAGTAACAATAATCAACACTAACACAAGGGAAAATTAACCCCTTGCATGCGTCGGATGGCCGGAAGCCTATGTCACGGTGGGCGTGTGCGTCGGACAGGTTCCAGCCGTCCTATTACCCACCCAAGGGGGAAGCGTAGGCGCTCCCCGTGGGCTGCCCTCCATGCTGCACCCACGGAGGAAGGTAGGGGAAGCCCTTCCGCTGCCCCGCACCCACTCCACGTCATCTAATGATGTCAGCGTGTGAGGAGCGCTGATGTCACTAGAGGATACCGGACGCGCTGGAAGCCATTTGCTTTCAGCGCGTCAGCAGGAGAGGAGGTACGTTTCTCCTCTGGGAGGGTGGGGGGGGGTTAAAAAGAGGCATCGGAGGAAATGAAAGGGGTTTCCTTTCCTCTGATGTCTCTTTTAAGCATTCCTGCTGCACGATCGCGCATGGGACGCGATTGTGCAGCAGGAATGCCCATTTGTTTTGTGGGTTTTTTAAATGCCCTTTGTGTCGGAGAGCGGCCCCTTGGGCAAGGATCGCTCCCCTTGGGGGAGCAGTTTGTTTGGCTGGTTCTGCCCCCAAGACCGGATAAAAAAAATAATTTAAAAACTAGCTGTGTGACCACTAGTCCACCAGGGATTTTTTTGTTAAAAATATGTTTGTAGGGAGTGGCCCCTTAGGCAAGGGTCGCTCCCCCTTGGGGATCATTTATTTTGGCCATTTCTGCCCCCCTTGTGAATCTAGGCCCATTTTCCCCCAAGGGGGGGCAGAAGCCATTAGACACCAGGGATTATTTTAGTGTTGTTGGAGAGCAGCCCCTTGGGGCTGAATATTTCTGCCGTTCCTGCCCCCCCTTGGGACAGATCGGCATTATGTTTTTTGCCCATCTGCTCCTAACAGGAGCAGAACCCATTAGATACCAGGGATTGTGTTTGTGTTGTTGGGGAGTGGCCCCTTGGGCAAGGATTACTCGCCTTTATTGGGTGATTATTGTAGCCATTTCTTCCCCCTTTGGGGGTAGATCGGCCAAATGTTTTAAGGCCCATCTGTCCCCAAGGGGGGCAGAAGCCACTAGACACCAGGGTTTTTTAAATGTGTGTTGGGAAGTGACCCCTTGGGCAATGGTCGCTCTCACTCTATAAGGGTGAATTTTTTCGCTGTTTCTGCTCCCATAAGAGCAGATCGGCCTTATGCTTTTAGGTCCACCTACCACCCTTGCTTGGCTTGTGGATTGTGTGTGGACTAGTGAATTATTTGCATATGTGTTTATAATGTTTTATTTCTCCTTTTTATTTTAGTGCAAAGCTTTGGATTCTTGTTTTCGGTTTCGGCAGTGGTTGATCTGCAGTTTTGCGTAGTTGCATTTATTTGGTAAGAAAAACATTTTTGTTGTGTAAATCCAAATGAGTATTATTGTCATGCATTAAAGAACTTCTTTTGTAAGTGGTGTCATAATAGCAGCATATTTAGTTAGTGTTCTGAGCATGAAATTCTTTGTGATGTGTTTTGTGTTGTCTTATGTGTAATTTGTTTTATCTTTTTTTTAGTGGGATATTGGTGGTCCTTATTGTGTCTGTGCAGATAGGTGGTGGTGAGTCAAGCTGCTTCTGGCAAGTAAGTGGTGTAGTTTTGGAGTATATAGGTTTTTGTGATAAAGCCACATTTTGTTTATTACTTATGTTACAAAGTGTTTGTTGTTGTTGACTTGTTTGACAAGTTACCTTTATTAGTAAGGATTATGGCTAGCTGTAGAATTACTGCTCAGCAGGTGGTTGGTATGCTTTTTTAATCTTCCTCTGAGCAGGATTATGAGACCGACAGTGAGTCTTTGGGAGAGGAGGGAGTGCAAGATTCTGGCAGTAAGTTTTACTCGGGAGACTGAGGGGAATGCTGTGTGGTAGGAAATTTGTGCCAGCACGGTGATTCCATGCACAAATATGTGGAAAATTTGTTTTTTTCTGCTAAATTTGAGGTTTGCAGGGGATTCTGGATAGGAAAACATTGGGGAATCCACGCAAGCCATATCTCGCTGATCTCGCCTAGGTGTCCAGTTTTCAAAAATGTGTGGGTTTTGTAGTTTTCCAAGATGTCCGCCGAGCCCGGGCCAAAAACCCAGGTGATCCCCCTTGCAAAACCAGGTTGTTTTGTGATAAGTAATTTTGATGTTTCCTGAATAAATTTTGGGCCCTTGTCTGTCGCTAGTACTTGACCCACCCACAAGAGTGAGGTACCATTTTTATCAGGAGACCTGGGGGAACGCTGGGTGGTAGGAAATTTGTGGATCCACGCAGATTCCAGAACTTCCATCACAGAAATGTGAGGAAAATGTTTTTTTTATTTTTTACAAAGTTTGAGGTTTTCAAGGGATTCTGGGTAACAGAACCTGGTGAGAGCCAGACAAGTCACCCAATCCTGGATTTCTCAGGGTGTCTAGTTTTAGAAAATGTATAGGTTCGCTAGGTTTCCCTAGGTGCCCGCAGAGCTAGGGTTCAAAATCCACATCTAGGCACTTTGCATAAAAAGGGTCAGTTTTCACTGTAAAAATGTGGTGTTTCCATGTTGCGTTTTGGGCCATTTCCTGTCACGGGCACTAGGCCTACCCACACAAGTGAGGTACCATTTTTATTGGAACACTTTGGGAAATGCGGGTGGGTGGAATTTTGTGGATCCTCGCAGATTCCAGAACTTTCCATCACATAAATGTGAGGAAAATGTGGGTTTTTTGACAAAGTTTCAGGTTTGCAAGGGATTCTAGGTAACAGAACCTGGCGAGAGCAAGACAAGTCATCCCATCCTGGATTTCCCTGGGTGTGTAGTTTTAAACAATGTATAGGTTTGCTAGATTTCCCTAGGTGCCGGCAGAGCTAGAGTTCAAAATCCACAGCTAAGCACCTTGAAAAAAAGGGTCAGTTTTCACTGTAAAAATGTGTTATGTACATGTTGTGTTTTGGGCCGCTTCCTGTCGCGGGCACTAGACCTACCCACAAAAGTGAGGTACCATTTTTATCTGGAGACTTAGGGTAACACAGAATTGTATAGCAACTGTTATTACCTATTGACTTTTGATGCATTTCTGCCTTCCACATGAAGACAATGTGTAAAAAAGAAGTCACTTTGAAAAATGTCCTATAATTCTCATGCAAGTATGGGTACTCACAATTTTGGAAATGTGCAAATAAGTACTGTTTCTAAACTCTATATTTTGTTACATAGATGTCTTTCATCCCTATTTTTCACTGTATATATTTTCCCAAATGAATTGCTATATACCCGGTACACAATAAAAAACGATTGCAAGATGCTGCTCAGTTATTAGATCTGGGTTCTTGGTGAACCTACAAGTCTTATATATCCCAACAACCAGAAAGGTCCAGCAAATGTAACGGTATATTGCTTTCAAACATCTGTCATAATTAGAAGAAGTTACAGATGAAAACGTTGGCAGAAATGGCAGTTTTTTCCAAATCATTTTGATTTTGTCCTGTTTTCAACTGTTAGTTTCTATGAAGAAACCTTGAAGGATCTACACAAATGACCCCTTGCTGCATTCAGAGTTGTGTCTACATTTCTAAAATGTATAGCTTTCCAGGATCCATTATTGATTTCATACCCATTTCTACCATTAACTGGAAGAAGGTTGAAAGCACAAAAAATAGCAAAAATAGGCTCTGTCCCAGTAAAATGCCAAAACTGTGTAAAACTATTTACAAACGTCTGTCAGTCCCTGAAAGCTGGGAAAATGTTGATTTCAGTCCCACAAACCCTTAGTTGATACCATCTGCAGGGAAAAAAAGCAGACACTTTTATTTGCAGCACTTTCTTTCCCATTTCCCCCCCCAAAAAAACATAGAACATTTAGCTGTATTTCGGCTAATTTCTGGGTCCCCTCCGGGGAAATCCACAAACCCTGTGAATACCTTATGTGGTCAAAAAGTTACAGGGGCCTAAGCGCAAATTACTGCGAATAGCCAAAAAAAGGCTTAGCACAGGGGGGGGGGGGGGGAAGGCCTAACAGCGAAGGGGTTAAAGGGACTGAGCAAGAAATACTGGAACTGGGTTCAGGGAAAAGTAGGACCAGATGCTAACAAGAACAGGACTGAAACAATCCACATAGAACTAGAAACACTGGCCAAAAAGAAAGGGACTGAGAAGTAGCAACAGCAAGGAACAGAAACAGATAAGCCAAAGTAGCAAAACAGGAAATGGGGAACAATTAATAAAGAAAACCAAAGAATCACTGAGTTAACCTGGCATCAAAGCAGCAACACAGTGACAGTTCGAGTAAATTCTCAGCAGTAAAAACTGTTGCAAGCTACTGTACACTTAAGTTGACAGGGTAGAAATAAATGGGCACGTTTGGGAGGAGTACAGGTGCAAGGATAGATATGGGTGTGAATATTTAATCAGGACCTGGGAATCAGAAAAACAGCAATGGAAGAAAGACTGCAATGGCACTTAAAGATGGAAAAGCTAGAAGCCATAAATAAGAGTATAGGAAAACAAGAAATGGAGTGTAGATTAGAGCTGAGCAAGAGAAAAGTTCAGAATGTAATATCAGAAAAGTCTTACGATCCAGGAGCCAACATACTGAAAAAAGCTCCACCTCCAGTATGTGTTCTAGGTAAAGTATGGCAACAGAAGGTACTACAAGGACCACGATACATCACAATGGTGGTGCGAAAACGAGGACTGACCTATGATGTGACACAAGGTATGCAATGTGTTGAAGAGTATTCTGACATGGACTTAAGGTAGGTTCCCATAGGGCCCTTGAGAGCAACACCTGAAGGCAGAATGGCAGAATGCTGACATTGGTAAATACTGTACTGTTTATCCATGTAAATTCTTGCAAGTTTGATCAGCCAAAAGTTAAGGGTGAAGTATTTAATGCACTATTTAATTACTCAGTGCAGTAAACATCACACAACTCTGTATTACGACCCCTTCACAAACAGGAGTTTGCGCATGTTTCGGAAAAAATAATCAGGTCCAAAGGATTTTTCTTCAGTGGCTATTTGTCTATTATTTTTTAACATTCTCCATCTTCTGAAATTATTATTTTCTTTTTTAGAAAACATGCTAAACCAAAATTAGTACTGACAACATCAGACCTATTGGCTTGGACAATTCTTCTTATAATATCTTATAAAAATATTTATAAATCTATTTTGAAGGCGACTTTAACAGCTATAATTTGCTGAATTAATTACATGGTTATTTCCTTTCAACTCCAAAATAAAACAGTTTATTATGCACAATTGATTCATTTTTAAAATTGGTAATGGTGAGTCATCTTTTCCATCAGCAGGTACCCCACCTGAAGACTTCTGCCAAGTGAATGCTCAAAGTGCATTTGCTATGGCTCTAGCAAGAGCCTCAAACTCTTCAGCTACACTTACTATATCTACTGAGACAAGTGCTGCTAATGCTAGCTAACATATTGGTAAACATCGGACGACTATTGCAGAAAAACAAAGCATAAGGAAAAAAACTTACTGTCATCAACATCCTTAGGTATTAAAATACCAACGGAATCCATGGCAGCAAAACCACCTAAAAGGTGAGTGGTACAGGGTGTGCACCTATGCAATCTAAAGAATTAGGAGGTTTGCCTACAAAAGCCCTATCCCTAGAGCTCCGAAGGTACCATCACCCATGATACACTGAACACCCTCGGCAACAATCACCAACATAACAAAAGATACAGTAAACTGCTGTCATTTGTAGTCAGAGCCTACACTAGCAACATCAAGACAACAATAAGCATTGAGAAGTTTGCTTCCATGCAAAGACCAACATTTCAGTCTTGCTCATGACACGGCTCAATCTAGTGGAATACACATTAATTAAAGAAGTGGAAATTCTCAAGTAGAGCACTGTGATGATGGCCGTTCAGAAGACATGCATCTCTCATCAACACCTGAGTCCAGCATAACAGCTAAAGAAACAACACCTATGGTACTAGAGGAGGTGAGTCAACAACTATTATCCCACATACAGCCACAATACATCATTGCCCTTAACTTAGAACCTGTGGAACCTAAAAACATCGAAAGTCCAAAAACAGAAAATCAGGAGAAGGAATGGAACTGAGCAAAGGATGAGACTGAGGACACCAGGAATAATACGGATTTGTATATGCATAATATGTACTAAGATTTACTGACCAGGTGAATGCTATGCAATTACCTGTCCCACCATTAGCAAAATGGCTGACATGTAAAAGGCAATAAAATCTGTTTAAAAAAAAAATCAGGAGAAGGAATGGTACCCGACTCATCTAAGATCTGACGAGGAAAAGGGCAATGTTGATGCACTGGGCCACAATGCAGAGTTACACCAAAAACTGGATTTCTGTGATTGTCAGGGTAGCAGGTCCTTGTTGCTAAGTATTCAGAACCTGCATAGACAACATCTCTCCATCTTGCAATATTTAAGCCTGACATACATATAACATATTTTGAACTAATGTGCAATGATAGAGTCTTTTACGGCACTTCCTATCCTGATAGAGCCTTTGGGTTGCTGCCTGTGGTTTAACCTCGGTTTAGTAGCAATGGGGTAACCCAGTATCCCTCCGAACCTGGGCAATCGTATATAGAGAAAACAATGGTTCTATCGGGTATTACATATTACTTCTACAGCCGAAAAACTCGATGAGTTATTCAAAGACACATTTACTTTCAATCAAAGGAACACACATGAAGACCATATGGGGTATTGCGTTAATTTTTATAAATACCCCAACATACTTAAATCACCATAAGGGTTGTTTGGAATGGTGAAAGGTGCCCACTTTAATTAGTGGACTGCATGTACCAGGCCAACTTCTCACACTGCACAATTGTGATAGTGCCATTGAGCAGCTGACGAAGCGTTATGGGAACTTTCCCTGAAGGTGCTACTTAGAATCTAAACCCATCTGTCAGTCCATAGTTATGCTCTCGAAGTTCTAAAACTTTTTTATTCAACCACTGATACATATATTCATCTACTGTGATGATCATAAGAAGGGTGCTGAAGAAGAATGCACCGTGTAAGATTAGAACAATGTCCCCTTCAAACACACCTTTTGTGAAATATAAATCAATTCTAACATTTTCGTAGTTTTATAGATACTTGTATCAAGTACTTTACTTTCTCTTTGTGCTCACATCACGATCTTCGTGTTTAGTAGTCACACGTTTAAATGTAAATTGCTTTTACATAAATTGAATCAATCCCAATGCATTTCGGGACAGGGCCCTTCGTCAGGGGGGAAATTTCCATTCCATTACAAGCCCGCTCGATAAGTGTGTCCGTGCAGTGGCATTGGGATTGACTCAATTTATGAACAAGAAATTTACATTTAAACGTGTGACTACTAAACACAAAGATCGTGATATGAACAAAAAGAGAAAATAAAATACTTTATACAAGTATCTATAAAACTATGATAGCATTGGAATTGATGTATATTTCACAAAAGATGTGCTTGGTGGGGACGTTGTTCTAATCTTAGACAGCGCATTCTTCTTCAGTTTCTCAACCTATGCCCAGGATCAGAGGGCTATACCCACCAGCACACCTTAACCAGGACTATCTTCTAGTACCGGATTCAAATGTATTCACCAAGGAGTGACACAATCTACTAAATTCCTCATAAGAAGGGTGCTAACACATGACTGGAAGGTAAATGTGTCTGGACATGGGCACTGGGGAGATGCTCAATACTGCAATACACATGAGAAGGTCATTCGAAAATACTAGATATTTCCTGTGTTAAATGGAACTTGATAAAATGGGAACTGTGCACAACCTTATTTTGAGATTCCTTTGCTCCCCTCTCCCCAAATATGGCAATGGTTAAGGAAAGTACAAATTGCCTTGAGGTGCTTTGACTGGAAGCAAACACCCACTATTTATTTTCAGTTTTCTAAAGAGAGGTTCATTTCCCAGGTGTTTTACACATTTGTATTTCTGGGATAGGAGGCTTAATGGCGATCGTCTGTCTGTTTTTTCAGTATGTGACGCTAAGTACCCTAATTTGTATGCTTCCCTTCATGACCTTGGCTACCATCTTGATTTTGTGATTCATTATGAATGCATGCTTTCTTAATAACATACTTATTGTAAATAGTTGGATTTGTGTTGGTATGAATATACATAGGTTTCTGAATAACCGGAGCATCCATTGGCACTCATCTTTATCTTGCTTTCAAAATTAGGGTTTTCAGTAGCTTCTGCACAATACGAATTAAGGAACAGTATTGGATTAATGTACCTAATAGTAGAAAAACTAAAATAATCCATCATTGCCGTTCTGGAGCTTCTATATCAGTCCAGAACTCTGCCTCCCCCATTTTGGTGCCTAGCGTTCTACTGATTAGTTTCCTTTTAGAAAGCAAGTAGAGTGAAGTTATGAGATCCTCTGTTTTACCCCTGATAGTCTGTCCCCAGAGTTATCAATGTTGACATGCCCCCATAACACTTTCCCATCCTAAAAGCAGTTAAAGATTTACTATGGTTTGAGTTTAGGTGGTGTAGCAAGATGGTCTGTCTTCTATTTTAATGCAATGACTGGCAGCAATCGCCATGGCTCACTGTACCTGTTGCTGAATACAAGTATTACACCAATGTTCATGGGGATACGTTGGACTCCACTTGGCACACTGGAGAGCACATAGGTCGCTCAGCCATTGCCAGCATCAGGACCAGAGCTGTGACTACTTACTCAAGGCACCGTTCTTCGATCAACAGACATTCGACCACAGGTCCTTGGGTGCAAGGGAGTACAGAAGCACTGAGCACGCATCTCACCGTTCTCAGAGCAGTGTGGGTTTGATCATTCAAGCTAAGTTCATAGGGTACAGCAGCTCACAAGATGATTATTGACTCAATGCATCTAGTCCGAGGGGTCATGGATTAGGGGCACAGGGGCTTTCTGGGGGCTAACACTCCAAGCACATACTACTAAGGGTGTGGGGTACTCTGAGCAGTAGTCCCTTAAATGACACGTCTCTGGGTGCAGGGGAGGCATGATCAGTCATACAACAGAACCTCTAGGGGCATACAGATGGACAAAGAATTCTAGGTACATAGCGCTCCTTTTAACCCTGGAGGGGTATATTTAGAGGTTAGATCGTGTTAAAAATAGAATGATAAGGGACTATGCATCCACACATTCAAATATTAGTGGACCTGGGGCTAGATGTACGACTGTAGATATAGCGCCTCGCAAATTACACGTTTTTTGCGACCCGCAGTTTGAGAGGCTCTATTTCCTATGTACAATAGTGTATTTCACACTATTAGCGATTCCCAATGGGTCGCACATTGAGAAACTCATGAATATTAATGAGCCTCTCACAATTTGTGACCTCATTGGCAGGTCCTCCCAGGTATGGTGGCCTGCTGGGCTCAGCAGACCAACATGTCTGGGACTGCTTTTCAATAAAGCAGTGTTTTTTGTATGTAGCCCATTTTCCTTAAAGGAAAATCGGATGCATTTAAAAAACAAAAATTGAAAGGTCTTTGTTTCATTTTTTAATGGCAGGCAGTGGTCCCTTAAAAAATAATTTACCCTGCATTTGCAAAGGGGAAGGGGTCCCGTGGAGACCCCTTCCCTTTTGCGAGTTCATTACCACCCTCTTGAAGAGTATTGCATTCATTGTAAAGCCCTATTCATGTAGGAAGACCTGCAATTCTCTGTCTGTATTTAGGCCTCAGTCAACAGTTCTTAATTTTATCAACCCTCTTGTCTCAAGTTTCCTAAGAGCTAATGTCCTATCTCTCCCTCCCCTCCCCCCTCCCGGGGACTATCCTCAGCAATTGTAATACCATGAACAAGATGTCTTCCAGGACCTGGTTCCGGGCTTAATATCGGTGCAAGATTTAAACCTATAGCGCAGGACTCATAAGTCTACATTAATCATTGTATTACATTGTAATTTATATCCAACAATAGATTTTAGGCTGGCTCGTTGTATTACTGGAGGAGCTTTAAATTTTCGAGGTATACCCGTTTTTCAGCAGACTACACATTTAAATATGTATATTGCATGAGGGGTGACACAGTGCATCATCTGCATAAGTAATTGGATTTGAGGATATGAAACATGGTGGTTTCCACCCGCTTATTAGTGATAAATGGATTTATATTAACAGGTTGACAAGACTTGAAATTTATATGATGGGTATGTTACTTTTTTAATTCAACTTTATTATTATTAATATTTTAATGGAACTTCGTTTACCTACTCTTTGCAGCATTGGAGCTAATCATGGACTCTTTCTTATAAGCCTTGCTGGAGTGGGGTTTTCTTTAAAAATCATATACCCTCTCCATTTTGCATGTTTAGATTAATAAGATTGATTAATTAATGGTAATTATACTAATGGTTTGCTGTGTGAATTGATCAACATTACTAATATAAGAAATACATGTGGGAATTGCATTTGCATGGCCTAACTAATGACGTAAACTAAATTTGTATGCATATTAATAATATATATTCAGAAATTGCATGATTGTGTGTTGTTTTCGTGATGTATCTGTGATTTGTGCTTTATTAATGTGAATATAACCTGCATTAAGTGTTGCTTCTGCTAGATAAATACATACACCTATGGGTATTAGTAAGGGGATAACAGATTATTAGTCATTTCCATGTATTAATTACATTTTTGTGTTTCTTTGCTTAAGTTGACCATTTGGTGGCCACAAAATGGCTGACGTCCCTGTTAGACGAGAACAACTCCATTATGAGCATCTCTGGGTGAAGAGCGCATGCGTCGCCATCAGCTGCCGCAGCCTTTATATGACCCCGACTCAACTGTGACAACCAAGGCTATTTCCCGGGCTTACGGCCAAGCTGCTCTGAAAGAAACAATGAAAAGATACTATTGCATGGATTGGAACTATATCTAAAGACACATTATATGTATGGGAAAGGAGTCGAACTTTTCTCAACGTACCAATTAAAATTGTCTAAAATATAAATCGTTACACTTTGGAATGTAAATTTACTATAAAAATGGTAGACTAGAGAGGTTGGTATGGGTGATTCGTTCGAGACCCTTCAGATTTCCTGACGTTATGCTGACGGAGAGGACGGTGACACTGCAGGACAGCTGTTTTCCAAAGACTCTGACAGTATGAACTGATGACCGAGATTTTGACTTAGAGGGCGACTTCTTAGCCAGAATAGGTAACTATGATGATCTAATTTGCTTGATTAAAACCCAGAGAATCGAATTCAATTATTTAAATGAAATGTAATATTCATTACAAGAACTGTGTTGGGTCGTTATTATTTGAGAAAATTTATATAAATGATTTTATAGATTTCGTTATCACTTCAACCTGCAGCTATTAGATCCATGGCCTATACATGGGAGGAGTACTAAAGGTGAAGTTTAGATCTTTATGAATAGGGTTATGTGTGTACTCTCTTCCATTACAGCAAGTGGAACAATCACCTCTTTGAAACAGGTTATTTGATGGGTGTATGTTGGTGTTATGGGCCCCACCAGCGTATGTAGTATTGTTTGTGATCTATGACCTGTGACGAAAAGAGGGATTTTGCATTCCGCGCTGCATCAGCTTAACTAGGTTCCAGTTTGATTTCCTATGTCAAAGGGATATTTATGGATACCGCTGCTTTCGGGTAACATACCTCTGTCCTTGATGCGCTTTCGTGACATAATTTGCATACTTTTCACAATGACTCTGCATGGGTGTTTTTTACGTGTAAAGACTAGGTATTTTTTTCTCAGCATCTGAACGTCCTCCGACCAGTTAATTTCTTCTTTAGAATGTTCTGTTATATTACATTTGTTGGGTAGACTCCGCTTCTGATTAACATTCTTACTTTATCTTGTGATATCGATCACAAGATTATTCCCAGACCGTTTTCTCTATTAGTAGTAAGTGCTTCCTAGTTTAACAGACTAGACTATACTCTCCTAATTCTATACAACTCAGTACATTACAGTGTTAGTTTTGCTTATCCATTACTTCAGGTGTGTGGTATACCCCGGGTTCACAAAAGTTGACAAACACTGGATACGCTGAGATCCTTACAGATGATTCACAGTGTGAAGAACTTTTGGAATTATCTATATTACATTGATTGTGTTTCTACCTACCTGTTGGGTGTTTCTTAGGTACTATGGGGTACATTTGGCGGTTCAACCGTTCTACATGTGTGAGTTTTACAAACTGGTGCATGGATACATTTCGGTGAATATTCACGCGATAATTGCTTGACAGCATTGACACTTTTGAGACACCTCAGTTTTTTGGGGACAAAGACCGGGCTTTTCATTCCATCTTCCTCCTTACACTTTGGTTCTCCCATCTTTTTAATTTGTTTTTGTTTTCCGTTTCCTAATCTATTTTTTGAACTCATTCTTTTACTTTCATCTCTCTTTAAGCATTTGTGTAAAAGTTATGTAAAAAATTATGTTAAATATCAACAACATATATGTAAATGTCTTTTTTCAGCCTTGAAAAAGTCAAGATTGATGAAACATGTAGGGCTGATTTTTTTCTGGAGGCTGTGTTTGTTTACAAAATAAACCAAATTCAAATAAAAAGAGGACTGTGTTCTTTGGGGAAACTGACCTATATTTGAACTTATCAATGTCATTTGAGTGAAAAGGAGAAAGCTGTTTTTAAAAAACACGGAAGTGCCAAATTCGTGACTTTGAAATATACTGATACGTGGATGATTGAAAACCTATTAAAAGGATATAATGTATCGTGTTCTATGAACCATTATCAACAACTGTGTTGGGTAGTGTGACTTTTAAGGAGAGTGACTTTCTTTAGTTTCTTTATAATGTATGTTGAACACATTAACTCTGGTAATGTGTAAGTGCAACCTTGAGTAGTAGGTTGCTGGAACATTAGCAGTACCTCCATTGTTCTTGTTTACATTTAGCATATTTGCTTTACGTTTCCCATGGTTTAGAAACATTTTGAATTGCTGCTATATTACGAGGTGCAGTAAATCCTCGTTTTTGGGGCCACGACTACCCCAATTTTGTATGTACAGGTAACAGGACATGGATGGATAATCATGTGAAGTGAAGAAGCAGTGGGGGTTCTCATGCTTCCAGCCTTCATCATACCTGTGCTACCAGAGAAGGAGCAACAACGATTCACTCAGTAGCTCAGATGCTGGTAAGCGTTCACCTACTTAGCAGGAATTTCTGCGATGCTAATCCGCTAACTCTATGCTTTGGTTTTTTGTGCTTCATAATAGTAGCTTCCTCAGGATGCCACCAAGACAGAATCGTCCCAACTCCTGCATTACGGTTCAGTATTGGGGTGGTGTAAAAGGAGCATGTATTATGCCTGAATCTGAGGTTGGCCAAAGGTCACAGGCTTAAACTCATGCACATATATGTACCAGCCAGTTAAACCTTGATCTCAGCACTCCAGGGGTAATCTTTCTTTATCTCTCTCAACACCGTGTCAGAGTTGAGTCTGTCCCATTTCCTCTACTCTCCCCATCAACTCAAAGTTTCTTTTTTTATTACTTACAAAGATAAAATGCACTTACACACAGCCTACTCAAAACAAGAAGCGAATGGGAGCTGCTTCTTGCTCCAGGATATGTTCAGACTGCTGGTGCAGCATAAACAAACTGTCCACTGGAAAAAAAAAAAATATATATATATATATATATATATATATATATATCTTGAAGTGAGAGAAGGCTCTGTAATTCAGGCAAATAGGACCTCCAGCAAAATGTTTGTGCCTACCCCTCTGCTCAAACTTCCATGAACTACAGGCAGAGTTTGAGGTCACTTTGGTATAAGTAAATATCATACTGGAGAGTTCTGCAAGTCATTTATTCATAGATGTTTATTCAATAGCTACATTTTTTCCCTCAGAAACAAGGCCAACACGTGTTTTGTGACTAAGTAAGGTCACTTTATCAGGGCCAGGATCACCCTAAAATGATTCCAATATAATTCATAGAGAGCTCGTGGTGCCTTTAACGATGCACAGTCAAAAAATAAATATAAGAGCACCCATGCGAATACAACTTAATGGAAGCATAAGAATAGCAAGCACAGACGCTACTAGAAAGTTTACGGTAAAACCATAAAAAAGCCCGTCTACCGGTGCGCAGTTTTCAGTCAAAACAAAAATAATATCTCCAAATTAGAGACTAGAAGATGATACTGCCCGTTAAAGTACATAACCTTTTCCACAAATAATTCACAGGCAGATGTGCCACACGTCAATTAGAAAGGGAATGTTCAATCTGGGAATGAGTAAAAGAAAAGGAGACCCATTTAAAAGTTATCCTCCCAAGCCTGACCCTTCTCTACCTACATATATATCATGATAAGAATCTCACCTATGTCTTAAGCAATCACTAGTTGGGTAACATCGAATGGAAGGTGCAACAAATTATTCATGCAGATCCAAGGGTGAATTACTGAAAACACAAAAGTATTAAGTCCATTGTTACATGCGTGTTATGTATACATAGTTGCAAAATAAAATATTTAGATACATATATGTTCATACTTTAACGTGAGCTGAAGCCATACAAAACTCTGTGTTATCATACAGCCGCAGGCTTAATTTTAATTATACCTTTAGGTGAGCCATTCTGCTCAATTGGACAGGTACTGTTGTTGGAAGATAGTCTTCAATTCGTATCCAGAACTAGAAACGCTCCATTATTCAAAAGCACAATTAATCTCAATCAGCCACTGACTTCAGAAACAGATTCCTACAAATACAATCATATTTCCCGACATCCGAAAAGAAAAAACATTAAATACCTTTAATCAAGATGCGAGTATCCCCAATACCCGCACTTCCTGTCGTCATCACCCTTTTCCCCGTCCTATGCTCTCCTTCTGCCCTTAGCGCTCCACATCCATGGTCATGGTCTCTGTACTAACTGGAAATGTAACCTCCCCCCCCCCCCCCCCCCCCAATACCGTGCAGTACTCTGCAGCTTGTCGCTAGGTTTGCAATATATAGAACCACGTGCATACATGGATAAACACCATTAAAGAGCAGAGACTGGCTGTGTAGATTTACAATGGAATTCCTCACTGTTAACTGCATCTCTAGCATGGTCAAAACCCTGCTGACTTGTTCAACTTCACATCCCAGAGCCCTGCGCCTGTTTTAAATATCTTAGGCACCTGTTTAACTGAAGTCCTGTGACCACAATTGATTTTGCAGAAGTTGTGAATGATGGGAAGGGTGTGTTCTGCAAACAAGAAGAGCTGCTAAAGATAGTTGCTAAGCACACCTAATAAATGTCTGCATAATACCCTGAACCAGTAACTGATATGCCTGTCTTTTATTACACCGACCATAAATGACAATAAAGTTTGCATATTTCCCTAGGCTGCAGTATTGCTATTAATACCTAACAGGATGGGTGTGGAAGAGATGCCAACGACATGTTAAAAAGCAGTTGACAAAATGAAGGTTGCAACCGCCCTGGCCATTTTACAATGTTCACTGACTTCCAAGCCTCTGCTTGCGTGCCTACTTAGCCTCAACAATAAATGCAGAACAACCAGAATTGTTGAAACCGCATCTCAATACGGAGAAAACAGTTTCGGGGTCTCTCCCTCTTCGGCATGGCTGCCACCTCCTTTATATTTGTGTGTGTGTCTTTCTTGCTTACCCTTACACTCTCATTTGTATCCAGGTTGGCTTTGAATTTCCCGATTCCACCTTCCTTATCTGGCACTCCCTGAAGAGGCAACCACAACCCCGTCTACCTTTTCCCCTCGAGTTCCTCATATTTCCCTTCCCGTGCTTCTTTCTTTGTTTTTGTGTTGATTCTGCTACTCTTATTTTCTCGTTTTCTATTTGTAATGTTTCCATCCATCCCTTCCTGTTTCATACTCCCTCCCTGTCTGCAATTTTGCACGACTCTGCAAGTCGCATTTCTCACTGTTCTCCATTTCTCACTGTTCCTCATGTTTCACTCAATCATCCCCTTTGAATTTCCGTCATCCTTGCCTGACGCTTTAATGTGTGTGAAACAACATTCTGGATGGGGGAAATGCTTGGCGGAGCTGAGCACGCTGGCACAATATTATTAATATTTGACTTAGTGCGAGTTGGAGTCTCAGTCCAGTGCAAGACTACAATACTGACCATTCATGTAACTAGGAAATCATTTAGTTTTGTAGGAGAGTGTAGAGTGTGAGATTTTTCTCTTGCAGAAATTATTCTAGTGCCGCCGAGAGATTCTGTGGCGTCATCATGGAATGTTGAGCTGAAGCTGATGTTTTCTGTGAAAACCTTCATGCAAATCGCCCCCAGGTAGCTCTTGGAGCAACACCTGGGTCCTCTCTCACAGTGATGCTGGGAGCCCCATGATCACGATGATTTAAAATGTGTCAGTAAAGCTGAATGCTCCAGTTTGGCACTGCAGGTTAAAAGCTCGACCTTCTGACCTGTAGGGTAGGAATGAACTGTAAAGAACATATTTTAATAGCATCAGAGGAAGGATGCCATCTTCTGACACTGAGGACGTGAGCACAAGTGGGATTGAGACAATAGATGGATTCCATTGGTTTTTTATGTGGAAGATTGGCTGAATGCAAACATCGCTAGACGGATAGAGGGAAAAGTGATTGATGAAGGAGGTAATGACATAGGAGGTCCTTCAAGTGTATGCAGGTCTATGCAGATGCGACCTCATAATCAGAAAACATTTCAGACAGAGTCATCCTAAACCTTAATTATTGTATAAACATGGTCTTACTTGTGCAGAGTAAACAGCAGAAAAGTAAGCCACCACTTAGGTAAAGAGTTGGCATAAAGCCCCTTTTGGAGGGTGAGAAGCATAATTAACTGTGGGTGCTCTGGTGCGGTGCCTATGGTTGCTCTTAAAACCTAGTGTTTCTGTTGTTACAACAGGTAGTAGGAAGGGACAAATTCTAATCGCCAGATGGACCCTGTGAGAGCATTGACTCTCCCGCCCACGGAGTGAAAAGCAGCACAGGTGTACTTCATTTTCACAAAGCATCATCTTTTCCTCACATATATTTAAACACACAGACATAGATGAACACCATATACATGCCGGTTATTGGCACTGTAGTGATCAGCGGAGCACAGTCATGATGAATGCCAAAGACCCAGGACTGCTCACTGAGTGCACAGACACATCGACTGAGAGGATATGAAGGTTCCTGTTCTTTTGAAATATGGACCCGAGAGCTACTCACTAATGAGGCTTCCTTACCGTCATGCAATTTGAATCAAACTCGATCAGGTCTCTGTATTACCAGGCCAAAAGGATAATGCATGCCCAAGACAGGTCTCCAAAGCAGTGAGAAGATGCACACACCGGCACTGGAGGGATCTTGGAGAAGGCAGGAAAACTCGAATAGAAGCACCGCTCTGCTCCGAAACCCTCAACAGCCAACACTTGCAGGCTGAGGTGAGAACGGAGCCCAATCATGGCGCATACCACCTGGATGGAGTGAGGAACGCCCCTCCCCCTCATCCGCAGTTGTATAGATTTCACATATAGGCAAACAGAGCTTGTGGTATTAAATGCCTAGTATTGTTGAAAGAGGGAAGGAACAGTGTGTTGTTACCTAAAATGTGTTTAAAGCTTACAACATGGGAGACATTAGTAGTTACTAATGCAGATGGCTATGATATTAACCGAACGACTAGATATAAGGCAGCATAAGTTTACATTTAAAATAGTTCTCCAATTACAAATGGTGTTCACGACAAATTGTGGGGATACATGCATGCCGTGTACCGGAGTTCGCTGTGTAGCATCTCGAAAACTGCAGTCTCATATGCACGGGAGGACCGGAACACATTCTCAGGGGAGCTGCAGCCATTGTAGCAATGTTCCGTCAAACTTCTGATGAGCGTTAATGGAATGGTATACGAAGACAGCCATAGGAGCTCTGTTGAAGCTACTGCCGAATGGAAATTCCGAATTGAAACCTGAATGGGAATATACATTTATGAATGTGTTGACTTACAGGTGAGGTCAACGATAAAAACTTGTGACCGCCATGTACATAGTTTGAAGAAACTAAATATAGACTGTACAAGTGTACACCCATTTTAGTTAGCCGAGATTGTTCTCCTGACTGAACTCTATGTATAAAAGTCAAGGAGGCTATGGTGGTCTTCGCCCATGGTTATTTGTATAAGGTTAAAGCTTTGAAAAGGCAAAGTGGAGGCACTATATTAAACATAATGTCCTTGAACTCCCAGATGTAAATCTTGTTAACATCTAGAAGCAGGAATGCCTTTTATAGTTATGTACAGTCAGAGGCGCAACTAGAGCCAAATTTCGGGGGGTGCTAGGAAAAAATTTCGGGGGGGGGGGGGGCTGAATCTTTAAGCAGTAGGCAGAGTGGAGCTGCAGGGGCTCTTAGAAGGGGTGAGCAATAGGCAGAGTGGAGCTGCAGGGGCCCTTAGAAGGGGTGAGCAATAGGCAGAGTGGAGCTGCAGGGGCTTTTAGAAGGGGTGAGCAATAGGCAGAGTGGAGCTGCAGGGGCTTTTAGAAGGGGTGAGCAATAGGCAGAGTGGAGCTGCAGGGGCTCTTAGAAGGGGTGAAACAACAGCGAGGCCTCATTAACATGCAAATGGTCTTTTAAAGACCTGTGAAGTGCTCGGATGCGGCTGTGTGTGCGCCCGGGAAGCTCTCTCATCCCGGGCTGCCACACACGAGGGAAAGGGGGGGGGGGGGGCTGAAGCCCTTTGATTCCAATGGGTGTTGCGAGCCTGTGTACAGTAGGACTCAGCTTGGTTTCCGCTCAGGAGCCAGAGAGTGGGGCCGATACTCCTGTTTACATTGATTACAGCATCGATGGCATGCTTTGGGCACACTGACAGGAAGTGGGTAATCGCAAAGTCTCGCGGTCACCGAATGTCCGTGCTATTTATTGTGACTTAGGAGGTAACTGGTGATGCACTTGGGTTTGTACTTTAACGAGCAAGAGATAGGAGTAAGACGATGCACATTCCTAGATAGGTTCTGCCCTCTTCTCCAAGGAAAGCCTAAATAATCAATGCTGCATATTCCATTATTACCAAGTATATACATGCATATAAGTTTCCTATTTGGTAAAGTAATGGCTGACACAAACAATGAATAATATGAGAGGAGTCAGAGATAGATTCAATCAAGCCGAAGGTAACTAGAGTATCAATGTACAAACAATAGCTTCACCTGAAGGTTAATGATATTGTTGCTCAATAAATTAGAGGCTGCCAATCATTACCCAGTATTAAAGGCACTGCTGATAACACTGAATCATTGCTCTCTATCTTACTGAAGGTAAAGCCGCTTACAAGGAGCCGCAGATCTTTATTGGGGCTCATTGAGCTCAGGCTTGCTAAAAACACACAGCTTCCTGCTGACGGTCCCAGAGCACACTGGCACTGGATATGCTGAATTGAGATGTGTGCAAATCAGGTTGCAGCTGAATACACCATTGCTAGAATTTCACTGTAAGCATGAGAGGTTCACCCAGAGGAGAAGCAAACACTTGCTACTGCATTTACACTATGGCAAATTGCACCAGCTGCAAAATAAATACTTAGGGCTTCGACCTGAATTGAGTGCAAAGTGAAAAATCATTTTTTGCACTGAATTTGAAGGTCTGGTGTTAGCCTGGTACAGCATACTAAAAGGGCAAAGCAGGGCCGTCTTTAGGGCTGGTGGTGCCTGGTGCAACAATCACTTTTGGTGCCCCCACATCCCATGACTGCCTCCTCGGATTCTCTCCCTACCACATGCAAAAGTGCCCTTCATCTCTCCTATCATAAGATATTGCTAAACACAGCGCCCCTCTGAGGTAACAGTGCCCCCTCCACAGGTCAGCACCCAGTGCGGCCACACCAGTCGCACTGCCCTAAAGCCGGCCCTGGGGCAAAGGGTCAGCCCAATTTAGACATTGGCTAGCTTCACTGTGAGTGACGGCATTCTGCTCTTTTACAAGGACCACACACACACACACACATACAGAGTACTTCCCTTCAGTGCCAGTGATTAAATATGGCAATTTGTGTTTTTTGGGACCAAAAAAAAAGTTCTTTTAGCCAATTTCTTTTTATACTAGACAGAACTTGACAGCTCCCCTAACAAAGTTTTGCAAAAGTCATGACAAAACAAGCATCGATAAAGCCAAAAAGCCTGCAGAGAATGCCAGGCCTAATGGCTTTGCCATGGTTTGTTCAGCTTGTGCTCATTGCCAGGTAGGCGGGAATAAAGCTGACTCAAACATTTTACATTTTCTATTTCTTCCAGGTCTTCCCGATAGAACATTATGTTGGAAAAACTCTGATAGTTGTCATATCATGAGAAAAATAAGTCTCATCAATTATTTTTGATTATTCACCAGTATTTATCACAAAAGTAATAATTAGGGCATAAACAGACCCATACTGTTTCCAACTGGTGTGTTTTGAAACCAATCATAACCGGAACACATTGAATGATGCCATTTGTTTTTTTTTCGTGGCAATGAAATGAAAAAGCTACTCCTCCACAAGCTGAGAGGAGTTATAGGCTTAATCAAACTTCAATTTTGGTTTTGAAAATGTACATTTCATTTAGGTGTATATACACCATACAACTGTCCACTAACAGCTGTGTGGTTAAAGTTTGATGGTAGCATTCACAATAAATTCTATTAATAGATTATATAACTAACAAAAAAACATGTTGCCCTTTTGTCAGGAGTGAAAGAAGCCACCCAGAGCAACTGGTTAGGGAATTGAAATTAAGTAGCACCTCACCACACCCCTCAAATCACTTTCTAGACCTATGACAGAACATAAAAGTACTGGTGATGATGTTGTGTGGAGACTTAAAGAGCTGAACCAGCTCCCACATGTACCCAGGTCAAAGAAGCTGACTCCGAGGGTCAGTTGATGATCTCCTGTTTAGCTACAGGGACATAACAAGCTGCAGTAGACCTTTTTAACTAGAATTACCCATAGACCAGTTACTTGAACAGGACTGGAATTTGCTGGTTACCTCTGCTAGAGTTTGCCCTGCCCTCTAAGTGCTGTCCCTGGGGTCCTGGGACCTTAGAAGTGGTTAACAGATAGTGTCCAAGAAAGTATGAAAAGTTGGGACTTGGGACATTTTTGGGGTTCCAAGACCTTCGGGGCTTTGGCGGGGCCTCAAGGAAAATGTGTCCCATTTTGGAAGGACTTGGTCAGATAAAGCTCCAGGTTTGCCCTGCTGAAAGATCGCGAGCTCCAAACAAGATAATAAGGGCCTGACTTAGATTATGACGGATGGGTTACTCCGTCACAACAGTGACAAATATGCCATCTGCTAAAATACAAATCCCATTATATGCTATACATAATCCTAGAGTTCAATCAAGCCCCAAGTCCGAAGGTAGAAATCTTGGCAGGGTGAAACCGTGAAAAGTATCTGATGACTATAGCACTTGGCCAGCTACAAAAGTGGAATTACTTTCCAACACTGAGCTTTTGTCAATGCACAAACCTTAAATGAAATTCATAAGCAGTATCATTCTTTAAGAGCAAAGTTTTATTCAGCTTAATGTCAGGGAACACCTGGAGCTTTAGCAAGATGTCTGACAAAAAAACTCTAAACAAAGATAGTTATACAGTTGTTCAGCAATAAAAATGTACTGAACAGTTCAGTTCTCTGGCATGACAAACAGATGTGCATTCATTATTTGTGTAACAACTTCTTCCTGGCACATTGATAACATTTGTTAAACTGTACACTCTTTCGACTGCAGCTGCAACCTTAAGAGTTACTTGCAAATGCCAAAAAGAGCACATTATATCTTACTACCTAATTTTCTAATGCCATCCATAGCTGAGATCAATGTAATACCCCAAATTATGAATCTTTGAAGGTCGAGCAAGTAAAAGTGCTGTAGCAATGCATTCACATGACACAGGCAGTTGGAGTTGTTTAGTATTTGCGTTTGTGGCCTAGACGCCCACAAATTTCCTGCCAAAACCAACAGCCTCAGTGGGACCTCGACCAGCAGCCATCTGGCTTTGAAGGGACTTCGTCTGAAACAGCATTTAACCTTGCCCGGCTGGAGGATTTCAGATTCCATAAAAAAAGATTGTTGGAATGTAGAAACTTTGACCAGGATGACACCCTTGATGTATCCGACCTCTGGTCCATCGGGTTCGGCCAAAAATTGCACCTCGATCAAAGTCCCCCACAAACAGTGAAGTCTAGTTGCTTCTTTACTTTTTCTTGGCTTTTTGCCATAAAACAAACAAAAAAAAAATTCTCCAACAACCCTATTAGATTTTAATCATTTTGGTGTCATTTATCTTAGCTTTTAGAAATCAGTGATGGGATTTTCAGTAAGTGGAGTGTTGACATCCTGACTGCTTTAATGTTGCTAAATACTTTGCACATTTTCCGAAGTTAAGCCTGTCTGACCTGTTGGATAGCAACCATTGGTTGAGCCCAGGTTTACATTATCGAAACTCTGTGGTTGATGTAACAGGGGTTATGGACTTATTACTAGGGTAGGACTTACATCCGCCCCAACTAATAACCCATTTTCTTACAATGATGGCAGCAGTGAGATGAAAAACGTGAGTTTAGGAGACGCTTCTCAGTTTTAGAAATCTTAGTTAAAGATGCCCCTATAAAACTGACAGCACAAATTGATTTTTGATTTGTGACTGGCATAAGAACTTGATTGGGTAATTTTTGATGTTTTTCCAAATTCATTTTTGATTTAAAATGTTGCAATTTAAGTTTTTGGGGAACATGGAGGTGGAGCTGGCTACCATGGATGGCCTCACCACTGGAGAGCTGAGGACCACCCCGTGCAAGTAGACAGGGCTGAAATTTGACCCAGGATTCCATGAAGGAGGATGTGCACAAAGCCCTCAGGGCGTGGGAAGTGGTCCGCCAGTAAAAGAGCATCTCTGAGAAGTATGAAGAAGAGAGGGAGAAGTCAGAGGATAACCTGTTGCAAGATGGGCTCTCCATTACACCCTCCAGGGATATGAGTGAGGGCGCCCAGATCATAACCACCTCAGAGCTGGCAGTCCGCGAGCTGGAGCTCAAAGAGAAGAGGTCAGAGAGGGAGTATCAGGCTAAGCCACCTTCTATTACCCTTGAGGAAAAGAAGTTGGACCTGAGGGAGACTGGCTTTAGAGGAGCAGAAGGAGTAGGATAAACATGTGTAATGGATGTGTTTTAATATAACTCTGTGTATCCAAGGGGATAATTGAGAGGAGGGAGTGAATATAATTTTGTTGGTAATGTAAGGATTGTAGCAATATGTTTATGGCATACAACCTCAATAAAATGTCATTGTAAAGGAGTGTAAGGCCAAGTGGGGCTGGTACAGCCCAATGAAGATTGCAGCAGCAGAGATGAGGCATCCACAGGAAGGTCCAACTCCCTCAAACCTACCCAAGGGGGTTGTGGCAAGCTTTGTTGATGGGGATGATATAGATAAATGGTTTGCTTCTTACGAAAGTGCATTGAGGATGTGGAGGATAAACAATATTAGGGATCATTGTTGTGGGGATTGGAGCCTACCCAGAGGAGGGGCACAATCCTGACCCTAGATAGTGAAGTAGCAGATTCATACACCCAGATAAAGGATGTACTAGTAAAAATGTTCAGTCTCACTTATGATGAATATCACAAGAAGCTAAAAGACACACAAAGAGTCACAACAGTCTTGAGAAGAGTTCGAACCATCTCTGTAAACGACAGGAGGGCTGGGAGAAGGGCAGTTAAGTTGATACTTTTGATGGGCGATATAATTTGATTTTGAAGGGGATCTTGAGTAATCGTTCTTCAGCGATGCACCAGCATGTAGTGGACTCCAAGCTGATTGATCCCAGAAAATTTGGAAGGGAAGCTGATGTGTGATATTAAGAGGGGGGGTCAGGCCTTCAACAGGGAAAGAAGAGAAGCAGAAGCAACATGGATAATAATGAGTTCTCTAAAGGGCTCCAAAAGTCTGAGAAAGAGGTGTAGTCCCACTCCACCACTTACAAGAAAAGGGGTGAGTACAAAGGGAAGAATTGTGTTCCCACTGAGGCTTTGGTGTGCTATTACTCGCAGCAGCCTGGGCACAAGAGGGGAGACTGCCTGCTCCAAAAAGCCTCCCACGAGTGGGCAGTCCCAAGAAACAGAAAGTGCAAGAATTCAGATGGAACTGGCACAGAGGAAACCAAGGGCTTGAAAATAACCCACACTAGTCTCCTTGGGTGGTGTAGATGTTGAGACCATGGCTGCCTTACCTCTCAGCAAGTACAGCCAATGGCCAACCATCAGTGGGAACCGTGAAAAGGTCCTGATGAACACAGGCATGACGAAGGTGATGGAAATTCTGATTTCCCAGAGCAGATCATTCAAGATGTTCTACAGAAGGGTGTCAATGCAGACAATGAGGTAATGTAGCATCCTGCGTCGACAGTCACCATGGAGGGGTGGGGTGTCTGGCCAAAAGAAGGAAGCTATGAGACCTGCCATCTCAATGACGCATCTGTTGGGCAATAAACTACAAACTTCAGCTAGGGCGGAAGTTGAAATGAGGCCCTATGCAAAATGTTGGGTCAACCTGGTGGCAAAGGGCCTAAGAATCAAGGGAATTTGGAACCATGGCCTAAGTCCCTACAGTCAAGTGGGAGGGTAGGGCACATAGGAATAAAGCCCTTACAGTTTCCATGGCACAGAAGTAGTCTGACCCAGAAGGTAAAGATCTGGAGACTAAGGGAGAAGAGGAAACTGTCCTGCGAGACATCTTTGAACTCTCAGAGGTAAGAGGGGCAGGAGGACCCTCTCAGGAGGATTTCTGCTGGTTACAAAGAGACTAATTCTTGAAGGCATGTGGTGGTAGGCTGAGGCACAGGAACAAGGTGAAAACAGATGGAGCCATGCATTATCTACTGAAAGGATGGTGTACTGCACAGTGAGGCTACTGACCCTAAACCTGGGGTGGCCCGGTGGCTGATAGTCCCCCAGTGCTATAGGCCCTTCCAACTGGTTTTGGCCTATGACATCACCTTAGCTGGGCACTTGGGGCAGGTGAGGACATGGGAAAGTTTAGGTGACCACTTCCATTGGCCCCAGATATCCGACAAAGTGAAAGAGTTCTGTCGCTCTTGCACTTCATGTCAACAGTGGCAAGACAGGAGGGCAGCAAAGGCCCTCCTTTTTCCACTGTCAGCAGTGGGGACGCATTTCGAAAGGGTGGGGATTGACAATGTTGAGCCACTAGACTGCAAGACAAACTCAGGAAATAGGTTTATAATGGTTGCAGTGGATAATGCAACAGGAGACTCTGAAGTAGTACCCCTAAGGTCGGCGACTGTGCTTTTGGTGACCAAGGACTTGCTTGGCATTTTTACCAGAGTAGAGTTGTCCAAGAAGGTCCTTACAGACAGGTGCACAAACTTTATTTGTACATACTTGAAGACTATGTGGATGAGTGTGGGGTGACTTATAAGTTCACCACACCTTCTCATCCCCAAAAGAATGCGGTTGTTGAGAGATTCAACAAGCCCCGGAAAGGCATGAACATTGGATTGAATCAGAAAATCCGATGAAAGCAGGACGTCTTGCTGGCATGCCTTTTATTTGCCTACAGTGAGGTATAGCAGAAGGGAGTAGGCTTCAGCCCCTTTCAGCTTTTGTGTGGGCACCCTGTAAGAGGTCCTTTGAGTCTTTTTAGAGAAGGGTCATAAAAACCTCTCAAGGAACACAAGCAGGACATAGTGGACTATGTACTTGGCCTGAGAAATAGGATGGCCGAGTACATCAAGAAAGCTAAACAGAATTTTGAGGCCAGTCAGGAGCTGATCAAACAATGATCTGATCAGAATAAAAAATCAGTACCAACAAAACGGATTGTGTGGAGGAGCCAGTGGCTCTCTGTGCCTCCCAATACAATTGCCTGGGCTCCAAATTGTGCTGGAGGTGATGAGTTACCTAATGGTGTCCTTGGGCATTACCAGACATCCCAACAGAGGGATTCATATCAATCCCTTGAAATCCCACTTTGATAAGGCAGATATAACCAAGTTGATGGCAAGGGGGCGTAGGAAAGAGTGAGCACCTTCCTGAACTTCTGGCCCACAATGAGAAAGATAGCTCACTGGAGGGAGTTGTACTCTCTCCTACCCTGACATAACAGCAGCAAAGGACTGCTGCCAGCTGGTGAACCAGTTTGCTTGTCGGTTTTCCCTGACATCTGGTATTACCCAATGGTATGTCCATGACACTGGTGACAGCTTATATATACACACCTCCAGTACCCCGATGGAGGTGGCTTACATTGTTTAAGCTGTTGGATAGAAGTATTCAGCAGTATCTAAAAGATTCTGGAAATGACACCTCACATACAACTTATTGAGGTATGCTTCATCAAATGTGACCTAGCCACACCAGAGCAGGTAAATACCACTCTGGTGGACTCAAGCTGTTACAGCAGTTCTTGGATAAGTGTTTTACTGGAATTGTGAAGGGGGTCTAGATAAAAGTATCTTATGGCTATATTGTTAAAAAACAAAAAGCAGTAAAATTAGATCTATTATGGTTCAGTTACCACTAAAACTTAGCCAACATGTGTCGGCCGGATGTACTACGGTCTTCTTCAGGGCACCTATACTTTCCTGCCTACTTAACACCAGACAAAAGTTCAGAGAACAATTAACATCAAACTACAATATAAAAAGATTTTAGAAGCAAGGCAAGTCATAAATCAATACCTTCAAAAAAAGAAAAGAATAATAAAATAAAAAGAAATTAACCAAGAAGAAAAAGAAAAAAAGGAAAGGAGAGAGACCCATATATAATGTAAATTGACAATTTTTTTGAACAAATTTATTATATTAATAAATATTGCAACAGTTAGAATAGTGGCGCTCAATACAATGTGCTGGTACAAAAACAATATATCATTCAAACCAGGCAAGTGGCAGGCAAAATAATAAACATCACAAACCAAGGAACAACATAGAACAAAATAATGTGTCCTTCATTATTTTTATGGCCACATTGCGTCGACGGCGTTTCGACCTCTGTAAAATTACACGGTCATCATCAGGACTGGGAAATACATTGAGCATCCAAAAGTTCTATTCGGCTTTACTTAACAACCCTATCTTGCTTTTGTGGGTTGGAATAATACTCCACCAGTTTTTTTTAAATGGGCAGGCATAAATGTAGGCCATCCAAGCAAGATACTGAAACATTTTTTGGCTGGTTATTTCGACTTTAACAAGTCATGTCAAGCGTCAGGTGAATAAATGACCAAGGTACTCCGACGCCACAACTGGCGAAAGCGTCCAAGTCGGCAACAAGAATCAAGAAGCTTCTTGATTCTTGTTGCCGACTTGGACGCAGAGGTCGAAACGCCGTCGACACAATGGGGCCATAAAATTAATGAAGGACACATTATTTTGTTCTATGTTGTTCCTTGTTTTGTGATGTTTATTCTTTTGCCAGCCACTTGTCTGGTTTGAATGATATATTGGTTTTGTACCAGCACTTTGTATTGAGCGCCATTATTCTAACTGTTGCAATATTTATTAATATAATACATTTGTTAAAGAAATCATCATTTTACATTATATATGGGTCTCTCTCCCTCCCTTTTTTTCTTTTTCTTCTTGGTTAATTTCTTTTCATTTTATTATTATTTTCTTTTTTTGAAGGTATTGATTTATGACTTGCCTTGCTTCTAAAAGCTTTTTGTAGTGTAGTTTGATGTTAATTGTTCTCTGAACCTTTGTTAGGATTACACATTGATTGCCCCTGGTTCAGGTGGTTTGGGCTGCCCCTCTGGCTGCTAATTACTTAACACCAGAGGCCTAATTCTCTCATACCTCAAGTGTTCCCTCAAAAGGCTGCTGTCACTGTACCTATAATCATCCTGCCTGCCAGTTCAGAGGTATGTACATAATGTTTTGGAGCGCATCTGGTGATGCTCTAATCAGGAATCTGACACAGCTACTTATAAATCAGCCCCAAGTTTCTACAACAGAACTATTTGTCATATTCAACATAAACATCTGACTGCATGCATAGAAAAATATTAACATTCATCTTATCGCGCACTACTCTAGCCACCTTTTATCAAGAAAAGATCAAAACCATTTACTGTGAGTCCCTCCCTACCCCATAATCCTTTTGGGCTCCTTCAATTTATTAATTATATGCCCACTACAGCTTTGGCTCGCTTTGCCATCTTATTACAGAAATCAGCAAAGCCATCCAGTCAGAATACTACGGACCTCCTTATGGCCTTTGCCCCATAGTCTCCTCCAATACTGATCTTTTAAGTTGCCCCTTGGCCACCTTGTTCAAGCTGTCCCTTACCGTGTCAGACATCCCCTCAGCCTGGAGTCACACCAATGTTTTCCCTCTTTTGAAGAAGTCCTCAGCTGACCCACTTATATTAACAAACCACCAGCCTATTTTACTTCTTTCTATTAAGGGTGGGCGCAGTGCTCCGCTCCGCCCGCAGAGTGTGCGTAGTGCTGCCTACTTCGTGGTCCACGAAGTAGGCGTAGCAGGCAGGCTACACACATGCCACGGCGGAGCAGAGTTGCCCGCCACCCGCCTCCCTTCCACCCTCTTTTAAAATAACTTAAAGTGTTTAAAAGTAAGGAAAATGTCTTACCTGAGCTGCGGCGTCCCGGGGCTCCCTCTTCCTGCTTCATCGGCAACTTCTTCCTCACAAATGCGCATGCGCGGGCGCATGCACATTTTTTGCGAGAAATGCACATGTGCGGGTGATCGCGCATTTGTGAGGAAGAAGTTGCCAATGAAGCAGGAAGAGGGAGCCCCGGGACGCCGCAGCGCAGGTAAGATATTTTCCTTACTTTGAAACACTTTAAGTTATTTTAAAAGAGGGCGGGAGGGAGGCGGGTGGCGCGTAGTGGGGCTACGCGGAGTGTGCGAGTGCGCGTAGACTTGGCCACACTACGTGATGCTCCACGCAGCCCCACTACGCCCAGGGTTACTTTCAATCCCCACTAAAGTGTTAGAGAAACTAATACATGTGCAACTGGCATTCTATTTGGAACAGAATAACTAAATAGATCCCTCACAGTCAGGCTTCAGAGCTGACCACAGGACTGAGACTACCCTGCTGGCCGACAAGAATGACATTACACATAGTCTGGATAAGGGCTGTCATTATCCTCCTCAATCTCTCTGCAGCTTTTGATATGGCTACCTTGCCATACCAATCAAGCGTCTGCATGATATTTGAATCTATTCCAAAGCGTTACAGTGGTTTCAGTCTTTCCTCTCTGGTGGATCTCAATCAGTTTAACTTCCTCCCTAAATGTCTAACCCCACAACTATTACCTATGGAGTTTTCCAGGGATGCTCCCTTAGCCTGACTGTCTTCAACATTTATATGTTCCAACACGCAGTCATCCTGTCATATGCTGATTTGATGAAAGAAAGCTGTTTAAAGATTAATGACAATAAGACTGAAGACATCTTATTTGGAAAGGCTACACCATCTTGGTCTACAGACTAGGGGCCAAGCGAACTCAGCTCTCCCCCACCCCATCTGATTCAGCCAGGAGTCTGGGTATCACTGCAGACAACAATTTGTCCATGAAAGAACAGGTGACAGTCTGCAGACACTGCCACAGTATCCTAAACATAATGTGCAAAATCTTCAGACGGCTCCCATTGGAATGCAGTAAAACCATTACCTAGGCTTTGATCACAAGTTAGCTGGATTATGGCAATGGCCTATATGAGAGTATCGTCTATTACTCCAAACTGTCCAAAATACTGACGATAATCTGGTGTTGAATCTCCCATCCAGCAATCCCTCAATGCCTACTGTGAAAACCCCACATTAACTGCCCCTGCATAAACGCGCGATCAATAAGCTCTTGTGTCACACTCATGGAGCGGTCCATTCTCTTGGACCCTCTATCTTCCTAGGACAAATTCCTTGTACAAGCCACCTAGGGACCTTAGATCCTCCACTTAAGCTACACCCATTTCTGAGTTGCTAGATCAGGCGGTTACTCCTTTTGCTATTTCACAGCTCACCACAGGAACATTCTTCCTAGGTCTATTTTACCAGCAAAGTCTTTACCTTAAAGATGTTGCTAAGTTCCTGGCTCTTCAAAATACATCTAGCCCTTCTGCTACCCTGTCTCCTTTTTTTTGCTATAACTGAGTCAGGATACCCCTCCTGGGGCGAGATAGCACATTTTAAATCACATTATCATAACATTAAAATAACCTAACAGACTAGAACTGCCAAGGAAACAGCTGAGTTGCTTTTTGGCTTTCATCTGGGAGAGAGCCATGTGAGAAATACCTCTATTCATATTGTCACCTTCATATTTTGTGGACTTCTATTTCCTTTTTAACCGTGCACACTCTGGTAACCCTGTCCAGTCCTGTATGTGCTCTAACCCCTAATACTTGGTCAAATTAGCAACCCCCCAATTGGCATAGTTTCCTTCCCAGTAAGGCCATAGTATATGATATAAGAAAATTTCGCCAATAGTATAGGAAGTTAAATGTCCCTTGTTTACTGCAACTCCAATTGTGCCTTTACTAGGCTGACAAGTAAATCATGGATTCAGGCCTACATATGTAGCTGGACTACCGCAGATTTTAAACCTGCAGGTAGACCTGTCAAAATAATCTTTTGACAGGTGGGAATCCCTATCTTTAGATGTTGAGTACAGTCCCCTTAACTAGGTCTTTTAGCCTACAGGCCAAGGTGCCTTGAATTTAAACGTAGCATAAGAATTTATTGTTTGTACAGTGACTGGCCCCCAGAAGCTATTTTCACTGTTAGGGATGTAGCTGGTTCCCTGAAGAAAAGCCTAAAGTACAGTTAAGGTATGATGTTTGATAACTAAACAGGAAAAGTAACTTTTAAAATGTTATATTTGCCTTGACTTTATCGCCCACAGGCTCACTAGCACTGGATTACCTGCACCTGCCCTGTCAGTACTGCTTTGATGACATGTGAAATACTGCTCTGAGTGGAGACATGCTGGGTTTTGGAGGGTAGCTCGGGGAGGAAGATGAACCAAATTAACCCAAGCATGGCAGTTTAGAGGTGTCGAGGAACTTCACTAACTTAAAAGGAACTAGGAGGAGGTCTTTACTTTTATAGTTTAGTTATAAAAAGGAGCCTGGAGAAAAAAATGTCCTATCCCGAAGCACAATTTGGCCTCCCAGCTTTAGTCTCATAGGAGGAGGGAGCTGGCGTAAAAAACACATTGGATTTGTTGACCAGGAGGGGGGACTGCTCATTACCCAAAACACATCACTGGGTACACCACATATTCCCTCCAGTGTCATCTTTGATTTTACTGAGAATGATACACTGTAAGTTTACAGTGAGGCAAATAGGATGTGGTACGAAGGGGGACAATTTTTTTGAGAGAACTTGTTGTCAACTGGTCTGGAAGTGTACAGGAGCTACTCCCACTAATTGGCTAATGTAGTAGCACTGTACCCATTGCAACTTTCTGAACTGGTAACACATCAGAAGAGGACTGGACCTGCAGTCTGTAACGTGTGCGGGGACAAGACGGGATAGATGTGCTCCCTCTTGCATCCAGGACAAAGAAGTGGACTCCAAGGATCAGTTGGCTAACCACCTGTGTGGCTACAGGGACACAAGAAGCTGTACCAGGCGTTTTCCTTAACTGCCCAGTCGGCCAGTAGCACATGTACTGGACCCTGTTGGTTGCCTCTGCAGGAAACAGTCTTGGCCTTCAGAACTGTTCCTGAGGTCTTGGGATCCTTGGCTGGGTCCTACTACACTCCTCCTAATAGCTGTGAAAAGCTGGGGCCTAGAACATTTTTGGACTTTCAAACCTTAGGAGAACAGGAACCAAAACCTCAAGCCAAGATGTACAAGGCACGACTTTGCTGGGCTGACAAAACATCTTTCCCTTCTTCAACTTCTCCACAGTAGCAAATCCGTTTAGCAAGAGGGTATTACGCAATGTGGATCTCATCTTCGGATACAGCCTGCAACCATGTCTCGCCAGGGCATTTGGAATTTTAAAAAAAAGAAAGAGACTCAGGGCCTGATTTAGAGTTCAGCAGATAGGTTACTCCATCACAAACGTAACAGATACCCTATCCACCATTTTAGAAGTGCCATATTATATATTGCACTTCAAATACAAATGCACTTCAAATACAGCGGATTGGATAACACATCCGCCAAACTCTAAATCAGGCCTGCAGTCTAAATGTAGAGATCTTGACCAAACAAAGGTGCAGATAGTATCCAGCCGATATGAAGACTTCCCTGGGTGCGAAATTTTAATTCAGAGTTCTTCCTGCGAAAACCGATGCCGTCAGTGGGATCTCCTCAACTGCTATATGACTTCGAGAGGACTTCCTCAGCTTGCCCTACTAGAGGATTTCAACTTCCATTTCAGACACTAACTCCCAAGATAAAACCTCCAACTGGGCCAAACCTGGCTGGTATAGCCAACATGCAGTACACAACGGGCAACCTTGGTTCCAGTCTACCTCAAACATGGACTATCATTGGCGCTTTGTGCTATTTCAAGTTATATTTCATGACATCTTCTAAAATTCATATCTCCAGTTCAAATTATTTGAATTTTGTCATTTTTATGTCATTTTGTAACTGTTTTGTTACTTCTAAAAGTTTGTTCTTTAAGTTAAGACTGTCTGCTCTGCCCTATAGCTAAAGGGGGTGAGCTCAGGTTTAAACTACTGAAACCTTTGACTGGACAGAAAAGGTTAGCTGGTTTATTACTGGTGGTTGACTTTCATCCACCCCCATTAGTAATTCACTTTCTTACAGTATTGCATAGTGTATACACAGTGTAATACAAATCTGTTGTTTACCAAGTATGTGCTAACTGTTTTCCTCCTAGAATACTATACCCTTTTTTCACTTTTGGGGCATTTGTCAATTGAGCCTCCAGTCACATTCATTTGCATCCTTTCCCTTCTCCTCTCTTCCACATGCTGGAGATTGCATCTAGAGAAAAAGATCAACCCCAGATAAGCCTGAGAAATTATTTTAAAAATTGCACACACAAAAAAAAAAAAAGGATGTGCTCTGGAAAAAAGTGTGCCTATTTTTCAAAATATGGCATCAACAAAAGAATTGTGCTATCATCACTCTCTTCCTTGCTTTTAAAAACGTACAGCAAGGAGATTTCATTACCCTTGTTTTTTTTCCAGTTTCCTAATTGCTGCCCAGCATTTCTTAACTTTGTGGCTTCTACATACTAGTGATAAGTGTGGGAATAAGGTAAAACCCCACAAGTAAACCCACAAAAGTAAGGAAAGGAGACAAACTTTTCAACACAGCAGAGGGTCATTTACATATATTTCTCACGGTTTAGGCAAATAAACTAATCATTAAAACAAACTTAACGTGACAGTGATGAAAAGTCAGAAAACTACTGAAAAAATAAAAATTGGCTATATGTGTTTCATTAATTACTTTCCATATGAAGACCAATATCCAAAAGATATACATCATGTCAACTATAATCATGTGTTCACAGAGATGTACAGTGCTTAGACGTTTAAAAAAAACTCGCAACTTTCAGAGCAAACAACCTAGACATGGATTAAGATGTTTTTTCATTCTTTATCGACCACTCCTCACTTAATTATCAATAATCTAATAAAAATTGGGTATGAAGAACAGCTATGGATAGGTAAGTCCCTAGAATTGAAGTAAGGAAAGGCTGTCACAGGACCTTAAATATGCCAATGGTTTAGGCATTTTGGACTTTGCATCATTTTTGCATTATGGGTAGCTAACATATCCCACCTCTGGTCAGCCTGCACCGAGGAATCCCTATCAATCACAGGCATTTTTTTATAACTAGACACTCATGGTTGATGTGGCTTGCATGAATTACAATATATTTTCTTACCCACAATGCCATGCAAACGTTAATATTTTGTAAAAATATCCAAAATGTTCTCACTTTTTTGTAATATTAGTTCTGAAATCTACTGGGAACAGCAAATGCCCCACCACTCATCCTTCCCACAAACCTTCTAATGAAAACAAAAGCTACACCATAGGGCTGGATAGGCTAATCACCCTGGACAGAGAAGTTCCCAAAACACAACGTATGAAAAGCTTGTCAAAGGACCTTGCAATGTTATATTAGGGCTCTGGGTAGCTCCAATATTTGATTCAGTATCCAGGAAAGCCTACCAACCTCAAACATTTTTTAAACTAAAGACCTGAGGAAGTCCACAGTGGTTTGTATGGATTCATTACACTATGTTTTCTTATCCAGAAAGCCTTCAAATGTAAACATTAGGGTAAAAACACAAATTCCTCTCAATTTCCTAAGGGGGAGTGGGGGCAGCTGTAGTATTTGCGCACTGGGTTCTCCCGCACACACAGTACCCAAGCTGTATCTGGGTTGCTGCTAGTCATCAGTGATAGCTACAAATCCGACATTGCCAATTGTCACCTGGAGACTGGGAAGGAGCATCGGAGCATTTAAGGGGTGTCAACATCTCCTACAGCGTGGGACGCTCCCGGGGAGCGTCCAGGTCAAGACCATGCCCATCTGAGCCAGGAAGAGGCAGGGCCATCCCCCTAACATTTAACATCATTTTGCTGGGAGATCTTGACAATTTGGCCAGAAGGATTGTCATTACCCCCACTGATAAACAATGACAGAGGGGGATTGAAAAGATAAGGCTTTTAAGTTCTTCTCTGCCCTCAGCTCATGTTTTTAGGAAGAAAATGTTGATATATATTTTTTTTAATTCTTTTTATTGAACAATAGTGAGTCAACATTTGTTAGATACAAATAGAAGGGATATTATCAGTTTCAAATATACTTAGGAGGATAGTTACATCATGCATTTATACTGTGAGTCTTACAATTAAGATCTTTATGGAGTCGCTGGATCTTCAAGAGAGAGGGTACAAGGCGGGATACAAATATTGCCACGAAATGCATTCCATTTGCTCCATATTAAAGACCACTTTTGGGGTCACCCACGTGCAACATATACAGTTTTTTCTCTGAGCATACACCAGTCCATGTTTTCTTTCCAGGTCACAACTCCAGGCAATACCCCGGAACCCCACAACTGGGCTATATTTTGTTTGGCCACCATCAACCCAAATGTAACCCATATTTTATCCTCACTATTTAAATCGGTAGGCTCCAAAACATTCAGCAAGCATCTTTTGCCTTCAATTCCGATTCGTACCCCTAGGACATCACCAATACAATCGTGAACTCCCTTCCAATAAGACTGGATATGGACACATTCCCACACAATATGCATAAATGTACCTAATACGCCCCACTGTCTTCTGCACAATCCCTTGTCTGCTTTTCCCATTCTGACAAGCTGAGGCCCCGTGATGTATATTCTGTGGAGGTTCATAAGTTGGACCAGCCGAATTCTGGAAGAAATTACGACTTCCCAGGGAGAGGTCACCGCTTCCTGCCACTCTTCGTCATCTAATTCCAACCCATCCCTCTCCCAGTGTTCTCAAACCAATTTGAGGGGGGTCGATGTTGAAAATTTTGATCTCTATGTTGGGGCTCTGATGAATGACGGTCATTTATTGAAAAGAGGTAGCTCAAGTGGAAGCTCACAAAGACTGAAGTGGAAATTAGTTCCGATACGGGTCAAAGAAGGATCATATGCAATTAACTGATATCTGGCTGGATCTGGATTGGGAATGACGAAGAACTGCTCTCTAAAGCACTTTATTTGTGCTGGGAGGAGTGGTGTTAGTGTTCTTCAGACGTTTGAGTAGTAATGGAGAAAAGTACAGCCCAAGCAAGCCTCTAGGGGCTGTGAATAACAAGAAGCTGGTCCAGCATGCCACCCACAATTGCACAATAGATGAAATTGACAACCTCATTGAAAAGGTGAAATCCATTTTGAATAAGGGGAAAATAACTGATTGCCCAGACTTAGACCTGAAGGTCACATACACAGAATAAATCTGGGTCATCGAGCAAGCTCCCTCGTCCTTCTAACAAATGCCAGACTCTGAGGGTTTCTCAAGGTATTGATAACAAGGAGGAAGGAGCTCAGTCTGATAGTATAATGCATAAGGTGGTGCAAGAGCATGATGAGACTAATGAGTGTAAATAGTAACCACATAATTCCTGAAATACTTTACAAGAACACATAATAGTCCCCTCATACTTTTTGAGATTCCAAGAAGCCCTCCTATTAGGGACAAAGTAAAATGCCCAACACAGAATGTTTCAAATATTGTGAACAAATAGGATATGAAGCACAATTGTAATAAAGCCCTAAAGGAGAGAATTGCTCAGATGAGGGTTGAAACTGGGCAACTACGCTTGGAGATTGAATTATTAACAAACCAAACTGAGGAAATTTGGCTGACCCAGACTGGGCGAGGAATTGAGGACAAAATGGGGAGGAGTGGCCCAGAGTTGGAATGTAGAGGTGGGGTAGATGGAGAGGTTCTGTACAGACGTATTAGCCCAGAAAGGAGCTATATGCTGAATATTCGACCCAGAGATCCTAGTTTCAGCCAGCATTGCAGAGACCGTCAGAGAAGGGAGGTGAATTGCACCCCAGACTCACCATGTAGACCTTCTAGGTATATCCAGTATGGCAAAGAGTTTCAGAGGTGGTAGGAAAGATACACTCCCAATGCACTACTAGGGTCGCTTATGCATACCCAGTGTGGTGGAGGTTGCCAGAGGTTGGCACAAAATGATAACCATAAGGTGCCCCACTACTGACATAAAAAGGGAAATAAATCATTTAGAGGAGGAGAGGGGACGATATGATAATGTCGGGACCCAAAGTTCTAGTGGTAAGGAATTGTTCATAGTTACATCCCCTAGTTACTCCCGGGAGTTAAGGAGAGTGAAGAATCACTCAAGAATAAAATGATTCATTGGACAAGGAACTATCTGCATTTTTACTCAACAGTAAGATCTGATCTTGTCGCTGTTAAGTGTTGTTCCTTTTCAAAGAAGCATTTTGATTATCTAGCCTTGGAACTGAACAAAGATGAATATATGAATGGGACAGTGAGCTTGGAATCAGCACACTTTGCCATCAAAGGGTTCCCCAATACAATTTAAATACAATCCTTCTATAAAGAAGCACCGAGCTAGGGGGTGTGAAGATCTACAGGCCACTGATAAAAGGGCAATTATTTTGACAATATCGACGACATGCACTAATATAGATCTCATTGAGATAGATCGACTTAATGATGGGTGTCCAATATCCAGTGGGGAGGAGGTGCAGGGGGAGATGAATTCAATTAACCCCACCCCGGGGAATGATACACAAGTACCTAGGAACTGGGATAATCATCAGGAGCAGTTAGGCCAAGCTACTTCTCCTATCCAGATTTCTGATGCTATGATACAGATTAAGCTGCTTTACTGGAATGTGGCAGGGTTAAAATCTAAAATGAATGATCCAGAGTGGGAGGGATTTTATTGACAAATTCCATATCTGTCAATAAATAAACCTGGCCTTTTTGTATCCAATGCAAGGATCAGAATTATATGTATTACAGCATAGAAGCCAAACCTTCTGCAGAATGCCGTCCATCAGGTGGTCTATCAATTTGGATAAAGATATCCCTAGCTTGCAAAATCAAACAGCTGAATCTGAAGAACACTGACATATTGGGGATGTATATTGATTCATCAATTGGGTCATTCACAGTAAGATTATTATGTATATAAAATTGCTTTCTCAGACAAAATTGAGAGTCACCGACACTAACTATTCTTGAAGATTACCTGGAACAATCTAAATCTAATACTGATATCCATCTTATTCTGGCAGAGGACTTTAATATAACCTTTGAACCACTAGCTATTAGTCGAACACTTACCAAGGAGGAAGAAAAGTGCATTTTAAGGCTAAGGATTCCTCCTCTAAAGAAATGGTCAAAGGACACATTACAAGTTGCATCTCTAACGTTATCACATGGCCTGCGTGTGTGTAATGGTCATACACGACCATATATGGAGGCCAGTTTTACTTTTAAGAGGGCAATGTCCGAAAGCAGAATTGACTATGTCCTACATGACTTGTACCTATGGCCCAATTTACAGGACATGAATGTTGTCAATGGAAACGATAGTGATCACAATGCCTCATCACTGGTACAGTGGAACATACCTTTGTCCACATACGAGCCAATCAGTTTCAGCGACAATTTTCTACTCTAATAATAAAAGACGGATTGATTGGCCCACTATAGTATCTAATGTGGATATACTAGCTCATATTCATACATTAGTTATTAATGGTTGTATAATAGAACCATGCATGCCTTTACAACGCGTTCATTGCAATGCATGCGTCATTACAACAAATGTTTTTACCAGGCATGCTTTTACCACGAAATATAAGAATTTTACAGCATGCCTTTCACAATGTGTCCATTGCAACGCATGTGTCTTTACCATAGATTTGTTTTTACCACGCATGCTTTTACCATGAAAATGTAAGTATTTTACAGGTAAGTATAAACCCTTTATATACACACACACACTTATAGTAAAGGTATGCATGGTAAAAAAAATGTACAGGTAAGTTTAAACCCTATATATAAGTGTAATACCTTATTAAACCACAACCCCTAAAAATACCTTTGTCACCCAAAAACCCACACACCATAAACCCTAACAATACCCTTGCCACCCAAAAACACATACCAACCCTAAAAATACCTTTGCCACCTAAAAACCCACACACACCGTAACCCTAAAAATACCCTTGCCACCCCAAAAGCAACACACACCCTCAACCCTAAAAATAACCTTGCCACCCAAAAAACCCACACCCACCCTAGACCCTAAAATACCCTTGCCATCCAAACACCTGTACGCACTTCAAACCCTGAAAATACCCTTGTCACCCAAGAACCACAACCACCCTAAATGCTAAAAATACCTTTGCCACCTAAAAACCCACACCCACCCTAGACCCTAAAATACCCTTGCCATCCAAACATCTGTACGCACTCCAAACCCTGAAAATACCCTTGTCACCCAAGAACCACAACCACCCTAAATGCTAAAAATACCTTTGCCACCCAAAAACCCACACCCACCCTGAAAATACCCTTGCCCCCAAAAACACACACCCACCCTAAAAATACCCTTGCCACCAAAAACCGACACGCACCCTAAACACGAATAACACTATTGCCCTAACATATATAAACAAAGATAATATGAAAAAAACAAAGGCTACAGGGATGTTATAGTTAGCTTTGATTTCACACTTACACAACCATAGAAATTCAGCCATTCTAGATATCTGAGCTAACTATAACTTAAACTCCCGCAATGCACTGCTAATTACTTCACATATTACATCACTCATGACATGGTCAGTGACATAACAGACCCATCCCGCACAGACCCATCTCACACACTCATGCAAACTCTCATATACCCACTCACATACCAACAAAACCACTCACATACCCATTCACATACCCAAACAACCACTCACACACCACTCACTCACTCATTCACTCTTACAGCTACTCACAACCCACACAATCACAAATACAGCCACTCACACAGCCCTTCAATCACCCATACAGGTACCCACTTAGTGAAAAATCTACTCACACACCCACTTACACATAGAGCCACACACACACACTCACGTACCCATACAACCACCCACTTACATACCCATTCACACATCAATATAACCACTTACACACCCACTCACTAACCCATGCAGCCACTCACAGAAACTCGCTCTCCAATACAGCACTCATAGACCCATTCAGTTACCTAAACACACACACAAATAGCTACTCCCTCACCTATAAAGCCACTTACACTCCCACTTCCTAACTCATATAGCCATTCACACAGCCACTCAGTCTCCCATACAGCCACTCACACACCCACTCACTCTCCAATATAGCCACACATTCACCCCTACGGCTACTCACACACATCCTAACATCCATACAGCCACTCACACACCCACTCACACAATGATAAGTCATACACCCACTCAGATTAGATATATTAGAAATAGTATGGCTATTTACAAGTACAGAAACAATAGTAATTTAACTTAAGCAGTAGTTTAGCTGATTTCTGAAAACCTTTATGAAATACTAACGCACTAGATGATGTAATTTACGATGTCATCAGTGATGTCACTGACCGTCCTGAGTGATGTGATATGTGAGGACATACGCAGCGTACTAGGGGGCGCAATTTATAGTTAGCTCAGGTAATTATAACTGTTGAATTTCTATGGTTTTGTGCATGTGAAATCTGAGCCTAACTAAAACGTCTCTGTAAACTTTGCTTTTGACAGTGAATTTCTATGGTTTTTCAATGTTATTTCCTAACTGTAAGTTGTAGCCTTTGAGAGCGGGTGTGTGAGTGACTGTATAGATCAGTGAGTGGCTGTATGGGTCTGTGAATGGGTGTGTGAGTGGTTTTGTGGGTGTGTGAGTGGCTGTATGGGTTGGTGAGAGGGTGTGTGAGAGGCTGTATAGGTCTGTGAGGGTGTGTGTGAGTGGCTATGTGGGCCAGTGACTGGGTGTATGAGTTGCAATGGACATGTTGTAAAGGTAATGCGTGGTTCCAGCCGCCTTGTAAATGCAGTTTACCGTTATTGATGCTTTATGTTTGATCAATGACCCAGCCCAGAAAGAAATCTGTTATAATTACTTTCAATGAATTACTTTAATCAACAAGTGTCTATTTTTATATAAACTCGAAGGTAAAACTATAAAAACAGAAAGACACACTCGGTTATTATAAACAATATAGACATGCCAAACAAAAATACCAGCTACTATAAAAAGTGGTAATAGAGATTCCATAGTCAAGGGGATAAAACAATATGGAAGCTTGCAGTTACTAGAAAGAAGAACTGGTATGAAGGGAACTGGGGAGAAATGGCTAGAGCCACAACCATGAAAGATAGCAGAGCCTTCTGGCATACACTTGCACACGGAACATCCCATGTGGCAAGGGATGAAGATTTTTATATTCCACCTCACATTTGGTTACGACACTTCACCAATCTTTACTCTGATCAGACCATGAGTGAGAGTGCAGATGTTGAGAAGAATTATCAGAACATAGGGCATGATTGTGAGTGTACTCCTCCAATTTCTTTTTCCATGGAAGAGGCGTTTTCAGCCATACATAGCATGAAAACAAGGAAAGCTCCGGGGTTGGATAAGATATCGGAAGATCTTTATCGCTCTGAGCCAGTTGTATGGGAGTCTAATGTTCCATCAAATGCTATAGACAAGAGGGCAGAAATAGCAGAAACATGGAGAGGTGCAGAAATAATTCAAATATATAAGAAAAGAGACAAAGATAATCCAGGTAATTATAGACCCATTAGCCTGATAGATTAAGGCCCATACAATATTCAGTAAGGAGTTGTTAGTAAAAACTCTAACCTAGATGAAAGGAAACCAAGTGTTGTTGCACCTGCATGCAGGCTTCAGGGCACATACGAGTGCCACATACCAGGTGTTTCATTTCATCTTAATCCTTTAGAAAGCAGTAGAGTTAAACAAAGGGCCAGTGTATGTAGGATTCGTCGACCTGAGAGCAGCCTTTGATGTGATCCCCAGGGTGAAACAATGGGCTGCACTCAAAGACATTGGGAGGCCAATTAACCTGCTTGTCATAATACGCTTGTACAATAATAATTATGAGCAAATGAGATGGGTAAAGGAAGGCAAATTGACGGACCGCATTAACATCAAAACAGGAGTTTACCAGGGCTGTGTATTAGCACGTTCCCAATTGACACAATCTAGACTGCAAGGGTGACTCTCCACAACTGGCAGACCAAAGAATCCCTGCCCTACTGTTTGCAGACAACACGTTATTAATTTGAAAAATACTATAGGTTTGCAGAACCTACTTGATTGGTTCTCAACTTCGTGTGGGCAGTATGGCTTGGAAATTAATGTTACTAACACTAAACTTATGGCTTTTGGCCCACACAGGTTTTTTAGAGGGAAAGTGAAGCTGGAATGTACTACTCTGGAGCAAGTCAAGGACTTTGATTGTTTGGGAATGAAGATCGCTATTACATTATCATCAGCTACTCGAATACTGAAGATCTAAATAGCTCTACAGTATGCAGGGACAGTGGTTGTGAAGACACTGTCTAGAAGTTCCAAACTGTTCTGTCACCTAAATGTGAGGAAATCTAGTATTTTCAACAATAGGATGACATTTGCAAGGCATCCTTAATAGGAAATAATGATGGAAGCGACACAAGCTGTACTACTCCGGAACCCACTGAGTCTCTATTTTTTATTAAATTCCCCTGAATTGGAAGGGTTCCATGGGTAAGGCCAAACTCTGACGCAAATACTTCAGCTGTCCCACCTGTCTTTCAGAGCCTCCAAGTCTGATGCCAGGATAGGCAGGCTATTCACCCCATTTTTAGAGTGGACTTTCTGCCCCCAACAGAAGACATATTGGGGTAATACCCTGGCATCCAGTGGGCATTCTGCACCGCTACACTAGGCATATTAGGTTTTAAGACACCAGTTAAAGTATCTGTGTCCCAGGGTTGGAGCTGGATGAGCACAGCCAAATATCTGGACAGACTGGCCGCACACCACATTTTATATAGAAAACGATGGGGTCTAGAGTGCTTTCTTTCCTGTGGTGTGGGTAGATTAGGGTTAAGCTCCCCTTGCCCAAAAAGACATGGTGATTTGAGAGTGTGACCCCATGCATGGACAAGCTGTCACTAATCCAAGTGAGTTTTATATTATGTGCTCTGGTGTCTAGTGGGATTTCTACACCCTAGCTAGGCAAACCTACTCTCCTCAGGGGGATGTAAAGGCTGTCCAGACAATCGGGATGGTACACCCTGATATAAATAAAAGTGGCCAGCCCCTAATGATTTTTACATATACAATTCTGGAGACTACTGGGTCTTCTCCTCCTCTGGGGTACGCTGACTGGGAGTGAACATGTCCGTCTGCAACCCAGCGGGGAAGAAAGACTGTGGTGGTCCTGAGATACAGGGGTATAGCCCCAAAGGTAGGACTGGCTGGTCCACACTCTGATTTTTATTTATATACACCCTTATTTCTAGTAAGTTTTTGTCAGGATGCGGTGTAGGTAGTGCTTACCTCCACGTGCTCGTTCTATGAAATGCACTACTCCAGAACTTCTTAAAGTACATGCCTTTAGGAGGAGAAGAGGGTTGAGTAGCATCTGGACAGAAGCTTTGCGTTTAGAGAGACGTGCTACATTAAACACTGAAGTAAAGGCAATGTTGGCTTTCTGTTGCATGGAGGCTCAGGACTCTCACAAGACTGGATGATGGTGGGTGGCCATTTTGAATGTCTCCAGTATAACTTCCTCATGGTCCAGCCATAGTGTTCTTGCTAGGCAATCGTGATACGTAGTCGCTGCAGCCACGACTTGCTGTTAGAAACTGTGGAACCTGTTATCTGGAGAAGTCGACTAAAGACATCACAGAGTTCATAGAAGAACTTCATTGCTAATGCAATGCTTATAGAAGTCAGTTGAGTCACGTTGGCACAACATTGTTGCTGTGTGTTATGAAAACACTAATGACAGTCATATTTGATGAACCAGGATATACAAAAATTACATGACATTATGCCTTTAACATTACAGCTATTAACCTGCTAAATTGAATACAGACAGAACCAAGGAAAGAAACTGCATAGTCTTTAGCAAACAATACATAGTCAATCAGAGTGTTGTTAACAATTACTAAATCAACTTTAATTGCATTACAGCTCAAAAAAAATACTGACTTTCATTTCCATACTGAGATTGGGAAATACAGAGTGTGTCAACGGATATATCAGATATAAGATCGGACATTATTTTCCAAGGTCAACACTACAGTTATGACCAAACTTGCTCTCTTGTTTTAATAAATCAATGCTCCAGGAGTACAGATTGAGTCCAGCTGTGCAACAAGAAGTATAAACATATACGTTTCTGCCTCTCTTTCTAGTCCCATTCATTTTTCCTCAGCATATACGTTTCTGCCTCTCTTTTTAGTCCCATTCATTTTTCCTCAGTCTACTTCTAACATAACGGTCAACAGATTGAGGTTGGGAGTGGGTCTGCTGAAGTTTGGAAGTTTCCATTGCTCCTTTTGGATCTGGATTGCAAGGTTACTGCATCTTGACAGCTTTCTGCCTCAATGGGCTGGCTAAATTGGAGACACACCAACCAATCTGCCCCTCCGGGGGCAGAAAGATCATGTGGGTCCCAGATGGTTGGGCGGTGTAACAGCCTATGATGGGGGGGCGAGCAAAGGTGGGGGAATCTCCCAAAATGAAAACATCTTTAATGATTTAGTGGGGTGGGTTTTAGATCAGGAATTACCCTCCTGCAGAGGTCTCCAAGTATGAATCCACTTAGGAGTGGTACTACTGGAAGTGTCTCCCTTCCAACTATCCCTTTGTCATTGTAAGCAGTGTTCGGAGGGTGGAGTTGTGCCCCCAGACAACCAGACACTGTAAAAGCAGGAGGAACTGTTAAGACACCATCTACTTTCACTTGCAATTCTGATGTTGTTAGTGCACCACACATGCTATTCGTCATTTACCAAGATGCAAAAGGATAAGGCTGCAGTGGAAGAATGTCCTCACCAGCCCGTGACAGAGTGTTCCACATGGCAGTTCTCTTGTGAGAACACCAGAGAGTTTCTCACATACAACAGGCACACTCTAGAAGGCACTGCGGATGAGATCATCTCGTCCATAGTAATCTATGGCTTAAACACTATTGCCTTTAACATATGTACTTCAAAATCAATAGGTCAGGCCTACTGCCTTTGTCATAGCTTTTCACAACACACAGATCAGATTTATGGACTGGACATAGCTTTTCTAAATGAATCAATCAGGCATCTAGCAATTATTAGTGACTTGTCACCATAACCAACCACGATCTACTTATTAAGAATACAACTTTCTGAAAAGTCAACCAACAGGCATAGAGTCATAACATTACAAATATGTACACAATTAGATTTGATCATTTGAAACCACTTTGAAGACAGTCTAATCACTGTCAATGTGCGCATATTCTACTCCCAGGGTGTGTCAAAGAGAGTAGCCAACCGCTAAACCTTTGACTATTAAAGAAATCTGCAAGATTCCATCTAACAAAATAATACAGAATCATAACAACTTATTTTTAAGAGCCCCATTTCAAAATAAATGTCAGGTCTACAGCCACTGCTGTAGCATTTCATACTAAACACAGCTCAGATCTATGGTATCTGGCCTAACTCTTACCAAAGATCCAATCAGACATTTAGTTATTATCACTGGCTTTTCACCAAAATCCTTGTCTGATATGTTACTAAGCGAGTGTCCATGTAATGAAGTCTGCTATGGGCTTTGATAGTGTATATTAAAAGTTCATCCTTAAAGGCCAAATGCGTTTAACTTCTACCTTTCGCAATCTTTTTTTATAACATTCAAAATTAACCGATCAGCATTGGCAACTGGGTTGTCACCATAACCACCGCAGGCCTACTCTACTGAGTGTAGGCATTCACACATGGCAAAAGGAGCAATACAAACCTCTTTTTTCACACCTTATGCCCAACCAACTGAACTTAGAGAGGAAAAATGAACATGTGGGAGGAGCTCTTCTTATGGTGATCACAAAGTCTAGTGACTGTAAAAGGAATTCCTTGCAAGGATGATATTTACGTAAACTTCTGGAATAACTTCTTCCTTCTGGGATGTGAAATATTGCTTCCATATTTACTTTTTTGTATTTGACCCCTGCACAGTAGTGAACTCCAGGCTCAAATTCATTTGCTTTTACAAAGCTTGTATTTTTAAATCACAGGGCATCCTATATACTCTACCTAGACAGGATACATACAAGGCCCCCAGATAGGAATTACCACCATGGGAAGAAGATGACAAAAGGAGAAAAGCACAACGATTAAGCGCAATCAGAGTAAAGAAAAAGATGGCAAAAAGAAAAAAATCTAAAGGATTAAGCATAATCAGAGAAAAGAGAAAAATGATGACAAAAGAGGAAAGCACAAGACTCAAGCACGATCAGAGAAAAGAGAATAGAAAAGGAGATGACAAAAAGAGAAAAAGCAGAAGAAATGCAGTACAACGAGCGAGAAAGGCACAAAAGATAGAAGCAAACAGAGTGTAGCACTGGTGAGGGCTGGCAGCCCAAGGGAGAGCTGGGTCTGGGTCCTGCTCAATGGGGTTGCGCTGTGGACTCCATTATGTAGGTCCTGGGAGGAGGTAGGGCGCTGGAAGGCGGTGGGCTGGGCTAGGTGTGATGACCTATAGACGTCCTCAAACCCACCTTTAAAAATGTATCTCTGTGAATCAAATGTACAGATTGAGAACAAGACTGAAGTTATAGACAAGGTTTGGCACATGAGCAGTGGCATATATTGTCTATGATTTCAGTAATCTGATATGGTATGCCACGCGAAACAGATGGCATAAATAGTACTTGAGTATATACCAACAATGATAGATTTGCATCTCGTATATAACACAAGGCTTGAGATCAAATAAATGTCCAATATAATAGGACTATGAACCTGCTCTACACTAATCGTATTAATATACCGACTGGTTTTTCATATGATTTAGAACCAAAACCACTTGGATAAACCACAGCTATAAAGAGAAATTGTCCTTTTCAAATTTTGGATAATGAGTCTAGTGAGAATCACCATTTAACTGACAGTGCTGTTAAAATATAGGTAAGATATTACCAGTTTGGTATACAAGCATCTAAGTGCACATATTAATAGAGACTTTAAAATCAAAAACCATCTATAAAATGTGTCTGGGTATTTATTGTTACAGATGGAACCAATGGACCTATAATAGAATATAACATCTTTCCGCTTATCAAGGAAAAATTTATAAGAACACCCCCCCCCATCAGCCATCCACAGCTCAATTACCAACTCCCAATATGAATCCCAAGTAAGTATTGATACCCAGATGTCCCCCCCTACAGAAACACCCACCCCAGACCTAACTGACTCCTGGACTAACAACACATACCATCTTAAGCCCTTCTCGCACCATAACACCACCTCCACACACATTACCTCCACACTCCCCGCATTACCACCCCACCATCTACCCGCATCAACTCTCCCAGTGCCTCTCACCCCTTAGCTATTCCTTCACACACCCTCATAGCGCCACGCCTATCTACCCGCATCAACTCTCCCAGTGCCCTGCTCTCACCCCTTAGCTATTCGTTCACACACCCTCATAGCGCCACGCATCTCCCCTATGCCTACTCCTCCCCCAACAACAATAATAGTCACACGGTCCCAATCACACATTTAACCCCTACCTTCAATAATCCTGACGTCCCAACTGTCCCTTCTATCCTCTCGTATACCACCACAGTCCCTTACATAGCCCACATCCAGACCCCTCCACACACAGCCTCAACACTCCCCCCCCCCCCATTGACATGCACACAGAAAGATCTCAACACAAGGAGCGCGAATAGGACCCCCCCTTTGAATGGCACACAAGACAACTTCTCCTCCCTCTCCCACAGTCCTTCTATCAAATACAGTAATTCTCACCCTAGACTCTAGACTAGATGAGATATTATTATCTCTTCAACAAGTCAAAGCTGACATCCAAACTTTACATGATTTGATTCTGCAACTTAAGCTCGCACGCCATAAACATGAATCCAGAACATACCACACACATCAAAAATTCTAATCGTACCAAACAACTACACGCAAGCTCCCAAAATCATGAGCCCCCAAGATGGAGGACAGTGCCCGACCCCAATGCCTTATCCCACCCAAGCAGGATGAAAAACCCCTTATCATCTATAGAATTAGGTTCCCTACTCCACTCTTACAAACTATCTTACCACCCACATAACACTATGCACCCATATAGATTCCTTAATCCAGACTATCCCTATCAACTCACACAGAGCTACAAGGCACAATCCCAGAGGCATAGTGGAAGACAACCTCACACGAATCCCTCTCACACTCGAACCCACCATATTACCCAACAAGACGCAACTAAAATGTATACTCCTAAACTACAAGTCCGTATCCAGACATGCAGCCGATATAGCTGACCTTCTACTCGCTAACGAACCAGACATTCTAATCCTGACGGAAACATGGCTAAATGAATCATCCACACCCATCTTGGACATACTAGTACCCCCCAACTATGACATCACCAGACTAGATAGAATTGATAGGCTGGGTGGTGGGATCGCTTGTATACATCAGAGCAATCTAACAGTGACCAACGCCAATGCCCCCGCACCATCCTCCTGTGAATACCTTCACTTAAACATCTCAGATAATAATAAACAAATATGTTCATTACACACATTCTACCACCTGCCAGGAGATAACCACACATTCATAGAACACCTCATGGATATTCTAGCCACAAATGACGGCCAACAAATTATGCACATATTCCTAGGTGACTTCAACCTACACTGGGATGACCAAAATGACCCAGGGGTCAACAGCCTCAAAGCTTTCCTCTCAGATCTTAATCTTAACCAAATCTGTAACAGCCCAACACACGACAAAGGCGCAATCTTTGACCTAGTAATCTCCAAAGTTGACTCCACTCAGCTTGACTCAATCCTCCCTTGCGACTGGTTTGACCATCACATCATTACATTCCAAATCATGGAAACAGTTAAACGTTTTTCCACTCAACCCCCAAGAACAAAGATCTGGAAGAGAAATCTGAAAAACGTTGATGCCGACCTACTAGCACCTTCTATTCCAAATATCCTATGTCCCCCAGAAGACTTAGTAGATGTTCAAGGTCTGACAAACCCCTATTTCCACTCCATGAACAGCTTCCTAGATAAAATAGCCCCTCAACAAAAGACTCAAAACCCTGGTATGATGGTAGGCTAAATGAAGACAGACGTTCACTTAGAGTAATTGAAAGACGGAGATCTGCACCTTCAGCTGACCACCTCAAGTTACTAAGAAGCACCAGAAACTCCTACTTTAGAAAGATCAGAAGATCTAAAACCGACTTCTTCAGTACTCAACTTGACCAAGCCAAGAACCGTCCCAAAAAACTATTCGATCTAATCAAAGCCCAAACCAAGAGTGCACCCACCCAACCCAAGTCTATCCCCGACACTCTACCCAACTGTAAGGAATTTTCCTCCTTTTTTACTTCAAAATCAGAATCCATAAAAACCAACTTACTCAATTACCGGTTATCCCTTACGGACATACAAAATAACTCTGCACTGCCCCTGACGGATGCCCCAGGCAAATGCATCAATAAATTCAACCTTAAAAATAACGCATCCTGGTCCTGCTTCAACACCTACAGTGAAGATACAATACTAAAGACACTAACCGCCTTGAATCCCTCCAGCCACTTCTCAGACCTGCTTCCTGCCAACAACTTAAAAGACCTCACTCCACTTTTACTACCTCTCTGGACCAAGATTATAAATACCTCCTTCAAGGATCCATCCCTGAAATCAGGTCAAGTATCCCCCTATCCTTAAGAAACCAACAGCGGACCCATTGGACTTGAATAACTATCGCCCAATATCCAATATCCCTACTTTAGCCAAGCTCCTGGAAAAATGTGTTTACATGCAGCTTAACCACCACATCAAACAATTCAACCTGCTTAGCCAATATCAATCAGGCTTCATAATCAACAACGCTCTAAAAATCCTAGACCAAAATGAAGCCTGTTTACTAATCCTACTCGACCTGTCATCGGCTTTTGACACCGTCAAGCATGACAACTTGCTAGAGCTCCTGATACACAGAATGGGATTATCTGGATCTGTGCTGTCCTGGTTTATCTGCTTCCTCCAAAATAGATCTCAAAGATTCAAGGTCAATCAATCCTTGTCCAACCCAGTTCCAGTCACATTCGGAGTACTGCAAGGCTCTTCCCTTTCACCCACTCTTTTCAACCTTTTCGTGGAACCACTCACCGAACTTCTCAGTCTCTCCAAGATCCATTTTCATATGTATGCAGACGACACCCAACTCTACATCAAGATCCACTCACTTGAGGACATCAAATCCCTCAACACAACGCTAAAAAAAACTCAAACATAGGCGGCCGAAAACCATTTGAAACTAAACTCCCTTAAAACGGAGTTCCTCTTAATCGCCCCCCCCCCCACCCCCAACAAATCAGCCACCACCCTTCACTGGATGAAGCACCTAACAGCACTCAAAGGGCAAGCACTCATTGTTAAATCAGCAAAATCGCTATGTATGACACTAGACAGAAACCTGAAGATGCAGAAGCATATCAGCACCTCCACAAAAGGAGCAAATTTCCTCATGAACACCTTACGAAAACTGAAACCCTTCCTGCCAGCAAACGATTTCAAACAAGCAGTTCAAGCCCTTGTAATCACTGTAATCCCAAGAGTAGAATATGGGGCTGTAACCCTATGTGGCCTCCCTAGATCGGCGACAGCCCCGCTAAGAGCTGCTATCAATTCAGCTGCAAGACTCATCACAGGTTCAAAAAGAACCTCGCACATCTCTCCAGACCTTAGAGCACTAAAATGGCTACCACTTGAAGCCAGAATTCATCTGAAAATCGCATGTATGACGCACAAGGCCTTACACCACAACTCTCAGAGCTACCTAGCTCAGAAACTGGTTCTCTCCGCCGGTAACAGACCCTCCAGGAGCTCCAAGAATCTTCTAATGAAACCACAACAATCTGCCAAGAAAAAACACTACCAAACCTTCTCCGGAATGGCTCCCAGGATCTGGAATGCTCTGCCCACAGAAACAAGACTGAACCCTTCTACTGCCTCCTTCAAAAAAGAATTGAAAACAATTCTCATGGCTAAATTCACGTGAATTACTTACTTAATATTGTATTTTAATTATAAGTATGTTATATGGAGCACCTTATATCTGAAGCACCTATACTTGTACTTTACTCGGCCTATACTGGTTTCCAAAATTTGACTTGTTCGCGCTATATAAAACTTTCAAATAAATAAATAAATAAATATAATATAAAAGTTGGATGCAGGACAGATTGCGTACTGGATGAGCATTGAGCACAAGTCACACTCTGACCCTCGTAAAGTACAGATACTTAATGATATGAGCATGACTATGTAGAAACAAGTTTTGAAGTTATTGCAGAGTGTGACATTCCCCTTTTCTTATGTAAATTACTATTGTATTCACAGATAACCCCCTGTCCACTATACAGATTTAAAGGAATCTTTATCTATTTGGTCCTGATGAAAGTGATACAAATTGTCTTTTCACCAAAACGTGCGTAGATCGTTTCTTAGACATCTGGGAATCCTACCTGAGATACAGACGAGAAGAAGAATCAATAAGAAGCAATGAGCAAATTTCAAAATGTGAAAGTCGAAATTTAAAATTACGCAAGAAAGTACAATTGAGTAGGATCCCATCAAAGTTCAGAATTTTATTGTCATTTTTTGTGTGGTATGCTTGATAGTGTGATTGAAGAGAATGATAGTTGAGAATGGAGCTATGATGGTTCAGTGTGGGGGTTACCACAATTTAGAGATTTGATCTTTTATGTATAACACTACAAAAAAGTATATGAATTTGTGAATATTTGTACATGAGCATCAAAAAATATAAATACTATATATAAAAAAAGAAAAATATAAATGTTTTGATAAATAAAATTATTAAGAAAATTTCTATGTGATAAGACTGTGTTTATGGGGAAATGTTGTTTTGAGCAATTGCCAATGTCGAAATGAAATAGGTCAGTTAAGAGGTTGTTTCACAATTATTGTTATTTCCCCCTCCACTTAGACCTAAAAGCAACAGGGGGGACCTTTTTCCTTGTATACTGGGCTAGGTATGAGGCATAAGATCGGTAGCAACAATCGGGAGGGAGTTTGGTGGAAGGTGGGAGAAATGGGCAGGCAGCACAAGAATTAGGCACAGAGAAAAAAGAAAAAGATGACAAAGAGAAAAGCACAAGAAATTAAGCACAATGTGTGAGAAAGGCACAAAGGATTGCAGCAATCATACTGAGAGAGGGCTGGGTCTGAGGCCTGCTCAATGGGGTCATGCTGCAGCCATCACTAAGTAGGCCCTGGGTGGAGGGGGGCCGCTGGATCGGCAGGGGCTAGGTGCCTGCATTAGGGAGAGGAGTTTGGAGGGAGGCGGAAAAACGGGCAGCCAGCACCAGAAATTAAGAACAATCAAAGAAGAGAGAAAAGCATACCAACTAAGCATAGAGAAAGAGAAAAAGAAATGACAAAAAGAGGAAAAGCACAAGAAATTAAGCACGAGTGAGAAAAGTGCGAATGATCGAAGCAATCATAGAGAAGTAGTGGCGAGGGCTCGCAGCACGAGGGATAGCTGAGTCTTGGAGTTGAAGCAGAGATGCGACATCTTTTTCCAGAAAAGATAACAAACTGTCAAAAAAGGGACAGCACTCTATGAAACAAGCAAGGAGAGGGTACCTTTCTGATTAACCACATGATGAGCTAGAAATTACAAATTATATTACTGACCATGCTACAATTAGATCCAAACAAGTTTGGAAAAAAGAAATTAGGACTTTTCCTCAGGCCATGTTTTTAATGCACTTAATACAATTCCAACATAAGTAATACCATCAATATCTAAGCGTGCTTTCAGATGACATAATTTTGGATTGGATCTGTTGCCCTTTATGAAAAGGGAGTATAAATTGAACTTCATCATAATACAGTTACTGTGGATAATAGGAAAAATGCTCTCTACACAATGGGTGGTCTAGTTTCCCAATGATCTATACCTGCCTTAAGCATGTGCCTAGAATCCCATCTGGAGCACCACATGATTTCTCTGCTTGGATGGGAGTGTCTTTAATATTTCAAAGCTGCAGAATGATTTTCCCAATCAAAAATGTTCACTTTGTTTTCCATCCAAGGGGAGGTAGTATCATCTGGCCTTTTGATGTAGCTCCAAAACTTACTTTGATCAATACATGTTGATGCTTGGAAGAATTAGCCACTGGTTTTCAAATCATTTTTTTCACAGCCTTTTCTTGTACTGATGTTTCAGTTGCATGACGTTCAACAAGCTTTCTAGATCCTAGCTTTTTTTGTTATACTTTCTTTGTGCAGATCTTAGTTAAAATTGAAAAGGCCTAAGATTGAATGTGTACCATCCTAAACTGTAGATAGGAATTGAATCAGAGATACTTGTAAGAGTGTTCTCCTTTCTCAACATATCCTGTACTGAGTGGATAATCTGTGGCCAAAGGGATAAGGGCTACGGTGGAACAGAGTACTTTGAAAATGTATTCTTTACTTTCTAATTTATTTGTGAACATTGCCATTCTTTTAGTTTCTCTTTATCCACAACATTCATTCTTTTCAGGAACTTAGATGTGTCTCGCTTTGTCAGTTTCGATGAACCATCAGTTTTGCCAGGAGAAGTACAAATGGATGTCGGACAAGGGACCAGAAGAGGCACCTCTTGGGGGAATCAGTGACTCCAGGAGAGACCAGCCAGGCTTAGGCAGGCCCAGTTGCTGATCCAGACAGTTCCAAGTCCAGCAAGTCAGATAGGCACTTGCAGGGAAGCCTGGATCTTGTTGTGCCCCTTTAGCTCAGAATATTAGGTCAGCCAATTGCTCCTTAGAGTCACTCTGGTTAGCGTGGGATGAAGGGAGCAGGTACAGTCTTCCATCTCAGAGAGCAGGGCAGGACTCAAACAGCTGGCCCATCCTCTGGTGAAGAAGGTAGTCCTTCTTCTGTAATGTCCACAGGTCCAAGAATGTACTGATGAGGGGCTCAGGAGTTCGAATATTTATACCGGGTACCAGCCTGAGTAGTCTGGGTGACAAAAAGACTAGTATCAAGTTCCTTTGTGTGTGTGCGCTAGAGGAAGGCCTTTGAAATGTAAGTGGAGCAAGGAACAGAGCCCCCCAAACCTCCTGGAGGACTGCCCATCATCACAACACCTAGTCCCTTTTACGTCTCACATGTCTGCACAAAGGCCAACAGCTACAATAATCACTGGTTTGTGACCCAGGATACCAGCAGAAGGCATAGTTGGTTAGGACCTGAAAATGCCACATTTCTAAAAGTGGTATTTACAGAATTGTTACTTAAAAAACAAACCCAACTTTATCACTAAAAGTATTTTACATTCCATTAATGACAATTCATTTGAGTGTAAACAACATCTCTCTATTTGCTCCCAAACTTAGTTTATCACTTATTAAGTGTAATATGGTAACCCATTGTTATCCTATGGGAGAAAGAGGCCTTGCAGAAGTGTAAAAGAATGTACGTTTTTTAAACTACCAGAACATGATAAACTTAAAAACAAATATCCTACTTTCTAAATAATCTGAACCCTGACCTATGAGCTGTTTAGGTCCTACCTCAGGGGTTATATAGGTTTTAAAAAAAGGAAGAGGTAAGCTTTGCGAAAAGATTCTTTTGTCAGGTCGAAATGGCAGTTTAAAAATGCACTACAGGCTACAGTGGCAGGCTGAGACAAGATTTAAAAGGCTTCTTCAGTGGGTGGCACAAAGAATGCTGCAGGTCCACCAGCACAGAGGCCTAAAGCCAACAAAAACGAATTCAGCAAAATAGGACGGGTCAAGGCAAAATGTTTGGGGGTGACAATGCAAAGAGTACTAGATCCAACAACAGACTAACAAAAGTATTTGATTTACCTACAATGATGTGATTTCGCTGAACTTTATTGCCCAGAGCACCAGCCATTACATGAGTTTCACATGGATTTTGATTGAAGATAAGATACAGTAACTGTTTATACTTGTTGACAAAAATATAAAACCATATTTAAAAAGCATTTTAGAAAACGATTGACATTTTATAAAACAACCCATACATTTGTGAAAAATTATTTCCTTCTACCTTCCAGATAGTCTAAATTCATCAATTGTTAAAATGCATCATTTAACAAAATTAAATTTATGTTCTTGATTAGAATGCAATAAGTGTATTTCTCCAAAGCTCTGCCTAGGGCAAAATAACATTACATCTAATTTCTACTAAATCGACAATCATTCCTTCCTAGGGAGACCTAAAGAAGCACTTGATATTAAAATACATAAAAAATAAAAAATAAAATAGACACACAGAAGCAGCATTAGCCTAAACAGCATTATTGCCCTCTTAGCTAGGTAAGAAACAACATCATGAATATGTTGCAATTATGTAAACTCAGATTAGAACAGTTTGCGTATAATTTATAAAACTTAAAGCTACAAGGAGCCTAGTCAATAATTTTACCGAGTTTACAGTCAGGGTTATGAAAACTGCCTCGGAACTGCTGAATAGCTGGAGAACAAGTTTTGGAGATTAAGCTAGAGTCAGACAATCAGCTTTCCTACACCCAGGAAACATGTATCACGTCAAGCATTCCCGATAAGGAGTCCAAAGCTGCATTCTGGGTGTAGGTCAAACATAAGTTTGTTGCCTACAGTGCTCCTACATTTGCAGATCTCAATGTGAATTTCAACCTAATGGCTTGTACTCAGATGGACTTGCGTAGGCCCTCAGCTTCTCTGCTGAGGGTCCCTCAGTTAAATCTAGATTGTAAATCCATTCCACCCAATAAATTAGGGCACAATGGCACACCATTCATTTTAACACATTAGCCCATTTTAAGGGTATGTTACCTAAATATGCTTGATGTGGTTCAGACTATCATTGTTGTGATAGCCAACAGCATTCTATTATTAGAAATGCTGTAAAAAACCCTTGGATCCCATCTCGATGCTCGGCCCCGGTGGTTATCGAGGGGTTTAAATACTTAGGCGTTCACGTCACGCGCAACAGGAAGGTGTTTTCTGATAGAAATTGCGAACCCCAACTGAGTCGCCTCTGCGCCGATGTAAGCCACTGGCGTACCCTTCCACTTTCCCTCATGGGCAGGGAGTCTCCCTTTAAAATGCTTACATTACCGAGGCTCCTCTACATTCTACAGAACACACCTTACCCGGTCCCCCCAAGAGTGTTTTTAAATGAATATCAAAGGCAATGCGGACATTGTTGTGGGATGGAGGGTCCCCTAGGATTGTATTACACAAGCTACACCGGGAAGTATACGATGGAGGACTAGCGCTTCCAGATGTCAAACTTTATTACTGGGCCTCACAGCTTCAGGTGATCAATGATTGGGATATGGATAGTAGTGAGCCTGCCTACAGGGTGGATAGGATGGTTGTGCAACACAAAAAGATGATGGACAGAATGTTGAACATTGTCCAACATTCACCCCCAGTCTCAGATCTGGGTTTAATACATCGTTATTTTGCTCACCATGCCACCCCAGTTCAGACATAGCTATATGCAAATCAGTCTTGACCCTGTGCCTCATGGTAACAGTCCAGACCGAACTGCCAGGCCATGTCTTCCCTGGACAGGAATCAAGCATCCTAGGACCGGTTTCGGGCTTTCAGCCCTCATCAGCCAGGATAGCTTGACTCCAGTGGCGTAGTGAGCACGGGACCCACGTCTGGGAATACCCTTCCCACTTAGGGTGAAAATGCATCACAAAAAGATGATGGATGGAATGTTGAACATTGTCAAACATTCACCTCCAGTCATAGATCTGGGTTTAATCCATGCATATTTTGCTCACCACACCACCCCAGTTCAGACATAGCCATATGGATAGGATGGTTGTGCCCGGGGAAAACTGTGAACCTCTTCTTTATGCCTGTAGGCCGCAGGCAATGTGGTCTGAACACACCAGGGTATTACTGCAGTGTTGGAGAGAGGCCAATAAACTCCTAGGCTGGGCGGGCACATTAACCAAGAGAACACAAATATGGCTAGGCGAGCAACTGCAGGAGGTAGCTGCTTTGATGGGTTTTAAGGGGTGGAAATTGATTGGCATTGCATACCTAGGTGATATCTGGAAAGAGGATTCCCCCCGGTCCTTTGAGTACCTCCAAAGGGAATACAACCTACACCAGTCACAGAGATACAATCATCTGCGACTCCTATATGCCCTACAATCCCATATACCGAGTGGTACATCTATTCCGGAATACTCTCCAATGGAGGATAGGTTGTTGCTTGACCCTATAACAGAGAAACCCAAAACTACAATTTCTTGTAAATTAATAAACAATGTACCTGAACCTTTGGTCACTCTCAGAGCAGCTTGTGCCAAAGATCTAGGAAGTTTAGATGATGAAGACTGGCAGGATGTGCTGCAGAGTCCTAGAGAGATTGCAATCCGTTTGAGGTTCAGGCTAGTGCAGCTAAAATTCCTTCACCATACCTACTACCCCCGCACACACCTCTATGCATGGGGCAGGAGTCCATCAGCGTCCTGCGTAAGGGGTTGTCAACAAGAGGGCACCTTCTTTCATATCTTATGGGAGTGTCCAGAGATCATCCCCTTCTGGACGAGGGTCACCGACACCATGTCTAGGGTGGTGGGGGTGACAGTGCCGATGGAGCCAAAGTGGCTTCTATTGATGATTAAAGGGGACACTGACTTGTCCAAGTACGTGGAAATCTGGTTGGCCCTGGCAGCGGGTGTGGCGAAATTAAATATTGCTAGGGGGCGCAGTCACCCCCGCGGTGGGAGGAATGGAAGCGGGACCTCGACTGGTGTCAAAGGGCCGAGGAAACGGTATACAAAAGTAGGGGGTATACTAAAAGATGGAAGAAAGTGTGGGCGCCCTGGCGGAAGTACAGAGAACGGAGTAATCATGGAGGGGTAGTTAAGTTGGAGATTGCTGATTGTCCTTGCTGTTCCCTACCGATTACTATGGTGTCAACTCTTGTAATGTGTTTCCAATGTACTATATTGCAATGATGTGGTACTGTATGGTCTCATGAGCATTGTTAATAAAAATTCTTTTTTTAAAAAAAAGAAATGACGTCAAAAGAGCTGGCTGCAATAGATCATTATGGTCTTTTTAACAGAGAGGGTCCAGGGTACAGAGACAAGGAAAGAGCCCCAGCGTAATTGGAGTGCTTCAGATTCTGGTAGCAAGCAATGGTAGCAAGCAGTGTCTCAAATATATTTAAAACCAAGGACATAACTATATCATCTTCAATACTAGGAGCAGTAGACACTAGCAGTACAGCCACACTTTAGTTAAACTGAGGGATCACAATCCAGCAGCTAGGAAAGCTAACACAGCCATGAAATCTTAGCTATGGCAACTCCTGGAACCTTGGCATCCTAAAACGTAGTGCCTGGGCACTAGCAGCAGAACCAAACCAGACTGTTTATATTTAAATCAACACCCCTGAACCTGGCCATAGACAAGAGGTTATTACCATTACAGTTGAGAGCCGAGACACTAGAAGACCAATCCTCCTCCGCCCATTAATGTACACCGAGCACCTCAGTCTCTAGTAGCCCTGGCTTAATTCCAGTGTCTGCAGCAATAGTTTAAAGGAAACAAATCGTTATACTTTATTTTTAGTCATCCTTGAGAATTCACCAAGTCTTCAGATAACAGTAATCTATACCAATAGTAATTTTCGTGGGGTCATTATGAATCATATTTTCCATATTATGATGTGCATTATTATTAAAAAAGGGTTTCTAAACATGTTTAAAGTGTGCAGGTCTACTAGGAAGCACATGTACTCTTCTATTAAAATGCATAAACAAATTTACAGATATTTGTTTTGCATTGCAAACATAGTTACTACCTGTAGGTGACAATATATTTTGTGTATTTTGTGGAACATGTCAGCAATAAAAAAAAGAAATCACCATTGCCCAAGCTTCCCAACGCAAGACCCATCACTTTTGCCAATGCTTGTTGTGTGGCACCATCCATACAGTATATGAGTGTGAAGCTAACAGAAGCATCAATAAACAAACATAAAAGTGACAACAAGAATGAAGCACTTTGTTTTTGCACATATTTGATGCAGATCCCATGTACCGCTGGCCAGCATCTTAGACAGGAATGCTGCTTCTACTGCTAGCATGTCAATAAACGGTGTGATGTAAAGTTTGTGTTAGTTTCTGATTTTGGTTATTTATTTATACGGTTTTACATAGTGCGAACATGACCCACGAGGGTATCAGAGCGCTTTACAGTATATAGTTAAAAAGACATTAGAAATGAGGTAGTATACACGCATTTGATGTTCGTCATTACTTACAAAAGAGGTAAAAGGTATAAGATAACATAGGTATAAGTAACATAGGTGACCAGTGGACGACACATGATGATCCCAGAGGGCAACAGCATATTACAATCTATACAGTTATTGAGCCTTAGGTCAGTATTGTGGATATAAACAAACCTATAATGTTCTCTTTCATTCCACACGAGGTAGCCAGTGATATGAGGATCGTATCGGTGACTCGATGCCAGCATAGGATCTGTTGCCTCATTTTATAACACTTTGGGGTAAATTCACAAGAACGTGTGATAACTACCGCAAGAGTAGCTGAACGCAACTCTCAACATTGCAGCCCATCGCAGGAAAATAACCCTGTGACAACGTGGAATTCACAACAAGGCGGTACCATGTGATGGTCTGCCTAAACTGCAGACAATGTCCGCGATACAACCACCTCGATGGAGATAAAAACACAAACCACAACACAAAAAAACCTGCGATGGGCCAAAGCGCGATCAGGAAATCAGCGATAAGCAGCGCCAGGCCTGCATAACACACCTGGCAGGTGGGAAAAATCCCCATAAAGGTAGAAAAAACACCCACACACAAACTGACCAACACCCAAGCACCATGAAGGCAGCCGGAGCATGCACAGAGGACGAGCGCAACCCCACATGCGCACCGGACGACCAGCCCAGGACCTCGGAGACAGAGAAGGGCAAGGACAAGAAGAAGAGGAAGACGAAGTTCAGTCCGCAGGCGAACAGGATCATAGTCACGGAGGTGATGGAAAGCCATCACCAACTGTTCGTCATCTCTAACGTGTCATTGGGCTCAACAACTGGAATATGGCAGGACATCGTGGACAAGGTGAATGCCGTCGGAGAACTCAAGAGGACAATGGACGAGGTTAAGAGGCGATGGAATGACATCAAGAGAAAGACCAAGGAGAAACTCGCAGCCAACCAGAAGGCAGCAATGCAGACTGGAGGTGCATGTGCTGGATGACATGGAGGAGCTGGTGTTGACAGTCATCAGTGTGGATACTGTGGCCGGAGTCGGGGGACCGGACACTGCTCGACAGGACACAACACAACCGCAACAGGGTGAGTGACCACCAGGTACTGGGGGACGGGTGGAGATGGCCTCAATGGCACACATGCACAATCAAGCAGAGCACAGTGCACACCCACAATGACTCTGGGTCATCACCCAGATCTATAGACTGTCACAATGTACAATGCCATGCTGTCTGAATGTCAACATGTACCATGGGGTTACATACATGGGGGCACATTTCAATACACCATCTCCCCTTCACATTGCAGGGCCACCGTCAACACCCCCTGCAGAGCAGTCCCAGCCACTCTTCACTGATGACAAGGAGGACAACCCCAGCATCGACGCATAAGCCCTCCTAGACATCATCCGCGACTCACCTCCAGGGCTGATCAGCTGCATCAAGGAGACCCCACCCACCACCCAGCAGGAGGCACCCAGAGCCCCAGCAGTCTCCCAAGACCCCGAGGTACAACACACGGCCTTCCAATGCCCTGTGCTGGAGGCCCAGAGGGAGACGGCTGAGCAGGTGCAGGTGGGGTTTGACCTCATGGCTACCAAACTGTACGCCATCCGTGGGTGTCTAGGCCCGCTCCATGATCTCCAACGAGCCCTGACTGACATTGCTGGAGCCCTGACACAGAGAGAAGAACACCTGTCTGCTCAGAAGGGCACCAGTGATACCAGCCGTGAGCTGGCACACATGCGGATGCTCATGGAGGACATAGTGCGGATGGAGGCGGAAAGGATGGCAGCCACCGCTGTACATCAGCAAAATGTAGCTGGGATCTACCATGCCCTGCAGATCATCATCATGGCATTGCTTCCACAAGGCGTGGCGCAGATGAATGATGCTGCCCCCACACCATCCACATCTCCGCCACCTGGTGTGTTATTGCCTCACAGTGCGGCAGACGTATCCACTCCGGCACCTGATGTGTCAGTGGCACACAGTGCCTCAGCCGGTACTGCAACACCCACAGGTGGGGCAGAGCACACATCCAGGGACGGGGACATGGATGGGTTTGTGATCAGGAGGCACTAGCATTCATTTCCGCCACCTGGCCTGTTTCTGCTTGGTGCCGCATATGGCCTTATGACCATCCACTGACCCCCGATACACTCCGATGCACTCACCTTGGGCAGCGACATGGACTGCCATATCCTGTGTGATGACCAATGACACGGCGACCAGACTGCGGACTGCACCGTTCCTCTTCCGCAGTACTTGTCATCCCCGGATGGACTCTGGCTGTCCCTCCACGGGCCCATATTGTGTAGGGTGCTCGGCATTGCCCTGTACCGCTCCAGCTGCAGAACTGCACTGGATGTGCAATAAACATCCAGTGACGCACTTCTGTGTCATGTCTTTCATCATTCATGTATGAATGTGTGGATGAATGTAGGGACAGTGATTTCCCTTGCATCAATGAAGCTCATCCTGTGGGATGCCAGTCAGAGGGTGCTACATTGCATACTGTGTCCCGTGAACACTACAACAGGGACACACACATCAGTCACTTTCATGTCCGGACATGGACTGAACCACGCCCAGGGCCCACGAGTCATTTTTGCAGGCCCTGTGCTGGTCCAGCATACGGCAGGCCAGACCACTCCGCTTACGCCCGTCGCTGGCGTACATGCTGGTGGTGTGCAGGTTACTGGTCTAGTCGCCTGTATGTCACACCCACTCCCTGAGGGCAGGTTTGCACGCACACCACACCCATCCGGCACAGGCGTCACAGGCCATGTGACTCCGCCAACATAAGGGGCTGACGACGTCACATTCCCCTCTGCCAGTGGTGACTGGATGACGGACGCTCCACGGTTCTCAATCATAAAGGGCACGAGTTGTTGCCAACAGGGTTAGTGGCCCCCGAGACCTTGTGGCCGTCATTGGCCTACCACCACGTGGCACTGACTGGCGTTGCACAGGGTATGGGGCACCCGGAGCTCGTGGCCGGCACAGGCACCCCGCCACGGGACGGTGACTTTGGGTGCACTGAGTCAGTGGCACCTTAGGCTGCTGAGCAGGTGTGCAGCCTGCGATGATGCCCCGTCCCAGCGGCCTGGACAGCTTGTGTGCCCTGCTGGACTGCAGTGCAGGCCGGAGCCAGTGGGCAGCGCGGGTCTACCACCACGTGGCATTGCTTCAGGGATCCCAGAGTTAGTGGCACCCATTGGGCTGAGTGGGTGTGCAGCCTGCGATGATGCCGGGTGCACTGGTATGTCCTATGCGATGGAGGAAACAAGACCCAGCACCAGGGCTGCATGGTGTTGAGGGTGCCATGTCCGCGGGCCCCGGGTTTGCAGCGGCACGTGGTGGGACCTCTTCTCTACACGCCGGTGGTGGAAGGTGATCAGTGAGGCCTGGGTGTGCATGGGCGGGCATGCTCCGATGGGTGGTAGGAGGGGCTGGGGTGCCTCTACCTGGGTGTGCATGGGTGGGCGTGCTCCGATGGGCGGCGGGAGGGGCTTGGGTGCCTCTGCCTGGGTGTGCATGGGCGGGCAGGCGATGTTGTCTTTTGCAATTGTGTGTACTGTGCCAATCATGCATCTGGACTCTGTTTCAGATGATGGCTCTGTCTCAGATGTGTGACCCGGTGTACTGCTATTCATACCGGCAAGTGGTTGGAGACACACCAGGGGCAGCAGGTGAGCAGTGTGGCCTGGGTGCACAGGGGCGGTACTCTCTCTCTCTCACTCCCCCTCTCTTCTTTTCTCGCTCTCTCTCTCCCCCTCTCTTCTTCTCTCTCTCTCTCCCCCTCTTCTCACTCTCTCCCCCTCTCTTCTCTCTCTCCCCCGCTCTTCTTCTCTTTCTCACTTTCTCCCCCTCTTCTTCTCTCTCCCCCTCTTCTTCTCTCTCCCCATCTCTTCTTCACTCTCTCCCCCTTCCTTCCCCCCTCTCTTCTTCTCTCTCTCCCCATCTCTTCTTCTCTCTCTCCCCATCTCTTCTTCTCTCTCTCCCCTCTCTTCTTCTCTCTCTCACTCTCTTCTTCTCTCTCTCCCACTCTCTTCTTCTCTCTCTCCCTCTCTTCTTCTCTCTCTCCCTCTCTTCTCTCTCTCTCCCTCTCTTCTCTCTCCCTCTCTTCTCTCTCTCTCCTCTCTATCTCTCTCTCCCTGTCTCCCTCTCTTCTCTCTATTCTCTCTCTCTCCCTCTATTCCACTTTCTCCCCTCCGCTCTCTCTCTTACCTTTGATGTGTGCAGGACACACCTTCTCATTATGATTTTTGTCTTGCAGGCTGTGACCTACGGATTGTACCGAGGGGAGCCGCCATGTGTCTTCTATCATTTCAGTGTTCATGTTAATAAAGTTTCATTTGTTGCTTCGAAAGTGAATGTGTGATGCTCATTTTTGTGACAATACATGCATGTCACCAGTTGTGATTGGGCGACATCAAGCGGATTAGTTTTGACGTGTTTAGGTGTAGCTGATGTGGCATGTCTTTTGTCGTGGGTGCCGGGGAGGGGGGGGTCCTGGGGGTGGTGAAAGCAGGTGTTGTTGCAATTTCGGCCCTCCAGGCTGCATGTTCAGTTGCCCGGGTGCATCTTATGCCCTTCCGATGTGGCTGTGGGCTGTGCTCCATTTTGTGGTTCAGGCTGTGGTCCAACTTTGCACCAGGTCAGAGCAGGTGTTATTTTCCTGCTGCTAACGCTCCTTATCGCCTGTTTTGTGTTCTTAGTGGTGTTGTCGCGGCTTTTGGCATGGTAACGCCTACTCTGCATCTCATTAGCGATATATGCAGGGGTCATCGGTGGCGATGTTTTTTGCGGCTGCTATCGCAGGTAAACTGGTGATGTGGGCTGTTTACACCAGCTTGTGATTGGGGTGATAAGTTTATCGCTACTTTGGCTGTGATAAAGTGCCGTTAACTCGGCGACGGATCCTTGTGAATATCCCCCTTTGTGTATGTAGTCCGATACAGTTTCCTTGATATTTGCCTTTGTAGCCTCAAGCAGCATAGTAAATAAAAGCGAGCTAGCTGTGAAGGCAGAAGAAAACGTGCCCTTGCCGACAGCATCTTTTGGAAAACAAGCAGTCAAATGAAATCAATCTGGCTGCCACATACCAACACGTTAACATTCATAAATGCTGTTAACTGGCTGTAGGTGAGCAAATACTGTGTACCGCATTGAAATCTACCCTACTGGCCCTGCCAGCGCTGGGAAGGAAGTAACAAAAACAACTGCTTTCTGTATAGAACGCATATAGGAGATAAAGAAGTGAAAGTGGCCAACCGTGCAATTTAGGAGTGCACTTTTCATGCTTCCCAATGGAATGTGCATTTGACTATTACAATGACATATGTATCCGTAAAACATTAGGGTACTTGAAAAAACAGCTTCAGCAACTGCTGAATGGCTTTTTTTTAATGTACTAAACCATTTTAAGATTCAGTAACATGCTACTGAATTGCAAAATGGGGTAAGAAAGGCATAACGAATTGCTACCTGGAAGTAGCAGGTTTAGGGCATCCCTTCCAAACAGTAGCGATTTGTTATAGTATGTATCAATGTTTTGCAACTGAAATCTGATTGCAAAACATTGGAAAAGGTTACAGACTTTCGAGTTGGGGTGACAGCACATACTTAAAACTCCCCATTAGGACTTCTTTCCCTCTGCAAATGTAAAACAAAAAAAGTTGGTGGGAGAGCAGGCAGTAATCAAAGAAACAAAAAATACTTATTTTGAATGCAGTCCATTTCCTTTTAAGAAAATGAATATTGATGGGGTAGGTCGGATTGTGGTCTACTACAATTTGCAATTTTGTAAACTCCTCTATTACCATATAGGTCCGTTAGCAAAACTATTTTCAAATCACAGGTCAGTGCTTAGTGTGCGACCACTTTTTGCAATTGGAAATTTTTAACATAAGGCCACCTCTTCATACCGAAAATGCACATCGTTGGCAGCTTTCATTCATCTGGGATGGAGTACACTGGATTAAAATACTATATCTCCTTTGTAATTTTTTCACATTCTCAACAGAAGAAAAATCTGGTCACTTTGTCTGTGGTGCGCCAATCGCAGCAGAAAAAGTAAAGACTGTAGTTGTAACCATACGTAGCAGTTTGAATGAATGCACCTGTTTTAGGTAAGCAACAAAGTGCACAAAAGTAAACTCTGGGCAGTATGAGCACTACCTGAACTGCACTCATGGGTCAGAGCAGTTTCAGTACTGGAACCACATGAGAAGTGTGATAAGAAAATAAGAAGGTCCGCTGCTCCAATATAGACGACAAACAGAGGTTTCACAAAGCAACAATGACAAAAGTCCTTGATTTGTGGAAGACTTAAAAAAGCAGGCTTGAAATGCAAGGTCGGACCAAAGCAAACCATGGATGTTATGTTCTGATTGTTGCATCTCCTTTGTTCTTTCAAATAAACCTCCACTTATTTTCCAACCTCTGCATGACTCTTCTCTCTAAACACAGGCAGTTCAAATAACATGCATATTCACCGTGATCCCTATTACTCTATTTTCGGCAAATTCCTCCATCTCATCTCAAAGATCACAACCTCTCCTTCGAAAGTCATATCCCTGCAACCAAACAAAACCTAGTCATCTGTAGCTCATCTGTTGATATCACCAACCATTTGCATGAATTCACAAATCCCACTCCTGCAAACGATCACACCTAACTCCTATTAATTTGATGTACCACCTACAAAATGGGGTAAATGCATTGATTGGAATTACTTAATAGCACAAGAGTAATCCAAATAACCCCTGAAAAAACAGACACCAACTTTAAATTTCAGAACAGCATACTGCCGATCTAAAGTGCTTCAACGTCCCATCAAGGCTATTAAGCACCATATATTTGCAATTAAAACATACCTCTAACACCATAATAACATTCACCAGTCTGGCAATCAATTGTAGTTCATGCAGAATGCATAATAAACTCCTTATTCTGCTCAACCCTCTCATACTCACTTAAGACAAACTACTATGGTGCATGTCCATTACCCCGTACTGTAGCAGTTCACAGCAGTAAACCACCAACTACCATCTGAACAGTCATGGATAACTGAAGAGATATGTTACATGCTGGTGGCCAATGGGGCGCTTTAATTCAGTCCACCACTGCAGGTCCCAACAAGCTACATAATATGATTGTTTCTTGTCATCTCACAATGGCAATCAACTATGGGATGAGATTAATAAAGTCCGTCCCAGCAGATCTCTCCAACATATCCTCCTCCAACCCATGCCTGCTCAGGACTATAAACTAAATCTGTCACACTGCTAAGCAGGACAATACTATTTTAAATTGTGAATCCTCGCGACTGTCGCCACTCAATTATGACTGCAGCAGCTCTATAGAATAACTTTTGCACTGCGTACATTGCCATGATAAAACTGACAAAACAGACTTCACAACTAATGCACAACTCACGCCGTTTAAGTTGTGACCGCACTCAAACGTTGAACTTTGCCATAAGGAAGCACTTTTATCTAAGCGACTTTACTTCTCGAAACAGTCTCTCTCCCTGGGGGGCATATAATCAAGGACTGGCGATAACTAACTCTAACCTAGTTTAGCGCTAGTTTTTCTATCGTCGTCTATCGCCTGTTTCTTCCGCCCTGTTATCGCTCTATAATCAACATGGTGCTAACAGGTGATAGCTTCCGCGAAAACTGCCGCTAACCGCTGCGAGATAGCAATAGGAAAAACGGCGATAGCAGACAAAAACAAGCGATGAGCTCTTACCGATAAAAAATACGCACGCTAACCCGCAAGTGTGGACTTTGAAAAAATTGCCTCTCAGTCCACCTACCATAGAAAAGATGTACAATAACTGTGAAATGCAGATTTGAGCACCCAGGGCCAAGTGCAGCACACATCAACAAGCCCCCCCAACATCCAGGATTACCATGATGAGATCCTGGATGCTACGCTGGACTTGCGCTTGTGACGTCTGCAAAGTACCCGCTGTCTTCTTCGTCACTGCCTATGGGGTGGTCCTGGGGGGGGGGCATTGGTTGTTATTGCCTTCGTGGGACCCCTAAACTGCATGATCACCACCTCCATGGTGTCTGTGGCTCTTCTGATGGAGCTGTGGCCTAGTATTTCCTACGCAGCACCATTCATCACCAGTTTGTCATGTTTTTATCTGGTGTTAAATTCCTGGTGCTAAAGAGGCTTAGTGCGACTTTTCTTGTCGCTTCGCGGGTCCGGGGCATCATTGATAATAGTGCGATGTTGTGTTAGCGACTTTTTCTGTGAAGTTTTGGGAAGGAACGCCTACTTTGCATGTCATTAGCGATAAATATCGCTGGCATGCAAGGCGATAAAAAATCCGGCTGCTGTCGCTAACGCCTGTTAGCGGCAGCTTGATAATAGCGCGATAAAAAAAAGCGTTAGTGGTATGAAAGTGCCGCTAAAGAGGCGATAACTCGCTTGATAATATGTCCCTGGAACTTTTGTTGAGAAGCATCGGACATTCATAGCAACCAAGCAGAACTTTGCCACGTATTACAACTTTATCCAGTTCATGATACAGCAGAAAAGTGGAGAATGAAAATACTTTGATAACAGTAATAGAATGGCGATTACTTTTGGCAGGTTGCATGGTTAAGTGTCTCCTACTTTATTATGGTAAACCAACGATATGCATATCAGCCTTGGCCTGCCCCAAATGCTGAGATGGCATGTTAAAACTTGTTATGGGACAAAAAGAACCTTGAAGCTAAGCATGTAAAGTGATTGCTTTATCAAACCTGACCTGACAATTCACTATCAAGAGGCGCATATCACGTAGGACTCGCTCTGCTATTGGTGGTTAGCATTGAATGTATTGGGAATAACGATCACGGCACATGTGGTTTCAGGGTACCTGTCTCGGTGGTGTGAGCACATGGCACTTCCCTTCGGGGCAGGTGTTGTGATGCAAGAGAAGGACTGCGACGCGGCAACTGCACTGGAGTACAGGTAAACTCGCTTTCGGTTTCTCCGAAGCAGCGCTAGTTACTGTTTAACATCCCCACCCACGTTTAAGTTTGTTTAGTAAATCGATCCGATGGTAGGCTGCCCCGTCGCCGTTGAGTAAAGGCAGCTAATATTCTGAAGCTTATGGGCACGTCCTCTGAACCCCACCGAAAAACATTCGGGTAGCCTGCAGGTTCGGCGGCTTGGAGCAAAGGCGGAGGAGGCTTCTTACAGGCGGTACTCATCAGCCGCGAGCTGGCTAAGGTAGGTTCGTTTTGCTGCCCCTGGTGGAACCATGCGCTGCGGGTCGGCATAAATAGAACCTTCCGCGTACACGCGCCACCTCTGCGGTCACTGAGCGCCGGGACAAGTCCAAACTGCGCTTTGCTTCTTAAAATTTGTACCAGTAACAGAAACGTGATGGTTTTTGTCAGCAAACCTTCTTTACTTAAGCGCAGGCGCAGCTAGGCTTAGACCCGCATTCACTGCTTCCCAACAGAAGGCGGTACCTTACACCTCTGGTCAGCAACTCCACGTGAGACCCGCAGTGACGTAATCATTACACGACTGCATGGGCGGAGACTGTATAAAAACTCCCGCCAGGACAGGTGTTGTGTCCTTAAGAACGGGGCTTATTTATGCTGAAAGATAACAGGGCAGTTCGTTCAAGTACCGTAGTTTGGAGCGGGATGTTTATATTTAACATATTCAAAATAGTATTTTATGTGGATTTGGTAGAGGGTCAGGTATAAACGGCCGCACGATAAACAATGTACCACGATGTAACTATGTCTTTGTTGTCTTTAATATGTAATTCCGGCCACAGTGATTCTCAAAACAGAGATGTAAATGTAAACTGATACTTGTATAGCTCATTACTCACCCGCAAGGGTCTCATGGCGCTTTTACAAATACCGCTGTGGAACCCATCCTGGCTTTCCCTGTGAGTCGTCCACTCCTGGGCACCCCCAAGGGGTAGGCCAGGCATCCTTAGCATTGTGGGGGCCGTTGTGGAGATTAAGCAAGCTATTGCCCAGAGTTGCACTCCATAATTGGAATAGGCACCGAGGTGAGAATTATCAGGTCCATGGAAATTTGAGCCCAAAACCCGCCAAGGTGGAGAATTGAACCCAGGTCCGGGCTCGACCTCTGCATACAGGTCTGCCACTCTAATCATTGAGCCACACTTCTCAGAGATGGGTGATGCAATTTAATATATCTAGTAATTGGTTACAAAACCCCTTTGAAGACCGGTGTTCGAAACTCTGATTCAACATTGCATACAATTTCCCGCCCAACTAGTTGGCATCAATTAGAAAAACATGAAACTAACTGTTGCGTACCATGTGCAGTTGTTCAAGTTCAGCCGTGTCTTTACCGCTTGAATAGTGTGAGCTCTTTAAAAAGTTTTTGTTATGCACACTCTGCACTTATACTGTTTTAAAATATATTTCATATGTTGACTTTAATTGTTTAACCCACAACCGGTTCTGTTACTAGTAATATTTAGACCGTGCACAAGAAGTACACATAATAACCAATTGAGTTACCATTAGCCTGGGATTACAGTATATACATTACATGCAATTACACTAAAAACGTGCAGGATACCTATTAAAATAGCATGCAAACACCCAAGTGTTTTTAGCCGACGCAGCACTATTTTGAGTGTCACTTAGTCTATAAACCATTCATTATGGACAATTCTTAAAATAGTAGTGTAATATCTACATTTGAGGCGTAAGTTTGTTGGATCAAATCTCCCCTAGCAACTTTAAATAAAATGGAAGTGCTGAATGAAAACGTGACGCATGGTGCCATGCCAGTGTAAATATATTGACGTTTCCGTAAAACAACAATAGAAAGAAATGATTCATGGGGATCATATATACAATTTTCAGAACATGGTACCTGAATTTTTCACTGAGTAACCACACCACATATAAATATCAGCTAATACCAAAGACTATTGGCAAACTGGTATCAGATTGTAGAATTCGGTAAGTCGCCTTAAATTGTCTCACACCAATAGAAATGCAGAGTGGCTTAATCCAGGTCTGTCATATGTGGAGGAATTTGCAGAAATAGTGACATTTTTGTGCCATTTGCAGGGTCGACCCCTTCATTGAAACCCCACCTCTGCAAGTTCTGTGGGGTTTAAGTACCATAATCTTAGTCCTTGGGGTGTTCACCTACAAACCACAGATTTCACAAAACTCAGTAAAATTGTTAAGCAGGTTTTGATGCCCAGACGGGGTTCGAGAAAGCAGAAGGCTATCGTCATCAAAAAGCAGCGCAGGAATGGAACATCCACCATGGGGAGTCGAGGACACTTTCTTGTAGATATTTAACAACATCATTTATATACAATGAAAACAATTTTGGTGCAAAAGTACGCATCCGTGGCATACTCAACGCTTAACTGGTATGCGATCGGTCAGTTCGCCACCCAGCCCCCATCTAACCAGAGCAAAGGTGTTGTCATGTAATCTGATAAGTATGTCTAACTGTGCATGATCGATACCCATAGTCGCTAAAGTGGACCACAGAGGATGTCTTGGGACAGGTGCTGAGGTCCACAAAAGCCATATATATGTGGTCCTTGGAGAGCCTTAGATATTTCGAAATAAGGTCAAAACAAAAGACTTGGTCTATTGTGCTCATTTTGGAGTGGAAGCCTGTCTGTAAATGGGACAGGATGGAAGCCTCATCAGTCCAGTCTAGTAGCTAAACCAAAACCTGGTAACAAAACATTTCCTGAAGGTTTTCAATAAGACGGATAGGCCGATAGTTGTTTGGTACTGCTCTGTCTCCCTTTTTAGGTCGAGCCTAAACAGCGCTTGCGCTGCAGGCGATCTGTTGTATGTGCTTTGTGGGGCCTGACTCCTCCTTTGCTTAGGATTGGCTTTTGTTTCTGTCATTAAAAATGGTAGCCTGCAAATGGCTAACAGTTGCTGCATGTCCCACCTTTTCTCTGAAGTTAATGCCCATGGAGTATTGGCTCGGGGACCAGCAGCCTTGCGCACGCTGTAGCAGTGCATGTGAAGTTGGTCCTTGTCTGGAAAGCAGTGCCCGGCTTGCAGCTGCTGTGTGGTGCAACCCGGGGACCCTTTGACCAGGCAGCATGTGTTGACGTCTCACTGTCCGGGCTGTATCTCAGCACCTCCTTGTGCAACATCTGGGCAATGCGATAGGCGCGAGGTGCAGCCTCTCCAAGTCTGATCTTGAAACAAGCTCCATCTTCAAACAGCCACGCTGACTTACTTAGAATTTTTAACATATGTGTGTGTCTTTTGCTGTTTTTAATGAGGACATGTTCTGGTTTTTTTCCAATCACTGTCCCGAACGTAGATTAAAAAAATTAAAGTAACACAGGTGTTTGACATTGGTGACGCACGTATTATATAAATCATGCATTCTTACCTAAAAATGAGCACGTATTCAAGGATAGCTGTAATCTGCATATGCATTTAACAGGTAAAGCATACATGTGATATGTACTATTGTGTGACCCTGGTGACACGCAGGTGTATGATTTCGTGACTGACGCTTGTCATGTACAGGTACAGAATGTGTCAGTGTCTAATGCATGTGACACAGAAATGTAATATGTATCAGTGTATACCCTTGTGGACACATTCATAGGTGCGTGTGTTGGGGACAGAATACATGCAAACATCAAAGATGTAGGTGGGAGACTCCCAATGTTTCGAGGTAATATATATAGGCTTTCATTTAGCAGGTTTCTGCTTAAAACCATCTGAAATTAAATTCAAATCAATGAAGAAACCACATTTCTAAAGTGTCTCTTTTTTCCGTCTTCCAAAGTGGTGTTATGTATTCTTTACTGAAATTGCCCCCCCCCCCCCCGCACCCCTACCATTTAGATATTCTTCATGGCCATTGGCTTGAAATGGCGTGTGCGTCTGCTGTGAGAGCAGGTGTCATTTATGGACATCGGAGATAGCGGGTACACTGTGGTCATCACAAAAGTCGGCGAGAAAGAAATCTGCGCTGAGTGCGCTCACGCCGAATTAGAAGTAGAAAATGTTTATTACCATTAAAACCCTTAAATCATAGGGTCCAGCAACATGGGGATTCCCGTGCCTCCAGTGAGAAGAAAGACTAAAGCACATATGTACAGAATACAACTGTATATATTTTCATGCATATGGCTCCAGTGCAGATTATGTGACAAAAGGAAGGCAAAGGGTGATACACAAGTGAAGAAAATGAAATCGTTCAATAGTGCACGCTCGACCTTCAAACTGATGCAAAAATGTAAATTTTCAGAGCTGAACAAGTTATTTGAAATTTCTCATCTACGATGCTAGGCATGAAATGAGGCGTTATATCTCAGAGAACGGCACAGCTTGGTAGCATTGACTTAGCATTGAGTAAAAACATGGCTGATGGTATTACACTTACGCTAAGGCAATATTTTTGAGTTCCACATTAGCGTCGTGGAAACCTGGATACATGTCGAGGTTTTGGCAGGCTGTGCATCTCTTCTTTTAATAAGAAATGTGATCAGGAAGTGGTTGAAATGGTTACAAGCAATTCCATTTATGGCATTTTGTGTCACAAAAGAGTTCAGAGCCATTATAATTCACAATTTCTTGCATACACATGCCAGTAGGCTGTCCACAAAACCATCCTTATGTTGCAGACAGTCATTGTGCCACAGCAATTTTGGATGGCAATCAGATGGCAATGAGCTTTGTGGCTGAATCATGAGGGGCCATGAGGGATTGTTGTGTATAGCATCATTGTCTTGCGGTAGCCATTGATTCAGGACTGACTGAGTAAAGGGCCACGGAGGTGAGGGAGGTGCTGTATTAGTTATGGGTGTAGTAGTTCTCTAGTGAAAATTGCTCTTCTCCTGCTGATTGGGCCACCTTGGCGAACGCATGGTTTTCATGTGTGCAGTGACATCAGATATAGTGTTCTGGGAAGAGGAAGTCTGTCATGTGACTGTGCTTGCCTCATTTCATACAGCTAGTTATGTACTTTAATACCTCCTCATCCAGTTAACAGGCGTCAGAATGTGGAAGCATACTAACTCCTCTCTATCCGCTGATAGTATTGCTATGTGCCATGAGGCAGTCTCCGCACATCTGTTGGCTTGTGCATTGTTGTGGCCCAGGCAGCACTGTGAGTCATGATGTTAGGAAACACGCTGTCTTGAAGCTCATAGGAACCAACACCCATTCGGTCTGGTATGATAACAGAGGCAGTATGGAGTCACCATCCCGCAAACCCATGAAACCCCACTAGATTATTAAACACTGAGGTGATTGTTTGAGCCCAAAGGAAGGAGGCCTAGACCATATAATAAAATAGGAGATTGAAATAAAAACTAAGAAACAGGTTGCACCTCTCGCTGGAAGAAAAAACGGTTAGCATCACTTGAGTTACCTTGGTTTTTTTTTCCTCACCTTCTGTCCTTGCTTAACAGCAGTGGGCAGATGTATCAAGCATTTTTGAGTTTGCAAAAGGGCAGAATCTGCCCCTTTGCTAACACAAAAAAATGCTTTTTCGATGCAGCAAACCTAATTGGGTTTGCGATTTGGTATTAGGAAGGGGCATGTTTAGGGCATCCCTTCCCAATACCGAATTGCATCGGTATGTATGAGTTTTTTGTGATCGCAATTGCGGTCGCAAAACATTTGCATTTTACCACCTACTTCAACTAGGTGCTAACCCATTCGCAAATGGGAAGGGATCCCAAAGGGACCCCTTCCCTTTGTGAATGTTTGTAAACCTATTTATAAAAGCAGGCAGTGGTCCCAGGGACTACTGTCTGCTCTTAAAAACATGAAAAGAAAACTTTTCATTTTTCGTTTTGTAAAGCATCTTGTTTTCCTTTAAGGAAAACAGGCTGCTTTACAAAAAAAAAAGATTGCTTTATTGAAAAGCAATCACGGACATGGTGGTCTGCTGATCTCAACAGGCCACCATCCCTGTGATTTTTGCGATTCCTAGGGGGTCGCAAATTGCGACCTACCTCATTAATATTCATGAGGTAGGTCATTTGCGACATACATCTGGCCCTAGGTAACTCGGCTCCTACATCATGTGCTAAGATAGCTCAGCGACTGAGACCCTGCTCTAGTTCAGAGTTGGGGTTTTGTTGAATTGGCCCGACTGATATCTCTTTTGAGGAAAAAAGGAGAACCGTTAATTGTGTGGACATACATTTTTCCCAGAATTTCCCACCCCTCCTCCCTTAGGTAGACAACTTACAAGCCTTGGCTGTCCCTTCGCCCTCAGATAGACAACTGACAAGGGCTAATTGTAGGGCAGGAGCCACAAATCACACTGGATCTCCATTGTTGCCTACGCTTCCTGAATCTCCATCATGGTTAGAAAATCATCAAAGGAGAGGATGGCTTCTTGCAACATCAAACACAACACATCGTAACATCCAGCAGGACTTGGGGTGTGCAGGCCTACCCAAAGATATAGTTTAGGGCTTAATATAAGGTTTTTGCAAGGTATTGGACTAAACATCACACCATGATAGCTTCAACATAAAAACAGACACAATATTATTGAGATTATCGCACAAAAGTAAATCCTGGGTAGGAGCTTTCCGTCACTTTTATACTTCCAGGTTTTTCATGGCAGAGATTATCTTCAGGGTCCACACCACATTTACCACACCAAAGAATCTGGTTAAGTTGACCGTCTATAATTGTTTGACATCATCCCTATTCTAGGTACAAGTATCTTGAATTCAAAATGGGCATTAATTAAAAAAAAATTCTTACAGCTATCTCGATGACCCAATCTTACATCACATGGCTCACCAAGCAAAGGGGAACAAATGATCAAAGAAAGCTACAGAGTCGGACACTTAGTTGTGGAGTGACGCCACCTTGAAGTCTTGTCGAGGCAGTGGAGAAAGATCCCGAACTCCTGCAGGAGTGCTCCTCTTCAGATTCTCAATTCGAAGCATTGAGAATTTGCAGGGCGCAGTATATACCGGGGTCCATTCCAAGATGGCCACCAGGATTTCCTAATTCATGCACAAGCTGCTAAATCTCACAAGACTTTGTGGGAAGTGTTTTTTTCTAGCATGAGAGAGCGCACATGAAGTCTTTATATTTTGTCTGTTGCTGAGGGAGCCACATCCGTAAATGAATTGCTCTAATTTGTGAAAAACATGTCCAGACATAACTCCCACCTTAAATTTACTATCCCTGGCCTCTCCTTCCTGCTATGCATTTATTCTAAGTGAATACCCATTGCTTTACCAGAAGCCTACAGGAAGGACTACTATAAAGTAGGGACTTGTGACTCACTATGGGTGCTGTTGTGTATGAATGTTGTACTGCTGTGCGTTTCGGGCTATGTTGAATGTGGATTCTAGTACATGATGGTATTGGGCGACATGAAGTGCTGCAATCTGATGGTTTGGTGTTTTGGACATGTTAAAACTGATAGCAGTAGAAATACAAATCCTTGTTGAATGTGGCACTGATCAATCAACATGAAGGAAATGAGTGGGTGGACAATGGGGTTGTTTTCCAACTGTGAAATCTGCAACAACTTTGTTGCCATGTGCATTAAGCAGTTAGCCCTATGAAGAGAATTAGGAGTGATTTGGGATTTATGGGTGAGGCAGGTGATAGACAAAGAAACCATATTACTTCCTTTGGAAGTGGTACACCTTATGTTGTGCCATCCTATCTAAGTATCCTAACTAAGACTGTGGTTGCCATGTTCTCCAATGTAGTTATGGCTCAATAAAGCGACAAGTTTTGAGTATTTGGAAAACTCTGCCAGGAAACGGGAGCATGTTATCCTCCTCGTAGTTTGAGTCATTTGACATCATTGGGGCTGCTGGAACATGGGCAGGTGATGATCGATTGCAGAGGTTTCTGCTGCTTAGTGTGTTATGTCAGATTCTCTGGTGTATCAAGTCAGACATACATATCGGAAGCATTGGTGGGGCTGGAGTACAAACATTTAGCAGGGCCTCATTCACTTCGCATCCAAGTTCCAGTGACTAATTTTGGGACATAAGTAACATTTTGGGAATGCGGCTTTACCTAGTAGTCTTGCAGAGTTAGCAGCATCATGAAGGAACAGGTTGGGCTGGCTTTTAATATTGTAAATGCAAGTTGTAATACAAGCCCAGCGCTCTAGTAAGACCTAGAGTAAGGAGCCTAGACTGGCTTTCACTTGTGAGGGTCCAGGTGTTAGGTCAACCACATTTACTAATAAATTCCTCATAAGCCAGAAGATGGTAGTGGAAGCAGAATCAACAACCAAAAAATTAGGGAAACCAGAACCTATGCAACAGTAAATATGAAAAAGAAAAGGTTGCAAGATACTATTATTCATAAAATTGGAGAATAATATATGTATATAAAAAGGAGAGTAGTGTGTACGATGTGTATGGCGAGGAAGATACAGTGACTGGAGATTATTAGCGGTCCTAATATCTATTCATTGCTGGTGTAGAATTGCAACTTTCAGGCTGTGAGGGCTGTAGTCAGTCGGAAAGCCTGTTCCGGACTTTATCAAATGGTCAGTAGGGATCATCCGTCCCTAATGGTTCCATGTTTGTTCTGAAGGTGTAATATGCCAAGTATATGTTGTTGCGAATTGAAATATTTTGTTTATCAATGAGGGTGCTCCTGAATCAGTTCCTACTTCGATATGTCATACAGCATGATATGTTCCAAGCTAAGGAATGGTTACTTAGGGCACTACACGTTTAAGAGAGTCCTCTGCAAACAAAATCCAACAATAGTTTAGGGTTCCCCATTGGGAAAGATCTTTGCTTTTCCCCAAAGATGTAGGCGTAACTAGCTGCTGGCAGGGTACTAGGAGATATGACAGTGAACAACAATAGAATATCTGATTCATCCTTGATTGTTGTTCAATTTTTACTGATACTTAAGCTTAGCAATACAATGAAAATGAGCTCTATAACCCACAGTGGACTAGAGAAGCTATTGTGATTTTGGAAGATAAGAGTATTTCCTTGCCAAAAGGCCTAACACATATACTCTTGAACCGTTCTTCCTGACTCTCCCTTGATAATTTTGCATCAGTTTATTTCTTCAACTAATTAAATAAGCTAGTATGACTTTGGAGATTCAGCTGGACCTTTCTTTTAAATAGTAATCAGTATAAGTCTTGCCATAGCAATAGTGATCTTACCAACCTTTGAAGAAATGTGGATTCAATTAATGAACCAAGAACCACCAAAGAGGGTTTGATTTTAAACATGACATAGGGTATTCCAGAAGGATCGCACAAGGGATTGTATAATGTCATAAGTATTTTTTGATGATAACACCTTGTTCATCTGTGCTCTAGGATGCCTGAAATACAACTTTAACTGGTTATGAAAGTTAAAATGATCAGCCATTTGTCTTCCACATTCTTAACATATCTAGTTTCATCAGCCAAAGAAAATGTCATCAATCTCCAGAACCTTCCAATGAACGCTATTGATGATTTCTGACACCGCCATTTAATTTTTTAAAGGCAAATTTTCTCTTTTTGTCGAAACCTATTTTTTGCTACTAAATATGGTTGCCACTCCAATCTAGCAATGTCAAGTTGCAGGAAAGGAAGAATCCTCAGACAAAAGCTCGCCCAAAACCATTAAAGAACAAGCATTTGCAATGCTGTAGGTCTCACAATACTGAAAGTTTGAGCTACTGGTGTTGCAAAATAATAATCTATTTTTTGTCAACAAAGCGGTATCTTAAGTAATAAAAGAAAATCCTCAAAGAAGGAAAAGGATACAGTACTATATGCTGTTTTTCGGTGTCCCTGTGGAGTTGTAAAAGGACCTCTATTAGCCATATAAGGTACTACACCCTTAATGCAATTATAAAGAGAAAGATTGCAGTGGAGAATATGTTTGCATTTGTTTTTATTAAAAGTGAGATTTTTGTTAGATTGCGTTAAAAAAAATGCACTATTAAAATAAACAATGTCGCATTTTTTAAATGCAAGCAATAAAAAAAATCTTGCGTCCAATAAAAACAAATGGAAACATATGCTCAGGTGCAATCTTTCTCTTTATAATTACATGCAGTACGTTATGTGGCTAATGAAGATCCCTTTACGGGGAACAACCTTTACAACGCAACTTTTACAACGCACTACCATTACAACGCATTTTTTACAACGCATAATCCATTACAACGCATGACATTACAACGCATGACACTACAACGCATTTTTAAAAACTACCTTTACAACGCATTCCATTACAACGCATACTACCATTACAACGCATACCATTACAACGCATAATATTACACTATACTATCCAACACTTACCCTACTGATGCACCCCCGGGAGTTAGAATAGTAATTTTTACCCCTATACTATCCAACACTTACCCTACTGATGCACCCCCTGGAGTTAGAATAGTAATTTTTACCCCTATACTATCCAACACTTACCCTACTGATGCACCCCCTGGAGTTAGAATAGTAATTTTTACCCCTATACTATCCAACACTTACCCTACTGATGCACCCCCTGGAGTTAGAATAGTAATTTTTACCCCTATACTATCCAACACTTACCCTACTGATGCACCCCCTGGAGTTAGAATAGTAATTTTTACCCCTATACTATCCAACACTTACCCTACTGATGCACCCCCTGGAGTTAGAATAGTAATTTTTACCCCTATACTATCCAACACTTACCCTACTGATGCACCCCCTGGAGTTAGAATAGTAATTTTTACCCCTATACTATCCAACACTTACCCTACTGATGCACCCCCTGGAGTTAGAATAGTAATTTTTACCCCTATACTATCCAACACTTACCCTACTGATGCACCCCCTGGAGTTAGAATAGTAATTTTTACCCCTATACTATCCAACACTTACCCTATTGATGCACCCCCTGGAGTTAGAATAGTAATTTTTACCCCTATACTATCCAACACTTACCCTACTGTTGCACCCCCTGGAGTTAGAATAGTAATTTTTACCCCTATACTATCTAATACTTACCTTAAATGTAATTTAATATTATGCGTTGTAATGGTATGCGTTGTAAAGGTAGTATGCGTTGTAATGGTAATGCGTTGTAAAGGTATTTTTTAAAAATGCGTTGTAGTGTCATGCGTTGTAATGTCATGCGTTGTAATGGATTATGCGTTGTAAAAAATGCGTTGTAAGTGCATGCGTTGTAAAAGTGTGCGTTGTAACGTCATACATCCTCCCTTTACAGCTCCACAGGGACATCTAGTAGGAGCCTGTGGTACTGCAATGCAATAGGTCTAGCATTTGCGAGAGTTTGAGTTATTGGCATTGTAAATGAGAATGCCTTTTATTTATGTGTTTTAAAAACCTGCAGCTGGTGAGTAAAATAGTCATTGCTTATGATAAACAAGGCTGGTAGTAAAGGAGGCACAGTTACTGCCAGTCTTGCTTCTCGTAAGCAAGGATTATAAGTACACAGTGGGCGTTCATGCACCACCGGCAAGTTTTCAAAACACATAAATAAAAGGCATTGTCAATTACAATACAAATAGTGCAAACTCTCGCAAATGCGAGACCGATTGCATTGCAAATGCTTGTTGTATATTGGGATGATCTCAGCACTGCGCCAAGAATTAGGTATTTTCCCTCCTGCTGATATCCCATTTGACAGTGCATTTATGTAAATGTCTTATATGGTGGCTTGAGAACGAAATAAATTTCCTGAGACTTTGTCAAGGCCCGGTGCTTTCCTGGGCTGTATAGACCTGAATGGCTGTAAGTGCTTCTTCAAGGGTGAAGTGCATCGGATACTCAATAGTAACATTCCCCAAGTCCTGGACTTTTGCCTTTGATGCAACTATATCTGTACTAATTTGGGCATAGATGTCAGTAAAGTGGTCCATCCATTGTTGCAGTTGTTTTGCCAGTTCGAAGGGACTATGGGATCTAGGACTGCCATGTGCAAGTATGTGCCAAAATGTCTGAGGATCTTTATTTTTGTTGCCTCAACCAGGGCTAATCAATTTGAGCCCTGGTTGTAACAATCCATTTATGGTTTGCACAAGCAGCACAAATATCCCCTCTGGTTCGCTTTTTGACAGCATCGATTAATTGCCCTTTAGCCTTATTGCACTCTGTGGGGAACCAGGCTGGTGACTTCTTAATAGGCCCCTTTTAGTTTTGATCTCCTTGGTGCAAATCTTGGTGGTCTAACAGTGATGATGTGTTAAAAGTGTGCTCAGTGAGGGGTTCAAGGATGACATTGAAAGTATTGTAGATTTGTTTTAGAGATTCGGTATCAAATCGGAGATTTGACCAATTGATGGATTTTCTATTTTTGCCCAAGGTTACAATCATCTCTGTTTGGGCGCACAGGACGGTGGAGTTCCTCAACAGTTTGCCATACAGTGAAAGCCTAAGTGCGTTATAATCGCTGTCTGATCTAATTAAAATTTCAAAATCAATTGCCATATGCCAAAGATCATGGTCTAAAAGAGCATAGTCAATTCAACTTTTTATAATCCCTCGGGCAAATGTATGGGCATGCTGTATTTCGGAAGAAAACCTTCCATTACATACTCACAAACCATGGTTCAGGGTGATTGACAGAAACTGTGTGGCAGAGACTGTCCATGATGATAAGGGATTCCTCTCTAGTAAGGGTATGCCTCTAGCTCTGTCTTCTAAATCGATAGTTGGAGCTATGCTGTCTAGCTGCTCAAAGGTGGTATTAAAATCTTCGGCAATTATAAGTGGTGTACTGTCTGTTCTAATGGAGAGCAGATGGGCGAGTGTTTGTAGTGTAAGAGATTCTTTATTATGCTGCACAGAGCGGTTATGTACATTATAGAGCTCAATCTTACTACCATTTCTACCCCAAATGGACGGACCTATAATGTCATTGCTTTTGATGTCCAGTTTTTTAATGATTATATTTGGCATATTTTTAACCCATACTAAAAGTACACCAGAGGACCTTGGAGGTACTGCTTCTATAATAAAACTGGATTAACCCAATCTAAAAAATGTTTCCACAGCCCATGTCCCTGGCAAAACTATTATGTCATGCAAGTTGATAAAATCTCCCTAATCTGGATCCATAATTTTCCGAGAGATAGAGGTTCATTTGCAGGTATACAGTACTCATTTGGGGGATATATGAGAGTGACTGCCAGAGGTACAAGGGACATAAGTGATATTAGCCATGGGCTGGGGATGAGTAAAGTTGGTGTGCACAGTACAAAACTGTGAAGTTGAGTCGCTAAAAATGGCACGAATTTCAATTGAACACTCTAAATCATGGTCTAGGGGCAAGAGAATAATCTCTACTAAATCACCCTTGCCACAAGCCTGCGTCTCCTGAGAAGAACCTGATTGGGCAACACTGTATAGGAGGCATTAGTCACTGGGCATCAATCAACACTTGCCAAGTCTAAAAGTGGATAACACCTGCTGAAGACTGGGACAGCAAATTTGGGCAACCCATCTACCCACTCCTGGGAAAAAACGTTCCGAACCTGTTAAATGGTAACGGCAGTGTCAGTCGATAACCTTTCAAGTATTGCCCGGCGGTAATCGCCTCTCATACCACTCGATAATTTACCAATGAAAGAGGCAGGCGCCGGAGACTGGAAGGCAGGAAACAAAGTTTTATTCCGTCGGAGCAGAACACATCAGATCAGACAGCAAGGTATCGTCACGAGGTGCTCTAACTGCATCTCTGAGGCCTGGCCTCTTATACACAGGTTTATGACTTTATTACAGGATTATTGTACATGGCACATTCTTGAGATCACTTTGATGTATGAAAGAACATCCCCTGAAGCCCCGGCTCAGATCCAATCCCACACATAGCTACAGTAGAAGTTCCCACCTCACCCGCAGTAGGAGATGGCTATCACACAGCAGGGTATTCCGCCAATTCCCGGGGGTGTGTGTGACTGGTCGGGTCCCAGGGGGCGGGGGGCCTTGATCTACTGTAATCCCTTTGATGTGGGGCGTTCCCCTTACAGTAGGGGCAATAAACTGCATCCGCAGGGCTAGGTGATGGCCTGGGATCAGTTCGGACAATGGGGCGCAGAGGAAGGGGGTTATCAAAGAGATGCATGACCATGTATGGGATGTCAGTCGGGCGTGGGATGCGGTTCCATGGCAGGGTCGCGCAGAAGGAGAGGGTTTATGGCCCGTGTATGAGAGAGCGGGGGTGGCCGGCGCGCGGGGGATGCTTGCAGCGCCAGGGGAACGTGCTGGCGATCGACAATGAGCGGGGGAGAGAGTGGGGTGCCTAAAATGGCGGCCGTGCGTTCGCTGTGCGTGGCGCTGGGGAGAGGCAAGATGGCGCAGATAATGTTCAGTTACAAGCTAAATTTCCACAGTCCTCCCTTTTAACATATCTCGCCAGCTTGCCTGGCCGGCATTCACCTTCGTTAACCCTTCAGCTATAATATCGTTAATGTTTTCCATACATTCCTTAAAGATACAGAGTTTTAGGGCAGGCAGGAGTAATCTGACACATTTATACGTAACTACAGACAGTTGGTAAAGTAGGCGAGGAGGTAGTACATACAAAATTACATTAGCTGCGCCGCATGTCAGGCCCAGGGATAGGAGGAGGGGAGCTTGTTTGAGCATGAATAGGATACTGTCTCAGTGTATAGTCGGAAGTGACTGATGCAACATCATGAAAACTCGATAGGAAGATAGTTAATATAAAAAGGTGGTTGGGAGAGGATTTTCAACTTAACATGGGTTCTTCTTTCCAGTGTCCTTTTATAAAGAGCCATCACTGGTAAGCTCTTATTGTTGTTCTTCTTTCGTTGGCACTGTTCAGCACCGGCGGTGGAGCTAAGGTCCAGCTCAAATCCAATTTCTCACGTGGCAGGGTGTGACCATTCGCTGTTCTCCGATCACAGTCCTGTTCCCTTAGCATAGTTCATCATAGGTACTTCGGTAGTTAAGTCAAATTCATAATCCATATAAAAGAGGGAGAGAAAGAGAGAAGGGTGTGACGTGCTTCGGGATGCCGAGGGAAGAGGGGGTGGAGTGGGATCGGATCAAAATGCGGACCAAGGAGAGCAGAATCTTCCAGCACTGGGCCCATCAATCGGGCCCGACGGGTTGGGACTTCAGGCACGCTGGTCAGTGAGCGGGGGGCCTTGATATAGCCCTTCGTTTTATCGCTTATCATCCTGATAATGGTGCCTCGTCTCACGCCCTTTTTGCTTCGATGCTTCCCCCTTGGTCGATGCCATAGATGTTCCATGGTCCGCAGCCAGGCTGTGCGTCACGTCCGACCCCTCTCTTCCGATGGTCGCCGATTATCTTTGAATGGGTACAAGAAACAAAAATCTTAGAGAGTTGGCAGGGAAGACATTTACATACTTCATCCTCTTTCCCAACCACCGAGTAGTTGCGGGAATGCTTTTATCGGTTGCTGTATGATTGATGTCTATTAACTCTGATGTTAGTGTGCGTGTTACTAATTTATTATGCATTGCTGTGGTGCAGGTTTCTGTGGGTGTCCCTGTCCATCATCTGGCCTTCTAGGTGTCGATTCCTGCGCCCTATAATCGTTGCAGGAAGCTTGACATCTGTCAACCTTCTGGTCTATTAAAAATTCGAACCGGCTTCTCCGGTAGAGACTCGTTCATTTCAACACAAGTTTTGTTAATACACATTTTCCTCCGAGGACTGCTAAGTTTATGAAAACTACTGTCATGGGTTCACGAGTATCCTATTTCGGGGAGGAACATAAGCTAAACATTATTCTTGCTGGAGACAATAGGTAACCCTTATCAGTTTAGGCGATGTATTTTTAGAGAATAAGGTCATCGGCTGTTTCGTTCGAAATACTCTGAGACGGCTAGTACAGGGCTGGGGTTATTTTGGGAGAACGGGGCGCTTTAGACATTCTATTTCGGGGTAATTGGGCGGGGGCAATTCTGGGCGGTGGAGATGGTGTCTCTAAAAACAAAAACCACTGACATATAGTCCCCGTGTTGAGGGCCAGATTGGGAGACATCAGTCGTCTTACCTGTCCTTTCTTTCTCAGCCGATTAAGCTCAACATTTGCAGAAAGGAGAGGTAGTAACGTGGTAAAGTATGGTCGTTTTGTTTCTGTCAATTTGTTCGAACACCACCGTGTTTCAGGCCAATTATACACTTACCGAAGAGGTATGTGTCGTTAATTTATTCAAAAGGAAAGAGGGCAAGAAAAGCCTTTAGTGAGGGAGGGGGAGAGAGTGAGAGGGAGAGAGAGAGAGAGAGAGAGAGAGAGAGAGAGAGAGAGAGAGAGAGAGAGAGAGAGAGAGAGAGAGAGAGAGAGAGAGAGAGAGAGAGAGAGAGAGAGAGAGAGAGAGAGAGAGAGAGAGAGAGAGAGAGAGAGAGAGAGAAAGAGAGAGAGAGAGAGAGAGAGAGAGAGAGACGTGTGCATCAAGTAGGCTATTTGGCATACATACGACACAAAACGAGAGAGACATGGGTATGATAATAGGCCACTTGGTGCACACACAACATGGAGTAGCATGGGTCTGTTCCATGTAAGAAAACACAAGCGGGGAAAAGACATAAATTCGGTGATCACGTACACACAAATGCCGGATAGGGTGTGACAGTACATGCATCAAGCGCAGAAACTTAAGACGGAGACTCAGGGCTACGTTGAGTATGGGGACCTCTCCTTTCCTGTCCTCTTTTCCTATGCATGCTGCGTATTTTCAGTATTTTGTAGTTTATCTTGGGGGGTGTCGGACCTTTTATTCTCCTCCCTTTGATCGATGGACGAACACTTCAATCATACAGTGACGCTCTCTTCAAGTGACCCAAGCATGAAATGCATACACATTCATGCCGTATAATCGTAGCACACACGCACAATCATACCATACAGTTTTTCATGTTCCCAATGGTGGTCTGGACTTTACGCACTATCTCACAACGTTTGTCTATGTTTTCCCTGATATTGAACTCGGTGCGGTCCATGTCCACTCCATTCTTCAGTCGGAACTTCGTCGTGACCTATAGAGGGGAAAAAGAGGGGAGGGGATGTGCAGTATTCAAAGTACCCTAGCGCACGTAGACACGAAAAAGTTCTACTTACCACGTACCAGGCTGGCCGCAGGAGTGGGTAATACCACAGACCTATTATTCCCTTTGTCCGAGACAAAGATGCTCTATTTCATTCATCTCCTAAATTCGGGTTCCCTGGTCGTACATGTATTTCTCAATCGGTCGTGTATTATGGTGCAAGATACCATACCTTGCGTTCGGCATATACCTTAAGTTATAGTTGATCATCGATTTGACAACTCTTGGAAAAGGACAGGTGTGATGGGTACAAATTCCGTTAATCAAAAAGATTTAGGCAAATGGAGTCTGTATTATCTGTATTCTTTCGCTTGGGAGTAACAATCATTTATTCAAAAGAAAAACCTTTAACAACCTAGATGATTTGTCATGACACTGATTCCGTAATTCCTTTTAAGAAGCCCTTTATTTAAAACAATGTCAGTATACAAATACGGGGCCTACAACCGCTATAGGCCGGCTACGGCGTGAGAGGCGTCGAGCATCATGAGCAACACTACTTTAGCATAAAATCGGTTCCCTCCCCGCCCCCCCCCCCTCCCGACCATCATGTGTGGAAGCATCGCATATATATATATATCTCTTTTTAACACAAATGTCACGTGACTGGAACGCCACGAGGAGTTGTAGGCCTCTCCTACATCGGCGCCATCTTGGGGCGAGGTCGGGCCAGTGTACAGTCTAAGTCTTTCCATGAATTAGCTGTTGGACCAGAATTCCTTTCGGTAGTTCGAGAACTTTCGGTAGCGTCAACTTTGCGTCAGCATGGCGTCACCGCGACCTCGTAGCAAAGCCATGGTTCGTTCTTGGGGCGGGGCAGCAGGCGGGTTCTTCCGCCGACGCTTTGAACCAGTCTTTCTCACTGCACCAAGCGGAGGCAAGGTGGCTGCCGCCCGGGGCAAAGAACAATGGCAGCGGTTTGTCCTTACCGGAAGTCCGCGGGAGTCGAGTGCCAATGACTCCAGCCGATTCTGCAAAGCTGAGGGGAGCGTTTTGTCAAGGGTGGGGCCCACGCCCAAGCAGACAAGCTTTCGAGTCCAGAATTGTCTCACGGTGGGCTAGGCCTGGATCCGGAGGAACCGACCGCCGGAGTCCAAAGGCAGCATTAACAGCAGCTCTTCGGTACAGCCACCGGAGAGGGGTCAGCAGCAGCAACGACAGCAGTTCGGATGGTATTGCCACCGTGGTTTGTCCAGTGGCAGCGACGGCAGCAGTTCAGATGGTACCGTTACCGGGGTGGGTCCCCGATTACTCGGTTGCGGGGGCCCACTCCTCGCGTCGGGCGCTAGCGGCAACCTTGGTGAACCCGTGCTTGGGTGGTTGCCCAGCGGTCGAGTGCAGGGGTGCCAGCTCAGCCGAAGGGCGAATGAGGTGGCAGGGTGCAACTCGGCTGGCTGGTGAAAGAGACGGTTGGGGTGCCCTCATCTGCTGGCGAGCCTCCACCTGGGGAGGTGGGGGAGGCCCGTCCGCGTCGCCTCCCCCCGCCAGGGCACCCTCCGTTATTGAAGGAAGAAGAGAATGGGAAGATCCGCACAGCGTGGCAGACTCCGCCTTGGCGCTGCCAGAGCTTCGGTGCAGCCTCCGGCCTATTCGCACAGTCGTCCGCCACTGATGTCAATGGATTTTTGCATGGTTTTTATAGCCCAAAACTGACTAAAATGACGGCCCAAAACAGGCCAATGTTGCAACTTCGAGGAAGGAGAGGCGAGGACGGTGTCACGTGGACGTAAATGCTTTGGGATGCAGGTCGCAGCAGACTGTCATGTAAATAGTTGTTTAAAACACGTTTTAGCCTGTTCATCTTGTCGGAATGTTGTTATACCCATAAGTTATTAAAAATGTTTAACCATACTATTTTGTTGGAGTGCTGTACATATCAGCAATCTAGTTAGTGTAATCGGAAAATGGCATTGTTCGATTGCACGTGATCCTAATCAAGTTTGGTGACGTTGATGGTGGGTATCAGCAAACTTCCTGTTGTGTCTACTGGGGTCCCTATTTTTGTTCAATTCCAGAAGGACCGGGCACTGGGATTTCCAGTGTCCGAACCCTCTACAGAACGCACATTGGTTCCCATCTAAGTCTCTCCGTCCGTTGTAGGGTACAGGTGTATGGTCTCTAGGGGGTAGCTTTCTAGGGGCGGTTGGTTGGTAATTCCCTTTCGGGGGTTCTCTTCCTATGGTCACCCCTTGCAACTGTGCTATCATTACCCTCTCCTTCAGTTCCTTTTTCTTCCTTTCTGACGCCCTATCGTTCTCATTCTTTTGGTTTTCGTAGTATTGGGCCATCTGGAGGATAGCTGCGGGTTTGGAGGCTGCCCAACTACTCTCGCTGGTCTGTAGCTTCTGGGAGACTTCTTGTGACAGACCCTTCACATAATTCTGGACAAAGAGGTGATGTCCGGTTGCAGTGGTCATGTCCTGGCCACTATAATCGGAGAACACAGTCTCGAATCGAGAGAAGTATTCAAACACATCCTCCTGGGGTTTCTGGCGACAAGCCGTCACTATCGACTAGTCTACCTTTCTTTCTGGGATTAGAGTCTTCAACTTCTGTACAATCTTGTCTGGGAGCTCCAATATGGCTTTCGGGGTTTCTGTCCCGGTTCTCGCTGTTTATCTATGGTATCGAGTTGTACCCAGGTATATCCAAACGGCTCAGCGTGGTCAACTTTCCGGATTTGCTTCCACACATCAGCCGGCAGACATAGCCCGAAGAACAAGTCGATATCTGCTAAAATCATTATCGTAGAACCTAAGGCTGTACCCAGTTCAGTGTAGAAGGCAGTCGGGTTCTTTCTCAAGTCGGGTAGAGTTCTTCTAAAGGTCAAAATATCTTGTCGGTCCCATGGCTGGTAGACCCAATTATATACAACCCTTCCCTTCGCATCTTGGTGGTTGATGTCGTCATGTGTTCCCTGACCTCGCGGGGGGACCCAGTAGGGGGCGGCCTCTTTGATGGGCATCATGGTATCAGTCCTTCCTTCCTGGGGCTTAGTCGCTATGGGGGTTTCTGTTTTGGTTGTCTGCCTGTGTTCTTTAAGGTGTCGATAGACCTCGAGTGTATGAGTGAAGAGGTTCGTCACATCACCCTCTCCTTCTTCCCCAATGTCTACCTTCCTATATAGGGCCGCTAAGCCTTCGGGACCTTTATCGTGGTACCTATCCTCATATGTATTCAGAGCGTGATAACAAAGTCGTACGACAAAGTGTCGTCTGCGGCTGTCGGCATACGAGTTATACACATCTGTTATATACTCCTCACTTTCCTTACCCTCCACCAGTGTTTTTACTATCTTGTCGATTCCTGTTCGTTCATCCTTCGTTAGTCGACTCATTCTGGTGGACTCTTTCTTTCTCATCTCAGGGTCATCCAACGTTATTGCCGACGTTGTGTTCAGTACAAGAGGCTCGGCCGGCGCGGAGGCCGTGAGGACCGAGGCCCCTGTACTGCTTTCGCTCGTGTTTGGGGGTTGTGGGTGTTGCACTACTGATTGGGAGGGTGCGTATGGAGGGGGCATGTAAATGATCGGGGGACCTAATAGTAATTCATCATTCGTTCGTTGCTTAGAGGACAACTCAGGGTAGAGCAAAGAAGGGGTCCTAACAGCGTACTGGCCTGATGTTTCGGGCTCCTGTCTTAGTTTAGTTTCCCTTCTCTCCTTTATTTCTTCTTCTAACTTTCTAGTGGCAAGGTGAGCTGCCTTTTGTAATTCCTTTTCTGCTTTTACTTCGTCCCTCTTTTTCCGTTGCGTTGCTTCTTTGCGCCACATGCCGATACTGTCAAGCATAGTAGGCGTCGTCTTATTGCTACGCAGAGCTATTTCTAGCACTTTTATCTTATGGTCGTCGAAGGATCCCATCAGTGGCCACTGACTCTCGGGGTCCTTCCTTGTATATTTATGCCACAGCTTGCTATAAGCTACGGCGACTAGTCCATATTTAGTGAACATGTCCTTATTAGGGGTGCCCGACAGTGGAGCTGGATGGTTCACCTCTAATAAGCGGTCCGGGCAGAACCAACTACCAATCAGTGGGGAGAAGATAGGCATGACGGGTTTCAACGGGGACAAAAGTCAGCACTACCTATCTTTTCACTGCTTGCAAAGACTAGACAGAATATCTCTATTCCTCGTTATTTGTAAGCAGAGAATACCTCCAAAGAACCAATATCGAACAACTAGTGTTCGGACAATCAATCAATCAATCAATGGGGAGATAAAGATAGGCACGACGGGTTTCAACGGGGACAAAAGTCCGCGTTACCTATCCTTCACTATTTGCAAAGACTAGACAGAATATTTCTATTCTACGTTATTTGCAAACAGAGAATATCTCAAAGAGCACTATTCTTCAAAACAATCAATGTTCGGACAATCAATCAGTGGGGAGATAAAGATAGGCACGACGGGTTTCAACGGGGACAAAAGTCTGCGTTACCTACCCTTCACTATCTGCAAAGGGAGAGAGAGAGTTTCTACTCCTCCCCGTTTGTAGACAGCGAATATCTCAAAGAGAACAATCAATGAGCTATACTAGTATTTAAAAACAATCAATCAATTATTTCGCACTTTTGTCGTGTTTCACGACCTTACCCGGACTGTGTGGACAGTTTCTCGTCTTCCGCCTCCAGCGCCCGATCGTCCTCTACTCTCCGTATTTGCCGCGGCACTCCTGATGGTTCCCAGTCAGGACTGTAGATCACTCGAGAGAGGTCTGTTCGGAACCAGTGAAGTTCGGATGATCGGCTGCCAGACGAGGGTCTATCGGGCAGGAGCTCTCCCGATCGTTGCAGTTGTTCACTCTGTCGTCGGGACCTCTCCCACTGGATCCACGTGTCGCTGATGGGCCCCACGCTTGGGACGCCAATTGTTAAATGGTAGCGGCAGTGTCAGTCGATAACCTTTCAAGTATTGCCCGGCGGTAATCGCCTCTCATACCACTCGATAATTTACCAATGAAAGAGGCAGGCGCCGGAGACTGGAAGGCAGGAAACAAAGTTTTATTCCGTCGGAGCAGAACACATCAGATCAGACAGCAAGGTATCGTCACGAGGTGCTCTAACTGCATCTCTGAGGCCTGGCCTCTTATACACAGGTTTATGACTTTATTACAGGATTATTGTACATGGCACATTCTTGAGATCACTTTGATGTATGAAAGAACATCCCCTGAAGCCCCGGCTCAGATCCGATCCCACACATAGCTACAGTAGAAGTTCCCACCTCACCCGCAGTAGGAGATGGCTAACACACAGCAGGGTATTCCGCCAATTCCCGGGGGTGTGTGTGACCGGTCGGGTCCCAGGGGGTGGGGGGCCTTGATCTACTGTAATCCCTTTGATGTGGGGCGTTGCCCTTACAGTAGGGGCAATAAACTGCATCCGCAGGGCTAGGTGATGGCCTGGGATCGGTTCGGACAATGGGGCGCAGAGGAAGGGGGTTATCAAAGAGATGCATGACCATGTATGGGATGTCGGTCGGGCGTGGGATGCGGTTCCATGGCAGGGTCGCGCAGAAGGAGAGGGTTTATGGCCCGTGTATGAGAGAGCGGGGGTGGCCGGCGCGCGGGGGATGCTTGCAGCGCCAGGGGAACGTGCTGGCGATCGACAATGAGCGGGGGAGAGAGTGGGGTGCCTAAAATGGCGGCCGTGCGTTCGCTGTGTGTGGCGCTGGGGAGAGGCAAGATGGCGCAAATAATGTTCAGTTACAAGCTAAATTTCCACAAACCTCTACCCTTGGTTGAGGGTGTTGGAAATGTTTGTAAAAATACCCCACAGGGACAAAATTAACACCCTCTCGATTGTTCCTAAAACCACTAGGGATTAGTTGTCGAGCAAGGCTTGGACTTTTACAATTCACCACAGTACAGTCCCCACTGTTATGCTTGACCCGTGGACCAACCTACAAAACCCTTCTCACAAGAAGAATGTCCTCAAATTCATTGGTATCAAAACCCTAATTGCAGGACAACCAATAACAAATTTAGTTTTTCAGCTGAAGGGTTGTTTCTTCTCTGGGGAAATTTAAATATGGTACATCAGTCAATATAGCCACAAAAGAGCAACTGTCTGGAGAAGATTGAGGCAAGATTGGTTAGGAAAATGTTGGGGCCTTGGATTGGTTGTCCAGGTAAAGTTCTGTTACTCCCTGGCCTATTGACATACTATTCCTTCCCTTGCTCCAGGCCCCCAGCATTAATGTCGGGGGATGAAGCGGGCGGAGGCAAAGGGAAGGCAGTCCATATTGCGGCGGGCCTTGGGCCTCAGTGGAAGCCTTGCTGGAGGCAGAATACTAATCCTGTAATGGTATAACAGACCGTGTCAGGTCCTGGCCAGAGTTCTTTGGGTCCAACAGATTAACAAGGGACCTTGATAGCTGATAAACAGTGGCTTCCAAATTACTTAATCTGTCCACCAGTGGAGAGAAACGGGGGTCACCATACTCTGAAATTTGCTGAATACATAATCCCAGTCGAGGTTAGATGCAAGTTCAAAACCACTGGTGTTAAAGCATGTGACTGATAAATCGGAGTTGAAGTAGGCATGCTGTCTGTTACGGCAGTCCCCTGGTCTATGGGCATCTGTGTGGCCCTAGTGGTAACTGTTTGCTTAGATTTCCTTTTTTTTTTAGCTGAGGTACCAACTTCGCTGATATGCAAGGTGTTGGGTTTGACAGACATGCTGGATGTAAGTATTGTTTACTGTGAGTGCTGAACGATCACATCAAACTGGGAGCTACACAGTACCAGGGAAGTCTTTTTCCAGTGCTCCTTTGTAGCCCAAAGCATCCCTAAGGGCGCTACCTCATTTATAGAGACAAGCGACGTTCCGCTTGGACAATTTCTTTGTCTATGACCCCCACAGCTCGCACCACAAATGAGTCATGGGTAATGCCACTTGGGGTTTAGGAGGTAGGGACTCTATCCCCTTCCATTTTGTGTTTGACCATTATTGTGCAGGAAGGGCCCTGTCACAACAAGAACACAGAACCCAGGCTCCAAATGCAGAACACTCACCACAGTCTGATGGGCAATTGGGAAGTCAAGAGGGATGGTCCAGCCTCTTCCGGGTGATGACAGGCGCAGGACAGACCCACTAATGGCCAGGGCTTTAACCGGGTGCATCCTATGCCATGGGAAGTGGAAGTCACTGATCAAGTGTGCGGTATGGGATTAGCTGCAGTGCCCCCTCCTTCCCCACCTTGAATTATGGGATAACACGTCCCTGCACCAAAAGTCTGCTGATGCCTTATTAACGTGTCCTGCGCCGGATTAGCTGCAGTGGCCCCTCCTCTCTCCACCTTAAATTATGGGACACAAGTCCCTGCATCCAAAGTCTCCTGAGGCCAATGACTCTAAATGCGTCCCACTCCCTGAGAGGTAGCAGGTGCATATCAAGCGCACGGCAATTTGCTGTAGTGGCCCCTCCTCTCTCCACTTTATAATATGGGACAACGAGTCCCTTCTTCAAAAGTCTCCAGAGGCCGATGCCTCTATACGTGCCCAGTGTCGCAGGAGGAGGAAGGCACATATCAAGCGTGCGGCATGTGATTAGCGGCCGTTGCCCCTCCTCTCTCCACCTTGAATTATGGGACAACAAGTCCCTGCACCAAAAGTCTCCTGGGGCCTATGCCTCTAAACACGTCCCTGTTCATTGTGTTGAGTGAGGACTGGAGCCTAGGAAGATTGCCAATGTTTATTAAAACTGATATGCATCAAGTTTTTGCAAAAATGTAACATTGACCTTATGGGAAGACAATGTCATTGTCTGTACAAACATGAGTAAGTAATCCATCCTTCTTCTAAAGGGTCTTTAGCTCATGCTGTGACTAACAAAATCTTCATCTTTCCTAAAAAAATATTCTAGTGGGCAGAATTATCTCGTTTCCTTGAGTGTTATTTTATTTCTAAATAGTTTTTTATGTTGTAATTTAGAAGCTAGTGCCTTCTGCTACCAGGGTAACAGTCACTTTTTTGTGTGTAAGTGTAGTCAAATTTATTACCTTTACCAAAATCGGACCGCAATCAGCATTTTATTTATATGTTGTATATCATAAGCTCTGACTAACAAAGGTTCCATTTTTTGTTAAACCTTTTAAAAAGAGCCGTATTACGTATTATGCCATCTCAATGATTCAGTATTGTTTTGCTTGTAAAATGTTTTATTTTATCTTTATTAGGCATGTTTTGATGATAGAGCAAACTATGTTTTATTAAGAGCCACTAATGCCCTTAATCGTTATTGTAACACACTAAGCTGTCATTTGCTAGTGTTTTTGTGAAGTTGAGTACAACATGCTTTATTACTGGAAAATAAATTGAGTTGTAAATTTGGTTGGGGTGCAAAAATACAGATTCTTTAACAACAACAAAAAAGAAAAACCAGCAATTCAATTCAACGAGTCAGTTATGCCTATTTGTGTCAGTGATACTTGTGATTTTAGAAGACATCAATTCTTTACATACCGAAGTGGCTAATTGTTTTAAGTAACGTGACACCAATACACAGATACGTTACTGTAAAAAACATCAAATGGTATGAGCTACAGGTCATGAGATGAAATCCCTGTACTTCCAACTCAGCCTTCAATCCTTAGGGCGTAAACTAAAAGTATCACTAAATTTTGTAATAGTAATGCCAGCTAATTAGAGTACTTAACATGGCAGAATTGTGCTATGTAGCACTATATACTATGAAAAACTCTTTATGATTATTACATGTTTAGCAAGTGGAAGAAGCTTTTTTTTTGTAAAACGATACATATTTATTTCTCTGTTATAGTTTGAGCTATATCTAGTGTTCATGGATGATCACTTGAATTCGTTGTAACTTAATTCAAATGGGATTTAAAAGCGAATTTTGCAAATTTAATATTATTCCATTAGATGAGCTCTCCTGGCTTACTATTCTAGGGCGGGCCTCGGGGTATTGGAGAATATCTCTGGATACGTGCCATCATATTTTTGTTCACCTCGTTTGCTGACAATGTATTAAAGTATCCAGAAGCAGTCACAACTATGCAATCGACTCCTATTTAAAGCATGCAGACAGAGTTCCTGAAGGTCTGTCTGTAATCGATTCCCTTGCTGATAAAGCATGCACATACCCTGAAAGTGTTCAATTTCACAGAACATAAAATAATCCATGCAGATATACATACCCTATTAAACCAATTATTATCCATATAACGTAACAGAGAAACATATTTTTCTGAGCAGTGAAGCAAGGATGGTTTCAATATTTGTTTCAATATTGCTGCAAATATCTGCAATCAAATTTATGCTTTTGCTTTTCATTGTGGCAATGAATTGTGTGAGAGTTGGGATCCAAATGGTTCAGTTCCAGTGTTTTAGCAGATTTCAGTAGGGAGTGAATATAGGTTACCTGAGTTGTTTTGTGCCATTATCATTCCAATGCTTTTTCATTGGTTAGTGCCATATGCTTTGTTATTACTGATGTAATGGACGATAATATCGGGTGGCCATATCTGATGTCACCTGTGATGGTTAATGTTATCGTTTTTAAATGTTGTGACAACAGAATGGCACGGGTATAGCTAGAAAAATGGATTATTTTCACTAGGGAGCCAGATCAAATAAGAGACATGTTTTCATTTTAGGCTTTAACAGTGACTGACTCCAGATTGGAAGCAATACTAATGACAAAACACATAACATTTCAAGAAATGAAATAAAGGTGTCCATACGTGCAAAGACTGTAAGCAAACATCACTAGTTTTTGATCAGAAGTATCAGTATTAATTGCTAGATTAATGCAAAGGAATGTTGATACGGGGTTGGAGTATGAACGTGTATATACAATATGTTAATGGATAGATTAGGTCACTGAACTATATGTCATGATATAGAAATGTGTCCATTATTAATAGACACCTTTGTTTTCCAGAGCATTTAGAATTACTATCTCAATAACACTGTACAATCTTATTGGGGAGATGGAATATCAGATAGGGTGCTTAAATAGGGTTGTGTTTTAGCTGCTACTTTCCTGTCCAAACTGTGGTCTCTGCACTTACAAGTAATGATATACCAATATGTGATTGTTTTAACCAAACTTCATAGACTTTTAGAGTGTTTTACATTTTTTATGAATTATATCAGCTTGTCGTGTAGTTCCTAGGAATCCTCAGGACCTACGTGTTTTGGATGACCTAAACTGAGGGCTCAGTGTCCAAATCGATTCCGGACACTCCCACAGGATATGTCAGCCATTAAACCAGCTACCTCTATAGTGCCACTACCACCCCCCTGTATCTTACAGTGGTATAGGTAGTTTCTGGCAACCACTGAACATGACAACCCTGATTCCTCAGGGATTGTGGAAAACAGTACAGTACTTTTCACTCAGTCACTCGTGTTCACTTACTCTCAGAAAATACACAGGACGGCGATTAGGACGTTTCAATAAGTATTTATTGGTCCAGCATCATTCTTGTGTAAAACATATTTGCTGCGACAATCAGGAGACAGAAGCATACAAAAGAAATCGCAAGTACTAATATAGTAAAAAGTAGATACATTTCTACCGTAGTGCTAAGATGAATATAAATAGTTCAGAGAAAACAGTAGCATTAGCATACTCCTTTAATGCACTCTCTATGTAATTTGCCTAAATGTACCTAGCCTGGATATGTAGGTTTAGCATATATGTAGATTGATAAAGGCTGCTGTGCAGCCGAAACACGTCTCTCTGGTCGCAGGGTCGGGGGAGACTCAAGAAAACAAATATTGCCGTATCCTCACAGCCTGTTTACGTGCCTTTTTCAGATGGAGTAGAATTTGGTGTATATATATCCAAGAATCTTCTAGGGAAGACCCAACCCCCTCCCATGATGGTAAAGAATGAAAGACCCCGTCTCTGCTCCGAGGATGACACCCCGCAAGGGATGACAGACCTCTGCGTGTCAAAGACTCAGCATGCAGGACCCTGTGTCAGCTTGAAGGAATTCTCCTCTAATTTGTAGGGGGGAATAAGGGTCTTGTATACTACAGTAGTCACTCCAGGGTTTCATCTCGAATAGTTTTTTTTTTAAACAATCATAAACGTTTTGAAAACAATCATACATTTTTTTCCAAACAAATGTGATCATGCACAGCGGGCTGTATGCCAAGGATGAAGAAAAGTGGTTACCTTTATATAGAATAAATATGCAGTTCCTGAGGACATGTTTATGTGTGTCAGGTACAGGGATTATGATAGAAAACTAAGAGCCTGGTGTCGAAGAGGCAGGAGCAAGCTACTAGGTAAAAGGTCACCTGTTCAGAACCATTATTGTTGTGTGGATAGGACAATGTATGTAAAAAGGGGTATACATGACAGGACTAGCCTAAAGGACATGACACCCACTCCTCATCAAAAGGTCAACAGGGTCAGCTAAATAAAGCTAAGGCCATAAAAAGCATAAAAATCATTTATAACTAAGGTACTGAAAAGCATTTCTTAAAAGCCTGTAAAAATGTCCATAAAAGAAAATCTGTTTTTCTTAAAAGCATTCAAAAGGTCCTCTAAACGTGTATATGTGGTTATTATTACACTAAGCACCTTGAAAGCAATTATGCTTAGTTAGAGCAGGAAAGGAAAAATAAAAAGTCAGTTTCGACCTTAAATTTGGTAAATGTTTAAAAAGTGCAGAATAGTTCCCTGTACAGGAAAGGCCATATTGTTAATGAATCCTGTGCTGAAGACTCAACATCGCTGAACATTTTATCCGCAGGTGGTAATCCCTCCAGCACTTCCAATATCATGTAGAGTGAGCAAAGATTGTCATCTCTGTTTCCTACAGAAGCCGCCGGGGAAGAATTAGATGCCTACACGCCTGGAACAGATGCCTGTACCTTTGGAGCAGAGCCAATTTCCCTTCCAACAGGAGCGGAAGCATCCCTTGAAGGCTCTAAAAATGCCGTCATCAACATGGGAATATGCTGTGGAAAACTGTACACGTGGGCCTGCAAGGACTCCAGGAGCACATCTTTGTCAGGTGGCACAACCGATGAAGGTGTCAGACACAGGTCCAACACGCATCCGAATCCACAGAAGAGGCAGCGGAACACAGGCAGGACGCAGTCTAACCAGATTGGTCTAAAAGACAGGAACCAATGCTCACTCAGCTCTCGAAGCTGAGGCATACCCAGGTGAACACCATACGCTCACAACAATGTCAGTCCAGCAGTGTTCTCTCCATGTCTTGAGGGATTGAGACGTCCATTGCGAATCAATAGGATTGAAATCAGGATGCCACCTACCGATAGCAGGACCAGAGGAAGCCCTCCGAAATCGTTTCCAAGTACGGATTGTATGAAAGCTGAAATTACCCCAAGATGGTCTCAAAGATGGTTAAGAGACCTGATCCAAGATGCCTAAATAAGTGTATGATCCCCCTTGTATCAGACATGTTAAAGATACGATGAACCATTTCTCCTAAATAGATCAGGATGTTCGTATATAGACCAGGGCCTGTACCTCTGCCGAAGACATTGCAACCTGGATATCAAAAGTCTCTCGGGCTGAAGTAAAGGCCACATTTTGTTGAAACAACATGGCTTTCAGTCTGCTTAGAGAATCAAACCTTATATTGGAAACATTCAATGAAGGCCACAGTGGTGCCCCCCAAACTATGCGAGCTGGGGGAAACAATACTTGTATTGTAATTGTAAAAGTATTTATTAAGCGCGTTTGCTGCCCGCAGGCGTCCAAGCGCTAAGTTGATCAGAGAGGTGAAAGATGAAGGAGCTAAGAAACGCAAGATTTGGCGAACAGCAGTGTCTTCAGGTTTTTACGAAATGAAAAAAGATCTGGATTGGAGCGAAGTTAGAGGGGGAGAGCATTCCACAGCCTGGCGGCATTCAAAGAGAACAGCCTACCCCCCGACCTGGCTCGCTTCACTCTGGGAATGACGGCAAGGAACGCCTCTGAAGACCGAAGATTCCTGTTAGGGTGGTAGGGGGTGACAAGGTCGTTATTAATAGCTGGGCCAGTTTTCCAAAAAGCGCGGTGCGACAGGCACAGTGCCTTAAAGGCCACTCGCTGCCTCACTGGCAACCAGTGGAGACTTTTTAAAGCAGGTCTGGCCGACTGGGTACGCGGAACTTTCAACAGAGAACGTGCTGCACAATTTTGCACAACCTGCAATTTTCGGAAGGTCATCTCAGGAGCCCCCACATATAGGGCATTGTTCGACTGTATGAGACCTTGTACAGCCACCTTTTTTGCCTCTAAGGGAAGTAGCGGGAGAACCTTCCTCAAGACTCTAAGTAGACCAAAGCATGAGGCGGACAGTTTTTTGGCTTGGGTGGAAAAGGAAAGTTTATTGTCCAGCCATACTCCCAGGCTTTTAACACTTTCCTTAGGGGAGGGGGGGGTCCCAGAGTACTGGGCCACAGGGAGGTGAAAGGTACCGGAGAGGTTGGACCAAGGAGCATGAGCTCCGTCTTTTCTCCATTTAGTTTGAGGGAGGAGGTGGTCATCCATCCCTTAACGTCCTTATAAGCATTTTAACAAATTGGTTGGGGAGTGCCTATCATTCCCGGTTGTCAGCGAGACCACGAGCTGGGTGTCGTCGGCGTATGACACCATTTTAATGCCATACGGTTCGACAACGCCCGCCAGCGGTCCCATGTACACGTTGAACAGGACCGGGCTTAGGGAGGAGCCCTGTGGTACTCCGCAGCTCAGGGGTTTGATAGAGGACGTTGTCTCACCGTCGAAGATCTGAAATGACCTCCCAGACAGGAAGGAATCAAACCACCTTAAAGCATCACCTGAAACTGTTATGGAGACGGTCCAGCAGGGTGGTATAGCTGACCGTATCGAAGGCGGCACTTAGATCAAGGAGGATCACTGCCACTGATCCTCCCTGATCCAGTATCCTTCTAGCTTCTTCGGTGACTGCTAACAAGGCGGTTTCCGTACCATGTTTTGGTCTGAAGCCTGTCTGGGATGTGTGTAGTAGAGAATGCTCTTCCAGGAACTGGACCAGCTGTGTATTTATATATCTCTCTAGTACCTTACTGGCCCAGGGAAGCAGTGAGATAGGGCGGTAGCTGGAATGATCATCTGGGTCTAGGCTAGGTTTCTTCAGTAGCGCCCGTACCATGGCTTGCTTCCAAACTGTGGGGACAGAGCAGGCAGAAATTGACGAATTCAGAAGATCCAGCACCACAGGCAGGGTGGCTTTACTAGCCTGCATCAGTACTTCTGGGGGGGCGGGATCACAGGGAGAGCCTGACTTGACCTGTCGAGCCACTTTACTTAAAGTGTCGAGGTCAAGCGGAGGGAAGTGATCAAGACAAGGCCGATCAGGGTGGCAGGGTGAACTAGGAGGGGGAGGATTAATCACGTCCGTAGATGTTGCTGTAATTGAAAAAGAAGAATACATTTTTAAGACTTTATTGTAGAAGAAATCTGCAAGCTCGTTGCATTGGTCCTGGGTTTTTTTAGGAGGGGGTGCCGTGTTGGTACTAGTACATTGCTTTATAATTTGAAAAATTTCCTTGGGTTTTGATTGTGCTCCTAAAATTTTCTCAGCATAGCGGGTTGCCTGGGCTGCTCTGATCCCTTCTCTATAAGCTTTAATCGCCTCTTTATATGCGACCTTTTTGTCTGGAAGGAAGTCTAAACGCCAGGCTCTCTCTCGTTGCCTGCAGCGGCGCTTTAACTGTCTTAGAGAGTCAGAGAACCAGGGAGCAGATTTCTGTAGTCTCTTCGAGGAGGATCTATGAAGCGGGAGGATCGAGTTTAACGAGTGATTGATCCAATTTTCATAGTTGACATTTGCCCTATTAGGGTCTAGGCAGGGTGCTGGGCGCGTGGCGTCCAGGTTGTGCAGCCAGGTTTCCAGAGGGAGTTTTGACCAGTTCCTCCTGGTGATCGCTTGCGGAGGTACTTTGGAGGTTTTAGATGAGATCCAGGTGAATGAGACCAAGAAATGGTCTGTCCATGGAAGAGGGATGGGTTGGTCAACAATTATATCCGGGCAGTTACTGAATATGGGGTCCAGTAAGTTACCTCTTTCATGGGTCGGGGCTGCAACCAGCTGGGACAGTTGGAGAGCTTCTAGGTCATCTAAAAGTTCCTGAGCAATGTGGTCTGACGAGGAGTTAAAATGAAGATTCAAATCCCCTAGAATCGTGTAGGTAGCGGAAGAAAGAATTCTTTCAGCTATAATTTCAGGAAGAGACCTATGGAATATTTTTACAGGTTCGGGGGGGCGGTAGATCAGGGTGCCCGAAAAGGAGCTGTTTGCGTTGAACTCTATGCAAAAAGCTACACTCTCGCACTCAGAGATAGTTTCTGCAGTAGTGCGGCATCGGTAATGGTTCTTCAATATAATTGCCAGACCTCCGCCTCTCCCTACCTGTCTATCCAGTCTAAAGATATGATAGCCTCCGGGTAGGGCTAATACCACGTCTGGCTCAGAATGAACAGTGAGCCAGGTTTCAGTCAAGAAAACCACGTCTGGCTTTTGCTCCTCGAGCAGCAGGGCAATCTGTGTGCTGTGTTTTGGTAGGGAGCGGCAATTAAGCACATACATCCTGTACTTTTGTGTCGCGGCCAATGAGGGTTTGCGGAAGGAGTGTTTGCACCCTGGACATCGAGCGGGTAGCTCTGTGGGATCAGAAATATGGGAACACTGGGGCGTGGCAGTCCTGCCTATACTGTGTAAGGCCGCCCCGCTATAAGTCCTACTCTGTATTTGGTGGGAGCCAGGGTTTGTGGCCCCGGGTCCCGGCTGGTCGCGGACGGGCGCAGACGGGCTTGACTTGTGCGCGACTTCGGCGCGCAGTCGGCGCTCCCGCTGCGCTTGTCCGCTGCGCTTGCGTAGAAAGCACATTTGAGGTGAGGGGGTGTGGGCGTGGCCTATGAGGTGGGCGTGGCCTCGCAAGAGCCGCGATGGCGTCCCTGACAGAAAGCTGTCCCAAACAGCGGAGAACCGCTAGTTTGTAGGATCCTGTCAGCGCTTCAGCCCCAATTTAAGCACAGGTGAGAGTGCGAGTGAGTGAGTTAAAAACACACAAAGATACAACAGTTTTAAAAATTCTGCAAATTTCCTCCTCCGGCTTCCGCCTCAGAGGTCAAAGATCAACTGAACGCGCCGGTACTCCGCGCTGCAATTTAAGGGCAGGGGGGTGTGGGCGTGGCCTATGAGGTGGGCGTGGCCTCGCAAGAGCCGCGATGGCGTCCCTGACAGAAAGCTGTCCCAAACAGCGGAGAACCGCTAGTTTGTAGGATCCTGTCAGCGCATCAGCCCCAATTTAAGCACAGGTGAGAGTGCGAGTGAGTGAGTTAAAAACACACAAAGATACAACAGTTTTAAAAATTCTGCAAATTTCCTCCTCCGGCTTCCGCCTCAGAGGTCAAAGATCAACTGAACGCGCCGGTACTCCGCGCTGCAATTTAAGGGCAGGGGGGTGTGGGCGTGGCCTACGAGGTGGGCGTGGCCTCGCAAGAGCCGCGATGGCGTCCCTGACAGAAAGCTGTCCCAAACAGCGGAGAACCGCTAGTTTGTAGGATCCTGTCAGCGCTTCAGCCCCAATTTAAGCACAGGTGAGAGTGCGAGTGAGTGAGTTAAAAACACACAAAGGTACAACAGTTTTAAAAATTCTGCAAATTTCCTCCTCCGGCTTCCGCCTCAGAGGTCAAAGATCAACTGAACGCGCCGGTACTCCGCGCTGCAATTTAAGGGCAGGGGGGTGTGGGCGTGGCCTATGAGGTGGGCGTGGCCTCGCAAGAGCCGCGATGGCGTCCCTGACAGAAAGCTGTCCCAAACAGCGGAGAACCGCTAGTTTGTAGGATCCTGTCAGCGCTTCAGCCCCAATTTAAGCACAGGTGAGAGTGCGAGTGAGTGAGTTAAAAACACACAAAGATACAACAGTTTTAAAAATTCTGCAAATTTCCTCCTCCGGCTTCCGCCTCAGAGGTCAAAGATCAACTCGCTTACAGCAAACAACCCTGAAGTTTACTGTGACTAGATATGCGATCCCTGTCGCCATCCTGCAATAGCCTTGATCATTCAGCATTAAATAACTCCAATTCGAGAGTAACTCGAAAACTGGATGGATCACTGCAGCTGGGGAGCCTTTCAAGTAGCAAGGTAAGTTCGCTATTGAAGCATTACACGCTCCGTAAAGTGAGACCTCCTTGCACACTAAAGACCCACTTAAAGCCCCCTCACAGTCTGTACCACTTAAGAAAACGTCAGTGTCCTTATTTCTACATCTCTATCTGTACAGCAACTCCCATGTTCCTGTATGTACCCTTCACCCAACACTTCATACCTGCCTACCTGTTGGTATCTAAGGCTGTATTGGAACTGAAATGTCATGATTGGCAGCGTGATATAGCCATGAATTAACCATTCCGTAGACGGTGACTCTGCTACTGTAAAAGATAACTTCTCTAACTTCTCGATGAGCAGCATGGTGTACTTTGCATCCCTGCGTGCCATGGTCAATTGTCGGTCAGCTTATAAGCCGGAAAAAAAATTGTGCCATTAATGTACCGCCATGACACGTGGCCAGAACTCAATGATTGTAGCGTCCAGCTTAAAAGCATAATGGAGCGTAATTGAGATTGCCCATGTTGTAGAATAGACTAATCTTGGTTCATTTTGTCAATTGCTGACAACACAATGTTGCCCAGTGAATAAATACGTGAAGAAAGTGTGGTCATTCCATTGTCTACCACAGTCAAGGCCTTTTCTAGGTTAATTCTATCAAGCTCACATAATCTCTCAGCAGCTTCATGTTGGGAGACTTTCCGCAGTCCATTGTAAATGGCATTTAAGAAGCGTCTTTCACGTGGTTTCTTGGGAGCTGGTAAGAAATCGCTAAGATCCATGTTATCAGAGAGAAGGGACAAGTGTTGTTTCACCTATAATAGTGCACGTAATTGTCCACGATCTTTTCTCTGACCAGGTCCCCAGTCTTCAGGACCCAGACAGGTCTTGCCGATACCCGTTTCTGTTTCCCAGTGGCAGTGCATTGGACTTGGACGTTGCTTTGTAATGCCCGGAATTAATTGAGTCCCTGTAAAACAGCCAAACGATCATTCAATTCAAATGGTTTTACATCTGCCACTGTGCTAGCACAATGGAGGTAAGGTACCCACATTCTTGTCCCAAACAGGATCCCATTGGGGGTACGTCCTCCCAAGGGTTTTCTTGGCATGTTGTTAAGTGCCCTCTGGACCCCATACAGGTGATTGACCAACTACCGCCTGCACCTAACACCCTTGCTGTTAAGGATTGCTTTAGATCCTGGTTTTTCCTCTCCACCACCGAATTTCCCTCGGGATGGTAGAGGGAGGAGTGCCCCAAAGCCACGCCCATACTTTCTATGGATTCCTTGTAAGTCAGCTAAACGCAGGACCACGGTCGGAATGTAGTGTGCCAATTGCGTATGACCGATAAGGACTCGCAACTCCTTTAAAACAGTTCGCGCATCAGCCGAGCACTGAGGCCAAACCCATAGGAAGCTAGAGCATGAATCCACTGTCACCAAGATGTTCTTGTAGGCCTCATCTGAATTTAAGGGGCCACAGTGGTCCAAATAGACACGTGAGAGGGCTGTCTGAAATAAGTAATGGTGTTTGCGGTGGCAGTGCTACGGTAGAACCTTTCATCTGCTGGCAGATGTCGCACTTTCGGACATAACCCTTGCTTTGTTTAGACAAATCAGGCCACCAGTATTGCAGTTTCAACAATGAAATTGTAGCAGTGACTCCTGCGTGTGCTGAGCCCAGACCCTTGTGTGCTGCTAGAATAAAACTTAATCTGCGATCTATGTTTGGTACTCTATCCCCAGCTCCTGGAATTTGAGCATATTATGTATTTTGTGCATCTAATTTATAGGAATATTTGAGTGGAAAGCACTTTGGCATGACAGGGCCATTTTTCGAGGCGTTGACAGCTATCAGTATGTTTCCGTCTATCCTCGTGCTAGAACGAGTGATTGCAGCAACAAAAGCAGTTCGCACTGTCGTCTTAGCGGCTTTATCAGCCAGTAAATTCCTTTCAATGTGTATGCAAACACACTGATGACTCAAGGTGTGAATAACTTGAGCCCGAGGATGGCATTCCTTCAGCTTTGTCACTTTTTCCAATAACAATTTATGCTTAATTGTGCAAGCCTTGTAATCTCTAAACCCATTCTGACCCCAGTAATAAAGATATTCATTATAAGACTGCACACAGTAGAATGAATCACACACTATCACTGTCGTGAATTCCCGATCTGTATATTGTAGTGCTAGTATCAGGGCTTTCAGTTCTGCCAGCTGTGCTGCACAATCTCCTAAAGATTGTGTAGTTGTATTGATGGGATGGAATTTACCATCCCGCATACGTCACTTCACTATAACACATGCTGCGCTATACTGTTGTTTACTTTCAATGGCAGGATGAGCAGAACCATCAGTATAAATACTCATATTTTTCTAGAGGCAAGATTTCATTCGGGAGAGGGTATTCTAGTTTGTACTGCAGGAATGCTTATGTTTTCACTGTAGGATCGTATTTGTAATCTACATCTGTTGTAGTGAGGGAATTAGCCATTGTATCGATCGTGGATGCAGTGCTTTTACATTTGGATTGCTCACTTTGGTAACAGCTTCTAAAGTTGGTACCGGGGTTACAACGATTATGCGTATCCCCTGTGCTAGTGCTCTTTCTCTCACTACAGCAGTCTGTACTGCTCTCAGTATTTTTTCTGTGGCTGCAAATCGCATTTCAGCTTTTGTGTATGAATGTGATTTGTATGCAATTGGGACTGTCTCACCTTCATTGAAAGTGATGTATGTATATCCCAATAAACTCGGGACCACCACGATCACCAAGCTAGTGGAATACACACATGTGTGCAAATGTTTTGATGCTATTATGTCAGCCTGAATGGAACGGAGAATATCTGTGTGTTCCTGTGTCCACTGATGTGCTGTGAAATCAGGTCTGATTAAGTCGTAGAAAGGTTTTAATCTTTCTGCATAATCCAGAATGTATGTTCCGCCAAAATGTAGAAATCCTAAAATGGATTGCAAACCCTTCAGCGTCTTCAGAGGTTGAAGCAGCGGTCAATTTTGTAAAAAGTTGGCTGCCAGGCTCTTGCCGTTATTTGATAGCTCATATCCCAAAAATAGGACATTGAGCTGGGCAATTTTTGATTTCTTGAAATTAAATTTGTAGCCCAAATTAGCGAATCCCACAATTATGTTGTTCACCCTGCACAAGTGTTCAAGTAAGTCATCGTCCATCAGATAGATGTGATCTACATAGGACACCCCCTCCTCGTCGCGTGTTTGTATTAGTTCTGACACTCTTGCTGAGAATAGCCCCGGGCTGTTCTTATAAGCCTGGGGTAAACGACGGAAAGGACGCTGAGTGCAGAAGGCAGAAAATGCCGTCATTGAGCTATATTTTGGCAGAAGAATCCGTTCGAGATATCTAATGTGGTTTTGTATTTCTTCCGCACAATGTTATTCATTAATGTGGTACTATGTGCGTTTTGAACCGCCAATGTTCATGTGCATGTGTTTAAATGTTGGTAATCCAAAACTAGACAATATGAATTGTCAGGTTTCATTATGGTTAACAAAGGATTGTTCAATGGGGAGGTGCAAGTCTCAATCACACCTTGGTATTCAAGTTGGTCTAAGATTTCTTTGACCTGTCTTTTTGCATCATTTTTAATAGGGTACTGTCTCTGTGGATTTGGAGTAGATTTTAATGGGATTTAGTGGTGAGTAGAGTCCACGTCCCACCCTATATGGTTGTGGTATAATGCTGGAGCTAGCGTTAACATCCATTCCTGCATGTAGGAATGTTTTAAAGATTCTGGAACAAGGTCGGAGAAAGCTGGCAAAATGACGCTTTCCCCTTTTGGGCAATCCATCACAAATTCTGGCAGCCAATCTTTTTCTGCTAACAGGATGTCATATCTATATGTTAAGTTCTCCCAAAAGAGACCTTTAACTTCTCTTAAGACGTTCCCCTCTATTTGAAGTGAAATTTTGTATGGTCGATGTGGGACACTAATTCTCGTATCAGGCATTTCCACCGTGACATGTTCATTCAATACTGCTGTCACTAGAAAATCCTTCAGGTTCTGGCCAGCTATTGTTACTTCTGCTGCATTGTCTAGCATCGTCAGAGCCCATTTCCCATTCAGAAGCTGAGTCCTTAGTAACCTGGCCAAGTCTTATTTTTAAGCCAGCTACTTTCTTCTTTATGAAGTGAGGCCTTGCTTTAGGTTGTTCTTCCTGTTTGATAATGTAATCTGAAGTTCAATGCGTTCCCCTTTTTGTCGATCTTCAATCTTTTGTTCTGTCCACCCGTCCCTCTCTGAGATTTTTGCTGAACCCCGAATGGAACGTGTATCCTGATACCTGTCAGGTTTCCTAATGTTATCACAGTTTCTAAGGTTATACCTCTTTTCAGGGGACTCCCGTTGGGGAGACCCACCCCTTAATCCTGAATTATTTTCTGTATTGTTATTTTCAGATTGTTTGTTATCCCATTTCTTTTTAGAAAAAGAGGGTGCTTGCTTCGAGTAGGTCCTTGTCGGGACTACCTTACATTTGTGGCTTCCCTGGTTTGACTCCCAAACTATTTCTACCTTATGCAGCATAGGTTTCTTCGATTGGAAGGGATTGTCCCCATTACTGAATTTAGTGTGTGCTGGTTAATTGTAGGTGTGGTCTGATATGGACCAACTGGAGCATTTCTCGCAGGTTGGACTGTTAATGTTCGCATGACAAACTGAACAATGTGTCTGTATAGCTGGACTATGTCCTTGTATATTGTATGGACTTCATCCACTGGTAGTGTATCTATCTCAGGATGTGGAGCGTATGTCGCTGAGCCCGGCCAGTTCGCTCCTTCTATGCTGAGAGGACCGAGTCTTACAATGGATGTTGTGTGTGATAGGGTGCCTTTAAACCACTTTCTGTGTGGAAGGTATTCTTCTGATGGTTCAACTACAATGTATGTGTGAAACAATTTAGTCTGTGGATCTGCAAGCGGGAACTGATCCCAAGAATAGAATACCTCTTATCCGAACACCTCGTGTGCCTCAATCACGAAGGTACCACAGCCAGCTGGTGCGGGGGCGCTGTGTTCAACAACTTTATATTACTGCATGTCTGTAGTTCTCTGTAATGTTGAGAGCATTTGCAAATTCGTCTTCCCCAGAGCCCGAACAACCACTCATGGACTAATTCTCAGGAGAAGAATACAGGTTTAAGTAATTAGAAGTTTTGCACAGTGTGGGAACCTTTTATCCTTCAAAGCTTTTTAAACTTTCAGCCACTACACAGGGTATATCTGCTCAGCTGAGGCGGATCTCCCTTCTCACTTCTGACGTCTCTGAAAAGTGAGAGTAGTGCTTTCTGAAAAAAAAACGACTGAACTACTTATATTTTACTGTTAATATAAGATCCAAACCAACATTGGCGGTGCCATGTCATGTAGTTCCTAGGAATCCCCAGGACCTGTGCGTTTTAGATGACCTAAACTGAGGTCTTGGTGTTCAAACTGCTTCTGGACACCCCCACACGATAAGTCAGCCATTAGACCAGCAAGCTCTACAGTGCCATTACCACCCCCTGTATCTTACAATGGTGTAGGTAGTTTCTGGCAACCACTAAACATGACAACCCTGATTCCTCAGGGATCGTGGAAAACAGTACAGTATTTTTCGCTCAGTCACTTGTGCTCACTTATTCTCAGAAAATACAAAGGATGGCGATTAGGACGTTTCAATAAGTATTTATTGGTCCAGCGTCAGTCTTGTGTAAAACATATTTGCTGCGAGAATCAGGAGACAGAAGCATACCAAAAAATTTGCAAGTACTAATATAGTTAACAATAGATACATCTCTACCATAGTGCTAAGAAGATGAACATATACAGTTCAGACAAAACAGTAGCACTTGCATGCTTCTATAATCCGCGCCCTATGTAATTTGCCTAAATGTACCTAGGGGGAACAACCTTTACAACGCAACTTTTACAACGCACTACCATTACAACGCATTTTTTACAACGCATAATCCATTACAACGCATGACATTACAACGCATGACACTACAACGCATTTTTAAAAACTACCTTTACAACGCATTCCATTACAACGCATACTACCATTACAACGCATACCATTACAACGCATAATATTACACTATACTATCCAACACTTACCCTACTGATGCACCCCCTGGAGTTAGAATAGTAATTTTTACCCCTATACTATCCAACACTTACCCTACTGATGCACCCCCTGGAGTTAGAATAGTAATTTTTACCCCTATACTATCCAACACTTACCCTACTGATGCACCCCCTGGAGTTAGAATAGTAATTTTTACCCCTATACTATCCAACACTTACCCTACTGATGCACCCCCTGGAGTTAGAATAGTAATTTTTACCCCTATACTATCCAACACTTACCCTACTGATGCACCCCCTGGAGTTAGAATAGTAATTTTTACCCCTATACTATCCAACACTTACCCTACTGATGCACCCCCTGGAGTTAGAATAGTATTTTTTACCCCTATACTATCCAACACTTACCCTACTGATGCACCCCCTGGAGTTAGAATAGTAATTTTTACCCCTATACTATCCAACACTTACCCTACTGATGCACCCCCTGGAGTTAGAATAGTAATTTTTACCCCTATACTATCCAACACTTACCCTACTGTTGCACCCCCTGGAGTTAGAATAGTAATTTTTACCCCTATACTATCCAACACTTACCCTACTGTTGCACCCCCTGGAGTTAGAATAGTAATTTTTACCCCTATACTATCTAATACTTACCTTAAATGTAATTTAATATTATGCGTTGTAATGGTATGCGTTGTAAAGGTAGTATGCGTTGTAATGGTAATGCGTTGTAAAGGTATTTTTTAAAAATGCGTTGTAGTGTCATGCGTTGTAATGTCATGCGTTGTAATGGATTTTGCGTTGTAAAAAATGCGTTGTAAGTGCATGCGTTGTAAAAGTGTGCGTTGTAATGTCATACATCCGTACCTAGCCTGGATATGTAATTGTAGCATGTATATGCGTATATCAATATATCAATCAATCAATCAGGGATTGTAAGCGGACTACTCACCTGTGAGGGTCTCAAGGCACTGAGGGGGGAAGGGTGGTCAGCAGTTCTGTATCAGTCGAAGAGCCAGGTCTTCAGTGCCTTCCTGAAGGTGTTCAGGGAGCAGCCGTGTCTGATGTCAATGGGGATCTCGTTTCAGTTCTTGGCAGTGATGTAGAAGAAGGGTTTTCCCGCTGCCCTGGCTCTGTGGATGTGTGGGGTCTCGGTAAGGAGGAGGTTGGTGGAGCGGAGGTAGCTTTTTGGCACATGGGGGTGATTCTGTTGTTGAGGTATTGGGGTCCAGTGTTGTGTAGGCATTTGTAGGCTTGAAAGTGACTCTTTTGTCAACGGGGAGCTAGTGCAGCTTACGTAGATGTTGGCTGATCTGTTCGCAGCGAGGGACCCCAAGGACGAGTCTGGCGGCAGTGTTCTGTATTGTCTGAAGCTTGCGTAGTAGAGACTTGTTGATGCTGGCATACAGGGCATTCCCGGAGTCCAGCCTGCTGGTGGTGAGTGCGTGGGTGACGGTCTTCTTTGCATCAGGGGGGATCCATTTGAAGGTCTTACGGAGGATGCGGAGGGTGTTGAAGCAGCCGGAGATGACAGCGTTGACCTGGCAGTTCATGCAGAAGGAGGACTCGAGTACGATGCCAAGGTTCTTTGCGTGGTCTGTGGGGGTCGGGGGGTTGCCGGGGGCGGTGGGCCGCCAGGTGTTGTTCCACGCCGAGGGGGTGGTTACAAGGACTTCTGTCTTCTCTGATTTGAGTTTTAAGCAACTGTTGTTCATCCAGGCTGCGAGGTCCTGCATTTCTTTCTGGAAGTTGAGTCTGGTGGTGGTGGGGTCCTTGGTGAGGGAGAGGATGAGCTGGGTGTGGTTGGCGTAGGAGAAGATGCTGAGGCCATGCTGTCGGGCGATGGCGGCGAGGGGGGCCATGTAGAAGTTGAAGAGGGTAGGGCTGAGTGATGATCCCTGTGGGACTCCACAGTTGATTTCGGTGGGTTGGGAGATTAAGGGTGGCAGTTTGATCCTTTGGATTCTGCCGGTGAGAAATGATCTATTCCAGCCGAGGGTGGCTCCTTGTATTCTGGCGTCGTGGTGTCTGTCTGTTGGTATGCGGCAGAAGACGTGTCGAAGGCTGCTGACAGGTCTAGTAGAATCAGGGTCACGGAGTGGCCTTGGTCAAGGAGGGCGTGGATGTCGTCAGTAGCGGCTAGTAGGGCGTTCTCGTTTTGGGGATTGGGAGGGGTCGAGGATGGCGTTGTTTTCGATGAATCTTCATAGTTCTGTGTTGACTGTTTTCTCCGCGACTTTAGCTGCAAAAGGGAGGAGCAAGATGGGCCGGTAGTTTTTAAGGTCCGTTGGGTCTGCTGAGGGCTTCTTGAGCAGGGGCCTGACTTCTGCGCATATCCAGTCATCGGGGAAGGAGCCGGCCTTGAATGTGGTGTTGATGGCGCGTTGTAGGATAGGTGCGATGGTGGTGGAGAATCTGTGCTATATGTGCGATAGGCAGGGGTCTGTGGGGGCCCCGGGGTGGATGCCATTCATGGTTACAGTGGTCTCTGCAGTCCTGATCGGTGTCCAGGTAGAGATGGTGGTCTGGCTGGTGTTGTCGCCGGGCGGTCTGACTGCAGGGTTGGGCGTGTGGTCGTCAAAGTTGTCGTAGAGGTTCTTTATCTTCAGGTGGATGTAAGTACCAAGTTTGTCGCAGAGGTCTTAGGAGTGGGAGATGTCAGTTGCTTCGCTGCTGGGCTTGGTGAATTCCTGGATGATGCTGAATATTTCCTTGGAGTTGCTGGAGTTGGCGAGGATTTGGTTGTGGATGAAGATCCTTTTGGTGGTTCTGATGCTTGGTGGTATTCTGTCATAGCGTCCTTGTTGGTGGTGTGGTTGTCAGGTGTCTTGCTGTTTCTCTAGTTCTTCTCCAGGCGACTGCAGGTGCGTCTGGCTTCTTGGAGATCAGTGGTGAACCAGACGGCTTTTCTGGGGTGTTGATTATTGAGGTTGCGCAGCGGGGCGAGTTTGTCTGCGCAGTTGGTGATCCAAGTGTGGAATTCCATGGCCGCGAGGTTGGTGTTGGTTGCAGCAGAGGAGGTGTTGTCATTGAGGGTGGAGTTGAGTTCTTCGGTGACTCTGCTCGAGTTCCTGCGTGGGAGGCATGGAGGCGGTTCAGGTGGCTTGGGTTTGTTGACTATGAAGTGTACGCAATGGTGGTCGATCCATGTAGGCTGCGTGGCGTGGCTGAAGTGGACGCTGCTATCTCCACCGAAGATGGGGTCGAGAGTGTGTCCTGCCTTGTGGGTCGGCGTGGTGACGAGTTGTTTGAGTCCGATGTTGGCAAGGTTGTCCCAAAGGGAGGTGATGTTGGAGTCGTGGTGGTGGTCGAGATGAAAGATCAGGTCTACGATAAGTATGTAGCCTTTGGTGGCGATGGCGTGGGGTGCGATGAAGTCGGTGATGGTGTCCGCAAAGGGTGCTCGAGGGCCGGGTGGACTGTAGGCGAGGGTGCCACGGAGTATGGAGTTAGGGCTGGCCTGGAACTGGAAGTGCAGGTATTCTGCTGCAGGGCAGTTTTCGCTGGAGGTGGCGAGGCGGAGGGAGCTTTTGTGTGCGATGGCGATGCCTCCTCCCGGGTGGTTGGGGCGGTCCTTCCGCTGGATCTTGTACCCATCCGGGATGGCGATGGCGATGTCAGGGGGTGATGCAGTGTTGGTCCAGGTTTCTGTGAAGAAAGTGATGACAGGTGAGAGTGAGTACAGGAGGTTCCAGATTTCCACGGGGTGTCGGTATAGAAATATATATTTATATATATATATATATATATCTATATATATTCAAGAATCCCCTAGGGAAGAATCAACCTCCTCACCTGATGGTAAAGAATGAAGGACCCCGTCTCTGATCCGAGGATGACACACCCCACAAGGGATGTCAGACCACTGCGTGTCGAAGATTCAGCATGCAGGACCCCGTGTCAGCTTGGAAGGAATGCTCCTCTAATTTGTAGGGGGGAATAAGAGTCTCATATACTAGAGGTCACTCCAGGGTTTCTTCTAGAATCGGTGTGTTTTAAAAGCAATCATAAACATTTTGAAAACAATCATAAATGTTTTTCCAAACAAATGTGATCATGCACAGCTGGGTGTTGGCCAAGGATAAAAACAAGCATTGGCATCGCCAATGGGTCTCGCCTTTGGGACCTTTTAAGTGTTTAGTTATCCAGCACAATATCCTTGGAGCAACAACATCAAGTGTTGCATGGCTAAACACTTATAAGGTCCCAAAGGCGAGACCCATTGGCATAGACAATAGGTCTCGCCTTTGGGGCCTTATAAGTGTTTAGCCAGAGCAATTGACTTTGCCAATGTCTTTAAGCTGTGCCGTAGAAAAGTGTGGCTGCTGTGCAGCATGCTAAAAAGTTTTAATAAAAAAGTGTCAGAAGCATTTTTGTTACCTTATATATGACCAAGAAGGCATTATGTACAACTGAACGACCATATTAAAAAAAGTATTTACAATAAAAAAATGTCCTCAGTTTTCTTTTGTTCTTGCAATGCTGGCAACTTTTTTCTGCCTATTCCAATGGTTGTTTATTAAAGCTTTTTTGTGAGGGGCATAAACAATCGGAGGGCGAAGGTTAGGAACTAGTACCTGTATTATAACACTAGCAGCGGCCAGACGCTAGGGAAGAATCAACTGGTGCCAGATTCCGAGAGCAGGCTGAGGTGGTGGTGAGTGATGCTGAGGTGGTAGTGGTGGTGGTGGTGGTGACTGGTGCGGAGACGATGCTGAGGTGATGCTGAATGATACTCTGGTCTTGCTGATGATGATGTGGTGGTGTACTAGTGCAAAGGCGATGCTGAGTGATACTGATGTGGTGCTGGGTGATGCTGTGGTGGTGCTGAGTGATGCTGTGGTGGTGCTGAGTGATGCTGTGATGGCGCTGAGTGATGCTGTGATGGCGCTGAGTGATGCTGTGGTGGCGCTGAGATATGCTGTGGTGGCGCTGAGTGATGCTGTGGTGGCGCGGAGTGATGCTGTGGTAGCACTGAGTGATGCTGTTGTGGTGCTGAGTGATGCTGTTGTGGTGCTGAGTGATGCTATGGTGGTGATGAGTGATGCTGTGGTGGTGCTGAGTGATGCTGTGGTGGTGCTGAGTGATGCTGTGGTGGCGCTGACATATGCTGTGGTGGTGCTGAGTGATGCTGTGGTGGCATGGAGTGATGCTGTGGTAGAGCAGAGTGATGCTGTTGTGGTGCTGAGTGATGCTGCTGTTGCGCTGAGTGATGCTGTGGTGGTGCTTGTAAAATTCAGAACACTACATGTTTTTGCTGCATTTTTGTTTACTAATGAATGCTATTGGAGAGTTACCTTAGTAAACACATTTTACCTAATTGTGGTTACAATGCAGTTTAAATTAAGTTTGATTAAATTAACAACTGCTCAAGAAAATGATCAAGGACTTGAAGGATTTATTACATTTATGTGTATGTATTTTTATTCATGCTGCCTTTTGGCACCTGGATTCAGCTTGCCGGATAGGCTGAGGTCTGAGGTGGAGTGAGAATGTCGAGGGTGAGCTAGGGGCACAAACACACAGTGACTTTGACAATGGCGGCTGCTACAAACCTTCCCTGGAAGTTCTGAGAATGGTCTGTGCCAGTAAGAACCGTCTCTTATCACCCCTAACTGGGACAGCAGTAAGGGGCAACCAACAGCTGCGACTAAAGATTGGATGCGAGTTTTCCAAAGAGCGACGGGGCTTGGAAGGATGGAAATTACCTCAGAAGCATTTACTTTAGGAAGAGTGCATTGCACACTCAGGAGGGGGTAGAAGCAAACAGCAGAACATTGTAAATGGCCTAATGTAATGTAATCGGACAATATCAGGTGAAAGCACTACATATTCACGGCTCAGGGAGTGCTTTTTTTATGACAAATCTCCTAATATCACACCCGTTGCGGCTAGGGCTATGGATGTTAGAAGTGGGTAACTAGGTTAGAATCTCGGCTCAGGCGCAGCATCTTGTGATTCCGTGCAAATCGCTTCGTTACACTGTGCTTTAAAAACTGTTGTGTAAGGGGAGCTGATTTCCGTGTGAAGCGCTATAATGCCCTTGGTTCAAGTTTGCGCTATAATTATGCAGGACAGGCAAGCGGGTGTGGCCTAATGTAATGTAATCGAACAATATCAGGTGAAAGCACTACGTATTCACAGCTCAGGTAGTGCTTCTTCTTATGACACATCTCCTAATATCACACCCGTTGCGGCTAGGGCTATGGATGTTAGAACTGGGTAACTAGGTTAGAATCTCGGCGCTATAATGCCCTTGGTTCAAGTTTGCGCTATAATAATGCGGGACAGGCAAGCGGGTGTGGCCTAATGTAATGTAATCGGACAATATCAGGTGAAAACACTAATGTTAATGTTAATGGGTATTTGTAAAGCGCACGGCTACTCCCAGGAGTGTCCCGGCGCTAACAGGGGGGACCAGTGACAGAAACCCTCAGTAGTCAGACCGAAAACACCGATCATGAAAACAGCAATGTTTTTAGTTTATGACGAAAGCGCAGGAGATCATCTTCACGGCGCAACTCAATGCGTAAATTGTTACACAGCCCAGAGGCCACTACCTGAAAGGAGCGACCTCCCAGACGGGCGCGTAGAAACCTTGGGGTCTGTAAAAAGCAGGAGGACAAGGATCGTAAATTACAAGCGGGAACATACTGCTGACATCTGTTCCTTAGATACGAGCGCCGATATTGTGAAAGGCTTTAAGGCCAGTACAAGTGCCTTAAAAAACACCCTCTTACGCACTGGGAGCCAATGTAGCGCTCTAAGGAGTGGGGTCATATGTGTCCTGCGGTCGGCCATAAAGATAGCCCGGGCAGCAGCATTCTGAGCGACTTGAAGCCGTTTGATCAGATACTCGGGAAGGCCTAGGTATAGGACGTTCACATAGTCAAGACGAGACAATATTAGAGCTTGCACGACTATCTTTCTATGAGATACAGAAAGTAAAGGAAGAAAGTTGCGCATCATCCTCAGGAGGCCAAAACAGGTGCCCGCCACCGTTTGAACCTGGGAATTCATGGACAGGTTATTATCCAATTTGACCCCCAGATTCTTAACCGTGGTAGCCAAGGTGGTCGGGCGGACATATTAGAGGGCCACCATTCTCACCATTCTTCACCCGGCTTGCAGCCGAAGAAGATCATTTATGATTTCTCTGAGTTACAGCATAGTTGGTTCAAATTAAACCAACTAAATACCGCCGATAGACAAAGGTTGAGCCTCTTCCCGTCCAGGACTTTGCCCTTACCGCACGTAAACAATAATTGCGTGTCATCGGCGTAGGAAACGATTCTGGCACCAAAAGGTTCGACCAGAAATGTAAAGGGGGCCATATACACATTGAACAGAGTAGGACTCAGTATAGATCCCTGAGGGACGCCCACATTCATCAATTGAATGGGTGCCTCAAAAGGGGGGGACCAAACTGTTTGCTGACGATTAGTTAGGTAGGACCGGAACCATTGAAGGACAGTACCACCGACACCGTACCCCCAAAGACGCTCGAGAAGAAGGTCATGTGGTACGGTATCAAAGGCTGCCGAAAGGTCAAGCAGTATCAAGACTGCTTGTTTTCCGCCCTTATCCAATGTAGCTTTAATGGATTCGATATCTCAAGGAGAGCAGTTTCAGTGCTATAGTTGGTGCGGAACCCAGATTGGCTAGGATGTAAAATGCCATTAAATTCAACAAGCTCTCCGAGAACCTGATTCACATATTTCTCCAAAGTCTTAGAGAGGGCCGAGAGCAGTGAGATGGGTCTATAATTACTTGCTGTCCAAGGGTCGGCAGATAGTTTCTTTAAAAGTGGGAAGATTTTCCCCTGTTTTCAGCTATCCGGTACTATCCCTTCAGTTAATGAAAGTTTCAGCACCCGATTTACTGCCGGGTTGATCACCTCAGCTATAGAAGCAAGAATCTTTGCGGGGCAAGGGTCCACAGGAGAGCCTGATTTAAGAGAGCGCAGGATATTTAAGGATTTTTCTGGAGAGAGCGTCGGGAATTGTAACAGACATTTCTCAATCTTAGGTGTCTGAGAGAGAAGCCACTCCGAATTCACCTGGGAATCTGAACAAACCTCTCCAAAAGAGGCTTGTATAAAGGAGATTTTAGTAAAAAAATATTGCGCAATGCTCACTGTCCATTCTTCTGTCAAAGTAAAGGGATTCTTTATAGCGCAAGGGGCCATAAAATCTTTCACAATTTAAAAAAGTTCTTCGCTTTTATTACCGGCTTTCTCAATTTTTCCGTTGAGAAAGTTCTTTTTTTCCAGGCGTACTTTGCTGTAATAGGCTTTTAGTGACGTCTTATACATTTGTTTAGCGAATGGGTTAAAATCCTTCCTCCAGCTTCTTTCTAAGCGTTTGCACAGGCTCTTGCTCTTCCTGAGATCTTCCGTAAACCAAGGAGCAGATGTTCAGCCTCCATTTGCTACCCGGGTCTTAAGAGGGGCAAGAACGTTTACGCATGATTTCAACCAGCTTTCTAAGGCGGGAACATCATGCGTAAGACTGTCCATAAGACCAAACGGATGCGCCTCAAGAAAAACTCCTAAGGCTGCCGGAGTCATAGATTTAAAAGATCTAAAACTATTAGTCCGCTCCACGTATCGCTTCGGAGACTGAGCAGGTGTTTTCAAGTAGTCAGTAGATAATGATCAGACCAAACCAGGGGATGCGGCGGGGCCATTTCAATCATGTCTGATGAAAAAACTTGGTATAGAGTGTGTCCCCTTTCCTGGGTGGGAAGGGAGACGTAGGGAGTAAGATGTAGCATATTTAAAGATTCATATAGCTTCATCGAGTCCGGATCATGGGACAAATCCATGTGAATATTAAAATCTCCTAAAATTAAGCACTGTATGTATTTAGCGTCCAAAGGGGCAATGGCCTAGTTTAACACTTCAAGGAAGCTTTTAGCCTGACCAGGAGGTCGATAAACTAAAGCTCCTGCAATAGACTGATGTGGTGACAACTTTAGGAGGAAGCCAAGGCTTTCAGCGTCTTCCAGGACAAAGTTAGGTAAAATAGCACAAGTGAAAGTGTTTTTATAAATAATCGCAACTCCTCCGCCTCGTCCCTCTAAACGATCTTTCCTTAGAATAAGGTAATTAGGTGGGATGGCGTTAGCAATGGTTGGATTGGATCCTTCATGGAGCCTCGTCTCTGTCAGAAACAACACGTCGGGCTTAGACTCAGAGAGGAGATCAAAAATTTGGTATTCATGCTGTCTCATAGAGCGAGTACTAAGAAGCATCAGCGTTAGGTCTCTGCTAACTCGCTGATTAGTTAAGATTGACTAACCGAGGGCGTGTTCTCCCAGTGATGAAGTTTCGGCTATAGTCGTGGGGAGGGGGAGGGTCGAGTGGCACATTTCACAGCTCCAAACTCTCATATACCCTACAGAAAGAGAGTGGGGGCGGCAGTTCGCACAACTATCCAAATCTTTAAGATCCCTGCTATTATAGCTAATACGTAGCGCAGCGTCCCGTTTTATCGTCTCCATGATTGAAGGACTAGACCGCGCCTTGCCCAAGATGGTGGGTCGCAACCAAATATAGTTCCCCACTTCATGGTTCCCTCAATCCCTGGTTCAATTCCCACACCCTCCTTGAAGTTTAGTTCACCAAATCCGATCGTTTCCTTATTAAAATGCATACATCACATCACCCCAAAGTTTTAAAAGATTTTAAAAGATAATGGCATACAACGTTTTCCTTACAGCACTAAGAATGTGCAAAAAACAAGAGTGACAACGTTTCCCTTACAGTACTAGGTATTCACAGCTCAGGGAGTGCTTCTTCTTATGACAAATCTCCTAATATCACACCCGTTCCGGCTAGAGCTGCGGATGTTATAACTGGGTAACTAGGTTAGAATCTCGGCTCAGGCGCAGCATCTTGTGATTCCGTGCAAATTGCTTCGTTACACTGTGCTTAAAAACTGTTGTGTAAGGGGAGCTGATTTCCGTGTGAAGCGCTATAATGCCCTTGGTTCAAGTTTGCGCTATAATTATGCGGGACAGTCAAGCGGGTGTGGCCTAATGTAAGGTAATCGGACAATATCAGGTGAAAGCACTAGGTATTCACAGCTCAGGGAGTGCTTCTTCTTATGACAAATCTCCTAATATCACACCCGTTGCACCTAGGGCTGCGGATGTTAGAACTCGGTAACTAGGTTAGAATCTCGGCTCAGGCGCAACATCTTGTGATTCTGTGCAAATCGCTTTGTCACACTGTGCTTAAACACTGTTGTGTAAGGGGAGCTGATTTCCGTGTGAAGCGCTGTAATGCCCTTGGTTCAAGTTTGTGCTATAATTATGCGGGCCAGGCAAGCGGGTGTGGCCTAATGTAATGTAATCGGACAATATCAGATGAAAGCACTACGTATTTACAGATCAGGGAGTGCTTCTTCGGCCTAACATGGAGAGAAGTGGAAGCTTTCCGCTACTGTGATCCTAAATCGCCCAAGTTCCGTTGGCATCAGACGTGATATCTTAATATTCAAACCAATTAATCAATCATGGTTTGGTGGTAAGTTAACTTCATTGAGAACCACCTCCACAACCCCACTCTCTCTAACTTGATATCCTTTATATATTTTCAACAGAAATGCGCTGAGGTTTTTGTAGTGCGGTGTCTTACAACCTCGGAAGTCAATGCCGTTCTGCTATTTTCTGGAGACATTTAGTTCTACAAAAAAATTCTTGTGAGAAATGCCACAGGAGCTTGTGTTGGAATTTACATTTAAGACAGAGGCTTGAAGTGGGAATACTAAAGGATGTAGGAGTCAGTAAGCAACCAGCTTTAACAAACACTGCCCTGGTGATTCTCTACTTCTAAAGTGATTTGGGTAGAAATGTTGGCAGCTTTCATTTGCCTAAAAGTTGTGGTGGGGGAGGGGCAGAGCGAGGCGCTTCGGTAAGCAAGCAGGAGGAAAGCCAGATGGCACCTGACTGTAAGGGTGCCGCGAGAAAAGCCAGATGGCGGCTATGCGCGTGCGCGCAAGCGTAACCGCAAGCTTTTGGTCACAAGCAAAAGCTTGTGGTCGGATTTCCAAAGCCCCACTCACTAAATGTCTCGCTTGCCCAGCGCATGCGCTGGCTCAGGCGAGTCCTAAAAAGTGGTGGCCTTTATACAGAATGACTAAGCAGTGCCTGAGGACATGTTTATGTACGTCAGGTACAGGGATTATGATAGAATACTAAGAGCCTGGTGTCAAAAAGATAGGAGCAAGCTACTAGGTAAAAGGTCACCTGTTCAGAATCGTTATTGTCGTGTGGATGGGACAGTGTATGTAAAAATGGGTATACATGACAGGACTAGCCTAAATGATAACAAGCTCTCTATCTAACCGAAAGATTTCTAGAAAAGCTGATTGCAAATTCATCATGGTGCTCTTTGTGGTTAAGTTTGAATCCATGCAGGATCCTATCCTTTTTTTTCTCACTTGACACTATTGTGGAAGTGAAAATGTAGTCATAAAGAAGGACATTTTCATTCAGGACAGAGATAGTATTAAATAGAATACAGTATCTAATATCTGTGTTTGCAATGTTAAAAGAGATGCTTGCAGGTGGACTGCTTATTGCAAGAGGTCTGATTGAGTTTTGGGGATGTTGAAATTTGTACTCCCCCCCCCCCCTTCTGTTTTTTTATGTTTTGTTTAGAAAACCCATCACAGGAGTAACTATTTAACTCACATTATCTAACTAACTTCATCACTGGACTTCTAACTGTAAGAAATTGGGTTGTTGGTTGTTAGGGGTGTAAACCCTGGTCAAGCAGAAACCACTATCCTTGTCAGGGTAAGGCACAATCAATTCCCAAATTACCCTGTGCTTACCCTGTTGGTAGTTTGGCACAGAGCAGTCAGGCTTAACTTAGAGGCAATGTGTAAAGCATTTGTGCAACACCTCAAACTGTAAAACAGTGAAAACACACCACAAAAGGAGCCCACAGCAGGTTTCAGAAAAATACAGTATGGTTGGTTAAATAAAACAAGACCAAATGACAAAAATCCAACTAGTAGAACTGGAGATATTAAATGTTAAAGTTTATAGTGGAAATGGCGCCAAAAAGCACAAATTGCCAATGGGGATATCTGGTCATGCCGGACTGGGGCAAAGTCACAAGTTTAGGCTGCCCTCAATGGAGCACAGGCCAACTACAGGGACCCTGTTAGGCATGCTTAACAGATTCCCTTAAATCCTTGTTGCTGAGCATTGCATGGATCTAGGTTCAAGGTGTGCTGCGCAGCCAAAGCAATATGTCTGGTCTCAGATGCCGCGAGGCTACAGTGCGAGGCCCTGTTGCCTCGTCCTCGACGATCCCATCAACAAGGCTTGCAATGTGAAGCCCAGTGTGTGGGATATGGTGCGCAGCTGGTGTTGCATCAGTTTTGAGGATCTGCAAGGCTGCTATGTGGAGTTCGTTGTTGTCGCCGTGGCTGCTGTCAACAAGGGATGCAAAGTCTGGGGCTGTGGATGCTCCACGCCACCGGTGAGCTGCATTGGTTCCGAGGACTATGGGTCTTTGCGACGGGCCCAATCCATGAAGCAGCGGCGATGCGTCAGTTCTGCCCTGAGAAGCACCACTCAACTCAGGAGATGAGTCTGTTCTACTCGGGATGCGTCACTCAGCAGAGAAGGTGAGTCAGTTCCGCTGGTAGGCACCTTAGGCCCACTTTCAAGGGTCCAGGTGGCACCACTTGGCAGGGCAGACTCACAGATTGCAAAGTCCAGGTGCAGATGCAAGGAGGTTGGAAGCCTGTTATGTCCAGAAGTATTAGATCAAGAGGCCAGCCAACTAGCCCTAGGAGTCACTCTGGGTTTAAGAGATGCTGGACCAGTCCTTCTCACCCAGGCAAGAGGCCATCAGGCATTAGGTCAGCATAGCAAAGCAGGAGTCCAGCAGAGTGCAGTTCAGCAGAGTGACAGTCCTTTGGCAGCACAGCAGTCCTTCTTCGTGGCTGTTGGACCCGGCCTCGTGGCGTGGTCCTTACCCCCCGTGGATTGTGCCCGTTCACCGCCCCGGCCTTCACGGGCCACCCTTCTGAACTGCACCGAGACCCCTCATCCCGAGCCGCACGAGGTCGCATACCCCTCGTGGCTCCGCCATCTTGTTGGCATCCACGTAACTCTGTGCACCAGCCGGCGCGACCCCGCTCAACCCGGCCTCGGCCCCAGCGAAGCCCCGACATCGAGGCACCAAGAACTGGCCAGGGGGTGCCGCAGGAACCATTCACCGCCCCCGGCGGAGGACAGTATCGATGAGACCCCCAACTGTCCTCCCATCTCTAGGTGTGATCGCCCTGCAACTCTCTTGGGCCTGGCGCCTCTCCTGCTGGGCGTCTGGCCACCTCCACCCGGCCTCTCCGCCCCCCCCGGGCGCCAGGGTCCGGACATCAAAGGGCTCCAGACCTATATCTGGGGCGACCCCGCCACAGATCGGCAGTTGTATCCCGGAGTCGAGAGCCCTGCTGATTGAAATGCGGCTGACCCTACGGAGAAGAACTCTTGTCGGAACTATCACGAGCCCTGCAGACTGCGTCGCGGCTCCTTCTTGTGAACACTTTGAAGCCCCCCGGAACATCGGGGCCCTGCTGACGCTGTCGCGGCCCAACCTCGCTGAAACCTCCCTCGGAGCCCTGCTCACGACGTCGCGGCTCGAGCTGAGCAGAAACCATCTTGAGAGCCCTGCTGATCTGATCGCGGCTCTCCACGAACTGTACGCCAGAGCCCTGCTGACGCCGTCGCGGCTCGACCCCTCCGAGATCCGGAGGTCCTCCAGCTTGAGGATAAGAACTGGGCCCCAGGTACCCTCGTACCGAGCTCCTACCAAAGACTGTCCCGCTACCCCTACCCTTCCAAAGAGACACTGAGACTTTTGGTGGATCCCTCGATCCCTTCGTGTAAATATTGACCTCGTAACCTTTTAATACTGATAAAGAATTGCTCGTCTTGATACAACCTCCTTGAGTCCTGTGTGGTGGTGTTACTGTGCTAGTACGTGATAGGAGAAGGATCTCTCAGGAGACTTCTCGGCAGCGCTCGGCTACTTCGTGCAGTGTGAGGCCCCCCCTTGGTGGTCTCGCCGACTCCTCGGGGTCCGCCTTCCAACATTTGGTGGCCAGCGACGGGATCCGAGCCGAACGCAGTACGTACCAGCCAGTACCCACTAGCTACCCATCCAGGCGAACAGTAATCATAAGCAGCCAGGAAAACAACGCGACCATGGAGTTCCAGCCCGAACGGTTGGAGGAATATACGCACAAAGAATTAAAACAGTTCTGCAAAGACAAAGGCATTGCAACCACCGGCCTAGGTACCAAAGAGGAGATGCAGAAAGCTCTGAGGACCTGGCTGGAGGCCGAGGCAGGCCACTCCCAGGAAGAAGGTCCCTTGCCCCTGACTGAGGCCACATCAACCGCACTGACTCCGGCAACCGGAGGAAGAAAGAGCCTAGAAACCGGCCTCTCCGAAGAAGAAATACGAGAGCGGGAGAAGGTCCGGAACCACGAACTAGAGCTCGCACGACTGCGGCTGGACGGCGAACTCCAGCTGGCAGAAAAGAAACTGGCCCTAGAGCAGCTACGGCTTCAAGAGGAGATAGAAGAGAAGAGACGGCACCGAGAGTTGGAGGAAAAGAAACTGACCCTTGAGCACGAGCGCAGTCTCAAGGAGCTCGAAATCAATTCCAAGAACGGGGGGACCAACACCCCCAGTACTAGAGACACCCTACCGCCTTCCGAGGCCAAGGTACATATCCCGAAAGAGGTCGTCAAGGAGTACTATAAGAATGACGACATCCAACAATGCTTCAAGGCCTACGAGGTGGCCATGACCTCTCATCGGGTGCCCCGAAAAGACTGGGGCGCCGGCCTGTGGGGGCGGTTCCTGAGTGAGGGTCGAGACACACTGCTCCAGCTGCCGGAGGAGGTGATGACCTCCTACGATCACATGAAGGAGGCCCTGCTCACCCGCTACGGGCTAACCGCGGAAATGTACCGCCAGCGGTTCAGAGACTGCAAAAAAATCCCGGGTACCACCTGGGTGGAATATGTGGACTTTTTCAGCCGGGCCCTAGAAGGGTGGATCAAGGGTAGCAAAGTCACCACCTACGGGCAGCTGGTCGACCTCATCGTGTGGGAACATCTCTCCAACAATTGCTTCGTGGAACTGAGACAACACCTCCTCGACAGCAAGATGACCGACCCACGAAATCTCGCCGTCGAGGCCGATCGATGGGTCAACTCCCGGGTCCCCCGGAACTCAATGGGGGAGTACTAGAGGAACCCCACCGGACCCCCCCGCCAACGCGGTGGAGGGGGGGGGCGAACAGGAACCGGGACCCCCCCGCCGGGGCCCCCAGGAGCCCCCCTCGAGGGCCACAGCAGCAACAACTCTCCCCGAGCCTAGCCCGAAGGGGGGCGACCCCGGCCAGACCCGGACCACGGCCACCAGTAACATGCTACGGCTGCCAACAAACCGGACACTATGCCAGCGATCCGGTCTGCCCCCTGAACCGAAGAAGCGGGGCCGGCGGGCCCCCGCCCCGACAGCTGGCGGCCGCCGACCCTGGGAGAGGGAGAAGAGGAAGAAGAGACCCTCGACCGAGGGACCACCGAATGGGAGCCGGCAGCCATGTCCCTGGTCTGCCTGGGTAGCCGAGAAATGGTGCCCTGCACACCCATCCCAAGCAACACCCAGAAGTACAGGCAGCAGGTCACTGTCAATGGACAACGGGCCGAAGCCCTTCGTGACACCGGCGCCAGTGTCACCGCTGTCCGCTGCCACCTGGTGACCCCCGAACAGATCCTACCCAATGTGCTGTGCCCCGTCCGGACGGCCGACAACAGCGAAAGCCTGTGCCAGATGGCCCTGGTCCCCTTCGAGTGGGGAGGGGTGACTGGCCTGCTAAAGGTGACGGTCCGCGATGACGCCCTCGTAGACTGCCTCCTGAGGAACGACTTGGAGAGTTCCCCCTGGGCTCAAGTAGAACGACGAGAGCACCTCCGAATGCTGGGACTATCCGACTGGGCCTGCGCCATCACCCGGTCCATGACCGCCCGGGCCCCCCGCTCGTCCTCGGCCTCCGGTGCCGCCCAGCCCAAGGGGCTCGCACCACCCCCCGCCGGCGGCGAGGGGGAGGCGGACACCGACCCTGGACCTAGTGAATCCTCCCCCGAGGAGATTGCTTCCCCGTGCGCCCTACCAGAGCTGACACAATGGCGACACGAAGGGGGCCCCACCCGGGAGCAGTTCCAGCAAGAGCAGCAGTCCTGCCCCACTCTCGAAGGGGTCCGCCAACAAGCGTCCGCACAAACCAACGGGGACCAGACCGGCACCCACTGGGTCTACTGGGCCGAGGGTCTGTTATACAGTGAGCAAAAAGTGGCAGAACTCGGGGCCAGCGAGTGTTGGTGGTCCCCCTCCGCTTCCGGGAGTTCCTGCTCAAACTGGCACATGACGTGCCCCTCGCCGGACACTTGGGGCAAGACAAAACTTACAGCCGTCTGGTGACCCACTTCTACTGGCCCCGGATGCGGAGAGACGTGGACAACCACTGCCGGTCCTGCCAGACCTGCCAAGCCAGCGGGAAGACGGGGGGTCGGGTCAAGGCCCCCCTCCAGCCCTTTCCAGCCGTCAGCACCCCTTTCGAACGGGTCGGAATCGATATCGTGGGGCCCCTGGACCCCCAGACCGCCCTGGGCCACCGCTTCATCCTGGTCCTCGTGGACCACGCCACCAGGTACCCGGAGGCGGTCCCGCTAAGAACTATAACGGACCCCGTGGTAGGCCGGGCCTTGATGGGGATCTTCTCCCGAGTGGGATTTCCCCGCGAAGTGGTGAGCGACAGGGGCACGAACTTTATTTCCAAATACATGCGGTCCCTGTGGCAGCAGTGCGGGGTCACGTACAAATTCACAACCCCCTATCACCCTCAGGGGAACGGACTGGTTGAGCGGTTCAACAGAACATTAAAGGGAATGATCCAGGGCCTGGAAGAGCCCCTCAGGCGGAGATGGGATGTCCTGCTGCCGTGCCTCCTGTTTGCCTATCGGGAGGTCCCGCAGAAGTCCCTGGGGTTCAGCCCGTTTGAACTATTGTACGGACATCCGGTCCGCGGACCGCTCAGCCTGGTCAAGGAGGGCTGGGAGACGAAGCTCCAAGGCGCCCCTCCTGACGTCCACCGATACCTCCTGACCCTTCGAAACCAGACCCGTAAGTTCCGAGCCATGGCCAAAGCCAACCTCGAGGCCAGCCAGGAGGACATGAAGCGGTGGTACGATCGGAACTCCTCTACCATCGAATTCGAGCCAGGCCAGAGAGTATGGGTCATGGCCCCGGTTGAACCCGGCGCCCTCCAGGACAAGTGGACCGGGCCCTTCAAGGTAGTGGAGAAGAAAAGCCCCGTCACCTACCTAGTCGACCTGGAGTCCCCCCGGAACCCCCTCCGGGTTCTACATGCTAACAGGCTCAAACCCCACTTTGCCCGGACCGAACTGAGCCTGCTACTAGCGACCGACGAGGGGGGCGAGGACGACTCCGAGCCCCTGCCCGACCTCTTGCAGTCCAACGTCCATGACGGATCCATCAAAGGTGTCCAACTCGCCTCTTCCCTGACCCCGGAACAGCGCGACGACTGTCAACAACTGCTGCAGGACTATGCAGCCCTCTTCTCCCTCACCCCGGGGGTGACCCACTGGTGCGTCCACGACGTCGACACCGGGGAGAGCCCCCCGTGCGACACAGAGCCTACCGGGTACCCGACCGAGTGCGGGCATGCATCCAGGCCGAGGTGGCAAAGATGCTGGCCCTGGGGGTCATCGAACCCTCCGACAGCCCGTGGGCCAGTCCTGTCGTCCTGGTACCAAAGGCCGCAGCCCCCGGCCACCCCCCGGAGTTACGATTCTGCGTAGACTACCGAGCCCTGAATGCAGTGACCAAGACGGACGCCCATCCTATACCCCGGGCCGACGAACTCATCGACCGCTTAGGGGCCGCCCGCTACCTGAGCACGCTGGACCTCACCGCCAGGTACTGGCAGATCCAGCTCACCCCCGGCGCCCAAGAAAGATCCGCCTTTTCTACCCCGGATGGGCATTACCACTTTCGGGTGATGCCCTTCGGAATGAAGAACGCCCCGGCCACTTTCCAAAGGCTGGTAAACAAGGTTTTGGCCGGGCTCGAGGCCTTCAGCGCGGCCTACCTAGATGACATTGCCGTGTACAGCAACCACTGGGCGGAGCACCTCCTTCACATCAAAGCCGTCCTGGCCGCCCTCCAGCGGGCCGGGCTCACGATCAAGGCCAGCAAATGCCAGATCGGCCACGGATCCGTGACCTACCTGGGCCATCAAGTGGGAAGCGGGCAGGTGGCCCCTCTCCAGCCAAAAATCGATGCCATCCAGGCCTGGGAACCCCCCACTACCCAGAGAGCTGTCCGGGCCTTCCTGGGTCTCACCGGATACTACCGGCGGTTCATCCGGGACTATGGGAGCATTGTTGGCCCCCTCACAGAGCTCACGTCCAAGAAGCAGCCCAAGAAGGTGCACTGGACACCCCGCTGCCAAGCAGCCTTCGAAACCCTAAAGACAGCGATGTGTACTGCCCCTGTGCTGCAGGCCCCTTACTATAATAAGGAGTTCGTGGTGCAAACGGACGCCTCCGAGTATGGGATCGGGGCCGTCCTGTCCCAGGCCGATGATAAGGGGCTCGACCGACCAGTGGCCTTCATCAGCCGACGGCTACTGCCCCGGGAGCAACGATGGAGCACCATCGAGCGTGAAGCCTTCGCTGTAGTGTGGGCCCTTAAGAAGCTCCGGCCCTATCTCTTCGGTACCCACTTCCGGGTCCAGACCGACCACCGGCCCCTGCGGTGGTTAATGCAAATGCGGGGCGAGAACCCCAAGCTGCTGCGGTGGTCCATCTCGCTGCAAGGGATAGACTTTGATGTCGAACACCGGCCCGGCAATGACCACGCCAACGCCGACGGCCTGTCCCGCTTCTTCCGCCTTGACGAGGAGAATCCCCAAGGAGATGGGTGACTCTCCATGCCTTCGGCTGGGGGGGACGCCTGTTGGACCCGGCCTCGTGGCGTGGTCCTTACCCCCGTGGATTGTGCCCGTTCCCCGCCCCGGCCTTCACGGGCCACCCTTCCGAACTGCACCGAGACCCCTCATCCCGAGCCGCACGAGGTCGCATACCCCTCGTGGCTCCGCCATCTTGTTGGCATCCACGTGACTCTGTGCACCAGCCGGCGCGACCCCGCTCAACCCGGCCTCGGCCCGAGCGAAGCCCCGACATCGAGGCACCAAGAACTGGCCAGGGGGTGCCGCAGGAACCATTCACCGCCCCCGGCAGAGGACAGTATCGATGAGACCCCCAACTGTCCTCCCATCTCTAGGTGTGATCGCCCTGCAACTTTCTTGGGCCTGGCGCCTCTCCTGCTGGGCGTCTGGCCACCTCCACCCGGCCTCTCCGCCCCCCCCGGGCGCCAGGGTCCGGACATCAAAGGGCTCCAGACCTATATCTGGGGCGACCCCGCCACAGATCGGCAGTTGTATCCCGGAGTCGAGAGCCCTGCTGATTGAATCGCGGCTGACCCTACGGAGAAGAACTCTTGTCGGAACTATCACGAGCCCTGCAGACTGCGTCGCGGCTCCTTCTTGTGAACACTTTGAAGCCCCCCGGAACATCGGGCCCTGCTGACGCTGTCGCGGCCCAACCTCGCTGAAACCTCCCTCGGAGCCCTGCTGACGACGTCGCGGCTCGAGCTGAGCAGAAACCATCTTGAGAGCCCTGCTGATCTGATCGCGGCTCTCCACGAACTGTACGCCAGAGCCCTGCTGACGCCGTCGCGGCTCGACCCCTCCGAGATCCGGAGGTCCTCCAGCTTGAGGATAAGAACTGGGCCCCAGGTACCCTCGTACCGAGCTCCTGCCAAAGACTGTCCCGCTACCCCTACCCTTCCAAAGAGACACTGAGACTTTTGGTGGATCCCTCGATCCCTTCGTGTAAATATTGACCTCGTAACCTTTTAATACTGATAAAGAATTGCTCGCCTTGAGACAACCTCCTTGAGTCCTGTGTGGTGGTGTTACTGTGCTAGTACGTGATAGGAGAAGGATCTCTCAGGAGACTTCTCGGCAGCGCTCGGCTACTTCGTGCAGTGTGAGGCCCCCCCTTGGTGGTCTCGCCGACTCCTCGGGGTCCGCCTTCCAACAGTGGCAGAGTATCCACAGGTCCACAAGTGTACTGAAGTGGTGTTGTCTGAGGTTCTTCTTTACAGTTGTGCCATTGAAGTCTGGAAGAAGCTTCTAAAGGCATGCCTTTGAAGTACACCGATGCCCTACCTTCCCTGCCTTGGCTCCAGACTAAATACAGGGGGTTTGCAACCCTTTGTGTGGGGACTGAACACAGCCTATTCAGGTGTAAGGGTGACTGGGCACAGCTCCTCCCTCCCATATGCTAGTGATGACCCACTCAGTCATACTTAAACTCCCATTGTGTGTTGCTGTCTAGGAGGAATTCACAAAGCTGAATTGCCAACTACACCCAACCGTGTGACCAGAGGCAGGCACCAAATGGCTAAGGCAAGAAAATGCCATTTTTCTAAAAGTGGCATTTTCAGAATTGTAATTGAAATCTGATTTCACCATAAATTAGGATTTACAGAGACAGCAAAATTAAACCAGATATATCTTCCCATTTAAAAATTACACAAATTTAATGTAATAAGGTAATACCAATGTTATCCAATGTGAGATATAGGCCTTGCAGCAGTGAAAAAGGATATAAGAGTTTTTCAAAATATGTAAATTTAGAAGTACATGTTCTGCTTTTTAAATACATTGCACCCTGTGCTCCGGGCTATCCAGAGCCTACCTTAGGGGTGATTAATAGGCACATGCACCATCATAGGGTTTTGCGATTCCTTAATTGCGATTATTAAGGAATCGCAATTAAGGAATAGCAAAACCCTATGCATGTAGGAATCGCTAAAGAAATAGCGATTCCCACAAATTCCTTAATTGTGACTAGCAAATTGCGAGTCGCAATTAAGGAATGTCTTCCCATTCATTCCTATGGGCCTCCAGGCCCATAGGAATGAATTAGAGATTGCGGGAGCAATTTGCGAGTACCAGTAGGTACTCGCAAATTGCTCCCGCAATTTCGATGGTGCAAGGGTGTCAAAATGACACCCTATTGCACCCATGTATGTTAACTCTGCACATATGTTGCATACACACATGCTCTAAGGGCATGTGTGTGCACAACATGAAACTTAGAAAAATGCAAATAAGTGCATTTTTCTAAGTTTTCGCAAATTACCATGAGGTCCAGCCTCATGGTAATTTGCTCACGCTAATAGCGAAATCGCTATTTTTAAAACCGTAATGCATTGCATTTAAGGAATCTCAATTAGGGATTCCTTAAATGCAATCGCTATTTAAGGAATCGCTATTTTGAGATTCCTTAAATAGCGATTTGTGCATTTGGGATGATGCATCACAAATGCTAAAATACCGGTCGCAAAGGGGCAGATTCTGAGAATCTGCCCGTTTGCGACCGGTATTGTGCTTGATGCATGTGCCTGTAAATGTATTAAAAAGGAGGGTTTGGGTCTAGCTAAAGGATTATTTTGCCAAATTGAAATGACATAGGCTCTGGATTCAATAAAGTTTAGGTTCAACGTGGCCAGGTATTTTTTAATGACCTTTCCACTCTCACATCACTTTATAACTCACGCCTTCCAAGGTGCTCCCACGTCTCCGTCGGTTGCAACACGCCCCATCCCGCAGTGGGGCGGAAAGAACCCAATGATGAAGCATGCCACCAAGGGACGTTTTGGTGGGTGAGGGTTATTTTAGGAAAACTAATTGTTTTCATTATGTTCTAACAAGACTACTGGAAGGATAGTTTGTTAAAATACGAGTGGACTTTCCTTTGGTTATTTATGTAAGACAGGAGGCTGAGTCCTTTGTGAACCTCGCCCCCCCACCCCCTTTTGATTAACTTCCAAGGTGGCACCACCAATTTTATCAACCTCCTGGTGCATATAGAATGACTCTCATTTCCTCATTTGCCTCACAACCCTGGTATTATCACTGTCGCTTTCACTGTCGTACTGTGGGGGTATCTTCGCTCACTAAGTCACTCACATCCCCTCATATGGGATCTGGCAAGTACCTACCTATGATCTACACTCCTAATAGATACCAGCTTCACCTACATATACAGCCGATATGTCTCACCCCAGATCTCACAATTCCAAGAATACCAGGGGGGGCATTTAAGACGTAAATCCTATGCAAAATAGATCCATACAGAGCCCCCATCCCTGACTCACAGATCAAATATAAACTGAACGCTATCCCTACTCTGGACCTCATCATGTCAAAGCTCGATACAGTACATGTCCTTGTCTAATCCACAAAGCCTAGCACAGACTCTATGCAGATTTATATTACATGTATTAAACAGGATATTCGACTACTGGGGGGAAGAGTGACGGAAGCAGGGTCACACATAAACCTTTTGGAAGATCATAAACAGAGCTTGTCTAAAGCTTTGCTGGTTACTACTTCTGTTGTGTAGTTCCTATAAACCTATATAGGAACTGCACATTCAGACAACATATACTGTAGGATTGGAGTCAGGCTGATTCTGGACACTCCTACCGGATATGTCAGCCTGTATACCAGCTAGCTCACAGTGCCACTATTAACCCTTCTTACCAACGAGAGAATAGTTCTTGGCAACTATCGAACATGACAACTCTGTCCCATCAGGGATCGCAGAAACATGGTACTACTTTTCGCTCAGTCACTCGTGCTCACTTTGTCCCAGAGAGATACACAGAATAAACGATGGGGACGTTTTTAAATAAGTGTTTATTGAACCAGCGTCATTCTAGTGTAAAATAGGTGTGCTGAAACAACCATTAGACAGTAACAGATATAAATGATTACAATTACTAACAGAGTAAAAGGATGGTAGATTTCTACCATCGTGCTAAAACAATGAATACAGGCAAGTATATAAAATACATGACATTAGTAAAATGTGTACTCCTACCATGCGTCCCTGACTAGATGTACCTGAATGTACCTAGCATGTATGTGGGTGTAAAGCCAAGAATACCTCCAGGATAAAGTGAACCCCATTACCTGAAGTGAGAGACTGTGGGACCCCGTCTTGGTCTCAAGATGGATACCCACAAGGGATCTCAGACCACTGCGAGCTGAAGTATCTGCATGCAGGAGCATCAGCGTCTTGCGTCAGTGTGTCAACATGGAAGTTCTTTTCTCCTTTGACTATCTCAGCAAGAGATGATGTATATATACCCAAAGTGGTACAACCTGGGGATATACCTTGCTGTGTCATGTAGGACTGGGATAATGGAAGGAATGGCCCTTATACATAGTTATTATGCAGGAAACGGTAGGCCTGCTCCCCTTCTGTGATTCCAAGAATCCTCATGCATAATGAATGAGGCTTAAGCTTTTCGAAGAAATCCCCATGTTATCTCTGGACATTACCGTAACTAGGTAAAAGGTCAGTGCTTAGAACCGTCATGCAGTGTAATGGTAGGGAGAATATAGGTGAAGGGTTATATGACTACCTGAGCCTATATTAGGGTACCTATATGGAACATAACACTTCAAGAGTGGCCTGACTGGAAAGAAGTCTTACAGACTTACAAAATAGTCACAGAAGGGATAATCTTTTTATCTTTGGCCTCCCAGAGTGTTCGGAGGATCACTCCCCTTCCTGTGCCGCCTTCATAGAAAGGTGGATACCACAAACCCTGGGTTTAAGCTTTACAAAGGATTTTGAAATAACTCACACCAACAGAGTCCTAATTAACAAACTGAAAAATATCTCCTAACCCACAGCTCTGATTTTCAGACCTCTTTGCTACTCACACATGGAATTAATTCTCTCCCAGATGTAAAGGGTGCAAAAGATCAGCTATCATGGCTGTTCTATTGGAATATCCCAGGACTACTCTAAAGACAGAGTCAAGAGAAGAAAAGCATTCTTAGCTCAACGGAAAGTACTCAAAGACTTAGAAATCCAATTCTTCTTCATTGACTCAGCTTGCCTGAAGATCATCTACAATGGGACAATGTCCATCTACAATAAACCTACAGACTTGGACTCCTTCATCATGGAAATTCAGGAATTGAAAATGAATTATTAGATTAACTGTTTCTTGGCCCAATAATTATTATGAGATAAACTACTAATTTCTCACTCCTAATCACTTATCTAACCAACAAAAAATCACACCCTTTTACCTCATACCATGAGCATACATCACTACTACACTGACTGACCCCTCACAATAATCCACTGATGTTAAGTTCCCTACGTGTTCTTGACAACTTCCAACTTCTCACCTCCAGCCACTAAAGTTTGAGGTGACCATGAAGGCTACTGGTTAAGTTAAACTAACCAATTTCTAATTAATTGTTGAGTCACTAGCAAGGCACTTGTTCCTAACCCTTAAGTAACTGACCCATTCTGACAGTGTTCTAGTCACCTACATATAGAGCAGCTTCTCAGCCTTTAATTGTTAATTGGCCTCTTGCAGCCGATACACTCATCCCACACTGTGTCGGCTCACACCCCTAACCATGAGTTACTATTTACCAGTTCGCACACATTCATACCTTAGATTGTGCTCTCACCATCATATGTATCTGCATCTCTTTCTGACTGTGAGCAATGTGAACATTATGAGCACCATGAGTCCCATGAATACTGCGCCTACCTAAGGTTTTAAGCTAGCATACTCCAAGTTCAAGCTACACCACGGTGAGCCTCACAACCCACACCCAGTTATAAAGTTATGGTAGTTTCTTTCCGTTTTTGTTTAGTTTGCTTTTGTTTATCTAAGATTAACTGTCCCTGCTTACCTTTGCTTTCAAGAAGTGCCTGTATTTACTACAATCCCTACATCATATACACCCTCAATTCTGTTATCGTTAAACATCACTGCTATAAGGTCATACCTCTCCCTGTATAGCCACCTTTGAAGAGGTGCCTGGAGTCCTGCTGTGCGCACCCACTCATTGATGTGGTCCCTAACGACTCTGTTCTGATATCATGCAATGCCCTGTATAGTCAATTAACCTCGGTCATAATCGTTCTATAGGATCAGCCAAGATCTATTTCTGAACTTCCTAATACCACACTAAAGGCATGGTTTCTAGTGTTGTGAATATGAGCTGAGCTTGACCCCTAGTGGCCTCCACCTCCAATCCTCCTGTTGACTTTATCTCTGTACATGCGTACCTCTCTCCGGTACACCTGTTCTTGTATGTACTTTTGTTCTCTTTATTTCTCCTTCTCTCTTCTCTCCCTATCTTACAGTATATGCCACTTCATCTACCCACCCTACCCTTGACCCCCACTGCCCCACCTTCCTCCTGTTGCCACCCCATGCCCACTCCGAACCCATCCCCTTAGAACTTACGCTTGGTGGCATTGGTACCATAAATCCACCCTTTCTCTCTATTACACAACTACGTACATTCTCCACAAACTCCACATATCCCAACTATGCATGATATAAAGATATTATACCACAAACATAAAAGGATTATACCACCCCACCAGGTGTCAGAACATCCTAGACTATCTCCACAAACTTAAAGGAGACCTAATCCTCTTACAAGAAACAAAGGTTGCTATGAAGGAAGCCATCATTCTATGGAAACATTTGGTGAATGACCTCTCCTGTGTCCCTGCCATCAAAAAGGAAAACAGCCTTATTACCCTTACACCCAACTCCTCTGCCCTTTGTATTACGCTCTCAGAAGCAGACCCAGAAGACAGATAGCTAATGACAAAACTCCAAAAGAACAACACCAAAATCGTTCTGGTAAATGTTTATGCTCCCAACAACAACCTCCTCACTTTTTGATCACAGTTAAATAAAAAGTTATCGCTCATCCCTTTACACTGTGGACTTATTATTGGTGGTGACTTTAACTCAGCGGCAGCCGGCACAGGTAAAAGTGGTGGGCGGGGAGGGGTGGGAGTGGGTGACGTCGACAGACGACGGAATAGGTATATATAAATAATACCTATTCCGTCGTCTGTCGACTTCCCCCTGCCACGCCCTGCCCCGCCCACCGCGTTTTTACCTGTGCTGGCTGCCACTGCTTTAACTTTCCTTGAAACAGTATCCTGGACAGGAACTCCACCTGCCCCTGTAGACCAAACAAACTGCTAAACGTATGCCATGCCCTCAAGCTGTAAGGTGTATAGGGATATTTTGACCCTACAGGCAAAAAGTACTCATTTTCTCCCATCCCTACAACTTTTTCTCTCATTTAGACTGCATATCCCCAACACCTCCTACCCCACTGTTGAACCAATCCTATTATCAGATCTACGCAAGCAAACCAAAAACCTGGAGAATGAATAACCACTTCACAGGAGACCTTATATTTAGGGACAAGATTAAAAATGAAATTCATATTTAATAGAAACTCATGACCCAATCCACAAACTGTTTGGGACGCCTTCAAATCTACTATCCGCGGTCACATGATCAAAATAATGTCTTTGGAAAAAAAAAAAATCTCAATTTAGATAAACTAGAAAAATAAATAATATCTCTAGAGAAAGATCTTAAACTAAACCCAAACAGATCATATTTAAATCAGCTAACAAAAATAAGATATGAATACAATAACATTGTAAGCATCAAAGTACACCACATTGAACAAAAAAACAAAGGTATCTCCTTTTGTGAATTAAATACATCCAGAAACACTAATTTCTTATATTAGGCATGGATGGCACTGTCGTAATACTATGGTTAAAAACTTTGCCAGAAAAACAGACATTGGAGGTGAGCAGATCCAGAGTGTCACTGGTGTTGCAAAGTGATCTATATAGGATCTCCTCTCCATCTAAATTTGAGAACTGCCCGAGTTCCCTGCTTCCTATTTTGCATACTTTATTCGGAACTCTAAGCCTGAAAGTGTATTGTTTTGACTTATAATGGGTGCTCCCTTGTGTCTGGACAAAGCTGTATCTCTCTGAAGAGCTCTAATGAGAGTGAGGCACGTGTCAGAGGTTGCTTTTATGCATTCCGGGTTGGCTTGGATGGAATGTTACCAGTTCAAAGCTGTATTACTGTGCCTGGAGTGGTAAAAGTATTTTGTCATTTTACAGCTCAGCATGGATAGCACTTTGCTAATCCTGTGCTTAAATTTTGCTGTATAAATGGCAAATGTCTTTGTCCCGTTCTAGCTCGGCGTGGATGGCACTGTGATAATCCTATGTTAAAAACTTTGCTAGAAAAACAGACATTTATGTTGAGCAGGTGTTGTAGGGTGCTTTATAATGGAGCTGCTCTCCACCTAAATTTGAGAACTTCTCAGAGTTCTCTGCTTCCTAATTTGAATAATTAATTTTGCACTCTAAGCCCGAGAGGGTCTTGTTTTAACTTATACTGGGTGCTCCCTTGTGTCTGGACAACGCTATAGCTCTTTGCAGAGCTCTAATGAGAGTGAAACACGTGTCAGTGGTTGCTTTTATACATTCCAGGTTGGCTTGGATGGTATTTTACCAGTCCAAAGCTGTAATACTGTGCTACAAAACCAGACATTTTGAGGTTAGCAAATTCAGAGTGTCGCTGGTGTTATAGGGTGCTCTATATTGGAGCTGCTCTCCACCATAAATTGGAGAACTGCCCAGAGTTCTCTGCTTCCTATTTTGTATAATTTATTCAGCAATCATATCATATATATATTTATTTTTTTTAACAATATTTTTAGTAAATGTCATTTTATGGGCTTTTATATTTTATTAATTTGGTAATGTATTTAATGTTATGCAGATAATTTGTTATTTGTTAATATTTTTTATGTTTGTATAAATGTATATATACATATTTCTTTTATAAAAATTCACATAGCTGCCAAGCCCTCTGTATGGAAAAGTTTTTAGTGCTCGCGTATGACTATTCTCACGGTGAAGTTTGAGAATTAAAAGAGGTAATAGTCTTGTTTAGTTTGTTTAGTTCTTTTGAGGTTTTGCTCTTATTTACGTTGAGGAGGTAAATTGCCCTAGGAAGGAAATTTCTGCACAGGTGATTTGATTTTCCATTAAATAAGTGAACTAGATATGAGTGGTACAATGTATTTTAAGTACCTCCAGGACAGGATTATGGGTTTAGGGGCCTCTTGAATTACATGTTTAAATTGTTAATTTTGCCCACTGGGACACAATCTTGATGTATTACAACTATTTGTGGAATTATATTTTTTGTTAATTCAAATGGTTTACCTATGCAATGAATATGGATTCATTGACTTATCAATTCAATGAGTGATTTGCCATGGAAATGGGTAACTGATTATGCTTACTCACTTTGAGCTCAATTTTGTATCTGTGTCGGTAATGATCTAGGCATTCATTTAACAAAATGTGTGAAATCAATCAGTGATTTGCCAAGGGAATGGCAACTGGGATGATGCTTGCTCACTTTGAGTTTAATTGTGTGTCTATGTCAGTAATAATCTTGGCATTAATTTAACAAAATGTGTGGAATTCAATGGGAAAATATCACATACTTATAATGCAGTTTGCTCAGCACCGATCAACTCCAATGTCACTTAATTATTGGCGCAGACACACATTTTGTAAACGCATTCAACAATTCTTTTTATTTCCTCATTTCACTCTATTATATTTCATTTAGTTTTGCATACATATTGTATGCTGGATTTATTGATGTTCGTTTGCAATGTATTTATTTCCCCTGGGGCATAATACTTATGAGAAGAAAGACAATGTAGGTAGTCTTTTGTTGCGTTCGATGTCACGTGACCACTATAAGTCTGTGTTCATTATGCCACCACACGTATGTGAATAAGGGCACTGTGGGGCCGAATCGCTTAATGGCCAATCTTTGCCAAATAAAACAACTTGCAAGGAGAGAGTTGGTGCCTGCGCCTGGTCCTTGATCGATGTTGGAGTAATAGCCGGTGGAGGTATATATATGTAAATCCACAACCAACTGCTCAAGATGGTTTACGATGAAATCCATGTTATTCATAGTGTTTCTTCTATGTTTTCTCTAATGTTTTCATCCTCAGTCCACTGTTGGTTTCACTTATGGTAGATTTAAGTACTGTGATTCGCTTAATGTGTACATGTGATCAAGGCCACAGGGATGGCCAAAACGTGTCTGACGAATATTTATCAGGTCCGTGGTCCAAAACCACAAGAAAAAAGCTCACTCAGAGTTTGCATGGAGAACTCGCTTACTCTCTTTACTTCCAGCCAGACACGTTTTGGCCAGCCTTGTGGCCTTGATCACATGTACACATTAAGCGAATATCCACAAAATCCTGTGAGCAATTCTCTCACCAAGAAAAAGACTCGCACACCAGGGTCAGTGTAAACAAAAATGGCGACGCGTTTCCACCGGAACGGTCTTTTTCACAAGCCAAACTTTCACCATTTGAATCCACCATTTAAAATGTATTTACACAAAATAAAGAACGGACCAAAATGAACTGGTTAGCTGTATGGACACTGAAAACAGACTCATACATTGTTATTCGTAGTTTACACACGTTTGCATATAGAGGAAAGACTTCCTTTCGGCGTGTGGTTACAATGCCGATGTGGTATTTGAGCACCAAAATAATAATTGTTACGTGATATTATCAAATTAATTTCATTTGACTCGAAATTCATTTGCCAGCTAAACAGAATAATTTTTACAGTGAAGTCACAATAAATAAAAATACAAATAAATAATTAATAGAGTACAAACGGAAGAGTACTGTTCATAAATAGATCACAGTATCGTATGATCCGCGTTCATTCCACGTTTAACATTTGCAAACATTTATTTCACCATGTTAAAGCCAAGTGGCTTACCTATTCGCTCAAAAGTGTCCTATTAGTCAATAACTGTTCCAATATGTATCCAATTTATCAAGCATGCCAGATCAGTGAGTACATACACCCACTTTGGTTACCATTCCTTAACAAACGACACTCCAGATGACACAACACGTTTCGGCTATCCTGTAGCCTCTGTCAAGTCTGACAAAGGCTACAGGATCGCTGAAATGTGCCATGTTCTAACGAGTAAATAAACTGCAGTGTGAGATTTTGGCTAGCCGCATCTTTCTTCCTGTTAGAGATTGGAGACATTTGTTGATTTATATATAGCATTAAATATTATTTGAATGTATTTTATATATTAATGTTGTATTTTAAAATATTTAAGAAGCGAGTTCTCCTCGCAAACTCTGAGTGAGCATTTTTCTTGTGGTTTTGGACCCAGGACCTGATATATATATATATATTTCCATATAGTAGTAAATATTATTTAAATGCATTTAATTTACATTATAATAATGTTATATTTTAAAATATTTAAGATGTACAAATTTGATCTGTCCACTCAGTCTGTGCTTGGTAGAAATCTCCAGCTCTATTCGGTCCATTAAAGTGACCCTAACCCTAAAAATCCTCTCCTGCTGCCTTCTCTGTCTCTGGTGCATTGCCATGATTCTCATTCTCCTCTTTGCGCTCACATAACATGCTGCCAGTGTGAAAGAAAAACAAAATAAGGAACACCTAATTGTAAAGTTTGCACATGATTACCATCACCTGCTTCCATTTGGTTGCTAATTTTCAAGGATTTCTAACCAGTCCAAAATGTTTAGTAATTACAGATTGAGAATTGCAAATAATATATATATATATATATATTTTTTGTTTTTTTTAGAGCTATAAATGTATGCTTTTTATAGTAGTAAATAAAAAAATACTCAACAAATTTAATATAATAAAATATATATTTTTAATAATAGTGTTACATTATATTTATGTATGTTTAATTATACACACACATATGAGCAACACAGTCAGCTTTACCATGCCATGCCACGCCACGTTTTCAAACTTTGCTCTACTTGAGTTCCAGTTCTCCCAAGGCTTAGGGAACTGCTCGTAATTCTGTGACCCAGCCGGCCACATGCCCTGGAACTGCTGGCCGATGCACATTTTGAGCAACAAATAACTTTGTTGATCCCTTACTCAGCCACAGTGCACAAAATCTATCTCTACGGGCAAAAGAGGAGAGGGGTCTGTGCTTAAACACTCTCCAGTCAGTCAGGAGGCTTGGATGGTGGGCATGGATGTTGGTTAAGTGTTTTAAATTGTCACTGACCCCCGTTTATTTTGTTTAGGTGTACTCATTTTCATTAACTAACGACTAGTATGTGAAGGTAATATGTTTCTTGATGATAAAATATGTTTTTTTGCTTGTGGTTAAAACCACTGTTGGATTATCCTCTGAATGTTCACTTAATGATTTTGCACTAACTGAATAGCCGGATTATAGCATTTGGATTTTCCAACTCCTATATCATCCTACCCACCATCAGCATTTTTGATTTCCTAAACCTGATGTTCTATTTACAATTACGATGTAGCAGTGATTTTCTTTCTTTCATAACGTTCATAACTTTGTTTCTTTTTGTCATATATCTCTCAGCATATTCGACAAAGCTTTCTCTCAGTCTCTCTGTACATTGCATTATTTCTTAGGACGTTGGATAAAATTGTAAACATTAAACCAAGTTGTTAAATAAGAATATGCCGTATGTGTAGAAAAACATACCAAAGGATGAGAAGGCAAGTGATTGAACAAAAGCTCAAGAAACTAAAGACGACTTGTCATTAAATTGAGTTCTTTATGCAACATCTGATTGCAGCTTTTTCAGCAAGCTTCTAAAGGGTTTGCTCTCTTCACAAACAAGGCAGATTTATTTTGCACTTTAGTTTAAATGCTTTCCACGCCAGTTCCATTTCTTTCGAATGCCAGAATAACAGAAGAATGTAATATTTCAGACTTGACAAATGTGAACAAACAAGATCTACTAGTTTCATACTTTCGGAGAATTCTACAATTCAAAAACGGAGTTTACTGCCAGTAGTGGAGATAGAGTGGGTTGGGGTTTGACTCTGAGCCAAGTTCCATTGAACCTACGCCTTCGAACTGAAACCTTCTTCATGTCATAGACTTTTGTTGGAAGAGTTTATAAGAAAATCTTATCTGTTCAACATGCCCGAATTACCACGTTTCTGTGAAAAAAAAGACGCTAAAAACCTTAATTAAGGCCTTAATAATAATATTACGATAAAATCGTTCGGTAGTATCGTTTCATAAAATATCTGTACTTTTCTCTCCCGCAGGCCTTTATTCCCTGACTTGATTTTAAACTAGCAGAAAGTCGAAAGAGCAATAATAATGTGTTATTGTACTTATTCCTTAATATATACATTTGTAATAATTAGATTTGTGGTTTTGTATGCCGTTTTATACTTGTATTTTTTTAATTTCTTTTTAATTTTTATAATTTTTCAACAAATACAGGTACATTCGTATTGCAGTTGAGAGTTCCAGTTTGTCGTTACATATCTTCACCTCAAAAAGCATAAAGGAGCAATAAAAATTACATAGTAGCTTAATTGCTGTTAACAACAGTTCAAATTGCCCGCTTTATTCTTATCCATCTGGAGCCCTCTGTGTTGCCGACGAGGTTAGAAGAAGGATAGAGAAGTGTGGAAAGAAAGTAGAGAAGAGAAGAGTTAGTGTGCAAGAAGTGTATTTTGGGTCTATGCTTAGCCTGGGCTGGGACCGGCTGTCATTACTAGTGACTTCTTGGCCATTGGCATGGGCCCTTGTGATGCAGTCAAGCGTCTCCCTAACTTAGTGGTGCGATAAGGAGTATATGGGCCCCTATGCAAGCAGCAAGTCAAATGCCTTCGAACTGTAAATAACTAGCCAACATCTCGTGCTGCCACTCGCAACTCACATCTTGCACAGCACCCACCACTCCCCCATGCATGCCTCAACCCTCAACCTCCTTTCCAATGGCATCTCTTTGTTTCTGTTGTCTATATGTCTTTCCGTATCTCCCTGTCTACAGCGTTATGTCTTCAGTGGCCAGCAAGATGCCTAAAGGGCTTATTATGAATCTCATTGTGATTGCGTTTTGGGTGGAAAAACGAGTTTCCGTCCAATTTAGGATTACGATTCGAGTCGAAAAAACTGCAGATTGAGTCATTCTACCCGTTTGGATTCCGCCGGGAACAATCTAGCAAAATGTGAACAGGGAAAACTTCTCAGGAGACGAAACTTTCGAAAATGAGTGCGCGATTCACATATTTTGCATGCTATGTTCATTCCAAATGGAAAAACCTAGTAATTACCGCATCCCAGAGTATTGATAAAATCGTGTGTGTGGTATTATTGCTTCATTTTACAGGGAAACACACAATGAACCCCAATTGCGTTACTGCTCTGTTCTGGCATCGGCTCTAACTTGTGGGTCACAAGTTTTCCACCAAAGCCAACAGAGCCTTTCATCCGTCCAAGTTGAGTAAATTGAGTGCCATTAAATTATCTAATAATGGCACTTATTTATAGCACTAACAACATTTGAAGAACCTAGCACTATATGAAACCAACTAAGTGGTCTGATACTGCTCCTCTTCACTGTATTTTGCTCAGTTTCTCTTCTGCTCTACTTTCCTTGTAAAAGCCACCATTTTCATGTTGCTTCCGACCTTCTCCCACCTTTACACTACAATACGCCGTTCTAACGGATACTGCAACCATGTTCCATCCTAGAACTGACTGCATTTCATGTAATGCCACGTCCCAAGAGCGAATGTCGGTAGTGCGCCCGAAGAAAACACTTTAACATAAACCCTGGCATTCAGTAAAAGCTAGTGTCCTTGTGTGTCTACTGAGATATACCAACTTGGCATTAATATATATCATTAAAATACATGTAAAAAATGCCCACTCACCAGCTAGACCTCTACTACTGGAGTTGGCGAGATGGCATCACTGCACGCTGAAAGCTATGAAAATGGGCACTACATAAAAGCAGTTAACTTGTGGTCTAATGGAGACCTGAACTACTGCACAATTATAATTGTATCATTGGAAAAAACTGGTGGCATGGAAGATCTCATGGCTTTGTGCGTGGTACAGCAGTGGTGAATCAGTAGGGGGGTGGGAAGGGGGGTGTAAAAAATTAGATCACTTATCTGCCAGCTGGCTACTTCCGTCCTCTTCCTGGCTTCTCTGCAAACAGGAAGCACCAGGCTCCCTAGGCCAATCACAACTCTGCAATGCATTGTTGTGATTGGTCTGAGTGCTGTGGCTTGGCGCTCACACAGGGATTAGAAGCACTAAGGCTACATCTAACTACTATTCCACGCGCACCCCAATAAATCATGAAGCCAAATAGGAGGTAAAGGCAATATTTCTTTAAGGGGAGGTTTACATGACATGCAGCCTTTCACAATCAATTAGCGCTGTTTGTTTTACATCGTACATACATGCCCATATGAATTATAATATGCAATAAAGCATAATGGGTAGGATTGCTGAATTAATTTGTTGACATTTATTGGAAAGTGTTGAGTTCTTTGTCCACATGACGGAGAGAGCATTGTATACCTTACCTTGAAACGCATGGGTCTAAAGGGACGCTGGGGAGTTCTGATTCAAGTGTGTGCAACAAGCGTTACAACAAACAATTGATGGACGGAATACTGACAATGCAGACATTCTCCCCCAGTCAAGAGATCTGGGTTAAATCCATCGTTCTTTTGCCCACTACGCCAACCCAGTTTAGACATGGCCATATGCAAATCAGTCTTGACCCTGTGCCTCATGGGAACAGTCCAGCCCGAACTGCCAAGCCATGTCTTCCCTGGACCGGAATCAAGCATCCTAGGACCGGTTTCTGGCTATCAGCCGTCATCAGCCAGGATAGCTTGACTTCAGTGGCATAGTGAGCACGGGTCCCACGTCTGGGAATACCCATTCCACTTAGGGCGAAAAGCGTTACAACAAACAATTGATGGACGGAATACTGACAATGCAGACATTCTCCCCCAGTCAAGAGATCTGGGTTAAATCCATCGTTCTTTTGCCCACTACGCCAACCCAGTTTAGACATGGCCATATGCAAATCAGTCTTGACCCTGTGCCTCATGGGAACAGTCCAGCCCGAACTGCCAAGCCATCTCTTACCTGGACCGGAATCAAGCATCCTAGGACCGGTTTCTGGCTATCAGCCGTCATCAGCCAGGATAGCTTGACTCCAGTGGCGTAGTGAGCACGGTTCCCACGTCTGGGAATACCCATCCCACTTAGGGCGAAAAGCGTTACAACAAACAATTGATGGACGGAATACTGACAATGCAGACATTCTCCCCCAGTCAAGAGATCTGGGTTAAATCCATCGTTCTTTTGCCCACTACGCCAACCAGTTTAGACATGGCCATATGCAAATCAGTCTTGACCCTGTGCCTCTGGGAACAGTCCAACCCGAACTGCCAAGCCATGTCTTCCCTGGACCGGAATCAAGCATCCTAGGACCGGTTTCTGGCTATCAGCCGTCATCAGCCAGGATAGCTTGACTTCAGTGGCATAGTGAGCACGGGTCCCACGTCTGGGAATACCCATTCCACTTAGGGCGAAAAGCGTTACAACAAACAATTGATGGACGGAATACTGACAATGCAGACATTCTCCCCCAGTCAAGAGATCTGGGTTAAATCCATCGTTCTTTTGCCCACTACGCCAACCCAGTTTAGACATGGCCATATGCAAATCAGTCTTGACCCTGTGCCTCATGGGAACAGTCCAGCCCGAACTGCCAAGCCATGTCTTACCTGGACCGGAATCAAGCATCCTAGGACCGGTTTCTGGCTATCAGCCGTCATCAGCCAGGATAGCTTGACTCCAGTGGCGTAGTGAGCACGGTTCCCACGTCTGGGAATACCCATCCCACTTAGGGCGAAAAGCATTACAACAAACAATTGATGGACGGAATACTGACAATGCAGACATTCTCCCCCAGTCAAGAGATCTGGGTTAAATCCATCGTTCTTTTGCCCACTACGCCAACCCAGTTTAGACATGGCCATATGCAAATCAGTCTTGACCCTGTGCCTCATGGGAACAGTCCAGCCCGAACTGCCAAGCCATGTCTTCCCTGGACCGGAATCAAGCATCCTAGGACTGGTTTCTGGCTATCAGCCGTCATCAGCCAGGATAGCTTGACTCCAGTGGCGTAGTGAGCACGGGTCCCACGTCTGGGAATACCCATCCCACATAGGGCGAAAAGCGTTACAACAAACAATTGATGGACGGAATACTGACAATGCAGACATTCTCCCCCAGTCAAGAGATCTGGGTTAAATCCATCGTTCTTTTGCCCACTACGCCAACCCAGTTTAGACATGGCCATATGCAAATCAGTCTTGACCCTGTGCCTCATGGGAACAGTCCAGCCCGAACTGCCAAGCCATGTCTTCCCTGGACCGGAATCAAGCATCCTAGGACCGGTTTCTGGCTATCAGCCGTCATCAGCCAGGATAGCTTGACTCCAGTGGCGTAGTGAGCACGGGTCCCACGTCTGGGAATACCCATCCCACTTAGGGCGAAAAGCGTTACAACAAACAATTGATGGACGGAATACTGACAATGCAGACATTCTCCCCCAGTCAAGAGATCTGGGTTAAATCCATCGTTCTTTTGCCCACTACGCCAACCCAGTTTAGACATGGCCATATGCAAATCAGTCTTGACCCTGTGCCTCATGGGAACAGTCCAGCCCGAACTGCCAAGCCATGTCTTCCCTGGACCGGAATCAAGCATCCTAGGACCGGTTTCTGGCTATCAGCCGTCATCAGCCAGGATAGCTTGACTCCAGTGGCGTAGTGAGCACGGGTCCCACGTCTGGGAATACCCATCCCACTTAGGGCGAAAAGCGTTACAACAAACAATTGATGGACGGAATACTGACAATTCAGACATTCTCCCCCAGTCAAGAGATCTGGGTTAAATCCATCGTTCTTTTGCCCACTACGCCAACCCAGTTTAGACATGGCCATATGCAAATCAGTCTTGACCCTGTGCCTCATGGGAACAGTCCAGCCCGAACTGCCAAGCCATGTCATCCCTGGACCGGAATCAAGCATCCTAGGACCGGTTTCGGGCTATCAGCCGTCATCAGCCAGGATAGCTTGACTCCAGTGGCGTAGTGAGCACGGGTCCCACGTCTGGGAATACCCATCCCACTTAGGGCGAAAAGCGTTACAACAAACAATTGATGGACGGAATACTGAAAATGCAGACATTCTCCCCCAGTCAAGAGATCTGGGTAAAATCCATCGTTCTTTTGCCCACTACGCCAACCTAGTTTAGACATGGCCATATGCAAATCAGTCTTGACCCTGTGCCTCATGGGAACAGTCCAGCCCGAACTGCCAAGCCATGTCATCCCTGGACCGGAATCAAGCATCCTAGGACCGGTTTCTGGCTATCAGCCGTCATCAGCCAGGATAGCTTGACTCCAGTGGCGTAGTGAGCACGGGTCCCACGTCTGGGAATACCCATCCCACTAGTTGGCAGGGTATGCTCAGACGTGAGTCCCTTGCTCACTTTGCCACTGGATTCAAGCAAGCCTGGCTGAAGACGGCTGAGATGCCAGAAACCGGTCCTAGGAAGCTTGTTTCCGGTCCAGGGAAGGCATGGCTTGGCAGTTCGGGCTGGACTGTTCCCATGAGGCACAGGGTCAGACTGATTTGCATATGGCCATGTCTGAACTGGGGTGGCAGAGTGGGCTAAAGAACGGTGATGGCTCAAACCCAGATCTGTTGACTGGGTGTGAGTGTTTGATTGGTTCTGATGCTCCGTCCATCACCACCCCCTTTTGTACCGCTTTGTTTGCCATAAGTTGGCAGGGTATGCTCAGACGTGAGTCCCTTGCTCACTTTGCCACTGGATTCAAGCAAGCCTGGCTGAAGACGGCTGAAATGCCAGAAACCGGTCCTAGGAAGCTTGTTTCCGGTCCAGGGAAGGCTTGGCCTGGCAGTTCGGGCTGGACTATTCCCATGAGGCACAGGGTCAGACTGATTTGTATATGGCCATGTCTGAACTGGGGTGGCAGAGTGGGCTAAAGAATGGTGATGGATCAAACCCAGATCTGTTGACTGGGTGTGAGTGTTTGATTGGTTCTGATGCTCCGTCCATCACCACCCCCTTTTGTACCGCTTTGTTCGCCATAAGTTGGCAGGGATGCTCAGACGTGAGTCCCTTGCTCACTTTGCCGCTGGATTCAAGCAAGCCTGGCTGAAGACGGCTGAGATGCCAGAAACCGGTCCTAGGAAGCTTGTTTCCGGTCCAGGGAAGGCATCGCTTGGCAGTTCGGGCTGGACTGTTCCCATGAGGCACAGGGTCAGACTGATTTGCATATGGCCATGTCTGAACTGGGGTGGCAGAGTGGGCTAAAGAACGGTGATGGATCAAACCCAGATCTGTTGACTGGGTGTGAGTGTTTGATTGGTTCTGATGCTCCGTCCATCACCACCCCCTTTTGTACCGCTTTGTTCGCCATAAGTTGGCAGGGTATGCTCAGACGTGAGTCCCTTGCTCACTTTGCCACTAGATTCAAGCAAGCCTGGCTGAAGACGGCTGAAATGCCAGAAACCGGTCCTAGGAAGCTTGTTTCCGGTCCAGGGAAGGCATGGCTTGGCAGTTCGGGCTGGACTGTTCCCATGAGGCACAGGGTCAGACTGATTTGCATATGGCCATGTCTGAACTGGGGTGGCAGAGTTGGCTAAAGAACGGTGATGGATCAAACCCAGATCTGTTGACTGGGTGTGAGTGTTTGATTGGTTCTGATGCTCCGTCCATCACCACCCCCTTTTGTACCGCTTTGTTCGCCATAAGTTGGCAGGGTATGCTCAGACGTGAGTCCCTTGCTCACTTTGCCACTGGATTCAAGCAAGCCTGGCTGAAGACGGCTGAAATGCCAGAAACCGGTCCTAGGAAGCTTGTTTCCGGTCCAGGGAAGGCATGGCTTGGCAGTTCGGGCTGGACTGTTCCCATGAGGCACAGGGTCAGACTGATTTGCATATGGCCATGTCTGAACTGGGGTGGCAGAGTGGGCTAAAGAACGGTGATGGATCAAACCCAGATCTGTTGACTGGGTGTGAGTGTTTGATTGGTTCTGATGCTCCGTCCATCACCACCCCCTTTTGTACCGCTTTGTTCGCCATAAGTTGGCAGGGTATGCTCAGACGTGAGTCCCTTGCTCACTTTGCCACTGGATTCAAGCAAGCCTGGCTGAAGACGGCTGAAATGCCAGAAACCGGTCCTAGGAAGCTTGTTTCCGGTCCAGGGAAGGCATGGCTTGGCAGTTCGGGCTGGACTGTTCCCATGAGGCACAGGGTCAGACTGATTTGCATATGGCCATGTCTGAACTGGGGTGGCAGAGTGGGCTAAAGAACGGTGATGGATCAAACCCAGATCTGTTGACTGGGTGTGAGTGTTTGATTGGTTCTGATGCTCCGTCCATCACCACCCCCTTTTGTACCGCTTTGTTCGCCATAAGTTGGCAGGGTAGGCTCAGACGTGAGTCCCTTGCTCACTTTGCCACTGGATTCAAGCAAGCCTGGCTGAAGACGGCTGAAATGCCAGAAAGCGGTCCTAGGAAGCTTGTTTCCGGTCCAGGGAAGGCATGGCTTGGCAGTTCGGGCTGGACTGTTCCCATGAGGCACAGGGTCAGACTGATTTGCATATGGCCATGTCTGAACTGGGGTTGCAGAGTGGGCTAAAGAACGGTGATGGATAAAACCCAGATCTGTTGACTGGGTGTGAGTGTTTGATTGGTTCTGATGCTCCGTCCATCACCACCCCCTTTTGTACCGCTTTGTTCGCCATAAGTTGGCAGGGTATGCTCAGACGTGAGTCCCTTGCTCACTTTGCCACTGGATTCAAGCAAGCCTGGCTGAAGACGGCTGAAATGCCAGAAACCGGTCCTAGGAAGCTTGTTTCCGGTCCAGGGAAGGCATGGCTTGGCAGTTCGGGCTGGACTGTTCCCATGAGGCACAGGGTCAGACTGATTTGCATATGGCCATGTCTGAACTGGGGTGGCAGAGTGGGCTAAAGAACGGTGATGGATCAAACCCAGATCTGTTGACAGGGTGTGAGTGTTTGATTGGTTCTGATGCTCCGTCCATCACCACCCCCTTTTGTACCGCTTTGTTCGCCATAAGTTGGCAGGGTATGCTCAGACGTGAGTCCCTTGCTCACTTTGCCACTGGATTCAAGCAAGCCTGGCTGAAGACGGCTGAAATGCCAGAAACCGGTCCTAGGAAGCTTGTTTCCGGTCCAGGGAAGGCATGGCTTGGCAGTTCGGGCTGGACTGTTCCCATGAGGCACAGGGTCAGACTGATTTGCATATGGCCATGTCTGAACTGGGGTGGCAGAGTGGGCTAAAGAACGGTGATGGATCAAACCCAGATCTGTTGACTGGGTGTGAGTGTTTGATTGGTTCTGATGCTCCGTCCATCACCACCCCCTTTTGTACCGCTTTGTTCGCCATAAGTTGGCAGGGTATGCTCAGACGTGAGTCCCTTGCTCACTTTGCCACTGGATTCAAGCAAGCCTGGCTGAAGACGGCTGAAATGCCAGAAACCGGTCCTAGGAAGCTTGTTTCCGGTCCAGGGAAGGCATGGCTTGGCAGTTCGGGCTGGACTGTTCCCATGAGGCACAGGGTCAGACTGATTTGCATATGGCCATGTCTGAACTGGGGTGGCAGAGTGGGCTAAAGAACGGTGATGGATCAAACCCAGATCTGTTGACTGGGTGTGAGTGTTTGATTGGTTCTGATGCTCCGTCCATCACCACCCCCTTTTGTACCGCTTTGTTCGCCATAAGTTGGCAGGGTAGGCTCAGACGTGAGTCCCTTGCTCACTTTGCCACTGGATTCAAGCAAGCCTGGCTGAAGACGGCTGAAATGCCAGAAAGCGGTCCTAGGAAGCTTGTTTCCGGTCCAGGGAAGGCATGGCTTGGCAGTTCGGGCTGGACTGTTCCCATGAGGCACAGGGTCAGACTGATTTGCATATGGCCATGTCTGAACTGGGGTTGCAGAGTGGGCTAAAGAACGGTGATGGATAAAACCCAGATCTGTTGACTGGGTGTGAGTGTTTGATTGGTTCTGATGCTCCGTCCATCACCACCCCCTTTTGTACCGCTTTGTTCGCCATAAGTTGGCAGGGTATGCTCAGACGTGAGTCCCTTGCTCACTTTGCCACTGGATTCAAGCAAGCCTGGCTGAAGACGGCTGAAATGCCAGAAACCGGTCCTAGGAAGCTTGTTTCCGGTCCAGGGAAGGCATGGCTTGGCAGTTCGGGCTGGACTGTTCCCATGAGGCACAGGGTCAGACTGATTTGCATATGGCCATGTCTGAACTGGGGTGGCAGAGTGGGCTAAAGAACGGTGATGGATCAAACCCAGATCTGTTGACAGGGTGTGAGTGTTTGATTGGTTCTGATGCTCCGTCCATCACCACCCCCTTTTGTACCGCTTTGTTCGCCATAAGTTGGCAGGGTATGCTCAGACGTGAGTCCCTTGCTCACTTTGCCACTGGATTCAAGCAAGCCTGGCTGAAGACGGCTGAAATGCCTGAAACCGGTCCTAGGAAGCTTGTTTCCGGTCCAGGGAAGGCATGGCTTGGCAGTTCGGGCTGGACTGTTCCCATGAGGCACAGGGTCAGACTGATTTGCATATGGCCATGTCTGAACTGGGGTGGCAGAGTGGGCTAAAGAACGGTGATGGATCAAACCCAGATCTGTTGACTGGGTGTGAGTGTTTGATTGGTTCTGATGCTCCGTCCATCACCACCCCCTTTTGTACCGCTCAAGTGTGTGCAACGGCATTTTAAAAACCGCCTGCCTGTTCTCTTCATGTCTGGCGTGCTGCTAAATTTGCCTGCCACAGGCAACAACCTCCAGACGCACGAGTGTACCCGGGCCCGGATTACAGATTGGGCGCAACTCCCATGTTTGCACCACCTTAAAGCAGGTGTGCTAGGTGCAAACATGGAAAGAGCACCTTATCCATAGGAATGCTCTGCCCTCACATCAGCCACAAACTGGTGCTGCCCCCAGGCCAACGCATTCAAGAGAAAATAGGAGCAGCTGTTTAAAAAATGCTGCTCCGTGTTTCTCCGTGCCTGCACTTTTAAGAGGGATTAGAGATCCCCTTCCAGGCGGGTGCACTGAGTGATGGCACACACCTGCAAGGGGATGTCTGGGGGGGTCAATAGGACTCCTTTCCCCCTTTAGAGAGCTGCTATCATGGGGAGCACTACAGTCACCACCTTTTAGGTGGTGCACTGTCAGTTAATCTCCTGACAGCTTCTTTGCCTCTGTGCCTACGCCTATAATACGCTGCCAGCACAGAGGCAAAGGGATTCCCCCATTTGCATAGGGCCACACCCCCATGCAAAAGAGGGAACACCCTCTGGTGACAGTGCTAGTGCTATATGTGTGCCATCACATCTGTATTACACAAAGGGCCACACAAGCGGCTGTAATACCAAAGTGCCCCCGGGCACGTAGAAAGGGGGCGCACATGCCCGTTGCACCCCCAGGACACTTTTCATAATACAACGCTCACAAGCGCTCTTCAATTCTAAGTCTGACAGGTCTGTCTCACAGTTCATACACCACCTGTCCACAGCTTGGTCTGTCCTGCCCCCTCTATTAGACACTAAGGCCACATGTAGATGAATGATCAGTTTCCAGCAGCTGGCCTGATTAAGGAGTAGAGGCACAGTGCCGTCCTCCGGTGGCTCATCGGGGAAGGGCGGCCAGATCTCACAGGCTGTGTGCAAGAATTGCCCAGCACCCAGGCCGAACCGCTCCTGGGCCTGCGCAAAGGAGATGAATCTCTTATTTAGGTACATGTCACACAGTTCATGTCCTTCCTCAGGTTTTTAAATAGTTTCAATGACCTCGGGGCAGACCCCCTGAAAAGGGGACCCTGCTGAAGATCCTTGTGACCACCCTGTGTTATACATCAGCTATTAATTGACTCAGATACAAGGAGTCGGCAGGGACCCCTCTCCCCATAAAAAAAGCTCTGTGACAGTATGTTCACCTTGGGAGCCAGTCAGCAATGACTTCCCCCAGTTGGCGCCCTTGTCAAACTAGCTCACAGCATGCTGAAGCTGTGCCTCCTCGTAGTACAAGAACAAGGCTGGCAATCCCAGCCCACCCTCCAACCATAAGAGCTTCAGAGTATCTGGTTTGACTCTGCTCCGTTTTCCTGGCCCACACTAGTGCTCACATCAGTCTATCTAGGTGCAGAAGAAACACCATTTTCACCACTGCCCATCATGGACCAGTTCAGAACTCCACTGGCCAATCCAGGCCTAACAGGACCATACCCACGTTCAAGTTGTAATGATCCTTGGGGTAATGCTCATGCAGATACCCACGTAGCGGAACCTGAATGTCTCCAACTGCAACTCCAGCACCAACGGTTGGGGTAGGACCGCTACGAGGGTCCAAGCCCACCCAGGGGGAACAGCTTAGATTTCATCCTGTTTGTACGCAATCCTGACATACGGATGAAGAAGCCCAACTCCTTCAGAAGGAGAGGGACAGAGAGCTTAGGGTTGCTCAAATATATCAGAGTATCATCCACTAACATCGATATCACATGTGTTGTAGCTGTGAGTATGATTCTCCCGGCTTCAAGTCTCACCCTCAGCCAGCATTCCAAGGGTTCCATCGCAAGTACAAATAGTAAGAGAGAGATTGCACCCCTGTCTAGTGCCCCTTCCCACATTCAGGCCTCCAAGACTACCCTGCCACTGTGCACTCTGGCTGTCGGATCTGTATACAGAATGTGCACCCCCTAGATAAAGCGCGGTGTAAAACCCATCGTTGGGAGGAACACCTAAAAATATTGCCACCCTACTGTATTGATAGTGCATTTGATATCCAGGATAGCAAGAGTGTAATCCTACCCTGGGAGGAGGCCAACGTATGCAGTGCAGTGGGTTCAGGAACCTAATATTAAGCATTGTGCTCCTGCCTGGGATAAACCCTATCTGATAAAGGTGTGACACTAGTTTTGTAGGACCTTTGTGCAGCATTCTACATCGTGTCTCATGGCCTGCTTCTACAGAGGTTGGGGGGCTGCGGTGTCGGTTGATGTGCGCTACAGTGGCTAGCCTCCCTTCTCCAACACCGCACTTTTCAAGTAGCTCAAGGGCCCTCCCTCTATAACACGTTGCCACTGACCAAGGAGGTGCCACAAGGGCTCCATTTTGAGCCCTACTTCATTCAATCTATATATGTGTCTCCTGGCTGAGATCATCGGGAGACACAATGTGAAACTTATGTCCTACGCTGATGATACACAACTGATTGTGATGTTATCTCAGGAAGGAGAAGAAGCCGCAGTGCAATTCAAATCTTGCCTGGATGAGCTGGCAAAATGGCTGTCTAAGAGATGTTTAAGACTCAATGCGAATAAAACTAGGTCCTCATTGTTGGAAAATCTCCCTCCATTTGGACCTTGGTGGCCGGATGTATTGGGTCAGATTCCAAACCATAAACACAAAGAGAAAAGGTTGGGTGTATGGTTTGACCCCAAATTGCCTTTTGAGGGCCAGATAATTAGCATTGCCGGGAAATGCTTCGGTACCATCAAGACTTTGGATCTGCACCCTTTGGCCACAAGGAAAGTTACAGCAGTGTCCTCTACCTTGGTGTGGAGAAGGGAAGCTTGAAAAAACTACAAAGGGCACAAAACGGAGCGGCGCAGCTGGCATTAAATCTATTGAGAAGTGCATTTGCCAGTGCAACCCTTGCCAAATTATACTGGCTCCCATTAGACAAGAGAATTTCATTCAAAGCCACGTGCTTCTGTCATAAAATCTTCAATGACAGGGGCCCGAAATTTCTGCCCTCACTAATGAAGCCCTATCATCCACCGAGCAGCCTTAAATTGGCCTACGCTAACTTAGCGTTAGTATTCTGTGTAAATAGAGCCCGGTTAGGGGGGCGCTCTTCATGTTTCCAAGCAGCAAAGATGTGGAACTCCCTGTTGAATTACCTGAGGATGCAACCATTTGAGCTGATCTTCCATAAGAGGCTTAAAACCTGTCTGTTTCAATTATCTTAGGCTAGGTTCAGCTGTCCGATCTCGTTGTCCAGGCCTATGCACTTCTTAGTGTAGTGTCCTCAGCTTTAGAAGAGGTTCTGGTCCTAGCATGGGGACACACCATGTGGTGTTGCCAATGGCTTTATACAACTAAAAATATAAATAAATAAGTGAGTTCCAGGGCTTCCACTAACCAGAGCAGCATTGCAGAAAAGACCTTGTCCAGCAATTTCAGATCTGTGTTTAACATCGAGAGTGGTCTGTAAGAGACCAGCTCCAGCTTATCTCAGCCCTCCTTGAGGATAAGGATCATCCCTGCTTCTCTCAATATAGGGGTTAGGACCCTCTTCTCACTCGCATCCAAAAGACCTCCTGGAGCTTTTCCAGGACAGAGGAAGGCAGGGACTAATATAGTTCTGGCAGCATCATGTCTGCTTCTGGTGTCTTTCAATGGGGCAGCCCAGCGAGGTCTTCCTTTAGCTTATCTAGTCCAATCGAGTATCTAATAGATGTCTCTGTTCGGTTATGGTGTGGGGCAGGCTGATCTCATCGAAGTAGCAATTAGGCTCATCCTGTGAGCATCATATACGTGGGCAATGCCCGTTGAAGGTAGTCAAAGCAAGCATCGTTGACTTTTCCCCTGTGTGCAATGTCAGGGTGTCCATCAGCCTGTAGTGACAATATGTACATGTGGGGCCTGTTCCATCTCAACAGCCAAGCAAACAGCCTGCCTGACTTATCATCTTTGTGGAACAGTTGTTGCCTGTATTGCATGCTGGTATACTTCTCTAACCTGGCCCACGCTTCTCCTGTTTATTCAGTTTTGCAGGTCTTAGGGCGGTTGCACACTCAATTAGTTCAGGCAGTCCACTTCGCCCTCCGAGTCAGTCAAGTCTGTTTCCAGTTGGCAATGCCCCCCATAGATGCATGTCAAGCATTCTCCCCTCAGGGCCACCTTGTATGCCTCCCAGTCCAAAACCCTGCTTCCAGCCAAGCCCGGATTTTCCGGAAAGAAGGACACAGTGTAATCCCTGATATGTGCTAGGAAAGCTGCGTCAGGCAGTGTCTTGGCATTCAGGTGCTACAACGGAATCCTGGGTCTACGCCAACCCAGTGACAGTGCCACAAGCAACGATGAGTGGTTAGTAAGATATCTGTCAGGATAAGCTGAATGTACAAAGATGTGAGAATCTTCTGAGCGTCCAACCACAAAGTCTAGTCTGCTAAGTGCACTGTGGACTAAAGAGTAGAATAAGAAGGACCCAAACCAATAATGTAGGTGCCGCGACACCTCAAAGAGGTTAAGGTCACTCACAAGACCCCAAGTCCATGCTGGGTTTGAAACTTAGCTTCGTAGGTTGTTTATCCATCTGCATGTTTAGCACACAGTTGACACCCGCCCAAATGACCCTCATGTCCTTGTAAGGCACTGTGAGGGCCTTAATGTCTGAGAAAAATTGACTATCATCCACGTCCGGTACATACGTGTTTACTAGACAGGTCTTGATCCCACCCAAGAGCTCAGTCACAACCACATATCTAGCCGGTGGATTTACCCCAACTGACTGCTCCAGAAATGGGACCCCACCAGTGATCCATGACACCACCCCCCATGGCATAATTGCTGCATACATATGGCCCCAACAGCGTTACCCCAGTTTAGAGACCTGAATCCTTAGTAAGTGGGTCTCCTAAAAGAGAGTAATTTGGACCTTGTACCGATGTAAATAGGAGCATACATTATACCACTTAGGGCAGCTAACAAGACCTCAGCCGTTCCCGGTGAGCCGCTTTCTAGTCATATTGTGTTGCAATCTGCAGTGTGAGTGTGGGCTAATGCCCGCCCTCCAATCAGTCAAAGGCAAATCACTCCAGTTATTACACTTGTCTTGCATGTCGTAACTCCCAATTCATTTGGCTGCCGGCCTAAAACTTCCCACAGAACAGCTGTTGAACCCCAAAGGGGTGCTCCAAAACTCACCTCCCCCACCCTCAGGGCAGATATCAAACACTGCCCCCAACTGCTGGCCCACTCAGTTGTAACACCATCCCGCCTTGCCTCAGGAAAACAGTGCACTGTCCTTCCACCTTACCCTCAACAGGCAATCAAACCCACCAAAAAGATCAACCAAACCGACGAAAAGAGAAAATAGCAGGCAGTTGCCGACCAGGCCAGGTCAGCCCTAAGAAAACCCACCTAGTAACAGCACCACTAGCACAGATCCGTCTGTAGGCTGCCACACCACTTTCTAGATGAGGAGCAGCAGGTTGGAGGGAGGGTTTATTCACGGGTTCCATTCACTCCATAGACCCCAGTCCATTCTCTGGGTGCTGATCCATGTCTCTCATGACAGCTCTCCCCAACCAAGGGGAGTATAGAAGGTGCCCAGTTCATCACTGCTCCCCACTGGTGGCGCAGTCTCTGGGGAAGCACTCATAGTCTAATCTTCTGGCTCTGCTAGGCCGTTCTTAGGGCTAGCCCCCTTTCCATCTGGATGCCCTCCTCAGGTGTTTTGTCTGGGTGGTCTAAAGATGTCTCCGGGCCCTCCAAAGATGAGTCCTCTGCTCTGGCCAGTGTGCCGTCTCCCTGGAATGTTATCCAGGCAGCACTGTAAGACCTAACCCTCCTTCTGCCCAGTTTATGATGCCTCTGTCTCCAGACCTCTGTTCAATCACAATCCCACTGCTGGGAACGAGAAGGCTCCAACCCCTGCAGGCCTGCCTTATCCCACATTTCCAACCATGCCCACACCTGGCCCTTGGTCTCTTGAGTGGATAGTAGTATGCTAATAGCTCATGATACATGAAATAGGTTGTCTGTTTATTCTGGTTAGAGAGATCTTCCTATTATTCTAGTTAGCAAGACATCTTCAAATCAGCTCTATGACTCTACCACCAGCAGATACGGTATACAAAGCACACAGCTCTTGCAGATCGCAACAATCCCTGAACTAACAGCAGCAAAGAAATCACTACCATCACCAAAGAATTCCCCATACCTCCTGCAACCTGCCGCAACATCACCCCTTCACAAGACCTTTGCAACATGCTCTCTCAGTTCTTCTTTAACAAAATCACCTACATATATAGCAACTTTTACCTCAACTGGACTTCTCAAAATGGTCCAAGAACAAACCCTGACCTTGTGGCCTGCAGTCATATTCACTGATACCAAGAACACCATCCACTTGGGGGCCCCAACTGACCCATGCCCCCACCACACCTTCACCAAAGGAATCCTACTGATCAGCGAAACACTAACACTCATCCTCACCAACTCCTCACCGACCACCTCAACCACCACCAGCTCCTTGATGCCACGTAGACCGGATTCAGGCCCAACCACAGTACAGAAACAGCACTCATCACTGCCACAGACAACATCCACATGATCCTTGGCAGAGGAGACACAGCAGCCCTCATTTTCCTGGACCTCTCTGCAGCATTTGACATGGTTTCACACACCATCTTCATCAAGTGCTTGAATGGAATGGGCATCCAATGACTTGCTCTCCGCTCGATCTGCTCCTTCTTAATGGATAAATCACAAGCTGTCAGCCTGGCACCTTACTTCTCGAAATCCTGCAAATTCATCTACAGGTTAATCAGTCAGCCCCACCCTTTTCAATGCATACATGATTCTGCTGGCCAACACCGTCCACACAAACTACATCAGTACCCGCTCATACGTCAGTGATTACAGTGATGCTCCAAATGGTGGCTGGCTAAACTCAGGCTATGAAGTTGGATTGTGTGAACTCCCTCTTGGCCAGGATCACCAAGCAACTCACTAGAAGACTACAAACCATCCCGAGCTTGCCAGCAAGACTCATCCTCAACGTCCCATGCAGAACTCTCATCACACCACACCGCAGGGAGCTCCACTGGCTCTTGATATTCAAATATGCTAATTTCAAATTCGTCACATGCACATTCAAGACACTAGACAACTTATGCCCCACATAGCTGAACTGTTGCATCTCCTACCACCAACCGCCCAGACAACACTGCTTTGCAGGCCACCTACTCTCATGCATCCCATGCATACATAGAACCAAAATGAGTGTTCTCTTACATCACTTCTAAAGTACTTGATCTCTGTCTTTATAATGGAAAATCCTAGCAATCAGGGCCTTCTGCGGGGCTCCCGTAGGGGGTTGCGTGCCCAGGGTTCTTTGGGCACTCTCAACAGCAAACAAGGGGGACAGTCCCTCAGGGCATAGTTCTGTCTGAATCCAGTTCTCCAGGAAGGCCTCAGAATCTCGTACCTCAATTCTTACAGGGAATCCCAGAAATATAGGTTATTGCAGTGGGAGTGGTTTTCTGCATCCTCTGCCCTCTTCTCCTCAGCATTCAGCCAAACTACCTGAGCCTTCAGGGCTTTTACTTCCATTTGTAAGATCACAACTGCGCTCTACACCATCTGGACTGTGTCCCCCACCTTGTGGAGAACAGTAGAGAGGAGGTTCACCACGATAGAGACAATCTTTATCTTACCCTCAAGGGATGTTCATGAGCCCTGAATTGCAGCCTAGATGGTTCCTCATTCCGCGCCTCCTGCCCTGGCACCCTTTGGGGTCATTTTGCCTTGTGGTCTGCAGGAAAGGGGTGTGGGCCAAAGTATACTGGGTGATGGTGATGCTCTGTGTTGGCTTGGGTGCTTTGTCCTCGCCCAACTCACCTCAGCAGGGTCTTACCACCGTCTGCACCAATGCCAAGTCCACCAGGGAGCCCTGAGGGCAATTTTACTAATGCATAGGTTCCGAAAAAGCAGAGGGAGGAAGCATGAGGAAAGTAATTCACCAATAGTTCATGCGGGTCAGTCATGCTCCACACAGCCCCAGGACAGACCTCGCGTGTGGCCCAGTGCAAGGATTAGGCTCTCCTCTGCTTCAGACAGGCTCTCCCATCCTCTAATTGGGACTCCCCATTATGTTCCAGGTCCGAGTCTCAGGTTGAGAGTCACCTCAGACAGACTCTCCACAGCGTCTCTCCGTAGTCCCCAGTGCTACTCACACCAGCTTCCTGTAGCTTCCTCTCGGCCTTCAGGCAGGAGTCAGGGGAAAAATGATTGATTTTATTCAATTTACCTTTAGGCCCGAGACCGTGCCAAATTTCACTACTTCTCTCAATGTTGGAGACAGATTTTGTTCGGGATCTCACACATAAAACAGCGTATCATCCGCATATGTAGATACTATCAGTTGATAACCCGGAAATCGTATTCCACTGTGCCTGTGATACTCCCGGAGAGCGCAAGCCAACGGCTCCTCCACCAGTGCATAGAGTATCGGGGATAGAGGGCACCATTGTTGTGTGCCTCTAGTTATATGGATTGGGGCAGTAACTAGGTTGCCGATCTTGATTCTGGCCATGGGGGTGTTATATAAGACCCCAATAAGTTGTAGGAAAATTCCCCCCCAATCCCATTTTAGTCAAGACCTGCTTCATGAATGGCCACTCAACTGAGTCAAATGCTTTTTCCATATCAAGGAATACAACCACTGCTTGAACATTTTGTCTAGTGTGCTGTATCGCCCCGAATACAGTTCGCAGGTTGTAGGTCAGGTTTCTGCTGGGAACAAATCCCACTTGCTCTGGGGCTATTAGTAACGGGACCCGTGGCGTAAGTCGGGTAGCCAAAATCTTGGCGTAAATCTTAGTATTGACGTTCAATAGCTACAATGGTCGATACGACAAGCAGTCAGCCGGTGGCTTATCCGCCTTCAAGATAGCAACTATGACCACCTCTCTCATTGAAAGTGGCATGATACCCTCCACATACATCTCTTCAAACAGCGTCGCCAAGTGCGGGATCAGCAGATCCTTAAATTCCTTGTAAAAGTTAACTGTTAGGCCATCAACTCCTGGCGCGCTGCCAGATTTCAATCCCCGCCAAAGCTGAAGTTATCTCCTCTAGCTCCAAGGGCCACATAAGGTACTCTCGGTGTTTGTTTGTAAGCCAGGGTAGTTTAATATGCGTCAAATAATCCAATATTTCCGCCTCAGTGCCTGCATTCTGTGTGCTATGTAATGTCGAATAGTACTGCCTAAACCGTTCCATGATCTCTGTCTCGTCCGTTAGGGTTTCCCTTTCTGCGTCACTAATCTCTGCCACCACCGTTGTTTCCCTGCGTTTCTTCAGAAGCGAGGCCAGGACCGCCCCCGGGCGCTCTCCCTCACCATACGTGCGGGCCATCGCAAATTTGCCTAAGTGTTTGATCTCAGAATCCGCCACATCGTGATACTCTTCTAGCACTAGAACTCCGCTGTAATGCTATCCTCAGCGCCATCTAGGAGCCATAGTTCCAAAGATTTCAGGGAACTCTCTAAGTTCGACAGCTGCTTACGGAGCGCCCGAAGGACACCGGAGTGCTTCAACATGGCTATCTCACGCATACACACTTTGAATGCTTCCCATACTACCGTAAAAGTGTCCACAGAACGTATATTGCATGCAAAAAATGTGTCTATAGCCTCAGCTATCTCTGCGTTAAAGACCGTATCCAGCAGCGAATATGGTGGAAAACACCAGGTGAAAGGGGGGATTTATTTATGTGTGGTCTCCAGTACCAGCAGTATCTATGAGTGGTCTGAGAGAGTGCGAGGGAGCACCACACAGTCACGGACTACATCGTATATATTCGTAGCCGCAAGCCAGTAATGTATCCTAGTGTGTAGGTCATGGAAGGCGGAGTAGTGTGTGTACCCGCCTTTGTTCGAGTGGCGCTGTCGCCAGACATCATATAGTTCGAGTTGTGTCAATGCATCAGCAATAGTGCGTGCCGTCGCAGTGGTGTGTGTTCATCACACAATTGAAGTTGCCACCCCAGAGTTGGTCCCCCCTCACAGTCACGCATACTTTCTAATCTGTTATTGTTTATATGGACCATTGCAAGCAGTTGCAGTAGAAGTATTTTAGCCAATACCTTTTCTAAAAATGTGTTGTCAATGTGCAAAATGGAGAGGAGTCTATCTAAAGGGTCCCTCCTGAGTTTAGGTAAGGAACCAGTCAAGGGTTCTCTAATTATAACTAGCATGTGACCAACCTCAAAGGTCATCTTGCATAATGCTTCTAGTCCCAGGCCAAGCACTCCACATATGTGTTGTAAACTTTAGGGCGAGCTGATCCATGCATGATGATCTCCCAGTTCCCATTATTTCCTGGAGCCTAATCAGTTGATCTATTTCCTTACTGATTCTTAGGGTCACCTGCAGTAGGGTCACCTCTCTGAGGAATTCTTCTATTTAAGTTACTGCATCCAAGTAATATGTGCTGTATAACTGTGAATAACAATCAAGGAAAGCTCTACCGAATTCCCCTTTCGTTTGAAGAATGTAATCTTACCCATCCTTGACCGCCATTACGGGAACGTCCCTATAGTCTGGTTTTATGAACAACGTGATCATCCCTCTCCTTATGTTGTCTTGCCACAAACAAGGAACAATCTATGCAAGTACCTTGCCTGAGGTAGTCTCTTTTCGTAGAGTCATGTATGGTTTCTCGCTACAACCCAGCTAATGAGATGTCTAGGGTTCTGGGCTTCTTTTCAGTTGTTCTTTGAATTCCTACTGTTACCCGTATACAGTGGCTCCTCACCTTGATTTTGAAAGCTACCTGTTCAGTTAGGAGGGATGAAAGTATTGCTCTTTAGCTTCCCTGAATGTGTTGCAAAAGGTGAATTCTGGCAGCATTGCACATTGTAGGTATTATGAGAATACCAGGGGAGCTGTTCTTTCCACCTATTACTCAGCACAAGTGGGTTATATATGATCACGCATTGCTTTTCTCAAACATTCATTGTGATACACCAAAGTCTGGAGTGACATAATGCAAAATTTCAGTCCTAGCATGTATGCAGATCATGTGTAAGCGAATAAAATGAGTATTCCTGCTCACTCGGGTTTCTAATGCACCCGCAGTTCAATAGCAACCAGCTGGTCAGCCAATCTTGTGAGGCTTCACAGTCTGACTTACCATTGTGTGTGGTAAATGGGGGGGCGAGAGCGATCCATTCAACATTTAGAACATTTTTACAATCAAGCAACGGTGGTGTGTTCACCTCTAGTTGCTATGGGCCAGATGTACAAAGGCTTTTTGCATTTCTTAACCAGCCGAATCGCAATTTCGGTCCATTAAGAAATGCAAAACTGCCTTTTCCTAAGTACAAAAGTCTTGTGGGAATCGCGAAAATGTGATGTCTAACCAGTTGAAATCGCATTTTGCGATTTCCTAAATAGAAAATTGCAGATAGGGATTTCCTATTTGCAGTTTCATAGAACATGTACGGTGCATTTCCTAAATGCAAAATGAGCATTTAGGAAATGCAATTTAAAACCATGTGCAATTTAAAAAAAGGTGAACAAAGTATTTTAAACCCTGGTTTGCGGAGCATTGCAAGGATCCACGTCAAAGATGCATAATGCTTCTAAAGTGATGCATCGGTTCCGAGGAGTGACAAGGCTGTCCTGCATCGTCGTCGAGGATTCCGTCAATCAGGGCTTGCGTTGTGCATTCCGGTGTCAAAAATGCGTTGTGCAGTCATGGTGATTCATCAGTTCCGAGGAGCTGCGAAGTGGAGTCTGTCATCATCGAGACTTCCGTTGGCGAGGGATGCAGGGGCCTGTGCCGAGGATGCATTGCACAGCAGCGGTTCGGATGAGGCAACGGGCTGCGAAGGCAATGCAGATCTTTGCGACTGGTCAGATCCATGCAGCAACAGTGATGCGTTGGTTCTGCTCTGGGTTGCACCGCACAGCAGAGGAGATGATTTGGTTCTGCTGGGTCCTCAGAGGCTGGCAGAGCATGAAGGCCAACTTCCAAGGGTCCAGAACTGGGGTGGTACCACTTGGCTCGGTGGACTTACAGATGACAGAGTCCAGGTGCTGGGTTCATGGTTGTTGGAGACTTCTGTTCCTGAGGCTTAAATCAGGAGGTCACCCTAACTGTCAACTACACCCGGTCATGTGACCCAGAGACAGGCTACAGGCACCGAATGGCTAAGGCAGGAAAATGCCAACTTTTTAAAAGTACAGAAAAAAAGGTGCATTAATTACAACACCAACTGCTGCACTGCTACGATGAGAAAACTCCTTCATAAGTAAACCATTTATTTTAACATTGACCAAAGTAATCCATAGTGTTCCCATTTTTAAAAAAAAGATTTCAGTAATCCATATTTTCCATGCTTATAGAGTCACTGCGGAGACAGATAAATTGAACTTGAATGCTTTATTCCTCATTTTCAAATGTCATATGCTTCTCATCCAAGCTTTAACATAGACATGTGTTGCCAACTGTCCTTTGAGCCGGTACAGTAGAAAAACCCAATGCATTTCGAACTATTGGAAGTTCTTCGTCAGGGATACTGTAATAAATCAGAAAGAACTGCTTAAACGGCTGCTCCAAAACAAAGCTCAGTAAATAATTGTAAATAATACATTTTCCCCATGTCATCCCCTCCCTAACAACCCTCGTTAACCTTCCCCCTTCCTCACAAACCTAGAAGTCTCATCCTCACACAAAAAAAGTGAAACAAATAATCTGAAAAATCCCATGTTATTCATAACAACCACAAGAAACAAACAGTGCTCATTTACCTTAAAAAACCATAACCGGCGGTTTAACGTATGCTTATCTCCCTTCAAATTCGAAAAAAGATCAACTACTCTCTCTCCCACCATAGTTTTATTCAAAGCCTGCTTGCACACGTTTCCCCAATCAGTCCATAATTAAATCAAAACCCCGTGACCTATTAAAACTCCCTTGATCGTGAAAAAAAGCTCCTGCCTAAATATCCCATAATGCACTAACACAGTTACCGAAAACCGTGAACCCAAGAAACTAAAAAACTCCATCATAACACAAAGAAATGAAAGCATCAAAATATGTGTAAATACATGCAATCATAAATATAAGCAAAACATAAATCAATACAATATCGTAACTAAAAGAAAACAAAGTTCATGATGTATTGAGCAGCCCTCTAGATGTCGATAATGCTTCCTCTCCAGTAGAATTTTACTCAGTCCAAACTTCATGCCACTTTTAGATCACCTGCTCAAGGTTCTACGATGTAATGCTGTCCCCACAGTGATGCTTTAGATTCACTCAATAGTTTATCCGATGTTCATTAAACCTCTGGGGTGCTACCTCACGTTTGGGATTATATGGTGTGGAGGGACGATCACAGCACTGTAATGCACGCATCTATTTGGCAGTCAAAGCAAAAACTAACTATTTTTGAAGGGAAGGAGTGCAACCGCTATCATTATTTTTGCTTAACTTTTTAAAAGTGGCATTTTCAAAATTGTAATTTAAAATATGACTTTACCATAAGTTAAGATTTTCCATTACAATTCCAAGACACAAAACATGAACTGGTTACCTTCTTCCATTTGGAAATTACAGCTTATTAGTTGTAATAAGGTAACCCCAAGGTCATTGTTTGAGAGAGGTAGACCTTGCAGTAGAGAACATTGATTTTAATAGTTTTTCTCTACCTGAACCTCCAACATTTAAAAGCACATGTCCTGCCTTTTAAATACATTGCACCCTGCCCTCTGGGCTGTCCAGGGCATACCCTTGGGGTGACTTATATGTATTGAAAAGGAAGATTTGGGCCTGGCAAAGGGTTAATTTAGCCAGGTCGAAATGGCCGTGTAAAAGTGCACACACAGGCTGCAGTGGCAGGCCTGAGACATGTTTAAAGTGCAACTTAAGTGGGTGGGACAACCAGTGCTTCAGGCCCATTAGTAGCATTTAATTTACTGGCCCTAGGCATGGGTAGTGGCACTTTACTAGGGACTTATAAGTAAAATAAAATATGCCAATTGGGTATAAGACATTGCTACCACGTTTTAAGGAGCAAGTACAAGCACTTTAGAACTGGTTGGCAGTGGTAAACTGCAGAGAATCTTAAAGCCATCAAAAAAGACGTCAGCAAACGCAGAGGGTTGAAGACAAAAGTTAGGGGGAAAACCAAGTCAAGGATGCCAGGTCCAACAAATACTGTTCTAACAAACAAAGTGCATACCACTGAATTTGTCCTCAGGATGTTTGGGACATTTCTTTGAGGGCTCCCTCTTTTCATGGTCTTCACTGCCTTTAATCAAGTCATTCAATTACAAAACACACAACATCTCAACCTGTCATTCATGTGCCTAGATTTGCAAATGATTATAAACAGATTTTCCAAGTGGTCTGTTCTCCAAATTTTTTCTTTTTTCTCTTGGGGAAGAAATTATTGTCTCTGACACTTCCTACTCAATTATTCTTTGATTTTGATTCTCTCTAGTAGTTTTCTAAGCCTTTTTATGAATTTACATCCTTTGAAAGAAATATCAAAAGACACGCCTTAATCTTTTCTTTGCATAATCATGTAAATGTCCAAACACACCCTGGAATATGTTTCCTACTTGTTACTATAGCAAGGGTTCATACCCCCATTCACAGCAGATCTGTCTTGTCTGCTTAAATGTCATAAACAAAGTTCAACATTTTGTCAAGGTGAAAAAACACCAATTTGTTTTGAACAAGATGCGCCCTTACCGCACTTGCCTCTTGGACACGGGAGCTGTTGCCTATATAATTGAAATCCATCATTCCTTCCCAGTGATAATATGTCAAAAAGTGAGTGGCAGAGCCCTTCTCAGGAGGCAACTGCAGCTTGCATCCCCCATTGCCCCTGCCAGCGCTACCAGTGACAGTACCAACACAAGTACTAACCATCACACTCCTACAAGTGTGATAATTCAGACTATTACAGGCCACCCAGAGCTATAACAAAGGTTTAAGCAGAAGGTATTAGCCATTTTTATTGTTTGTTGAATGATAAAACTATTGTGCTCATTTCAAAATTAGACAGACTGTGCCACCATGTGGTGAACTGTCATAAGTGCTGCTGTTGATAATTAAGTTCCTGTGCCAAGAACCAGAAATCACCTGCTCAAATTAAGCACAGCCCCTCCCTCTCCAACCACCACGACCAGTCCTTGGGAATAAAGAGAAACTGTCTTTGGGCGGGCCGCCTTTTACAGCAGGAACCCACCCACGATGGCCCCTGTTTATTATCCTGGGACATGTTTTATTTTCCTATTGTGTTGCTCTTCAAGAGCCTTTTACCTTGCCTTCAAGGACACTAATAGTGACAGCAAGCCCACCACCACCTATGAGCTGCTGAGTGAGATTGACCACATGTCTCTTTAATTTATGTAGACAAGTGGTTCCAGAACAGTGATCTGAGAGCAAACAGACACCAGTTGTGCTTTACCAGTGGTTTTATTTGCATTTTGCAGATAGATCAGTGATATCACTGTGATCTTTGTTCCAGGCACTGTGGTCTTGGCTAAAATGATCCTGGTGGTGGGGTTCTGCCCTCTTGACATCAAGCCTATTGGAAATGATCATGGATTATTTGAGAAATACAGTTATTGGCTGAGGAAGTGCAATCCTACTTAAGCAATAACCACAGTCCTTGTCAGGGTAAACCACAAAAGTCACTAAATTAACCTGTGCTGAACCTTCTGGTAGCCTGGCACAAAAGCATAGTCATCTGGTTGTGCTAGACCGGGGAAGTCACAAGTTTGGGCCTACCGCAATGTTGCATGGACCTGATACAGGGGCTTGGTTGGTCCTGTAGAAAAAATTACCTTCTCAAAGTCGTTCGCTAAGAGTTCAGTTCACAGTGGAGGAGGTTGTGAGAAGCAGGGAGAGTGTTGCAGATGGTTGTCACTGAAGCACAAAGAGCAGGCCGGGTGTCACGAACAGTCGTCACTGGAGTGCAACAATCCTGTCGTTCGTCATGAACCGTCAATGTTGGAGTTTTGCGTTTATGGTCACCATGGGCTGTCAATGCTGTAGTATGAAGTACAGATCTCATGTTGCCGGTTGTTGTTAGTGGTCACTGTAGCACATAGAGATGGGTCCACTGGAGCTTTGAGTTGCAGTCATTGCAGGCGCAAGATCTCGGCTTGAGCAGACCCGCTTGCGGTTACGAAGAACCCAAAACTCCAGGATTTCTCCTTTTCCTCACAGGAGGAGTTCAACTGATTCCAGCAAAGGTCCAGGAACTGAGGAAGCACCTCTTGGGGATCAGAAACTCACTCCAGCATAGACCAGCAGGGCTCAGGCAGGCCATTTGCAACAGGTCAGCTGGGCAGTTTCAGGGAGGCCTCCGTAACTTATGTCCCATTAGCTCAGAACAAGAAGTCAACCAACTGATCCTTGGAGTCACTCTGCCTGGGATTAAGGGAGCAGGTTTAGTCTTCGTTCTCATAGAGCAGGGCAGGCCTGAAGCAGCAGGGTAGTCCTCTTGCTGCAGAGAACTCCTTCCTCTGTTGTGTTCACAGGTTCAGGAGTGTACTGAAGAGTGGGTCTCAGAATCCAATATGAATACCAGGGGCCAGCTTTGAAGTTGGAGAAGCTCCTAGAGTTCCCCCCCCACAGATGGTTATGGAATGTCCTTCCTCCCTACCCTGGCCCCATGATGTCTGAAGTGACAAACGGCCAGTGGGAAGTTCTTTGTGCATAAAGGAGGCACCCTTATTCAAGTGCTCTAGGTGGCAGCTTCCCCCAACCCATCTTGTTAGGATAGCCCATCCTGCCAACACCCTGTACTACTTTGTGACACTGTTTGAGAGGAATACACAATGGCCAACTGCACCTAGTCATGTAACCCACTACACAGGCACAAAATAGTTGACAACTTTCTAAAAGCGACATTTTCAGAATTGGGACTTAAAATCTGACTTACCATTAAAGAGGATTTTATATCACAATTTCCAAGAGGCCAAACATGACATTTCTACCTTTTCTCAAACAAAAGTTATCAATTATTAAATGTAATAATCTAATCCAATGTTATATTATGGGAGAGGTAGTGGTCACTGTGGTGAAAATCGAATTTGTGAGTTTTTCACTATCAGGGCATAAAACTTAAAAGCACCTGTCTAACATTTTAAATACAATGCAGTCTAGCCTCTAGGCTGTTTAGGGCCTACCCTACAGGTGATTTATAATGTATTAAGGATCTTCTTAAGTGGGTGGCACATTAAGTGCTGCAGGACCACCAGTAACATTTACATTACTGGCCCTTGGTATATGGTATACCACTTTACTAGGGACTTATAAGTAAATTAAATATGCCAATCAGGTGTAAGTCAGTTTTACCATGTTTTAGGGAGTAATGTCAAGCACTTTAGCAGTGGTAAAGTGCACAGAGTCCTAAGGCCAATCAAAATGAATTCAGCAAAACAGGAGGGTAGAAGGTAAAACGTTTGGGGGAAGACCTCCCTAAGGCTGATAGTTCTAACGGATCTTGTCCCAATGTAATTTCCACTGTTCAGTGATCCGTTGCTGCCATTTTTGCAATATTCAAGTAATATTGCATACATGTGTGATGCAGTGTCTCTGACCAATCTGGTGCCTCTATGGAACCTTTATCCACTCTCCCTCACCCAAATTGCTCAGGAGAGGGTCAGAGTTCATGCCCCTGGCAAGCAGGCTAGTTCTTCTGGCTGAAGGGAGCTATCCTGATATTGGATACATCGAACAATCTTTCAAGCAATTACAGTTCATGAGGTATTATTGACTGCTGTCATTGCTTCAGGCCCTAATTGTAAAAGACCAAATCTCAGTTGCACCAGTAAGTCAATTAAGTATGTTCTGGTCAGAAGGGTGCGCCTATCATCAGAAAATTCTGAAAGCATGTGTTTGATTTCGTGAAACGGGCCTCAAAAGGTAAAAGACATTATTTTATCATCCAAGAATACTTTTGGTCATTTTGTCAACTGTTTGATTAGGTGCTAAAGCAGTTGTGAGGCTCCAGTAACTTGTGTTTTTTTAGATACTGGGGTCGCCATGTATACACTACTGAGACTCTGCTTGTGCACCTTTCACTTTATTTGGTGGGGTCTACATTGTTTGGTTTTTGGATTATTGGTTTTGTGAGTGATATCTGTTTTATTTGGGCCTTTGGACCTGAAAAACCAGCTGCTTAAGTTTCAGGCAACTGAATTGTTTAATTTAATACCCGAGGTCAGCCCAGGATAAGAGTTGGGTCTAGTGTCCCCACATTTTTTATCTTTGCCGGATCCGTAATCCGTTTATAGAGCAAGAGTTCTCACAAAAGACTAAAGAACTTACTACTCCCAAATATTGTCATGTTGTCGTAAACCAAGTCACATAGGAAATCCTTTGACATAGGGCAATATAAGAAAAGCCGTTCTGGCGAGGGGGTTTGAGGACAATTTACAGAGGTGCATGTATCACTCCTGAAAATGTCCAAACAACATAAGGATTTATTCACCTCTTACAGGTAGACTAGGAACTTTATTGGTTGTGGAAAATGTCTGTTACTTTCCCTTCCAATGTATCAAAGGATATAGATTAATACAGAGGAAAGTTCTGACAAAAAAACAGCAAAAAAACTATTGTGACGGTATTTGTAGATTTTTCTGGGAAAAATGCCCTGAAAGAGATGTTTCTGTGGAGTAGCAGGTGAGCAGTAGCCAGATGTAGAGAGCCACTTGGGCTCTTCACTACAGTGTTGCCACTTACACGCATCCCCACACCCCTCGGGCGGGCTCGACCCAAGGGGATAAATAAACGGCCGGAGACCACTCGGGGCCTTCGGGCCACGATAGTAAAAGTGGAGTTTTGTGTATTCTTTTAGCATAGCTGCGGCCTAATCACTCCCAAGGCCCCGCCACGCTACATTGGCGACGAGGGTGGGATGCGAACCCACGCGTGCCCGCTCACCTGGTCGGCTCCTGCTGGGAGCGCGCGGTGCCTACCTGCATAGTCCTGCTACGCTCTGCCACCGAGTTGGATTCCTGCAGGGAGCTCGCGGAGCCCACCCGCGCAGCTCTGTCCTCGCCGGGGCCTTCCGCCTTCTGGCACCGGTGAGCCCCGCGGCTCCACTGCCTGCCCTGCTGAGACCGCCTCTATGCTCGCGCCCGCCCACGCGTCTCCCTGTCCAAACGGGAGCGCGTTCAGCTGGCGGCGCTCGCAGAGGCTGATCGCATCGGGGTAAGTGATTGGTGCCCCGCCCACCCGGAGCGCGTTCCGCGGCTGTGTCCGCTCCTGCTGCCTGCCCTGTGAGTGATTCACCGGCTCTTTGAGGCGAAGGCCCCCTTTTCCTTGGGCTGCCCTTTGCACTGCCTGCCCCACCAAGACAGAGCCTCCAGAACTGAGGACAACGGAGAGACACAACCTCTCCCTTTGCAGCTAGCCTGCAGAGTGGTACTCTGCTGATGGGACAGCACCTAGTGGCAAGCGATTGACACCTGAGTTTCTGAACACCCAAAAGGAAAAAAAACCAAGAAGGGGGCACAACAGAAGAGTGGAAAGGAGGTCACACACCTGAAAGGACATTAACATAGACAAAAAGTGAAAGGGGCAATAGTGGACATCTGGGGAACAAGGCGCATGCTACACCCGCGCCTCTCTTCGACCATAGGACTGCGCCAGAGGGCACGTCACCTCCCATGCACACATGCATGTGTTGCCACAAGCCAGCCAGTGGCAAGTGGCCACACGCCAACACTCGCACCCATCCACCAAGCTTGATATCCAAGCCCCAGACTCGCGCCAGGACCCCAGCGCTCAGCCACCATGAGCAACCCGCTGGTAGCTGGCGCTGCTGCTCAGCAGGATGGAGCAAATAATCCACGTGGGGTGCCAATTTGCCTCTCCCAGGACACAGCCACACAGCAGTTGCGCCTCTGCCCCCCTTCAGTGAAGCCTCAGATCCTGCCACTGCCGCGCCGAGATGGAAAGCATGGGTCGGACGGCTCAACCACTACTTCAAGGGGACAAGGGAAACAGATGGCACCGTTAAACGCTCACTCCTCATCTACTATGGAGGTGCGGAGATATATGACCTCTTTGAGACGCACCCCAACACGGGCAATGACGATGACTGCGACGCGGCGGTCACTGCACTTAACAGGCACTTCGACCCGCAACACAACCCAGATTTTGAGAAGTTCAAGTTCAGACGGGCGTGGCAGTTGGACTCATAGTCAGTCAACATGTTCTATGCACGGCTGCGCCAGCTGGCCAGCACGTGCACATTCACGGATCAGAGAGAGGAGATAAGAGACCAAATCATCCTAGGAAGCAGTTCCAAACTCCTGAGGAAGCTGATCCTCCGGCAACCTGGAATCTCGCTAGACGAGATCTTGGTCCTAGCCCGCTCCCATGAACTGTCGGACGTCCGAGCACAGGAGATGGAGGCCGCTTTACACACGCCAGTTGCCGTGTCGTCTGCATCCCGACATCCGCCGATCAAAGAGGAAAAAGTTGAAGCCATCCAACGGCGCCCCTCGGCGGCTCGCCAATCGCCCAGACCGCAACCGGTACCAGGGGGACCGTGTGGATATTGCGGAGAGGACCACCCCGCGATGGCTGTCTGCGGGGCAAAAGGAAAGACATGCTCCCCGTGCGGAAGGCTAAAACACTATGCCAGAGTATGCCGCGGTAGGCGTTTCAGGCAAACGTCATCAAGGTCCCGGGGCATGGCACAACGCGTCCACCAGATCTCTCTTGATGATCCGCCAACGGTCGCGGACAATCAGCCACAGGGGCGATGGCCCATGTACGTAGACGAAGATGACAAGGGGTTTGTAGTGTCGTACATTTGCAGAACGGATCGGCGGCGGCGGCCACCTCCCATGTGCTCAGTCACCATCGAGGGCACAGAAGTACGAGCCCTCATTGACACCGAAGCATCTGTCAATGTGATGGACTCCACACAATACGACTGCCTGTCACCTCGTCCCCCGCTAACATTCTCTACAGCCCGAATATACGCATATGGAGGGACTGACCCGCTTCCTCTCCGTGGGGTCATGCAAGCAAAAGACATGAGCGGGAACAACTCAACGGAAACCCGGTTCTACATCACGGAGGGACGAAAAGGGACCCTACTGAGCTGCTACATGGCAGAAGCTCCAGGACTCGTATTCTTCGCGAATCAAGTCCATGACTCGCACGCTGAAGAAATACTGCAGGAGTTCCCAGCTCTCTTTGAAGGACTAGGAAAGCTGAAAGGCAAAAGGTTTAAACTGCACATTGACCCCTCGGTCAGACCAGTAGCCCTCAGACACCGGAGAGTGCCAATCAACCTTCGCCCGCAGTTCGAGGAAGAACTAAAGAAACTCGAGGAACTAGATGTAATCGAAAAAGTTTCTGTCCTGACCCCCTGGGTTTCTCCGCTGGTCGTAGCACCTAAGCCCAAGCAGCCCGAAGCCATCCGGCTCTACGTCGATATGAGGCTGCCGAACACCGCCGTGAAGAGAGAATGCCATATCACGCCCACGATGGATGACATAGTGGCTGATTTGAATGGAGCCAAGTGGTTCTCCAAGTTAGATCTCAAAGCTGGCTACCATCAGCTGGAACTGGAGCTGGAAAGCCAGTATATCACGACCTTCATGACTCACATTGGACTCCGAAGATCTAAACAGCTCAGTTTTGGGGTGTTGTCTGCAGCTGAAGTCTTTTCAAAACGACATCAGGGAAGCACTGTCCGGGTTGCAGGGAGTAATCTACCTGAGTGACGACATCTTGGTGTTTTCCAGCACCCTAGAAGACCATCACCTTCACCTCCGAGCTGCTCTGCAGAGACTCACAGACTGTGGCCTGACCCTGCATAAGTCCAAATGCTCATTCTATCAAGAGACAGTCTACTTCTTTGGGTACACCTTCACCCGGGATGGATTGCTCGTAGACCCCAAGAAGGCCGTGGCCATCTGTGCCGCCAGCACTCCGAAGAATCCAATGGAGGTGAGGAGTATTCTCGGTATGGCCATATCAGAACCACTTCGGACCCTCACATGTCAAGATCACAAATTGAAGAGGACGGTGGCACCCAACAAGGCATTCAACGCCATCAAGGCGGGATTACTTGACAAGACGATAATGGCCTACTTTCACCCCCAGCGGCGTTCTGAGCTAGTCGTCGACGCAAGTCCGGTCGGCCTAGGGGCGGTCCTCCTGCAAGAACATGGTTCGGAGATCTGGAAGCCAGTTGCCTAAGCAAATAAGGCTCTCACCGACACAGAGACCAGGTGCGCTCAAATAGAAAGGGAGGCGTTGGCCATCAAGTGGGCGTGCCAGCACTTCCATCTGTATCTGTGTGGCCAGGAGTTTCATGTGGTGACCGACAACAAGCCGCTGCTACCGCTGTTCGCAGGCTCCTCTCGGCTGGCGCCCCCGAGGATAGAACGATGGGCGGTGCAGCTGCAATCATACAACTTTAAAGTAATCTACCGTTACGGCTCTCATAATCCGGCTGACTACCTGTCTCGTCACCCGGAGCCCCCAAGGGCGTCAGACCTGTCGGAAGATGCGTGTCACACAGAGGCCTTCGTGAATATGGTGTCTCAAGGGGCGTGCCCATCGGCCATGCCGCTGGAAGAAATCAGCAGGGCGACACAGGAGGATCACACACTGTCCTGGGTAAAGGAGGCCCTTGAGAACAACGGATGGACATACTTCATGGATGGGGCCCGCGTCCTCCGACCGGAAGTCAGTCACACCCAACAGCAGCTGTGGCAAATATGCCACGAACTCAGCGTGGGTGAGCAAGGAGTGGTTCTGAGAGGTCACCTCATAGTGGTCCCAGAGGGTTTACAGAAGAAGATCCTCACGCTGGCACATGTTGGCCACCAAGGAAGGGTGAAAAAGAAAGCCAGGCTGTGGGCCAAGGTCTGGTTCCCGGCAATGGACTCTATGGTGGATGAAATGGTAAGGCAGTGACATGCCTGCACGATCACTGGAGGCGATCCTGCACCGGCACCAGTGATCACGGAAGAGCCGAGCACGGCTCCCTGGACTCAAATCAGTCTCGACTTTGGGAGCTTCCCGGATGGACGTCACATGCTGGACTCCTTCTCGAAGTTTCCCAGAGTGGAAATAGTTGCATCAATGGTATTTCCACAAGTGAAGATGGTCCTTGACAGAACTTTTGCAATGATGGGGCTACCGGAGGAGGTCAAGTTCGACAATGGACCCCCATTTCAGGGCAGAGACTTTCAAGAGTACCTTGAAAACAAAGCAATACAGCACCGGAAGATCACCCTGCTCTGGCCCCAAGCAAATGGGGAAGTAGAACGCCTAATGATGACTCTCAACCGAGACCTGTGCATCGCTGTGAATGGGGGAGAAGACGCTGAAACGGCTCTTGATCAATTTCTGGGAGCATATCGACAGACCCCACACAGTACGACCAAGTGAGCGCCGGCTCATCTACTGTTCAAAAGGGCGCCACGGGACAGCATCCCGGCTGACCCGACGTGGATGCCCATGGAACGGGACAACTACGCAGTCCAAGCAAAGAGAGAAACAACCAATCGAAAGGTCAGCGAAGCCCGAAGGGCACAGGAACATCATCTGAGAGTAGGAGATCAAGTGGTGATTTAAGACCGACACCCTTGTTGGAAGTTGCGGATGCCCTATGAGCCGGAAGCATGGGTCGTTGTAGGCGTTCAAGGGACCATGTTTACTGCTCGAAGGGGACAGCACTCTGTCACGAGAAATGTGTCCAGCTTTAAGAAGGTGTCTGATAGGGAGCTGGACCAAGAAGCATCTGACCATCAGGACACCCTTCCGAGTTTCTCCTCACCTGCTTCTCCCAGCATGGGGAGCCCACCATCGGAAACACCACGGCAAGTTAGTCAAGGGTCTAGTGATGCTGTCAGGTCGACTGGTCAAAGCACAGCAACTGAGTCATCCAAGAGTATCCCGTCCAGTGCTCAGGCCGGTCATAGTTCCCGGAGCCAGAAGTATGGTCTCCGGCCAAATCCTGTGCCAAGTCAGAGACTGAAAGATTTTGTATATATTTCTCCGTGAACTGAGAGGACTTTGTGGTCTATAACCGAAAGAAAGGAGGGATGTAGAGAGCCACTCGGGCTCTTCACTACAGTGTTGCCACTTACACGCATTCCCACACCCCTCGGGGCGGGCTCGACCCGAGGGGATAAATAAACAGCCGGAGACTGCTCGGGGTCTTCCGGCCACGATAGCGAAAGTGGAGTCTTGTGGATTCTTTTAGCATAGCTGCAGCCTAATCACTCCCAAGGTCCCGCCGCGCTACACCAGTGTTTCCGCCAGCCTCATCTGTTGTTCTCAAAGGGCAAAAGCCAGGATCTTTAGGTACAGTAAGGGTTGAGGAAATGAACCACAAATCTTGAACAGAATTCTCTCGAGTCCTGCACCCATCACATCCGTCATGGTGGATCAGGCTTTAAGCTCTATTAAGTTCATTTTTTACATGCTATTCAAGATGTATAAAGTTCATGACCAGGCATACCATCTTCTGGTGTTAAAATCCAGATACGTTGCATGTATTGGATGTGCGGGTTACACATTTATAAGTGGTGTGTGTAACTTTCCATGCCATAGGTGCCTTTTATTCACTGTTTACAACAGACTCATAGGAAACTTAAATGAGCCGAATAGTAGGTTCGAACTTAAGAATCTGCTTTGGGAGGGAAACTCAAGCGCTGTACCAGTGTTTAGCACAGGGTCCTAAAGCCAGTAAACTCAGACAGGACAAATAGCAGGGAGGGAGCGCAACCAAAATGAAGTCATTTTTAACTGGTTTTAATTAGCTTATATAGTTGCTGTGGACCTTTATTTTTGGGCATCTTTGCTGACGAGAGCCACAGCCGGCCACGTCTTCTTCTTCTGTCAGACCTAGCAAATAGGATATCCTGCTTCGCTACTTGAAGTCACAGAGCAGAAAGCTCACCTTTAAAAAGGAACCCTGGAGCGCCGGTGGGTTCTTTGTAGTGGCACGTGCATAATTGTATGGTAATTGCATTTATATATAAATATGTTGATGCCTCATGACTATTTTTCCTTGTTAATCCTGTACCCCTTGGATGATTTTATTTTATGAGTTTGAAGGCTGCCACTATTTCCATTTATTGTAGTTCACTCTTAGACAGTATTTGTACCACAATGACCCCTTTGTAGCAGTTCATATATTTCTTGCATAAATTGGAGTTATTGCAAAGTTTGTCCTTGCTGGGCTGAAAACTATGTCACATCGCTTTTTTATGTATGTTTCAGTATTTTGTTGAATGCTAGGTAAGTCATCTTAAATTGTATTTACCACAGTCTTTGAAAAAGTGATGTGAATATTAAATTATAAACTGTAGTTATAGTGTCTGTTTATTGCAGGTTCCGCCATGGCAAATTAGAATCAAGCAGTGGATGAGACCGTCTCCCAAGCCAGGAGCACCACCATAAACACGTATGGAATGCTGAGCCTCACAGGTACAGTGACATGAAATTAGCTGTTTTTGAATTATTATTCTGATTCCTTTTTCGCTGTACATGCCTTTAAAGTTCATTAGCTTGACTCCGTTTCTGCCCAAAGCATCCATTACTTTGTTCATGTTTAAATTTAGAGATTGTGGCAGGCTGGTTATTGGTGGCATTTATATAATCAGCTGGTGCATAAATAATTGTGTTTCTGGTTTAGAGTTTGGCAACGTCTCCGGTATTGCAAGTGTCACAGGATTAAAACGCACTTGTAATGGTATATCTGCCACTTTCCCTCTGTAGACTTTAAATGCTGTCCTTCCCTTTCACACTACAGGTAGCGCCAAAACGCCCTAGGACAAACGTCACGCTTTCCAAAATTAAAATTAAATGCAATTATGCGATGAACTAACCCCTCCGCCAAACTCTACATCAGGTGCCTAAGTCAGTCTGTTGTGCCTATGTCAGTGCAACTTTTCTTTTTAGTCCAATAATTTAGACTCGTGTTTTACCATTGCATTATGATTCTCTTGATCTCTTCAACCTCACATCAGTCCTAATTTGAGGTTTTTTCCCTATATTTCTCCTACTTTTCATTTTCTACCCAAATCTTTTTTTTATTAAAGTACCTAGTGCTCTCCCTGTTCTTTTACAGAATGTCCTCCAATAACTGGAGCCATTTGTCTTTTCTCTTAAATCCACAGCATGATAAAATTAGATAAAACCGTTTGTTACATTATACGTATTTGTTAAATCACACGCATACACACTTGAACTGGCATGCCCTTTTATCAAGACCTCACTGGCACAGTCACTTCACCTTCTCATAACAGATTGGGTTCCCTTGTCCACATGCTTCCATTTTAAATCAGGAAACAGCCTTTCATCGTTAGCACTTATTAGGACCGATCATACCACAATATAAAAGATTGGAGGGCTTTGTGAGAGAGATAAGGACTGTGAGGGATATTTTCCAAAGTGGAAACTTCCAGAATCTAGGGCTTGCCATTCACAGGGAATCAGCCATTCGTCAACCCTCCACAAGGCTTGCTGATTTGTGATACGGAGGAGTTAAAGGGTGGAGGAACAACAACGGTGTAAGTTTAGCAAGGGACAGTTCTGCTACAAAGATGTGGGATATGTGTCATATAGATGGGTATATGTCCTTTCAAGGATATATGGAAGCACAATTTTTTTAAATTAATTTTTAATTAAGTCCGGTTTTAGTTCCGATTCTGATCTTGTGCTTATGAGTTGAACTTTCTGCACGCTTTTATATAGACTACATAATTCTAGCATAGAGATTTTAGCATTATCTAGTGTACCCACTCCCACTATACGTAATTGAGAAACTTTCTCAGTTGTCTGAGTGAAAGAAGGAGCTAAATGGGATATTACATTCATTTGCAGACATACTTAGGCAGTTGTCCAGCTAAATATTTTAGATCATTTCAGAGACAAAAAAGGTAATGTGTTCAAAGATGATGTGGGGAGATGTAGGGACAGTGATTTGGGTGTGGAGTATGTGTGATATGTCTAGTAAGATGGCCTATGTATTGGCTCCTTTGATGTGGAGATGTTTTGTTTCCTTTTACTCACTGAGCATATAGTTACTTTTTGAGATGTGGCCAAATTATTACCGCTCCCCAGAAGGTGGTGGCTCATCTGCTAAGGCGCAGTAGCGTCACCCCACTGACTTCAATAGGAAAAATAAAATGATAATAGTGTATCGTTACTATTATTTAATTTTTCCTATTGAAGTGAGTGGATCTCGCGATGGGGCGGGGCTAGCCAGAACAGGAAGAGGAGTGGTTTGCACTTCTTAAGTGCTCATGACTGCTTGCCGAACAGTCCTGCGTACTTTGCATCTTCCCTACCAGGTTTGCTTTACACAGCCTGGTGAGGAACATTTAAAGCCTCTGTGATTTGGCGCTCCATTGCAGCGTTGTGATTGGCTAAGGAGAGCCTGGGAGCCCAGGTACTTCCTGCTCCTTACTGCAGCTGGAGGAAACAGGAAGAAGAGGGCAGAGAAGAGGCAGCAGACAATCGGCCAAGGTAAGTAGTTTAGTTGTTGTTATTTTGATCAATGGATCATTTGAATGCCGAAACATTATTTGAAGATGGTAGCAGAAATGATATGACCTAAACCTTGATGACCGTGTTGTGAGGTGCAGGTATTTGGTCAGGTCAGGATAAATGTTGTAGAAACTGACATGGAAGTGTTTGGTAAGGTAAGTGTTCAGACGGGTCATTGGTATGAAACGTGCAGAGGGAGTTTAGCAGTTGGGGAGACTGACAATATTTATTTATATGTTTGTGTTTGTGTGTGAGTTCATCTAGCACAAGGTAACCACAAATCAATGTGCCAATTCACACCACAGAATTTGGAAGGAGCTTTTACTTGTGCATCCTGCAAGTTCTTATACACTCTCCCACACCCTACACCTACCACTCATGCACCCACAGCACCCCTCTCACTAATGCTCACATAGACCAAACACCACCCAAACAATGTGCCACACTCACATGCATACCCCTCAAGACCCGCTCACTCACCAAACATGCCACAGAAATTTGAGACCTATTGCATGACCACCCGACATATCTGCTTTTTCTCACAGAAACATGGATAAACCCATCCTCGGCACTGGAAATCACTACTGTAAATCCCGCTGGCTACAAGATTGTTAGACAAGACCGTTAGCAGAAGCCCGGAGGTGGAGTCCCAATCATATTCAAAGATATATGCTGCACCACCTATACGGAAAACCCCTCCAGCTACATGGAACACCTCACATTCAAGATACACTTCATAGGCAACTTCTCCCTGAGTGGAAACCTCATATACAGACCCCCTGGACCCCACACCAATTTCTCCAGCGACAAGGCGGATTTTGTCACAACCCTCATCATCAAAATCAGCACCTTCCTCATCCTTGGAGACCTCAACTTTTATCTCAACGGCTGCACTGACCCAAACTCTATGGACCTTCTAGAAATCTTCACAAACCTTGTCCTCACCCAGCACATTACCGAACCCACCCACACCTCTGGACATGTATTGGACCCGATTTTCTCCTCAATCAGCAACATCACTGTCGACAAGCCAGTGACTATGACCTGGACAGACCACGCCCTCGTCATTTTCAGTATACTTATCCTGCACCATCACAGAGTTACCACGACAGGAACCGCCTGCTAGAGCTGGAAAAACATCTCAGAAGAGGAGTGGGCTTCCACCCTATCGGAGCATTGGCTCGAGCGCACCAACAACATGCTGAAATCCATCAAACACCTCAACAGCTGAGTCACCCCTTGTGCTGACACCTTGTCTCCCCTCAACTGCCACCCACAGGGAAGACCCAACCACAGGCCAGCTGGTACACAGAGGAACTCAGGCTGATGAAACACCACTGCAAGCAACTGATGCGCGAAAGGAGAACATGCCAAGACACCCCAGATAAAGACATCTCCAAATCAGCCATAAGATACTACCACCAGCCGATATGGAACACCAATAACACAGATCTTGCAGCAGATCACATCAACACTAGCACTAACAGCAGCACACAAATCTTTGCCATCAACGATTTTGCCACCTCACCAGACCTGTGCAATAAGTTCTCATAATTCTTCTGTAACAAAATCACCTTGATAAACAGCAACATTTACCCTCAACCAGACCCCATTACCATGGTAACTCAACTTCCCATCACAGCTGATGAACGAACACTGGCCTTGTGGCCTGCCATCACCACTGTTGAAATCCCTGCTACCTTGAAGATCTTCGATTCGAGTGCTTCATCACACCCTTGCCCTCACAATGCCTTCACCAAAGGACTCCTACAAATCACTGAAGCACTAACACCAATCCTTAAAGCTTCAGCAACTCAGCCATATTCCTGGACAACTGGAAGCATCTCACCATCATGTCTCTGCTCAAGAAACCATCTGCTGACCCAACCCCGCTTTACAACTTCAGACCCATCTCCCTCCTACCATATCCGGCAAAGGTTTTGGAGAAACTAATCAATCGACCCTTCACCAACAACCACAGCAACCACCGGCTCAGTGCCACGTAGTATGGATTCAGGCCCAACAATAGTACAGAAACAGCACTCATTGCTGCCACAGACGGCATCCACATGATCTTTGTCAGAGGAGACACAACAGCCCTCATTCTCCTGGACCTCTCTGCAGCATTTGACACAGTCTCACACCCTATCCCTATCAGGCACCTCCAAAAGATTGGCTTCCAAGACCTTCTTTCCTCTATCTCTGCTTCTCTTAACTGATAGAACACAAGTTTTCAGCCTGGCACCTTACTCCTCGGAAGTTGGCAAACTCATCTGCGGAGTCCCTCTAGGTTCATCGCTCAGCCATGCCCTCTTCAATGCATACATGATTCCTCTGGAAAGCACTATCCGAGCACACTACATCAATATTCTCTCATATGCCCACGACACACAACTCATGCTCTCTTTCTCAGATAAGACCCCCAACTCAAGAAACAAGTTCACCGCGTGCATGACCGAAGTTGCTAACTGGAAGAAAACCAACTGTCTCAAGGTCAACACTGACAAGACAGAAGTAGTGATCTTTGGCAAGAACACTTCATGGTGGGACTCCAACTAGTGGCCACCTCAACCCAGACCCACAACCAGCAGCCATGCCAGATACTTCAGAATGTTGCAAATGGGACATGACCACACAAGTCAAAGCTGTCACTGCATCCGGGTTCCAAACTCTGAAGATGCTGAAGAAATTCTTCAAATGGCTCCCAAGCAACACTAGAAAAACAGTCAATCACTCCCTACTCACCAGCATGTTGGGCTATGGGAACACCCTCTATGCCAGGATCACCAAGCAACTCTCTAGAAGACTACAGACCACCCAGAACTCAGCACCCAGACTCCTCAATCTCCCACACAGAACTTACATTACACCACAACTCAGGGAACTACACAAGGTTCCAATACACAAACATGTTCAATTCAAACTCTTCATGCACACATTCAAGACACTCCACAACTCAGGCCCCACCTAACTGAACATTTGCATCTCCTTCCAGATACCTCTGCGCTGTAGGACTCCTACATTCAACCATCCCATGCATACACAGAACCAGATCAGGAGGACGAGCATTCTCCTACATCACTCCTAAAGCATGAAACAAACTCCCTCTCCACATCAGAGCCTCCTCCAATCTTCTTGAGTTCCTCAAGAAGCTGAAGACCTTCCTTTCAATTAACCAACCTCCCATTGGGAGGGCTAGGTGCACACACCAACTCAGCACCTGGATACCATCTCTGGCGATAGTTCACTTTACAAATATACATAAAATAACAATGCAGAGGTAATGTAAAGGTGATGATGTAGATGCAGAGAAGCCAGTCGGTATTATCGGTGTGGTCTATCGTCCAGAGGTTGACACACTGATGAAGTGTTGCTTGAATGGGAGGGTTTTCAGTTATTTCCTGTATCGCTGGAGCTCAGGGACTTGCAGGATCAGGCTGATAGTTGGACCATCCCATTGTAGTTGCTTAGCAAAAAATGTTGTCTTCCCTTTAATGTATTTTTTTACTTCAAGCCTGATGGGAATCCTGCTGCATATGTTATGTACCCTACCAAAGATCCTAATTTTGATTGTTCAATACAATGGAGTGCTCAAGTTCACCCGTCTGCAGCTAATGCAGCACCCGTTCTGTTTCTAGTAATTATGTATAGTAAAAGGGCATTTAGAATGCTCCAGACATTTTGTAAGGGGTGGATGAATGAGGTAATGAATGATAACTTAATTTAGTTTAAAATCATTTGAAAGATTCTCTGGTGGTTTCCTTCTTGCTCAACATTACTCAGCATCTCATGGCAGAAATAAAGCTTACTTGTCTTTTGTGCAGTAGTCATTGCACCATTGATGACACATAGCTGTGGTAAAAGGTATGCAGAAGGGCATCTTGTCTGCTGCCTTGATGGGTAACTCAATGAGCAATGTGGGTGCAAAATTATACAAGGGAAAAGCTTGCACCCCTATGGGCGCTCAGGCCAAACCCAGTTACACTTCTTATTTTTCTGCCAGTACTATATGCAATAAACAAAACTTTTTCTACTTCCTTTTTTTTAAGAGGCACTCCTATGTAGATCATAGAGAAGCATACAGGACCCTTTTCAAATTGGGAAAGGACGAGTTAATAATTTGTGTGGGTGAAAACTACTGTTCATTCACGCAACTCGTGAATACTGTATAACTGCATTTTAATAGCTCTGCATTGTATTGAATTATTATGCGTGTCTTTTAATACATCCCAATTTGTATGGTTTTAAATATTGTAATGTGCTTGTTCTTTTATGGATATACTTTTATCTGAATAAAGTTATAAAAATGAAAGTTGGCCTTTAGGTTGGAGGGGATGCTTTAAAATATAATGACGGCCTCAAATCTTATCTTGAGAATGCATAAAGTGCTTGGGTGGTAACAGTGCCTCCTCCATCATAGCAGCATTTATATTTTAGATCAGTGCAGTAGACTGAGAGACCCTGTACATGTAGGACATGGCTAGGTAAAAGCAGTTAATGTGTTGTTTATACAAATGGTTGTGGAAGACGGTTGAACATAAATTTGGAAGAGCACTATTGAATCTGGTTAAGATGGTTATGGTGAGATCTCTGGTAAGTGCCTTCACAACTGGAGATCGGAAATTTTGTTTATTGATAGCTGCAGAGATAGTGCTGTGTTGATTGTTCAGCTTCAGGAGCCGGGCTGTAGGGTAGAGGGGACTGGTGAAGGCAAGACATGATGTGGTAGACATTAGTATTGTGTTATGTGGTATGTGGTATTGTGTTATGTGGTAGCTGGTAGGAGGTAAAGAATAGTCAGTAGTCCCAACCCTAGAAGCAGGGGAGAGAGCACTTGCACTTTAAAAGCCACGACCTTCTAAACAAAGAGTGGCTGATTGCAAGGAAAAACTGCTGTGACAGAACTCCAACTTTTGTTGAGAGTCATTGTGGGGTCTTGCAGTTAGTATGACAAGCAGATCGCAGGTCGTGCCAGTTATGGACACCAGATCAGATGTCACAGCCTAGCCCTGTGTGCTTTAGATGCAGTATATTACTTGACTTCTGCAACCATATCAAGACACTGAATAAGTGTATTCAGAGAGTGTGGATCTTGTGCCTTGGATCACTTCTGTTGCAGACACCAGCACCAGCCAGTAGAGTAGGCAGACCTCTGCTAAAACAGTGCAGCCCTTTAATTCCGGGTGGCAGAGTAGCAGTTTACAATAGTGGAGCCAGATAATGACTGTCTCTCACTTAATGTATCAGCAGCACTGCATAACTTGCAATCTGTATCTTTTCAAGGAGAGTATGCCTTTCATCCTTTTAATTTGATAGCTCTGTGTAGGAGGTTTATAGGAAATGCTTAATCTCACTAAAAATGATTTACATGTTGTTCTGCTGATCTTATTGGATGCAAAGGCTACTTATTATAGAAATACACTGATTGTAAATTTTCTTCCATATCTTCTGCTGTCACATGTCTGCATTCTTTTAAAGGAATCTGAACAACATTCTTTTTCCTGTTCACATAACAGTCTTTCAATTTTAAAGTTATCTAACCCAGTGGACTATGATATCCTCACGCAAAGTCCTGTTCCTATACTCAATCAGTCAAACAAGTGGAAGGACAAACAGGGCAAACATAAAATATTCAGTAGATACTTGCTTGTATTTATTTTTATCCCAGGAATTTTCTGTAAATGAGACATAACAGTAAGGACAGCATTATATATGCCACACATTGTTTGGAGAAGAACTCCTCTCATACACAACTTAGTTATTCACAGCAAACATATGAGTAGAATGGTCAGAAAGGACACTTCGTGTAACGCAGCATTATATACAGATAGTGCCCATCCCAGCCACCTACCCAAAGCAATACCTTATGGTGAGATGGCCAGGGCTAGAAGGAACTGCAGCTGCGAAGTAGAATACTTCAAAAGTCTAGAAGACATAAAAAACTGATTTCAAATCAGAGGGTGTGATAATGACACCGTCAACAAAGCATATACGAGAACAGTCAAATTAAAGAGGCATAAAACACTAACAGATAACAAACTCACAAAAGATAAGTTTGCAGAGACCTTCAGACCCATCATGTCCTATGGTACCAATACTGCTGACATCAGCAAAACACTAAAGTGACATTGGCATTTGCTCAATGAAGATACTCATATTACCACATATATCACAAGACATCCATGCATTACTTTCCAGAAAGGCACAACATTGGGAGGTCTGATCAGCCCCAGCTACCCACATTCTAAGACCCAAGACAATTGTCTCACTACTTAAATGAAGAGGTCCTATAAATGCTGCCACTGCGCTAAATGCAGGTTGGCAACAGAAATAAATAATTTTTGCTATAATCAGATTCCAGTGTACACGATCAAGCACAGCATCAATTGCACCACACATTTTGTTGTTTACATATTGATTTGCAAGTTTAATCAAATATATGTGGGCAACACAATAAGGATGCTAAAGGAAAGAATATTTGAACATTTTCAAGCAGTTAAACAAGGTGACTCCAGATACCCGTTTGCTTCACATACACTTACCTGCGACAAACAGGATCACCACAGAACCTTCCATTTCCATGGCCTACAAATGATTACAATAGAGCAAGGTGTGGTAGTAGGGAACTTGAACTTCAATAGCCTTGAGTGTAACCCATATCCGGGTTACACTCAAGGCTATTGGGAAATTTAAGGTAAGATAATGTGCTTCAACACATACCGTTATTTATTTGGATGGCTTTTGAATTTCATTTCAGAATAATTACATTCTATGGTCCTCCACAGCCACGATATAGAGCTTACCTAGTCTATTAAGCCTGCTTGTATCGAATTAACAGGATTTATTTGATATCCTGAACATGATGACCTATACATTGAGATGGAGGTTAGTTATAGCTCCCATACATCCATAGTGACAGTTGCTTCAAACCACCCACATGCTCACGCTTTTGGCCAATAAGCTAACCACGTTCACGACAAGATAAATTACCGGGCATGTAACATGGATGTTTAGCACTACGCCCTAAAGTGAAGGAGAACTACAGTGCACTGAGTGCATTGATTACAGCATCTCTTACTTCACTTTACTGATACCACTTACAAATAATGTTAAATTACTCCGTGGTCTGACTTTTAGGATTAAACACGACACATGTTGTGTGCCTCTTGAGTCGTTGAACCTGGTGATTGGACTCTTTAATTTTTCCAGAACTTCCTCTCTTTTTGATACTCCGGTGTTTATATTATAGCCCTGAGGAAGTCTGCTGTTATAGCTTAAGACAAAACACATGTTGGCAATTGGGTAAGTGGATAGTCCTAGTGTAAGGACTAGAATTGGATACTGCAATAAAAGAACAGTTGATACCATAACTTCGACATATGATAAAAAATGTTGGGTGCTCGGAGAACCCTTCTCATCTATTAATCCATGTTCTTACATTGGTGTTTGAACGTGGTGTCCAGTAGTTGTGTTTGCACGGGGCCACTCAATGATCTTTTTAAAAACAAAAATCCCTAGTGACAATCTGTCATTAGAATTGTTTTTTAAGATTCTCCTTGGTTGGCAATTTCTTCCTTTTTCTAAATTCCACATTTAATTCCTACCTCATATTTGTGTATCTGTTGGAGGGAGTCCTCAGCAACACTGTGAAAGAGCTGAAACACTTGTTTAGGTAAAGGGGGCTGCAGAGGGAAAAAGGCTCCAAGAAAAAGGAGCTCAAGGTAGCCCTCAAAGGCCCATCAGCTACAGTCATTGTCAGAAGTGCAAGTAGTAGTTAAGGATGATGTCAGATAGAAGGATGAAATTGAGGAGGAGGGAGAGAACCTCCTGGCTATGGCCCCAGAGGAGAGCGGGGTACCCCCAGGAATGAGGTCCCCTACTGGATCCAGAGCAGGAAGCAGTGTGTCCTCCCGCCAGCAGTCCTCTGTGGACTTGGAGGACAGGAGAGCTGACAGAGAGTTCAAACTGCAGCTGACCCAGCTGAAATTGGCTGCAAAGGAAAGGAAAGAAAATCGGCCGCAGATGAGAAAATGGCTGAGGCAGAGAAGAGAAAGGGCCCTAGATAAAAGGAAACCTGCTCTGGAGAAAAATAAAATTCTCCTGGCTTGTGAAGTGAGTCAAAAGGAGCAGGACCTAAAAGATAAACAGCTCTAGAGTCCAGGTGTAATGGTGGCAACATCAATGAAGTGTTCAATCAAGGCAGACGAGTTCACATCCACAAAGGCCTGGTGCCTAGTTATGTGAAAGGGATGATATATAGTGTTCTGCTGCCTATGAGGTAGCCCTGCAGATGCATAGGGACCCAGAGGAGGGTTGAGGGGACTACTCTATGGAGCCATATACCAGTGGTTGTGCTGACCCTAGAGGTAGCTGACCAGATGAAGTGTGTCCCCCATAAAGATAGCCCTTATCATCAAGTTTAGTCCCACCCCAAAAAAGTACCGCTTGAGGTTGAGGTACAGTCACAAACTGTCTAACTAGTCTTGGGTGGATTTTGTAGAGTACACCAGTAATTCACTGAAAGGTGGGGTGAAGGGTAGCAGAGTGAGTGATGTGGATGGGCTATATGATCTGATGGTGGGAGAGCATGTGCTCAGTAATTTCTTTACAGAGTTTGAATCAACATCTGACAAGCTCCTAGCTCACTGCACCCAGGGAGCTTGCAAATGAGGCTGACCTCTGTATTAGCACCAGATTGTCCAAGAAGGTACCTGGTGGGAGCACTAAAATTGTGGACAGGGTCCTAGTGAAAAAAAGAGGGAGTGACAAGGAAACACACAACGAGTTTTCGCAAAGCCCCTAAATGATGAGTTCCCAGGGGAAGGATGCCCCGCCCCATCCTGAACAAAAGAAAGGTAGTTGCTATGGGAAGAAACCCACGGTCCACTTTAAGCCCAAGTGCAATGAGGGCTACGAGTATGACACTTTAAAGTAAATCCCGTCTGTGGGCACAGGAAGCAGCCCGCACTGGTGGATATACCCCATGATGGTTAGTGTAGTGCTTGGGAAGGAAGTCACCCCAGTTAGTGTTGGGGGTAGTGCAGAGGTTACTCTAGTTTCCCTGGTTAACCAAGAGATGGTGCCAAAGGCTCACATGCCTGACAATACTAAGCAATGGGAAGAGAGTGGAGGCTCTGAGAGATAGAAGAGACAGTATAACTACTGTTAGCTATCATCTGTAGTCCTCAGAGCTGGTAATCCTCAATGTATTCTACCAAGTTGTGACTGCAGAAAACCATGCAAGCCACTATACACTAGATCTGGATCTGCTTCCCTTTGAATGACATTAGGGGTTGCAGGTTCCTTAACGGTAGCTGTAAGTCTGGTCATGTCTGCGGACTGTCCACTAAGTAATGACCTAGAACACACTACCTGGAAAGAGTTGGACCTCTGGTCCCACTTGGAGATCTAAGGATTTCCTGAGTGTATGTGCCTCACCACATGGTCAGTGGCAACCTGAGAGAAGAGTCCAAAGAACCTGGAGCTTGGAACAATGGTCCAGGTACCTGCCAAAAATAGGAGGGGCCAGGGGCATAGAAAACCCCCTTCAGATGTTCCCATGGTCTGAGAGAAGACTAAACTTGAAGATGACATCGCTGAACCTACAGGAGAGGACATTGTTGCCGTGGGAGTCCTACTTGAACTAGCAGAATGGTAAGCTGAAGGAGATTCTCCTTGGCACAGCTCTGCCAGGCACAGATGACAGGCCAAGGCCCAGGCAAATAAAGTTAATTCAGATGATCACCTCATCTAATGGGAGAATGGTTTCCTGGATTGCGAATCCCAGGTCCCTGAGCCTAGAACAACCCATGTGTTTGTGGTCCCCCATTGCTACCGAGCCTTCCTACTGGAGCTGGCTCATGCTATACCCTTGGCTGGACATCTGAGGTAGATCATAACCTTTCAAAGTTGGTCACCCACTTATATTGGCCCCAGATAAGAGTGACCACAGGTGCATTCTGTAGGTGAATAATGGTAAAATTGCCTTTATCTTTCACTTCTTTAACAACATTTCTTCCACTCTAAGGCGACTGAAGATCTCTCTTCCTAGCTCAAGCACTTGACAACATTTCTCTTCTATTCTTATTTTGACTCTTACTGTTAGAGTCTTGGTTTACTGCCATTTCACTTCAGGCAAATAATGGCGAAATCACTTTGATGCATTTATGTTCTAATCTCACCATCAATTTTTCTATAAACCAATACATCATATATGGTATTTATATTTCCTGCCTTGAAAAAGTCTATGTTAGACGAAAAAGGTGTTGGCAGAATTCTTGCTGGGAGTACCAAAAGAATAAACCGACAAGTTGAATAGAATTGATGGACTCTTGCGTTTATTTACATCTCGCAAAAAGATATCGTTGACCTTTTTTGATTAGATGCTAAATGTGAAGTTGTGTTTAAATTGAACAAAAAGAACTTACATGTTAATCTTATTACATTATGAATATCTGTATTTGCATTTATCTGTGAGGGTGCTAAATAAGGTTCTAATTTGTGTATGTGGTTACACATTAGTTTTTCTGATGTGCAATGAGCACCTTTAGGTAGTAGGTGAACCGAGCCTAGATATCACCTCAATTCGACTTAAAAAAAAGTTTGTTATAGTAATATATTCACACATGAATCAATTGTTAATAACATATGCAATATTTGAGGTGCGGTATTTCTACTATTGGGGACCACTACTACCTCATTTCTATCTATTATATGTTTTGTGGTTACCAGCACTCAAGTTCATTTGAAAGTGTGATCTGATTTAAATTATATTAGAGGAATTGGAATCAACTAATAAAAAGATGGCAGGATTCGATGATGATAGAGATAATGATATCTTTTCGGGACAAAGTATTCCTCCGGCCATCACCTGCCTTCCGGACTTGACCACAGTTGCCTGGTTTCCCACTATGCCTTTCCGGGATGACGGTTGGGACGCACAAAGTCTTGCTCCCCTGACAAAGTAGCAACGAGTTTGTTGACTTGTTTACTCTGACTTTGTTGATCTTCCCCTGAAGTACTATCTCCCTGACTGGTCTGACTGACCTGATCAATATTCCAACCCCTTGCTATTCCCCACTTCCTTCTATGCTGCATGGGACTAGTTTCTGTGTTAAGCCATGCTCTATTAACTGATGGAACCATGTAACACTGTTTTTTTTGTCTAATGTAATGCTATGATCTAGTAACTGATGTAAATGAAGTAACACTGTTTTTTTCTAACGCTAATCCTCTTGTAAAGCACTCTGATACCTCCGGGTCTAGCCAGCGCTATATAAAACTCTGCAAATAAATCAAATAAAATATTCAAAACAGAAAACTAATGAAATCTACTGATAAACCTCAGGGACTAAAACAACTGTTCATAAAACTTGAAAGACTACGCAAACAAGAACTCTCACGATGATGGGATTTACCAATTTTGAAGAAATATATTGAAATTAAGCAAATACCAAGAGGTCTTAGAGTTATTATCTTTCTTTGATGAAAATTGGATTTCATCATCATCCTTAGGTATGATGGATATACTTATTAGGCATGCAGAGAGAAAAAGATCTAAACTACTGAGTGAAATTGAACAAATAGAGGAAGAGTTTAAATCACTGAATCTTAAAGAGGCTACTGATTTAAACTATAAGATTCTGAGAGAAGTTTTAAGTGCACACCAGACGTATATCAAAGACTAGAAAATGCGATCACAATGACTACGAAATGGCAGAATATTTACTTTTGCCAAAAAGTTTGATGAACTCAAACCAAGAGGTATACAGAATGTGCCTAGTGACACAATAGCCGTGGTTTTGACCTCAGCAAGTGAGTCGGACCTATCTAGCATTACAAGCGAAATAAATGAGGCCAGAGGAGAAACATACACAGCTGTAGGGGGAGGGGAAAATACACCAGCAGCCTCCTCCTTTTTCGCAGAGCTAGAGCGGTACAGGAAGGGAACCAGATCAAGTTTCTACAAAAAGAATTCAGGCACAAAAGAACAAGATGAGGGGGGAGAAAGATCAGGCTCAAATCAGAAAAAAATAGTAACGCGATCCACATCACTCAATTAAAAGAACTAAATGCTGGAGAGGGAGGTGTATCTAATGATACATCTGTGTTCACCACGCCTATGGTCAAATGTATTAATGACGATGTTTCAGTTGTTAATCTATCACAATATAGATTATTAACTATGGAAAATAATGTGCTTAAGAAAGGCTTGAGTTTTTGCCCCATGTCCAAACATGATTTCACACAAATCCATATTGATTTATTCAAATTTGTACGCTGGTTAAAACTAAACAATTGTTTTGATGCGAATCAGAAACCATGTCCAATGCTAATTTACACGGTGAGCAAAAGTGACAAAACAATTAAAAACATTCAATACTTACAAACGTTGTTATCATTGGATGAAAGTAAGGGTTCAGCACCAACAATTGGAGAAATTTTACAGGATTTGGATATAGCTACTAACCTAAATTTGGACAGTGGTCTTAGGGCAAAGTCCACTTTTGTACTTATGTTATCACCAGACAATTTGATTGATTGCTTCTACAAGGCTGTAACAAATGAGTTATACATGTTAGACGACAAATTTCATTGCAAACATATTAGATTTAAAGACAATCTTAGTAAAGATGAACGAACAGCACTACAAAAATTGTCCAGGTATTCTGACATGACCATTAAAGAGGCAGACAAGGGGGGTAACATTGTCCTATTGCACAAAGAATATTACATCAAGGAAATTGATAATCAGTTAGCAGATACTGGCTCCTACATTAAAGTAAAGCAGAATCCATTGAAGGAGGTAACAGCATTAATTGAAAAAACACTAAACTATTGGCACAACTCCTGTCTGCTTACTGATATGGTACTGAAAAATCTTTTCAATCCAACACCACGAGCAGCATGCATTTATACGTTACCCAAAATACAAAAGAACTGCACCTCTCCTCCAGGTAAACCCATTATTTCGGGGATTGGGTCACCCACCGAGCGAATTTCAGAATACATAGACATTTCCCTGCAGCCTATTGTACAAAACCTACCAGCATTCATCCTAGACACCAAGGACCTTTTGAAAAAACTGGAGGATCAGACTTGGTCTAATGATTTTACTTTTGTTTCTTTAGATATCAATGCATTATATTCTAGCATTCCTTTGAACAAGGGTATGGAGGTGTTAACTTATTATCTATGCAAGCGTGACGCAACACTTTATGAACACACGCAAATGATTTTAGAGCGCACACGCCTTACATTGGAAAACAACTTCTTTCTACACAATGGAATGTGATTTAGGCAATCATCTGGGGTTGCCATGGGGTCAAAAAATGTTTTTAATAGCACCATATTTGGAAAAGCTGTCCACCAAACATGACAGGACCTGGGGACGTTTTATAGATGACATCCTCATAATTTGGGGTGGAGACAATGAGACTCTGATGGAATTTATATTACATCTTAACAGCAATGAATAAAACTTGGGGTTTACGTATAAGTCCAGCAAATGTGTATATATAGAAAATGATAAAATTGCATCCAGGTTGTATCACAAACCTACTGCGTGCAACTCGGTGCTACACGCTGATAGGACGCACCCCAGTACACAGATCAGAGCAATTCCCTTTGGGTAAATGACTCGACTGAGAAGAAACTGCAGCAATGACACAATATTCCAAGAGGAATTAGACCTTCTGAAAGCTCGCTTTTCAATCAGGAGTTATGACAAAACCACCTTAGATAAGGCACACAGCAAGATAAATAAAATATGTCGTACGGGGCTTCTCAAATCCAGTAGCAAAAAGAATAAACAACAGAGGACTAATATTGCATTTATCACGAAATATAACTCATGCAGCCACGATGTATATGAAACCTTACATAAGCATTGGCATCTTTTGAAACTTGACCACAGCTTTGACCAATATGTAGTGAAGAAACCACAAATTATGTACAGTAGAGAGAGAACACTTAGAAACTTCTTGTGTCCATCATACACACCACCCAAAAGGATTGGACAGGCACAAACATGACTACCTAATAGACCTATGGGCTTTTATAGGTGTGCTACATGTAATGTTTACCAATATGCTATAAACTGAACAACAAGTTTCATCTACAATACAGGACAGGTACATAAAGTACACCACTTTATAAACTGCAACACTAAATTTGTAGTGTACTGTATTGTATGTCAATGTGGCCTGATTTACGTGGGCAGTACAATCAGGCCTCTTAAAGAACGAATTCAGGAACATATTAGAGCTATCCGCAATGGCAATACCAATTATCCATTGGCAGTTCACTATAATAATATGCATGCTGCGTCCGAAATAAAAAAACTTAGCTTCTATGATATTGCAGTAGCAGATGATGACACACGAGGTGGAGACAGAACTCTGGCATTGAGAAAGCTTGAAATAAAGTGGTTGATAAAACTGAGATCTGTAGATCTAGGACTCAATGCTGAGAGTTACATGTTTTCTTACGTGACTGAGAGTATACACTGTTAATGTGAAACTGACATTGTATTATGTTGCCTATGCCTAGTGTCCTGTTATAAACAAACAAGAAGAAATTACATATTGTATTATGATATGATATTCAAGCATTAATGTTTATTTTGCATATTATCTCCCTCTGTATTTTGCATCACGCTCCTTGATCTGGTGAGAATTTCCTCTTTTTGGGCTATACACTACTAGCCTGAATGACATGAGAATAAAAGGTGATTAATTGCAGGTAACACCCCCAGACCTGACTAAGACAAAATATATATACCACCACATTGTAACCTCGTAGTGGTTTATATTATGAACATACCATAGAAATGTGCACTTGAACTAATTTCAACTGACACTTCAGGGCATTTTAATAATAATTAGCACACTGGAGACTACTCTATAATGACGCAGCCGATGACTGAGATACACTAGTCTAGCGGTCACATATTACTGTTGTAGTCACACGTGAATGGGTGATTTGGATATTTATATTCAACATTAGTTACCGCGCTGAACAAACGCAGTGACTGGGTGCTAACAGCCCGGACTCGCTTTTGGGAATTTGTTACAACCTGTCTCGGGTAAGTGAATCGCACCAGTGCACTAGATACGGGATACAGCGGTCTCTTGATTCACCATGATCCTTAATTCCAATATATTTATTTTCAGCTAAGAGTGGGCTACTTTCATTTTTCAGTGCAGTAACTTATCAAGGACGTCCTCTAAAGTGGAACATATCTTCAGTTACCGCGGGATACTAATGCAGTGACTTGGGGCCTCATGTAGGTGGCATACACTTTACCGATTCTAAAATACCGAATCATACCGATTCGGTATTTAAGAATCGGTAAAGTGTATGTAGGTAAAAATTCGGTAAATGTTACCGAATCGGAGTGAGTCGGTAATTACCGAATCGGTATTTAGCGATTCGGTAATGAGGCATACCTTCCGATTGATGGGAAGGTATGCCTCATTACCGAATCGGTAAATACCGATTCGGTAATGGGGGAGCACATGCAAGGGTGACATCCTGTTGCACCCCTGATTCGGCCATGTGTGCACATGTGGCACACATACATGCCCTGAGGGCATGTGTGTCTGCCACATTGCACACATCTATGGGCAAAATAATGCATTCACACACATATTCGTCATTTACCACCAACTATCAGTTGGTGGTAAATAACGAATCCCCACACACACCACACAGTCCCCCTACATCTGATTTCTGTATTCGGAATTTACCGAATCAGTAAAATTACCGAATCGGTAATTTTACCGATTCGGTAATTTTACCGATTCGGTAAATTCCGAATACAGAAATTCTCCCCCTACATCTCAAAAGCCAAAATACCGGTCGGTAACGGTATAATTACCGAAAATCGGCCGTTACCGACCGGTATTTGGCTACCTACATGAGGCCCCTGATGCGGTTAACTCGGACTTGCGTCTAAGACAACGCGGAGCTATGTTCTCGGGTAAACCAACCTCGTGGTTCTGAACATCATGAACTAAAGGATAGTTAGAAGCTTTTTTGATGACTTCTTACTGAGAGAATATTTTAAACTGTATTGGTTCTTTTTACTGTTTAGTGAGTAAGTGTAACAGTGACCCCCTATTGGTCAGATCACACTGTCAAGGACTGTGCTTTACATTTTGCACCAACAGTACCTTAGAAACTATCAGATATTTTTTAGAACAGTAATAACAATTTATTCTGGGGTTATGGCTCTTAATTTATATTTACTTTAATGTGAATTAAATTACGCAAGGGTCAATTAACTTTTTGAGCAGTGTATTTTCTATCCTTATTAACTTTGGAGGATCATGGCAACAGGTTACTTTTTTGTCGTTTTGACCACTACCTATCTATTTTGTTATAGGCAGCACTGTCTCATCTATGACATTTCAGATTGGCCATTGATACTTGGACGTCGCAGAAGGGAGCTGATTGATTATTAGTGGGCATACAAGTATGTTGATTAGATTAGATTAGAATGTTTGACATTATAGTAGGAGACTATGGAACCTACAAGCTTTGGGAGAATAGTGGCCTAATGCAACTTCCTATCATTGCTACAGATTCCTATTGACATTTTACTCATGAGTACAATCATATGACGTTGCGGTGGAACAACACACATCAGGAACGTCTAGATGTCTGATCTGAAATCGGTGGATCCACTAGTATATTATATATAGTTTTAACATTAGAATGGAATGAATCACGTGTGATTTTCCTTTAAACTTCCACTTCTTTCTGACACTATTTTGGGTGAACTATATTTTTTATTTTTGGTGGATAATGGTATTCTTGCCTTTATCTCTCACTTCTTTAACAAAATTTCTTCCACTCTAAGGTGACTGAGGAACTCTCTTCCTAGCTCAAGCACTTGACAACATTTCTCTTCTATTCTTATTTTGACTCTTACTGTTAGAGACTTGGTTTACTGCCATTCCACTTCGGGCAAATAATGACGAAATCACTTTGATGCATTTATGTTGTAATCTCACCATCAACCTTTCTACAGACCAAAACAACATGTATGGTATTTATATTTCCAGGCTTGAAAAAGTCTATGTTAGATGAAACACGTGTTGGCAGAATCCTTGCTGGGAGTACCAAAAGAATAAACCGACAAGTTGAATAGGAATTTATGGACTCTTGCGTTTATCTACATCTCGCAAAAAGATATTGTTGACCTTTTTTGATTAGATGCTAAATGTGAAGTTGTGTTTAAATCGAACAAAAAGAACTTACATGTTAATCGTATTACATTATGAATATCTGTATTTGTATTTATCTATGAGGGTGCTGAATAAGGTTCTATTTTGCTTATGTGGTTACACGTTAGTTTTTCTGATGTCAATGAGCATCTTTAAGGTAGTAGGTGAACCGAGCCAAGATAGCACCTCAATGTGACTGAAAAAAAGTTTGTTATATTAATATATTCACACATGAATCAATTGTAAATAACGTATGCAATATTTGATGTGCGGTATTTCTCCTATTGGGGACCACTACTAACCGAATTGTATCTATTGTAGGCTCTGCAATACCTGCCAGTTCAGTGGCAAGTCAGGGGTAAAGCAAATGGCCCCCCTGCTCCCTTTCCCTCTTTTGGGCAACCCCAGTGAAAGGGTGGGATCAACATTGTGGGACCTCCCCAACCGAAGACAGCTCTGGGCAACAGCTTTTTCCTAGTCCTGGTAGACCATGCCATTCGGTATCTTGAGGTCATATCTCTTAGGACACTGACTGCAAACACACAGTAGCCAGAGCAGTGATAGGGATATTTACTCAGGTGGGATTCACCAAGGAGGTTATGTCTGAGTAGGACACCAACTGCATGCCAGTCTACAAGAAACCAATGAGGAATGATTGTGGAGTAACCTATACGTTCCCCACACCCTATCACGCCTAGACCAATGGACTTGTTCAGAGATTCAACAAGACACTCAAAGGCATGAATATGGGCCTTTCATAGACCTTGAGGGTATGTGGAAAGTCTTCTTGCCATGCCTGTTGTTTGCATACTAGGAGGTACCTTAGAAAGGGCTACGTTTCAGTCACTTTGAACCTTTTTATGGCTACCCTGTTCAAGGGCCTGTCAGCCTTGTGAAGAAAGGGTGGGAGCAAGCTTCCAAAAAAACTCCCCAAGATGTAGGAAGCTACACGTTGGCTTTCCGGACTAAGATGATGCACTTTTGGAAAAAGAACACAGAAAACCTAGGAGGCCAGCCAAAAAGTTATGAAGTTCTGGCATGACTAGAGAGCCACTCTGGTAGAGTCTCAACCTGGCCAAAAAGTGTAGGTGATGGAGCCAAAGAGCCCCGGGCCTTTTAGGATGGGTGGACAGGGCCCCATGAGGTCACAAAGCACAAGGAAAGGTCACCTACCTGGTGGACCGCCAGACCACCAGGTACCCTTTGAGTATCCTGCATGTCAACCACGTCAAGTCCCACTTTGAGAGGTCTGAGGTTGCAATGCTCTTGATGACAGATCAAGGGGAGGAGAGTGAACCTCTCCCAGATCTCCTCTCAAGAGAAAGATGGGTCAGGAGAGGGTGTGAACCTCTGCTGCTCTCTGACTCCACACCAGGAGAGATAATGCTACCAGTTGCTGTATCAGTTCTCCTACCTATTCTCGCTTACACCCAGGCTCACCACTTGGTGTACTCATGCCACATGCCTGTCAAGAATAAAATCTACAGGCTAGCTGATAAAGTTAGAGCCAGCATGAAGGAGGAGGAGTCCAAGATCCTGGAGATAGGGCTGAATGAGCACTTCAACAGTGTTTGGTCCAGCCCATTGGTTCTGGTACCCAATGCTGCTCCACCTGGTGCCACCGCAGAACTCCAGGTCTGTTTGGATTACAGAGTGCTCAACACAGTCACCAAGACTGATGCTAACCACATCCTCTGACATTGGGGTACTCGCAAATTGCCTTAACTGAGGGTGATCAAGGATGTCAGATTTTTCCACCCCAGAGGGCCACTTCTAATTGAGGGCGATGCCCTTTGGGTTAAAGAATGCCCCTGCCACCTTTCAGATGTTGGTCAACTTGGCTTAGTTGGAGTACTTCAATGCTGCCTACCTAGATAACATTACTGTCTTCAGTTCTAGCTAGGTTGACCTCCTGCAACACCTCTGCTTCCAGCAACGCAGAAAGCAGGCCTGACTATCAAGGCCAGTAAATGCCAGATACGCCATGGATCCGTTTGTACGTAGGCCACAAAGTTGGTGGGGGCACATTGCTGCTCCTCCAGCCCCAAATACACACCGTCCTGTTGTGGCCCCCCGCCCCAAGACCGAGACTCAGCTGAGAGCCATCTTACGCTTCAGGAAGATCAGTCAGACAGGAGTATGGCAGATGTGGTAATAACTGGTCTGCCTCATTGTTAGAAATGGGGGTCTCTAGTTGGCAGAGGTGGGCACCTTTGTCCAAATGGTTCCCTTGCTCCTAGTCAGGGTAAGGGGGATACACACTTTAGATAACCCCTGCTCACCCCCTGGATAGCTTGGCACAAGCAGCCAAACTTATCCCAAAGGCAATGTGTAAAGTATTTGTACTCAAAACACACAGTAATACAGTGATAACATCACAAATAGACACCACACCAGTTTAGAAAAATAAAGTATCTTTATCTAAACTCAACAAGACCAAAACGACAACAATTCAACATACATGTACTAAGAGTATGACTTTAAATAGGTTTCATACAACTTGGTCCATAGAAATCTATCGATGCATGATTTCTCTCAAAGTACCTGTAGTTGTGTCACAAGAGAGAGAGTAGGTACTAACCTTTAGCCGGGTGCAGCAGGAGAGATGTTGGACGTAAGTAACCCTTTCCCCTATTTGTGTGGCCCTCCTGTGAGTAATGATATATTTCACCTCTACAGCGAAGACCACAGAGAGGGGGGAAAGGGAAAAAAAGGGATAAACGAAACAATAACGAGGAGGCAGTAGGGATCCTGGGAAGATGCCCGGGAGTTGGAACATTCACTCCCTCAACCGTCCTTTGTTCCTGCAGAAACACAGACTATTAGTGTGGCCCCTTTCCCTCCCACAGCGATGCCATACAATGTATCATGAAGGAACTCACGTACTCTGTATCTCTGCCCCAAGCATTCAGGAGTCATCAAACATAGAAATGAAATAAGAACGAAGCAGGATCTCCTGCCAAGGACAGAGGTACTTGTCTCCCCTTCTGAAACGTCAAGGGCCTCGAAGTAGCAGTCGTCCTTTAGTGGGGGTCGCCCCCAACTCGCTTTTGCCTGAGTTCTAAGATCCGAGCCTTTCAGCGGCTCCTAGGGGAGTAAAGGACGAATGAATTAGCACTCCTGTGCGCATGTGTGTTGCCAACCGCCACGTAACGGTGTTTGTTCGTAACTGAGCTTCTAACCAGCTCTCCGCTGTGATTGCCACTAATTAAACTATAAGCGCTCCTGCGCGTGTGTGTGGCCACCCGCTATAATAGCGGTATTTAGACAATATGAGAGCCTCTCACTAGCGCTCCTCTGCGCTTGTGCAAGGAAGGTAGCGACCTAATGGCCGTTCACATAAGAGCCGGTCACGGCTCCTCAGTATCCTGGTAATGTACGGGGAATGCTCTCGCGTCGCTTCTGGCGGTGAAAACACGGGCGGCTGCCCGGGGTCACTCGGTGGGGGCTCACACGTCTCCGACGCATAAGCAGCTGAGTGCGGGTTACGGATTTCAGCTCCTGCAGCTGAACCCGTCTGGTGGTAGTTCTGTGGGCGTGCTTCGACGCTGTTCTCCCGGCGAGTCTCGGATTCCTTTCCAAGGTTCTTTCCGTTAGCAATTTGTCCTTGATAGCGGGAGACGTCCCACGGGCTTGTCGGTCTTCCAACGGTCGTAATCATCAGTTGACGAGCCCCGTGTCCTGGGAAGGAGGTGGTTAGATAGGGAGGCCTGGAAAGAGAGGTAGGACACACAACTCTGTGGCAGGCATTCTGGGATGTGTAGTGCTGCATTCATCCCCCAGACATCCTAAATTATATGCGCGCCGTGACATGTTGTGACAGAATTCACAAGGAAAAACAGCCGCAGAGATGGGAAGCGTTGAGAACACAAAGAGATGCACCAGTTCCTGAGAGCATGGGGAGGCGATGCAACAGTTCTACTGCACGCAGGAGAAGTGATGCATCGTGTCTGGTCTGTAGGAGGAAGTGATGCGTCGACTCCAAGATGATTCTGGTCCATGGGTGATGCGTCATGAAAACTTGCAGTACAGGTACGATGCGTGGAAATCCAGGATGCAACGGCAGTCGATGCGGCTGCGTCGACCGGTGATGCGTTGGTTTCTTCAGCCACGATTCCTCAATGCGTCAGTTCTTGCAGTTGCGACATGCGCTGCGTCGATTTTGGCAGCGGCGTTGCGATGTGTGGAGATTGTTTTCGCACGGTGGTACTGCGTCAGAAAAACAGCCGCAAGAAAAAGGGTGCGTCGATTTTCTTGTAGTTGCATTGTTTTTCCAGCTCCCAATAGCAGGAACAACATCCAGAGGCCCAACATAGTCAAAGGCACCTCTTGGCAGGTCAGAACTCCCAACAAGGAAGTTCAGGGGTGCTGGGGGGGTGAGGGGTCTTTGTGTCCCTGAGACTTCAGGACAGGAGGCAAGCTCTACTCAAGCCCTTGAAGATGATCTTCAATCAGGGGGACAATAGCACACACCAAAGTCCTTCTCCATTACTTGGCAGAAACAGCTACTGCAGGCCAACCCCAGACAGCACACAGCAAAGGGGTAGTACTCCTCCTCCAGTTTCTCCAGCTCTTCTCCTTGGCAAATGTTCATCTTGATTCCAGAAGTAGTCTAAAGTTCTGGGGTTTTAGGTCTAATACTTATACCCCAAGCTGTCTTTGTTCTCTTTGTGTAAGGGTCTGTGAGCCCAGTCCAAATAATTCCTGTCCTCACTGGTGCAGTATGACCACAGGGGGTGGAGACAGCATTGTGCAAGGGAGACAGGCCCTATTCAGGAGCAAGGGATATCTCCGTCCACCACACTAAATGCAGACCAGGCATATTCAGGTGCTAGTGAAAACTCCTCCCACTACTCTGAATGCAGCCCATGTCTATTCAGCCCAGCCCTGACTCATTCATGAAAAGCACCACAAACATCACCCACGAATGCACATCCCCAGCCCTGTCACTCCAAAACCAGACAGTCAATACACAAACAGGCAGAGGCACACAGAATGGTTAAACAAGAAAATGCCTACTTAGCGGTTATGTTGTTTTTTATTACTTTCTAAAAGTGGCATTTTCAAACACACAATTTAAAAAACAACTTTACTAAAAGATTTGTTATTAAATTCTGATTTCAGAGAGCCTCAACGATATTTCTTCATCTTGTCACAATGGGAAGTTATACTTGTAAAATGTTACAAAGCATTTCCCATTTTATCCTATTGGCCAAGAAAGCCTTTCAATAGAGAAAAACAAAATTGGCAGTATTTCACTATCAAGACATGTCACACACCGGTACATGTCCTACCTTTCACATACACTGCACCCTGCCCAGGGGGATATCTTGGGCTTACCATAGGGGTGCCTTACATGTAAGAAAAGGGAAGATTAGGGACTGGTAAGTGCGTGCACTTGCCAGGTCGACATGGCAGTTAACAACTGCATGCAGACATTGCAGTGACAGGTCTGAGAACCCTTTTCAGGGCTACTCATGTGGGTCGCACAATCAGTGCTGCAGGCCCACTAGTAGCATTTGATTTACAGGCCCTGGCACACTCAGTGCACTTTACTAAGGGCTTATCAGTAAATCAAATATGCCAATCATGAATAATCAATCATGTTCACAATTTTAACAGAGAGTTTGTGCACTTTAGCACTGATCAGCAGTGGTAAAGTACCCAGAGTCCTAAAACCAACAACAACAGGTCAGGAAAAATAGGAGGAAGAAGCAAAAAGTTTGGGGATAACCCTGCAAAAATGGCCAAGTCCAACACACAAGTTTACTGAACACATCTTTAAACTATTGGTAAGGTTCTGGGATAGGCACTGAAGTGGCTTTGGTCTATAATGCACCATAAAGGTAGCATGTGATTTAAAACTTGTCTTGGAAAACATTTCAGTTTATCACACTGGGAAGACAAAACAAGGTTCTGTTCTCTCCAATTGATCTGAGGGGTATGTTTGCAAAGCCAGCTTGTTCTTAAAATCACAGTGAATGTAGGGGCATCTGAGGTCAAAATGTACCTTTTCTACATGACCATTCTCTAATGCCACAACCAATTCCATTGTTTGCCAATTGACTCCTTTATCCACAAAAGCGTTACCATCAGTTCCTACTATGGATTCCGACTTATCCTTTTGCTGTCTTGAATGTTCATATAATGCATACATTGATTGATTGATAAAGCATCCTAATGCTTCACGGTCTATTGGAGCCAGCCAACTCATGAGTTCTGTTAAAGTTAAGATCTTTATTGGCATTTGAGAATTAGTTCTTGCTACTTTTAGTCTTCAGGGCAAACCTCTTATCTGGGGGAGTAACTTCCCAGGGTTCATCAGTTATGGTCAGGCTCTGTAGTTTCCTACCAAGTGAGGACAGTCTTAGACAAAGTGTCCAGTGATCCCACAGTAGAGACATAATTCACGCCTCCATCTTAATTCCTTTTTTTTTTAGGTGCGATTCTTTTTGATGTACAACTATGATTGAAGGCAGCACAGTGAGACCCATACATAGAACTGCCAGAGTAGTCCCTTTTTGGCCTTTTCACCACTAGGAGGTAGCATAGGTTTGTCTGCAAGAGGTAAAGGGGGTGATTATGGACGCCTATGTTTGCACCAGTTCCTGTCAAGCCTGGCTTGTGACAGCTAGAATATCAACATCATGCCAGGCCATTCCCAGTCTGTGTCATGTTGCAGTAGTTTAAACAGTGAACCTTTGCTGCCAGGTGTGGAAGTCAGGTAGTGCAATGCCACCATATTCCATTGGTTGTTTTAAAACTCCCCAGCGTATTCTTCTACATTGGTCTATGCTCATGTTGACCTTATCAAGGGTGGTGAAGAAATTCCTGTGGGTCAATTTGTCACAATCAGAAGACAGCACCAAGGGGACGTGGACGAGCAAGATGGAGGAGCAGACATGCTAGAGGGAAGCTCCCTAGCGCCTTGCTTTTCTCCTGCCTCCTTTGGGACGTTTATGCTGCCACTGACCATTCTCTGCATGGCAAATGGGGAGCAGTGGGGGAGGTGCATGTCGAGAGCCACCAAGAAGCCTTGTTAGGTGATTACACTATTGCCGCTTCTGTCCAGCCTAGTGGCTAGGGCTGTGCCACTGTCGCAGACGCTGGAGCCTGGTTGGGTACTGGGAGTGGTGCTCAGTTTTGATGTGAGCGGAGACATGCCTGAGGGGGCCAGCTAGACTGCTGCTGGTGTAGTACTTATCTGCGTGGAGGTGGACTGCTGTATGGAGGACCAGGGGGTTGTGACTCAGTGATTCTACCCCTGAGCACCTGTGGAGAAGATGCGACCGCTGTCCTGTTCCTCCGCAAAGCGGGAGCCGGCTTGGTGAGCTGAGCCTTCACACACGAGATACAAAGCAGGGTCCTTCAGAGGGCTAGACAACAGCTGCACAAACCAGCAATGGAACACTTAAGTATTGTCTGCGCTCTGCCCATCCACTCGTAACCGCAACCCATTCAGTAAGGAGGGGGCAAGGAGGAGGGTTCTGGGATATCGGGCCCCTGTGTATTCACCTGCCCACCCTGTACAATGACGTGGTCCTGTTGACTGGTGCCAGGCCCCATGCTCTAATAACTGTGGGTAGAACTATGACAACCCCTCCACCTCAATTGCCACCTTTGTGACGATGCGGTGTTATCTGGCTGTCTGTGCCTGCTGTGGCTGCTGTGGTCTGCTGCTAACTCTTTTAATATTTCTGCAATCACCGTTAAGCATCGTTAATAATGCCATCACTGCTGCTTATTTTCTCTCTGAGGGCGTGTTTTGATTTGGGGTTTTGCAGTGTGGTTTGCACTGCAGTGGTTTTGCCATTGCAGGCACTGTCTAAGGACTCTGCTGCTGTTTGAGTGCTTTTGAGCTCCTGCTCAGAGCATTTGAGCCAATTTCTTTTAACCTATTTAGCCACTAATAAGTCATAGCTGACAGGATGTCAAAACTCAAGTAAAGAAATTCACCTGTGGTTCTAGAAGCACTCACCACCATGTTTTTAAATCTCAACCCCTCATCACAGTTTTTTTCTGCAGAATGTTTAAAGTAGCCTTAGAGGCAGCGGCAGATGTTTCCAGCTCTTGTACTTCCGGGCTGCACCTATTTCTACACCCTCTTGATTGGCCCATGGATGTACAATGAGGATCACTGAGGATAGTGGGCCTCTTTTGGCTGGTGATGTACAGGAGATCTCAGTGCACTCACACCATCTGTGTCTTCATAGGAGCTTTCTGGGGCCACTCAACTTTGAGCTTTTATCTCTTCCAATATTAATTAAAATAGTGCACAAGCCTATCTCAGGAGGCTGTCCAGTGTGAGGGGCTATGCACAGCTTTTGATATGGTCCAAATAAGTGATCTTTGCAAAGAGGCCGTTGCAGTTGCTTGTAAAGAGATGGTGCCTACTGAAGATTTCACTCTTCCTCATATCGATATTGATCTGCATAAGAAGGTTGGAGTGGGGTTTCCCTGTTGGTGGTCCCTCCCAGATTATGCCGGATGAAGGGAGCTTGTTGAACTCAACTCCCCCCCCCCTTACTCTCAGCGACTATCACTTCCTCCATTGTACTGTAGTTTCTCTCCCTTGGCGGGTCCTCTCAGAGCTATATCATGACGTCTTCCTCCTGAGTATTCAAATGAACATCGAAAGTGGAGGAAAGGTTGACTCCTCTGACATTTAATTTTGATCTGAAAAGATCTTATTTATCGATATTATCTTTATTGGAAAAACTGTGCTATGTTCCAATCATTGATTGGAAATGATATCCACAATCTTGCTGGAAGTACAGCATGTAAATACGCTTGGTTCCTCTGGGTCAAAGTCAGTTGTAAATCCTTTTAAGTATAGCATTGTGAAACAAAAGTCTAAATCGGTTGTGCCATTGGGAGGGATAAGAGATACTACCGTACAGTCTGGTATACCACTTCGTTATGTTGTGTCTCCCAAAAAAACTGTACTCATGGCAATAAAGAGCTATGTTTTTAGTATACGCTGCTTGGGGACCCTGGTAAATTTAGAGATTTTTCCAATGTTTAAAAAGGGATTGAAAAAAAAAAAGTATCATAAAAGCCTTGAAGGTTATATGGACCATCATTGCAGTTGGGTGTTGGGTTGGAAAAGGAGATGGCAAATGCCAGTACATCATCCGCATTGCACAATATTGACCCCGAGTCCAGTGGTATGCAAAATACATTTCTATGAAGGGCAAGGTGCTCTCTGTTAGAAGTCAGAAGGGTGCAACTAAGGCAAAGAAAAATTCAAAAATAAGAAGAATCCCCAAACGGAAAAGTATGATATGAAGAGTCCAAGGGTGGGGGGGGGGGGGATTGACTGCTCCTAATATGCAGAATACATATGATAACTCCATTTTGGCAGAGTCTATAACTGGAGCCCTGCTGGTCGGTCCCACCCTCTCCTATCCCTGCACCCAAGGGGCCTTAATTCCAACATTGAAGGTCTCATCTGAGCCTCTAGGAATGGGAGGGGGCATTGAAAGTGGGGTTGCTCTTCCTTTGCCAGAGACAGGTTCAAGTGATGTTAGCAATCAGAGGGGGGTAGTCTCGTGGGGAAAGTGTTTTGGGTTACCCTTCAAGTGTGAGAAATGTGGATTTTGGCACTATTGTAGACTGCCCCACACTCCCATCACCCCTCTTAATCATGGGGCAAAGGTTTTTTTTCCGAAGGCTGGAGAATTTTTATGGACAACCCCAGACAGGCCCGCTACTAAGGACTTGTGTAGAGCAGAGTGTCATATCATTTTTTTTGGATTTCTATCTGCTATTTGATAACAAGTCTCCTCCGTTAAATAGAAGTGTCATCTTGAAGTCCTTTTAGGAGATTGACTCTTCGAAGTTGGTGAATAGTGGTCACATTTTAAATGTGACTATTCATTCATCTGATCCATCTCTTAACTCTAGAGTCACCTTTGGATCCCTGGGTATTGCAAATTTAGACATTATAAATAGTGAGTATTTTTTAAAACAAGATTCCCCTCACACAGGTCATCCAGATCATGGAATGCTGAAATATTTAAAGGTTTGCGTAGCCCAGAGTATATAGGATGGACAAGAAACAGGGTGCACCAAACCTGCAACCACTGAAAACACACACGTCTTACTCCTATTTACCCAGAAACCAGAGCACTCGCTAAACTTCTCCAGGAGTCACAGAGCCTGAGGAATATCTGTTACGCCTTCCCGAAGGTAGAAAGCAGATCATCCGCGAATAAAGAAAGAACATGGACAGAGCCATCCTGTCTAATCCCCCAATCCATTCTCTCCGTTCGAAACCTTTCTGCCAATGACTCTACGGCCAGAGCAAATATCCATAGTTTATGAGGATTACCATTAGTATTTTGGTGCCATCACTGGAAATAACCTTGATATTTACTATCGCGTTTGAAGGGGGCTTACCTGCAACACCCTCCAAGAGCCGTGAGGGCAACGGCATCGCTCTAAACCACAGGCAGAGGGTCCCTGGCTCCACGGGGACAACACCGCTCCGGACTCCATCGGGATCGCCGTGAGGGCAACGGCAGCGGCAGAACGGGGAACTACAACTCCCAGGCTCCCTTACTCGGCGCTAGCAGGTGACGTCAGTGGCAGGCGTCACCTGCCTACATCTTCGCTGCACGCCTCCCGCAGCGCGGGACGCGTTTGAAGGGGGCTTACCTGCAACACCCTCCAAGAGCCGTGAGGGCAACGGCATCGCTCTAAACCACAGGCAGAGGGTCCCTGGCTCCACGGGGACAACACCGCTCCGGACTCCATCGGGATCGCCGTGAGGGCAACGGCAGCGGCAGAACGGGGAACTACAACTCCCAGGCTCCCTTACTCGGCGCTAGCAGGTGACGTCAGTGGCAGGCGTCACCTGCCTACATCTTCGCTGCACGCCTCCCGCAGCGCGGGACGCGTTTGAAGGGGGCTTACCTGCAACACCCTCCAAGAGCCGTGAGGGCAACGGCATCGCTCTAAACCACAGGCAGAGGGTCCCTGGCTCCACGGGGACAACACCGCTCCGGACTCCATCGGGATCGCCGTGAGGGCAACGGCAGCGGCAGAACGGGGAACTACAACTCCCAGGCTCCCTTACTCGGCGCTAGCAGGTGACGTCAGTGGCAGGCGTCACCTGCCTACATCTTCGCTGCACGCCTCCCGCAGCGCGGGACGCGCGCGGGCTGCGCCCGGGCGAAGCCCGGGCCAAGGGCGGGCCCGTCCTTGCCCGTCATCGCCAGGAAGAGGCAGGGCTGGGCCACCCCTCTAACATCACTCCCATAAGAAGGACAACTGACAACCAAAGCCTGATTGCCGCACAGCGCGTAGCTGAGAACTGTAAGTACTGCGGCGGCAAAACAGACTCAGTAGGGATACCACCTGACTGGAGACTTAATATTGTTTATTGGGGTTAATGTGCTGGCAGCGTAACCCAGAGACAAGGTGGCTGGATTGACATCACGAACACCTCAAGCCACAGAGACCACAGCTGCCCTTTCTAGCACTGTGGGTGTGATTTGAAGGGTTACAGTTACCAAGCAGAGGAGCAGGGGATAACCCGGGGTATAGAAGGCTTTAAAGGGTTGGTGTAGGTGAGGGGTAGGGTGAAGTAAGTGGTGGGTATTAAGCTGACTAGATTGCCTGGTAGCCTCACCAAAAGACAGCGGAAGTATGGCAGGTACAGTTAGAACCCGCTCTACTAAATCAAAGTTGAGGCAAACAACGCAGCTAAACCCGCCCCCCATGGAACAGGGTCTTTTGCCATTACAGATTCAACCAACGGCAATCGATCGAATGTTGCAAAAAGCTATAGGGGCGGTTTCTAGTGAAATCGAACGCACAGAGAGACGCTTATCACTCACACCATTACTAGACACACCATCCCCGGTTCAAATAATAGTGAGTGACAATACGGATTCTCCCCCCCCCCCAATCACAACTATGAATGTCTCGGATCTTCCTTGTGCCCAGCGGACAGCGGAGAGGGATAGTGAGGCCCATATTAGAGGTCCACCACTAGGGGTAGGCAGGAAACGAAGAGTTGGCCCTGCAAAAGGTAGGACCAAATCAAAAAGTCGTAATGCCCCGCCAACAATAAAGACTACTATAGAGTCAGGGAGGGACGACGAGCCAAAACAATACTCAATCCCACCATTATGGTTAGCTCAAATAATGGCAGATTTCCAATCTCAATTAGAAACTTTTATAGCCAGTCAGATCAGACCACTCACCAGTAGATTGGATAAGATAATCAATGAAATAAAAAGCAGGGAAAGGGTAGTAAGGTCAGCCCCAGATATAGCCCCCATCCCTAATGTAAGTGGCACCAACAGTGTCCGCACGAATGAGGGACAACTTATTAACTCAGAGGTTAATCAAGTACAAGTTATGCAGACCCCAGAATGTGAGACTCACACATTGTTGCAATCCAAACCCACAAATCTAAAGGGGAAAGCTCAACAAAAAGAAGTGTTAGGGCAAGCTTTACATGCGACATCTGGGAACAAACAAAACCCCCCGCACACAGCGTATAGGAATCAGGTCACCCAACAATCAATGAGCATCTCTAGGCCAGCTGTTACAGTCTCCCTCCCGACAGTAAATTTACCGCCACAGGCATGCCCACTAGTTGTTATCCTGGCTGGGGCACCGGAACTCAATGGTGATCAGAAGGAGTCCCACCAGGAATTAAAGAACAAGGTCATACACTGGTTGGGCAGCCATAAGCCTTTACCACACGGGAAAGATGGCGAGATTCTTTTAGTGAGAAGGGTGAACTGGCTCGGAAATAGGCACAAAGACATCCCGGGAAATTGCATAATCATTAATTTTAGGGATAGCAGTGTAGTCAACCACATTCTCAGAGAGGACATAGGGGTGAACAGTAAAACCATAAAACCGTTACCCCTAGACTATTTTTACCCCTGCCAAAACGTCCCACACAAGGGAAGTCAACATGAGGATGGGCAATGGGAGTTAACCCGCATAAAACCCCACGAACCTCAGGAATGGCGGAGAGAAAGGCCGAGGCCGTGGGACGTCGAGCAGGCCAGGTGGGAAAATAGGTATGCACCCCTTATGTCCCTAGAAGTTAATGACTGACTAACCCATGCTGTCTCGATAACGGAACATGGATACATGGAGGGCAAGGTTAATAAGCCGGGAGACAGGGTGAACGAACCGACCACTGTACAGGTTGCCCCCAAAGAAGGTAATTGCCATACGATCTATTTAGATTTGTTGGTATCGCCCCTTGAAACAAGAGAGGCTGATTTGGTCGATAAGCCATATGCCACCTGTGACGAATTGCCAGGAATTAACAACGCGGGAATGGCATCAGATGAAGGCGGGACACCCCAGGGTTTGGAGTGTACAAGCGAGGAGTTAAGAGTGACAGGGGATTTTGATGGGTCACAAGTAATTTCCCAACAAACGGACCAGTCAAGGAAGTCAGAGGGTGGTCTAAATGTTATCTCCTGGAACACGGCTGGCCTGGCAAGCAAGTTCCACATCCAGGAGTGGAGAGAATACATTACAGAATTTGAGATAATAGGCCTCCAGGAAACCTGGGTAACAGAAAATAGCCCCTATCACATACAGGGTTTTAAATGTTTTTTCATTCCAGCCCTGAAATCAAGATCAGGGAGAGCCATGGGGGGTTTATCCCTGTATGTGGATCTAAGGATAAAAGGCAAGTGGACGAACATATCAAGCCCATCGCGTAATATACAGGCCGTAAGGTTTGAGGGGCAGGGTCTAGGTCTGTTACTGCTCAACATATATAACCCGGGTGAAGCTAAAGAGGAAGAGGATTTTGTGAGAACATTGGATACTCTATTGAGCAAGAACTACACACAAGCAAATGGAGCAATTCACCCACATTACATAATAATGGGTGATTTAAATATCCATTTATGCTCTTCCTTGTTCCCCATAAACTTTGAATGGTCACGCTGCCCGTTGGTCAAGGGGCCCCATTTTGCCCACACGACAGCAGGCAGAGAATTGAGTAACCTCTTGAATAGCCATAACATGGAACATACTTTGGACATGATGGCCATGGGAAGTGATGGCTCCCTCCCTCCGACCTTTAAAGGCAGAGGGTGTTCATCAATTATTGATTACCTTTTGGTGTCTAGGTCCCTCAAGCGCATGGTTATAGCGGTCGGAATAGAGTGGAACCCATTCAGTGATCATAACCCCCTAACACTAAAATTACAGTACCAGGTAGTAGCCAAGATAGGCACTTTGGATGGGGTTCTTGAGAGGGCAACAGATCAAGGAAGGCGGATTAAGTGGGCCAAGATTGAGGGTGCAGTATTCTACAGAGATCTGATAGACAAAGGGAAACAACCTATTGAAGATTGTCTCGATCTAACAACTGAGGGTTCCCAAGTATTGTGTGCCTTTGGGCAGATTACAAGTTTGGTGGACAAACTTTTAACTACACGATCTGTCAAAAGAACCTTAACGCAACCAAAATGGTTCGATAGCGATTGCTCTCGTGCACTCAGAGAGCTAAAATGCTGTTTAAAACAAAAGCCCAGGAATAAAGATAGGGTCACTAAGTGTAGAGCAAAATACAAGGCTGTTACCAAAAGAAGGAAATCAGCTCTACAGGGGGAAGTGTGGGCTGACCTAAGGGAAGCGGCCGAATCTAGGGATCTAGCTAAATTCTGGAGTATTATTAACAAACCCTGCTTTCACGAAAGCAATACACCAGAAATCAGCGCAAATATCTTACCGGAGCAGTGGGTCGCACATTTTAAGAGTTTGTACAATCATGAAAAGACGGCCCCTGTCACCGTGGAAGATATCACATTACAGACCCAGAGGGTAGAGTTCACTTTAGCAGAAATCATTATAGGAATCGAGGGACTATCAAAAAACAAAGCGCCTGGCCCCGATGGGGTTCCCCCCGACTTGTTCATCAGCAATGTGGAATTGTGGGCACCCCTAATGACCAGGGTAATAAATGCAGCAATCACGTTTGGTTTGCCAAGGTCATGGTCAATGGCTACCATTATCACCATCTTCAAGAAGGGTAATAGGGATAACCCCCAGTGCTACCGGCCCATTTCTCTGATTGAGGTCTCTGCTAAGATCCTGGGAAGGGTAATCCTTAACCGACTAACTGAATGGACCGAGGAGAACAATATAATCTCGGACATTCAATATGGTTTTAGATCTGGGAGATCTACTAGTGATCAATGTCTCAATTTATATATGCTAGTCGCCAAGTACACCATAGCAAGTAACGAATCCATTTATTTAGGATTCATGGACTTGGCGGCTGCCTTTGATCATGTAAATAGGGAGAAACTGTGGCTAATGATGTCCCAACTTGGTACTGACCAGGGATTGATCATCATTCTCAGGGAGCTGCACAGAGATACCACAGCTAGGGTACGCTACAACAATGCTGGGGGCCTCACTGAAGCTTTTGGGTGTTCAAGCGGGGTAAGACAAGGGTGCATCCTTGCGCCCTTTTTATTTTCCCTCTATATCAACAAACTTGAGCAGACCCTGATTGCTTTAAATACTGATTGCCCGAAAATTGGAATGCGCCAGATCCCAGTCTTACTCTATGCCGATGATGCGGTATTGTTAGCCCGCACCCCGAAAAGTTTACAGGTTTTAATTGACGGCTTTGTGAAGTTCATGGGATCCCTAGACCTATCTGTAAATCTGGGTAAATCATTTGTGATGAGGGCAGGGAAAAAATCATGGCCCACATCTACACACAGAATTGGGTCTCACAAACTAGAAAGAGTACAACTTTTCTCCTACCTAGGGATATTGTTTGATGAGAGATTAAAATTTACATCCCTGGTAGAAGAAAGATGTGGGAAATTGATATCCTCTTATGGTGCAGTGATGAACTATGGGCATAGACTAGGTAGATGGTCCCCTGAACAAGTACTGTTTATGTACAATTCCATCTGCTGTTCTAAAGCTCTGTATGGAGCCGAAGTATGGGGCTTTGTAAACATCACACAACTACAGCGGGAGGAAAATAAAATATTGCGGTCTTTACTCAAAATCCCGCAGAGCACCCCAGCTATTATTGCCCATAGAGAGTTAGGGAGGCCATACATTGAAGACATGGTTAAGCTCAGGCCGATCCTGGCGTGGCTCAATATCTGGTCAAATACAGAAGCTAAGTTAAGCAGACTAATTTTGAGCGACTGTCTAGGCAGAGAGAAATGTATGAAGATACCCTGGCTCAAATACGTCAAGGATACTTTAGAGAAGTTGGGTCACATAGAACTTTTCACTAACCCCCCAGAGATTAGAGCCCAGGATAAACTAATGGTAAAAAGCCTGTTTATGGCCCAAAGGAACATAACCAGACTCACGGAAGAAGGGTCTAAAAGGTCAGTGAACTTGTATACTCACACTGAAACCACAGTGGGCATGGAACCCTATCTTTGTTTATTGCATAATGCCCAAGATAGATTTTTAATAACCCGTTTTAGGCTCAATCTTTTACCGTATTTATTGGCGGACCCACAAGGGTATTCAGTACCGATTGAGCAGAAGGGTGCCTGCGGCTGCGACAATCGGTCTCCGCAGGACACCCTTCATTTTGTATTATTTTGTTCTTATTATTCCACTCCCAGGCGAGGTTTTTTAATTGATATCTTGAAAAGGGCTAAACTGACCCAGGCACACTCAGCAATACTGTTCTTACAAAGGGCAGCTGACCCACTGACTCTGTGTTGTATTTTGAACTTTCTCAAAGTGTCTTGGAGACTAAGATTAACCAAAGGTTAAGTCTAAACAGCGTCCGCTTAGAAGTAGTGTACCTATGAGGGGACACGATTGTTTTATCTTGTATCATCTTCATCAAATGTTCTTTCTGATTGATTTAATTGTTTTTTTAAAACGGATTATGAATGATATTTGTATTGTGCATATTTGCTTTTATGGTGTTTTTAACATCCGAATAAAGAACTATTGATTGATTGATACTAGGAACCTGGATACATGTTGACTGATATGGCGCCATATTGGTCGGGTCTAGAGGCTCTAGCAGCCGGAAGCCCGCGCATTGGAGAGCCTATTTAAGCTGCTCTCTCAACACGCTCTACAGACCTTTCTTTCATCGCACGCATTGCTGGACAGATTTTAATCCTAGTTGTTTATTCCTGGGCATATTACTTTTAAATTGCGCTGCTTGTAATCGCGCTGTTGTTTTCCTTGCCTAATCATCAGGCGCTTGTCAGTACAGCAACTAGGGGCATAGTTAGGCTTACCTGCATAATAATTGTGTCCTCACTCGCATTTTGCGGGACTTAGGTAGTAGGGTCGTGGTGCTCCGTCTGCCATCTTGGGTGGGTGTTGACGCTTGGGCCACTCTCAGGCGCCATATTGGTCAGGTCTAGAGGCTCTAGCAGCCGGAAGCCCGCGCATTGGCGAGCTTATTTAAGCTGCTCTCTCAACACGCTCTACAGACCTTTCTTTCATCGCGTGCATTGCTGGACAGATTTTAATCCTATTTGTATATTCCTGGGCATATTACTTTTAAATTGCACTGCTTGTAATCGCGCTGTTGTTTTCCTTGCCTAATCATCAGGCGCTTGTCAGTACAGCAACTAGGGGCATAGTTAGGCTTACCTGCATAATAATTGTGTCCTCACTCGCATTTTGCGGGACTTAGGTAGTAGGGTTGTGGTGCTCCGTCTGCCATCTTGGGTGGGTGTTGACGCTTGGGCCACTCTCAGGCGCCATATTGGTCGGGTCTAGAGGCTCTAGCAGCCGGAAGCCTGCGAATTGGAGAGCTTATTTAAGCTGCTCTCTCAACACGCTCTACAGACCTTTCTTTCATCGCGCGCATTGCTGGACAGATTTTAATCCTATTTTTATATTCCTGGGCATATTACTTTTAAATTGCGCTGCTTGTAATCGCGCTGTTGTTTTCCTTGCCTAATCATCAGGCGCTTGTCAGTACAGCAACTAGGGGCATAGTTAGGCTTACCTGCATAATAATTGTGTCCTCACTCGCATTTTGCGGGACTTAGGTAGTAGGGTCGTGGTGCTCTGTCCGCCATCTTGGGTGGGTGTTGACGCTTGGGCCACTCTCAGGCGCCATATTGGTCGGGTCTAGAGGCTCTAGCAGCCGGAAGCCCGCACATTGGAGAGCTTATTTAAGCTGCTCTCTCAACACGCTCTACAGACCTTTCTTTCATCGCGCGCATTGCTGGACAGATTTTGATCCTATTTGTATATTCCTGGGCATATTACTTTTAAATTGCGCTGCTTGTAATCGCGCTGTTGTTTTCCTTGCCTAATCATCAGGCGCTTGTCAGTACAGCAACTAGGGGCATAGTTAGGCTTACCTGCATAATAATTGTGTCCTCACTTGCATTTTGCGGGACTTAGGTAGTAGGGTCGTGGTGCTCCGTCCGCCATCTTGGGTGGGTGTTGACGCTTGGGCCACTCTCAGGCGCCATATTGGTCGGGTCTAGAGGCTCTAGCAGCCGAAAGCCCGCGCGGCATTATACTATAAATAGATATGGGCGAGCAGGCGCGCAGCGGATGCGCGCAGCGGACGCGCCGTAGACGCGCCGGAGGTGTGCCAGAGGTAAGCCCGTTTGCGCCCGTTCGCGTCCCGGGTGCTCCCGGCGTGCTTGCTACCTCTCATTTGGCAGATACTCGTGAGGATTCTTACGATTCATCGTGCCTTACTGCGGCTGGTATTCAATGTTTGTCTATCCCATCTTCTCATAGGACTCTTTCCTGTGGCCTGCTGAATGTTCGCTCTCTCGTTAAGCATTATGCTGAGATTGCTCTTCTAATAGAATCTTTACATCTGGACATATTATTCGTGACCGAAACTTGGGCTTCGGCAGACTGTGGGATGGAACTCGGTTGGGCTTGCCCACCGGGCTACCTCATAAGACACACTCCCCGAGCTTCTGGTAGGGGGGGTGGAGTAGGTTACATTTTCAGAGACTCAATCTCCCTTTTGGAACTGGTGGTAAAAGAGGTGTTAGGGTTCGAGCTCATGGGCTTCTCTATTACGGCCCAGGGCGGTACCTTGATAGCAGGCCTTTTATGCTACAGACCTCCCTCTTCGACCACAACAGCCCTTCAGTCATTGGTCGATTTGATCTATGACCTCTCAAACTCCCATGCTAAATTCTTAGTACTGGGTGATTTTAATCTCTGGCCCTCTGGCCCTCAAGATCTGGCCTATAGGGAACTTTGCCAAGCGTGTAGCAATATTCAACTTGCACAGCTGGTCTTGTCACCCACTCATGTCAAGGGGCACACTTTAGACCTGGTATTTGCCGAGAAGGAATTGGTTGTAGTGAAAGAGGTCGTGGATCAGTGTTGGACCGATCATTCACTGATCAATATGTCTATTGTTTTGCCTGCTCCGCTAAAATCAAGTAACCTTGGCGGCACTAAGTTTAATCGACAATGGTCTCGCCTTTTTAGGGAGCCAATTCAACCCACTCTATTGCCTAGGACTTTTAGGTGGAGGATAGTGTGGACAAGAGCTATGCTGTCCTTTGCCAGCAAATTTTGACATCTCTGGACGAGTTGGCCCCTTTGCGAAGGGTGAGGGACAGACCTAGAGGAGCCAATGCTTGGTTCACTGATGATCTTGGACAGCACAAGCTCCGTTGCAAACAGGTGGAGCGTACCTGGAGGAGAGGGTATGAGGAGCTGGATAGGGCAGCATATAAAGCGGCCCTGCAGGTATATAAGACCCAGCTAAGAAGCGCTAAAGCAAAGTTCTTAGAAGATACCTTGGCGAAGGCCTCTAATAAATCGCAGACTCTATTCAAGCTGGTTAACAACCTATCTAACGCGTCTTGTACAGTACCAGCCATTCCGGCTTCCCAGGAACTTTGTGATTCTTTGGCCCTCGTGTTCGAGGAGAAAATTAGGACCATTCTGAATGGACTTTCAGTACCCGGACAGTCTGTGCCGTCTTTATCCCTCCCCTTGGAATCCCCCTGCCATTCGGGACCCGCATGGAACAACAACAAGGTAGACTCCTCTCAGATGTCTTGTTTTCCTATTCCCTCGCTAGAGGAATTCTGTGTCTTGGCCAATGGCGTATCCTCAGGTTCACCACTTGATCCAATGCCTCATAAGATCTGGAAGGCATTCCAAGATGAGTTGTTTCCTCCACTCTATTCCATCTGCTGCCAGTCATTGACTACAGCGCTAGTCCCAGACAGTTGGAAGTTGGCAATAGTAACTCCACTGCTAAAAAAGGCTTCTCTAGACCCTCTATGCTCTGCCAACTATAGACCCATCTCGCTTTTACCATTTGCGATAAAAATTCTCGAGAGGTGGGTCACGAGAGCCTTGTCCAACTTCCTGGAAACAAATTCCTGTCTGGATGCAGCCCAATTTGGCTTCAGACCGGCCCACGGCACTGAGACCGCACTGGTTACCGTGTTGGACGATCTACGAACGCGTGTCGACAGGGGTAAGTCAGCATTCTTAGTGCTGCTTGACATGTCGGCCACGTTCGACACGGTGGACCATGAGGTTCTTCTGGGCCGTCTTCAAAGCGTGGGAGTAAACGGTCTGGCTCTAAGTTGGCTAACATCTTATCTCTGCAACAGACAGCAAGCTGTGGCGTTACCACCATTTTGTTCAGCCACACGGCAGGTGAACCATGGTGTCCCCCAAGGGTCGGCGGTCAGCCCGATCCTTTTTAACTTTTATCTCCGAACCCTGGTAGACCTGATCAAGTCATTTGGCATATCAGTCATCAATTTTGCCGATGACACTCAACTGATTTTTTCATTTGAGGGCACTGAGATAGTTTCGAGGGACACCTTTCACCGCTGTATGTCGGCTACAGCAGAATGGCTGTGAGCTAACTCACTCCAATTTAATGGGTCGAAAACGGAAGTACTCCATTGCTCCCTAGACCGTCTCCCTCGCGTGCTACCGGATGACTTTTGGCCAACCTCTATTCCGAGCTCGGTGGAAGCCGCAGAATCGGCTCGTAATTTAGGAGTTTTGTTTGAACCTAATTTACAGCTGGATGCCTCTGTAAATAGGACTGCAGCGACTTGTATGGGCCTGCTTCGTGCCCTACGTAAGATCCTACCAATACTCCCCCGGGGAGCCAGAGCAGAGGTAGTGCGAAGTTCTATCCTCAGTAGGTTAGACTACTGCAACGCACTACTTCTGGGAGCTCCTAAGATCCTGATCCTAAAGTTGCAGAGGATCCAAAACATGGCTGCTAAATTGGCTCTATCTCGGCCACGTTCTGCTTCTTCATCTGCAGCACTAGCCGATCTGCACTGGCTACCAGTCCAGCAGAGGATTGCCTTCAAGGCTTCATGCATTGTATTCAGAGCTCTGCATGGACTAGGACCAATACCACTCCAAAATCTTTTTTCTTGGTATCAAGCTGCCAGACCTTTGAGATCCTCCTCGGCGTTCCTGGTGAGGATTCCCAGGATTAATAGAGTGAGGATGGGCGGCTGCGCTTTCAGTTTCACGGCCGCCACATTATGGAATACTTTACCTCTGGCATTGAGGAGTAGCCAAGATCTGCCCTCTTTCAAAAGGGATCTTAAGACCTACCTGTTCCCAAGAGCAATGTAATACACCTCACCTGATGGTTAGATACGGTCTCAGCGCCAGGATACCCTTTCGGGTGACAGTCGTGCTTAATAAGCATTAATACATACATACCTCCCCCCAGCTCTACTGTCCTACTGTCTGCATTTAGAAAGAAACACTATGAACATGATTACAGGTGTCCCAATAAATTATAACCCCTGCCCAAACACCTGTTTTGCACAAGAATCGCAATTATAAAGGGTTTGAAGTTGATCACAACTAATAACTGTGAGGTGCGACAACGTTTGTAAACTTTGTTACATTTCATTAGGTGAAACCTGCCAGAATTTAACAAAAGGAAAAGTCCTGGTATTTACAAGGGCATGCAGATTTTTATACAGTAAGCACCATAATCTGCAAGCTACTCCCTAAAATGTCCCAATAGGCAATAACTATCACCTGATGGCCATCATGGCAGTTCCTTTCAGTGCACAAACGTTTGGTGGATGGCTGCCGCAGGTTATGAGGGCTATTCACCAAACTTCTCAAAATGTTGTATTTTTCTGAAACACACAAAATAGTGGTATTTTGTATCAGAAAATCAAATAACGAATGACGCCCACACCCTAGGAGTTTTCTCTCACGGTGTGTCAATTACTATTTTTTCATGTCCCCCACCGCTAATTTTTCTCGACGGGCGCCGGCAGGAAAAAACATACATTACACCATACACCACAAAAAGGACGCTTGGTGAAATATCCTTCCTCCGATGGCCCCTACTCGATCGCTCCATTGGAGGAAGTTTTCTGTCAGTGGATCCAATTGGGGCTCCACCAACAGAAAAGGTCCATCCCGTCCCTAAATGACACGGGCAGACCGGTACTCGATCACAAACTCTAAATTAGGCCTCATGTGTTAAAAGTGGGTTGTGACTTTCTTCTACACTGAGAGGAGAGAGGTTTATTGTACTCTTAAGATTTTCTCATGCTTCCTTTATTTTATCATTCATATTGAGATAAATAAGGATTCATTTCTAGAACCTAATTTGTGATGTTTTGATGGGGCTGCTCTCTGAAATGCAGGCAGCCAGTGTCTGATACTTTAAGTAGTTATGTATGTTAAAGAAGGCTCTCCCTTTGTGTAGCACTATAGCTACAAGATGGTGACCATGGAGTGAATTGTAATGTGGGTGAAAATGAACCATAGCAGCAATAGTCCTGTGATTAGAGTGTTTGTTTGAGGCGCTGCCTGGTGAGAGGACAGTTGAGTGCTGACTAGGCCTGGGTTGTAAATTCTGTTCCACTCGCGGAATTTGCGGAATTTGGGTAATTTCGCGTTCCGCGGAGAACGCGGAATTGGCCAAAATTCTGCGTTCCGTGGCTTTGCGGAATTGTTTGCTTGTTCGCGTTCTCAAAATGCGTGTTCACAAGATATTTCACCCCGAGCACGCAAACAGCGTTCGCAAACAGGAAAAAAGCATCGCGAACAAACAATTCCCTGGTTTCGCGGAATTTCTGCATGCTCGCGGAGATTATTTACCATTTCGCGGAGCTTTGCGTAACGCGACAATGCAAATTCTACCCACCAGGGCTCTATTAGAAATCAAGAGCATAAACTGTCAGTCCCTGTGCTGTGAGCCACACTATCAGTGTGTCGTGCCTCACTCGAGTTTCTGCTTGCTCACTTGTTTCGTCAGTTGGTCGGCTAACTTTGTGATGATGCTGGCACAGGGTTCCACCCACACGTGGCGATATTGTGTCAATTTCAGATGTTTGCTGTTCAGGATACAACCCAGAAGACTTGCATTACAGAATGAGTGTAATATTTCAACAGCACACATGTCCATTGGTTAACCTGCAAATTACAGAAGTAACATTTTGAGAGCTTTGACACCATCAACATATCCTTACAGGCACTAGTTAGCATATGTGGCATAAAAAGTGTCAAGATGTAGATCAGCATTACAGTATTTAAACCAGCAGAGTCAGGCAAACCACACTCTTTAGAAATAATGGCTACCTCACTGCAACCGTGGCAAAAATGTGCAAATTGATTACTAAAAGAAAAACAATTGTGGGTGATAAGGTTCACCCCTTAACTAGCAAATTATATGGAGACCGTGAGGCGGGATGAAAGTGGTAGAGTCACTGATTTTAAATGTTAGGGATGAAACAAAAGCTTTCCAAGGCGCCGACAGAGCACCCTTGTTCCCCTGGAGTGACTCACAGATCAACCGGACGGATCAATTCAGAATTACACTGTAATTACGAGTCTTGCAGCATTTCAGAAAGTGGGTACATGGAATTAACTGTGGAGTCCCTGACCCATACACTGTTTCGGGATAAAAATTCTCTGAGAGCTATAGTAATTTATATAGTCCTTGCAACACCCAGATGACACCTGTCACACAGGTCCCCACCCTTTTCTGTAATGCTGAGAATGCCCTGCTTCAACGAAAACTCAGCTTCCTTGCTGCAAGGTGACATTCCAGGGAGCCTATATATGAAGGCACCAGGCTGCAACATTTCCCCACAGGAAACGAGGAATGCTAGAACTGTATAATTGTATTATTTTTAACAGATATGTGTTTATTTGGCAAAAGTAACATTAATTAAATACAAAGTAGAAATTGGGACACATTGTACATTTAAATAATATTAAGTCAAATATGAGAATGTAAGGCTAGCCTACTTACCATGGATAGGTTTAGATGTTAGATGTGGGAAACCTAGTAGTACGATCTTAGGATTTGATAAAGACCGAAATTTCTTGACAATATTAGCCTTACACAATAATTAAAATGTAACATGACAATAACATAAAGAATGCTTAACAAGAACAAACCGTAGACGTGTGCATTTCTTAAATGTATAAAAACAAACGTGCAGCTCATTAGTCGACGTAAAGCTCCTATTTTCATTGTGATTACATGACTAGGCCTCACATTTGTTTTTCTTTTCTCCCGCCTTTTAATTCCCTTTAATACAAAATGCTTTTTAGAACTACTGATTTATTCCAGAATTTAACTGTAATATGTGTCATTATCAGAAAATGTTCTGCTTCAAGAAATTGTATTTTATTTTTCCTCACACCATATGAGTTAGTCAAATTAAAACGAGTCACCCACTATGTGTTAATAATAAATAAAATGTTTAGTAGAATGAAAGATTTTTGTAGAAAACATCTCTCATGATGTAACCAGGACATTGCGAATAGAAAATATTTCATTTATTTGACTAGTTTATTGTATGGTGGGAGGATGAGCAACCAATAGAATAGGCTTGCTGAGGGTTCTCGTGAGAACCTTCACTGAATGTATCTGGTGTGTATAGCTTCAACAGTCTTCAGATAACCTTACGACAGCTCGCATTATTTCCATGACAACCAAGAGGATAGGCGACGGACAATCAGAAGATCCTTCTTCTTTGATTCAAGATAACTTAAGCACCTGTTTTTGCAACATATGTTTATGCTTTTATATAATATGTGTTCCTAGTTAGAGAGGTAATGCTATGCAATTCTATTCAATCCAATATTTGATTAATCGATGCATGCTTTCTATGCACTCCTACCCTGCCATGTGCCTTAGTCCTTCATTGTGCTTGCCTGATTTGCTAACAGCTATTGCTAATGTCAGTGGTGGCCGGCATGGATCGCGGGTGGTGGGTTGGCCAGGTCACGTGGGGGGGTCACACATATTTAAAAAAAATATTTAATAAACTTACGCCGGGTCCAGCGTCTCTGCTCCTGCTCTTCTCCATCTCGGATGGTAGCACAGCCAGGCCTCCCTGACCAATCTTAATGCTGCAGTGTTGTCATTGGCTTTGAGCATCCTGGTTCGATGCTCAACCAGGAAATGGGGGCCTGGGCTTGTTCTCTATGCAGGCTGCAATGGAGCCTGCATGGAGAATGGAGAAACTACGCATGACTGGTTTGGGCAGCCCGAGAGGGCTGCCCAAACAGTCATTGCATACTTAGGAGTGGGCAAAACACTCCTGCCCTGCCCTGCTCCTAGAGCAGAGCAGCCCCATCCACCCACCCGCCCGCAAAGCACAACGAAGCATAAAATGATAATAACTTAAAGGTATTATACTTTTATGCTTTTTCTTCGCACTGCTTAAAAGCAGTGGAGCAATGGTGATTTTTTTCCATTGTTTGCTTACCCTTTGTGAAGAGACTTACTACCTTATGTTAAATCATAGTTACTGCTATGATAACATTTCCTTTTACTTGGCCTTACGGTTGCTACTGCAATTGACAGGGTACTCAGCTGAGTTTTCCAAACTACTCTTAATGAGGAGTTCTCTATTTTGCGACTATTTGCTGGTGCTCTGAATCTTTGCTCTTTTCCAAAAAGAACTCTTTATGGGTTTCATGTTAGGTTAAGTTAAGTCCTTTTAGATTGAGATAGGGATTATTTGCTTTATGGAATACGTGGTCATTTTCTATGCTGCCTCTAACCAATTTATCTTGACATTTCTGTAACTGTATATACCTTTTTAATTTAAATAATAAACAACAAAAAACTGTTGCTAAATCCTTAATGAGAAATAAAACTTTGAAAACTTACTAACCCTCTCATTATTGAATGAACTTTAAACTGTTGTAAGTCGATGATTTTGATTTCCTCTCCAATCTAACATGGTGGCAAAGATCTGTTGAACAAGAGATGGAGTTGGTGTGGAGTTTGAGTTCTCTGTCGTAATTATGGGGCAAAATGTTTGTAGATTTCTGCGCCATAAAATCTGGTAGCAGAGGACTGGTTTACACAGTGAATGGAGAGATAAAATAGATGTCAAAACTTTATTTGAAATCCCTGATTCCTGAATCCAATGTTCAGAACTTTAGGATCTGACAAGGCGGTATTCGAAGGCAGTCGTGGTTTGGAAGGTGTGAGTATTATTAGGGCAAATGTGTTGTGGTTGCCTTTTTAATTTGGGTTTAGTGAGTGGGTGAGAGAAAGTATTGATAAGTTGTTGAAGAAAATTGTTTGATGATTTCAGTCTCATTGTAGTCGAAAGATCCCTCGATATTACAAATTAATTTGAAAACTTGTTTGCAGGATTGAGGTGTGGTGTGTGAGGCACCATCACCTTCACCAGTAACATAGAGTTAATGTTATGGTGACTGATTAACATTGATCGGTGTTAGTTGAACTTAATTGCACAAAAGGGGGTGACTACATAGATTAGGGTGATTTCCCGCTGGTCGAGATGTCACATGTGATTGTGATGTGTATTCTTGGATGATTGTAGTACTTAATTCTCTAGTAGAGATAACAAGTAGGTGTTTTAAAATTACAGCTGTGCGAGTACGAAGAAAATTGTAAAGGAGGGTGAACTGCTGTGAGGAGTGAGATTGTGGGTCATAATCTTTTGCGGTGGGATTGGTTGATTACTGTTTTTTCGCTCTGTGATTGTTTGGTGACGTTGAGGTGCCGTTCTGGAATTGGATCGTTAAACGTGAATAATGTATTTGAATTTGTTATCAAGAGCTTTGAAAAAATAACAACTAGAATTTAATTGGTTTAACAGGAAATTGACCTATACGGAAATAAATCATAGCATTTGGTTTAATTGTGTAGTTTCAAATAGTTTTGTCCTCATGAAATGTTTTTAGGGAAATTAAGAGTTTGTTGAGAGGAGATATTAAAATTCTGGTTCACGAAGAGGAAGAGGCACCTCCTGAGGGTATGCCTGCAGATATTATGACTACTGTGCATGGTTTAAACACTTGTGCTTGGCTTCACCAGTGGAGGAGAATCACAGAGAAAGAGGGTGCCCAGAGCTTTCCTAGATAGGGGATATTTAATACTAGAATTCTTGACCATTTGCAGGAGAAATTGTACAAGATGAAGTTGCCATCTCGACCGCTTCAGTATGAAGCATTTAATGCTTGGGAAAAAGTTGCCAGGGAGAAATACCAGAGGAGGACTAATAGGGCAGTGAAAAATTATGCTAATTCCCGATGGCATGAAGAGCAGTGTAGATGGAGAAAGGCCAGTATAGAGGCAACAAGATTTTATCCAGTACTCACTTCAGAAACTGGTAAGAAAGGTAAGGACAAAGTTTCCTTAATGACTGAAGGGGATGAGTCAGATACTGATTCAGGGGATGAAATATTGGAGCAAATGTTGACTTCGAGACCACCACATGTGATCCCGGCAGAGCAAAGTGACTCAGGCGCTAGTACTAGTTCAACAGTGCCTACTGCTCCCACACACCCAGGTACAACCCCACTTGAATGACCCTTACAAATATTGCAGATTACTTCACCAGTAATAGCTTGACCACAAGTTACCGTTCCAACTTTGACTACTACAGTGACACGTATGGCACCAGTACCTGTTGTTAATGCTCAATCTGTAGCCAGGATAGTAGCAAGCACTGCTCCACTAGTGAAGGTAAGAGCTGAGACTCAGTTAATTGCTGGAAATCTACCCACCAAGGGATCTGTCCCGGCTTCCCAGAACTCATAGACAGTTGCCTGAAAGGTACCATTGATGATGCAAGCACTAATAGATGGAGGGATGCTATTACTCACTGGCCCAGTGCCACCAGAAGAAATAGTTTTGACTGAGGAGGGATATATACCAGCTTGGTATGACGAAACAGCAGAACTCAGTAAGGTGGAGAGTGCAGGGACACCTGAGAGATTAGAGGTTGAGAAAAAAGCCCTTAAATGTTTCTCAGTTGAAAGTGAAACTAGAGGAAATAATATGGGGTTGTTTGCACACTTAGAGCAATATCACAGGAAAGAATTAATGTACTTGCGCAAGCAGGCGACAAGAAGGGCAGCCTTAGCTCATGACACATTTATTGAACTATCTCAAAAGTATTAAAAAGATCTTACAAAAAATGGGTATTTACACAGAAGCTATAAGGTACAATTTGAAGGGTCAGCATTCAAGAACATTAGGATTACAGGATAGCATTTGCATATTATGGAATTGATCAAGTGCATTCGCAGGTGGAGTGAGACTGACAAATTGGAAACCAAGGGCCTCATGTAGGTAAATAAATTTTACCGGTTCTTAAATACCGAGCCGTACCGAATCGGTAAATTAGAATCGGTAAGTTATATGTAGGTAAAAATTCGGTAACAGTTACCGATTCGGTAACAGTCGGTAAATACGAATCGGAATTCACCGAATCGGTAAATACCGAGGTGGTATTTACCGAATCGGTAAATACCGAGGTGGTATTTACCGAATCGGTAAATACCGAATCGGTATGTACGGATTCGGTAAATCAAATCACATGACTTGACGAAACAGCCAATCCAGTGCAACGACAGCCCACCCAACCAGGAAGTGCCCACACCCAGACAGGTGTACATCATTAGCCGAAGTGGCCACACCCAGGCAGGTGTACATAATCAGCCGACCCTGGAGAGGCTTGGAGTGCAGAGGAGAGGCAGGGAGCCGTTGCATGTGCGAGCGGGTAAACGAACAGCATGTCCAGCCAGAGAACACAGAAAGACGGAGGGGAAAGGAGGAGGAAGCTGAAATTTAGCCCCAAGGAACTCCAGGTGCTGGTGGAGGAGGTGGTGAAGCAGCACCAGAAGCTGTTTGGAAGGCAATCCCTGCAAGTGCCTGAGGCTGAAAAGCGCAACATATGGCTGGCCATCCAGGCGCAGGTCAATGCTGTGGGAGTGACCCACAGGGACATTGAGGTCCTCAAAAAGCGCTGGTATGACCTCAGGATTGTAACCAAGAGGAAGATGGGCGACATCCAGAAGGAGGCCAGCCAGACCGGAGGTGGAACCAACAGGGCACCTGCCCTCACCGAACTGGAGGAGCTGGTGGCGGCCACAATCGAGCAAGAGAGCGTCGTGGGTCTTGGGGACGCCGACAGCTCTGCCAGAGCCGCAACACACCAAGGTAAGACGAAAGCACAGCAATGTTGCCCCCCCTACCCCTATCCCACATCCCCCATTGTGAAACGAGAATCACACTGCAGTCCACACGTGTCAGTGCAGACAGGCAATGCATTCCGGGAGATGTAGTCAGGGCAACACTAACCATGACGTAAATGTTACAGGGCAACAAGGCATGTCACGCACTCGAGGCACAAGGAGACAGGGGACATATTGGAATGTGAAATGATTTATTGTGACGCTTGCAATGCAGCCCTTCGGGGACACTGAGCCAATGTTGTATTTCTGTCCACAGATGTGACATCATGCAGGACAGGGCATGCTGCAGGAGAGACGGCACACCGGCCACATAAATCACCTCTAGCCAGCACAAGTGCAGACCAGGGAGCAGGCCCACTGGCAGCCGCACCACCAACACAGCCAGCCTCGCCGCACACAGAGCCAGCATCACCTCACCGAGAGCCAGCATCACCACCACCAGAGCCAGCATCGCCACTCATGTTCGATTCACCGGCCACATCTCCGCTTGCAGGTGTGAGAATGAGGAGGCGTCCAGCAGCCAGGCTACGAGCCTTAGACACCTCGTCAGACGACAGCATGGGCCCAGAAGACCGCACCGGGCCCCAGGAAGGGAGCCATGCCACTGTGCCCCACACCTCACAGGCAGCACAGACGGAAGCAAGAGGGCGCCGCAGGTCGCGTGTCCAGAGTCCACCAGCACCCACTGACGGCCATGGTGTCTTCTTGGGGCTCGAGGGCCAAATGTTGAAGCAACAGCGCCTGCAATCAAAGGCAGTCATGTCAGTCCAGAGGCACATGCGGGTGATGAAGACAACATTAGTCAACATGGACACTAACATTAGCGGCATGGCTGCGGGCATTCGGGACATGTCCCAGTCAATCCAGCAGTTGTGCAGCAAATTAGATGCTGACATCGAAGCACGGCGCCGGGAACGCCAGAGACGGGACACCACCAGCAGGGCACTCAACCGTCTGGCAACTGCGACTTCTCTGCTGTGCCGGCGCTCTGTGACGATGCAGGAGGGCCTAACACAGTGCTGCAGCGACCTGTCTCGGGGGATGGTGCAGGTGACAAGTGCACTAGGGGTGCTATTGACTAGTCAGGCGTCGACAACTGCTGCAGGGGATGCTGCGGAGAGCATCGACACCAGCAGCAGCATCACACCCCCCGTCCCAGAAGCACGCAGGAGCAGCAGGCGGCTTGGGGTTGGCTCTAGTGAGGATGCACAGGCCGTGCAATCCACCACTGCAGCGCGTATGCGCAAACATTGATGTGGCCCTGCTTAGCCACTTCCCATTGGGTGACGTAACCCTGGACATACTCCTTGTATAGATGGTATATTGCCAGATTGGCCTGTTCATGTGTTCATGGCGTGGTGCCACATTAAAACTACGTCAGGACTTCTCACAACTCGCTGTGTCCCCTTACTTACTCAGAAATAGTTGCATGTGATCACTGCCCGTCTCTCTCTCCCATCGATTGCAGTTGGCACTCTAGCTGCGTTGCCCTCTGGCTGGCCTGACTCATCCTCGTTGTCCTCAAAATATGTCAGTTCCACATCTGTACCTTTTTTCGTGGCAAGGTTGTGCAGCATTGCACAAGTGGCAATAATCTTGCAGCAGGTGATGGGTTTGTACTGGCGTGCGCCTCCGCTCTTGTGGAGGCAGCGGAACCTGCTCTTCAGTAGTCCAAACGTGCGCTCCACCACATTGCGTGTTGTTTTGTGTGCCACGTTGTATCGTCTCTCACTCTGGGTTGCTGGGTGTAGGTAGGGAGTGAGGATGAATGACCGGCATGCATATGCACTGTCGCCTGGATGAGTAAAAGGGAACCATCAGTAACAAGCCTCTATGCACTATGATTTGCAGGTTTCAAGGGGCGTCACTGTTACTTACCTAGCAGGTATCCCTCTCCGAATTCTCCGGCACTCAGTCGTGTGTAGATCCCACTATTCTGGAAGATGTAAGAGTCGTGGGTGCTCCCCGGAAACTTTGCAACTATATCTGTGATGATGTTCCCTGCATCACAGATCACCTGCACATTGATGGAGTGGGTGGACTTCCTGTTCCTGTAGATGTGCTCTGTATCAGCTGGAGGACAGATTGGGATGTGTGTACCATCAATACAGCCGATGACATGGGGGAACTGTGCCATGTGATAAAAGTCAGTTTTTGTTTTCTGCAGTGCAGCCTGTGTGTTCGGGAAGCTTATGTAGTGGTGCATTCTCTGCATCATGGCATCCAGGAACTTCCTGAAGAAACGTGACAGGCAACTCTGGGATACCCCACCCACCGCAGCTATCACCACCTGATAACTGCCGGATGCCAACAGATGTAGGCTGCAGAGCACCTGCACATGTGGGGGTATGGCGTGCGCCCTTCTTATTGGATGGTCCAGGAGTGGGTGTAGGTCCCTGATTAAGTCCATGATGGTTTCGGGGTCTAGCCTGTACCTCTCATGTATCTCTGCATCAGTCAGCTGGAATAGTGTGATGCGCTGTCTGTGGATTTGTTCCTCCCGTCGCCACACCCTCAGTCCTGCTGCCTGTAGACGTAGGCGCCTTGCAATGACGTACATAGCGGCCATGTTGTCCACGCTGTTGCATTTTGGGTTTGATTATATGCATTGTTGATGGTTACCACCTGCTTTCAATCCGTGTTAATTACCGACTCTTATTTACCGATTTTACTGGATTTCTTAATTACCGAGTGCTCCTACATGTCATTTTAGATTTTACCACTTCATATTTACCACTTCATGTTTACCGATTCGTTAATTATGTCTTCGGTAAATATGAATCGGTATTTTAGAATTCGGTAAATATGATTCGGTATTTACCGCCTCATATTTACCGAAAAGTGGTTTTTGGACTCCTACATCTCACTTGTCTGAATACCGGTCGGTAACGGCATATTTACCGAAAATCGGCCGTTACCGACCGGTATTTGGCTACCTACATGAGGCCCAAAGTGTCTCCAGGGAAAGGATAAAAGAGACATTCATGTTAGCTCAAATGAAGCTGGCTCAGAAAGATTTTCCGAACCTTTCTTTTGTAGGAAACCAAGGAAACATGCACAGACTCACAGTGCCACATCCTGGATTTCAGGGAACTCAAGGAGGAATTAATGTGTTGCAGGATAGAGGTTGAGGTGTTCCTGTGGACATTGGAAAAGGGAATGTTGATATAATCCTGAAAATGCAGGGGAAATATACAACTACAACGACGTATGTAGACCCAAATTGTGTCCACACAGTGGATGCAGATGCCAATGCAGGGGTAGGCTCCAATGATGCATATTGCACCAGAACAAATTGGGAATCCTAGATTTAATTTAGATCAAATGCCAAAAATAAATGCAAATTCATTTCAGAATGGTGTGCCACAATTTCAAGAACAAAACCCAAGTTCATTGCAGAGATTCCCTTTTATTTGAAAATGATGGTTCCTGTTCTGATAATTCCCAATGACGATGGCTTGGAGAGGAGGAAGATTTCATACTTGGCGCAGTCTTAGAGGTAGACCAGAGTGGCCCCTTTGTAGATGCACGAAGTCTATGGCCACCCCGTATTGTTTTTTATCAATACAGGTGCTACCCGATACACTGTTAGAACAGTGGAGGTCCCAGACCTACCTCTCTCGGGGGACACTATCCAAGTTGTGGGAGTTACTAATAAACAAGTCATCAACCTAGTTTCAGACAAAGTCTCTATAAAAAGCGGTTCATTTAGGGAAAAAACACCAATTTGTTGTCTGCGATTCAAGCCCTGTGAATCTGTTAGGGAGAGATTTACTGTGCAAGTTAAATTGCACTATTTACTGTACACCAGATAGTGTGCCTTTTCAGACCCATGATGAGGATGTAGATTTCAAGAAGATCAAACTGCAGACGGAACCCGGACTTGTGATGAATTTCCAGAGGATCTGAGAGAAACAGTATATATCGAAGTTTGGGATCATACGAGGAAAACCATTGAACTTATGGTGTAGAACCAGTCCACATCCCTGTGATGACAAATGCTGTTGACCCGTTATGAGCAAAACATATTGTCTTCTGATAACATAATTGTAAAGAGATGCATTGTTTTGAACCCGTCAACACTGTTACCTGTAAATGGTGATAATGATAAATGTGATGAAGTAGAAAATTATTGCCTAGATGTCACAGAACTATGCACCAAACCCCTACCTGACATAATGGATGAACTCCTGACTGAGCCCGACCATGTATTGTTTGTAGAAGGCTCATGTCTCATATGCCGTGTGCACCATAAATGTTGTTGTCGAAGCTTCATGGCTTTAAAAACATTTTTCTACCCAAGTTGCCAAATTGATTGCTCTTACCAGGGCTTGCAGTTTGACTGTATAAATGAGAGTCACCATATTCACGGACAGCCAGTATGGATTTGGTTTTGTCCATGATGTTGGGCAATTTCGGTCCCAGAAGGGATTCCTTACCTCCACAGGTACTCCAATAAAGAATGGGATGCATGCCAAGGACCTCTTGTAAACACCACAATTACCTAGTGAAATTGCTGTAATGAAGTGTGTTTGGCATCAAATTGGACGCAGATATGTTGCTATGGGCAACAGATATTCTGGCTCAGTTGCCAGGTACTGCGCATTACTAGCCCGTACCTTTAATGGAGGGTTCGCATGTGAGTTCAATGAAGAGATTTCTTTTGGAATGATGATGAATGTCACTGACACTTGGGACGAGTTGAAACGTGTGCAATAAAATGTGTCCGAAGCAGAACAAACCGGTTGGTTAAAAGTGGGATGAGGCAAACACAAGATGATGGACAAAAAGCTGATACTTTTCAGACACTCACCCCCAGTCACAGATCTGGGATGAATTCATCATTGTTCTTTAGCTCACTTTGCCACCTCAGTTCAGACCCAGCTATATGCAAATCAGTCTTGACCCTGTGCCTCATGGGAACAGTCCAGCCCGAACTGCCAAGTCAGGTCTTGCCTGAACCGTAAACAAGAATCATGGGACCAGTTTCGGGGTAACACCCCTCATCAGCCTGGCTAGCTTGTATCCAGTGGCAAAGTGAGCAATGGACTCACGTCTGGGCATACCCTTCAAATTTACTGACACTTGGGATGAGTTGAAACGTGTGCAATAAAATGTGTCAGAAGCAGAACAAAATGGTTGGGTAAAAGTGGGATGAGGCAAACACAAGATGATGGACGGAAAGCGGATACTTTTCAGACACTCACACCCAATCACAGATCTGGGTTGAATAGTGGTAAAAGTGGGATGCCAGAAAGATACAAATGGTATTTGGATATCAGCTGATTGGAGATTTGTATTGCCAGCTAGTCTGTTGTTTCCAATTACATGTTATGACCATGGGTATGAAGGGATTTAATAGTGAGATTGTTTAGGCAGAGTTGGCACAACCCAAGGTTTTGTATGATGGCAGATGAGATTTGCTATAGGTGTGTAACATGTCAACAACTGAATGCAGGCAAAAGGACTCATGGCACTTTAACACACATAGGAAGATCAGGTGGTCCCTTTAATTGACTGCAGATGGATTTTCTTGATAATATCAGGTAGGGGTTTGGTGCATAGTCCTGTGACATCTAGGCAATAATGTTCTACTTCATCACATTTATCATTATCACCATTTACAGGTAACAGTGTTGACGGGTTCAAAACAGTGCATCTCTTTAGAATTATGTTATCAGAAGACAATATGTTTTGCTCATAACTGGTCAACAGCATTTGTCATCACAGGGATGTGGACTGGTTCTGCACCATAAATGTTGTTGTCGAAGCTTCATGGCTTTAAAAACATTTTTCTGCCCAAGTTGCCAAATTGATTGCTCTTACCAGGGCTTGAAGTTTGACTGTATAAATGAGAGTCACCATATTCACGGACAGCCAGTATGGATTTGGTTTTGTCCATGATGTTGGGCAATTTTGGTCCCAGAAGGGATTCCTTTCCTCCACAGGAACTCCAATAAAGAATGGGATGCATGCCAAGGACCTCTTAGAAACACCACAATTACCTAGTGAAATTGCTGTAATGAAGTGTGTTTGGCATCAAATTGGATGCAGATATGTTGCTATGGGCAACAGATATTCTGGCTCAGTTGCCAGGTACTGCGCATTACTAGCCCGTACCTTTAATGGAGGGTTCGCATGTGAGTTCAATGAAGAGAGTTCTTTTGGAATGATGATGAATGTCACTGACACTTGGGACGAGTTGAAACGTGTGCAATAAAATGTGTCCGAAGCAGAACAAACCGGTTGGTTAAAAGTGGGATGAGGCAAACACAAGATGATGGACAGAAAGCTGATACTTTCAGACACTCACCCCCAGTCACAGATCTAGGATGAATTCATCATTGTTCTTTAGCTCACTTTGCCACCTCAGTTCAGACCCAGCTATATGCAAATCAGTCTTGACCCTGTGCCTCATGGGAACAGTCCAGCCCGAACTGCCAAGCCAGGTCTTCCCTGAACCGTAAACAAGAATCATGGGACCAGTTTCGGGCTAACACCCCTCATCAGCCTGGCTAGCTTGTATCCAGTGGCAAAGTGAGCAATGGACTCACGTCTGGGCATACCCTTCTAATTTACTGACACTTGGGACGAGTTGAAACATGTGCAATAAAATGTGTCAGAAGCAGAACAAACTGGTTGGGTAAAAGTGGGATGAGGCAAACACAAGATGATGGACGGAAAGCTGATACTTTTCAGACACTCACACCCAATCACAGATCTGGGTTGAATAGTGGTAAAAGTGGGATGCCAGAAAGATACAAATGGTATTTGGATATCAGCTGATTGGAGATTTGTATTGCCAGCTAGTCTGTTGTTTCCAATTACATGTTATGACCATGGGTATGAAGGGATTTAATAGTGAGATTGTTCAGGCAGAGTTGGCACAACCCAAGGTTTTGTATGATGGCAGATGAGATTTGCTATAGGTGTGTAACATGTCAACAACTGAATGCAGGCAAGAGGACTCATGGCACTTTAACACACATAGGAAGATCAGGTTGTCCCTTTAATTGACTGCAGATGGATTTTCTTGATATGTCTATACATACTGGATAAGATACATCTTGGTGACTGTCTGCATCTTCTCAAGATGGGTGGAATCCTACCCAACTAGGAGAAATAACAATCTAACCGTAGCCAAGTTATTGCTACCAGCATTGATACCCAGGTTCAGCATGCCAATTTCTCTTGAGTCAGGTAGAGGAACACACTTCAAAAATGAAGTGATGAAGATGATTTGCACAGCCTTGAAGACTGAACAAAGATTACATTGCAGTTACAGACCAGAAGCCTCTGGTCTTGTTGAGCAGATAAATTATACTATCAAATCCAGATTGGCAAAAGTTTGTACTTCTACATTTCTGAAATGGCTTGATGCTTTACCTTTAGTATGGATGAGCATTTGAAGTATCCCAGACAAAAAGACGGGGTCATCACCCCATGAAATTTTCATGGGCAGGGCAATGAGATTACCTACTGTCACTGCAAATGCCCTCCTGAATATCACAGATTATATGATATTAGAATACTGATGTGGTTCATTCTGTCTCTCATCAGCTCAAAGCTGTTATACCAGGCCTGCATCAAGAACAGTGCTACAACCTCAATCCTGTTGATTGGGTCGTGATCAAGAAGCACATTCGGAAGTCTTGTCTCAAACCCAGATGGAAAGGCCCCTTCCAGGTAATCCTGACTATCCACACAGCTGTTAAATGTGCTGGAGTTTCAAACCGGATTCACGCTTCTCATATAGAGAGTAAGCAAACCAGAAGAAGCACTGTTGGTCTATGATCCTGAAAGAAGAACCGTGGTGGTTGCACCACCAGTTGAGAGACCAGCTAGACCAGCAGCACTGTTGCCAGTCCAGCATCAGGAGGAAGAGAGTGTTTAAGATCAACAAAGAGAGAGAGACAACTGCAAGTATCTGAAGTGACACAGAGTAGTATTGAGATCTCTAACGACCAAGAAGCAGAGATCAAATCAAAGAGTGAAAATACCACCGAAGAGGCCGAGAAGGAGAAGAGGACTCAGGCAAGGGTACAAGCCCTGGAACAAGGAGAGCGAATCAACAAGCAGAGTGGCCACAGAGCTATGAGCATAAAAACCCTAGGAGAAGCTCTTCAATATCCCGAATCCCAGAGACTATACCTGAAGAAACTGAGTATAGTGATGAAAGTGGTATAGATCCGAATCAGCATATTCTGAGAAGATCAAAGAGAGCACAGATGCCCTATCACAGATACTCAGCACCTGAATGGTCATACTACGTGAACACTGCCTTCAATGTCTCATTGGTAGATATGTGCAACATGAATCCTGAAATATTAACAACCCTGAAAAACAAAGTAGCTGGTTTCTTGGGAAAAGATACAGAAAAGACTGAAAGCCAAACAAATTTCCAAACTGTGTCTTCTAGATATTAATTATTTTAGTTCTTTGTTTTACAGAAGACTAACTGTTGTAAAGTTTATGCTCATTATCTTGTACACATCAGATTGTCAGCTGTCATGCTTCAGATTGTCAGCTGTCTATCATGGCTGTGATGACATCTGAGGGTTCTAGAATGGATAAGCGAGCTTGGTGGTGGAGAGAATCTTGAGGAGCGGAGTAAGAGGCAGTTGGGTGGCTGAGCTGTTGTACCTTTATACTTATGAATAAAGAACCTATGGAAATCTACTTACTCTCATCCAATCTTTGATGGAAGAATCAACTATTTAACACTGGCGACGACTGGGAAAAGCAGCTCAACTCCAGCCTGGAAAATCTCAGTTTTAACCAAATCTACATTTCAAAATCTTTAAAAAAAGACAAAGAGGGAAGACTGGCTAGATACTGAAGTTTTATCTGAGATGCCGTACTGTGAGGTAAACTACAGATAGAATCAAGTACTCTCCGTTCCAGGAGCCCTTTCAAGGCTTTCAAGTAAGACTTTCACTTTATTTGAAGCGCGCCCTCCAAGACTCACTTCGTAGTCTTCTCAAACTATACTTGTCAGCTTTTGTCTGCCAAATATCTAAGTTTTTGTTTTCTTTTGTGTTACTACCGAACTTTCAACGGTTAAAGTTGGTTACTTTCAATTACCTTCTGTCTCACACGCGTAAATGCCCCGTAAGTCTCTGATGTGCGTTGATGCCCGTGAGCCTTGTGATGCGCGTGGAGGTCCCGTGAGCCCCTGATGCGCATGGATACCTCGTGAGTTACTGATGCGCGTTCATACTTTGGCAATCTCAGCTGATGTCTCTACATTCGATGTCCTGTAACCCTCTGAGGTTTGTGGTCTGACGACGTCTTCCCATTGTCTAACTCGTCACTGGAATGCAACGTCGCGCTACCAAGGATCTTCTTCTATGACCTATGCGCATGCTCGCGCTCTCATTGCAGATTGGTTGGTGTCTTCTCCGTGGTTACTTAGCAACGCAGACGCTCAGAGTTTGTGTTTCACTTGCGTGCTGTACGTAATCCTTCGCGGTGAATTTAGCAAGTACTGTTGGAACACGTACATTGAAAGATGAGCCGTCTCTTACAGCGCTGATACGCACAGCTTATATATTTACTGCGTGTCTTATGTACTGCGTGGCACAGAGACCCTCAACACAATACTTGGATACTTGGAATAGGGGTTTCTTCAAGTTACTCGTACTGTTGATACTTGGAATAGGGGTTTCTTCAAGTTACTCGTACTGTTGACCCCACTTAAATGGGTTATAATTCTGCTTACGGTTTTGCTTTCCAGTCAAAGTCTCACACCGTGTGTGTCAACATCACGCTGATACGCACAGCTTAATTTAAGGTGGTAACTTTAAAGTGTGAAACGCGTTTCTTTGAACATTATTATACATTCGCAGCGCTGATACGCACAGCTTATATATTTACTGCCTGTCTTATATACTGGTTGCCACAGAGACTCTCAACACAATCTTCAAGCAAGAGATACTTGGAATAGGAGTTTCTCCAAGTTACACACCGTGTGTGTCAACATCACGCTGATACGCACAGCTTAGTTTAAGGTTGTAATTTTAAAGTGTGAAACGTTTCGTTGAACATTATTGTTATTTGTTTTTCTTTTTCTCTCTTTTCTTTCTTTTCTTTTCTTTATTTCTCCTCTTCATTGACATTCATCAAATCTCTGCTAATTATAACATCTATATTTACCTTATTCACTCTTTTATATACATAAGCTCATAACTGTCAATTTCTGATATGCAAAATGTAACTGCAGCCCCGTTTTTCTTACAGTCATCAGGGGATCCTCCCATAAAATGGTCAAAATGGAAAAAGGTTTTTGAACGGTATGCCCGTGTTTTTGGTACCTCTCTTAGCGTAGAGAGGAAAACTGCGTTACTTATGCATTGCCTCGGTTCAGAAGGTCAAGACGTTTTTGATCACCTTCCGGATGTCCCCAACAGTGCTGCAGCTAACCTAAATGAATTTGAATTATGCATTTACAAACTTGATGCCCACTATTTGCCTAAGGTCAGTACCATTTTAGAGCGTTACCATTTTGGTAGGCGTATGCAGAAGGAAGGTGAGAGTATTGAGAATTATGTCACAGACCTTAGACGTTTAGCGTCAACGTGTAAGTTCGATACGTTAATTGAAGAGAGAATAAGAGACCAATTTATGTTGGGCTGTGTTTCAGAAAAGGTTTGTGAGGAACTTTGGCTCAAAGATGAGCCGTCTCTAGATGAAGTTTTGGTCATAGCTAAAAGAATTGAACACTCTCTTGAGTGTGTTAAGGAGATCAAGAAAGATCTCAGTAAAGATGTATCGGTGGTCAGTGCTAACACAACTCCTAATTTGAGGCCTAAAGAGACCCAATCCAAAACACCAGTAAAAGAAAAAAAAGAAAATAAATCTCGATTACAATTCAATAAAGGAAATAAATGTTACAGATGTAACAATGCTAGTCATTGGGCCAATGATAAATCCTGTCCCGCGTTAAATGCCATATGCACGTATTGTAAGAAAAGGGGACATTTTGTAATTGCTTGCAGAATTAAATCGTCCAAACAAGGTATTAATGAAATTACGGTGGACAATTCGAGTGACCAACATGATTTTGAGTGTGGTCAGATTATTGTCCAGGTTGGTAGTGATGGACCTTTGGATTATATTCTTATTGAAGGTCATAAAACCAAAGTATTGTTTGACTCTGGTGCAAAAATTACCATTGTATCAAGCAAATTTTTTGATGATAATTTAAGGTCAAAAATCAATCTGTTAAAACCTGACATTCGCCCCACAGCCTATGGTGGGGACCCTATTGATTTGAGAGGTTACTTTATGGGTTTGGTTGAATATGAGGGTCGCTTTACGTCTGGGAAAGTATATGTCTCTAAGAAGGGTGACAGTATAATCAGTTGGTGGCATCAGAAAGATCTAGGCGTCATGTTGGATCCTAACAGCTCTCCTCCTATTTTACTCAAAAAGAGGGAAACTGTTGAATCTGTAGATCATCATTCCCTTCTGCAAACCCAACTGATGGAGGAATATCCACAAGTGTTTGGTGACAAACTTGGATGTTTGAAAGGGTATTGTCACAAAATAAAATGTCTCCGGGGTCCGTCCCAGTGTCCAGTAAGGTACGTAATGTCCCTTTCACTGTTAGGGAGGAGATGTTGAAGGAGTTAGAGAAGCTCAAATCACAGGGGATTATTGAGGAGGTTGAAGGAACGTCATGGTTGGCTCCGGTTGTGGCCGCAAGGAAGGCTGATGGTTCTTTGAGATTGTGTGTGGACCTCAGACAACTCAACAAATGTGTTCTTGTTGATAAATATCCTCTTCCAAATATAACAGAGCTGTTAAGCATGGTGAGTGGTGCTAAAGTGTTTAGCACGATAGATTTAACATCTGCGTACCATCAAATTCTGCTTGATCAGTCCTCCAGAGATTTAACTGCATTCGTTACCCCGTTTGGTACCTTTAGATTTGTAAGACTTCCTTTTGGTCTTGTCTCTGCCGCTTCGGTTTTCCAAAGAGTCATGGAAAAGGTGTTAGTCAACGTTTCTGGTGTTTGCGTCTATCAGGACGATATTTTAGTCTATGCATGTGATGAATTAGAACATGGGAAAAGGGTCCGACATGTGTTGGATAGACTTTCCGCTCACAATCTCACTATTAAGCGTGAGAAGTGCAAGTTTGGCCTTGATAAAATTGATTACTTGGGTCACACGGTAACAGCTGATGGTGTTGTCCCCAAGGCCGAATTGGAAAGCACTATTAAAGATCTGATTGCCCCCTCTTCAAAGGAAGAACTCATGCGCTTCCTGGGGATGCCGGAATATTACAACAAATTTATTAAGAATTTTGCAGAAGCTACTTTCAACATGAGAAATTTGCTTAAAAAAGGAGTAAAATTTGTCTGGAATGATTTGTGTGATAAGGAATTCATAGATATAAAGTACAAGTTACAGAATGCGCCCAATCTTCGTAATGATCCAGCTAAATGTTCAATTATCTCTACTGATGCTAGTCTCAAGGGTCTCGGTGCTGTCTTATATCAAGGTGGCACGAATCCTGACAACACCATTATGTTTGTGTCAAGGAGTCTGAAGGGTGCAGAATCTAGGTACTCGGTTATTGAAAGAGAAGCCCTTGCTGTCTACTGGGCTATTAAGAAGTTAAAAAAATTTCTTTGGGGAACTTCGTTTGTAGTTAGGACGGATCACAAACCATTGTGTGAGGTACTAACGAGTAAGGGTATTGACTCAATTTCTCCGAGAATCTCCAGATGGATTGTTGGGTTGCAAGGTTTTAATTTCTCAGTTAGGTATGTTCCAGGTTCAGAGAACTTGGTTGCCGACACGCTTTCAAGACTGGTCCCTGTTACCCAATCTAGTGACAGTTTAGATTCTGAATTTAGTCATTCCCATGATTTTGTGTGTGAAATTGATTACAAAGTAATTTCTCAAGATTCCTGGCTAAACGCTTGTCATGAAGATCAAGTTATTCAAGAGGTTTTGAAACTTATCCATGAGGGTTGGCATTGTAAGTAAGAAGGAAGTCAAGCTGTTAAAGATTTTTGGTCAGTTAGGGAACAGTTGTCCTGTTGTGAAGGAATGTTATGGAGAGGTCACAGACTAGTTCCACCTTTGTCTCTAAGGAATTCTCTTCTAGATCTAGCTCATGAGGCACACTTAGGGATTTCTAAAACCAAAGAACGAGTGCGTTCTACTTACTGGTGGCCTGGGATGGACATTCAAATTGAGCGTTTGGTAAGGGAGTGTGTCCAATGTTCTCTAAGTGAGAAGAGTTTAAAGATCAGGACTCAGCCCATGGAAAAAAGGTCGTGCCTCAGTGGTCCTTGGAAGGACATAGCTCTAGATATTTTGGGACCAGTGCATGGTGATGGGTCGGATACTTTTGTTATTGTTGTCATGGATCTCTACTCTAGGTGGCCTAAAATTTCTTTCACTAGAAACACTAATACTAAAAGCGTTATCGATTTTCTGAAAGTGTTAATTTCAAGGGAAGGTATACCACAGACTTTGCTGACTGACAATGGTGTCCAGCTGGTGTCAAAGGAAATGGAAGACTTCCTTGTTAATTGTGGTATTGTTCACAAAAAATGTGGCTTATATCACCCTGAATCTAATGGCACTGTTGAAAGATTTAATAGGGTCCTAAAAGACACTATTTCCCTGGCTAAACAGAATTGTCTTGACTGGAAGGAGGAGGTTTCTAGGAGAGTTGGTGTCTATCGCTTTGCGCCTCATACCATGACTGGAAGGTCTCCCTTTTCCTTGTTCAGAGGGAGGCAACCTGATACTTTTTTGGAACCGCCTTGGGTTAATAAATGTATCTCGGCCAAGGGAGGTGTTCCGGATGTAAGCTCGTGGGAGGAAAGGGAGGTTTATAAGTGTTTGAAAAGTAAAGAAAATTATGATGCGAGACATACTGTTAGATCTACTAAAGTTTCTGTTGGTGATTTTGTCATGATCAAAAGACCTGGTTTCTGTGTTTCTGGTGCCAAATTCACGAAACCTTTAAAGGTAATTAAGGTCTTTGGCAATGCTGTGAGGACTTCTGACCACAGAGTGTGGAATTTAAATAGAGTCGCTGTATGTGGCAAGATGCGTCATGTGAGTGATCTTTCAAAAAATATTGTTAGCAATGATGGCTCACGAACCTTAAGGAAATCTAACAGAATTTCTCATATTCCTTCATATTTGAACGACTATGTAGTAAAATGATTTAGTCATATTTATATGTTAATTGTATGGTGTTCTTTTCTTCCTTTGACTTTTCGTCCAAATGTTAGTGTGTAAAGGAGGGAGATGTGTTGTAAAGTTTATGCTCATTATCTTGTACACATCAGATTGTCAGCTGTCATGCTTCAGATTGTCAGCTGTCTATCATGGCTGTGATGACATCTGAGGGTTCTAGAATGGATAAGCGAGCTTGGTGGTGGAGAGAATCTTGAGGAGCGGAGTAAGAGGCAGTTGGGTGGCTGAGCTGTTGTACCTTTATACTTATGAATAAAGAACCTATGGAAATCTACTTACTCTCATCTAATCTTTGATGGAAGAATCAACTATTTAACACTAACCTAGGCCTGAGTAGAAGCTATAGAAGAGATAGGGACAACATCTTGGAAGAACACAGAGTAGGGATAGGGATTGTCTTTTAGAAATCTAACTGTTGTGAAGAAGAAATTAACTACACTAAAATGAGCTGCGTTTTGAAACCCTACTACAAGCAACTAAATATAATTGTTTGGGTCTGACTCAAAGAGAATGTGTCGCATTAAAAATAACTGTAAATATATTATGGGTTCAATTTTCATCGTAACAATAATAACATTCACTAAAGTACTAATAGGATTTTACCGAACACCCGAGTCAGAGTCTAAGGCAGAGGACATTACTAAGTTACAAAATGACAATAGTAGGGAGGATCCATTTAGTTACTCCTTTGCGAGTTATAAGAAAAATGATAATTCAACTAAAGTGTACTCTAGGTTGTACAAAAATACATGAATGCTTTGGATGCAAAGAATTGCTTTGTTGGCACACATTTACCTACTTCAAGTTTCCAAAGAAGTTACCTGCTACCACATGTCTTTATCTTATGCTATTCCTTGCAGCATCTTACTGTTGTTAGTTTATAGTAAAGGACATTTTGAGTATTTCTATTCTTATTATGATCTAGTATTTTCTCAAGAGCCTTTATCAGAAATCATGAACTTGCACTCACAAGCAAGGGAAATGGATACAGCCTTTTATTATCTCTTTCCTTATAGACCTATAGATAGTGTTAAAGCTTATAAGAAAACTTTGTTTAAATGCAGCCAATAGAGAAAGCGTACATAATGGCTTTGGAAGAAAGATACACTAACATAACCCGGACTAGTGACAGAAAGAGTGACTTTTTGGAGAATGCTTGGAGAAAGGAAGAAAACAAATTCAGGAAGAAAATGGTTTACCCAAAATTAAGACTAGCTACTCAACATCAAGGGGAAATTTGCTTATACGGAAGATGGACACCCAAAAGGACTAGACATGTAGAAATTAGTAGCTACAGACACACATTTGAATTAATATAGGAAATTGGCAGGTTTTACAAGGAGACGAAAAAGCAATCCAGGGGTTTACTACATTTGTGGATAGAATGCTTGTTTTTATTATCAGCAGAATTGAAGGATATCTGTTATTTAGGTCTACTAATTCTGAAAATGTATCACATAGAAAGTATAGATGCATTAACAATAACATCAGCACACAGACAGAAACGTAGATCAGAAACAGAAGCCGGTTTTGTAGGAGATATATTTGGAGCAGTCACTCCACCAGTAGGCATCATCCTGAATGGTGAAAAGATTAGAAAGCTAGCGACAGTTGTCAATAAAATGGCAATAAGTACATCTGGAGCTTTGATTGTTACTAACACAGAGTTAGGTGCTATATGCTCCATGGTTTTACAACACCGACTTGCGTAAGACATCTTACTCGCAGAAAAGGGCAGAGTCTGCAAAATGCTTAAATTAACTCACTGCTGCACATATATACCTGACGAGAGTGGGGGAATAGAAAGATTTGCAAAGAACATTTCTTCGTGGATCGTGGTGAGTTGGCTGCCGCTTGATCTCACCATTAGCTGCACGGTGGTTATGGCGGCTGTAAAACGTTTGATAGCTCTTAATTTGAGTTCGCATTTTAAAGCTACAGTTTGCTCGCTTTTTAACAGCATTTTAACGTATTCCCTGTGGAATTGTATTTGCACATAACTTTGCTTACTTGCACAACGTTTTTCATCTGTCTTCCGCCTTGGTCCACCACAGCATAAGTAACAAAAGAAATACCAATACTGAAAAAACTTTATTGTCCGCCTTTCTTTGGCGGAGGATTATATTGAATGAAAACAACATAAGCCAATAACCTATTTTTACATCTATTTAATATATTTGATCTTTCAATTATTTAAAGGTCACTTTTATTTTTGAGTGATTTTATAAGCAATAAATTGTAAACATGTAACTAAAGACAAACATTAGCTGTGGACATATAAAACTTTATCACTTCAGACACACCCAATTTTTTCACATTTCTTATAACATACATTCATTCACATACCATACTGCGCAGTTCCAAACATACAAAATACCACACACCAATCAACAGATATTTTAAATTCTTACAAGGAATATTTAGAGGGAATATTTACATGAGGGCCATAGAAACATATTTAGTCAAAATGGAGCACAAAGATGCAAACATTTTTAGGGGTTACTTTAAACTCTTATGGCCCAAAGGTAATGGTCGACGCGTTTCAAGCCCCGTCTATTCTTGGGGCTCTCAGCAGGACCTAGAAGCTGAAGAGACAGGGAGAAACTTAGTACTACTAGAACGCCACTATTCTGTCTAAACAACTAAGCAGCTTGTCAGGATTTTACCTTTAAGGGAGACAAAAACGTCCAGGGTCGTCTTAAGACCTACGACAAAAGAAGCCAATAAAGTAAAAAGGAGCCAATAAAAATCAGCACGACTGAAAAGCCATTCATTAAATCATACATTCAGTTTGAATGTTCGGAAAACACATGCTTACTTTATGTGTGTCTCGTCTTGTCTTGAAGGAGTGGTGATTTAACTGAAAGGAACGGGAGTGAGGAGATTAGTTTGGATAAAATGAGAAGTTTTCTAAGAGATGGAAAGCTGCACTTAGTGACTTACTGATGGCTGTTCACAATCTCTTCGCTCAGGGTGACGTGTCGGTAAGAGAATCTTTTCAGGAATGTGTTTCAACTACTGTGGAGATGAAAAAATGCCGGAATCAAAAATCAGAACCCGCTTCAAGGGGAGCGTCTCTTAAACAGTTTTAAAGAGTGCAAGGTACCTTCATATTCACAGCGGTCGCGGCTCTTAAATCCGCGTGTTAACAGCTTTGGTTCACTCTGTTGCTGGAAGAGAAGGGAGGAGAGCTTAGTCTCACTCTGCGTATTATCGGAATAATGCAGCTAAAAGGGAATACCGCTCTGTTCGTATTATAAATACCTGCAAGTCTTGCGAATTTCTTTCCGTTGTGGAGACCAGTCCTACTGTGTTCCGCATTCAGGAACGAAGTCTCGTAGGATTTAAAAGTGTACCTTCGTTGTGCGAGTATTCATGGGACTTGTAGTTCGAGTCTCACGGGCTCATGGGATATGTAGTTGACAATACATTTCTATGGTTGTAGGATGTCACTTCTAAGCACCGTGTTTCTATGCTCCAAGTTGCGGTGAATTTCTGCGGGAGGGATGACCCACATCAAACCCTTCCTTTATCTTAGATTGTATATTTCGGAAAGTTCGTTCAGGCCGTTCACAGCTGTGTTAAATTTAATAATTAGCATGGCTTCTCTACTTGACAGTTTTGCGTCAATATCTCCGCAAAACTGTCAAGTAGAGAAGCCATGCTAATTATTAAATTTAACACAGCTGTGAACGGCCTGAATGAACTTCCTGAAATATACAATCTAAGATAAAGGAAGGGTTTGATGTGGGTCATCCCTCCCGCAGAAATTCACCGCAACTTGGAGCATAGAAACACGGTGCTTAGAAGTGACATCCTACAACCATAGAAATGTATTGTCAACTACATATCCCATGAGCCCGTGAGACTCGAACTACAAGTCCCATGAATACTCGCACAACGAAGGTACACTTTTAAATCCTACGAGACTTCGTTCCTGAATGCGGAACACAGTAGGACTGGTCTCCACAACGGAAAGAAATTCGCAAGACTTGCAGGTATTTATAATACGAACAGAGCGGTATTCCCTTTTAGCTGCATACAAAATTATTCCGATAATACGCAGAGTGAGACTAAGCTCTCCTCCCTTCTCTTCCAGCAACAGAGTGAACCAAAGCTGTTAACACGCGGATTTAAGAGCCGCGACCGCTGTGAATATGAAGGTACCTTGCACTCTTCTTTAAAACTGTTTAAGAACAGCTCCCCTTGAAGCAGGTTCTGATTTTTGATTCCGGCATTTTTTCATCTCCACAGTAGTTGAAACACATTCCTGAAAAGATTCTCTTACCGACACGTCACCCTGAGCGAAGAGATTGTGAACAGCCATCAGTAAGTCACTAAGTGCAGCTTTCCATCTCTTAGAAAACTTCTCATTTTATCCAAACTAATCTCCTCACTCCCGTTCCTTTCAGTTAAATCACCACTCCTTCAAGACAAGACGAGACACACATAAAGTAAGCATGTGTTTTCCGAACATTCAAACTGAATGTATGATTTAATGAATGGCTTTTCAGTCGTGCTGATTTTTATTGGCTCCTTTTTACTTTATTGGCTTCTTTTGTCGTAGGTCTTAAGACGACCCTGGACGTTTTTGTCTCCCTTAAAGGTAAAATCCTGACAAGCTGCTTAGTTGTTTAGACAGAATAGTGGCGTTCTAGTAGTACTAAGTTTCTCCCTGTCTCTTCAGCTTCTAGGTCCTGATGAGAGCCCCAAGAATAGACGGGGCTTGAAACGCGTCGACCATTACCCTTGGGCCATAAGAGTTTAAAATAACCCCTAAAAATGTTTGCATCTTTGTACTCCATTTTGACTAAATATGTTTCTATGGCCCTCATGTAAATATTCCCTCTAAAGATTCCTTGTAAGAATTTAAAATATCTGTTGATTGGTGTGTGGTATTTTGTATGTTTGGAACTGCGCAGTATGGTATGTGAATGAATGTATGTTATAAGAAATGTGAAAAAATTGGGTGTGTCTGAAGTGATAAAGTTTTATATGTCCACAGCTAATGTTTGTCTTTAGTTACATGTTTACAATTTATTGCTTATAAAATCACTCAAAAATAAAAGTGACCTTTAAATAATTGAAAGATCAAATATATTAAATAGATGTAAAAATAGGTTATTGGCTTATGTTGTTTTCATTCAATATAATCCTCCGCGAAAGAAAGGCGGACAATAAAGTTTTTTCAGTATTGGTATTTCTTTTGTTACTTACGTTTATAGGCTTATCCTTACTGCTACTTGCCTAAACCCAGTTGTTGTTAACTTGGTCCACCACAGCAGCATGCTGTTTGAGTGGAAGGTGGGGCTGACAGCACTCAGGGCAATTACAGGGCACTTCCGGTCGAGGAAGGGGCGGAGTAGTCCTTCCACTCGCCCTCCTACTTCAGAGCAATGTGCCAGTGTGTGCACAGCAGAGGCACTGCTGGCATGCCAAAGGCGTGCCTAAGACAAGCCCATCTGTGCCCGTCCATGCCTGGCTGGGACCAGGGGCGGGGACCCCTGCTCCTTCCAAGAAAGACCCTAAGAACCCTCTGTTCTACTCGAGAAATTCACTTCTGGCGTTAGCCATATATGCTCCTTGCAAGCAAACATCATGCATGGAAGCGTCCCCAGGGCATATAGAGGGGCCCTGCTCCTGTATTACCTGCAAATGGTGCAGCCTAGCACAGTTTGATCAGCCGCATAGAGAAATGGGTGACCTAGTGAAACTCAACTGTATTTACTTTAATGCTAGGTCGGTACCTAAACATTCTTTTGAGATCTGGTACACCATTAAGGAGACAGATCCCGATCTGGTTTTTATCACTGGAACCTGGCTGGATGGTAATAATTCTCCCGACATTGCAAACGCCTTGCCCCCTGAATGTAAAATACTAAGGCAAGACAGGCAAGGGTGGAAGGGTGGGGGGCTCGGCATCCTGTTCAAAGACTGCCTCAATTGCCTCCCCATCACAGTAGCTCAGCGGGGAGAGCACCAACTACTGCCATTCCAAGTGTGTAAAGGAAATCACATTATACTTGGTGGGTCTGTGATCTATAATCCCCCTGGATACCAGCCAGAATTCAGCACGAATCTGCTTACACAGTTATTTCCTGCTTGCCTAAAGTACAAAAATGTTATGGTTATTGGGGACTTCAATGTCCACTTTGAAAAATCTAACAATACGGTGATAACCCATCTGGAGAACGTCATGCGGATCCTTCACCTAAAACAATGGATCAAGGGACCCAGACATATCGCAGGGCATACACTGGACTTATTGTTCTCCAATATAGAATCTACCAAAACTCAAACCTAAATCCACAAAAAGAATTGTATCCGAAAAGTGGTACACAGCAGAAGGCACTGAAAAAAACTTGCAAAATAATGGAACACAACTGGAGACTGTCCAGATTGGACCCCGAAAAGTCAGCATACAAGACAGATCTCAGGAGCTAGATTTATGCAATTAAGAAGGCCAAAAGGACGTATTTTGCACAACGAATAAATGAGAACAGCAACTCGGTAAAAGAGCTATACAAAATAGTATGAGAATTATGCAAACCAACCTGTATGTCCCAAACTCTGCAAATGTATTTATTCTTTTCCTCATACCATATGATTTCGTCATTTTAAAATGAGTCTTCTGCTCTGTGTTAATAATAAATACAATGTTTAGTAGAATTAAAGCTTGTTGTAGAAAACATTTCCCATGATCTAACCAGGACATTGTGAATAGAAAATGTTTAATGTATTTGACTACTTTATTCAAAGTTCAAAATTAGCTTTATTCGATTTTAGACATTTAAAATCATAAAAGCACAAGCATATATAAAAACTGATAAAAACGAAGAAAAGTAAAACGGTCTGATATGTACATTAGTTAAAAACATTATTTTATCACAAGGTGCAAAAAGTGTGTTCAGGTAAGTTAGCCTACAAAGTGGTACGTTCCAGACTACAGTCACAAATAAACATTATGCGTTAACACTTTTTCTGGTTCTCATAATATTTTTCAAAAAACCATTCATAGCACATACTAATAATGTACTATCTAAAACTTGTAGGTATAAAAACGCTGGTCTACATTCCCTCCAACCAGCCTGTTTTAACAAAGGGAGGAACCATCTTCTTCTTTCCATTTCATAGAGTTTACAAAACAGGATCACGTGAATGGTGGATTGTGAGGGCACATCATCACAGGGGCAAGGAGAAAGTTCTCTGGACCAATCATTTATTTCTGGGTAACTGACCAGCCGATGAATACTGTTGAACCTAAAGCGAGTTAAAAGATATCTATCGTATCCCCCCGTGCAGCATAGGAGATACAGTTGCATACCATATGTGGACAAAGTCATTTGATGTTGAACCACCATTCCCTTATTTGCCTCCTGGGTGAATCTGAGTGATTCCAAATGAGTGGAACAATTTATTTTAAGCTCCGTCCTGGAGATAGAATTCATTTTCTCAGGCGTGAAATAGTACTCTGTGTGGCCAATGTCACTCAAGAATCTTTTCACGTAATTCAGCCACATGATCTTGTTAGCCTGATCCAGGTTCATAGAATCCTTAATTATCTCTCTATTTAGGCACGTGCTGCTTGATGTCCATACACGGTGCCATAGCACTATGGGTTGCATTTTTATGATATCAGAAACATAGGGGATGCCTAGCTCGCTATGACAGTTAAAAACTGGGGAGCTTGCTGGTACAGCTAGAATAAATCTTAAGAATGCATTTTCTACACGTTGAATAATAGACACATAGTGGAAACCCCACACACCGGCCCCGTATATTGCAATGCTTAAACATTTGGCCTGAAATATTTTAAGGAGTATACCGGGGGGCCTTTTTCCCATTTTCTTGGAGAAATTGACAAGGGCGGCAGTCGACTTCATAAATAACAAGCTCCTGTTTTTTACCGCTGGGCCCCAAGAGCCCGTATTAGTGAATAATACACCAAGGTAAGTAAAAGAGTTGGTGGAGTCTACTCTTTTATCCCCCAGGGGGCAGCTGTTACATTTAATTCTCCCTCGCCCACAGGTCATCACAAAGGTTTTTTTTGCGTTTAATTTCAGGCCTAGTTTGTTCATAAAGAAAGAATAAATTGAGAGTGCTTTCTGCAAACCTAATTGCGTACGGGCCATTAGGACCGCGTCATCAGCGTACAGGAGGGCAACTATTGGCCATTTAATGATATATGGAGGATCCTGCGCCGTTCCTTTGAGCTCCTGCTCCAAGGCATTAGTATAGAGATTAAAAAGGAACAGCGCAAGAACACACCCTTGCACCCACCCCTATCCATGGTGAATGGCACGGTACATTCCCCGTTCGTGCCATAGCACACCTTAGCTGTGGCCCCAGAATATAATTGTTTTAAAAACTGGATCAGTACCGGGTCATCTTTTAAATTTCTGAGTATGCTCCACAGGTTATTGTGTATCACACAATCAAAGGCAGCTGTTGAATCTACAAATGCCACGTAGAGTCTCCCACCCTTTGCCTGTGTGTACTTCCCTATTAAAATCCTTAAATTCAAAGTTTGTTCAATTGTCCCTTCCCCTTGTCTAAAACCATATTGCACGTCACTTATCATATTATTATCATCCGCCCAGATTTGTAATTTGTTCAAGACAACTCGTCCCATGACTTTCATCAAGGAATCGAGTAGGGAAATCGGGCGGTAGCATGCCGGGTTTTCTCGCTCCCCCTTCTTAAAAATCGGGAGGATAACAGACTCCGCCCATGTTTTTAAAAAGCCATTAGCACAACTTGCTTGGAGTACCCTGGTTATCAGAGGTGACCAGAGTAAAGGGGTGGTTTTAAATAAGTCAATAGGAAGGCCGTCTGGTCCAGGGGCCTTGCCACCCCTACTGGAAATGATTGCCTCGTTACCTCATCAAGGGAAATTTCTAGTTCAACTGGGGTAAAAGTAATGGGGTTTTCCACCTGTGGAATTAAAAAATCAGAGGTGATTTCATCATCTCCCTGTGTGCTATAGACCTTTGAGAAATAATCTACCCATGCCTTTTCATCTATTGCAATCGTGATCGACGCAACGTCTTAAGGATTAAAAAATAGCGCATTCACTGCCCGCCAAAACAGGGTACAATCTTTACTGAGTGATGCATCATGAAGAGTCATCCACGCCTGGTTTTTCAATTCTTTCTTTCGATTTTTTCTTGCTAAGTTATAAGATGTTCTACACTTCCTAATCTCATCATGGTCTCTCTCTATCCTATGTAGGGCCTCTTTTAGTCTGGAATATGCCTTTGTGCATTTTTTGTCAAACCACCCATTTTTAAAATCTCATCTAGTTCTATTAATAGCTTTAAGAGTATCTTGGACAGTAGAAGTAATCTGTAAAAAGGCATTCAGGGTAATTTCGTGGGACGAGTCTTCCTGCAAGCAAGCTAAAATTGAGTCGTAGGTCTTTGTAATGATTTGCTTGTTCAATTCGGCCGTGTTACAACTCTCCCATTGCAGTTTGTATCCATTTTGGCTAGAAAGACAGAGACCCTGTGTCCAGGCCAGTTTATTATTTATTCGCTGGGCTGGCGCGTCTGGTAATATTAAATCAATACTTAAGGGCAAGTGATCACTAATAACGTTTGAATGAGTTTTAAAATTTGCTACCCAATTTGTATAGCAATTTGGGACTATGATAAAATCTATTATAGATTGGCAGCCCCTGCCTACGAAAGTGTAATCAAAATCAACACTAGGAGAACACAATCTATTTGCAAAGCCAAAGTTGTGGGAAAATAGAAGTTCATTAAACTTTTCACCCCGCTCCGTATGGTCGAAGTGAACTAATAGGTCATCCTCTGTGGTCATTAGGCCACAGGCTCCTGGCCCTGGTTTAGAACACAAGCTAGCGTTAAAATCTCCCCCCCCAGATGGAGATCATATCTTTATCCTTGGGGATACTCAGGTTGCCAATGTCATCACTAAGCTGCCTTAGAGCATCCCCCAGGTGGCCCTTCTCTATATTGTTATAGAAGTTTACCACTGTTAAAATACAATTTGCAACCAGGTGGATCTGCATTATCTGGTAAAAATGTGTACATTTTATCAATGATATTTTTTGCGTCTCCACTAGATTTGGAATATATATGCAGAGCCCTCCCTTGTGTCTACCGTGATTTGAGCGGATGGCCGACGTGTGATATGTCTTGTATCCTTTAATGGGTAATTCCTCTACCATCCACGTTTCCTGGAGGCACAGAATATCAAAGCTTTCAATGAAATCGTGCCAGGCTAAATTGTGTTCTTTACTCTGACGGCCAGCCACGTTCCAGAATAGTGTCTAATGGTCTTCTGGTTGGTTGATTCAATCATGCTTGTTGCTTCTGGATCAGTTTCAAGCTGATAGTCTAGTTCCAAGCCTGTGCGCTCTTCACGGGTTGGAACACTAGGCAAGCTTAAATCAAATTGGTCAGTTGTGCTAATCCCTGTCCCGACATCACCTCCCTTTATATCTGAATGCTCTATCCTTTTGGGATTCAGGGAAGTGCTTGTTTTGTACCTACTCACTTTGTATTCTTTTGAATTGTTGTTCTCCCCAGTATCAGCCTTCTGTCCTCTCTTTACCATGAGTCAATCATTCGTGTCTAGTGATTGTAGGGTTTCAAATCTATTTCGTATCTCCAAATTATAATTCGTTTTGGTGGGTGATTGTGATCTACAATGTATATCCTGTTGCGTGTTAGACCGACATGGACGGTAAAAGAATCCTAAATGGAGAACATTTATAGCAGTTCCAGTGATCGTGATTTCCTCTGCCCTATTCAGTACTTCCCTAACCAGAGATGGTGAACCAAGGGATAGGACAACACAATCTCCACTAAAAGATTTCTTACTCTTTCTTACCCAGGGTACTCGCCTTACCATTTTAAAGTTCCTAAACAATTCCGCGGACAAACCTACTCTATTTCCCAGGAAGTGTATGACCTTGTTTTTCAATGTGATCCATGTTTCAGGTTCTCCTGGCTTAAGGACTGGGACATTTGCCAGGACCGCTATAAGGGGGGCTGCTGCTAGTGGGAGGTCAAGATAATGTCCCACGCTTGGGTAGTCATGGGATTTAGAAGTGGCTATAGTTGGTCTAGATTGTGTGTCATGTGCAAGCCTACCTCCCTGTTGTTTAACTAATGTGCTCATCCCTAGAGTAGGTGTCTTGGCTGCATTTCTTGTATCGCTATCTTGTGTTTCTAAGGTAGAATTCTTTTGAGTCCCATCCCTACATCCTAATTTACTGGCCGTTTCTACTCGCTTGTTGCAGGTGGTTTGTGGTCGAAAGCTAGTTGGAGTGCTTTATTGTATGGTGGGGCAATGAACAACTTATAGAATAGGCTTACTGAGGGTTCTCATGAGAACCTTCACTGAATGTATCTACTTTGTATACCTTTAGCAGTCTTAAGATAACCTTACGTCAACTCGTGTGCTTTCCATGGGAACCGAGAGGAGAAGTGACGACCATCGGAAGATCCTTCTTCATTGGTTCAAAATGACTTAAGCACCTGTTTTTGCAACATGTTTATGCTTTCATATAATGCATGATCCTATATAGAGAGGAAATGCTATGCAATTGTATTCAATATTTGATCAATCCATGCATGCTTTCTATGCACTGCTACCCTGCCATGTACCTTAGCACTTCATTGTTTTGAGGTACTGATTACATTGATTTATTTTCTATGTTTCCTTACTCTTTATGAGGAGACTTACTTATATTAAATCATAGCTACTGCCCTGATTAAATTTCCTATTACTTGGACTTACGGTTGCTACTGTAATTGACAGGGAACTTGGCTGAGTTTTCCAGAACTATTGTTGATGAGGAGTTCTCTCTCTCTTATGCGACTATTTGCTGTTGCTCTGAATCTTTGCTCTTTTCCAAAAGAAACTCTTTATGCATTTCATGTTAGGATAGGTTAGGACTTTTTAGATTAAGATAGGGATTATTTCCTTTATGGAATACACGGTCAATTTCTATGCTGACTCAAACTAATTTTAACTGGATATATCTGACTAATTTGAATAGGAAAAAAACTAAAACTATTGCTCAATTCTAAATGAAAAATAAAGCTTTTAAAATGTACCAACCCTCTCATCATTGACTGAAATTTAAACTTTAGTAGGTTGTTGGTTTTGATTTCCTCTCGATTCTAAAACGGTGGTAAAGATCTGTTGACCGAGAGACAGAGGTGGCACGGAGTTGGATTTCTCTGTCGTAAGTTAATGGTAAATTCATTTGTAAATTTCCATGCTATTAAGTTCGATCCTTGTCATAGTACTAAGTTGACTTTACATTTTTGAAAGAATAGGTATTTGTTTATCAAGCATACCTGATCAAGTTCTTCTTTTTTTTTACCTCCTAGAGCATTTGGATCAAATATAATTACGATAAAATATCAATTGTGTAAACATATTTGTTTTATTCATTTTAAAAGCAACAGCATTATATGGTTAGTAATTACACTTGTTCCCGCTCCCCAGGGTTTCTTCATATCCGGTTGGATTATGAGAAGATGGTGGTTAGTAACTTTGGGGTTGCATCTAATGGTGAGATCTCTTTATGCCAGAACTAACATCACAATGCATAATTTGATGTATGATAACATAGAATTTCAATACGGTGTTGGCCACAAACAGTCCTTAAATGTAACTTAAATTGGACACCATTAATAGGATCCAGTTGTTTTAAGGCCAAGAAACGTTAGGGACTGTAAGATATATAGACCAATGATGGCAAGACTAAACGCACTCCCGATGAATGGAAATTCTATGAGTTAGTTGAAAACGGAGAAAGAATAACAATGTAGTGGTACGAAACGCCAATAAAGGTGCGAACATTGTTCTATGGCCCCTCAACATGTATTTACAAGAAGCTTAGATCCAACTTGGGCAAAGAGATTGCCACAAAAAATGCAAACAAGTAACATTAACCCTGGTTTATCCCGAATATAGACAAAAGTTGGAACATTGGACGTCTGAGGGTCTATTATCTCATGACGAATATCTATATCTTAGGAACGATACTCCAAAGACTCCTATCATGTATCTAATACCCAAAGTTCATAAAAATGCTGTGTGTCCCCCGGGATGTCCAATAATTGCTGCAATTGGAAGTATGATGGAAAATACTTAGAGCAGTAAATTAGTTGTGAATTCAGGTACTGTTTGTTCTTTGTTTACACTTTGTGTTTTACCCTTGCACATTCGATTGGGAAAAAGCACCTAAAAGTTAGAAGGTGACAGTCAAATTAACCGGCACTTGCCGAATATAGTATTGCACACAGCACTTTATCACCTTCAATAGAATAAACTTTCTAACTATAATTTGTATGAATGGTTTTATAAAAGTAAATGGATTGGATTGTGTGTATTGAATTAGGCATTTGCCTACTCACAGCGCATCCACGATTGTTAGTTGAGTCAGTGGATATTGATCTAAATATACATTAGGCAATTTCCTGAGAAGTCATCACTAACCACGCTCATCTATTTTTTTACTTTTATTGCAATTTGTATTTATTAACTAGTATGCAAAAGTGGGCTAAAAACTTTAGTTGTTTCCAATCATGATATTTTACAATGGATTTGCAATTGTTATTTATATTTGACATTTCAAGGGTGTAGTCTTTCATCCATGTCTTCCCGAAAAACAAAAGTAAAAAGCATCCGTAGCTGTCATGTGACCAAGGCCGTTGCAGCGGCCGAAACGCGTTATTGCTGAAAGCTGATTATAGAAAGAAGCACAAATCTGCATGGAGTCGGCTCTGTTTGTTTTTTCCCAAAAAATAGATAGTATTTTATTAATTACTTTACATTCAATTCTTTACATGCACAAAAAGTGAAGGAAATACTGAACTAAGGGGTCAGATTAACCTCAGAAAGACAGTAGTAGATGACTGAAATGTGCAATATGACTAGAAATTGATATGAATGTTATGCCAGTTGATTGTAGAAATATATCTTATAATTAAGCAAAGACAATTATCAGCATTTAATAGTTGGCACTAATGAAGGTTTTTAGGTGTAATAAATTTTCAGAAGTGTAGCCTGGAATTGATTTATGTTTAAATATAATGTGAAGTGAATTATGTTTAGTGCATAAGCCTTAACTCTGCCTTAAATTCTAACATAACATTTGATAGCCACAGATTATTTATCAGGAATTCAAACTTAATTGTCATAAATAAAACTGATTTTAATATATTCATGACTAGGGGTACAGTGAGCTTGTCACTTACTTTGGTATATTTTTCTTCTCATATTGTTTAGTCTGACCCATGACTAGGATTGGGTCATTGTGTGTTATCAGTAATAAGACCCACCCACCTTTGTTACTTTTCATTTTTTACATAGTTTTTGTTGCTACCCAAGTGTATTCTCACATTTCATATGTAATAATGCTGATTTAATTTGTTTTTTTAATCAAAAACAATATTTGAAAATATGGACTAACAGCAAGATGAACAACATGGTTAGAGATCATTTATGAAATCTATCATGTTATTAAGTAAAGAGTGAATACATCCGATGCTGTACTATACTGAGCCAGAAAAAAAACAGATTTTATTTTGTAGAGCTTGAATCACAGCCATGAAGAATAAGTATGTGACAATGTGGAATATGTGTTTTTCTGTTGACGTGAAGACTGCTGATGGAAAATATTATTTTTGGATGAAGAGATAAGTCAGGCTTTGAGAAAGGATAACATGTTGTAACGTTAGGCTTTTTTTTGGGTTGTTTTGCTTTCAAATTATTATGGTAAACTATTCATTACACCATTTGGAATATCTGGTGCACATGTAGTGAGCACTCAGTGCCAGGCTGTAGATTTCCTGATTGCCCTTCCCCTAAGGTTTCACTGCTTGATGAATCCATGCTAACGTCTGTTGAGATTTTACTTTTAATATAGACATGCCCATGAATTGGATCATGTCCTCTGCACAGAACATTCTTTAACAACCTCATTTTAATTGTGATCCTGCAAATTAGTGTTGGAGATGCCTTTTTTTGGCTGGAGTTCAATGTGTACCCTCCTCAAACTGAGGCCTTACATTTATGAAGTTCGTTATTAACATATTCCAAGATTACAAGCCATCTTTGTTGTTATTTTTTAATGAGCAAGACTGTGGTTATTCAGTTTACTGTAGCATACATAGCACATACACTACAACTGAAAGATCAATAACTAGGAATTAATGAGCTTACAAAACCGAAGACCATCGCTTCAGTACCCGGCCCAATCAAGTCTTTTTTATCAGAATTCTTAAAATCAGGTTGACACTAAGACGAATATGGCTACAGACATATTTTGCTGATGACCCACTAGTAAAGGACAATTTTTAAGAACACGGTGAGCAATATTTTCCTGCCTAAGTGGATGCTATACAATTCTTAGAGTGGATTTTAAATAATTTATAAGAAGGCTAGAGATTTTTACTGAAATAGGAATGACGGCGGTCATAATAAAACATTGGCTATGCTGGAGGAGATGAGAGAGTTCACAACCAGAGAAAGGGGGAATCTGAGAGAGGGCATTAAGGCGAGAGCAATACATCTACAGCAGTGGTCTTCCAACTGTGCCCTCCCCCACCCACAGAGATCCATGACTCCGTTCCCAAGGGGGCACACATTTGTCAGTAAGCACTCGTAAATGAAGATGCCTGCAAAGCGAGACTTTGTTTATTTTTCATGTTTCTGTCTTCATTTTCATGACCTACATTTTGACTTTCCTTTCACACCCAGGAAGAAGAAGAACAAAGTCTCCATTAATAATTCAGGGGTTGTTGCTTTTAAGAAAAAAAGTACAAACAGTAGACAACTGTGATCCTGAACACTGTAGTGGCGGGGTAAAAGATGTGGCTTGAAGCCACTAAATATTCTATAATTACTTTGCTGTGTTTTCATCATTAGGTAACCATAAAAAACAAAGCCCACACCTCAAATGACAAATAAATGCAAATTAAACTGATTAGTGGGAAACGCACTGTTTTATTCAATTAAACCTGCTAAATATTTTCTTTTAGTATGCACGGATTGGAAAATAGCTTTTTTTCTGATTTATATCACAAACTATTTTTTCAACTCAGCATTGGTGATGAAGGCCGCCAGTTGTGTATGCTTTCACAATAATAGCAAAAATGGTTTAGCAAGAAAGGGATTTCTTGGCAGAGAAACTTGCTGGCTTCTGTTATCACCTGGTACGAAGGTCTCTATCATTAAAAATAATGACTAAATAAACATACTGTAACAGGATCACTTTATTGCTGTGTGCTCACTTTATTGCAATACTAATGACCATACCATTAGCTTTGTGAAAGAAAACTGAAACATGAAATCATTTGAAACAAAGAGCAATAGAAGAGGCTCTCTTAGAGATCTTTTTTTAAAACACACACATTGACTTCTGAAAAATGTTCTGCATATACAGCATTTAATGTTTCTATATTTTTGCAAAAAAAACTAAATTGTACATGATTTGATTTTTGGATTAAGTTGAACAAAGTGAGTTTGTAATTGTGTACTAGTGACAGTCAAATTTATAAAACACCGAATTTAAAAATCTTGTGTTCATAAAGTTCCTGAAACATGCTAATAAGTTTGCCATATGGTTCTCATAATGGAACTAACAAGGTATTTGCTGCCAAAATCCAGGTGCACATTTGCCTTGCTTCTTAATCTAGCAACAAGTTGTTTGTGGGTCAAACCATGCATAATCTCGTTGATGGTCACATGCTTTCTACTTCTCATTGTCTCCTTACAGTGTAGGTTTACAAATTATTATTGAAAATAAAGATGATGGTGAAGTACTGCCCTTCAAAGTAGGAGAAAGTAAATGCGATGATTCTGCCAAGATAAAGGTGTCATTTGAAAAGACAAAAGGACCCAGGATTGACGCCTGAGGGGCAACTGCTGTCTGAGATGTTAGGGTAGGATGAGGACCAATTTATAGTGGATTCCCGGTTTCCAGTTTTGGTTATGGTGGATATTAGAGTCGGGTAATTACCAGTATGGAAGTATGAAGAGAGGTTGAGGAGTACAATAACTCGATGAGAGGTTGTTGCAGCGAGCAGAGGATTTGAAGTTGGATGCACATGAGTACATCGCCCTATAACCATAACGAAAGGGGTCAAATTGGTGATGAATAGAGTGGAAGTAGGTAAAATGATTTAAAAAAACAACTGTTCAAACGTTTTTGGGACAAATGGAAGTAGAGAGACAAAATGGTAGTTATCTGGGGATTGGAAAGCAGCAATAGGGTTCTTTTTGTAGTGGCAGGACCACAGCAGTTCTGAAGGAGGGAGAACAGGTTTCTGTATGGAAAGAGTAATTAGATGGAGATATTAGGCAGGATAGTGTGTGAGAGGTTAGTGCTTTGCAGGCACATGCATCAAGCTAGGATTTTGCGAATCCTTAATTGCGAATATTAAGGATTCGCAATTAAGGACTCGCAAAATCCTATGCCTGTAGGAATCGCTATATTAATAGCAATTCCTACACATTCCTTAGTTGCGACTCGCAAATAGCGAGTCGCAAATAAGGAATAGTTTCCCATTCATTCCTATGGGCCGGCCCATTGGAATGAATGGGAAATTGCAAGCGCAATTTGCGAGTACCAATTTGTACTCGCAAATTGCTCATAGAAATTTCAAGGGTGCAAGGGTGTCAAAAGGACACGCTGTTGCACCTCTGAAATTGATCTGTGCACAAATGTTGCGCACACACAAGTCCCAAGGATGTGTGTGTGTAACCTACAACTTTGAAAAATGCACCTTAGTGCATTTTTCAAAGTTTTTGCAAACTACCATGAAGTTCAACTTCGTGGTAATTTGCGCTCCCTAGTAGCGAAATCGCTACTTCAAAGTGATTCTTGCATTGCATTTAAGGAATCGCAAAATGCGATTCCTTAAATGTAATCACAATTTGAGAAATCACAATTATTTGCGAATTCTCAAATTACGAGGGCCTTGACCCTTGATGCATTGCAAAAGCTAATTTTGAGATCGCAAACTGTCGATTTTTGCGAATCGCACCGTTTGCGATCGCAATTTTTTAAATGCATGCGCCAGTTGATGATTTATAGATTGAAGGGGTTGAATGGTGCAGCTGAAGGGTTGTCAGCTTTGAGATTGGAGACTTATTGGAACGGAGAAGAGTGAGAGAAAGTGTAGGGTATGACAGAGAGGGTGTGATGGGTGGCGAAGTGCACAATGAAGGAGGTGGGCTTGAGAAGATCGTTGTTAGACTTTTGTATGATTTTTGAGCTCTTTGAAGAGAAGTGTGACCCAAAGTTATCAGCTTAGATGGAGATATCTTTGGCAGGTGTGTTGGGACATGAGGGATCTTAAAGCATTAATAGTCAGTGTGAGTTGTTTGAAGGAATGGTTAAAAATCTGGAAGAAAATATAGCACAAGCCAAATAAACAAATTCAGAGTTGGACAAACAATATTATGGTCTCGCTTTTTCCAAAGAAACGTGAGCAGGATATTTTCACTGGATATTTCAGGAGTTGCCACTGCCTTTGGATCCTCCACATGCTGCAGCTAAAATTGAAACAATGCATGGGGATCCTCACCCTAAGCCAAGGGGGAGCCAAAAATCGATCATAATGAAGTTACTTCTGATCCCTGTAATTGTGAACATCCCATGCAACTCTAGAGAAAAGAATGAGAATGAGTTATGGTAGAACACACAGAGCTGAAGGTTTTTCATCTCTCTACACTTTTTCAAGGATGTAATAAAAGCAGTAAAATCATCACAGAAAGGATCTACTCCAAATAACGCGATTTTGTGATATATGAAGCAATCTAAAAAAAAGCAAATGGGAATGGTGTTTTGTTTTCTAAGGCAATGGAGCTGGCCATGCAAAATTAGAATATTAACTAAAGGGTAACTCAGATTCTGTCTTTGTCTCTTGTTTATTCAATGTGTTTAGATTACACACAAGTTGATAGTTTTCCCATCATTTTGCTGTGATTATCGATGGCAGTGTTCTCCAATTACATTTACTTTTTTAAACTTTTTTCGTTATCCGCATCTTAGCAGTCCTTGTGTTGGACATAAAATAGCAAAAGTATTATATAGTTCTAGGAGGGGATTACAATACTATACTCTCTATGACCATAAGGAAGTAGGGCAGATGGCTCTTCTTGACTCACAAACTAGATCCAAGTTGTTCGAGCTCGACCCCAAAATATCAACCGCTGTGGCAGCTCAATTGGAGGACTTGACTGTGCCCAAAAATTTTAAAAGAGATTTCATTACGAGTAATATAGATTATGTACTTCTGCACCAGGCACTATGGTCCTTCTTGGATGACATAGAAATAGTTGCAAAGCCCAATAGTGACCATCAAACTTTGAGCATTACATTTCAAGCTAGCCCCTTTCTAAATTCAAATCTATCACCCTTAAAGACTAAAAGCCCAATGGAGACAGTGAATAACAGGATCAAATGGTCAGAGGTATCAACCAATACCGTAGTACAAACCAAAATATATGAGATATTTGTGGAAAATCTCTCCAAGATAGAATTAAAGGATGCTCACAAGATTCAATGTGTTCCTCTGCACTGTCAGCTAATGGGTCAACTGAAAACACTTTTTACAAAAGCCGGGAAATGGAGTTGCTCACAAAAAATCTCCCCCAGCTGGTATACTAAAGAGTGTTGCCTTGCCAAAAATTGCTTATTAGAAGCTTTAAAGAAGGGCAGAAATGCAGCAATATCTCTTGCTCGGAGGAGCTATAACAATATATTGATTAAGGCTTAGAGGAGATGGGTATCTGATCAGTGGACAGATCTCACTGACTCATTAGAGATGTAGGGTCTAAAGGCTTTCTGGAAGCCAGTCTTAGTTGGCAACCATGCAATTGATAATTACCTGGAGGCAATAGTTCAACTGGACAAATGGGTAGCCCACTGTGGGGCCTTAAACAGCAAGTGGAACCGAGATAATGCCCAGGCTAAGCACATGGAAAAATATCTTGCTTCAGAGTGTGTGCCTTTAACTCCCACTGGAAGGGGTGGGGTGACTGAAGATAGGGATTTGGTAAGTTTCACTCTAACTGAAACAGAAGATGCCCATGGCAACTGCAGAAAGAAAAGGCCCAGGGACTGAGCGGCATCATTGGTGAGCTGTACTTATCACATCCTGAAGTGTGGGTACCTTATCTTATGCTCTGAATAATGCCACCAGGAGGGGCAAGGATATTCCTCCATCCTGGCGTGGAGCTGCCTTTATTCAGATTTATAAAAAGGGGAACAGAGATGTGTTAGCTAACTATAGACCTATTAGCTTACTCTATAACAGACAAAAAATATTTTGCTGGCCGGTCTTCATAAGGCTTCAAACTTGGCTTTCTGAAAAACATATTCTTGAGGACACACAAGCATGCTTCAGGAAAAATGTCGGCACCCTAGACCAGGTCTTCCACTTCATGGTGCTATGCTGGAAATAAATAACCTTGAGGAAGGACCATCTCTATGTTGCTTTTATAGATTTGAGGTCAGCATTTGACCTGGTCCCTGGAGATAATCTATGGAGGGTCCTGGAGACCTACAGGGTTCCCAGTGACATCCTTTGGATAGTAAGAGTTCTCCACACATACTTATGCCATGGTGAAGTTTAACATGGGAGGAGACTATACGGACAGGATTCTCTTTAAATCGGGGAGTTAATCAGGGATGCGTATTGGCACTGTAGGAACCTGGGGTCACCAGGCCCTATAGGCGGTAGCGTGGCGCGAGCCGGTCGGGCAACCAGAGGGCTATGTGTTAAGCAACCATACACCACACGCTTCTCATGGACTAGAGTCACACACAATAAGGGACGCCACACCGTTTAAATTATGCAAATACTTCAAGTTTATCCAAGTATAGTTGGTCAGTTGCAGTTCAGGAAATAACACGGTAATACATGAATCATACTACCATCGTAACATTACATTCGACACTCTGGGTGATATCTAGGCAGTGCCTAACCTTGTTCTAGCGCTGTGCGCGCTTACTTAAAGTCTTTCCCTGAACCGGCCGTCTAACTAAGCGTAATACTTGAAAGGGGACACATTGGGGTCACTAACATGGCGCCTGTAGAACTGAGCGCTCCTCGTGATCAAGGGCCCCTAGTACTGTGAAGCAAGGCATATAAACATAGCGCTACGCGCAATCAGTTGCATGTGGATACGTTTGCGTAGAACAGTTAATACAACGCGTGACTCATAATCAGTCGCATATCATTACCTTTGAGCAGAGCATATAACACAGTGCGCTACTCGCATTCCTGGGCATGTAATTACTTTTGAGCAGAGCATATAACACAGTGCGCTACTCGCATTCCTTGGCATGTAATTACTTTCGAGCAGAGCATATAACACAGTGCGCTACTCGCATCCCTGGGCATATAATCACTTTCGAGCAGAGCATATAACACAATGCGCTACTCGCATTCCTGGCAGGTAATTTCTTTGCATATAATACATGGGGTTACTCGCCGTCCCGGTCTCTCCGGCTGAGGAAGCAGAGTCGGTGGCGTGAAGCGCCACACGAGAGCAATGTCAGTCAGTACTTTGAACGGCTTCCAGCGGGGAGGATTACTGGACTTGAGGAGCGAGTCCCTATGCTCCGGTGCAGTTCACAGAGCACCGCGCTCAGAATTACAAAAGGGGGGACACGGACAGGATCCCTCGGCGGAGTCTCTCCGTCGCGCAGGCAGGGGAGGGGATTCCCACGGAGGGGACAACCCGGGCCAAGTGCGGTGTGGTTTCCAGACCAGCAGGGGGCGCACCAGGGGGGATCTCGGCCTCCGGGCTTACCTCCGTCTCGGCGTCAGCAGGCGTCCGTCCTCACGACGTTGGGGGAACTCGGCCCCGACCTTGCGCTTCTCCTCACACGGCTGCGACGGCAGCGACGGGGCCCCGAACTTCGCCTGGGCCTCGCAACACAGCAGGGCACACTCCTGGTGGATTCTTCCAGCTCTGCTTCACCCCAATGGCCAACTCACCACACAAGTTTCCCTCCCACTCTTAAGTAGCCCTAGGTCAGGTGACCTCTAGCCAAGGCGGCAAAAGTAAAACCCCACCTCCCTTCTAGAAGGTTCCAGCTTCTTCCAGGAGCTTCCCCACTCTAACTATGGGACAAAAAGGCAGGCTGGTATCGCAACATTGTTGTGGGTCCCAGCCAGCTCCTGGCAGCTAGGGTGCTACTATGAAAAACGACCACCCTGCAGTAGCAGGGGTCTGTGGCAGCCATCTTGGACGAAGTAAGCACCTGCACCTTAACACTACAAAAACGAAAAAAAAATCAGGGAAAAAGGGCCAAGTCCAACAGGCACCTACACTCTTTAGCCTGTACAATAATGGGGTGATTAAATTGCTATCCTAATGTAAGCATAATACACCCAGGAGTGCAGGAGCATCAGTTTCACTCCTCATGTTCACAGACGATACTCTCCTTATAACTAGAACCCCTTTAGCCTTTTAGAAAGAATTTGACTCTTTATCTGCCTTCTGCAAAAGCAGGGGCCAAGAATTACATCCAGTAAAGTCAAAATTTATGGCAATAAACCCACACTGATCCTTCAGAGGTAGGATGAATATTGAGGGAGCCTCAATAGATCAGGTAAAAAAATTGATTATTTAGGAGTAATATTGATAGATAATTTTTACCTGGGAGTTGCAAATGGGGAAAAGTAAAAATGGTCTAAAGCAGAGATAGCTGTTGCATGGGGAAAAAATGACACCCCAGGTGATGCTGTGTCACCTGCCCTTAAAATATGCAGAGACACTGCAGTGTCAGCAGCTGTTTATAGGGCAGAGATATGAAGATCTGCTGATGCAACTATCCTTACATTTGCAAAAAATACCTTTATTAGTGAACTCTTTAATATACCTATGATCACTCCCACTATTTCTCTAAGGTTGCAACTAGCACTGAACTGTATTGACTGGTTGTCCTCCCTAAATTCACAGATGTACTGGTTACGGATTTAGTCAACCCCAGAGCTGACGCCTTACAGGGCATCATTAGTAGACCTAATTTCCAGTGATAGACAGTACATAGCCCATGGTTAAAATATGTTAAAAATCAATGTGAAATGATTAAAATTAGGGATCTGTGGAACTCCCCAGCAAATATAGCCAAAGGAGCTACTGAGAGACTTAAAAAAGCATACTGGGAAAATATCCTAATATGCATCTGACATGATCATAAAGATGGGAGCTTAACTGGCCAGTTTTTAACTCCTAAATGCTCTCCTAAATTTGAATCCTATATGAGCAGAATTTATCCCTGCAAGCAGAATGTATTTATGTACAATTCATATCCGGTGCTTTACCGCTATAATCGTTCACAGCTAAGTGAAATAAATCATGTTGCTCTACCAACCATTTTCCTTATTGCCCACAGCTAAAAAAAACTTAGGGAAATGTTTATACTTATGGCCCACTTACTCATTGTCCTGTAGGAAATTGATTATTTCAGCATGTAAGGTGAAGGGTGTGAAGAACCCATTTGAGAGAGGCGTGCAGTGGTATTAGGCACCCGCTTATAAGTAAAGGACCAATGAAAGGTACTGGCAGATATTTGATCTGCTTTCTGTAAGAAGACTGTCACCCGGTAGGTAGGACAAGAAGGGAAGGAGCCAACACAACGGCTGAATTTTACGTGAGTGATTTATTTAAGCAGGAGTAATCCAGTGTAAGGGTTCAATTAGCTCAGATCCGGGTTTGTTCCATCTCTTGTCCCTTCTTCTGTGTTCCCCAGCTTCAGCTTCCCTCTCCCTCACTCTGGTAGTTCTCACGGGAGGCAGTAGATGCGGAAAGAAACAAAAGAGAACAGGGCTTTAGGTGGACGTTCTACGTCTCTTATCTGATTGGGACAAGGGAGTGCGGGAAGTAATCACCATGGACCGCCACCAAGTGTGAGAGCCTAAGCGTTTTCCCCCTAATCGAAGGACCCCTAAGCGATCAGGCTCCTCAACCCCTCCTTCTTCTGGACAGCCCGTCGACACTTCACCCGCTTCCCCCTTTGAATGAGAACAGCCCCCGGATTCTCTTGCGTACCTCGGGTAGCCACACTTCTCCTGAAGTGTGGCTGGGCGTTGCGCGGTGTATTCGGCCTCCTGGCCTTTCCTCTGTGGCTTCCGCTCTGCTCCCGGACTCTCTCCCGTCGTCCTGGTTGGGTTCCCTTCGTCTCTGCTCCTCCGGCGTCAGCTTCCACTCTCTTTCGCTGGGCTCGGCTTTCGCGCTGGCGTCTTCCGGATCGTCCTTCTTCAATGGCTTGGAGGACACTGATAGGTCGACAAAGGCTGATGTCACAGGGGCGAACTCCGCTGCCTCCCCCGAGTCCGTGTCTTCGTTAAAGGGCCAGTCCCTAGGCTGCAATAGAGATAGAGAGTCACTGTCCCTGTTATCTTCCTGAGCCCCGTCGAACCTGTCACAAAGACCAAATTGAAGTTGGTCAGTTACGACACCTACAAAATATAAGTATAGTTTTTGTTTATTATTTTTAAGCAGAGCGACAAGACATTGGTCTTGAAGAATGCCATGAATTTATATCATCCGGTAGAAACATGTTGACCTGACCTAGTCAGATAGGAAACATCCTTGCTCCTATCGTCAAACTACTTATTTTAATTCCATCCGTGAGGGAGAGTTATAAAAGCATTTTTTCTCCTTTTTGCGATGGTTTTAACACACTTTTGATATTATTTTGCACTCTGCCCCTCATTCACAAACTCACATTGGAGTGTAGAACACCTCAAGCGCCTCTCCAATAGGGAGAGTTGTAGCCCACACAGTGTACCTTGCGGACACTGTGTGCAAGAGGGGACCCAATGATGAAGCATGTCACCGCCATGGTGAGTGAGGGTTCTCGTCTTTAAAACTAAAGCTTTTTATACACTTCTTTAGGTGTTGTCCATGTACACTTAGAACTTCATCCTTAATAAATTCCATTACGGTACTTTTTGTGAGTTTGACATAATGGAGTGGTACCGTTTGTGGTTATAATTTCTCCGATTTACCCTGTTGTGAGATAACATTTGGAGAACTATTGGGAGACATTAAGAATTTCTGAAAAGTGACCTGAAGGAAATGATTGTGTTTGCTGTTGCACATTGGGCTTAGAAAATTAGATCAAAAGGGCTGACTTCTAGAAACCCTTAATGCTGCACAGTATGATTAGACCTACAATATTTAACCATACATGTATACAATCCTTGTCAACTAGAGGTCTTAAATAGAAAAATGCAAAGTATATTACCTTGATGCATTAGAATATCCACCAATAGGAACTTATAGCAACTACCAGCAGAATTGATGCTAGAGTTACAGTTTTTGATGCTAGAGTTACATTTTTAAATTCGATGCTAGCTGATTTTTAATATAATACTGTATCTTAATGGGATGTGTAAATTGTCACGTATAATCACTCACTTAAACAGTCATTCATGCACCCACTAAATCATCCATACAGGCACTCATACACCCACTGATTCATCAATACACATTGGTGTATATATATTTAACACTCATAAACTTTATAGAAACACTCACAGTCATTGGATGATGTCATCAGTGATATCATTTGAGATGTCATCAGTGATGTCATCAGTGATGTCACCTACCATGTCATGAGTGAAGTAATATGGGAGGTCATAAGCAGTGCATTGTGGGTACGTGAGTTATAGATTTTTGGGTTTTGTACAAGTGAAATGTCAGTCTAACTATAACGTCTCTTTAATCTCTGTTTTTTTAGTGAATTTCTAAAGTTTTTAAAAATTATATTTCCCTGCAACTTTTGGTTTTTTCAGTGAAATTCGAAGGTTTTTTAAATGCTAATTACCAACAATAACATCCCTGTAACCTTTGTTTTTTTCAGAGAATTTCGAAGGCATTTTAAATTTTATTTCCAAACTGTAACCTGTAAACTTTAACAGTGGGTGTGTGAGTCACTGAATAGGTTGGAGACTGGGTGTGTGAGTAGCTGTATGGGTCTGTGAGTGAAGGTGTACCGGAGCCGCCCTCATTTGGAAATAATACAGATAACCCGGGTCATATGACAGACCCTTAGAAGTCCACCAGCAAGGGTTCTCACTTTGAGGTTTTTGTCTCCCTGGGTCTGACTGTAGTTATAGCTCTGCATTTTATAAATTGAGGTACTATGTTGGAAATCGATTAATATATGTACACTGGCATGAAATGTGATTGGATTAATTACGTTTTTTATGTATTCAAAAAATGTCTTGGCACTGTGCACTTTTATGGTTCATCGAACCGAAATAAAGTTAATATTGATCGATCGAAGGTGTAATGTCTGCTTACTTATGTAAGTGCATGAGTAGTGCCTTGGTGATTGTATGATTGCATAGGTAGTGCCTGTATGATTCTATGTGTGCAATTGCCAAGAACATACTGTGAATACCGGGTGTTTTTGACAAAGAGTAATACACATATATAGACACATCATACATGCTAATTTGTTTCCCCCTTTTATATTTTTGCAAATTTCTCAGTGCATATTTATTGAATTCCTCCTGCCCCAGTTGCCATTTTTGTTACCATATAAAGGAACAATTTCTTTTTTACTTTACAAAACCACAAAACAAAATCAAAAACAAAACAGAAAACCATGTCATAGGGACACATGTCTATGGTTCAGAAGCCCTAGAAATACTGAGACAGTCACAGGTAAGCCATTGGCGAGTGATAGTTCGGTCCATAGGTCAGTCCAGGGCCCATACTTTCTTGGGCAGTGCCATAGATCTTGTAGCAAATCTAAATCAGAATGCTTACTACCGCCAACGTTCAGAGTGAGGTAACTGATGCACTTCGTGTAGTTTGTAGAGAGTCTAACTACAATTGTGTTGCTGTTTAAAATATAGTAATTTCTCTTTGCCTTCTCTATAATACTTGTCATGGTTTTTGAGTACAAGTCTTCCATCACGTAATCCTTGTTTAGTGATTTTTACCACAATACTGTGGAGTTGGTCTATGCCTGTCTCAAGAAGAAGTGGTCAATAAACACACTCTATAATCCTGATCCCACTTCTTGAAACAAACCTGAAGTCATGATGTACCTTAGATTAAGATATTTTGGCATTCTCACCGGTTGTTGATGGTCCTGCCAGCGGAAGGAGTAATTCAGTTTGAACTCTGAGCACAGGGCGTCAGAGGGTTTGACAAGTATTGATCAGGTGGTCTAGAAGAGTAATCCCCTTCATTTCTCATGAGCTCCTTTATCCCATTACAATGCCTGTACTCTGCAAGGTGGGTGCAGAAAGGTGTATCTATAATTCTACCCATTGCTTTTTGTGCGCAGTCTTCCAATTTAAGTCAGACCCACATTGGGGTTGTCTCCATGCAAATGCCAATTACCTGTGACTGTGTATGCGTTTTTAAGGGTTTCAGCTGTGCGCCATTTTATGTGATTGATCTGAAATTCCTTTCAACCTGTCATTACAGAGGTACTTAATTGTATTGGTTGCTACTATCATTTTTACAATCTGGATTCTACCCCAGAAGGATAGGTTGAGGTGAGGTCCAGCATGACATGTAATTCTGAATTTTAGATATCAGAGGGTTTATATTGTCTTCCACACCCCTATTGTTCCTAAATCCCAGGTATATGAAACCCTTGGGAGCCCTATGACGAAGGTACATTCCTAGGCTGGCTCTAGATGTGTTTTCTGGCATTTACCCCAGTTTGTTTTATACCCATATAGACCCAGAAAGGAACCTGGTACTGCTGTTTGAGCAGCAGCGAGACCACAGGGTTGGTGACCTTAAGTAATATATTGGCAGCATATAGGAAGGATTTCACCTGCCCATTTGCAATTTCAATTCCATTTGTTCTATCAGGTAGCCTTATCATAGCAGATAGGGGGTTGAAAGGTAACATAAATAAGATGGCAAATAGGGCTAGTGCTGTATAGTTCCTCCCTTGATATGTAATGGTTCTAAAAATAATCAACAGCAGTTGAAATGCACAGTCTAGTTCTGACTTTAAAAATGAAGTCTCGCTCCAGTGCTGCACTTTTTATTGTTGGAAAAACATAATCCCATTTGCCTTGAGGGAGACCGTTGTGTCACCAATCGGGTATAGTGTGACTTCCACAAGAGGTGAGTCCTTGTCCCCGGGGGTGGGGTCCCAGAAGGTACAAACCTTGCTAATCATGTACTAAGGAAGCTATCACTCTCCGAAGTCTTGTGGCTAGGATTATGACAGAAAGGTGTTCTCTATGACTATTGCCCCTCCACTTTTCCTTGAATCACGGAGGTTCATTCACGAGGCCGTACATAAAAAGCAAAGTAAAGACATTTAATCAAATTCCATTGAGTTCACTTCCAGACATATGTCTTTAAATCTGAGTAGTTATTTCTCAGCTGAGCCACACCTGTAAGGTTGTGTCAATAAAGTGATTTTCATGTGCCTTGGAATAGTATTTATATGTCCTGCAGATAACAATATTTAGCTGCTTACATATGATGTTAGTCATTGTCTACAGCTTGAATGCCATAGAGCAAGTACGGATTTAAACAATATCTAATGTAATATTTTGAATACAATTTTGTTCACTACAAGTAAACATCTAAAAAACATATCTCAGAATAACTATTACAACTTTTGGTTGAATAGATTAGTTTAAGCTATCTAAGGTAGCATGGTCTAAAGTATATATTTAAGCACACACCTTTGCATAATCCATTGAATTGCCACTGCCTATACATGACTGGTGCCCTTAATTTGAAAGTGTTGCCATTGGCTGGAAGGTCATTAAAAGAGGGGTACCTTGCTACTTCACAATATATATATCTGCTCGACAGGTCTCAAGAAATGTGAAGTTGGGCTGTAATGATGTACCCGTGTAAGGTAGGATCGCTACTTTTAACCAGAGGAGCAGGGTACTTTGAGAAGTTAAATGTACCTAGCGGAATGATACTTGACGTGTCTTAATCTGGGATCATGAGGTGCTTGAGTTTGAAAACCAATGTCTCTGATATCTGATAGACCATTCTTTTTATGTGGCATAAATTTTGTCATTGATGGTAGAACTTGCAGGTATGATAGTATTGAATGCAGAGGGCCCAAAAGGCATTTCGTATTTCATTGCCCCTATGTAGTGGTGTTCATAGAAGCCTAATTGTATTTATACAACGACTGATATTTTTAAAGCTGAGAGAAAGACTGAAGAGTGCTGCATTAAGCCCCTCCTCCAGCACGAGGCATGGTCACCATATCTCGTGTAGAAAAAAAGTCCCATGTCCACTTCCTACGCTTTAAAGGAATGAGCTGCACCGCACATGATGGCAGTAGGTAGCCTTGTGATAGTATCATCTCTCTCCTTTGAGCTTCATCCAAAGCCTTAAAACTTGGAACGTTTCATCACATTTATGGTTTTGTATACAGAGATAAATCAATTAGATATGTTTAGCACGGTGTACGAGTGATTCAGTTAATTCCAACTCCTGCACAAACTTTTCAGTTATAAATTTAGTTGTTTACTGCTCCCTCTAATTACCAGGTGTGATAAATCCCCCACTTCTGAAATTAGCTGCACCGATCAATCCTGCCAAAATATAACATGGAAAAATGATCATTAAATACACAGCAATGCAGATTATTGAGCAGAACACTCCAAAACCTAATGCCATTGGCCATTTCAAGGAAATCACCATAACACACAATATTCACACCCATAAAATGCAGTATCTAATAGTATCAGGTGATATCATTATCTCCAATCCGTCTAGTAGAGTGGTAATCTGGGCTTTTGAGATACTCACGCCTAGAATGTATGTGAGAAGACCAATTTAAAAGAGACCTTTTACTAAGTTAGTGTTTTTATTCGAAGCAGTGTTATGAGACTCCACAGCACAGTGACCCCCGTAATCTAAAGGACTCAATTTTTTATTGGAGTAACAACACAATTATCAGGATTACAGTACTTGAGGTTATTGTTAGTCTACTGGAGACACTCCTAACCTCATTTTGAATCTTAAATTGGATTGTTTTATTAGTTGGAAAAGACAGACTCACTTCATACATCTTCAAGTATGCAGTGCGTCTTCAGCAAATGTATGAAGGTTGTGGTGCACACTTGTGTGAAAATGATCTGGCTCCAGAACTGAGTATTTTGGTTTGTGCTCACAGTTAAAATTCCTTCTTAATTTTTGGAATTACCAAGTAAAAACTATGGCAAAGAGGCTTGCATCAGAATTGCATTATGTATGTCAAAAACTAACGGACTGTGAACTTATTGTCACAGCAGGTTAGGTTCATGCCCTGGACTGTACAAAGAGCTTATCACGGATAATACAGACTCAGAAGGGGAAGAATTCTCTAGCAAACTTCTTGTCAATGCATTGCTGGGTGCCATTCCTTACTTCCACAGATAATCCAGCATACAACACCAGAAGGGGTTTCTCAGGGGTTGTGAGCAATGCTGAGAACAAGAATTAAAATCCAGCTTCCAGAACATCCCATGATGCACATTATGTTAAACTTCAGTTCCTTCTTCAAGGTGGTGCAGGCACAATAAGCTGTGAAATGAAAGTTGGAGCTTGGAAATTCTATTTTAAAGACAATGATCATTACATTAGGAGTTTTTGGATTGTCCCATTCCCATTTGTGGCAGTTTGTTTTTGCACGGTCAGTTTCAAGCAAATATATTGCGGAACTTGTAGAGATATAGGGCCTGACTATGAGTTAGGCGGTCTGAATGCCCGCACACTGTGACCTCTAGAAGACTGCAGTGCTGGCAGTCTTCCTACTGCTGTATTATGAGTTAAGCGTAGTGCCCGCGGTGTGGCCACGGCAGTTTTACAGAGGTGGGGAATGTTTTTCCATATATACACATCGATGCCTGTGTGAGCATTTCGACTCCATAAGTGTTGAATGCACACATATGCATGATACACGTGGAAAAATACCACCTACCTATTTCCGTACTCCAGCCAATAAGTGGGCGATCCAGGCAATGTGTATATGGAACAAAAAGGATTTGCTTGTAGATTTCCACCAATAGGGTAGGGAGAAGATGCTGCTGTGAAGGGGGGACGTGGAGTAAGGGATCCACATGGAACTCTGCCTGGAAGAACAGGAAAGGGGTGAGTGTGCACCCCAACTCCTTCTTTTCTGGCGACCTGAAAACTGTGGTCCAACAGCCATGGTCGACTCATCAGAAAGACAACTTGTAATACAGACGGAAGTGAGCCGCCTCAGTATCGCTCTATTGCAGGCGATGTGGTTGGCGGAGTGCTGACAGAGTAGGTGGTTCACCGGTGATCTTTGAAAAGACAATCTGACCATCTCAGACTGCCGAGCTCACAGCAGTCAGACCGCAACCGCCAGTATGATGGTTCAAACTCGTAATAAGGCCCATAGTGTGTTGGAACATATCTTGTCCCATGATTCTTCCTCGCACTCAACAGCCACTTGTTCTTTTTTTTATCCCTGACTTTTCCCTGGACAATTTGAATTTTTCCTTTCTGAATTCTCCTTCCTTCCTTCCTCCGTCATTTACTGCCTGATGTTTCTGCACCCTTGTTATCATCTATTTCTCAAGTAATTGGAATTAATAATGGATCTTCATTTCCTGGATCTATTGTTTCGGCTTGGCTCGTTTCTGCTCTCTGATTTTCAGATGTTTTGCACTTGTTCTCACTAATGGTCTGTACATCTGAAATCAAGAATCACAAGACTGCCAGAGGGTATAGCATCCCCTACATGGGTTTTTCCTTCTGTCTGTAACCCTCTAAAAGAGACAGTTGGCAACTTTTTATACATATTTTTCAGTGGAGTTTTGGAAAGTGGCTAGCTTCACATCCAGTCGTTGACAGCCAGATGTTATCAAAACAAATTCATTTGCCAGTGGTGACAATTCATTCTCTTGATTGGAGAGAACATAAACAATAGTCACTTATTATGAGAAACCTTCAGTTTGCCAATTGAATTTACCTACCATCACAGACCTCTATTGTCCCCATGTGTGTGAGGCCTATGATAATCCACACATTGTTCAGCACATCAGGGTAATTACCTGGCTGCTTTCAAAAAGTACAATGCTAAGGAAAGCAGGCACTGGGTCTGTATGTTTCATCTGGTTACTCAGTTGTCTTCTGACTTTTGGTAATTATTTTGGTGACCATTTTCTGATCTCTTTTGGCTGTAATTTAGTGACTATTGCCTTCTATATTTTTGATAACCAGAGAGTGATCACTCATGAGTTCAACCTCCAGACCCAGAAAATTCTTAAAACTCATTTTATGGAATGTGTTAAGAGACGTGGTTGTGGATAACTGCTGTGTAGTCTGGTGGAAGCATCATAAGTGTTTTAAATTGATTTTCGATTCTAGCTGCTCCAGAAGAACATAGTCGGGCTTCTGCTGTACAGCGCATCCATGGTGCACAAGACTACGTGCATCCAGAGAACACCAGAACCGAAAATCCATTTGAAACCCTTCACCGCGCCCCATTCTACCAAGAGTCAGTAGAGCCATGAAACCTGCAGGTCTAAACGGGTCCCCCTTTTTCATAGGAGTTCACATTGATAACTCAGAGGAGTTCACATTGATAACTATAGTAAAAGGCCTCGATTGAATTTAAATATCCAAGACTATTCCTGACAAAAGATATTTTCAACCTCTTTTTCTTCTTTTCTCATGAATTACTTCAGGGTGGTAAGTGAACACTGGAATGATGGGCTTTCACCTTAATCAATAATCAATGAACAAGTGTTGTGTATTACCTTATGCACGTCAAATATGATTTAAGTTGGCGCTGTGTTTAAATGTTTTAATCAAATGAAATGCTATGCACCCGCATGAAAAAACATTTAAATCTGACAAAAAAAATATTATATATTATTCTTTGGCTATGTCACAATAGATGACTGACACCCCATTCACTTGGTTTACCAAGTTCTGACCAATAATGTAATTAGTAACCACCATGCAAAGGTTTATGCTGCAACTACCAGTAATGTAATTACCAATAATGATGCAGAGTCCAAATACAGGATTGTAAGAAATTGGGCTAGTGGTACACTAGGGTATGATCCCTAGTTAAGCAGCAACCACAATCCTTATCATGGAAAGCAAACCCCAAATTAACCTGTACTCACCCCCCTGGTAGCTTGATACAGAGCAGTCAGGCTTAACTTGGAGGCAATGTGTAAAGTATTTGTGCAACACGTCAAACGGGAAGACAGTAAAAACACCACACACAAAAATCCCACACCAGGTTAGAAAAATAGAGCTTATTTTAATGAATAATAAAAGATCAAAACAACAAAAATCCAATTAGTAGAACCCGGGGATATTGAGTTTGTACGGTTTTAGAGAAAATAGCGCCAAACCCATGGGCCATTTGCATATGGCTGAAGCCAAACTGGAATGGCATAGTGATAAAAAAACAATGGATTTAGGCCCATATCTCTGTACTGGGAGTGAATGTTTGACATTGTTCAACATTCCAACCATCAACATTTTTCACTCCAAGTGGGATGGATATGCCCAGACTTGGGTCCTGTGCTCTCCATGCCACTGGAGTCAAGCTAGCCTGGCTAATGAGGGGTGATACCCCGAAATTGGTCCAATGATGCTTGTTTCTGGTCCACAGAGGACCTGGCCTGGCAGTTCGGGCTGAACTCTTCCCATGGGTAGCATGGTTAAAACTGATTTGCATATTGCTGGGTCCTAACTGGAATGGCATGGTAAGCAAAAAAACGATGGATTTAGGCCCACATTTCTGTATTGGGGTGAACGTTAGAGATTGTGCAGCATTCCGTCCATCAATTGTTATTTTTGAAACTTTCTGAAAATGCCATTTTTGGAATGCCAATTTAAAATCCGACTTTACCATAAATTAGGATTTTAAATTGTGACTCTGGAGACACCATACATGCATTGGTCATCTCTTCCCATTTGGAAAGTGCGACTTTAAGAGGTTTTCACTACCAGGACATGTAAAACTTCACAGTACATATTCTACTTTTAAAATCCATTGCACCCTGACCTCGGGTCTATCCAGGGCCTACAATAGTGATGACATATTTGTATTAAAAAGGAAGGTTTGGGCCTGGCAAAAGTTTTATTTTGCCAGGTCGAAATGGCAGTTTAAACTGCACACACAGGCTCTGAGGTTTAAAGGGCTACTTTGTTGGTTGGCACAACCTGTGCTGCAGGCCCACTTGTAGCGTTTTCTTTACGGGCCTAGGGTACATGCAATAGCACTTAACTAGGGACTTATAAGTAATTGAAATATGGGAATTGGGGATAAGCCCTTTATTACTGTGTTTAGAGGAGAGAGCACAAGCACTTTAGCAATGGTTAGCAGTGGTAAAGTGCACAGAGTCCTAAGGCCATCAAAACAAGATCCACACAAATATGGGGGAGGAAGTCAAAATGTTGTGGGAAAGACCACCCTAAGGTTGACAGATCTAACATGGGTCCCCCCAGCTGAAAATGGGGAGAACTACCCAACCCTTTAAGAGTTCTCATCACTAATGCAGAAGAATCTTGATAGGCCATCGGCACTGGTGTGGTCTGACCCAGAAGGATGTTCCACCACAAAGTCCATTTCCTGTAGGGAGATAGACCACTTCAACAGTTTGGGATTTTCACTCCTCATTTGCATGAGCCATCTGAGGGGTTTGTCTGAACGTGGAAGTGAGTCCCAAACTAGTATGATGTCAAACATTAGATGTATTGCCATATGAACGATGGCATTTTTCTGATCATGTGCACATCCAACTGAAAATGAGTGTGCTTCCGACCCAGAACTGGTGGGACAGTCCTTTGGCTTTCCATTGTTTCTTCTTGTTTCTTTCCTCCTCATCTTTTTATGTACATTATTTTAGAGAATACTACAGCTCTCCAAGTAGTGCTAACAGACTGCTTGATTGCCATTTATTTTAGCTGCAGTAGGTCTATCTCATGAGGCCACAGCCTCCTTACCAGGCCACAGTCATGGAATGGTATTGGCCATAGTTTTACTTTTTTTAAATTCTAAGACGGACATCGCACTGCAAATGTGTCGACCATGCTGCAACTTCAGAAGAATGAAATACCATGTATAATACCATTGCTTGACAGGCTCCTGCTGCTATGTTTCATTGTATTTGTTATTGCAAACATATGCCTACCATGTTCAGACTGGCAGCCTGTTTTCTTTTTTCTACTTTGCTTCTTTCAATTTATCTAGTATATTTTGTTGAGCAAAAACCACCCCCTTTTGTACCGCTTTGTTCGCCATAAGTTGGCAGGGTATGCTCAGACTTGAGTCCCTTGCTCACTTTGCCACTGGATTCAAGCAAGCCTGGCTGAAGACGGCTGATATGCCAGAAACCGGCCCTAGGAAGCTTGTTTCTGGTCCAGGGAAGGCATGGCTTGGCAGTTCGGGCTGGACTGTTCCCATGAGGCACAGGGTCAGACTGATTTGCATATGGCCATGTCTGAACTGGGGTGGCGGAGTGAGCTAAAGAATGATGATGGATTAAACCCAGATGAGTTGACTGGGGGTGAGTGCTTGCAATGTTCAACACTCCGTCCATCATCCCCTTTGGTTTTGCTTCCTCACTTGTGGCAAACACTTTGACACTGAGAAATTGAAAAATTCTATGAACTGCATACGCCATAATGCAGTGGGAGGACTGATGCTGACTTACCAGAAATGTGCTCCCTCCCATTTGAGAAAATACAATACTATGAAAATGTTAACAAAATATCCTAGCGAATACAATCGTTTGGTCATCTGAAGAGTCACAAATCCGCTGTGGCGGGGATACCATGAGACCAAGAAAAGAGTGAAAAAAGAGACCTGCGGACAGGAATTAGAAGTATCAAAACATACAAAATGATAGAGATGTTGCATAGAGAGAAGGAATAAAGTCCTAGATTTGCTACTTGAGTGCTGTGTGCAGCTGTGAGGATCAAGAGATATTTTCCCTCCACAATACTACTAGTGAGTAGCAAAATCATGAAGGCTTAGTCAACACTTGTCAACTGCATTCCAAAATCTTTATTTCCTATAGCAATATTTCTCCTTTTTCTCAAATAGGTATCCCAGTCTACTTGGGGCTGATCCACAAAGTACCCATGTAGAAGTCTTTTACATACTCTTACATGCATTCATAAATTGGCTGCAAACCATCTCACATGGGAATAAAATGCAAATATTTGGTTGTTATTCACATAAAAATAGTACAATCAGAAAACCCTGTGTTCTTTACACTTTAACTAATAGGGAGTTGGATGTTTCATTGAAATAAATAGCACATATGGAGATTTCAATGTTTTTTTCTAGTACACGGGGGTGGGGAGATCAACAGAGAGTGGGAGGAGTGGTTGTGGTTCAAAAGCGAGAAGGGGAAACAATGGAGGCGGGGTGATATGGGTTAAGACAACTAATGCATGTTGAAGGCAGAGCTGCTGACCTTGGAACTGGAGAACCGGGTATGAGTCTCTGCATCGGCTCAACATCCTATGATCCTAGGCAGATCACTTAATTCTTCATGTGTAATCGAAAGAATATTAAAAAATGAAAGCGATGGTGCTCATGTAAAGTACTGCAATCCCTTCGGGACACGTGTGAGGGTGCATGAGGTGACTGAAGCTTTTCTTACAGCTGAAAATAAAACGTACCACTGTTACCCAAACAATCTACTAGGTTTGCCGCTCTACAGACAAAGGAAGGGTGAGCATGCCCTGCTGAGATTGGGACTTGTGATCTTAACTTAACCCTAATAGTTAGCAGTAAAGTTCAGCTCACTGAGCCACCCAACAAGCTTTGAAAGGGGGCTGCCCTGTATGCAGTAGTCACCCACAGATAGTAGCAGGCTAACAGGTCTCTACCTCACTGAAAAGGCCATCACTGTGTAGAAACACTGTGCACAAAATTGGTCCCAGGCCCTAGCAAATACAGGAGCAGCAGCGTTGCTTCCACAGGTCAGATAAGGTTTATAAACTTTCACATGCATTGTTCAGACAATAACAGAGAGCTGACAGCACTTAGCTTAGGAAATTCACTTACAAGAGACCTCTTTCCCTTTGACTGAATCGTTGACAATAAGCATTTAGGGCCTCATGTACGTAGCCGAATACCGGTCGGTAACGGCCGATTTTCGGTAATTATACCGTTACCGACCGGTATTTAGGCTTGTGACATGTAGGGGGCTCATTTCTGTATTCGGTAATTTACCGAATCGGTAAAATTACCGAATCGGTAATTTTACCGATTCGGTAAATTCCGAATACAGAAATGAGATGTAGGGGGAGTGTGTGGGTGTTGTTTGGAGTCGGTATTTACCACCAACTAATAGTTGGTGGTAAATAATGAATGGATGTGTAAAAGCATTTTATAGCGCTTAGAAGTGTGCAATGTGGCAGACATACATGCCCTTAGGGCATGTATGTGTGCCACATGTGCACACATGGCCGAATCAGGGGTGCAACAGGGTGTCAATGTGACACCCTGCCACCCTTGCATGTGCTCCTCCATTACCGAATCGGTATTTACCGATTCGGTAATGAGGCATACCTTCCCATCAATGGGAAGGTATGCCTCATTACCGAATCGGTAAATACCGATTCGGTAATTACCGAATTATTCCGAATCGGTAATATTTACCGACTCATTACCTACATTGCATTTACCACTTCATAAATACCGAATCGGTATGATTCGGTATTTATGAAGTGGTAAATGCAAGCCCACCTACATGAGGCCCTTAATGAATGCAGCTCCTCAGGTGTCTCCAGACAGAGCAGGGAAGCTTGAAACAGACACTCAGGACAAGCTCCCCTTCTAAGACCTCTTCTGCACCGCCACATTATAACAAAATATCACAATCAAAACGAAAAAAACAATGCTTTTCTCTTTTCTTTAAAACATTCATGCATTCAGCTCAAGCACCGGCGCCCAGGTCTCAACAATCAGCACTGGAAGCCTCCCCATTGGCGATCACCGGAGCACAAGTAAAAGCCATGCACAGTATATTTTTGCTTTCAAGTGTTTGTAGATGAAAGAAAATGCTCGTCATTGCCTTTGCATACATCATGTATTTCTGTGTGGAAATAAAACACTGATTAACGTGTTTTTACGACAAGCACGGACACAGGTGTGACTTGTTTCTTACCTGAACTGGAAAAACTTCTCCTCTTTAGGCAAAGGGTCTGGGCTGGACAGCGGCGTACCTTGGTATGCATTTTACAGATTGCATGACACAGGAATTATTATGCATGTCATGTGATCTCTTTCTTGGTGGATATCTCGGTTCCCCATTGAAAAAAATCTTTAGTGTGGGGTAGCTGAATGAACATGACACGTAACACACAAACCGTGTAATGGCTGCGTACTCTCCATATGTGTGAAGCATTGTCCTGCTTCACGCCCAATCTGAAGCTACTTTACGTAATCTTGCGGTGCTCTTTTCTGTGAAATGTACACATAAGTTCTACAATTCAATATTCAAGTCTTGCACAATTCGTTGGATTTCATAGTCAGTACTTCTTTTATTTCATAATTTGAAATAGTAATATTTCAGTGTCATTCTGTTTTTGCAAATGTGTTTTGTAATATTTTAAATTACTTCCTCAGGGCAAAAAACCTGTTCAATTAGACTGTAAAATCTAGTCATGTCACATGCTTAAACCAGGTCTTAATTCAGTGCGGGTAACTGACATGACTCTGAATCTAGCAGTTCACTGGGCAGCGCATATAGACTTGCCTGCTCACTCAATGTTGCTCAAGAGTTGAGCTTGGAATGCCATAAAACAGGGCTGGGAGCAAGTACAAACTAATAACCGGGTTATGTTTTTCTGCTTCAGAGGGTGGGCATGGCCGTCTCTGTGTTGGTAACTCGTGGGCGTGCGCCCACTTGTGCACTTCAGTGTAGATTTCTCTATTTCCTGCTTGGTTGGGTAACCCAAGACTCTACAAGTTGCTGTTTACTATAAAACCTTCTGAATGCATCGCTTCTTACTTAACGCATCTATTAGCAAGTGCCCAGTAACATGGCTTGAAAAGTAAACCAGCCCGAGGGAAAACAAGCATTGGTCAATGCAAGAAAATATGATACAGCCAATAGAACTGGAGGAAAAGTAAGTGGCCTGCATAGAAACTAATGAAAAGCCATGTAAGTGAGGGGGTTGGGATGTAAACCCTTTGTAGGCCATTCCTTACAAAACAAGCCCAATCCCCTTTAAAAGAAAGCTCAAACCAAGCAAATATCCTACTAGAAAAAGCCCAACTGACTGTAGAGATTGAAAAGTGCAAAAAGCCAAATTAAAAAAATACATGCAACGGAGCAGGAGCCACAGTGGGGGAGGCAGCAGTAAAAAGGCAGCAGTAACACAACTGTGACATTAAGAGGAGGTGGGTGGAAAAATGCTACATTTGAATGTAAGCAGCTAGGGCACTGAAGCTAAACAGACAAACAGTAACAGAGCAGGAAACCAAGAAACGATTAGTTTCCCAAAGAACAGATAACAAACCATAGTGAAATGAGACACTACTAAGTCCCTGCTCTGTGGGAGGAATAGAAGAGAAAAGGACGGACAAAGAGGCAGGACTGACCACTAGCAAGCAATGATTTTTAAAGGAAACAGACATAAACAAATGAAAAGCAATGCCAAGAAAGGGGATGGACTTGATGCATAGAGACTTATTACAGCAGGTCTCAAAGAGACAGCGCATGCCCTGTCTAGCTCGACCTAAAAAAGCAGAGAGGAACAGGTGCAGTGTTCTCATGTGTGCAGTGAGGCACTACATGAAAATAAAGGGACTTTTCTGCTAATTTCAAACTAGGACTTTTAATATCAGATTGCTGACCATGGTTAGGTAGAAAAATAATGGTGATCCAGATTTTGATAGCTTTATTCAGACATTTTTTTTTGCTCACCACAGCCTCCAAAAGCTTTTCTTTTTATAAAATGTATTGATTGTGTAGTTCTTTTCAAATAACAACAGTAAAAAAAAAACACCATATGGTAAATATGAGATGGGGCTTCTTGTGGCATTACAACAGTTTACCCCATTTTGGTTCAACATAAGCTGTTATATTAAACTTTCTTTTCAAGTCATCTTTCCTCTGTAGTGCTATGGAACTACCATTAATGTGATTGCTACATAATTAGTATACATAATCTCTACTTTTAAGTATATTGGGACACTTAAATTAACTTTTGGTTGAACAATGATTAAATGAGCTTGAATTTCTAGAAAGCACAATGGATGAAAGATGTTTTTTCTACTTAAGTGGATCAAAAACAGAGATCATAGTTCGTGAGTGAGAGACTTTAGGATAACATTTTTGTTCCTGCCACTAATCAACACTGTAGTCAACTGTCAGGAAACTCCCTACACTCTTGAAAACTAACAACCAGGTTGACTTGACAACTGCTCTAGGGATTACTCATCTAGAGTACTGCATTGTATTCTGTTCTCGTCTCTAAATAAATCACTGACATCCTGCAGAGACTAAAATAATCTCATTTCCAAACTCTTTTTGATCCTTTGGAAATTATACTCTGCAAAATATTTGGTATTGTTTTACTTAGATAAAGATTGGTCATTTTTAGGTCTCGCGCCTAGCATTGCAGTGCGTAGCACTGCTCGCTCAGCGCGAGACCTCTTGTAAAGGGGTTCTGAAAGCAGCTCACACGCTCTTGCGTGTGATCAGGCTTTCGCCGGCCGCCATTGGCTTTAGTGTTTTTTTTTTTTTTTTAAAGGCACGCGATTGGGCAAAGGTGGGCGCATGTCCCGCCTTTGCAACGCCCATTCCTGTCCGTGTCTAGCACGCGCAGCAGCGCGCGTTCACCTCACTGCCGCGCTCCCTCCCCCGCTCCTCTGTGGTGTGCGCGCACCACTAGTTTCCATTCCCGGCCCTGGTCCTCTGTGGTGCGCGCGCACCACTGTGGATGTTATGCAGCAGCATTCCTGACTCCCATTTATGCGCGGCATTTCTCCACCCCCCTCCCCCCAAATCTTTGATGCGTGCTCTATTTATAGCAGCTCGCGCTCTCCGTTGCAGCCCTTTCCCCTTGTTTCTCTTGTTTAGCTAAAGGCTTCAATATGCAGATGTCCATTCTGTGGAAAACCCTGCTTCCCATCTTCTAAATCAATCATTAAATGGAGCTAACAAGAACGCTTTGCTGTGGCTTGATGTAGCACAGGCCGCTCGTCTTCAGGAACTTTGTGAAGTAATTATTTGTGTGATGGACTTCCAGAGGAGGAGCAATAGCAAGCAGCAGTGAACGAAGCAGTCTGCGGATCGGATGTGGAGCGCGGTCAGGTGGCATTACTGCATAGCGAAGTCTGAGAAAGACGCGCACAGCTGCTGTCGTTTTCTCCTGGGTTGCCCCACTGCCCAGCTATCCTATCACCCAACACAGGCCTGAAGACAGGAGGCAGCAGGAGACAGGCAATGGGCGGTGCAACATGACGTGGCCGCTTCAATAGGCTGCAGTCCCCTTGCGTAGCACGGAGGGGGTCGGTATTAAGCCGGTGCTGCTTGTGACCGCCCACCAAGTCATTGCACCCAAGCATTGTTATACCCGCATCCGCGCCCGTGGAGGCACCCATTTTCACCGTCCCCCACCTAGGATCCTGGCCTTAGACAAACGACAGTTAGCTCGCCATTCAGATTAACAGCTGGTGGTCGTGACATAGAGAGAGGTGGTAAGCAGTAAGTGGCTTGCAAATTCATTCACAGTCCAATAAAAAAGTGAAAAGGTCGCAAAAAGACACATGCACTTTTAAGCACCAGGTATACTCAACAGACTGACAATTTACTGTGAGTGGAAGATTGATTGAGGCAGCGGGGGCTGCTGGGCAGTGTGGCATGCAGGGCAGGTGGTGGGGAGTAACTAGTGTGCTCCCAGAGTGAGTCTCATCATTGAGACGTCCAGGCCCCCGCTGGCTTAGCAGGGGATTCCCGGAAGTAGGCTGCGCCAGAATAAAACTGAAGAAACTGCGCAAACTGCACCCGCATCAGCCCAGTCCTTCCCTGAAGGACAAAAACACCCTCAAATTTAAACCTAGCTGCAACCTTGCATTTACACAATGCCGCTACAATTCTCTCGCTTCTCCAACAGTCCCATATGCAAAGATCAGCATGTAAACCCCAGGCTGAATTTGACAGACCAGGAAAAGGCTGAAACAGAACCCACGGGTTCTGTAAATCAGCAAGGAATCTGATGGACCCAGGAGCTTACCTCATAGGGAGCGACGGTCAGAAATTGTCTATTACAGAAGTGGGCAAGCAAAGTTTCATCTGCAGTACTATTTTTACAAAGTTCAAACGGAGAAGGGGCCGAAAGGAGACATATTGATAACAGTGTAGTATGGGAGGACGAGATCAGGTCAGGGCAACAAAAAGGCGCTATAAAGAGCACGGATACCAGAACAGGACTCAGTAATATGCCTGGAGGATGATAAAGTAACAAAATTGGAAACATCTTCATCGTAACAGAAATTCAACAAGCATTTGCAATGCAATAGGTCTCGCTTTGACACGACTTTAAGCTATTGGCATTGTAAATTACAATGCCTTTTATTTCGTTTTAAAAACCAAAACATAAATATAAGGCATTGTCATTTACAATGCAAATAGCTGAAACTCGCGTAAATGTGAGACCTATTGCATTACAAATGCTTGTTTTAAACTGGTGTGGTGTCCATCTGTTGTGTTTTCACTGCATTACTAAGTGATTATAAACAACTGCTTTACACATTGACTCTGAGATAAGTCTGACTGATCGTGCCGAGCTACTAAGAGGGTGAGCAGTTGTTATCTTGGGTGTGTAACTCCCTTACCCTGACTAGAATAAGGGCCCCTACTTGGACAGGGTTTAAGCCGCTGCCAATTCGAGACTCCCATTTCTGACAGTAAGCTGCTGTGCACATCAAAAGATTTTATAGATTGTGCAGAGAAGCATCAGAACATTGATTTCCAATATTGATGAGCAAGAAAACAATTATATATTTTGGGAATAAGATCTGAAGACCAAATATTCCTGCCGCAATTTGCTAAACCATTGAATGATTCCTGATTATTGTTGAGTGTCATTAAATGAAATACTGTATTTTCAGTGTTTTCCTGATAATTTTGTGCATTCATTAAATATTTCCCACAAGATAGGGCAGTGTATGATAAAGGCGAGTTCATTTTTATGGAACTCAAGCCACTGATTTCAAACTCTGAAATATGTACTATTTGCTTTTCATGTTTTTTATTTTAACCATTTATGTATTGGTTTTGAGCTTGTGAATTGTTTTGCATGGTACCGCAGAGGGTTCTTTTTGTAAATTATTATTTCTTTTTCATTACTTTTATGGAAAGAGCATATGAAGCAAACCAAATTAATCACAGCCAAAATTTCAACAGGCAAGCCATCTGAGCTACAGGATGTTCTGCCCAAAGGGAGTGACATAGGTGGAAATAATGAAACCTTGATTAGCAGTACTGGAATGGGAATGGAGGAAACAACGGGTGAATTAGGGCTAGGATGGGGGCCTAGCTGGGCGGAATTTTGAGAAAGCACCACAAAATGTCCAGATATGGAAATGTATATTCTGCTGCATCGGTACAGCTCCATCCCTTTAGTATTATAATGTTTTATGAGATTCTCTTCAATACTACCTGTCATTTATTGAAAATATTTGTAATATTGCACTGTAAAATTACTAGATTGGTCCTGTTTACTCAAACATGTTTTTGGGGAAGAACATGCCTCACCCCCTGAAGGAGAGGCAACATGGTGCTAGTGTTAATACATGCTGAGAGGGTAACTTTAACTCACTTTCCAATCCAGTAGGGAAGTGAAACCATTGTTTCCTGTGTGACACTCACTTTCTCTAACATGTTTTTGACTTGGATGTCAGGTAAGCTAAGGAACGATACTCGAACTTTTTTCACCATGTGAGGAACATATTTCCATGAAATGTTGTCACTTGAATTGATCCACCAAGTGATGGGATTTTTTAGCGAGAAACTGTGTGATCTTGTTTGTGATGAGCGAGGGCCATGTGCATATGTCCTTGTCGTGTACTCCCTCTTGGTGTCCAATTTGCATTTGTATGCATGGTTACTGCTTAATGTTTACACTGTGGATTGTCTAGTATGATGGCAGCGTTATGTGAATTTAGTTAGAGCAACGATATCATATAGATTATAGGTATGGTAATGAGGAACTACTGAAGTAAGGTTATTTTTCACATGCAAATGCAATAGTGGCGTGATATGCGCAATACTACTTTAGGGTGCTATTTAAGGTGTCTGTGGGTTGACTGTCCTGACAAAGATTAGTCCTTCCATGTGTGATTTCTAGGTGTTTTTTTGGCCTAGGTTGATTTTTGTGCAAACTATACTTCTCTTAGGTATTTCAATAGTGTATTTACTGCAAATTATCCAAATATGTGGGCGTAATGTTTTAACCGAGTCATCAGTTGCTTTTGTTTTGTTTCATTTGATTGAACACTCTTCTTTATGTGACTAACAGCTAGCCATGCTCGCGGTTCCTGACATTGGGTTCTAGGCATCACATGCATTTTATTTTATATCAGCATTTTGGTTGTGGCTGCTTGCTCATAGTTCAGGTTGCTAGAGTGAGTTATTGCTCCATGACTTATTTTGTTTTCTGCTTTGGATACAGTTACCACTATTGAATCCGCTTTGGTAATTTCGTTATTTCTTGAAGGTAGCAATTGTAAAACACCTTTGTTCCAGAAAATCAAAGATTATTTTGGAAATTTACTTGCATATTTATTCATGGTAGGCGTATATCCTCTTACAAGCTGGTATTGGTACCCTCATGTGGCAATTCATTTGGTCAGACAGTGCTACCCTAAGGTAATTATAGCCACCTAGTGAGATCAACCTGATTTAGAGAGGGGCCCTGTTGGTATTGTTACTCCTTACTGCCCTGTGGCTGATCAACTCCTGTCTTTGTGCTACATGGCACCGAGGTTGGGCTCTGTGTAAAAACGTGAAAAAGCACGCGTGCACAGGCGTGATTTGGAACTCTAAAATAATGATTTTTCCTAAGGTACTCACTTGGCTTTGCCTTCTGCTTGATCCTGTTCCTTTGTCCAGTGTAATGGTGGGAGTTTAGGTTTTGGAGGAGTCCTTTGTGCATCTCCCGTAAGGCTGTGGCTCCTGGTGTTCCAGTGTCTTGTGTACGGAGTCTCGTTGATTAGTTTCTGGCTATTTTGGTTAATCTTCCATTAACAAAACATGGGTTGTGTGGAGTGGGGGTGAATTTCTCTCACTCTTTTTCCCATTGTAGTAATTAGAGCAGAAAGCATGGTAGAACTCAACATACCTTTTACAACACTGATGAGAAAATATTATTTAGTTCGGAAATGTTAAAGAAAGGCCTGGGTAAAACAGTGGCGTATCGAAACTGAGGGGGACCCCCCTGCAAAGTGCATGGAGGGGGCCCTCCACCCTTCTGACCCAGTCAAGAGCTCTCATGCCTACCTGTGCACAGTGCCGGAGGGTCCCCCCTGGAGCTCAGGAGGCCCACCCGCACCGCGGGGCTGTTTTTATGCCACTGATGTGCACCACGCTTGACAGTGACCAGTACTATTTCATTGAGGCACAGATATACCCGCTGTTCTTTTCGAACAGGTGCTGCCTGCTACCCGACAGCTAAAGTTGTAAGGATCTCCTTGAAAAAGGAGTTTAATCATTCTAAACACACTGCTTTTTTATGTCCGTCTCTTTGATTACTGCTTAACCTTTTTGCCCTGTAGGGTAATGTAAACACACATTCACAAAAGACATTGTAGGATACGTAAAGAAGTACTCCAGTAGTACTACTTCACATACTACAAAATGCAATTCACAAACCCAAGGCCAGAGATTTCCAACCCTGCTTATCCAGTCTTTTCTGTGCATAGGTCTGCGCCCGGTGGCTGAGATGATCAGATAGAACACACAGCCACATAAGAGTAAGCCATTCGCTAATTCACAAAATACACTTCAAATTCTACTACAGCCCTAATAGTGAAAAAATAGGGTTGAATGTCCGTAATGTTCTCTATGAGAAGTTGGCCTGGCATATGCTGGTCACTAGTTAAAGTGGCCACCTTGCACCAGTCCAATTCGACTCTTATGGTAGATAGGTTTAAGACAACATTTTTAAGAAAGCTATCCTAGTGGTAGCTGTTGAGAGCAGCCTTCAGGCTAAGTCTCTGAGGAATGTAAAGCAGCTTGTTTTACCTTATAATCTCTTGAATTACCAAATGAAAGGACACCACACAGGTATATATATAAAATATATATGTATTTATTTCTAGACACACTCTACTAATCTCTTTATGAGATTAGAAGTCAGGAACATATGTACAAATCAATGTTTCACAACAAGTTAAGCACTTATATGGCTGGGGCCCTCGGGCGTACCAGACCATATACTAAAAAGAGGTATAAGAAGATCGACTTGAGAAGGGAGAAGGCCTAGAGCCTTCAGAAGCGGTGGGGCCTCACTAATCCACCCAAGGCAGGTAAGTAAAGGACCCACGCGAGACGCATGCAGTGTGAGAACACAGCTGCGGATCCCAATAGACTTCAATGGAGCAAGTCGCGGTTGGAATTTTAAAGTTCTAGGGTACTTCGGGAGAGTCTACAAGCAAGTCACTTACAGGGTAAGTAGTTCTAGAGCCAACACCCACAGGAGCACCAGAGTGCACGAGTTACCTCACCCAGGGAAGCCGGGTGCATAGGTGTCTTTTGGTGTCGGGTCGCGGCGTCATTTTCAATGGGAGCCAAAGAAGACTTGCTGCTTGTGAAGACAGGAGAAGTGTCCGGTGGAATCCAAGGATGGATTCTGAAGAAAGAAGACCTGAAAGCAGAGGAAACAGTGTTCAAAGTAACTTGCCAGTGACCCGGGCCCAGGAAGATGGATGCCCACAGTCGTCGGGTGGTTCCAGGTGATCACGGGCGTCTTGACTCTTCAGCCATGAGGTCCAGGAGGCATCAACGACAACCAGGAGCTGGATTCGAAGTGACCCACGATGTCTACAGCTTACTGATGTGTTGGCAACCGGTTCGGAGCCAACAAGCCTTGGCAACAGCAAGTCTCATGGACTGTGAAGGAAGTCAGCGGTGCAGACCAACAAGGTCTGAGGGACTCACCCAGCAAAGGTAAGTCGGGGCAGGCCTGGAGCAACCAGAGGAGCCCTTTGGTTTGATAAGAAAGTCTTCAGGGGACACACAAGCCAACGGGCAAGGGATCGCGAAGACGCCTCGTGAGCATTCACTTCACAGGAGCCCACGGTCACTCGGGATGAGGTACGCCTCTGATCTTCGGTGCAAATCCTGCTGGAGGCTTGGACCATACGTGGTCCAATGCACAAGTTCGTAGACCCTCGTGAAGGGATTGCACTCGAAAATAGTGCACGGTACCCGGGTATTGCTGTTCCTCGTCACTCGTGGGGTCCACTCACCTCAGCTCTGCTGGGGACTCACAATGGCCATCGAGAAGTCAGGAAATCTACTTCAGGGGCTACAGGAACTTCGGACTGTGGCGGAGCGGGAAAGTTTGTGACCATTGATTCAAAGTTTTGGTGCCTGCCAAGCAGGGGAGTCACTCCTTGACTCCAAAGGAGATTCTTCAGTCTTCCAAAGGTAGTGGAACGTCGAAGGTCCAGGATTCTTCTTGTAGAGCGTCGTCCAGGGATATCTAACTTGCAATGGCAAGGGTTCCCTAACTTATACTAAAGGAAAGGGAGGGACTAGCTCTATGACCCCTCCTATGGGAGGGTCAGGGGAGTGGGTGGTTACACCCACTTCCCTTTGTCCAGTTTCACACCAGAGCATAGGCAGGTAGCCCCTGAACTGGTTTGAGCTGGCATATGCACAGAGGAGCCTACTGCTCCCACAGTGCAGGACTTCAAAGCACTCTAGGAGTGCACCAACCCAGCCCCAATACACTAAATCCTGTCTGGAAGGTGGTGACACCTCCCTGTGACAGGATGCCTATTGTTGGGCCTCCTCCACTGTGAGTTTCGGTCAGCAGCAGGAGGGCAGCCCAGTGTCAGTGCTGGTGGCATCCATTTTGTGATGCCAGGGCTCTTTTAGGATTCTACCGTGTTTCCACAGTAGGTAAGTGTCTTCCCCTCTAGAAGGGTGAGATCATACTCCCACACCAGTTGTGGGGGCATGATTATAAAGTGTTTGACACCAAACACGACATGTTTTGATGCAGTCATCCCAGAGTTAGCATTTACCACGAGGGTATAATGCACTTAAGAGTATATGGTTTAACCGCATCCACAAACAGCCACAGAGAATAGACTCTGAGGGCTACAGAGGGGTCCTCCTCAGGCAAAGGCACCCCCTCACATGTAAACCAAGCACCCTGCCCTCAGGATTGACAGGGCCTGCCTTAGGGGTGACTGATAGGTCTATATGTGTGTGTCCAGGATTCTTCTTGTAGAGCGTTGTCCAGGGATATCTAACTTGCAATGGCAAGGGTTCCCTAACGTATTGTTAGAAATGAGGGGGCTCTGGTTGACGCAGGTGTGAACCCACAACAAGCAGGGACCCTTTACTTCTTGTCAGGGCGAAGGATGACTCCCCAGAATAACCCTTGCTCACCCTCTAGGTGCGTGGCGCGAGCAGTCTAGGCTAAGTCTCAGGCGTACACGGTTAAGCAAATGCAATTACACATACAGTAAACCCCTTGCATGCACCACAAACGGACACCAATCAGGAAGTATATAAAAATAAGCTTTTATGTAGTTTCAGCAGATTCAAATACAAGGCCCAGTAACGTTGAACTGATGGGGCCACAATTCTTGGAAATACGGTCAAGTTCTCTTGGTTTTACGGAAAGTTCTTTAGGCGGGCACAAGGTAACTGTAGGCCTCAGCGCACTTCGTGCTGAGGCAGCGCCCAGGGAGCACACAGCAGATGACAGGGAAATAAGAACGTTGCGGACCCTGGATCCGATGCGAGCTCGCGGTCGAGTTCGTAAGTACAGTACCTTGTTTCTTGACGCAAAGGCGGGTGCGGGATTTCAGCGGCTCTTCGACAGAAGAGCGAGGCGGCGTCCGGGGCTCCCACACTTCACGAGGGTGTCTGATCTTCAGGCTCACGACAAGAGCGGGGTGTTGTAGGTGGCGGGTGAACAAAGCGGGGCAGCCGGGCACGCAGATGTGTCCGGGCCGTCCGAGGCTTGGAGATGCTCACAAACGCCGATTCCGGCGGGAGGGTGAAGGTGCACAGCGAGCCTCCAACGAGCGAGGTGACGGGGCAGCCCAGCACAGCGTAGGGGGAGCGGCTCCGATCGAGCGAGGCTCTTCCCAAGGCGGGGGCGGCTAAGCAGTCCTGGTCACGGCTCAGGGAGGGACTGGGCACGAGGGTCACAGCTCCGGCGAGGGAAAGGACACCACAGTCCAGCAGCAGGCGAGTGAAGATCAGGTAGAGCCCAATGGTCCTGGGGCTCAGTTCAGGGGGCAAGCTCAGTTCCAAGCCCTTGGAGATCGTTTTGGAAAAGCACAAGTCTTGAAAGTAAAAGTAAAGTAAAAGTCTTCAGCAACAGTTTCTCTTCTCTCCTTTGGCAGCAAGGTCACCACTGCAGGCCAATCCCCCAGGATAGGGACAGTCTTCCTCCTACAGCTTTCCCGGTGCCTCCTCCTCAGGCAGAGATTCTTCTTGGTCAAAAGCGGATCTAGTTTCTTAGGAGCAGGGCTCCTCCATTTATACCACAAATCTTTTGTTCTCCCAGGCCAGGGGGTCCCTTGCCTAGTTCAGTCCGGTTTCTGAGCACTTTGTTTACGTGATGCAGGCTTCTCCTTTCAGAGTGCAGGGCAGAGTCATCAGACGCTCCACAGGGGGTGGAGCCGGCATCGAGGTAGCGGAGCACTGTCCTATTCAGAACCTAGGAGCACTCCTCCCACCCATCTACCTGTCGATCGTCCTATTCATACCAGGCTACCTAGCCCTGCCCATCTGGGTTCCCCCAGCCCTGTCACTCACACCAGCCAGACATCAGATACACAACACGCAGAGGCGGCTGAAAGGTAGGCAAGCAAAGGCCAACTTTCTAAAAGCGGCATTTGCAAACCCGGAATATTAAAATAAACCTTGCGAAAAGATGTACCTTATTATTCCGAGTTCAGGCATACTAAACTCGATCTCCTACCATGTTCCCTGGGTCGGTTAGGATCATAGGGTGTAATAATCCCGGCCGCCCATACTGGCCTATGAGAACAGGGTAGCCTTGCAGTAGTGAACAACAAGATGGCGGCAATTCACTACTAGGACATGCCACGCATCCGGGCTTGTCCTACCTTAGGCTTACAACGCACCCTGCCCGCGGGCCTACCAGAGGGGTGACTAACATGCCGCTAAGGGAAGGTTTTGGGGACTGGCAAGTGTGGGCACTTGCCGGTCAGCATGTCAGTACCAGACTGCACGCAGGTTCTGCGATGGCAGACCTCGGATATATTTTACCGGCCGCTTCTGTGGGTGGCACAACCAGTGCTGCAAGCCCACCAGCGGTGTTCGCATTTACATGCCCTGGCGCCCCCGGCGCACTTTACTGGGGTCTGACAGTAAATCAAACAATCCAATCATGGAATCCAACCAACATATACAATTTACATAGGGAGCACTCGCACCGTGACACTGGTTGGCAGTGGCACAGCGCGCTGAGCGGCCAACACCATAAAAACACATGAGGCACAGCGACAAAAAGAGGAAGGGAGACTCACGCCAAGGTGCCAGGTCTAACACGTGTCCCCTCCAGCTGAAAAGTGGGGAGAACTACCCTACCCCAGGGAGTTCCTCATCACTAAGGCGGAAAAATCTGGACAGACCGTCAGCATTGGCGTGATCTGTACCAGGGCGATGTTCCACCGTGAAATCCATACCCTGTAGGGAAATGGACCACCTCAACAGCTTTTGATTCTCACCCCTCATATGCATCAACCATCTGAGGGGCCTGTGGTCCGTCTGAACCCGGAAGTGAGACCCAAACAAGTAGGGTCTTAGCTTCTTCAGCGCCCAGACCACAGCAAATGCCTCACGCTCAATAGCACTCCACCTTTGTTCCCGTGGAAGTAACCTCCTGCTAAGAAAGGCTACGGGTTGATCTAGGCCCTCCTCATTAATCTGTGAAAGAACAGCCCCCACACCATGCTCTGAAGCGTCTGTCTGAACGATAAACTCTTTGGAGAAGTTGGGAGCCAAGAGCACGGGCGCCGTGCACATAGCAGTTTTCAAGGCCTCAAAAGCTTTCTGACAGGTGTCAGTCCAGATCACTTTCCTGGGCTGCTTCTTCGAAGTCAGCGCTGTCAAGGGGGCAACCATGTTGCCATACCCCTTGACAAACCTCCTGTAGTACCCGGTGAGACCTAGGAAGGCTCTCACCTCCGTCTGGGTTTTGGGCGCCTCCCAATTCAGGATGGTTTCTATCTTGGGCTGAAGGGGTGCCACCTGGCCACTCCCAACTTGGTGTCCCAAGTACACCACGGAACCCTGCCCGATCTGGCACTTACTTGCCTTGATCGTGAGGCCTGCCTTGCGCAGCGCCATCAACACTTCCCAGAGGTGACGCAAGTGTTCCTCCCAAGTGGAGCTGAACACTGCGATGTCATCCAGGTAGGCTGCACTGAACGAATCCAGCCCAGCCAACACCTGGTTGACCAATCTCTGGAAGGTGGCAGGGGCATTCTTCATCCCAAATGGCATAACCCGGAACTGGTAGTGCCCATCTGGGGTGGAAAATGCTGACCTCTCTTTGGCCCCCTCGGTCAAGGCGATCTGCCAATACCCAGACGTTAAATCAAACGTGCTGAGGTAGTTGGCAGCCCCTAGCCGATCGATGAGCTCATCAGCTCTGGGGATGGGGTGTGCGTCAGTCCTAGTGACCGAATTGAGTCCTCTGTAGTCCACACAGAACCGGAGTTCGGGTGTGGCTCCCGGCGCTGCAGCCTTTGGGACCAAGACCACGGGGCTGGCCCAAGGACTGCTAGAAGACTCAATTACCCCGAGGGCAAACATCTCGGAGACCTCCTCCTTGATGCAGGTCCTCACCCTGTCAGTCACCCTGTAGGCCTTGTGCCGCACAGGTGGACTATCCCCAGTGTCCACATCATGGACGCACCAATCAGTGACACCAGGGACCAGGGAAAACAGGTCAGAAAACTGTCCCAGCAACTGGCGACAATCATTCTGTTGCTCAGGGGTCAGGGTGGAAGAGAGGATGACACCATCCACTGACCCATCTTGCTCCTTGGCTGACAGGAGGTCAGGAAGAGGTTCTGTCTCCTCTTCCATTCCAGCATCTGTTGCCAAGAGCATGCCCACTTGGGACCTCTCCAAGTGGGGCTTGAGGCGGTTGACATGTAGGACCCTTAAGGGGTTCCTAGGAGACTTCAGGTCCACCACGTAGGTAACAGGACTCTTGCGCTCCACCACCTCAAAGGGACCGGTCCACTTATCCTGGAGCGCACACGGCTCCACGGGGGCCAAGACCCATACTTTCTGTCCAGGCTGAAGCTCTACCAGAGTGGCATTCTGGTCGTACCACCGCTTCATCTCCTCCTGGCTGGCTTCCAGATTTGCCTCAGCAAGTTGCCTGAATCGCCTAGTCTGATTCCTGAAGGCCAGCATGTAACTATATACATTCTGGGGAGGCTTCCTGGGAGATTGCTCCCAGCCTTCTTTGACCAGACTTAGAGGTCCTCTGACTGGGTGACCATACAGAAGCTCAAAGGGACTGAACCCCAGAGACTTCTGTGGCACCTCACGGTAAGCGAAGAGAAGGCATGGTAAGAGGACGTCCCACTTACGCCTCATGGCTCCTTCTAGGCCCATTATCATGCCTTTGAGGGTTCGGTTGAATCTCTCAACCAACCCGTTTCCTTGGGGGTGGTAAGGGGTGGTGAACTTGTAGGTTACACCACACTCTTGCCAAAGAGATTTCATGTACTTGGACATGAAATTGGTACCCCGGTCAGACACCACTTCTAGAGGGAATCCCACTCGGGAGAAAATTCCCATCAGTGCCCGTCCCACCACGGGGGCCGTCACTGTCCTTAGAGGAATGGCTTCCGGGTACCGGGTGGCATGGTCCACCAGGATGAACCTATTGCCCATCGCTGTCCTGGGGTCCAGTGGCCCTACAATGTCAATCCCCACTCGCTGGAATGGGGTACCGACCACAGGGAATGGCTGGAGTGGAGCCTTCTGCTTCCTTCCACTCTTTCCACTTGCCTGGCAAGTCTGGCATGTCCTGCAGTGAGTATCTGAACTCCTGCGCATTTGAGGCCAATAAAAGTGGGTGACAAGCCTTTCAAAGGTCTTGTCCTGCCCCAAATGCCCTGCCAATGGCACATCGTGAGCCAGCCCCAGTAGGAAGGCTCTGAAGTCCTGGGGTACCACCAGCGCACGGGCTGACCCAGGCTCAGCAACCTTAGGCTCGGTATATAGGAGGTCGTTCTCCCAGTAAACGAAATGCGATCCTCACTGATCACCTGCGGCCTGGTCTGCAGCCTGCTGCCGCATACCCACGAGAGAAGGGCACTCCTTCTGTGCCTTGCAAAAGTCCTCCCTGGTGGGACCCCCTTCCTGCTGCCAATGGGTCAGCTCCGGCAGGTCTCCCAGTTCAGCTATCTGCTCCCCTGTAGGCTCCAGGGCATCCCCCTCAAGGTCTGCTTCCTCCTGGACCATGGGAACTTCAGGGGCCGGCTTCCCGCGCCCCTTGCTCCTTCTCTCTGAGGCCGGTTCCTGGGCTCCAGGACCTCTTGAGTACCTCTACTGGCTGCCATGGACCGTGTGGTGACACACGCCCAATCCGGCATACCCAACATCTCCAGGTGAGCACTCCGCTCCACCTTAGCCCAAGGTGAGCTCTCCAAATCGTTCCCTAACAAACAGTCTACAGGCATGGCGGGCCTCACAGCTACCTGAAGAGTACCAGAGACCCCCCCCCCACTCAAAGGGAACCTGAGCCACCTTGCAGTGTCTCTCTGTGTTGTCAGCGGCAACAACGGGATAGAATGCATTGGGGACCACCTGCTCCTGAGACACCAGGTGACACCTGACAGCTGTCACACTGGCTCCTGTATCTCTAAGAGCTTCCACTCTATGGCCATTTATGGTCACCCACTGCCTGTACTTCTTAGTGTTCTCAGGCAGCTGGGTTGGAGGGACCACTTCACGGTCTCCTAGCGAGACCAGGGACATCTCTGCGGGACCCCACCCACCTTGGACATCCCTCTCCTCCCCCAAGGCTACACTAGTCACCTGCCGGGATGGAGCACCAGTGGGTGCTGGTTTACCAAACAATGGACATTTTACATCAGAGTCAAAATGCCCCAAATTGTTACACCTGTAACATCTTACGGGCCCCTTTTGAACAGGAGGACCTGTCGGGGCCCCGGTCGGTTTCTGGGGTGGGGGAGGCTGAGAACCCTTCCCTTGGTTCCCTTGGGGACTATTTTGGGGCCCTTTTTGGAACTGCTTCTGTTTACCCCTGTCCCCCCCACTCTTCTGCTGGGGACCCTGCCCACCTTTGGCGGAATCTCCCACGGTACCCTTGTGGACCCTGGTACTGACCCAGCGGTCCGCCTCCTCAGCAAGCTTCCTCGGGTTAGTCAGCTTACTATCTATCAGGTGCTGGCGTAGCTCAGGAAAACAATTACTGGACAAGTGCTCCTATGCCATTAGATCAAGAAGCCCTTGATAATCATTCACCTTACTACCCTTTACCCAACCATCCAGCGCTCTGCAAAAGAAAGTCACATACGTACTATTGGGAATCTTAGTGCAACCCCTGAACCTCTGTCTATGTAACTCAGGGGTCAACCCATACCTAGCCATCAATGCTTCCTTCATATGGGCATAAGAATTACGAACATCAACAGGTAAATCTAACAGTGTGTCCCGCCCTTCACTCAGGAACCTTCCCCACAACCCCGCTCCCCAATCTTTCTCAGGGACCCGGTGGGAAGACATGGCTACCTCGTAGGCTCTGAACCACTGCCCGATGTCGTCATTCCTGAAGAACTCCTTCACTACATCCTTGGGAATATAAACTCTTGGTTCCGCCGGTACTGGCGGTGTGCTGCCACCAGAGGGATTAAGCTCCAAACTTTTTGCTTTCAGCTCCAGCTCCCTCAGCTTCATGTCATGCTCTAATTGTAGTTTCTTTTCTTCCATGGCTAATCTTTGTTTTTCCATATCCATCTGCCCATGAAGTTTTGCCATTTCCACCTCGTGTGCCCGGGTTGCTGCCCTGTCCGCCAACTCTTCTGGCGACAGGCATCTGCCAAACTCATGGACACTTTCCGGTGGAACCACTTCCACCTGATTCTCTGGTGCCTTTGACTCATACCAGGCCCTCAGCGCCTTCACAAATTGTTCCTTCTTTTTCAATCCAGTTTGGGCAATCCTGAACTTGGAGCAAAGACCTTTCAAGTCTTCATTGGTACGATTCAGAAGTGCGTCTTCTTCCCAATCTACGTCTTCAAATCCAGAGATTATGGAAGCCGCCCTTCCGGCGGAAAGTGAACCAGGCATGGCTCTAACAACGGAGACTCTTGGCAAAACAAAAACAAATGCTAGCCTTGTGGCTGTGTTACTGGTCTGCTCTCACTACGTGGTGATCAGTGGTTCACTATACGCAAACCGCAAATGCAAATCCGTAAATCCTCACCGCTGCCACCAATGTTAGAAATGAGGGGGCTCTGGTTGACGCAGGTGTGAACCCACAACAAGCAGGGACCCTTTACTTCTTGTCAGGGCGAAGGATGACTCCCCAGAATAACCCCTGCTCACCCTCTAGGTGCGTGGCGCGAGCAGTCTAGGCTAAGTCTCAGGCGTACACGGTTAAGCAAATGCAATAACACATACAGTAAACCCCTTGCATGCACCACAAACGGACACCAATCAGGAAGTATATAAAAATAAGCTTTTATGTAGTTTCAGCAGATTCAAATACAAGGCCCAGTAACGTTGAACTGATGGGGCCACAATTCTTGGAAATACGGTCAAGTTCTCTTGGTTTTACGGAAAGTTCTTTAGGCGGGCACAAGGTAACTGTAGGCCTCAGCGCACTTCGTGCTGAGGCAGCGCCCAGGGAGCACACAGCAGATGACAGGGAAATAAGAACGTTGCGGACCCTGGATCCGATGCGAGCTCGCGGTCGAGTTCGTAAGTACAGTACCTTGTTTCTTGACGCAAAGGCGGGTGCGGGATTTCAGCGGCTCTTCGACAGAAGAGCGAGGCGGCGTCCGGGGCTCCCACACTTCACGAGGGTGTCTGATCTTCAGGCTCACGACAAGAGCGGGGTGTTGTAGGTGGCGGGTGAACAAAGCGGGGCAGCCGGGCACGCAGATGCGTCCGGGCCGTCCGAGGCTTGGAGATGCTCACAAACGCCGATTCCGGCGGGAGGGTGAAGGTGCACAGCGAGCCTCCAACGAGCGAGGTGACGGGGCAGCCCAGCACAGCGTAGGGGGAGCGGCTCCGATCGAGCGAGGCTCTTCCCAAGGCGGGGGCGGCTAAGCAGTCCTGGTCACGGCTCAGGGAGGGACTGGGCACGAGGGTCACAGCTCCGGCGAGGGAAAGGACACCACAGTCCAGCAGCAGGCGAGTGAAGATCAGGTAGAGCCCAATGGTCCTGGGGCTCAGTTCAGGGGGCAAGCTCAGTTCCAAGCCCTTGGAGATCGTTTTGGAAAAGCACAAGTCTTGAAAGTAAAAGTAAAGTAAAAGTCTTCAGCAACAGTTTCTCTTCTCTCCTTTGGCAGCAAGGTCACCACTGCAGGCCAATCCCCCAGGATAGGGACAGTCTTCCTCCTACAGCTTTCCCGGTGCCTCCTCCTCAGGCAGAGATTCTTCTTGGTCAAAAGCGGATCTAGTTTCTTAGGAGCAGGGCTCCTCCATTTATACCACAAATCTTTTGTTCTCCCAGGCCAGGGGGGCCCTTGCCTAGTTCAGTCCGGTTTCTGAGCACTTTGTTTACGTGATGCAGGCTTCTCCTTTCAGAGTGCAGGGCAGAGTCATCAGACGCTCCACAGGGGGTGGAGCCGGCATCGAGGTAGCGGAGCACTGTCCTATTCAGAACCTAGGAGCACTCCTCCCACCCATCTACCTGTCGATCGTCCTATTCATACCAGGCTACCTAGCCCTGCCCATCTGGGTTCCCCCAGCCCTGTCACTCACACCAGCCAGACATCAGATACACAACACGCAGAGGCCGCTGAAAGGTTTAGGCAAGCAAAGGCCAACTTTCTAAAAGCGGCATTTGCAAACCCGGAATATTAAAATAAACCTTGCGAAAAGATGTACCTTATTATTCCGAGTTCAGGCATACTAAACTCGATCTCCTACCATGTTCCCTGGGTCGGTTAGGATCATAGGGTGTAATAATCCCGGCCGCCCATACTGGCCTATGAGAACAGGGTAGCCTTGCAGTAGTGAACAACAAGATGGCGGCAATTCACTACTAGGACATGCCACGCATCCGGGCTTGTCCTACCTTAGGCTTACAACGCACCCTGCCCGCGGGCCTACCAGAGGGGTGACTAACATGCCGCTAAGGGAAGGTTTTGGGGACTGGCAAGTGTGGGCACTTGCCGGTCAGCATGTCAGTACCAGACTGCACGCAGGTTCTGCGATGGCAGACCTCGGATATATTTTACCGGCCGCTTCTGTGGGTGGCACAACCAGTGCTGCAAGCCCACCAGCGGTGTTCGCATTTACATGCCCTGGCGCCCCCGGCGCACTTTACTGGGGTCTGACAGTAAATCAAACAATCCAATCATGGAATCCAACCAACATATACAATTTACATAGGGAGCACTCGCACCGTGACACTGGTTGGCAGTGGCACAGCGCGCTGAGCGGCCAACACCATAAAAACACATGAGGCACAGCGACAAAAAGAGGAAGGGAGACTCACGCCAAGGTGCCAGGTCTAACACGTGTCCCCTCCAGCTGAAAAGTGGGGAGAACTACCCTACCCCAGGGAGTTCCTCATCACTAAGGCGGAAAAATCTGGACAGACCGTCAGCATTGGCGTGATCTGTACCAGGGCGATGTTCCACCGTGAAATCCATACCCTGTAGGCAAATGGACCACCTCAACAGCTTTGGATTCTCACCCCTCATATGCATCAACCATCTGAGGGGCCTGTGGTCCGTCTGAACCCGGAAGTGAGACCCAAACAAGTAGGGTCTTAGCTTCTTCAGCGCCCAGACCACAGCAAATGCCTCACGCTCAATAGCACTCCACCTTTGTTCCCGTGGAAGTAACCTCCTGCTAAGAAAGGCTACGGGTTGATCTAGGCCCTCCTCATTAATCTGTGAAAGAACAGCCCCCACACCATGCTCTGAAGCGTCTGTCTGAACGATAAACTCTTTGGAGAAGTTGGGAGCCAAGAGCACGGGCGCCGTGCACATAGCAGTTTTCAAGGCCTCAAAAGCTTTCTGACAGGTGTCAGTCCAGATCACTTTCCTGGGCTGCTTCTTCGAAGTCAGCGCTGTCAAGGGGGCAACCATGTTGCCATACCCCTTGACAAACCTCCTGTAGTACCCGGTGAGACCTAGGAAGGCTCTCACCTCCGTCTGGGTTTTGGGCGCCTCCCAATTCAGGATGGTTTCTATCTTGGGCTGAAGGGGTGCCACCTGGCCACTCCCAACTTGGTGTCCCAAGTACACCACGGAACCCTGCCCGATCTGGCACTTACTCGCCTTGATCGTGAGGCCTGCCTTGCGCAGCGCCATCAACACTTCCCAGAGGTGACGCAAGTGTTCCTCCCAAGTGGAGCTGAACACTGCGATGTCATCCAGGTAGGCTGCACTGAACGAATCCAGCCCAGCCAACACCTGGTTGACCAATCTCTGGAAGGTGGCAGGGGCATTCTTCATCCCAAATGGCATAACCCGGAACTGGTAGTGCCCATCTGGGGTGGAAAATGCTGACCTCTCTTTGGCCCCCTCGGTCAAGGCGATCTGCCAATACCCAGACGTTAAATCAAACGTGCTGAGGTAGTTGGCAGCCCCTAGCCGATCGATGAGCTCATCAGCTCTGGGGATGGGGTGTGCGTCAGTCCTAGTGACCGAATTGAGTCCTCTGTAGTCCACACAGAACCGGAGTTTGGGTGTGGCTCCCGGCGCTGCAGCCTTTGGGACCAAGACCACGGGGCTGGCCCAAGGACTGCTAGAAGACTCAATTACCCCGAGGGCAAACATCTCGGAGACCTCCTCCTTGATGCAGGTCCTCACCCTGTCAGTCACCCTGTAGGCCTTGTGCCGCACAGGTGGACTATCCCCAGTGTCCACATCATGGACGCACCAATCAGTGACACCAGGGACCAGGGAAAACAGGTCAGAAAACTGTCCCAGCAACTGGCGACAATCATTCTGTTGCTCAGGGGTCAGGGTGGAAGAGAGGATGACACCATCCACTGACCCATCTTGCTCCTTGGCTGACAGGAGGTCAGGAAGAGGTTCTGTCTCCTCTTCCATTCCAGCATCTGTTGCCAAGAGCATGCCCACTTGGGACCTCTCCAAGTGGGGCTTGAGGCGGTTGACATGTAGGACCCTTAAGGGGTTCCTAGGAGACTTCAGGTCCACCACGTAGGTAACAGGACTCTTGCGCTCCACCACCTCAAAGGGACCGGTCCACTTATCCTGGAGCGCACACGGCTCCACGGGGGCCAAGACCCATACTTTCTGTCCAGGCTGAAGCTCTACCAGAGTGGCATTCTGGTCGTACCACCGCTTCATCTCCTCCTGGCTGGCTTCCAGATTTGCCTCAGCAAGTTGCCTGAATCGCCTAGTCTGATTCCTGAAGGCCAGCATGTAACTATATACATTCTGGGGAGGCTTCCTGGGAGATTGCTCCCAGCCTTCTTTGACCAGACTTAGAGGTCCTCTGACTGGGTGACCATACAGAAGCTCAAAGGGACTGAACCCCAGAGACTTCTGTGGCACCTCACGGTAAGCGAAGAGAAGGCATGGTAAGAGGACGTCCCACTTACGCCTCATGGCTCCTTCTAGGCCCATTATCATGCCTTTGAGGGTTCGGTTGAATCTCTCAACCAACCCGTTTCCTTGGGGGTGGTAAGGGGTGGTGAACTTGTAGGTTACACCACACTCTTGCCAAAGAGATTTCATGTACTTGGACATGAAATTGGTACCCCGGTCAGACACCACTTCTAGAGGGAATCCCACTCGGGAGAAAATTCCCATCAGTGCCCGTCCCACCACGGGGGCCGTCACTGTCCTTAGAGGAATGGCTTCCGGGTACCGGGTGGCATGGTCCACCAGGATGAACCTATTGCCCATCGCTGTCCTGGGGTCCAGTGGCCCTACAATGTCAATCCCCACTCGCTGGAATGGGGTACCGACCACAGGGAATGGCTGGAGTGGAGCCTTCTGCTTCCTTCCACTCTTTCCACTTGCCTGGCAAGTCTGGCATGTCCTGCAGTGAGTATCTGAACTCCTGCGCATTTGAGGCCAATAAAAGTGGGTGACAAGCCTTTCAAAGGTCTTGTCCTGCCCCAAATGCCCTGCCAATGGCACATCGTGAGCCAGCCCCAGTAGGAAGGCTCTGAAGTCCTGGGGTACCACCAGCGCACGGGCTGACCCAGGCTCAGCAACCTTAGGCTCGGTATATAGGAGGTCGTTCTCCCAGTAAACGAAATGCGATCCTGACTGATCACCTGCGGCCTGGTCTGCAGCCTGCTGCCGCATACCCACGAGAGAAGGGCACTCCTTCTGTGCCTTGCAAAAGTCCTCCCTGGTGGGACCCCCTTCCTGCTGCCAATGGGTCAGCTCCGGCAGGTCTCCCAGTTCAGCTATCTGCTCCCCTGTAGGCTCCAGGGCATCCCCCTCAAGGTCTGCTTCCTCCTGGACCATGGGAACTTCAGGGGCCGGCTTCCCGCGCCCCTTGCTCCTTCTCTCTGAGGCCGGTTCCTGGGCTCCAGGACCTCTTGAGTACCTCTACTGGCTGCCATGGACCGTGTGGTGACACACGCCCAATCCGGCATACCCAACATCTCCAGGTGAGCACTCCGCTCCACCTTAGCCCAAGGTGAGCTCTCCAAATCGTTCCCTAACAAACAGTCTACAGGCATGGCGGGCCTCACAGCTACCTGAAGAGTACCAGAGACCCCCCCCACTCAAAGGGAACCTGAGCCACCTTGCAGTGTCTCTCTGTGTTGTCAGCGGCAACAACGGGATAGAATGCATTGGGGACCACCTGCTCCTGAGACACCAGGTGACACCTGACAGCTGTCACACTGGCTCCTGTATCTCTAAGAGCTTCCACTCTATGGCCATTTATAGTCACCCACTGCCTGTACTTCTTAGTGTTCTCAGGCAGCTGGGTTGGAGGGACCACTTCACGGTCTCCTAGCGAGACCAGGGACATCTCTGCGGGACCCCACCCACCTTGGACATCCCTCTCCTCCCCCAAGGCTACACTAGTCACCTGCCGGGATGGAGCACCAGTGGGTGCTGGTTTACCAAACAATGGACATTTTACATCAGAGGCAAAATGCCCCAAATTGTTACACCTGTAACATCTTACGGGCCCCTTTTGAACAGGAGGACCTGTCGGGGCCCCGGTCGGTTTCTGGGGTGGGGGAGGCTGAGAACCCTTCCCTTGGTTCCCTTGGGGACTATTTTGGGGCCCTTTTTGGAACTGCTTCTGTTTACCCCTGTCCCCCCCACTCTTCTGCTGGGGACCCTGCCCACCTTTGGCGGAATCTCCCACGGTACCCTTGTGGACCCTGGTACTGACCCAGCGGTCCGCCTCCTCAGCAAGCTTCCTCGGGTTAGTCAGCTTACTATCTATCAGGTGCTGGCGTAGCTCAGGAAAACAATTACTGGACAAGTGCTCCCATGCCATTAGATCAAGAAGCCCTTGATAATCATTCACCTTACTACCCTTTACCCAACCATCCAGCGCTCTGCAAAAGAAAGTCACATACGTACTATTGGGAATCTTAGTGCAACCCCTGAACCTCTGTCTATGTAACTCAGGGGTCAACCCATACCTAGCCATCAATGCTTCCTTCATATGGGCATAAGAATTACGAACATCAACAGGTAAATCTAACAGTGTGTCCCGCCCTTCACTCAGGAACCTTCCCCACAACCCCGCTCCCCAATCTTTCTCAGGGACCCGGTGGGAAGACATGGCTACCTCGTAGGCTCTGAACCACTGCCCGATGTCGTCATTCCTGAAGAACTCCTTCACTACATCCTTGGGAATATAAACTCTTGGTTCCGCCGGTACTGGCGGTGTGCTGCCACCAGAGGGATTAAGCTCCAAACTTTTTGCTTTCAGCTCCAGCTCCCTCAGCTTCATGTCATGCTCTAATTGTAGTTTCTTTTCTTCCATGGCTAATCTTTGTTTTTCCATATCCATCTGCCCATGAAGTTTTGCCATTTCCACCTCGTGTGCCCGGGTTGCTGCCCTGTCCGCCAACTCTTCTGGCGACAGGCATCTGCCAAACTCATGGACACTTTCCGGTGGAACCACTTCCACCTGATTCTCTGGTGCCTTTGACTCATACCAGGCCCTCAGCGCCTTCACAAATTGTTCCTTCTTTTTCAATCCAGTTTGGGCAATCCTGAACTTGGAGCAAAGACCTTTCAAGTCTTCATTGGTACGATTCAGAAGTGCGTCTTCTTCCCAATCTACGTCTTCAAATCCAGAGATTATGGAAGCCGCCCTTCCGGCGGAAAGTGAACCAGGCATGGCTCTAACAACGGAGACTCTTGGCAAAACAAAAACAAATGCTAGCCTTGTGGCTGTGTTACTGGTCTGCTCTCACTACGTGGTGATCAGTGGTTCACTATACGCAAACCGCAAATGCAAATCCGTAAATCCTCACTGCTGCCACCAATGTTAGAAATGAGGGGGCTCTGGTTGACGCAGGTGTGAACCCACAACAAGCAGGGACCCTTTACTTCTTGTCAGGGCGAAGGATGACTCCCCAGAATAACCCCTGCTCACCCTCTAGGTGCGTGGCGCGAGCAGTCTAGGCTAAGTCTCAGGCGTACACGGTTAAGCAAATGCAATAACACATACAGTAAACCCCTTGCATGCACCACAAACGGACACCAATCAGGAAGTATATAAAAATAAGCTTTTATGTAGTTTCAGCAGATTCAAATACAAGGCCCAGTAACGTTGAACTGATGGGGCCACAATTCTTGGAAATACGGTCAAGTTCTCTTGGTTTTACGGAAAGTTCTTTAGGCGGGCACAAGGTAACTGTAGGCCTCAGCGCACTTCGTGCTGAGGCAGCGCCCAGGGAGCACACAGCAGATGACAGGGAAATAAGAACGTTGCGGACCCTGGATCCGATGCGAGCTCGCGGTCGAGTTCGTAAGTACAGTACCTTGTTTCTTGACGCAAAGGCGGGTGCGGGATTTCAGCGGCTCTTCGACAGAAGAGCGAGGCGGCGTCCGGGGCTCCCACACTTCACGAGGGTGTCTGATCTTCAGGCTCACGACAAGAGCTGGGTGTTGTAGGTGGCGGGTGAACAAAGCGGGGCAGCCGGGCACGCAGATGCGTCCGGGCCGTCCGAGGCTTGGAGATGCTCACAAACGCCGATTCCGGCGGGAGGGTGAAGGTGCACAGCGAGCCTCCAACGAGCGAGGTGACGGGGCAGCCCAGCACAGCGTAGGGGGAGCGGCTCCGATCGAGCGAGGCTCTTCCCAAGGCGGGGGCGGCTAAGCAGTCCTGGTCACGGCTCAGGGAGGGACTGGGCACAAGGGTCACAGCTCCGGCGAGGGAAAGGACACCACAGTCCAGCAGCAGGCGAGTGAAGATCAGGTAGAGCCCAATGGTCCTGGGGCTCAGTTCAGGGGGCAAGCTCAGTTCCAAGCCCTTGGAGATCGTTTTGGAAAAGCACAAGTCTTGAAAGTAAAAGTAAAGTAAAAGTCTTCAGCAACAGTTTCTCTTCTCTCCTTTGGCAGCAAGGTCACCACTGCAGGCCAATCCCCCAGGATAGGGACAGTCTTCCTCCTACAGCTTTCCCGGTGCCTCCTCCTCAGGCAGAGATTCTTCTTGGTCAAAAGCGGATCTAGTTTCTTAGGAGCAGGGCTCCTCCATTTATACCACAAATCTTTTGTTCTCCCAGGCCAGGGGGGCCCTTGCCTAGTTCAGTCCGGTTTCTGAGCACTTTGTTTACGTGATTCAGGCTTCTCCTTTCAGAGTGCAGGGCAGAGTCATCAGACGCTCCACAGGGGGTGGAGCCGGCATCGAGGTAGCGGAGCACTGTCCTATTCAGAACCTAGGAGCACTCCTCCCACCCATCTACCTGTCGATCGTCCTATTCATACCAGGCTACCTAGCCCTGCCCATCTGGGTTCCCCCAGCCCTGTCACTCACACCAGCCAGACATCAGATACACAACACGCAGAGGCGGCTGAAAGGTTTAGGCAAGCAAAGGCCAACTTTCTAAAAGCGGCATTTGCAAACCCGGAATATTAAAATAAACCTTGCGAAAAGATGTACCTTATTATTCCGAGTTCAGGCATACTAAACTCGATCTCCTACCATGTTCCCTGGGTCGGTTAGGATCATAGGGTGTAATAATCCCGGCCGCCCATACTGGCCTATGAGAACAGGGTAGCCTTGCAGTAGTGAACAACAAGATGGCGGCAATTCACTACTAGGACATGCCACGCATCCGGGCTTGTCCTACCTTAGGCTTACAACGCACCCTGCCCGCGGGCCTACCAGAGGGGTGACTAACATGCCGCTAAGGGAAGGTTTTGGGGACTGGCAAGTGTGGGCACTTGCCGGTCAGCATGTCAGTACCAGACTGCACGCAGGTTCTGCGATGGCAGACCTCGGATATATTTTACCGGCCGCTTCTGTGGGTGGCACAACCAGTGCTGCAAGCCCACCAGCGGTGTTCGCATTTACATGCCCTGGCGCCCCCGGCGCACTTTACTGGGGTCTGACAGTAAATCAAACAATCCAATCATGGAATCCAACCAACATATACAATTTACATAGGGAGCACTCGCACCGTGACACTGGTTGGCAGTGGCACAGCGCGCTGAGCGGCCAACACCATAAAAACACATGAGGCACAGCGACAAAAAGAGGAAGGGAGACTCACGCCAAGGTGCCAGGTCTAACACGTATACTAAAGGAAAGTGAGGGACTAGCTCTATGACCCCTCCTATGGGAGGGTCAGGGGAGTGGGTGGTTACACCCACTTCCCTTTGTCCAGTTTCACGCCAGAGCAGGGGCAGGTAGCCCCTGAACTGGTTTGAGCTGGTATATGCACAGAGGAGCCTACTGCTCCCCCAGTGCAGGACTTCAAAGCACTCTAGGAGTGCACCAACCCAGCCCCAATACACTAAATCCTGTCTGGAAGGTGGTGACACCTCCCTGTGACAGGATGCCTATTGTTGGGCCTCCTCCACTATGAGTTTCGGTCAGCAGCAGGAGGGCAGCCCAGTGTCAGTGCTGGTGGCATCCATTTTGTGATGCCAGGGCTCTTTTAGGATTCTACCGTGTTTCCACAGTAGGTTCATGTCTTCCCCTCTAGAAGGGTGAGATCATACTCCCACACCAGTTACTGGTGTGGGGGTATGATTCCAAAGTGTTTGACACCAAACACAACATGTTTTGATGCAGCTATCCCAGAGTTAGCATTTACCGCGAGGTTATATTGCACTTAAGAGTATATGGTTTAACCGCATCCACAAACAGCCACAGAGAATAGACTCTGAGGGCTACAGAGGGGCCCTCCTCAGGCAGAGGCACCCCCTCACATGTAAACCAAGCACCCTGCCCTCAGGATTGACAGGGCCTGCCTTAGGGGTGACTTATAGGTCTATATGTGTGTGCGCAAAGTGAGATATAGGGAACCTATATCTCAGTGAGGAGTGCTAACACTACCTCACCCAGGCTGCAGTAGCAGGCCTGTGGTGTCAGATTTAGTCTGCTTCCCAGGGGTGGCATAATACATACTTCAGCCCCTTGTAGGCCTGTGAAGTACCTATGCCCTTGGTACCTAAGGTACCATATACTAGGGGCTCATAAGGTACCACAGTATCCAATCACTAGTGCGTCTAATATGCACTCCAAGTTGTTTAGAGAGAACAGAGAGACTGGGGCCCTGATTAGCAGAGACCCAGCCAGACTATAGCCAGAAACCAGTGTTAACATCAGAAAAAAAGTGGGGGCAACATAAGTGCAGATCCTACTCTCCTACACAACCCCCCCCCCAACGCGGGGACACTAAACTAACCTTGACCAGTTGAGTCTTCGTGTTCTAAGTGGAAATACCTTGAGAGTCCATCTGCATTGGCATGTTGGGTCCCAGGTCTGTGTTCCACAGTTTAGTCTATCCCCTGTAGGGAAATGAACCACCTAAAAGTTTTGGGTTTTCACCTTTCATCTGTTTGAGCCATAGGAGGGGCTTGTGGTCAGTCTGAACTATGAAGTGAGTGCCAAACAAGTATGGCCTCAGCTTCTTCAGGGCCCACACCACAGCAAAGGCCTCCCCCTCTATAGCTGACCAACGTTTCTCTCTAGGGGTCAGCCTTCTGCTTATAAAAGCTACTGGCTGGTCTTGACCTTCATCATTCAGTTGAGACAGTACAGCTCCCACACCCAGCTCAGAAGCATCTGTTTGGACAATGAACTTTTTGGTGTAGTCTGGACTCTGTAAGATGGGGGCAGTGCACATGGTCTGCTTTAGGTCTTCAAATGCCTTCTGACAGCTAGCTGTCCACTGAACCTTTTTTGGCATTTTCTTTGAGGTAAGATCATTTAAGGGGGTCACTATAGATCCATATCCCTTAACAAACCTCCTATAGTACCCAGGCAGGCCTAAAAGGCTCTCACCTGTGTCTGGGTGGTTGGAGCAACCCATTCCATGATAGTTTGGATTTTGCTCTGTAAAGGTTGAACCTGGCCTCCACCTACAAGGTGGCCCAGGTACACCACCGGACTCTGCCCTATCTGGCACTTAGTGGTCTTGAGAGTGAGGCCTGCTTTTTGCAGGGCCTCCAAAACATTTCTGAGGTGGACCAGGTGATCCTGCCAGGAGGAACTAAAGACAGCAATATCATCTAGATAAGCTGAGCAATAAGTTTCCATACCTGTCGGAACTTTGTTCACCAACCTCGGAAAAGTGGCAGGTGCATTTTCCAAACCAAAGGGCATCACCACAAAGTGATAGTGCCCACCAGGGGTTGAAAATGCTATTTTGGCCTTGGCATCCTCAGCTAACTTGATTTGCCAGTAGCCAGCTGTTAGGTCAAATGTACTAAGATACTTGGCTGAGGCCAAAGTATCAATTAGCTCATCTGCCCTTGGTATGGGATAGGCATCAGTCCCGGTGACTGCATTGAGGCCTCTGTAGTCTACACAAAACCTCATTTCTTTCTTAACACCTGGGTATGAGGTTTGGGTACTAGGACTACTGGACTAGCCCAAGGGCTATCTGAAGGCTCAATTACACCTAACTCCAACATTTTCTGGACTTCAGTCCTGATACAGTCCCTGACATGGTCAGGTTGCCTGTAGATTTTACTCTTGACAGGCAGACTGTCTCCAGTGTCCACCTCATGGGTGCACCAGGAAGTCTGACTAGGGGTCAGGTTAAACGTATGTTTAACTGTTGCAAAACTTGTCTGCATTCAGTTTGCTGATGATCAGTGAGACTGCTTGCCAAAGCAACACCATCTACAAACCCATCATCAGGGTTCTGTGAGAGCAGGTCAGGGAGAGGGTCACTCTCCTCCTCCTGTTCCTCATCAGTTGCCATGAGCAAGCCCATGTCAGCCCTGTCAATATATGGTTTCAATCTGTTGACATGGAGCACCCTAAGGGGGCTCCTGGGAGTTCCAAGATTCACCAAGTAGGTGACTTCTCCCTTTTGCTCAACAATTGTATGGGGCCACTCCACTTGTCTTGGAGAGCTGCTGGTGCCACAGGCTCCAACACCCACACTTTCTGTCTTGGCTGGTATACAGTCAGCACAGCCTGTTGGTCATGCCAAGTTTTTTGTAGTTCTTGGCTGGCCTCCAGGTTTTTGGTTGCCTTCTTCATGTATTCAGCCGTCCTGGAGCGGAGACCAAGTACATAATCCATCACATCCTGTTTGGGAGGTTTGAGAGGTAACTCCCAGCCCTCCTTCACCAAACATAATGGACCTCTTACAGGATGCCCAAACAGAAGTTCAAAAGGGCTGTAGCCAACCCACTTCTGTGGAACCTCTCTGTATGCAAACAAAAGGCAGGGAAGTAAAAGGTCCCATTTTCACCTAAGTTTTTCTGGGAGGCCTTTAATCATTCCCTTAAGGGTTTTGTTGAACCTTTCAACTAACCCATTGCATTGTGGGTGATAGGGAGTAGTGAATTTATAGTTTACACCACACTCCTTCCACATTGCTTTTAGATACCCTGACATGAAGTGGGTATCTCTGTCAGATATGACCTCTTTTGGGAAACCCACTCTGGAGAAAACTCCAATGAGGGCTCTTGCCACCACAGGGGCTGTGGTAGTCCTCCGGGGTATTGCTTCTGGGTACCTGGTGGCATGATCCACTACCACCAGGATAAACCTGTGCCGAGATGCTGTTGGAGGGTCAAGGGGACCAACAATGTCAATCCCTACCCTTTCAAAGGGAACCCCTACCACAGGTAGTGGTATCAAGGGGGCCTTTGTTGTGCCACCTGACTTGCCACTGGCTTGGCAAGTGACACAGGAGCGACAAAACTCCTTTGTGTCCTCTGACATATGTGGCCAATGAAAATGTGGAATAAGCCTGTCCCAGGTCTTGTTTTGGCCCAAGTGTCCTGCTAAGGGGCTGTCATGTGCTAGGGTCAAGAGGAACCCCCTAAACTTCTGAGGTATTACCAACCTCCTGGTGGCTCCAGGGGTTGGATCTCTAGCCTCAGAATATAGGAGTCCCTCATCCCAATAAACTTTATGGACCCACTAGCACTTCCAGCAGCCTCAGCAGCAGCCTGCTGTCTGAGGGGTTCAAGAGAGGGGCAGCACTGTTGCTCTTTGCTCAGATCTTCCCTGGAAGGTCCCCCTGCCCCCAAGAACTCAACCTGATCAGGCTCAATTCCCTCTGGGGCAGTTCCTTCTTCAGGATCTGCTTCTCCTCCCTCAGGAGGGGAATCTGAGATCTGAGACAGAGGGGGAGGCACTGCCTTAACCCTACTGCTCCTCCTCTTGGATAGCACCTGGTCCATACTTTCAGGATTCAGAGCTGTTTCAGTTTGATGCATTGTGGCTTGTGACCTGGTCACAGCAAATACCTCTGCAGGTATGCCCAACATCTCAGCTTGAGTCTATAACTCTACTTCAGACCAGGCTGAAGTCTCTAGATCATTGCCCAATAGACATTCGACAGGGAGGTCTGCACTGACTACAGCCTTCTTAAGGCCAGTTACCCCTCCCCAGGAGAAATTCACAACTGCCAGACTATGGTTGGTCCTGACATTGCTTGCATTGGTAACCTGGTACATTTCACCCAGGATGATCTGTCCAGGGTCCACAAGATCTTCTGCCACCATGGTGACACTAGCAGCTGTGTCCCTAAATGCCAAAGCCTGTTTGCCATTTATTACAGGATGCTGTTTGTATTTGCCCAGATTACTGGGGCTCACTAGGAAGGACATATCAATGTCTCCATCACAAATCAGTAATGCCTGAGTGGGTACTCTGACTAGGCCAGAGTCCACTTCAGAACCCAGGGTCAACCCTACTACACCCTTTTTCTGATTACCACCTCCACCAGTAGCTGTACTAGGGGGAACAGTTGCCTTAGGGGCAGGAGTGGTGGTGGTTTGGCTTTTGGACTTGTTACAGTCAGAAGTCCAGTGTCCTTTCTGTTTACAGAATTTGCACCAGGGCTTCTTTTGGCCTTTTCCTTTGTTGGACTGTGACTCCCCACCAGATGCAGCTTTTTGGGGCCCTTGTGAAGACTTCTGGTCTTTTGACTTATCCCCACCTTTCTCAGAGCCTTTAGGATCCTGCTTCTTAGTGTCACCCCCTTGGTTCTGGGTTTTCTACCTCACCCTGTTTCTGACCCATTTGTCTGCCTTCTTTCCCAATTCTTGGGGAGAGGGCAGATCAGAGTCCACCAAGTATTGATGCAACAACTGTTTTTGGCAATTATTAAGGATATGTTCTCTCATCATAAGATTATACAATCCCTTAAAATCAGTAACTCTACTACCAACCAGCCAACCCTCCTGAACCTTGGTTGCACAATCTACAAAGTCTGTCCAGTCCTGTGTCTGTGCTTTCTGGGTGTCTCTGAACTTCAACCTGTACTGCTCAGTGGTTAAGCCAAACCCATCTATTAATGCACTCTTCGGGACTTCATAATCATCGGCATCCTCTTCTCTAACAGTGAGGAGCTTGTCTCTACCTTTATCAGAAAAGGAGAACCACAAGATTGCTGCCCACTGGGGACCTGTTGTACTCTACAGGCCCTCGCCATAGCAGTTATCCACGTGCGGATATCATCCCCACTCTAGTAGGGAGGAACAACCTTGGACAGGTTCCTATGGTCTGGAATGTAATCTCTGACTCTAGGGACACTGTTGCTGCCACCAGGGGTTTCTAAACCCTCTCTTCTAGAAGCTCTCTGGAGCTCAAAGGCTTCTTTGTCCGATACCAACTGCTTGGCCTTAAGGGCAACTCTTGCTTCCTCATACTGCAGCAGTTTGTACATCCTGTCAGAGGAGATCTCCCTTCTAGGAAGGTATAAGTTCCTCTGCTGGACAGATTCCCTGCCAGAGTGGTATGAGTGGTCAGATTCCCTAGAAAGGGACCTAGGCCTCTCCTCCACTCTGTCAGTTCTCTTAGGGAGAATTCCTCTGTCCTTTTCAGATCCTTGTGGATCTGGCACTTCAACCACAGAGTCCAGGTCATCTTGATTTTCATCATCTGACCCAGAGACTATAGCTGACCCACTCCCTGATTCAGACCCCTTAGCTCCTAGAGCTAATCTAAGATCATCTGTGGTCAACAGATCTATCAGGTGTAGTGTGGAGGGACTCTGTCCTATCCTCAGGTGCCTTGCAGCACACATGGCTTTCAAGTCAAAGAAAGTCATGTCCTTATACTGAGGTTGGGTGGACCCACTGGCTCCAGTTCTTGAGGACATTCTAGTGTTGTGCAGTGTTGTACTACCTACACTAGTTTGTGGCCTACTGATCCTACCTTGAGCTGTAGCAAGGGTGTGCTATCCCTTCACTCACAGCTCTAAGTTCAGTAGAACTTGTCGATACTAAGCTTGACTTCATATGTACCTTGAGTACCTTTAGTGGTTTTCAGTTAGTAATTCAAATAGAGATTTTCTGATAAAACAATGGCAAGCTGTAATCCCACACGATGCCCACCAATGTGAGAAGTTGGCCTGGCATATGCTGGCCAATAGTTAAAGTGGCCACCTTGCACCAGTCCAATTCGACTCTTATGGTAGATAGGTTTAAGACAACCTTTTAAAGAAAGCTATCCTGTGGAGAGCAGCCTTCAGGCTAAGTCTCTGAGGAATGTAAAGCAGCTTGTTTTACCTTATAATAATATAATAATAATAATAATCTCTTGAATTACAAAATGAAAGGACACCACACAGGTATATATATAAAATATATATATTTTACTTACCTTCCTGTCAACGCATTTGCCATGCCAGTGCATTCTGGGAGTTGCGGTCTCGCATGTGATCACAGCTGCCGCCAGTTGAACAGGATCAGCTGCTCTCCCACCAATGGGAGCACCGCAACAATAAATGAAGGAGGGAGACGGTACCCTCTAGTTGCAATGGCGTCTGAGGAAGGCCGCTCTGGCCGAAATGCATTACGCTGCGCAAAGGGTGAATAAAGGACTCCTGAAAGAATCCCCGCTGTGTCCTTGGGTCATTCCGAATTGAGTGGTCTTTCCTGTGATATTTTCCGCACGAGCCAGAAGTGCGGTACAAGGACCCGCCCTGTCAAGAGTCCCGGATTTTACTGGCATCTTTGTTGTGGCTACCAAGGGATTGGTGATTACCGGGACCGCCACGAGAACGGATCAAGCCTAAGGCTGCTGTCAGCAGACAGACCGTGACTGCACGGGAGGGAGGACTCACTGCAGTGCTCTCCACGGCCCGATTTGTTCTGAACTCGAGGCTGGGGCGCTGGGGACCCGAGGGAGCCTTGACACTTTCATTTTAGGAGGGTTCCTGCAACTACACGGCCCCCCCTTCACACGGAATTGCAGCATAAAAGATAAACTTACCTTCCTGTCAACGCATTTGCCATGCCAGTGCATTCTGGGAGTTGCGGTCTCGCATGTGATCACAGCTGCCGCCAGTTGAACAGGATCAGCTGCTCTCCCACCAATGGGAGCACCGCAACAATAAATGAAGGAGGGAGACGGTACCCTCTAGTTGCAATGGCGTCTGAGGAAGGCCGCTCTGGCCGAAATGCATTACGCTGCACAAAGGGTGAATAAAGGACTCCTGAAAGAATCCCCGCTGTGTCCTTGGGTCATTCCGAATTGAGTGGTCTTTCCTGTGATATTTTCCGCACGAGCCAGAAGTGCGGTACAAGGACCCGCCCTGTCAAGAGTCCCGGATTTTACTGGCATCTTTGTTGTGGCTACCAAGGGATTGGTGATTACCGGGACCGCCACGAGAACGGATCAAGCCTAAGGCTGCTGTCAGCAGACAGACCGTGACTGCACGGGAGGGAGGACTCACTGCAGTGCTCTCCACGGCCCGATTTGTTCTGAACTCGAGGCTGGGGCGCTGGGGACCCGAGGGAGCCTTGACACTTTCATTTTAGGAGGGTTCCTGCAACTACACGGCCCCCCCTTCACACGGAATTGCAGCATAAAAGATAAACTTACCTTCCTGTCAACGCATTTGCCATGCCAGTGCATTCTGGGAGTTGCGGTCTCGCATGTGATCACAGCTGCCGCCAGTTGAACAGGATCAGCTGTTCTCCCACCAATGGGAGCACCGCAACAATAAATGAAGGAGGGAGACGGTACCCTCTAGTTGCAATGGCGTCTGAGGAAGGCCGCTCTGGCCGAAATGCATTACGCTGCGCAAAGGGTGAATAAAGGACTCCTGAAAGAATCCCCGCTGTGTCCTTGGGTCATTCCGAATTGAGTGGTCTTTCCTGTGATATTTTCCGCACGAGCCAGAAGTGCGGTACAAGGACCCGCCCTGTCAAGAGTCCCGGATTTTACTGGCATCTTTGTTGTGGCTACCAAGGGATTGGTGATTACCGGGACCGCCACGAGAACGGATCAAGCCTAAGGCTGCTGTCAGCAGACAGACCGTGACTGCACGGGAGGGAGGACTCACTGCAGTGCTCTCCACGGCCCGATTTGTTCTGAACTCGAGGCTGGGGCGCTGGGGACCCGAGGGAGCCTTGACACTTTCATTTTAGGAGGGTTCCTGCAACTACACGGCCCCCCCTTCACACGGAATTGCAGCATAAAAGATAAACTTACCTTCCTGTCAACGCATTTGCCATGCCAGTGCATTCTGGGAGTTGCGGTCTCGCATGTGATCACAGCTGCCGCCAGTTGAACAGGATCAGCTGCTCTCCCACCAATGGGAGCACCGCAACAATAAATGAAGGAGGGAGACGGTACCCTCTAGTTGCAATGGCGTCTGAGGAAGGCCGCTCTGGCCGAAATGCATTACGCTGCGCAAAGGGTGAATAAAGGACTCCTGAAAGAATCCCCGCTGTGTCCTTGGGTCATTCCGAATTGAGTGGTCTTTCCTGTGATATTTTCCGCACGAGCCAGAAGTGCGGTACAAGGACCCGCCCTGTCAAGAGTCCCGGATTTTACTGGCATCTTTGTTGTGGCTACCAAGGGATTGGTGATTACCGGGACCGCCACGAGAACGGATCAAGCCTAAGGCTGCTGTCAGCAGACAGACCGTGACTGCACGGGAGGGAGGACTCACTGCAGTGCTCTCCACGGCCCGATTTGTTCTGAACTCGAGGCTGGGGCGCTGGGGACCCGAGGGAGCCTTGACACTTTCATTTTAGGAGGGTTCCTGCAACTACACGGCCCCCCCTTCACACGGAATTGCAGCATAAAAGATAAACTTACCTTCCTGTCAACGCATTTGCCATGCCAGTGCATTCTGGGAGTTGCGGTCTCGCATGTGATCTCAGCTGCCGCCAGTTGAACAGGATCAGCTGCTCTCCCACCAATGGGAGCACCGCAACAATAAATGAAGGAGGGAGACGGTACCCTCTAGTTGCAATGGCGTCTGAGGAAGGCCGCTCTGGCCGAAATGCATTACGCTGCGCAAAGGGTGAATAAAGGACTCCTGAAAGAATCCCCGCTGTGTCCTTGGGTCATTCCGAATTGAGTGGTCTTTCCTGTGATATGTATTTATTTCTAGACACATTCTACTAATCTCTTTATGAGATTAGAAGTCAGGAACATATGCACAAATCAATATTTCACAACAAGTTAATCACTTATATGGCTGGGGCACTAGGGGCGTAACAGACCATATACTAAAAAAGAGGTATAAGAAGAATGACTTGAGAAGGGAGAAGGCCTAGAGCCTTCAGAAGCGCTGGGGCCTCACTAATCCACCCAAGGAAGGTAAGTAAAGGACCCACGGGAGACGCATGCAGTGTGAGAAAACAGCCCCGGATCCCAATAGACTTCAATGGAGCAAGTCGCGGTTGGAATTTTAAAGTTCTAGGGTACTTCGGGAGAGTCTACAAGCAAGTCACTTACAGGGTAAGTAGTTCTAGAGCCAACACACACAGGAGCACTGGAGTGCACGAGTTACCTCACCCAGGGAAGCCGGGTGCATAGGTGTCTTTTGGTGTCGGGTCGCGGCGCCGTTTTCAATGGGAGCCAAAGAAGACTTGCTGCTTGTGAAGACAGGAGAAGTGTCCGGTGGAATCCAAGGATGGATTCTGAAGAAAGAAGACCTGAAAGCAGAGGAGACAGTGTTCAAAGTCACTTGCCAGTGACCCGGGCCCAGGAAGATGGATGCCCACAGTCGTCGGGTGGTTTCAGGTGATCATGGGTGTCTTGACTCTTCAACCACAAGGTCCAGGAGGCGTCGACGACAACCAGGAGCTGGATTCAGAGTGTCCCACGATGTCTGCAGCTTACTGAGGTGTCGGCAACCAGATGGGAGACAACAAGCCTTGGCAACAGCAAGTCTCGTAGAATGTGAAGAAAGTCAGCGGTGCAGACCAGCAAGGTCTGCGGGACTCACCCAAGGGTAAGTCAGGGTAGGCCTGGAGCAACTAGGGGAGCCCTTTGGTTTGATGAGAAAGTCATCAGGGGACCAACAAGCCAACGGGCAAGGGATCGCGAAGACGCCTCGTGAGGATTCACTTCATAGGAGCCCACGGTCTCTCGGGACGAGGTAGACCACTGATCTTCGGTGAAAATCCTGCTGGAGGCTTGGACCACACGTGGTCCAATGCACAAGTTTGTAGAACTTCGTGAAGGGATTGCACTTGAAAATAGTGCACGGTACCCGGGTATTGCTGTTCCTCGTCACTCGTGGGGTCCATTCGCCTCAGCTCTGCTGGGGACTCACAATGGCCATCGTGAAGTCAGGAAATTGACTTCCGGGGCTACAGGGACTTCGGACTGCGGCGGGAGCGGGAAAGTTTGCGACCGTTGATTCAAAGTTTTGGTGCCTGCCAAGCAGGGGAGTCACTCCTTGACTCCAAGGGAGATTCATCAATCTTCCAAAGGTAGTGGAACATCGAAGGTCCAGGATTCATCTTGTAGAGCGTTGTACAGCGATATCTAACTTGCAATGGCAAGGGTTCCCTAACTTATACTAAAGGAAATAGAGGGACTAGCTCTATGATCCCTCCTTTGGGAGGGTCAGGGGAGTGGGTGGTTTCACCCACTTCCCTTTGTCCAGTTTTGCGCCAGAGCAGGGGCAGGTAGCCCCTGAACCGGTTTGAGCTGGCATATGCACAGAGGAGCCTACTTCTCCCCCAGTGCAGGACTTCAAAGCACTCTAGGAGTGCCCCCACCCAGCCCCAATACACTAAATCCTGTCTGGAAGGTGGTGACACCTCCTTGTAACAGGATGCCTATTGTTGGGCATCCTCCACTGTGAGTTTCAGTCAGCAGGAGGGCAGCCCAGTGTCAGTGCTGGTGGCATCCATTTTGTGATGCCAGGGTTCTTTCATGATTCTACCATGTTTCCACAGTAGGTACATGTCTTCCCCTCTAGAAGGGTGGGATCATACTCCCACACCAGTTTCTGTTGTGGGGTTATGATTCCAAAGCGTTTGACACCAAACACGACATGTTTTGATGCAGCCATCCCAGAGTTAGCATTTACCGCGAGGTTATAATGCACTTAAGAGTATATGGTTTAACCGCATCCACAAACAGCCACAGAGAATAGACTCTGAGGGCTGCAGAGGGGCCCTCATCAGGCAGAGGCACCCCCTCACATGTAAACCAGGCACCCTCTCCTCAGGATGGACAGGCCCTGCCTTATGGGTGACTGATAGGTTCCATATGTGTGTGTAAGGTGAGATATAGGGAACCTATATCTCAGTGAGGAGTGCTAACACTATCTCACCCAGGCTGCAGTAGTGGCTGCAGTGGTGTCAGATTTAGTCTGCTTCCCAGGGGTGGCATAATACAGGCTTCAGCCCCTGGTAGGCCTGTGAAGTACCTATGCCCTTGGTACCTAAGGTACCATATACTAGGGGCTCATAAGGTACCACAATATCCAATCACTAGTGCATCTAATATGCACTCCAAGTTGTTTAGAGAGAACAGAGAGACTGGGGCCCTGATTAGCAGGGACCCAGCCAGACTATAACCAGAAACCAGTGTTAACATCAGAAAAAAAGTGGGGCAACATAAGTGCAGATCCTACTCTCCTACATTCTCCAACCCAGACTTGGTGTAAGTCAAACACCACACGTGGCCTGCCTCTAGAACGGAAACACACTTCCATTGAAAGCATTAGAGGTAGGCTTTAACACTATCACCCCATAAGGGCTAATTCTACATTTTATTATTTTGAATATAATATTAGTCATAAATTTGGACCAAATTAAATTACATTTAAAAAAGTCTAATAAACAAATTATAATTAATTAAAACCATAACTTATAACCAAGGAGTGTTACAAATTAAATAAAAATGCAGGCAAGGGTGGGTGATACTTTTAAAGTATTGTTCGAAAATAATATTTTAAAAATGTATTAATATATTTAAATTAATTACAATTGAATACCAAGTTAATTTTAGGAGGTAGTGCCTTATATCTTTTTCCATTAAGTAGTCAAAGGTTAACATTATTTGTTTAAATGTATGTTCTATTTTTGGTTTTCATTAATTTGATTTGCTGAAATTAAGATTAATTAACCTCCCTGTGTTTTGCTATAGGAAGATCTCAATCCAGGTGGAGGAGATCTCCACAAACAGGAGAAAAGTTACTAACAGTAACTTTCATATATAAATTTCGTCGTAGGAGTCTTCCCCCATCCCTTATAAGGGGGCGGAAACTGTTAAGTCTAAGTCTCCACCTGGGATAAATCTACACTCGGAAATGGTAAACATAAAAGGAGTACAGATGTACACCCATGTGTAATTGTAGAGCTACACATGCGTGGATCTACAGATATAAACTTATCTTTGTGAATTTGGCCTTAAGTGGGCTTTCGAGGTGGAAAAGAAAAATAAAATACCACCATTTTAAAGGGGGTGCAGAATTTCTCTGTGGAGATATTGTTTTAAAAAGTACAATACAAATTTTCATGATACATAATCATGGTAATTGTTCACCTGCAGTCAATCTCCATGAGTAAGTATGATGCAGCAGGTGCACTCATAATAATAACAACATAATTTTAGGTCTCATCCAAGCCAGCACATGCGTTGTCTCTTGTCTGACCTTTTGTCTTCTAATAGTGGGCTCAGAAACTGTCCATCGCTTACCATTTGTTGGCTTTATTGTCACTCTCATTTGCTTGTTTCTCTTGGTCAGCTGCCATAGGGTTTCTTCCTCTTTGTGTATTTATCCCTCCCCTGAAGCATGATCGTGTTACTTGTGTCCTTTAACCGCTCATTTTTTTAAGGTGCTACTTTTTTCTGTGTTTAAGCACTCTACATCTCCCTCCTGTACTATTCACCCATGTGTTCCTCCAGCCAATCCTCTGCTGTACATCTGATTATCCCCAGCATCTTCCTCCTCTGTTGTCCATCTGCTAGCCCTCAGCACCTCCCTTCTACCCTTCTTTGTCTGTGTGCTTGCTCCCAGCCCTTCTCTCCAGCCTGCCATTTATCCGTCTGCTTGCCCCACCCCTCCTGACCATCCTCTGTTGTACATGTTGACCCCCACCCACTCTCCTGCTATTGTCTGCGTTGCCCCCCACATGCCTTCCTCCATTGTCTACGCTGCTGTACAACATGGTTAAATAAACAATAACGTCAATACCTCTTGTAGGAGACACCTATTGGCTTTCCTAATGCTTGTTTTATATAGTGCTGCTTCTTAACACATTTCTGCCATTTGTAAGCACTGTAAATAAGAGGTTTTCTATCACTCAGTTTAACGGCACTCAATCTACCGACCTTCAGAAAAAAAAGAGGGCTGGGGTTACTTTCTTCCGGCATAATTGAAATATACAGATTTCTTGCAATTCCATAACTACTCTATGGTGCATCCGTTGTCGCAAAACATAATGTACAACCAAATGTCTGTACTTATTTTTTCATCGCAATGCAGAGTGTGAGTAGCAACAAAATAATAATCCATGCAGAAGAGTAGACCACACAAACGTACAACAAGCATCTTCTGACACTAAAGTCCAATCGGGAAAAGCATAGCAATAGGTTGCAAGAATGCTACATGTATTAAGTCCATTGAAAAACTGCTGTACACACACAAGGGCACATAGTCTTGAAAATACAATGGCAAAACACATCCCAGATGGAATTCAGAGATAGCCGCAGGAATCCATGGGTTTTTTCCATCTAAACATGCAAGTGAGATGCAGAGGTTACAATAATTAATAGCTCACCTACGGGTTGTGGAGGCAGTTGGGGGAGTTACTGGAGAGGCTGTGTTTCCGGAGGTCAGTGGAAGAGAAGGATGGAGGCCAATGTAAATGTTACCAACCGATGTGTATAATATATGGGTTTCCAGGCTAGCGAGATATCTGTGGTGTGCTACTGTAGGTAGCTGCCAGCCGATAGTTATTTTGTGTTTCTACCAATAGGCTGTGTGGTTATTAGCAGTCTGACTAACGGGCTTGCGATGGAGACTTCCTACTTATATTAAGTCTGCCAAACACACTATATTTTCCAATCCAGGACTCCTAGATTATGTCCTCTTGTGACTGCAGTCTATAATCAACGTTGTCACCGTAGAGTCCTCCATTGCACGACACCCTGCTAACGTGCTAAATTATGTAATTTTGGGACACTTCCTCTACACATGTTGTTCCTTGGCTCCAGGAGGACCCTTGGAGAATAAGCCCCTGTGCTGGGCAGAGCTCTAAGCAGAAATCGGATTAAAAAGATTTGCAAGGCCTTCTGTTCCAACCAGAACCTACTAAAGAAGAGTGAATGGCTTCTATCAGTTGGAGACTGCCATGGGCTCACACACTGGAATTGCTAACATCCCACCCTTAAAATGCCTCCTTCTCTTACACTGGTAAATTATCGCAAAAGGGATAAGACTGAATTTCTCCAACTGATGTGGTAGCCGCACTACCTAAGAATCCAGTGTAGGTCCACAAGACAGGCATCCACATCAGATTTTCAGGATATCAAAGTAAGGTACATTTTCATACATTGAATGTAAGCCAAGCTTACTATTGAAAAGCAGCTTTGTTGAAAATCTGACCCAGCTCCTGAAACCAAGATGAATGCTCACTACCACATCCTTGGATTTCAGGGGTAATCACCTGTCATCAATTCTCAAAGTCCCCAAAGTATTTCCCAACTTTGAAAAGTTTGTCTGATCTGTTTGCATAAAACAGTAAACTATAAAGAAAGAGGCAATAAAAAAACATACATTTGCTCCAGAAGGGCCAGCTTCAAATACAGAAGCCCAGTTCTGGGAGGCGCTCACATCAGAAATACTTTTCCTGTAAAAAAGTACAGTTTGAACTTTGAAGACAAATCGTCTTTGTCAACCCATGTATTTAGGGTGCACAGACTGCTGTGTGGCACCATTGTGTTTGATGAAGGGTTTAGCCATGCACTGCTGCACTCACTGGGATCATGCTGCAATTTTCACAAAAGATGATTGCAACAGTAGTAAGCGCTATATGAATGCAATTAAACTACAATACAGTGCTATGCATGGGACTGTGCACTGCAATAAACGTGTGCGGGAACAGGCCCTGGCCGGGACCCTGGCATGCACACCATTAATTAATGAAGAGGCTTCCTCCTCTCCCTCCCTGCCCCCCACAATGCGGGGCCTGTGTTACTCACTGTCTGGGCCCACTATATTATGTTTTACTTTACTTTTATTTCCGGCCGGGCTCCACCAAATCGATCATCAAATTATGATCTCATCAAATTATCGCCACCACCCACGGACCACTCCTGCCTCGGATAGACTCACTCACCTGAGGGCTGAGGCCTGGCCTGCCACCTGCAGCTTCAGAGTCAGGCGCGAGCGGGCAGCAGATAGAAAACAGGGCAGGGCAGGGCTATCGCTAGCCAGGCAGGGCCCAGGGCTTGGGGCTAGTAATAATTGAACTTACGGCGTGGCAGAGTTGGACGGTCCTTCTCAGTCTCTGGTGCCGCGTGGCTGAGTCCTGGGGATGCCTAACCTCAAGTCCGACATGCGCACTTTTAATTGCGCTCCACAATGCGCATGACAATGGACTATCCCCACCCTGAAGACCGCGCAGGCCTAAGAGTGACACTTTCTTGCAAGCAAAATCAAGCACTGAAGACGAGGGAACCATAAAACTATTAGAAATTACACCCATTTGAGTAACGAGAAATTCTTAAGATCTTACAACTGCTGAAAAGCACCAGAAAATGAAGGGCACTAACTTAGGGCCCTTGTAAACTGGTCTTACTGTTAAACAAATGTATAATGATCACACAGACTGGCAGACAATGACTCCAATCAATGCAGAGGAGATGTAACTTTACTTATACTACAGGCTGATTGATGACACGCTGCGCTCCCCCAAAACAAAACATAAAAAGCAACAAAAATAAAGTTACTCATTCATATAAGGATTATACCCACAATTGTATATCATGTCATATAATGTAGATTTTCCACAGCCTTGGTGGGCTGAAAATCTGGATTTTTTTAAGGACACGGAGGCTAATATTATGCAATAAATCCTTTATTGCCACCACTCAACAGCAAGAAAACATGTTCTTAGAATAGAGAATACAAAACCTCTAAGAACATTCCAATAACAACAAAACTCATCCACATCATCTCCTCTTCCTTCTTACATTGCCTGCTAAAAGAGAAAAACTTCAAACAAAAATAATACTTTCAGTCTTTATTCACGAAAATAATCCAAACAAAAGATATCTTCTTGCTTTGCAAAACGTAGAGATGAGATATGTTCGAATCCAACCACTCCCAATCAGCTTAATTTTGACCTACATTAATAAACAAAGTAAATGACATCAGGGTTGGGTAGAAGCATGGGAGGGATAATATCAGTCTCCGTGTCCTTAATAAAATCCAGATTTTCAGCCCACCAAGGCTGTGGAAAATCTACATTTTATGGCACGACACGGAGGTCAACATTATGCAAGTTCAAAGCATATTAACCAGACATTTAGCTGCACTTTCAATGGGTTTAAAATAAAACCGTCTAAAAACAGAATCTGTTGACCAATCTGCACATTTTAGAATATCCTGCAGACTACCTCCCAATATATGTGCTTTTGATGCAGCTGCACCCCTCACTGAATGAGCACCAAACATACTTATATCTGTACCTGCCTTTTCCATTAAACTTTTCACCCATCTTGCTAAAGTGGGTGACGAAACAGCTTTATATGGGTACCTGAAAGAAATGAGTAATTGATCCACCCCAACAGGTCTTAAAGGCCTCGTTCTTCATTCATATTCCTTAACACAATGCACCACACAAAGCTTTTCCCTTTCAAACAGGAATGGATAAAAAACTGAAGAAGAATTAGTCTTTGTTCTTTGTTTAATGTAAAAACACATACCCTCAGGAGTAAAACATCTGCTTGTAATTTCCAAAGCACGCACATCAGAAACTGTTCTGAAAGAAAGAAGGCACAACAACATTGTAAGTTTATATGATAAATCCTTTAGATCCAAAAGCATATTGTCATCCCAAGACTCAAGCAAACGTAAAACATGAGACACATCCCAAATAGAAGTATATCTTGGACCAGGGGGTTTAGACAACCTGATGCTTCCTAATAACCTCTTAACCATAATGTCCTGTCCAACAGTAATCCCATTCACCAGAACATGACCTGCTGAAATAGCAGATCTATGTAAATTCACTGACCTATAAGCCAAACCCCTTTTATACAAATCAGTTAAGTAATTTAAAACATGAACTACATCTGCTGAAACTGGATATATTCCTTTCCACACACCAACCATTCCACTTATTCCTAGCTGACTTATATACCTTCCTTGTTCCATGTGCCCATGACTCTTCAATGAGTTTCGAAGCCTCAGATGAAGATCCTGGATTTCTCCAGACTCTCCTGAAAGTCTCCAAGCCACAAGTTGAAGTTGACCTGAGTCTACCAGACTGTGAACCTCCCCCAGAGGACCTCATAAGATTCCTTAAAACATTGGCAGAAGTATTGACAAATCCACACTCATCTCCAACAACATAGGGTACCAAGTTTGTGAGCTCCAAAACGGTGTGATCACCACCACTGTTTCCTTCCATTTCTGAATCATCCCTGTTACCCTGCTTATCATTGAAAAAGGAGGAAAAGCATAAGGCCGAAGACCTCTCCAATCCTGCAGAAAAGCATTTATCCCCATAGCCTCCGGATCCGGATGCCAACTGTAAAACCTCTCTAGTTGTGTGTTTATTCTGTTTGCACAAAGGTCTATCTGAAAAGGTCCCCAAAAAAGGTTCAACTTCGCAAAAACCAACCTGTCTAACGTTCAATCTCTTGAATCGTAAAAAATCCTCGAATACCAATCTGCTACTGAATTGGAATTGCCTGGGATATGTTCTGCTTGTACATAAATATTTCTCTCCAAAGAATACTCCCAAAAGATTCCCGCTAAATCTGCTAGACCTTTCGATCGAGGACCTCCCATCCTGTTGACATACCTCACAGCAGAAACATTGTCCATCCTTAAAATAACCGAGCATCTTGCAGTCTGTTCCCAAAACATTTTATTGCAAAAGAGCCAGCTAGTAATTCCAACCAATGTATATGCAATTTCCTTTCCTGACTTGTCCAATGACCGCCAGTACTTAGCAATCCGCATCTTGCACCCCAACCTTCCAAGCTTGCATCTGACTCCACAACTAAATCCGCATTCTCCCCAAAAATTGCTTGCCCATTTCAAGCTTCCATATTCCTCAGCCACCAAATAACACTCTTCTTGCCTCCTGCGAAAGACATACATTCTCTGAATATTTCAACATTCCTCAAATCCAAAGCCTTTAACCTCTGTAATGCCCTGTAATGTAAAGGACCTGGGACAATTGCCTGAATTGTAGAAGACAGAAGTCCAACTATGCGTGCTAACATTCTAAAAGCGATACTGTTCATTTTTAGAACACTTTTCAATTCCTTCCGGATTCTCTTTAGTTTTTCCTTTGGAAGTTTCAGAACAGCTTCCACCGTACCCACCACCAAACCCAAAAACTGTGTTTGTTGACTCGGTACACATTGTGATTTCTTCCTGTTCACCACAAAACCCAGTGACTCTAGTAACTCCACTGCTAACTTTGTATGAGAAAGAAGAGTGTTCCTGTCCTGATCCATAATCAAAATGTCGTCCAAATAGACTATTAAACGTACACCCCTTTCCCTCAGAAAAGCCACCACCGGCCGTAGCACCTTCGTGAAACACCACGGAGCTGACGATAGGCTGAATGGTAGACAAACAAACCTCCACATTTGGCGTTTCCACACAAACCTCAAATATCTCTGATGCTCTTTTCAAATTGGTATTGTAAGATAAGCATCCTTCAAATCCAATCTGGTCATCCAGTCTCCTTTCAACAACACATCTTTCAACAGATGTATCCCCTTCATTTTGAAATGGTGATAAACTACCCAATCGTTCAACTGTCATAGATTTATTACTGGGCGCATACCCCCTTTGTCCTTTTTCTCCACTAAAAAGATGTTGCTGATAAATCCTTCTACAAACTCTCTCTCTCTTTCTATTGCTCCTTTCTTTAATAAATCTTGTACCTCTAAGTCTATCATTTTTACCTGTTCCTTTTGAAAAAGTATACATTTTGGTACAACTCTCTGAATTGGGTTTGCAATAAACTCTATCTTGAAACCTTGAACAGTTTCCAACACCCATGGGTCCTTTGTTATCGACCTCCAAGCTTGTAAAAATTGGGCAAGTCTGCTGCCCAATTTTAAGTGGATAGCAGAAGGGTCTAGACTTACCACTCGTGCCTCTGCCTCGTCTTTCACCTCTGTTGTATCTTCCTCTAGAACGTTGTCTTTGTGGATAAAATCCGCTTCCGCAAAAATACTGGTAGCCTCTATTTCCGAACCCACGCGAAAAGGAGCCTCTCGTGATGCCTTGGCCTCGCCCAGGGGACTGACTCCGCGTTCTCCCAGCCGACCCAAAAATACGATCACTGAAGAACTTTTTAATCTCTCTCTGAGACTTTTGTAGGCTGCTGAAAGCTCCTACATACCTTGATAATTCCTTAATAAATTCATCTCCAAAGAGAAGACCCTTAGCCAAAGGTCCTTCCTCTTTAGTCGCCAGGTCTACTAACTTTGGGTCAATTTTAAGTAATATACTCTTTCTCCGTTCAATTGACAGAGCCGTATTTGCTTTGCCTAATAGGCAGACCACCCTTTGAACCCACTCACATAGTTCCTGCACATCAATACTGTGCTTACCGACATAGGCCTCCTCTGCCATGTCAAATATTTTTTATACTGGCCCAACAACATCTAATAATCTGTCCTGGCAGGACTTCAACCATCGATCTATTCCTTTCCTAGGGTCACGTCCCCCTTTTGCAATAAATGCAATCATCTTTGAGTCAAGTTCTGGTGTCATCAACACCTTATTATCAACAGATGGTCGAGGGCGCTCTGATCTGAGCCTAACACGCACCTCCTTTGGTATTTCCCTTCTGATCCAGTATTGTAAATACTCTGCCACATGATCAAATGGAGACCACTCTGGTGAAAAAGGGTGTTTTATAATTAAGGGGTCAAACATATTGTCACCCAAAGGATCTTTAATATTTAAACTCTCTGAACCTGTCGTGTCATCCTTTTTCGCACCCTTTATGATTACTTTGTCCTCAGACTCAAAATCAGAACTACAACTTAGTTCTACCTCTGCACTCCCAGAGGAATCCTCACATTCCACATATTTATGTCTGCGCATCCTCTTGCATCATCACTTGGGCCTCTTACTTGCCCATCTTTAATGCCCCAGGCATCCTCTGCTTGCCTGTCTGAACAGCAAACATGTTCTACCACAGTAAATCTCTTTTTGTTCCCCAGATGAACACTGGAAGAAACATGTTTCCTTTTTTGTGATACCCTCTTATTGCTTCCATGCGCATTTTCATTTTCAGTTGCGGACCAAAACCTTTCCTCCTCCTGCCTACTAGACTTAGAAGCAGCCAGAATTCTAATTCTAGTTCTAATTTCCTTTGCATTCTTGGTGAAACCTCTGTTGTAATTTTTTCTATAGCTTTGTTCAATTTCTCCTCCAGAGAACCCTCTCCTTGCTCCATAACAACTAATTATTATTTTCCACACTATAAAATACACTTTGAAAACGTTATGTAAAAATAATAAATATTTATCAAATACATTTTTCCCGGGGCGTGGCCAGGCGCCTTGGGAAATGGCCGCTTGATCCCGGAGCTCCGCCGGGGCCGTTGGTGTTTCGCGCAATCCGGCCATAATCCGCACGGAGGGGAGCGACCTGAGCTTCCCCCCGGATCCCCTCGACCTGGTGCCCCAGAGAGCTGCTCGGCGACCTCCGGGGAGACCCACACCGCCCGGGAGATAGGACGCGGCGGGCGGCGGCGGCGGGGCGCCTCGGCTCTGGAGCTCCGCGACGGCTGCGGGTGCAACCCGAGGCCCCGGCTCGTGGCCTGCTTGATGGCCTGCGCGGAGGAGCGCCGGCCCGGAGGGACGCGGTCACGTGTGCGGCGCTGGATCGCCCCTGGATCCGGGCGCCTGTCGCAGAGGCCAGCGACCAACAGACCCCCGAGGGAGGGACGCGACACCGCGATCGAGGCTGGTGCGGAGTGACTCCCTGGCCGGGAGAGGGCGCCATCTGCAGCCGCAGGAGCGGGGTGACGGGGTCCGGCCCGGGCTGTTTGCCGAGGACTACCCAACACAGACGACAGGTGTGGACCGCCGATCGCGGCTGGGGACAGCCTGCCGCCTAGAAGCCGGGGAGTGGGGCGTCTCGGCCCGCGCCCGATCGCGAGCCTGTCTGAGTGCGCCGGAGGCCTCCTTCCACATTGGGCCTTGAGAGAGAGCCAGGGACGCGCCGGAGGGCGCTGGTGCGGGCCAGGGAGTGCTTGGTGGAGCGGCGGGCGGAAGAGCTCTCGGCACCCGGGGCACCCGGACCATCATGAGGCCCAAGGGCGGCGCCGCGACCCAGGCCAACAAGCTCGACCAGTACACGGTGACCAGGGCGCCGCCCCAGACAGATGGGGCTACGAAGGAGGCTGCAGGCCCGGCGGAACTGTCCTTGCAGTCCATAATGGCCGCGATTCAAACCCTGGGCACAACCCTTGAAACGAAGATGGACAAAATCACTATTGAAGTGAACCTGCTCCGAGCCGACCTTTGGAAAACAGCGGACCGCTCCAAAGCCAATGAAGTCGATATCAAGGCACTGCAGGACTCGGAGAAGAGGCTCGAGGGTCGGGTAAACGAGCTAGTGCACCAGCACCGCCTGATGGCCCTGCGGCTGGACGATCAGGAAGGTAGGGCCCGAAGAAGTAATATCCGCGTCGTTGGTGTGGCGGAAGGGCTTGAAGGGGACTGCATGGAGCTCTTTCTAGAGGACCTGATCCTCAGGCACCTGAAACCCAAGCGTCTCTCTAAGTTCTTCACAATCGAGAGGGCGCATAGAGCCCCCATCCCACGACCCAAACCTGGGGCTATGCCACGGACGATCATAGCGAAAATCCTGAACTTTCGTGACCGGGACGCAATCCTCCAGGCGGCGAGACAACAGGGTGATCTAAAGTACGAAGGGGCGACGGTCCGATTCTTTCCTGACTTCACGCTCCAGGTCCAGCGGGAAAGGCGCTCCTTCCAGGGGGTCAAGGCGGTGTTGCGAGATCGTGGGTTCAAATACATGATGTTCTTCCCCGCCAAACTGAAAATTATAGCTGGTGGCCGTTCCCTTTTTTTCAACTCGCCGGAGGCTGTACAGGAGTGGCTGGATGCCGGAGAGGCGGCTCAGGGTTCCCGGCGTGACAATGAGCGGTGGCGCGGCACGGGCCCTCCCGCCACGGAGAGAGAGTCGGCGGCAGGACGCCCAGAGGGTGGTGAGCTGAGTCAGCGGTCCTGGCGCTCCAGGTCGAACAGTCCCCGTTGGGACTCGCCGGGAGACGGAACGCCGCGTCGAAGCCACGAGAGCTGACACCATGAAGGCATCGAACAGTAATGTATAACACATGTGCCGTCACTCTGTGACTGGGTGGCCCTGGGGCGCTATGGTTGCAAGTCCTCTGGGGGCTAGCTCCAGTTTTCATTTGGCACCAGGCCTTGGGGACTGCACGAACTGGGACACCGCGGACGGGCGGCCAGGAGGGGGCTGGCCCACGAACTTCCCAAGTACAGTTTCTCGGTGGGTTCACCGGGGCAGGGTTGGGCGACAGGCGCTCTGCTAATTGGGGTGGTGGGTAGTTCGGAACCCACGGAGCAGGGGGCAGGGAGGGGGGTTTGTTTTTGCAGGAGAGGGTAGGGATGTTGGGGTTAGACACGGGAGGGAGGGGGTGGCCTGACTGGTATATTAGCTTTGTTGTACACTACCTGTCTAGCCATGGTGGGGTGGGACCCAGGGAGGGGGGGGAGTTGGGGAATTGGTACGGTCACACGAATCTTGTCGACACATATGATTCCGGGGTGGTGGGACTTGGCACCCTGATGAGACGCTGCAATGGCTAGGAGATGGGAAAAAAGTTTGAAGATCCTCAGCTGGAATGTCAATGGATTGGGGGACAGACTAAAACGTACTATAGTGTTACAATTTCTCAAACGGCACCAGCCAGATGTGGTGCTATTGCAGGAAACACATTTACTGGGGAATGCTTGTCAGGCTCTAAACAGATATGGCTACACGCTAGCGGCGCACTCAGGTTTCACCACGGGGTCGAGGGGAGTGGGGGTCCTCCTGCGTCGCTCGCTGCCTCTTCACATAGACCTCACCAAGACTGACCCGCAGGGACGCTTCACGGCGGTGTCGGGGCGTTGGGAGGGCCGGACGCTCAATCTACTCTCAGTCTATGTTCCCCCAGGCCTCCAGCCCGGGGCCTTTGCAGACCTGGGCTCATTTCTCCTTTCGCTTCCTGAGGGGCAGCTGGTGCTTGGAGGGGACTTTAATGCAGTAGTATCGGGATCGCGCAATAGGCAGCCACCTAGAGAATTGCCACAGGGGCAGAGGTGGATGGCGGACTTTCTAGAGTCATTTGGGCTTACTGACATATGGCGCATGCTCCACCCCACCGAAAGTCAATTTAGTTTCTTCTTCGGGGCACATCACTCCTTCTCGCGGCTTGACCACATCCTTACTCTGCTGCAGCACGATATGGAGGTACTGGAGGCTGTACTCCTCCCTCGCGGCATCTCTGACCATTCACCGGTCCTTACACATATCATATTCGGGAGTAGACGAGAGGGCTGCACTGCACCAATACATGCCTGGCACCTGAAACATGAGGTCACTAGGAAACACATTTCCACCTCCATATCGCGTTACTTTACCGAGAATGAGGGGTCGGTGGACTCCCCGGTCACCCTGTGGGAGGCGTTCAAACCCGTGGTGCGGGTGAGGCGCGGTCGGCCATAGCGGCTAGACGGCGTGACCGAACCCAGCAGGTCACGACACTTGAGGCGCAACTGGAAGAACTGGAAAGGGAGGCGACGGCGAGCGGGGACCGGGAGGTTAGGCACAAGATGCAGCTCAAGGCTGCGGAATATAGAGCGCTGGCGACCCACGAAGCCCAGGAGGTGGCGCGGCACAAAATCGGCAGGATATACGACCAAGGTGATAAAGCCGGGAAACTCATTGCTTGGCTTGAGCGGAAACAACGTGCCGGTCGGGTGGTGCCTGAGCTGCGCACTGACGACGGGAGAGTGCTTACAGAGCCGCGGGAAATAGTACAACAGTTTGCTGATCACTATCAGCAGGTCTATAGGCGGGAATCGGACCGGCCAGAGGAGGACTCTATGAACCTCCTTGCCGACATACGCATGCCCACTCTCTCGGACACAGACCGGGAAGCTTTGGATAGCCCACTCACTGAGGCTGAGCTACAGCGGGCGACCATAGTAGCACTCCCGAAAGAGGGGAAACCTAAAGACCTATGTGCCTCCTACAGGCCCATTTCGCTCCTAAATGCGGAACCCAAAATACTGGCGAAAACGTTGGCCAATAGACTTAAGCCGGTGCTAGCCTCATTAATATACCCCGACCAATCGGGGTTCATGCCTCGCCGCAACATGGCCCTCAATATCAGGAGACTCCATGGGGTGCTAGGGCAACGCCATAGGCTGCAGGAGGATGCGGTGGTGGTCTCATTGGACGCCACCATGGCCTTCGACACCTTGGAATGGCCGTATATGTTCGCAGTCTTACGCAAGTTGGGCTTTGGACCTCGCTTCATCGAGTGGGTGCGCTTAATGTACGCAGAACCCCTGGCACAGGTGCTGGTAAACAACAAGGTGTCTGAAGTCTTCACGCTGGCCAGAGGGACTCGACAGGGCTGCCCCCTTTTGCCACTTCTTTTCGCCCTCTCCCTGGAGCCGCTTGCGGCCTGGATAAGACAGGTTGCCACCGTGCAGGGCATAGCGTGGGCGGAGGGGTGGGAGGATAAAATATCGCTGTATGCTGATGACATACTTCTTTACCTCTCTAAGCCGCGTGGATCCCTGATCGCAGCGCTGGACATACTGGCCAGTTTTGGTCGCAACTCTGGGTTCCGAGTCAACTGGGCTAAATCGCATCTCTACGTCCTGCACGGGGACCCTCCCAGACTCCCTGCCACTTGTCCCATTCGGGTGGCGAAGGACGCGTTTAAGTATCTCGGAGTGTATATCACCGTTAACAAGGCCCTGCTGTATGAGCACAACCTCAAACCGCCGCTGCTCCGGCTCCAAAGGGAGGCAAAGTCCTGGCAGAACCTCCCACTGTCCTTGCTGGGCCGAGCAGCGCTATTTAAGATGTTATCGCTCCCGCGATTCCTCTACGCGCTGCAAAACTACCCTGACCTGGTTCCGAACAGTTACTTTCTGGCGATCGAGACCGCGGTACGCACCCTCCTCTGGGCCGGGATGCCCCGTATCTCGCTGGCTAAGCTCACGCTGGGGTGGTACGATGGTGGAATTGCTCTCCCCGACGTCCGTAAATACTACTGGGCGGCTCACCTGTCCGCGATTAACCAAGGGACATACGGGGACGGGAACGACCCAGCATATGGTATGGATAGATGGTTGTTTCCCGGTGGGAATTATGAAATAGCACTCCACTCTAAAAGAGGGGCGCGCGGACTCACCGGTCCGACGCTCCACTCGGTGCAGATATGGCACATCGCCCAGAAGAAGCTCGGTTGGTCCGGCGTCCTCACGATGCCCACGCCACTTTGGGCCTCCGAGGCACTGGGCAATCTCAGACGCACCAAGGGGTTCCGTAACTGGGACCTGATTGGCATCTCCCAGATCAAAGACATCTGGGGGTCTGCCGGGCTCCGCACGTTCGCCCAAATGCGAGAAGCATACGAGCTGGCAGATACTGAATACTTTAGGTACTTGCAGATAAGTCACTCCCTGCAGGCCAATATCCCACCGGGGGCCAAACTGCCACCTGCCTCCCCCCTCGAAGATAGGTTGCTGGACGGACATCTCGCGGAGCACGCCATCTCCCTCACCTACAAAAAACTTATCAATAACCCCCCAGATATGCTTCTTCCCCTAAAAGAAAAATGGGTTGCGGAAGGGTTGGAGATAGATGACGAGGAGTGGCTTTATGCCCTGGCTTCCCCCCGTGAAGTCGCAATATCGGCCCGATTGCGGCTCATTCAACTGAAGATTCTACACAGAGTTTACATCTCTTGCACGAGACTACACATGATGGGGAGGGCGGACACAGCGCGCTGCAGGAGGGGTTGTGGGGACACGGGAACCTTTTTCCACATATTGTGGGGCTGCCCGAAGATTCAGAGGTATTGGAGAAGAGTTGTGCGGTGTATGGAGGAGGTGTGGGAAGTGGAGATTCGCCCGGAGGCTAAAAGGTGCATCCTCAATATATGGGAACCAACCGACCTGCCGCCAAAAGGGAGGCTCTGGGTCACGCTTGGCCAAATGGTTGCGAAGCGGAACATTGCTAGGCTCTGGGGAAGCGCTGTTCCACCAAAACTATCAGATTGGAACAATGATATGGACTGGTGCATGCTGCAGGAAAGAACTGTGTATGTGGCGAGAGGGTGCCCTCGCAAGTGGGTTGAGGTATGGACCAAGTGGAACGATTTTAGGGGCGGCATTTGCGAACCTCCTGCCATCGCGCAGGAAGAACCCGGAGATGTCTAGTATCCTGCTGTTGCGGTTAGGGTGTTGGGAAGGGGGCGGCGGCTGCAGCCCCTAGCCTTGGACACGTGAAACGAGCGTAGTGTTGACCGGTAGTTAAGGGGTGGGAGGGAGGGGGAGTTTGATTGTTTGGCATCTTAATGCACGTTGGGGCACTCTGCCCATATCTTTGTGGATGTTCTGCAGGACACTAGACCTGCCACATTCTGGTTCCACCTTGGTACACCTGCATCCTTTAACGCCGCCGTTCCTCCGGGTTGACGGCATTGGGCTGTGTGATTCGAGACATATGCAAGTATACTTACCGCGGCCGGCCCATAAGGGTTGTAGGCTCTCTGCTGTGTACCTTGATTCTTTGAATAAAGGTTTTTCAAAAAAAAAAAACATTTTTCCCTTAACAAGCCTACTTCTCTTAAAATGATTTTAAATTTCTTTCTCCAAGCTTAAAACACATCAAATCAAGCCTCTTTAACCTATTTTTAACTCAACACCAATCCGATCACAAACACCACCTTAAACGCTCTCTTTCCTCCTCATGAAACTGACTAGAATATCCGATTCTGTCAGTGTAACATCGTTGCTAAGCAACCAAACGTGTACGGCAACTCCACATTGCCAAACAAACATGAATATGAACTCGAACGTTTTTGTGTAAACGCGCGTCCTCCTACGATCGAGTCTGTAAAGATCACTCATAGCCATGAGAAGGGCTCGTGAGGATATGCAGAAAGTCGTTGCTGCGTCATAAGGTAGGCTCGCGATGAGAGCTCGTGACAGTTTTAACAATTTCAAACCGCTCGCGCATGCATAGCGCGCATAAACAGTTTCTTTATCAAATGAATATTTCACTTAAATTTCAACAATATAACCCCTCGTTTCCTACTGAAACACATGCCGGCATTGTTCAAAGTCATGTTTCCTCTTAAAAACATGAATATTACGCTTCGTGATAAATAAATACTTTTCCTAAACTCTTTAAAAATTTGATAAAGTGAATAAACTCTTTCAAGTGATAATGTACAACATATTCCTTTAAAAATAATACATTTTAAAATATTTATATTCTCCGAAATCGGCATTTTATTAATCAATAAACCTATATTCAATTATATCATGTCTACAAATCTAATCTTATTCATTAATAAATTATACAAACATATTATACATTTTCATAGTCTTAAGATCTTTAAATTATCATTAGCTATTAATTCAATTAGAAGTAATACTTATCTCTTGAGCAGCAGCAATAAAAGAAGGAAGAGGAGATTATGTGGATGAGTTTTGTTGTATTGGAATGTTCTTAGAGGTTCTGTATTCTCTATTCTAAGAACATGTTCTCTTGCTGCTGAATGGTGGAAATAAAGGATTTATTGCATAATGTTGGCCTCAGTGTCGTGCCATAAAATGCATAATAGGATGTGTGCCTTTTATTTTTCAATCCAATAAATGTATTATTGGAGAATTCTTGCCTGACATATTTTGCTAAAGGTGACTACGTCCATTATATTAATATAAAAGCATACATGATAATGTGTCCGATTATAATTTGATTCCTCCCTAACTAAATCGGTGCTAGTCTGATCTTTGTTGATCTGCTCTCTAGTTCTTTCCTGACCCTTTTCATCTTGCAAAGTTTGTCTCTTTTCAGTTGTCTGCGTTTTACTTACTATGTGTCTACATGTGACCCATATATTTCACTGCCTGTTTCTCCCCTGCTCCATGTTTCATCCTCATTCCTACTCAGCACCTGCTTTCCCTTGCTCTATCTTCTCTCCCAAGTGTCACCCTTTTCCCTCTCAGCTTCCCCCTTTTTCTGTCTGAAACCTCTGCAACTTCATCGCACTTCCCTGCCTGTCTATACAATATTCCTCTTCCTAGCTTGACTAGTCTCTCCCTCCCCATCTCTCTATGTATTAGTGTCTTGTCACAGCTCCTGAAACAATGAGGTAGGGGGCATTCTTCCCTCACCCACCTTGTCGTGCTCTGTGACATGAAACTCTCTGGTTGCATGAAACACTGGTCTGAATGCGACAGTATTGGAATAATAAGGTGGGATGTCCCCAGAGACCTATGACTCCCTAGCATGACCGTTTGCACACATCGAGTGAGGTCAGAGCAGACAGCATGCGAATATGTGCCTGTCATGTCTAGTGTGGTTTGTCCTGTACTTCAAAGAGAACACTGCTACCTTCTTTCTGCTTCTGATGCAGTCCTAACTGGGGCCTTCTGAGTCTGCAGCTACAACAATAAACAAGCACCAGAACTTAACGTGCGTGGCATGCACACTGTGCAAAATAACACCCCTCACTATTGACCCAATATGCATGCTTTGCACGGAGGGATGGTACTGCAGGATTTACGGGCCTGTGATGGTATTGGGTAAGGCAATGGGAGGCTTTGGGTACAAAATGCCCATTGGCACGTTTTATTCCGTTGAGAATACCTCACCAGGCCACAAGGCAAATACATCTGTACTCTCTCTCTGAACCGCATGCTAATTTTCCTACTACTTTTCTCCCGTTCCGCTGTTTTCTTTCTAGATGTTTCACTTCCTTTAAAAGTTTTATACTCTTGCACCCATTCTAAGAGGCAACTCTAGCAATAATGAATCCTGCTCTGTATTACAACAGCTCTTTCCAGCACCACCGCTTTCTCATGTTTAACGATGTGTCAGTCTGAAGAGTGCCGATGCTAGGATTGTGGATTTGTGGTGACAGCATCTTTTCAGAGGTGAGCACTAGGTACACAGACACTCTCACACTTTCACCTCACGAGTGTGTAAAATGACATACCGTGAGGCAGTCTACCGTACATATGTGCACATTTTATACTCACACACAAATACGGTCTGACTGGCATGGAACTCTTACGTTTAACTTTACATACCTGGGGACCAGGCTGCAATGCTAAGGCACCAGGCCACATCTTAGTGGTGGCCACGAGTCTGCCGGGGGTTGGTAGCAAGTGTTCATTACCACGCTGGGAGCCTTGTGCGGTTGGAGCTGCAGCAGAGGCAGGCTCCCGGCTGCGTGCGCTGGCTTCAAAAGTTTACACTAGGCCACGCCCTCGCCCTCCCACAGCCTATAGGAGTGGAATGGATTCACAGACAGTGTGTCCTGGCAGGATGACCCCACAGTATTGATTTTGGGTATAGCTTACTCAACTCATGAAGACTTCCTGAGTGAACAAAATGTGCTGCAGCTCCGAGGTCACATGACGGGTGAATGTTTTACATTGTTACCATCTAAGCCAGCCCCCAAGCCTGCCGCAAGCAGCGCAGGGACGTGCTGCAGGTTGCTAAGAGCTCTGTCTGACGGCGTGTGGTGTAATTATAGTGCTAGGCTTGGCTTGCTAAGGAGGTGCTATAAATGCGTGACAATGCATTTCAGTGCGGTGATGCGGTCCACCTCACTGAAATGCGTTAGTCTAACGCCGATGTGTGATACTTGGCAGGGCTGCGGCGTACATACCATTTAATTTATTAAGAGGCCGGGCGTGCGGAGCCGAGTGGACCCCTGGAGCGAAGGGGCCCTCCCACAAAGCGGGGGCTGTGGGGGCCTGTGTTACGCCCCTGGGGTAAAAAGATATTGTGTTTCAGCTGGTGGAATGATGATTTCTGCAAATCCCTAAGCCCTTTTTTCCCGATGTTTCAAACCTGTGCTCAGAGCTGTCACCAGTGAGCACTAGGCAACTTTAAACTTTCAATTAACTTAGCTGCTATAATTTAACTGTGCTGGTTCTACCAGAGAAGACCACCAAGGACCCCAATAGGCTTTAGTTGCTGTTATCACTGGGATGTTATGTGACAGAGCAGAACAAAAATATAGCTGTTTCCAGGAGGCCCCTCCAAGAAGTGAGTTGACACATTTAGTGCAGAAGAGCTGACACCAAGACAGTGTTTAATTTGAGCCACTGGCACCCATTTTTGGGGACTGGCACTCATTTTTCCTCATCAGACATTTCCACAGAGCAAGAGAGGGAAAACAGACAAACGGGAAAGACAGAAACCCTGTCACAAGGGGAGAAAGCAGGAACCTGCAGTAGTGAGATAAAGGGGGAGCTTCTGGCGGTGCATTATAAAGGCCTAGGGTGGGTTCAGGACTACACAGCCTTGGTATTCTGCTCGCTGACACTTTAAGAGTACTGGTCGGGCTTCTGAGCAGTGCTTTGGGTACCGTCACTCGATATTTTAAAAATTAAGCACTGCACCAAGAAACAATGACACAAATGCTGGTGGTTACACTTAATACAGTTCCTCTTTCCATGTTTCCTTCTCTTGCCCTTGTGACTGGGTCTGGATGTTTTAAACTTTGTATTGATGGTTGAAAAGGTTTATGTGCACTTGGTGAGAAAACTTGGATTTTAGTAATGCCCATGTCTTATGGGAGGCACAGCAGCAGGTTTCTATTCCTTTGCTATTCTCATTCTTCTTTGTCATTGATCATGCAGGAATTCTAACTTCATTGTGGCTCGCTCGTGTTCCAGGTGACACCTTAGATAGAGGCACTTGACTTTTCTGAACCTGTTTCCAAAAGCATTAAGCCTCATTAGCTGGACCCAAGGCAGCCTGGAATAATTTCCTACTGTTGTTGTAATGTATAAATGTTCTTAGGTCGAGCCTAGCGCAGTGTGCAAGCGTTGCTTAGGAGATGACCTCTTGGTACCCCACTGGTACCAGACTGAGGCTGCAAGATGTCAACCCTTTGTACCTCCTTAAAGGCTTCGATAGCAAGCCTCCGACAGCAGCTTCCACATGAACGCCTCAGCTAGTATTAATGTATACAGGATAAGGTACCCCCAACAACCTACGACACAGATTGATAAATTCAAGCTAGCCGTTATGCGACATGTTAATTCCGTTCCGAAGGTCTTTAAATCTGGACTGTTATAACAAGTGGCTGAATGATTGATGATTAGTAATTACTACGAGCAGCCTATGACATCACCAGCATATGCATAATACACAGTATAGCACCTGACATACCCTTCCACAGCTTTGAAACAAAGGTCTGTGCCTCTCTTGAGATCTCGGTAGCAAAGATACGTCAGGCAGTGTCTGATGACGCTGTAAAAACACACAGTTATCCTCACATGTATGTAACACAGACTGACGCATTCCAAACACCTGGATATTGTACAACAGAAACACGATAACCAGAAAGAATTATCTATGACATTCAGTTATTAAAGGCTCCAACTTACTCACAGCCTGCTGTCTGCTGCACCCCTGCTTCTAAGCATCTCGACTTTTACAGCCCCCCACATGTGGGAGGTGTGGGTAGGTTTTTAGAGTTTACCTGTTTCATTCAACATCACTTGCAAGAGAATTTTCTGCACAAAAGATGTTTTTGCAAATAAAATTCCTTTAAATACTAAAGTGATCCCACTCAAGGAATAGTTTTTAGGTCGAGGCTAGCGCAGCACGCAAGCGCTGCAAAGGAGATGACCTCTTAGAATCGGTCTGTACTTTCTCGAAAACTCGTGCATGTACTGCACTGTTTCCAATGAGCACTCGTGCATGTACGGCATCCAACTTGCAGGAGCGAGCAGCGGCGCCATCTGTTTCAAATTATCGTGCCTGCGCTTGTTTACATTTGCCTGTCTCTCTGTCTCGCGGTCGCGTTAATTGGAAACAGATGGCGGTCGCGTTCACTTTTGCGGCCGCGCGTTTCATTTAACTTTGATGCTTATTCTTTGAAATTGATCTCAATGAGACAGTTTAACGCACACTTATCAATCCGATTTTTTAAACTTACAAATACAAAATATCAAATCTACTTTCATTCTGAAATTTCCAGAGCGGAAACGTAACTTTGTTCCTACTCTGTTATATAAGGAAACAGCGCCTCCTACTTTACAGTCAAATTAAAACAGAGAGCACAGTTTTAATGGCCCAGAAAAATGCTGCTTTTATTGCAGTAACAAACTCTTCCCAGGTCCCGCATGCTCTTCGCAAAGATTGCAGTACCAAAATGCTAAGTAGTGTAATAAGCAGTGTATCAACCTTTATGCGGAATCTGTGTCTAGGACAAAACTCTAGCTACCGGGCAGCATTTTTGCGCATTTTCAATTCCTTGCAGAGAATGGTATGAATGCATTTTATCAAAGGCAAAATAGCATGTTTTAGTGGTGCAAATAGTGTCCATTGTAATTTGTTTACGTTGTTATTTTGTGATTTTGTTTTGGGTTAATTTTTAACTTATTAGTTTTATTATTGTGCAAGTAAAACATATATATTATTCATTGTAAGAGCATCCTCTATACTTGAGCATGAAATTGCTATCACAGAGCGCAGGCTGTCAATGGAACCCCTATCCTCAAAACGCTCCTCATTGGGTACTATCGCTTCCTGCTGCTCTCCTGTTGCCTCCACTGATACTATGGCGACCATGCTCATTGACAAAGGACAACCTTGCCCATCAACTTCTATTATTGCTCCCACTGATTCATTATTGGATACGGCCATTAATGTCCCTGTCTCTGTTTCGGGTCCCTCTAATAAGCCTGCAACTTCAGTTCGGGAAGTTGGCACTATCCCCAAAAGGAAACGAATTGGGAAATCACCAAAACGCAGGAGGAATAAAATACAGAAACGAAATCTTGACATTTTGGACTCTTCCGTGACTGCATCTATAACTACTAACAGTCTAACTCGCTCAGAGTGCTCCCCCCCTGATGCAGTAACACCACCATTTGATTTGGATTTGTTACTAGGGAAAATGTCTTCTGTATTAGAGCTAGTAATTCGACCTCTCGAGCATAGATTGATTGCCATAGAAAATAGGCTGACTGCACTGGAGTCTGCTTTAGTTAAACATGACGAAAATATTCAATCTTCTATACTCCGTCCACACCCACGCCAAACCAGCCTAAAATTCTAGAATACCCTCCAACTTTGCAAGATCTAACTAATATTCAGTCGACACAACAACGGGGAGCTGCATGTAATTACCGCCAGAGCCCTAGACGGGGGTTCTCTCCAACTAATTCCCCTGCTAATAACATCCCTGTTAGCATTCCTCCAATAACCAACCATCGTTCCGAAACCCCTGTTAAGGCACCCCACTCGTTGGAACCCCCACGCATTGATCTTCCTCCCGAAAGCGCATCCTATGTGGCCATCTTAACAAATGTTCCTAAACTGACCTCTAAGAGACCAGAATCTTTCCAGGAACTTAAAAATAAAGTAATGTTCTGGCTGAACACCTACAGACCCCTGCCAACAAATATACGATCTTCTATTCTGTTTGTCAGAAGAGTTGGTTGGGTGGGACACATACGAAAAAATGTGGGAGGCGATTGTGTAATCGTTAACTTTCAAAACCCTGAGGTGGTTGATTACATCTGTAGCCCCGCATTCGATAATGTATTCTCCAACATCAAAACGCTTCCCCTAGGCTATTTTTATCCCCCGCCCATTAAACCCCCTCTTTTCTGCCCAAGACCTCTTATTCCGTCCCATAACCTTGCTGATTGGGAGTATCCTAGGGATGGTATGCGGGGTAGGTATCCTATCAACGAAGCCTTAGGTATTCCAACTTCTAACAGGTATAGCCTGCTGGATGATGTGGAATGACTAGAGACACAAGCTAACTGCATTCCTACCCTTATCCCCACCGCAGACATGATTGATGTTAAGAGAGATCTAGGCGAACTGTCGGTGTTGATTACCGAGGGTTCAGCATCCTCGGTAGCTGAAGCCATTCCTTCTATTCCCTCAGGTTCTATGTGGGATGCTTGCACTGAATATCCAGTTCTGAGGGGTGTTCTCGAGACCCAACCAGCAACTATAGTCTCTTTACCTGCCCACCCTAATCATGGCCAGCTTAAAGTTCTTAGCTGGAACATCGCGGGTCTAGCTACTAATATTGGCAATCCAGAGTGGTGCTCCTTTATAGACCCTTTCGGGATTTGCCTTTTCCAGGAAACCTGGTCAACTGAACCTATACATCGATCGGGTTACATTACATATATGCATCCCGCTGTAAAAGGACATCGAGGGAGGCCATCGGGGGGTTTGTGCATCTGGGTGGGCACTCATCTTGGCTTTAATATCAAGAGGGTTGAAACGACTAGTACCGATATAATATGCATTCTTTTGTCCCATAAAACGACTCCAAAGATTGCACTCATCAATATCTACTCGCGTTTTACTCGAGGGGGTGGCCGTTCCCCCACCCTAGACTCCTTGTCAACACTCTTGGAATCACTTCCAGACGAGGTAGTGTTGATGATTGGAGGGGATTTCAATTGCCACTTTGAGCCTTTGCTTGGAGTAATCCCATTTACACTTGAAGAAGACGAGGCTAGACTTATACCTTCCACCAGTATGTATCCAGTTAAACACTGGACCCCGAAGGTTCTCCAGCTTACCTCCCTCACTTATGCCTTCTCCATGAGAGCATGTAATGGTCGTTTTAACGGAGATATACCCGGACAGCCAACATATAGGGGAATGGGACATGAATCCGTGATTGACTATGTTCTGGTGAGCCTAGACTTATGGCCCAATGACCTGGACTTTAAAATAACCAGACGTACTGAAAGTGATCATGACCCCCTGACAGTTGTTTTAAATTTTTATCTATTGAACACAGGGTTAGTTACAGCTACTCCTCAAGTAGGTAATCTAAGAATTATACAAGGGGGGAAGAGGATTCGCTGGCAAACCATAAAACAGTCTGAAACGGCAATAGCCAGTCTGTATTCTAAAATGCTTCCCTTATTTGATAGGGTGTTTAATGGAGAGGCCAACAATAGTGCAGTTGATGAAACCATCGATTTGGCTAAACTCCACAAAGATCTAGTAGAAATTTTGTGTGGTTCCTTTTATATCACAGGTCCACACAATATAAAGAAGCCGGGAAATTCAAATTCCTGGTTCACTAAGAAATGTAGGCTAGCCAAACAGGAATTACTACAGGCCATTAGAGGAGGTAATCCCTTATTTATTAGGGAAGCTAGGCGGGCTTACAAAAAGCTAATCCTTATTGCCAAGTCTGAGTGGGAAGAGGATAGATGGGATGCTATGAGATTAGCTCTCGTGGCAAAAGATCCAAGAACATTCTGGAACCTTGTCCACTCTGGGAAATCTGAGGGCATTACCCAGATCGACCCAAACGTTTCTGAAGACGCTTGGGCTTCCCACTTTGAAAACCTGTATTCGATTGACACAAGTAGGTGCGTCGATCCCCCAGCTATCCTAATGGCCAAGGATCCTTCCTGGCTTGCTCCCCCCTGGACCCTATCAGAAGTGGATCTGGCATTGGACCAGCTCCAAGCCAATAAAGCCCCGGGGTTAGACCGCATTCCAGGGGACCTTTACAAAGATGAACCAAAGATTTGGGCCCCTTATTTTCAAATTCTCTTCAATGCCATCCTACAAGGCTCACCGGTACCATCAACCTGGATGGGTGCGGAAATCATTCCCATCTTTAAAAAAGGATCCCCCCTTGATCCAGGCAATTATAGGCCCATAAGCCTAATAGACGTGAGCCAAAAAATCTATTCCAGGCTTCTTCTCCAACGCTTACAGAGTTGGATAGATGAGAATAATATACTAACCCCACTTCAAGCGGGTTTTAGGCCCAAAACGTCAACCATGGACCAACTATTTAGGCTCCAGATGCTCCACTGGAAACATGTCATATTGGATGGGGGTAGCTTATACATGACCTTTGTGGATTTGAAATCCGCATTTGATATGGTGGATCGTAACCAGTTATGGCACCTACTGCTGGCCATGGGTGTCCCGCCATACTTATGCCATCAACTGAAGATTCTCCACGACGGGAGCTACGCAAGAGTCCGTTATGGAAAACACGGCAATTTGACCGGCCCCTTCCCTGTTGCAAAGGGAGTTCGGCAGGGCTGTGTTCTCGCCCCAACCCTGTTCTCCCTCTTCCTTAATGGCCTTATTGCCGACCTTCTCGATGCCACCGACATAGATGCGCCAAAATTGGCCTCCAGGAAATTCCCTGCCCTTATGTTTGCTGACGACACCCTGCTGCTGTCCAAATCCCCAATGGGCATGCAGCGGGTGTTGGATCAGTTCACTACTTTTTGTAAAAAAAGGAATCTGGTGGTCAATATAGGCAAAACTAAGTACATGGCCTTTAATATAAAATCCTCTAATTATCCACACCCCAAAATGGAAGGTGTCGCCTTGGATCGGGTTTCTGTATTCGAGTACCTAGGCTTGACCCTAAACGACAAAATGGGTTGGTCCCCACAAATCTGCAAAGCCAATTTAAAACTTAACCAGGCTGTGGGGGGCATCCTCAAAGTCCACAAGAAATGTTGCTCAAAAATCATAAGTGCCCCTTTAGAAATTTACTGTGTCCAATCCAGATCTTCCACACTGTATGGGGCTGAGCTATGGGGTTACACTAGCGCAAATGACTTGACTACTACGGAAAACAATTTTATGAGGAAACTCCTATCACTTCCAATCAACACTCCGCTTATGCCATTAAGGTTGGATCTTAACATCCGTCCTATTTCAGAGGTCGTTGCCACTCGTCCGGTGATGTACTGGAAAAGGCTCTGGAGTACACCAGAGTTGGCATGTTACAGAGACGAACTGAAAGTAATCTTGGGTCTACTTGGGGCTGATAAGATCCCCTGGCTCCAGTATGTTAGGCAGACATTAATGAACATTGGCCTTGCCCATCTCTGGGTCAATCCAGAGAATTCTACCCTAGGCATCTCAAAAAAAATTCTTGCCCTTACCCTTAAAGACTACTTTCTAATAAAAGCTTATAGTCTAGTCAGGCCTTCTAGCCTGACAGATATCTTTTTAGATGTTAAATGTTACTACGCTTTTGTACCTGACCTCGACGCTATCCAGCCCATTTTAGCAAAGAAGCTGTTTCTACAGTTCAGATATGGGACACTCCCCCTTTATTCTTTTACTGACAAATGGGTGGGTGCCCCCGAGCACAGCTGCCCGGGGTGCTCATCTGAACAGGAAACTATGATACACGTTGTGCTCTTTTGCCCAGCATACGTCGGAATCCGGAAAAAATGGATTATTCAGTTATGCTTAAACCTAGGTATGAGGAGCTACCTCGATTTTTTCAGGATTTTGCGAAGTGATCTAAATCCACTTGTTGTGGTAGCAGTTTCCAAGTTTCTGTTTGCGATGTGGTTAATTCGTAGGAAATTAATTAGTAATAATACAGACTGATTGATTGTCTTAAAAAGGGCCGTGCTTGTAGATAAAATTTTATGCCTTCTGTTTTTATCATGGTTTATTGTATTAATTGAACATGTATCTAAAATGAATCTTCTTATACTGTACTTTTATGATTTTAAACAATCGCAATAAAGACTTTTTGATTGATTGATTGATATATTATATGCTTCACTATTCTAAAGCCAACTCTGGAATAAAAACAGCTTTCATGTAGTATTTTAAGATAGTCTGCCTGTTGAAGAGATATAGTATTACATTGTATTATTCCAGGAGCACTGTTAGGACAGAGCGGGGTTGGTGAGATTAATGTCAGTTCTCGCGTGTTCGCTCCATTAATTTGTGATGTTTTTTGTGGTTAATTTCTTATTACTTTATTTTTAGTTGGGCTATCAATGTTATAAGGTAACAAAAATTCTTATAACACTTTTCTATTATAACTTTCCAACATGCTGCATAGCAGGCACACTGCTCTACACCATGGCTAAGACATTGGGAAAGCCAATAGCTCCGGCTGAACACTTACAAGGTCCCAAAGGCGAGACCTATAGGCTATGCCAATGCTTGTTCTGTATGAGCTCCCATGGGACCAAGTGCAAATTAAAAGTGAAATAAACACGTTTGTGCCTAGGCCATATCTCTTTTTCCCAATATAATGATGTTGGATTTTGGGCATAATCTACCTCTTTCCTCTTACCAGTAACAACAGCATAATATTAATATTTAAGGGAACCGCAGTATTTGCAGGGAGGATCTTTGCTTGGAAGAGCACGTCTTGTCGTGGGCAGCTCTTAATAAGACATGATGAGGCACAGGAGGCTTTGCATCTAAGAGTGTTGTGCTGCATAGGCACTGGTGTGACTAAATTATTATGACACCCCCTCTTCCCCCCTATGTTAAACTTTACAGATAAGGGCATTCTGTTTACTACGGAATAGAGAGCAGGAGTTTCTGTTTTATTGAACATCCAGGATGATCTGCAGAGTTATTGATTAAAAGCTAAAAGTCAGCCTTCCTTTCGTTTCAGAATTAGTCTATAAATATCAAAGCTTGCCGTGGGTGCTAGAGTGGATTCGGGGCCCTGAACCTTCAAAGGTAGACATCTGACAGACGTCCACCACGAGGCGCACAGCTGAACAATGTGGCGCTGGAGTGGTTTTATGGAATTAGTGTGCTGCAGGCACTGCGAAAATGATGGCAGTAGCTAGGAAGGGCCCTGTATGTTGTTGAATCTCGGGCGGGGAATAGTATATTTCTTTCCATTACAAAACATCGGAGGGTAGCGGTCACATTGTGTTGAATTAATAATAATCTGTAAAGATGTTAACTGCCATCCTGACAACAAAGACAACTCACTTGCAGTTGCCTCTGAAAGACAAAAACGGACCGTCCCTGACATGCTGCTGGTGCACAACCAGCATGTGGTGAACAGTGACGATTTTTCATAGCAGTGGCTGGCAGAGTGTATGCATGCCGGGCCTGACGTTGAAAAGGGCCACATTAATATGGCCTCCCTCCAAGTCCAACCTTGCTCTCGTCGGTGGATGGGAGAGAGGAATTGTATTTGTGACAGTACAGCTTACTAGCCTCTCTAAAAAGACAATAACATTTCGTGTTAGATTATTTACACTCCACTAACTCCATATTTTTTTAGAGGGAGCTGTAATGTACTAACGATTACGCCCGCCTTTTCTCATGAATAGAAAAAACAATTGCATCTTTATTCCACAAAGTCAACAACGAGTGAGCTAAGGTGTGTATATATAATGGGCAATCTAAACCTGCAAAGGGAAAATTGTATGATGAATGGCATGGGGTTTGGAGTTGATAACGAGCCAATTAGATCATTAAATGTTTTGCTTATTGGAGTTTATTTTTACCATCCGCAACATTAAATGTACAAACTTGCAAGTTGTAGTAGCTTCTGATTACATGCGTAACTGTGTAGGAATGCCATTTCGTCTTGTGGCTGGGACAAATAGCGTTTAATTTATCTAAAACATTATTAAATGTAACTTGCAAGTAGACTTCGACAATCTCAAGAAACAGTCTTCGGCTCACATCTTGCAGTTTTCTAATTCGTTTTCATTCATGGAAGTAACATGCAACTATTGCGTTCTACAAGACAGCATTTCTATGTGTCTAGAACAATCTTATCTTCACCGGCGCTACGAAGTGGTCTTCAAATCCAAGACAGCGCTTTACAAAACATATAAAATAAAGTCAGAAAACCACGTTAGTTGTGCACAGTTTTCCACTGCCTAGTCAGGATAAAGGCTAGAACAACACACTTTCTTCGTGCCCATGATTGGTTTACTGACCTCGGTAAAACCCTGAGAGAATGTCAGAGCAAACACCATCTACAAGAGACATGTGCACACCTGCTCCGTGGTATTTACGCGAAAGATAAGAGACGGGTTGGAATGGGGCAGCTTCGGCGTGTTCATATATTTAAAGTGGTGTGGGTAGAAGCATTTTATTACAACTTCTGTTTTATTTTGGAAATCAGAACATTTCGGCTATCTGATTCAAAAATCAATATTGACAGTATGCACATAAAACGTACATAGACATAAAACACAAAAAACAGCATGCCAGTAAAGCAGCATAAAGTTCACCTTATATGAGACTCCCAAAAATGAACTTATTGTTTGCAGACTTGTCAGAAGTGCTGTGCAACTTTACATCAGATGAACACTGGGCATACTGTCTCAACACCAGATGAACATACTGTCTCAACACCAGATGAACACTGGGCATACTGTCTCAACACCAGATGAACATACTGTCTCAACACCAGATGAACACTGGGCATACTGTCTCAACACCAGATGAACATACTGTCTCAACACCAGATGAACACTGGGCATACTGTCTCAACACCACATGAACACTGGGCATACTGTCTAAACACCACATGAACACTGGGCATATTGTCTCAACACCACATGAACTCTGGGCCTACTGTCTCAACACCACATGAACACTGGGCATACTGTCTCAACACCACATGAACACCGGGCATACTGTCTAAACACCACATGAACACTGGGCATATTGTCTCAACACCACATGAACTCTGGGCCTACTGTCTCAACACCACATGAACACCGGGCATACTGTCTTAACACCACATGAACACCGGGCCTACTGACTCAACACCACATGAACTCTGGGCCTACTGTCTAAACACCACATGAACAACGGGCATTCTGTCTCAACACCACATGAACACCGGGCCTACTGTCTAAACACCACATGAACACCGGGCATACTGTCTCAACACCACATGAACACCAGGCAGACTGTCTCAACACCAAATGAACAGTGGGCATACTGTCTCAACACCACATGAACTCTGGGTCTACTGTCTCAACACCACATGAACACTGGGCATACTGTCTCAACACCACATGAACACTGGGCATACTGCCTCAACACCAGATGAACATACTGTCTCCTCACCAGATGAACACTGGGCATACTGTCTCAACACCAGATGAACATACTGTCTCAACACCACATGGACACTGGGCATACCGTCTAAACACCACATGAACACTGAGCATACTGTCTCAACACCACATGAACACTGGGCATACTGTTTCAACACCACATGAACTCTGGGCCTACTGTCTCAACACCATATGAACACTGGGCATATTGTCTCAACACCACATGAACACTGAGCATACTGTCTCAACACCACATGAACACTGGGCCTACTGTCTAAACACCACATGAACAGCGGGCATACTGTCTCAACACCACATGAACACCGGGCATACCGTCTCAACACCACATGAACACCAGGCATACTGTCTCAACACCACATGAAAAATGGGCATACTGTCTCAACACCACATGAACACTGGGCCTACTGTCTAAACACCACGTGAACACTGGGCATACTGTCTAATTACCACATGAACAATGGGCATACTGTCTCAATACCACATGAACAATGGGCATACTAACTCACAAATGACTTAAAGCATATTCATGGATATCAAATTTTGAAAGCTCTGTTGTCACAGATTGCCTCCTTTGTCGTTTCAACGACAAGGAAACCGGATACTTGGCCAACTGATATCTCTGAGAAATCTCATGCCTAGGGCTCGGTTTCTGGACAACATTTGTAAGGGACACTGCATGGAAATATGGATTACGAGGTCTCACAGGTATCTACAACTATTCTTCTTCACAGTTCTTTGTACAACATATGACGTAAAGAGTTTTATTTGAACTGCAGGATGCTTTCACGCTGTACTTCCAGTTCCATAGTAAGGCTCACCTTTAGCACCCCTTTGTCAGAATGATCCCCTGTGACCCACTCTAAAGCGGTCTACTTTAAAATACCGCACCCTTTTGTCTGCCCAAACCTCATTTGTACTCCACTCAGCCTGAACAGATCTACATGACCTTAGTATGCACCCCTTCATCTCCACAGAGCGGTAATGCCCTTGTAACTCATCAACAATCCTCTGCACATCCCTGCATCACCCTGTTAAAGCTCCCTAGGATCTACATAGACATCACTGTGGCTCTGATCCGCTCGTTACTCTCACAGTCAATAACAACAATGTTATTCCTCGTTGTTTTATAGACAGTTCAATTACCAGGGTGGAGCAGTCAAATGTGTATTTATGTGTCTGTGTTCTAGCTGGGTTCTTAGTAGTAGATCTACTTATCTAGATTAAATGACCCTTTAATATTGTGGTTTGAGTGGTCATCCATCACACCACTGCATTGTGGTGGTCGTGGGCCTATTGCCTCTAAGGAAAGCAGAGTAAATAAGCCTAACGCCTATTTTTGGGGATCTCATGCCATGCTTCGAGATACCTTCAAGCACAATCACTTTCACCAGGCGCTTCCCTTAGAGATGCTAGAGAGGTGGTCTCTTCTAGTAAGGGGACTGGTCGAAACATATTAGGAACAAAAAAGTCTTCTTCGTAAGTGGTTGCTTAACATACTGGTTATCATGTATAATGCTCTTCCCCTTCCTTACCTTAGGTGACAACCTAAGGAAGAAAATACATAATTTATTTCTGCAGCGTTCAGGATGCTCCAGGCTAATCAAACAAAGGTTGCATAAGAAACTGTAGTGCTGTAAAATAACAAATAACTGAGAAAGAGGCAGGTGCTGTAAGTCTGTTGCCCTTTTAGTAGCCGTAGTTACTCAAAAGTATATGTTGTGCTTTGGTGCTATGCATTACTGTATGCTATGCATTCCATCACTTCTATGGGCCGGGCTTAGTAGGTATCACTTTAGCTATCTAAACCCTGCGCATTGATGATAGACTTTAGCAGAGATGCAAATGTACACTTGCCACCTTTACTCAGCAAAGTATCATTGAGCATATACAGGCATGGGCAAGTACACGTAACAATATCAAAAGTTATTGACTGGTAGCATATATACCAGTTTTGAATCGTGTTGTTTTGTTTACAGTTTCATTGTAATTTAAAACTGTGAATTTTACACTTTTTGTATGCCATAACACTGTATGGATTTACATCTTTAGTGTTGCTATAAGTGACCCAATCAGGAGTGTGGTTCTGTGGTACTATACATTACCTGCTTGTCTTCTTGTAATACAGCGCTCAGATGAGTGCGGTGTTGCACGATACCTGCTTGTCTTCTTGTAGTACAGTACTCGAATGAGTGTGGCAGCAGCCTTTGCTGTTATAATAGAATATAAAGGAAACAAGTCTTGGAGAGGGGAATGTCAAGCTTTAGTAATTGTGCCAGGCTTTCCTAGACTGTTTACCAAGGGCAAGCCGTTTCTTAGTTTTGGCTGTACTTGCAAACAGCTTTCAAACAGGCTGGGAGGAGAGCATGAAGACCATGGCAATGCCATGGTATGATAACTGCTGCTGACAAACAAAGGGTGTAAGAACTGAAAGTGGGATTTATTCAATTTGTGCTAGAACTAGACAGACCGCTTCATCATAAATTATGTTGGTAGATGTTACAGAACTACTGGGGTAGTACACATTAACACTTGCATCTTGCATATGTCTTCGGGGATGCATTTGTAATCCCAAAAGAACCACCCAAGCCCTCAATGTCACAATGCGTCGATGGACCCACAAAATAAGTCACTGTTGATTCACTTCTTGGTGAATATAGCTGGGCCCTTTAGAACCCCCTACCTAATACCATAACCCCACATCCATCACATCCCTGCCACACATGTGAGGATCTTACGGTGATTGTGGTGAAGCTCAAGGGGTGGCTATAAACATTGATCACCTCTCTCATGCACTTCTTTGACAAGCCGGCTGATCCGCAATGGAGGACTTAGGAAGTAACTGTTAAGGATGGTCTTTCTTCTGTTTGAAGGAGGTTAACATCAAAGATCTGATTTGCTATCTTGGGAAAAGGTAGCTTGGTACAAACAGTGTTTTACTCTTATTGTTGCACAGATGATTATTGATATTGCCTTCTTACCATTGATAATTTGCCCTTATTCACACTTTAACCAATACATCATGGCAGCTCCTTATCATCCCTTCTCCCGTCAGTGTTCCGTGCTCACTCACTATAGCAACAGTTTTACATTGCTGCTTAGCTGCTTAGCTTCATTGTGCCTTTGATTTCCTTATTGCAGTCATCCATCAAGCTTCAGTTCCCCCATGCTCCAGTGCTGCAACAGTCTCTCTTGCAATTCGAATTTCCATAATTTCATGCTTGGGTTCTTGCGATTATCTGATATTGCAGTCTTGCAACCCAAGCATGCATCAATAAGTTTGCTTATCCATTTGCAGCAACTAGTCCTGTTTTTAGGACATACACTCGGGTTTCATTCATGTATTTGTGGCTTTTCACAACTACATTCTTGGTCGCACTCACAAGTAACCTATGTTACTCTCTGGACAGAGAGGCTGGTGTCTATATTGACTTGCCTTTACTTCATAAATGCTTAAGAAGACCTGCTATTATGTTAAGTCCTTCACTGGGGTGAGAGGGTTAATGGTCACATTTTCATAGCCCCATTTAGGCCCTGGGAACATGAAATGCCTTCTAGTAAGGACGTCATTGACTGTTCCTAGTTGATCGACATACCTGCCAGTTTTCTGGTTAGCACTTTCATAATTGCCGGTGCCTTACATACGGGATCAGAGAAAAGCAAAAATCGGGCATAGAAACAAGGAGGAACTAGGAACATTTGAAGCTGTGTCTTTTCTTTGTGTGGAGACTGAAAGATAATGTGTATTATGTTAGTTCTAGTAAGGCGATCCATACATATTGCATACATAGATCTGTTGTTTCCAAGTAATTTCTATGTTTGTTATAATGTGTTGCGATATCGATGTATCTATCAAATATCATTGCCCAGTTTTTCAGAAAATAGCTTTCTATTCAGTTACATTTAATTGGTTTTCCAATGTCTGTGGTCCCTCGTATTTCTTTGGCTTGCCTAAGCAATACATTTCTTTACCTCCAACAATCAACCTTTAAATGGATCTATTAGTACTCTTTCCCTCTGTGTCTGCACCAGCTACTCGTACTCAATTGAGGATAAAGTTAAATTCGAAGGCCGCGCATGGGAAAGTCCCTGAGAAAGTTTGTGAAAAACCATAGTCCCAACTGTGTGGATATACACCTCGTGTGTATTGCATTTACCTGATTCGGGTCCTGACTCTCCTCTGGAAAAACCCACTGGTCTAATTTGAGTAGAAAGCAGCTTGAGGATATTTATTAATCAAGTGTTTTGTATAGCACAAACTTGACCCCGTAGGGTATCAGAGCGATTCACGGTTCAGGACATGGTACATTTTACGGTACAGAGTTCTGTATAGCATTTAATATGAGCCATGTATGAATGCTCTGTAATGTTTATGGTAGGAATATACTCATTAAGAAGATTTTGGTTTCTTTCTTGAATCTTGCGTGGTTGGGTAGCCTACCGATGTCTGGGGGTAGCGAATTCCATATTATCAGTGCGGCACATGAGAACGCTCTGTTGTAAGTATTTTTTTGCGGAAAATCGGTGGTTGCAGCACTAGGTCTCTGGCGCTCCTTGATTGTCTGTTTCCTCCAGAAATCACCAGTTTCTGTGCTAGGTATCTTGGTGACTTGAAGTGTAGAACTTTGTGTGTTCTGCACGCCAGTTTGAGCTGAATTCTGGCGTCATAAGGTAGCCAGTTCAGTGCTTTCAGGTGAGTAGAGATGTCGTTGAATTTTTTGGATCCTGTTATGAGCCTTGTTGCTGCGTTGAGGCAGGCTTTTAGAGGTGCTATTGCAATTTTGGGGAGCCCAGACAGTGTTGTGCATCCGTATTCGATGCTCGAGATTACTAATGCTTGGACTGCCATTTTTAGGTCTGCCGTAACGATGAAAGGTTTCAATTTCTTAATGTAGCTCAGGTGAAATCTTGCACTTTTAGCAAGTGTGTTAATGTTTAGGCTTTGTTCTAGCGTTATTCCTAGAGATTTGGTTGAATCTACAGTGATCGGGGTGCAATTGAGTGCAGTGATCAAATTGGTCCATTACTTTATAATGGGCGGACTTTTGGTTGGTGAAATTAGGAGGATTTCTGGGGTTTTTTGTGTTTAGTTGAAGCTGATTGCTTGCTAGCCATTGCATCGTCACCTATAGAGCCTTGTTCATTGTTCTGATCTCCTCTAAGGAGGAAATCTTAATGTAAATCTGAGTGTCATCAGCGTACATGTGGAAAAGGATGTTGGCACGGTGAATGTCCGTTAGTGGTTCCACGTATAGGTTGAATAGTGACGGGGAGAGGGTTGATCCTTGTGGAACCCCTATCTGGATGGGGGATGATGTTGACAGGTTCTTATTCACCAGAAATCTTTGTGATCTGTTATTCAAGTAGGACTTGAACCATTCAAGAACTGTCCCGGAAAATCCCATCCTGTTCTCCAGACGTTCTAGCAACATTTTGTGGTTAACTGTGTCGAACGCGGATGATAAATCAAGCAAGCTTAACAGACATGCTTTATTTTGGTCTAGAGCGAAGAGTGCGTCATCTACTATGTGCAGAATTGCCGTTTCCGTACTATGGTTTGGTCTAAATCCTGATTGGCAATCGTCTAGTAATTGGAATTTAGATATGTGCTGGCTTAGTTGTTGCTGAACACTTTTTTCAATCACTTTAGCTAATAGGGGAATGTTGGATACTGGCCGAAAGTTGCTAGGATCAGCGGGATTCTCTGTCGTTTTTTTAATGATGGTAATGACTTGTCCCATTAGGATAATGTACATGTGAGTTGCAGACACCATGCGCAATAAGACAAAATCCAAACATATGTAATGTGCACTAGTAAATCCCACATAGAATAGCATGCTTTACATATTTGTCCAACTGCGAGTCATATATCCGGAAAAAGTTTGTGGATTTGTAACAATGTATGGACGCAAACATCCATGTCAGCTCTCACATTAAACATATCACTTCCTGTTTCATATTTATTTTCGGTTGTGGTATTCATTTTCTCTCTGAGGCTTCCAACAATTCATCGTCTTTTGAGGTAGATTTCAAGATTCACCAGTCATTCTGGAGAGATTTCTAATGGCCCCTGTTAGAAATTGGGGTCTCTAGTTGGCAGAGGTAGGGACCTTTATCCAAATAGAGACCCTTGCTTTTAGTCAGGGTAAGGGGGGATACACTCCTAAAGTAACCCCTACTCACCCCCTTGGTAGCTTGGCACGAGCAGACAGGCTTATTTCAGAGGCAGTGTGTAAAGCATTTGTGAACACATACAGTAATAGAGTGAAAACACTACAAATGGACACCGCACCAGTTTAGAAAAATGCGTAATCTTTATCTAAACCAAAACAACCGTATTAAAGATAAGGCTTTCAAATGATAGAAATAGTTCCGTTTAATGCAAGTTGGAAATGCAACATTTTTCTCAAAAAGTACCTTGAATGTGTCATGCAAAACAGACAAAATGGCCGCAGGGAATGTGATGCGTCGGTTCCTTACACGCAGGGAAGGTGATGTGTCGGCTCTTTGCTTCAGGGGAGGTGAGGCGTCAGTTCCTTACTCCAGCGCAGGGGAGGTGATGCGTCGGTTCCCTACCGGAGAGGAGGTGATGTGTCGGTTTCTTACTGCGTGGGGAGCTGATGCACTGGTTTCTTACTGCGTCCCCGAATGATGCAACAGTCTTGGCACCTCGATGTGATGCGTCAATCCGGTACGATGCGTGGTTTCGTGCAGCCACACAGCAGGCTTACATCGTGATTGGTGCGATGATCTCGGACTTTGGAGATCGTTGCACCCGATGTGTCGTGCTGCGATTTCTCGAGCTGCAGCAGATGCTGCAACGGTTTGTTTGGCGATGCGTCGGAAACAGATGCGGATGCGACACGCTTCTTCGATGTTGCGTCGATTTTCCAGCTCTCAGTGACAAACAGTCTCTAGAGGTCCTAAACAGCAGCAGGCATCTCTTTGCAGGTTGGAATTCCCAGCAAGGGAATTCAGGGGAGCTGGTGGTGAAGTCTTTGTGTCCTGAGACTTCACAAGAGGAGGCAAGCTCAGTTTCAAGCCCTTGGAGATCTTTTCTTCAAGCAGGTGACAAAGCAAACCACAAAGTCCTTTTTCTCCTTTCCTTGGCAGCAAGCAGCCACTGCTGGCCAACCCCAGACAGCAAGCAGCACAGGGGCAGTATTCCTCCTCAGCTTATCCAGCGCTTCTCCTTGGCAAAGGTTCCTCTTGATTTCCTGGAACTGATATAAAAGTCTGGGGTCTGGGCCCCTCTCTTTATTCACCAAAATCCATTGTTCTCTGAAGGCCGAGAGTGTCTGTACCCAGCCAAAACCAGTTCTGTTCTCACTGGTGCAGCTTCCTGGCAGGAGGTGGAAACAGCATTGTTGAAGGCAGACCAGTCCTATTCAGCCCAGTCCTGACTCATCAGACTTTTGGAGCTGCTGCCCCTCTCTAGCCCTGTCATCAAAAGCCAGACATGCAGTACACAAACCTAGCAGAGGCACACTGGATGGTTAGGGAAGAATATAACTACTTTCTAAAAGTGGTCATTTCAAACACAGAATGTAAAAATCACCCACACTAAAAGATGCATGTTCACATTCTGAGTTCAGGCATACTAAACTTTATTTTTCTACCTTGTTCCCAGTGCCAGTTATGTTTATAAGATATTATAAACACACTCCCCATTCTGTCCTATGGGAACAGGTAGCCTTCCAATAGTGAAAAAACAAAATTGGCAGTATTTCACTATCCGGACATACCAAACACATCAGAGCATGTCCTATCTTTCACTTACATGTGCACCCTGTCCACAGCGGTACCTTGGGCCTACCTTCGGTGTGACTAACATGGAGAAAAGGGAAGGTTTAGGGACTGGCAAGTGTGTGCACTTGCCAAGTCGAAATAGAAGTTCCAGACTGCACTCAGGCTCTGCAATGGCAGGCCAGAATAACATTTTACAGCCTGCTTCTGTGGGTGGCACAATCAGTGCTGCTGCCCACTAGCAGCATTTGATTTACATACCTTGGGAACAAACAGTGCACTATACTAGGGTCTGACAAGTAATCAAATATGACAATCATGGAATCACTAATCACTAATGCACTTTGGCACTGAACAGCAGTGGCAAAGTGTCCAAAAGCATCTAGACCAGCAAAACAGAGTCCAACACACAGCAAAAACACAGGAGGCAACAGCAAAAAATGGAAGGGAGACTCACGCCAATGGTGCCAGGTCTAACACCCTGTGATAATCCTCTATTTAGAGCGTGGGACAGTTGACGATTTTTGGGTGATGTGTCACTTCCTCCAAACTCAAAATCAGGCCTTTGGAATGTAGGCATTCCGAGTAACAGTGTTCAGAAGGTAGATTATTTCCCATGATTCATCTGGGCACTGTTTGATGGTGGAACAATAGATCTTCAAAGGAGTGTACTTAATTGTAGAAGATTTCACTATTATAATATAAGTATCAGATCAGTTTGTAGTAAACACAAATCCACAGTATTCAAGCTTTTTAACATAAAGTACAAGTATAGAAACAAATTACAGGTTTTATCACCTTATGTTTAAAGTGTCTCTTAATTAAAATGTACGAGTTGAACCATAGGATTAATAAGAATACACCAAAAAGCTCCTGCAGGGGTTGAAATGATGGGCAGCAAGTTGTCTTTTCCCAAATGCTAATTTTTTTTAACAGTACTACATTCAATCATTTATTTTGTTTAAGCAGGAGGGGCTTGATGGTTCACCAGTGCTTCAGCTGCTTGGTGGTTGGGTGCAGGATCTCTGTCAGAAAGGCAGCCTTAATTTCACTTGTCATTAGACGCATTGAAGTGTTTAGACCAAACTCGTATCCCTCTATCACAGGCACACACAGAGCGCAGGACAGAGGGGCACCCAGCAAACAATAAACACACTTTCCAACCTAATAGCCCTAATAGTCCCAATACAAAACTATTCTCACTTGCTCATGAGAATGAGTCAGATTCACAGAAAGATAGTGCATTTGCACCCTGTTAATTACAAGCTCACATAGAGATAGGTGTACTCATTTTCACATTTCACAAACGTTTTCCAGGTTATGCCATAAAACCTGCCTCAGGGACTGGGGTCAATGTACAAGCATGCAAAACATTTGTGAATTCATTATTTTGCACGCGCAAATTAACACACTTTTATTTTTGCATGCATGAATCAGAGGAAGTTCAAATACACTTGTTAACTTGTTTCTTTTCTCTCAACACAGAAAATATACTCTGCTGTGAAGAGCACCTTTCCATAAACCCCAACAATTGTGTGTGTATTCTTTTGTCAATTCCACCCTGGAAATGTGTTTAGTCCTGCCACTGATACTAGTACATCTCCAACCTTTCTTCAGGATAGGGAGGGAGTTGCAGAGGGTTTGTTGAACACCATCAATTATGTATGTTTGTAAGTGTTTACAACATCACAGGACATAGGCGCCCTTTAATGCACACTTGCTGGCACTGAAAACAACTGGTCATAGATTTGCTAACACAAATATCTTTGTTTGAATAAAATAACATTTGTGTGCAAAACGTACTGCTCTAATTTAAAAACATTGATTGGCACTCAAAAATGAAACTATTTAGGTGTGTTAGACTGACGTATCTGCAAAAACAATGTTGAGCCTTGTGAAGGGACGAATGTGGCACTACCAGCAGCCCTGCGGCGCCAGCCACAACACCATCTTCCCGCCAGGACATTAAAAAATCAAGTAAAAAATACTGACACACAATAAGGTTTGTGGACATAATGGCTTCCAAGGGTGGAGGCATAGATTCTACTGTCAGATTGGCTCAACACCCCCCACCCCCCTTTGCATTGCAATTGGTGCTGAACTAATTTTTCTACAGCATAGAAATAACTCAATGCTTAGGTAGATTTGAAATGAGTGCTATACTTTGCATAATGTCACTACTCCCCCCTACATTCCACAACCTTCTATCTTTCCAACTCCTGAAGCCCCCCAATTCCTGTTCATTGCATCATCTTTTGGAGACAGGATTTACTAAACTTTATACAAGCAACACTGAGGTTCAGAGTTCATTGTGCAAATGCAAAAAAAAGAGTGCAGCGCCATAGTTTTAAAGATTCTATACTAAAACAAAGTTGTTGAGCGATGTTAATCATTTAACTTTGATTTAAAGTCAAGCCATTGGTTTCTTACTTGAAATTTATACTCAAGGTGTAAACTCTAGTCCAAATATTTATGCAGTGGCCACAGTTTGAAGGTATTTTTCACAAATTGTGCATAAGTTACACATTAGGCCCAGGAATATCATGTAAGATCCCTCTTGTCCTTTTTATGGTTTCATTTGACTCTAGAATTTGATGCAAAGCCAGGACACACTATTTTAGTAGATCAGGCTTTATGTGAAGTCCTATGGCTGTTTCTGCTATTCCCACTATCTTATGCCCCCTTTTTCAGTGATACGAGGGGGTAGTTCTCCGTGGTAACAAAATAATTATGTGCTGTGCTCACCTCAGATTTATGCACAACATTTATTTTCATGAATTCTGATATCACACGAGTTCCAAAGTTGAAAATATGACATAAGACCTTTGTTGGGGACGTCACAGTGAGTGTTGGGAAATCTCAGGCTCTCACTCCCAATTTTACATGCCAAGCTAAACCCATGGGAGAGGCTAAAGTTTAGTGTCAGGAGAGGTTGTCTACGTTTTCTTCTACACTCTTCACTTCCTACCCCTATTTGATATTACGCGCCACTTTTGGCTTCATTTCTATGTACATATAATAACAGCATAAGTGTGCTTTGCATTTCAGAAGCGCTTCATATCACCCTATGCCATTTCTAAGTACAATTTATACTGTTATTTTAGTCCAGCTTTGTCAAGGATGTTATATATGTATGTATGTTAGAGTGTATTCGGAACGCCATTACAATCTTATGCTATATTCCCACCCTGTACTTTGATTGCACAGTCAGAGCTATTATTTTTTAAAAGCTATGGTGCTTTATCTACCCCTTTATTGTTCAAGACATATGTTTATTTAGACCTTGGTCCATTAAACATAAAAATATCAAAATAAACATATGCTTCATCATTAAAAACACCTATCTAAAACAAGTGAATTTAAAAACAATGTTATCTTAATTTGCAATGAAAGCCACCCTATTGCACAGACCAAATCAAAAAACTGCATGCATAAAAAGAACTTCATAGCTTCTGATGGAGCCGGGAACAAGTTTCTAGACTTGCACTGGAACCCTTGGCCAATGGCTCTTTGTTGCCTGCATGTAAGTGTGGAGGGAGAGACAACATTAGCCAATTATAAATAACTCTTACCGCTAAAGGAACACAGACTCCTGAGCCAAATTTAGAAAATGTATTATAAAGCCAAGAAAAGTTGGACTTACAAACACAGCAAGACGAGAGTGTAAAGGTACATGGGCACTAATACAAAACCAAATCTACAATTGAACACGCACAGAATGATCAATTCAAGAATCAGCACACAATTATTGCTCTCACATCAAGAGCCCCCTTGATTGATGGTTCGTAAATAAAAAAAGCATTTGTCTGTCCCTACACTACTGCTAGTATGACATTCCTACTTAACATTTCCCCAGGCAAGTCCCCAGAAAAGTATTAGCATGTGAAGTCTTCCTAAGAAGCACAATCACGTTAAATGGGTCGAGTAGCATAAAGCAACGGAGCACGTTCCAAGATGCTCCCCTTTCTCCTGGTATACCAGAAGACCCAGGACTCTGTCCCTAACCCCAATACAAAAGTCGAAAATCACACCCCCAAACACATCACCAGACCACCTCATCTATTTACTATGCCTCCTTGTAGGTAATTTTCTATGAAGCAATGGTACTTCCAAGCTCCTGCTCGATGACCTTGGTTCCCAAGTCTTCTCAGATGAGAAAGAACACCGCCTACATTATCAGCGCCGCTGTTCAAAGGCATCCTCTCCTCCCTATGTCTATCTCCTAAAACAAAGGCGTTATTCTAACTAACAAGGATGAATTCTTCCACCTGCAACAGAAACGTCAAAAGAGAAAAATTTCACAATCACATTCATTTGAATAACAACATTTAACATCAGAGCGAACAGGGAGAAACAAATGTTTGGCGAGTTCGGCCAACATAAGAGCAGTACACAAGATTTAAAATACACGCATATATGGGTCATTAATATCAACACAATATAAGAATCTTTTACACATTTAAGATGTCATCTAAACACGTACAGTTACAATGCCTAAAACTTCGCTTACACGTTATTACAATACACGATCTAATAACTTAATGTTAATACGACAATGGATTATATGTGGATGCAAACTAACTGTGATTATCATGCCCTCTACAATTAAAAGAGCAAAATCACGCTTTATCAGCACCCACTCTAATTACTCATTAGTAATTGCCATTGCATCATAATCATAATCATTTCCCTGTAGAAAGAACTGACCTTAACAGATGTTGCAGCTAGTTTTCCCTGACTGAACTTTTCCAAATTCTTAAGATTATCACAGTGACTGTCCTGCAGCCTCTCCATTCTCTTTTCTCTCTGCCTAAGAGAATTCTCAGCCTGTCTTCCTCTATGCCACTTATAAGCTTTAATGGCTCCCAATAAAATGATGACAAAGACCACGACTAATATGATTGGCTTCAAGATATAACCAAGAAATCCCTTCCCAAGAACTGCAAACCAACTTCCAACATTTCCAAGTCCTTTACCAACTTTATCCCAAATTCCCTCTGTGGCCAAGTCACTTATCTCATTGTGTATCTCGGTAATATTGTTTATATACTTCCTTAGATCCTTATTATAGTCTGGGATATACTTACAACATTGTTGAACCCTCAACATTTTACAAACTCCAACCTCTTTTGCTATCAATACGTCTAAAGCAAGACAGTTTTGAATCACCATAGCCCTTATCGGGACCATCTCTCCATCCACAAGTAATACAGACTGAGCTGTATTCACTGACAACTTATCCACAATAGTTGACGACCGTCTAATCATCACATCACTCAAAACCACTCGCAGACTCTGTATCATTGATCCAAGCTCATTTCCCACAATCTCTCCTGCATTTGTACCATGCCTCTCTCAATGAGACTTTTTCTCTTTGAATGGCCACAAATCCTCCACGTGATATATCTTGGGAAATACAATAGCCACACAACATGTGCCATAGCAATTTAGTGGCAATCGAACATACACACTCTTCCCACACACAAAATACAAATTCAGCACCACTTGCACCGTATCCTGCAAGGGTTTCTTCACAGAGTCTTCAATCAGGAAAATGTGATTTCATACACTCTGTCCCACAAATATCTTGTCATAATATGTCTGCATCTGTCTCTTTCGTCGTTGTTGTAAATCTAAATCTATTGGACCATAACTTTCCCTTGACTTATGGGCTAACTCCTCCTTAGTCCACTCATTTTTTGCCTCTCTACTTTTACTTCTAAATAGTGATTGCCTATGCCTATCTTCTATCTGATCTACAAATTTCTTTTCTATATCAGTGAACATGCACCTCAAGTTATGTCTATGCGCATAAGCTGTATCTAATGTGACGATAGGTACAAAATATTTTACCATTCTCTCTTCTTGTTTGTAATAGTCATACTTATTCAAATGTTTGTAAGCTGGAACCTCTGAAAGCACTACATCGTAGTTTGAGAAATAGTACTCACAATGTCTCCCACCATAAAACATGCTAAGCAATATACTACAAGTTATACCATACGTCAGAGGTAAGTGGTGGTACCTTATTCCCTCCTCTACTGACGCTGGCACGCATAACAGTATCTCACATCCATTCTGTTCACGTACTCATATAGAACCTTTGCATATGCATTCAACGTATAATCACCTTCAGACAAATCTAACTTGTTATATCATAGCACTGTCAGAACCTAATGACCCTCCTTTGTGCTACAAGTAGAAGGTGTGGATGTCCCTTGTACTCCCACCCCATCAGCTTCTGTTTCATGTGCCTTAATATTGGATATAGTAATGACTACAGCTATAACCATGAACACTTTTACTATGAGTGTGCCTATTACACACTTCTTTCTATGGTTCGAATTTTCAGACTCCATTTTGAATCAATTTCGGCTTGTGACTTGCAAGAGGATCAAAATAAACCCCTTTCTCTGCCTTTCATTGTTGCACAACAAAGTTTATATACGATGTCTTGAAGTCATAGAATTAGTTTGTCCTCAATTTACTATACAGTTATTTACGCAGTTCAAAGACTTCCCTAGTCCTCTTTCTTCTTTTATGGAAAAGTCCTTAATTTTATTTTTTTTCCACAACGGCCTAGGTTATCTTCTTAGACTAACAACTTTTTATTTGCAGTTCGATTTACATCATTTATGAGATCAGGGCCAATTTCTTCAATGACACGCTGCAAAATTTCCATACGAAATGTTGTCATCTCGTGAGCGGACGACTGACACCCAAAAGTTGGAAATGAAAGCTCTTCTAGAATCAGGTTCCATAAGCCACTCAGTCTCGGAGGATCTGGTACATTCAGTGTCAGGACTCCATTTGCTTCTACTCCAGGGAACAACAGTTCAATTTCAATTATCATCACTGAGGTTCCGTGCCTTACTCGTCCAGATCTCAGTCTCCAGGACCTCGTGGTTCCCTACATCCGAGATAAGTCCACTCTGGAGATGTGTATCTATGGCATGGTACTCTTGCTCTACTTGATCTTCTCAAGTTCCCCTGATTTTGCTCTGTAGCACTTTGCTCTGATTCAGACGTTTCAGATATGTGAGCAAGATCTCTTTCAGATGCAAGTCTCAAGTTCTGCCTTTCCTGTCTCACCAGCCACAATTCTCTTCCAGCTTCAGTTCTTCTCTGCAGCACTCGACCACTTCTCACACCAATCTCTTCAGCTGACTGTGACTCTCTACCACTCGCAACATTACTGTTTTCCTCAGAGTCTGTGCCAGGGCCTTGTGGAGCTTGACCCCCTCAGCTCGACATGGTGGGTAACCAGCCTCATCAGGAACCCTAATTGCTTGGCTTGCCCTCTTCAACGGCCTTGCAACCACAGCTGGATTTTCTTCAGGGAGAGGAGCTGTTTCTTCTGAGGGTCCTGGAACTCTGCGGGTATGGGAGGCATGAATCCAGTTCGGCATGCCTCTGCACTTCACAGCAGTATTCGTATCTAAGATAACCAGATACAGACCTCGCCAACATGCATCAAGGAGGTTCTTCCTCACGTATATCCAGCCAAAGACCCAGTCTCCTGTACACAGGTCATGCAAGAGGTCCTTTGAGGTCGGTGCAGTCGTAGTTTCAACCTGGTGAGACACAGAACATACTACGTCAGCCAATCCTTTACAATAATCAAGGATCAAATCATGGGTGATGTTTATCAATTCTGTGGATGGCACAACAGGCAAGCTTATCACCCTCTCCATCAATATTTCATGAGGCGAGAGTCCTGTTCTATCTGGAGTGCTACTCCAAATCATCAGCACTTAGAGCTACACATCAGGCCAATTCAAAGACATCGAAGAGCACACTTTCGGTATCCTCAGCTTGAGAGACCAATTTATTTACTCCACCATACCGACCCCCTCCGGTCTGTAGCTACAGTGGTCACCTTGCAAGGCAGTGCATAACAGTTTCATGATCTCACTGTGGAAATGCGTTCCTCTATCCGACTCCAATGAAGTTGGAAATATGAACCTCTGTATTAGCACTCTAAGCAATAACTTTGCTACTGTGAGACTATCACACCTCCTAATTGGATAGGCCTCAAACCATCATGAAAGGCAACACACCACCACCAAAATGTATCTCAGTCCATTGCACCTGGGCATCTCAATGAAGTCAAACTGGATCCTATTAAAAGGACCTCCCGACCTCCCCATGTGACTCAACGCAACCAGTTTTCTTTCCAGCAATAATTTGTTGACATGTAACACACACGTGAAATACTGCTTCAGCAAAGACACCAAACTTCAAATTTATCCATGTTTGTCTGAACACTCGCACCATAGCACCTCTCTCAATGTGAACTGCTCCATGAATTTGCTTGCCATAGGACTTAGCAAACAATCAGGTACAACTGCTCTACCATCTGTTGAAGCCCAAATGCTATCACCTCTTTTCTCACAAATTGTCATAATCAAACCAGTTTCTTCTTGGTCTGACGCTTCTCCCTGCAGACGCTTGACCTCATCCCAAGTGTCCGCTATGGCTATCATCATGCTGATCTTGGTCCTTTCTGGGCTCTCTCCTGAGTAATACCCATTGAAAAGGTAAGCATGTACAGCACAACAGAGTGCAACTTCATCCGCTTATCGGTTACCCTTAGTAACAAAATCTTCCCCCTTCCCATGGGCTTTTTTTTACTACTGCCACTTCCTTTGGTCACTTTAAGGTTCCAACAGTTGTCTCACATATTCCCCATTCCTGATAGGAGATTCTGATGACGTTAAGAACCCCCTCCATAGCTGTCCGAAGTCATAAACCACACCGAATCCATACTGGCTATCAGTATAGATGGTGACTCGGATTTGATATCAGAAACAAGGAATGCACATGTCAAAGCAATGATTTCAGCACACTTCTGCAGAGTGTACTCCCTGTAACCAAGCAGCCTCCACATCTCCAGAAATGGTACAGACAGCAAACGCTGCTCACAGATTACCCTCATTGTATCTTTAACATGAACCATCTACAAAAAGGACTTGATCTGATTCAGGCAGTGGTTCATCAACAATGTTGGGACTCGGTTTGGTACAAAGTTCAGTCACATCTAGATAGTCATCGTCCTCACAAACTTCCCCTTCAACATTCGGATTAGGCATCAAGGTTGCAGGATTTAACATAGAACATCTTTTCAAGGTGACATTTTCTGAGGGCCAAGATAATCTGCTCATAACGGGTAAGCCTATTGTTAGTCAGATGCTGTGTTTTGGTTTCGTCATCAGGAGCTCAACTGAGTGTAGAACATAAACAGTAAGTGGAGGACCCATCACAATACTTTTACATATTTCAATGCTGACACCAGTTTCAGCAACTGATCTGAGACATCTGGGCAACACTGAAGCTACAGGATCTAATGTAGCTGAGAAGTAGACCACTGGTCTATGGGCACCCCCATGTGTCTGGGTGGGTACAACTAGAGAACAACACTTGATGTAATCAGTAATTCCCAGAGCTGGAGCATGACACAGGCTCTCTCTCAGCTCCAAGAAGGTAACCAAACAGTTGTTATCCTCAGCCGCGGTCGGTAGTAGGAGTACCTGCAGGGCGGTGACGTGGGGAGGGGGAGAGGCAGGGTGGGGGGTAGTAAACTATGGATTACGGAGGTTTAGAGGTAAGTAAACATATAAATTAATAAAACAAATTTCGTTGCGTGCACTGCATCCCCAAATGCGATGCAGTGCACGCAACAAAATTTGTTTTATTAATTTATGTTAACTTACCTGTAAACTTCCGTAATCCATAGTTTACTACCCCCTACCCTGCCCCTCCCCCTCCCCACGTCACCGCCCTGCAGGTACTCCTACTACCGACCGCGGCTGGTTATCCTATGGTACCGGATTGCTCACATCCTTGTGCGTCAGTTTCCGTAAAGGCTTCACCTTCAATAAAAAATTGGGAATCTACTGACGACAATAGCTGACCATTCCCAAAAACATCTGGACTTCCTTTTGAGTAGTAGGTGGATTCATTTGCATGATCTCCTCAATACGGTCTGGTGACACCTTTCTCTTGCCTTTCTCGATAAGATGACCCAAATACTGGGCCTCAGGCAAACAGTACTGTGCTAATTTTCTGCTAGGTGATTTAACAGAGCAACAGTGTCAACCCTACAAGCTTCCTCTGAAGCAATCAGGAGATCATCTATATATTGCACAAGTACTGAACTCTGTGGCAGCACTAAACTCTCAAGGTTCTTTTTCAAGATCTGATTAAAGATAGATGGGCTCTCAGTATACCCTTGGGGAATAAGACACCATGTTAACACACAGTTCTCCACCGGAAAGCAAATAAAAATTGGCTTTTCTCGTGTAAGGCTATCGAAAAGAATGCTTGACACAAGTCAATGACAGTAAACCATTCTGCTTCACAAGAGATTGGAAACAGGATCATAGATGGATTTGATACCAGAGGACAACATGCAATCACAATCGCATTGACCTTCCGCAGGTCCTATACAATTTTATACTTGCCATTTGGCTTCTGCAATCCCATGAAGATTGAATTTCATGGACTTCCATTAATCTCCTTCAGAATGCCTTGTGCGATCATGAACTCAATTACAAGTGTTATTCCTGCCACAGTTTCCACGGTCAGGATCTACTGCAGCATTCTTGGAAATTCAGAATTTGGTTTAATCTGTGTCTTGACTGGCTCAACCCCTCAAATCAGCCCTCTCTCCTCTCCTGTAAAGTCCCACACCACTGGAGAGACAGTGTCTCTCAAATGGTATGGCAGCTTGTCTACCGTTAACACAGGAAACATTCTGCGCACAGATTTTGGTTCACCAGTTTTAAATGCTATATCATCATCATTAGTCTGTAATTCTACTCCTCTGGTTGTGCAATAGATGGTACAATTTAACCAACACAAAAGATCACATCCTAACAGACAGACTGGACTTGAATCACACACCACAAACTGGTGTTGATCCTGGAATATTCCTACCCTTGCAGGTAACTCATCTGTTAAAGGATTTGTCATTATCTTATTGGCAACTCCTACAACCTGGATCGATTGTCCCGAGAGGGGTAGGTTTGAGACTACTGTAGATCTCACAGTAGAACAGGTAGCACCAGTATCAATCAAGGATGTAATGGGATGACTGTCAAGATATGCCTCTACGAGCGGTCCACTCTGGTCTACCTCTAAGTCTGCTCCATAGCACAGTCTCCTTCCCCCTTTGGGGTACCGTCATTGTAACTAGCCCAAATCAAGGTCGTCAGAAGTCTCAATGAAAGGCATTAGCTGGTATACTTGGTTACCCTGTGTAATTCTTGGAGGTTGAGGTACTCGCCCCTGCTGACTCAAACTCCCCCCCCATCATGGATCTAGGTCTTGTCACAGTATTCATGACATCAGGCACTTGTATAACCTCTTTATTTTGGACCTGATTTGCTGGATGTTATCGGCACTTGCACTTCCAATGGCCGATTTTGTGACAATAATGACAGGCAGTTGTCCTCCTTAGGGCCCCCAAGTTTACTCCTGACTTAGGATCCATTCCTCCCACTCTACCCTGTCCCATAGGGGCCGACACATTCTGGGTCCTTCCTTGACTATTCCTCTGTTTCCGACTCAAAGTGCCTCCATTTAGCTGTATCTGCTCTACCCGTTCCGCATTTCTCATCTGTACCTGCATTAGCTTGACTTTCATCTTCCTGTGCTTGGACTCTACTTCATCACTACATTATCTGGCATACCTTAGGATTTCATCAACATACTTATTTTGCCAGCAGATCAAATGCTGTTGAGTCATGAAACTAATCTCTGGTCCCAATCCTAGCACGCACTTGGAAACAAAGTGTCCCATATCCTTAGGGTCTAGAGTATCCACCCACTGTACTGCTCGAAGGCTTGCAAAATCCTCTCATAGTAGGCATGCACTGATTGTTTAGGCTCTTGAGTTTTTCGGTCCATCTTGACCCAATCAATATCCTGTGGGGCGACCTAAGACTGCATCCATGTAATTACCTGCTCAAACATTTTCATAACCACAGGCAAAGGGCCATGTGTTACAGGATCTGTCTGGTTCAGCAGATGGCCAATAAACATCAATTTCACACGCAGCTCATACGTCACTTGGGTCCACAATATCAAGCATGGTATTCAAATCAATCCACAACACTTTTGAAATTTTTGCAAAGTGGTCAACTTGCTTGTACCAATCAACAGGTTTCTCCCTCAGCCGAGCAAAATCATTTGTAAACTCGGCCAAATAACCCCTGCTTCAAGGCACGTGCACATACCCTCCACTCGGTACCTCTTGCAATGGGTAAACCTCCACTCCCACAGTTCCCCCTCCGGGAGTCAGCATATCTCCTATCTCTTTCTTGATACTCTTCTTCTTGGACCACCTTTCTTCCCACTTGTCAAGCATGCTCCATGTGTGTATTACTATGACCAACTCCCGAATGTATGTTTTCAAGCCCATTATCATCTTTTCTTCCAATTCCTAATCACTGTAATGTAACCTATGATTTCCCTGTAACATTTTAGTTTTGGACAGGTCCACGTCATACTTCTAGGCTAACTCGGTCAACTTCTCATGTGCTCGCCTTGCCTTACGAGTAATGTCCTTCACCACAAACAACAACTCATCCTGGTCATACAGTTATATCCTTTTCAAAGGCAAGCTCCCACTGATTATCTCTTTTACTTCTGCTTTCAACCTCACTACATCTAACAATTTTGCCTTTATTGCAGCCTTAATTGTTCCCTGACTTGACACACTAGTCTATCCTTCCCTTTCACTACTCTGGTTCCTCCGCTGATCTTCTGACACTGTATTCTGTAAGACATGCTGATCTCCAGAAGCTACCTGACTCGTTCCCACCTCTGGTATCTTCCCCATGGATCCTCTAATTGGAGCTTCCCACATTCTCAAATCTGACTGGGAATTTGCCAATAAACCTGACTGTACTGCATTAGACCCACCACACACCCTTGAAGGGTCTGCAGTTGCTGGCAGTGAAGTACTAGCTTCCACAGGCACCAGAATTAGACCTTTCCCATCCATCGTGACATTTCTCCCTCAGTTGATTCCTTCTCCCAGCCCCGCCTGTTGCTGGCTAATGCTTTCCCCTAACTTTTGGTAGTACACAGAAACTACAGGTCCGATGGTGACTGGTACAGTAAGGGCTTTCGGTAACCGTATGGCAGCGTTGACTCCACTTGTCTTAGTCCCTCCAAGTGCTGGGATCCCTGTTCCTTCTGCCCCAGTTGAAATATTTCCCACTACTCTCGCGCTAGGGTCTGTCTGTGGCACTTCTGTTCTTTCCATGCTCGCTGCACCTACCAATTCATGCCTTCCCTTCTCTGAATGTGGATTATAAGGTGGAGGATGCTCTGCTAATAATTTGTCCAACAGGCTGTCATCAGTGTCACTTCCATCATCTCCATTCCTATTCCAGTGTCTCCTCTCACTAATAATGAGTACAGCCTTTCTCCTTCAATGGTGTCTACCCTCCACTTCTTCAACTGTGCATCCCATTGTGCATCCTGATAGGCCTTCATTGCTTTTTTCATCCTTCCCAGGGATTTTTCCCTGCCTTTGCGTGAGCTGCTTTCTTCCAAGCATCTAATGCCTCAAACTGTGTTGGTGTAGGCGGGGGTCGTAATGAAGACATCACTCCCCTCAACTAGTATAATACTTCCAATCGGAATGACCCATAGTGAGTAAAAGCCAAATCTCCCTGCTTCTCAGTAATCTTATGCATATTTTGAAGCCAGACAATAGTATAAAGACTTACGTTCCATGCCATATAATGTGCCGGAGTGTCCTTGGGCAGTGCTTCCTCACTCACTCGAGTTACCACACCTATGTCTCCCCTGCACAAATCTCGTAGTACCCTAAAGCATCGCATGATTAAGCAAAAATTAACTTCGCTAACAAATTTCCTTGCTTCGGCTTCCTGTTGACAACCAACCAATCCCAGGATGGCGTTACACCAACCGACCTATCACAGCTCAGCTCACAGCAGTTCCCCCTCCTTCACAATCTCACTGTACACATTCACCCCTTCCAATCATAGAACCAGGTAACTGGCGGCCTTCCCAATGACCAGACAGTTACAATAAACCAAAACAAGTAATTGCCTGCCTTATTAAAAGATCGATGGAACAAAATCACTCAAGAGCATTCACACACCATGACCTTTTACCTGCGCTGGGTGCTCGAATCGCTGTTGTCTACCCCTGCGCACAAGGCTTTCCACAAAGGTTTCTAACAGGTCCACTCACACAAAGTTCCCTGTTTCAGGCAGGTCATCGATAGTGCTCCACGACTTCCCAACAAACCAACGGCCAGACAACTACAACAAATTGGTGTTTCCTACACCACAAATATATTCTGAGATCTTAGGCTACTTTTGAGCCCGATAAACCTAACTAAAACAAAACTTCTTGGACCGCGCACATTCAGCCCGAGACCACATTCACTCAACTGTGCAAGACATCACACAATCAAATAATCACCACAATCTAACACACACATACCTATTCATACTCACGCCACCATTCACCGCTGTCCTCACTGCACCATCACTCTTTATCGGTCCCTGCCAAAGTCTGTCATTCTCCGCTCTCGATCATTGGGCTCTATTTTGAGGCTCTATGGGTCTAAGTCTATTCTAGATTTTTCTGGCTTCTCCCCTTACTTCAAGAGGCAACTATCCTACTTTGCTACAAGCTGAAGGAGCTGGGTTCCACGTTCTAGACTTACTCTGGATCCCATGGTTGATGGCTCTATGTTGCCTGCTTGTTAATGTGGAGGGGAGAGAAAAACATTAGCCAATTATGAATTACTCTTATCCATGATGCAAAAGGAACACAGAATCCTGAGCCAAATTCAGAAAATTTATTATAAAGCCAAGAAAAGTCGGACATACAAACACCTCAAGATGAGAGTATAAAGGTACATGGGCACTAATAAAAAAAAAAACCTACAAGTGAAATTTAGGCGGTGCAACACACATAGTTTGACCAATTCAAGAATCAGCACACAGATAATTATTGCTCCTACATCAATCCCCCTTCATTGATGGTTCGTAAACATCCCTCCTCACCAGCCATTATTTATCTTAATCATTATGGCAGGCGGATCATCAGGTCCCACTGCTTTTGACAGGGAGAGATCATTTCTAACTTCCTGTATAATTTTAATATTGATGCTCTGTAAAGGTTTCCTGCCTGCCATATAGTCACCTAAGAAATGCACTGTGTAACCTTTAGTGACCATACAGTCTGTTAAAATTTACTTTTGATCCCATTCCAAAATTAATTAATTTCCAAATCTCCCTTACAGTTTAAGAACACCTTACAATTCTTCCCATTTGAATTATAAAAAGCTCTTTCTTCTCCTTTTTATTATTTTTTTGTACATGTGCTGCAATCTTCATACTTTTCCCTCCTCCTTTCTTTTCCTCAACATCTGAAGATTCCTTGGCCAGCCCTTTAGTTTTTGACAATGGGGATAAAACCACCCCTTTTTATTAACTTGCTGTTTTAATTCTTTGGTTGTTAACTTTGTAGTCTTATTACGTTCAACTCTTATACATTTAATAAATTTAGAGATTGTTTCAATATACCAATCAATTACATTGGTGTTCCTTATCTCTAATTTTCCCACTTCCACTGTATTTGAAGTTTTGTTAGCATTTCCAACTCCCTCACTTTTATTCTTGTTGTTAACCTTCTTGGACAATTAACATCACTAATCAGTACCTTGACACTTTTCCTGGGGATTCTAATTTGCAGCAGCGGCTCCTCCGCTATGGTGGAGGAGTGTCACCGCCCCCCTGCCCCTTGTGAACAAAACTTTGGGCCCCAGCATATATTCGATTACATATTAAGCTCCGGCTACACGGATGTGTCTTTGATAAGGCCCAGTGTTGTTAATTAGCGTTTTTAGCAAAAGTGAACTGTCTCTTGGCAGGACAAAGCAGCCTCTCCTGGAGCAACTAAATTTAGGTAGGTCCTTGGTTCTCTTGAAGAGTTATTTCCTAGCAACAATGTATGTGGATTCTCCCAACAATCACAGATAAACAACGACTGTCTTCTCAGACGATACAATTCACTAGCCAAATGGTTGTACAAATGTAAAAGAAAACCACTACAAGCACAACTGCTACAACACCACTTGGAAGAGGATCTTGTTTCTGGGAAAATATTTTAATCTTAAAGACCTCCTTGTTACAAGAATGGATTTGTGCTTGTTGAAATCAAGATCAGAAGGAAGGAATAGTTATGTTACACGGAGCAGGACATACTTAATTGCTCTAAAGATAAGATATGAAAACTCCAGCAATACCTTAATGCTTAACGGTTACAACTCCATGATAGGTGTGTTTGCTCTGCTATATGGCCCAGCAGGATACATGTGTTTACTTCTAAATCAAAGAATTCTAATTTCTGGTAGCATATGTGAATTAGAGTATATTTTGCCCGATTAAATGAGCTGTTCGAGAAGGTTAGGGTCGTTAGCCACTGACAAAAAATGAACAACAGGTGTGTCAGGTTAAGGATTGATGCCAAAGACTGTGAATGGTGAATCCATATGCAGTGTAACCTGTTTATCAAAGCTACAGAAAAATATAAATGTCCAGCCAAGGTTGTGTGTTCACAAACTTTTAGTAATAGCTCATATATTTTAAATATATTTACAGTACAAACAAGTCAAATCACTGGGAAATTAAAAATACATGGATGTCTTCATCAAGATGCTTGTGGTAACGGAATAACATCCTATGCTCTTTGCCCCTCTATGATATCACAAGAAGTGACATCACTTTACCTTGATGGCACCACAGCAACTCACATGGCATTGCCTTTGATCCTGATAATGTGACATCACAACCAAAACAGGCCATCATGGAAATGCTACAGTTACTTACCTGTAATTGCATTACTCCTAGTCCTACTCCTTCGCTTTAATTCAGAACAAGTGAAGCTTCCTTCCCTCACCTGACACGAATCCCGAGCCAACCTGTCTAATGAAAGCCCCTTCACCCTCGTATGCTCTTCCTGTTCATAAACAAGGTCAGTACAGGAAACAACCCAATTGCTTCATACTGTGAGGGGGAGAGAGTCTCTCAATTAAAGCGAGGGAGTGAGACTAGGATTAATGCAATTTCCTGTAAGTAGTTAAAGCATTACCTCCATACCCCTCTCTTGCTTGAATTCAGAACAAGTAAGATGTAGCAAGAAAGAAAACAAATGATCCTTTATTTTTCAAGACCAGCCCAACTCCTATTAGTTCATAGAGGAGAGAACTTCATAAGCAAGAACATTGTTGATGGTTTCACCATCCGGAATCCTGTAATGCCTCACAAAGGTTGAATGAGTAGCCCATGTAGCTGTCCTACATATTTCTGAGATTGAAGCTTATTGTAATTTTGCAATAAAAAAAGACATGCTACAGGTAGATCTGCCCAGTATTTGGGGAGGTGGAACCTTACCCATTACCTTATAAGCTATGGAAATCAACTACCTTATTCACCTACTTAAAGTAGAAGTAGCTGGTTTCTCTCCTTTCCTAGCGGGTCCAAAGTTAACCAACAGAGCTTCTGAAGGACGCCACCTTCTCAAAATATAGAATGAGACCCCTCCTTACATCTAAGCAGCGCAACTTGACGTCTTCAGCTGCAGAAGCGGAATGAACACATTCTGGTAAAATGATTTCCGGTTATGTGTGGAATGCAGAATTTATCTAAGGACTGAAAGAAGGGACCAGAACTATTACTAAGCTAGCTCGCCCAACCTTATTGCTGATGTAATAGCTATCAGAAATCATGTTTTGAGAGTTAGAGCCATCAACTCCTCCAGGGAAGGGTCCCGATTTTGAAAAGCCTGATAAGATCTAGGATATAAATTTAAAAGCCCCTTAGGAAGCCTGGGAACTAGGTTCTTGCAAGAAATTTTAAAAGCTTTTATTGCTGCCCATTGTACCCTCAGGTTTCACACTGTCAACCCCAATTTTGACCTCTCCTGTACAAATTCAATTTCCAAAATCAAACTGGGTGAAGTGGAGTATAACTGTCTTTCTTGGCACCATTGTAAAAATGACTACTGCATGACAGAAGCCTAGAAGATCTGGAAGCCTGTACTGTAAGGGCAAGTTCCTTGGGCACCCCTTGTTCACTTAACCCTCTGTGCTTAACCTCTAGGTCATCAACTTTAGCCTGAGTAGTGTCTCTCAAGACAGAACCGGAAAGCTGAGAGGAGAGAGTGTTATGGGAGACTAGAAATACAAAAAGTAGACAGTGGACCAAACACAAACACTTGCGGCACCAATCACAAAAAATCACTAATAAAAGAATTGAAATATCTTGTGTGCAGACTTCCAAAGGTGCTCCCTCTCCAAGAGCACCCCCCATCTGAAGGGGAAATTAAACAAACACTAAATCAGAGCTGCACCACTATGAAAAGAGCATGTCCCTATAGATAATCATAGCTCAGTGAAGCGTAGAATGAGATATTTTTCTTCTTTATTCTTTCTTTCAAAACAAGCAACCGCCAACTCGTTTCGTCCTATAACATATGACTTCTTCAGGGCTTTTTCAGTCTGAGGCAACTGAAAGATAAGTAGATCTGTTGTCGCCTTATAGGTAGATTGTTCTGAGCAGAAGTAGAAATCTATCACCTGATTTGTATGTTGAATGAGTGATCCATATAAAGATCCAAAGGTTATTGAATGTAGTCCAATTTCCAATATTTGTAAGTTGATAAATCACTAACATGGTATGATAGCCACAATTTGATCGAGGCTATGCTGGTGTGATTAGAACCTGCATGTCTTTTAGGGGGACTCTTTGCACTAGCTGCCAAACCTCACCTCACCAGGTCTTCACTGCTCCAGTCAGTGGTATGGGAGACCTCCACCCCTGAGAAATCCTCATGTTTTCCAAGAGAAGAAACCAATTTGTGCAAGGTCAATGAAGACCAATCATCCCAATCTGTGCCATCTCCCTTATCACCATTGATAGAAATGGCCTTATCAGGGAGAAGGGGGAAATGCATATATTAGTCTCTGAGGCAAAGGACATCTCAGACTATCCACTTCCCATGTAGGTTGTTCCTGCCCCTCGAGCAGAACCTTTGAAATTGGCATCTTCTGAAAATGCAAACAGGTCTTTAACCAGTCTCCCTCAATGAAGAAAGAGGAGATCGATGAGTTCTGGATGAAGGGAGAAGTCCAGAGATGAGGGAATAATTCTGCTGAGGATCTCTGCATTCCCATTGTGCACTTGGATGTGGATTGCTGAGAGAGATATCTAGGAATATTTAGCCCAACCGAAAATGTTGTTGTTGATGATGTTCAATGTTCAACAGTTAAAACTGGTCCTCCCATGCTTGTTGATGTAAGCCTTGGTGACCATATTGTCTGTACGAACCAGAACTGCCTGGTTCAGAATCTGATGTCTGAAGGAACAAAGAGCCAATTTCACGGCTTTCAGCTCACTTCAGTTGGATGAGTTCTGGGCCTCTGTCTTTCATCAAAAGCCACAAGACTCCTGATTTTCCAGCCAAGCACCCAACCCTGACAGGTTGGCATCTATAATAATTACTAATGGGACAGGAGGATCAAACAGAATCCCTTTCAGGAGATGATCATGATTCAACCACCACCTGATGTTCCTCCTCATCTTCTATGTCCATTTAATTGTGAGAGAGATTCTGGGAGCTCGGCGATCAGTTGTCCAAAATCCATCAATGAACTTGTGCACCGGACACCTTACCCAAGGCACCAAGAATTTAGTTGAGGTCTAATTGCCCGGACTTGAGGGCAGTCTGAAATCCTTGGCCATTTGTGTCCCAGAAGCTGTAGGATATGAGACCGTAATTTGAGTAATCTTTTTTTTAGGAAGTGAAACCACACCCAGCACTGTTTGCAAATGAACTCCAATAAAAATTAAGTTTTGAGAATAAGCTAGAGAGGACTCTCCCTAATTAATAAGTAATCCATGCTCATGAGGAACAGCCAACACCATCTGTATGTGGGATACGAGCGTCCACTTTCCTATCAGTCACATTGATTAATGTACATCTTTACAATTAATGTGGCAAGAATCTTGTCAGCCTTTACAGTGTGTGGCAAAACATCCTCCCCTTCCATCAAATATAATTTCTGCAGAAAGTGAGGAACTGCCACCTCACCCAGATCTTTCCATTCACTCAAGACCCTGTCTCTGATCCGCCCATGAAACAGCATTGCTACTGTTGCCAGCTTCACATATTGGGAAAAGAGAGCTTTGTCACTTTCCGCAGAGTGAAACGGAGCAAACCACAAATTGTCTCCTTACATATTTTCCCAATGATGAGGAAGGCATATCTAAGTCTGAAGCTGCAGAATCACCTGCATGCAGCAAAGCCAGAGACTAGGAAGCCTTTAAATTTTGTTTAGGTGAAGATCCAGGAGCTATCCAGACCGCTGCCTCAATCATGACCTGAATTTAGTCTTTTGTCACGAAAGGCAGATTATTCTACGCAGGATCATCTTCCCCCTCCACTCTAGAGTGGTTGGCAAGGATAGGGACTTCCTATGAGGAAGAAAAAGACAACAAAACATGCCTCCTTTGTGCCAATCTCCTGCCCTTCATAGTGACTAGCCACAAGCTAACCCACCATAGGAGGTGACTACATCAACAAAAGCGTAAAAATTCCCAATCATTCAAGGGCAAGGGGTGACCAAATGAAAAACAGGCAGACTATGTCCAAAAATGTTATTGTTAGAAATGATGTCTCTCGTTGGCCTAGTTATACACTTGTCCAAGTAGGGACCACAATCCTAGTCAGGGTAAGCTAGATACACATTAAAAGATAACCTGTGCTTGGCACAGAGCAGTCAGCCTTATCTAAAGAGGCAATGTGTAAAGTATTTGTGGAACACACACACAATAACACAATGAAAACACCAGAAAAATACTCCACAAAGCTTTGAAGAATTGCGAAGATATTTATGAAAAACTCAAGATGAAAACAACATAAATCCAATAGGTAGAACCAAAGTTATGAATTTTTAAAGAATATACCAAATAGTGCTTAGAAGTCTATAGTGCTAAGCGGTTACTTGAGGTCGCGCTAGACCCGGGTAAATCAAAAGTTCAGGCTGACAGCGATGGCTGGCTACAGGAGGTCCAGCAGACACTACATAACTGGGCAACAAATCCTTAGATATCCCGACTTTGGACTCACCAGTGGACACTGCAGGTATACTGCCAGCGTTGTTATTGCGATGGCTGGCTACAGGACTCAGAAAGGTCCAGCAGACAAAGAATCTTGGATGGAGTAAGCGTCGATATGGAAGACTTGATGCGAGGAGTCAAGGAGGCGCTGCACTGTCGTCGATCCCGTAGATGGTGGCGAAGCGTCGTGCCAATCTGTGCATTCAATGAAGGCAGCCTTAAACTACCACCATATAACTCCTCTTGGACCTTGTGTACTCTTAGAGCCTCTTCATAGGCTGCACACCATTTGTCTGTATCATCCCCCACTACATAACTGGGCAACAAATCCTTAGATATCCCGACTTTGGACTCACCAGTGGACACTGCAGGTATGCTGCCAGCGTTGTTATTGCGATGGCTGGCTACAGGACTCAGAAAGGTCCAGCAGACAAAGAATCTTGGATGGAGTAAGCGTCGACATGGAAGACTTGATGCGAGGAGTCAAGGAGGCGCTGCACTGTCGTCGATCCCGTAGATGGTAACGAAGCGTCGTGCCAATCTGTGCATTCAATGAAGGCAGCCTTAAACTACCACCATATAACTCCTCTTGGACCTTGTGTACTCTTAGAGCCTCTTCAAAGGCTGCACACCATTTGTCTGTATCATCCCCCACTAGATAACTGGGCAACAAATCCTTAGATATCCCGACTTTGGACTCACCAGTGGACACTGCAGGTATGCTGCCAGCGTTGTTATTGCTGGACCCTTCTTCCTTGGGTCTGATTTCCTGCTCTCTCATGCTGAGATCATGGGCCATTTTTTTCTCCTCCATGGCCAGTTTTACTCCTCTATAGCTTGCTCTCTCTCCCTTTTAGCAAGGGCATGCTCCTTCTTCAATTTGAATTAGACATTAAGCTCTAGCTTCAGGTTTCTCTCCTCCCTCCTGTCCTCCACATCCTCTGGGGACAGGTTCCTTTAATACACACTTTTGCCTGGTCTGATGTGGAGTTCTAGTTCTGGGAGGATGTTATTCGCCACATCATTAAATTGCATGGCAAGATCTCTTTACAGGTCCTGCTCCAATTCCTCTTCAAGCTGAAGGCTTTCTGAAGCTCTGCCTTCTTGGTACTTCCCTTAGTTAACACCCTTCTTTCCTGGAAGATCCCGTTGAAGTGGGCAACTGTATAGCTTTCCAGATTGGCCAACTTGAATTCCATGTTGCCAGATAAGGCCACAGACATTGCAGATAAAAATGAGTATGTGGCATAAAGACTTTTGGAAAAATCAAAGATGTCAATCAGGGAGCATTGAAAAAGGTTTAAATTGGTCTTAGTATAGAGTTGTAGTAAACAATGAGTTACTATATGGTATTGCACACACACAAGTCCTAGCCTCACCACTGATCACCAATGTTAAAAATTGTGTCTCTATTTAGTACAGGTATGTACCCTGTCCAGGTAGGGACGACAATCCTAGTCAGGGTGAGCTAGATATACACTAAAAGTTACCTGTGCTCACCCTATGGTAGCTTGGCACAGAATAGTCAGGCGTATCTAAAGAGGCAATGTATAAAGTATTTGTGAAACACATACACACAGTAACACAATAAAAACACCACAAAAATACTCCACAAAGGGTTTTGGAAAAATAGGGAATGTTTTTATACAAAAATGAAGACCAAAACAACAAGTATCCAGTAAGTAGGACCATAATTATTACATTTTAAAGAATAAACCAAAAATAGTGCTTAGAAGTCAATAGCGCTATAGGGTTACTTGAGGTTGTGCTAGACCGGGGTAAATCTAAAATTCAGGTTGACCACAATGGAGGGCAATCCAGCTACAGGACTCAGACAGGTGCCGCTGACAACGTACCTTGGATGGAGCTTGTAGCAACATCGAAGGCTCAATGCAAGGAGGCGCCGCTTCAGTCCTGTTGATAAAGGCGATGCGTCAGCGCCTATCTGCACAGTTGATGAAGGCTTCGGTGCTGACCCCCTTTATGATGCAGGCGCTGTGTGGGTGTTGAGTTGCGCTGTATGTCACAGTCGAGCCGTTTAGTCCACAAGGCGATGTAGTTGATCAGCTCCTGCATCAGCATTGAAGGGTCATGCATCGGTTCTGATCAGCGAAAAGTCGTCACGGCATCGCTTTTGAAGCAAAAACAGCTGTAGAACCTACTGTTGCAAGAAGTCTTTGATGGCCCTGAGACTGGGGGGCAAGCCAGCAAGCCTTTGAGACACTTTAAGTTCAAGTGAGATGGGCCCAGTCCTTGTCGTCAGCAGGGTAGAGCCTAACAGGCAGCAGGGCAGCTCAGCAAAGCAGAGATGCAGTACCTTCAGAACAGTCAGTCAATCAGAGTTGCAATCCTTGCAGAACAGCAGTCTTTACTCTTGGCAGAGTCCTTCACAGGTCCAGGAGTTTTCTGTCTTGGTTGGGTCAGAGCCACAGTACTTATACCCAAATGTGCCTTCGAAGTGGGGATTAATTGAAAGCAAGCCCTTGAAGTGCAAAGGTCCCCTTTAATTCCAGTCCTATCTGTGGGGGGTAATCAGTCCTTTGTGTGGGAAACAGAACACTGCCTATTCAGATGTAAGTGTCAACTCCCCTACCTTCTTCCTGCCCAGGAAGAGCTATTGGAATGTAGATGAATGCAGATGAGTTCTCTGTCACACCCACCCTACTGGTGTTTGTGACTATCTAGAGGGAATGCACAAAGTATAGCTGCCACCCACCCCAGACGTGTATTGGAGACAGACTACAGGCACACTACAGGCACACAGAGCAAAGTGAAGGGCAGAGAAATGTCCACCTTCTAAAAGTATAGGGAAAGGGGTCCCAGAGTATATGAAATATAGAGCACACTGAATAGAATAAATTAAGAAATTGAATCAACAAAAAGGAAGCGTGAGTGTTATTTAATCACACTCTGCACTGGTATCAAGTCATTTCAGATACAACAACAATTTTCAATTATGCAAAATTAGGTGCAAGAGAGTGCCCAGGGAGGGAGGGGGGGGAAAGGGTAACGTGTAGATAGTGATATTTTAGGAAGGGGGGGGGTAAGTGACACAACAATTCAAAACAGTATCACAGCTGAATCAACCGGTTGATTCAGCGCTTCCTCCTTGTGGTTCGAAGTTATAATCGAATGCGATTTATTCCACGCCTTTCACCGATGGTCCATTTCCACGGCTTAGACTGAGTTCCTAATTTGCTATCCTGAGACTTCTTCATTCAGTGTCTTCGTTCTCCACCCTGGGAGCCCTACTGCCCCGTTATTCGTGATTCAGCTAAGAATTCATTTAACGGTGCCCTTCCCCACTCCCTCCACCCCTGCGACCCTGTCCTGATGAAGACCCCGTCAATAAGGAATCAAATTACCTATCCACCCTCCTGGGTTTAAGGGGTCGAAACGTCGACTTATCATCAATACCAGTACCTCAATAGTGTATTTTACACTGTGTTCTCTTTTATGTACATGGGTTCTCAAATCATCGCATGTCTCAACGAATCTATGTCAGTCTGAATATGTGGCATGAAATATTTTGCCCAAACAATTAAGTTGTGATACTGTTTTGAATTGTTGTGTCACTTACCCCCCCCCCCTTCCTAAAATATCACTATCTACACGTTACCCTTTCCCCCCCCTCCCTCCCTGGGCACTCTCTTGCACCTAATTTTGCATAATTGAAAATTGTTGTTGTATCTGAAATGACTTGATACCAGTGCAGAGTGTGATTAAATAACACTCACGCTTCCTTTTTGTTGATTCAATTTCTTAATTTATTCTATTCAGTGTGCTCTATATTTCATATACTCTGGGACCCCTTTCCCTATACTGTTCGACACCCAGGTCCCAGTGATTTTTGGGTATACCCCTTTTTCTAATCACCTTCTAAAAGTGGCATTTCTAAAATAGTACTGTTAAATCGAACTTTACCAGTAAAGGTGAGTTATCATACCATTCCAAAAATATGAAACATGATGCAGCTACTCCTTTCTAATCAGGAATTACAGCTTAAAAGTGTTTTAAGGAATTTCTAATTATAGCCTATGAGATTAGTAGGCCTCACAGTAGTCCTACTTTTTCGTATACAGCACCCTGCCCTTAGGCCTACCTAAGGCCTACACTTATGTGTCATAAAAAGGGAGTTTAAGGCCTGGTAACTTGATTAAATGCCAAGTCGAAGTGGCAGTAAACTGCACACACAAGACTTTCAGTGGCAGACCGGAGATAGGTTTGAAATGCTACTTGTGTGGGTGGCACAACCAGTGCTGCAATATATTTGGTATATCACTTTACAAGGGACTAACTAAATATGCCAATCAGGTATACACCAATATCACCATATTTTTGGGGAGAAGAACATGCACTTTAGCACTGGTTTGCAGTGGTTAAGTGCTCTGAGTACTAGGGCCAACACAAAGATACAGCAAAAAGTGGAGTTAAGCAGGCAAAAGGTTTGTGGGAAGACCACAATAAGGATGACAGTTCTAATAGTCATATATGACTGTGCAAAATGGGCCACTTACCGGATAAGAACCAGTGTAGATAAGCTCCACTTGACAAACACCAGCCATTGCGATCAAGACTCTTGGCCCGGAGGTGCAGCCCTAGCTGCTAAGGACCACTGAACTGGTTGAATACTTTGTTAAATTAATGAAAATGCCTGGAATTTTCATATCTAGCACATGCTGAAATTCCAACATAAATACAATAAAATACTACTACCTCAAAATTTCAAATTTTTTCAAATCATGTCAGTGTTGATGTACTTAGAAATAATTACTATAACAAACTTGAGAGTAATATGACAACTGTGCTGATTAATATTGTTCTAACTTGGTAAATATGAAGTCCAGGCAGATGGTGCCAACTTCTAGGTCTGCATCTGGGGCCTCATCTTGGAGTGGCCCACTATAACTCTTAGAGTCCCATAGCTGCTAGAGATCATATACAGAGGTGTCAGTCATGCTGTGCAGTACACACGCAAAGGTCCAGTAATGTGTAATGCACGTGCACTATGCTCAAGTGAAACAAGAATGAGCAGACCGTGCAATATTTCCTTGTGCCATAGAGCTAGCAGTACAGAATGCAACTATCCTTTTTTAATCACCTCTTCTAACAGATATACATTTAAGGTCTAACACAGAAAGGGTCAGAGCATGGATGACCTGAAGATCTGAACTACAGTGATGCTGCAGGAGTATCAGGAATGCCACAAAATGTTTACTTTTTGTGAGAGGAGTTACTTGCCTGATCTAATCTGATATTCTCAACCATTCCCAGAAATTCCCGGGATGGTATACCCTGTCTTCCTAGAAATTTCACCTGTGTGGGTTATGAGGGTGAGTGAAGAAGGTAGAAGCTGCTTTGCTGAACAGGTGCACAAATCATAGTATTAAACCATATAGGTTTCTCAAATAAAATATTTCCTGTTTTGTCTTATTCTTTTTCTTGAAAAAAATACGTTTTGGGGCATGGCCCAGATGGAAGTCGTGTAGAAGCGCTTTTATACAGCCCCACACCCTATCAACACTAAACTGTGGCCCAGATCGGCTTTCAGATAGTCCTTACTCAGCAGTGTGTGGAGGAGACATCCAGAGAGGTTGTGAACATCCTCTCCAAACCGGTGATCCCCAGTACAGCGGAAAGGGGAGTATTCTTCCCAGGCCGAATGGGGAGATTCCGATTGAGTCCAGAGACGTTTTAAGGCATGGGCAAAGTGGGATGTGGCCCAGAACCCAAGCCTTTCAGGGGGTCCACTGATAGAGCCTGCTCCGTTTTGCAGAGTCTTGCCCTGATTATCTTAAATAATTATTCAATAGATTATTTTAAATTGTGTTTTTCTTTATTTATTGATGTGTGATGTGTGAAAGTCTATTTCAGACGTTTTGCAGAGAAATGTTGTGTTTATGTTTCATGCAACATCCATAAATAAAGTTTATTTCAGACTAAAACGATACCTCATACATGAGAAATGGGAGGGTGCTACTGAGATTATTTGCAGTAATATTAGTGAGCTGCTGCTGCGTTACTGTATTGAAAACACACATCACTATCCATGAATGTTAGATGTAACAACTTTAGAATTTGGACGAGTGTGCCTCTGCACTGTCAGTGACCTGGCCAAAGATGTCATGAAAGAGCTGAAACTGGATCATAAATTCAAAACTGCTCCGGACAGGGTTCCCCAAAGTTTAATCGGCTCCGGGCCCCCAAAATCCTTAAGATGTCCCTGCCTGGGTCGGCACTGCCCAACTGCCCGCTGGCAGGAGCCAGAGCCCACATCATTGTGACTGGAGCCGACTGGTGATACAGGGGCACGCCTCAGTAGTGAACTGAGGCCCAGTGAAAAATATGCACTTTGCCCCTCATTCCACAGTGGGAATACAGGTTTGCACTGACTGTGGTACCTGCGTGCTGATGAACCAGATCGGCGCTGATCTGCACCACCAGTGGGGCCCTCTACCAAGACGCATGACACAGCTCCTGAAGACGGCCTGCGCCACTGAAACCTAGAAGTCCCTCCACTGAGTTGCCTCCACTCACCAGCACGGCCCTGGGACCTGTGCCTATAAGAACCCAGCCTTGAGCTCTGGTGACCATTAAGATCCTTCAATTGACATTCATAGTAAAAGTCTGACCTCACCACTGCGCACCTTGCAATGAGGCCACTATCAAGGCTTGCTTTCCTTGCAGTTGTGATAGTCGGGGGCCCATGCCCCATGGTAGTCCATATGAATAGCGGTGCTGTGGGACACAAGGTGGGGTTTGCCTCTTGAAAATGGGGGGCCCAAGAAACTGCAGCCAGTGGGTCCACTGGCAAAGACATTCCCTCTGACACAGGAGAGACTGTCTTCCAGGATAAATAAAGGCGTACATAACCCCCGCACTAACCAACTAGAAGCATAGAAAGAAAAGCTGATTACTGGTGGATCGCATTGGCCGCCCCTAAATGGCCACTGCCTCCATCACCACAGGGTGGCCCCTAACAGGCAAGATCCTGACTGCTTATCCCCCACAAGTGTTTTGCGCAGCAGCCACTATCCTACCACCACAGTGGCGGCCAGAACAATCAAAAACTCCATAAAGGACATGTTGATCAAGGTGTCTTCGAAGAAATCCTGACATCCCAGCTGATGCTTTGCCTTCAGAGCAGGCGGCTGCTGGGGTGCGGACCTCAGGCCACAACCAGGCAGGGGGCAGGGCACCTCTTACCCGCTCCTCCATGGACACGCTGTTTTCTAGCTCAGTGAGGGCACTGGTGTACTTTGAAGTGACGTCGCCACGGAAATCAAGAGATTGAAACCTGAAGTAGTGGAGATCGGCTAGCGTGTGAATTATTCATGCAAGAGACTGATCATCCAAAAAGGTGGTCCAAGAGACGGGGTAGTGGAAAGTGATAATCAGTGAGCCATAACAAAATAATAACATAGTGGGATTAATATACAAAGTTCATCCAAGCCCCTTGGATTTTTTACTTGAGCAGTTGTAAATGCAATGTTTAAAACATTGGAGTTTAAGTATCCTGCAATGAATGTCAGGGAGGGGCATAAGTGAAGTCGATGTTTCCACCCTCTAATAGGACATGCGTGATTGATTCTAAATACAGAATTGAAACATCTGCACTGTGGTTAAAAGAAATCTTTTTCTTGAAAATATGAAATTGATTTATACTACAGGTTAATACAAAATCCATGTTTCTTAAAAAATAAGTTTTGTTTTGAATTGTCCTTCTGATGGAACACTTGTTTGTATGGCATTCTGAGTGATGGCAGAGCCTAGATGAAGAAACAGTGCGTTGCTCATGATCACCACATTCCTTTTCCTAATTGTTGTCGGGGCAGCACCTAGGTCAGCGTAGTCCAGATCAAGAGCAGTGTGCCGCACCCAAGCCCCACCTTCCTTTCCCCACACTTTGCCACGGCAACAACATTGCTAAGCGGAAAACCAACATGAGCACCTGAATCCAAGGCCGACGACCTCACCAGAGAAAGGACCCGTGAGGTTCCTATAGCCGAACCGCACGCTATCGCGAGCGGCTGAAATCCCTTAAATTGTAGCTGGCCCATGCCACCTGCTGAGTTTCTCAGTTCTGGTACCTGTTTGATCCCAGGGCACACAGGAACTTTCAGGAGACTCATCTATTGATCTCCCTCCCGGGATCAGTGCCAGTGAAACCTACTAATAACGTTTTATTTAAACACTGTGTTTATCATTCTACTTTTGCAAAGTGCATAACTTGAGATTACTAAATGGGATTTTTGTCCTTTTGGTCTTATTTTACAGAGTAAAGGAATTATTTATTCTAACTCTGTGCGGATTCTTTTCTGGTGTTTTCACTGTATTACTGTGTGTTGTGCTGCACAAGCACTTCATGCAATGCCTCTCTAGTTTAGCTTGAATGCTCGACGCCACGTTACCACAGGGTAAGCACAGGTAAACTTTTCTTCTGCACTTCACTTACTCTGACTACTGTGTTGGTTGGAATTCGGACAAAATATCTAGTAAAAAACATTGCGATGCAAAAATATCTAATTTTTTATATCATGAGCCACAAACATTGTGATGCAGGAATATCAGTGACAAGAATATCAATTTTCTAAGGTAAGTAATATTGATGTTACAAATATCGATGTTTTTACTATTGCTTACAAAAATATCTATGGGGCCGATTACGATGTCGGTTGTAAAGCCTCCAACCATAGGTCGGAGACTTTACGAATGACATAGTTAGTTTCAATTCCGACCGGCTGTTTACGACACAGCCGTCGGAATTGAAACCAGGCAGTCATTTCTGCTGGCTTCTGACAGCCGTTGGCCAGCCGGAACTGGCCCGTAATCTATATGGACGGCATTTTACGCCATCTAGATTATGATGCACGGTTTCCTGCAGGGCTTCCATGCCAGCCTTTCCGACATGGAACCCCTGTCGAAAAACGTGTTTGGTGGCCCCTGGCAGGGCCCCTTTTCCCTTGCAGCCTCTGGTTGGGGGCAGTTAAACCCTGCACCTTGTGGCAGACACTTTAAGGTACCTGCCACAGGGGGTGGGGCAGGGATTAACACAATCTCATGGATCTTGTGTTATGGCCGGTTTATGGCCGTGAAACAAGCTCCCATAGAGAAATAGGAGAAAGCAACCACACCATGTGTGGTTGCAACATAATTAGGGGGTCAGGACTGCCTACCAGAGGTGGGTCGATCCCATTTCCGCCATGGTGTCGGTTGGAGGAAACTCCAAGCGAAATTGTAATAGGCCCCTTTGTTGTTAGAATCGATGTTAAAAATATCTATGTTGTTAACATCATTTACAAAAATCTTGTATGTAATAATATTGTTTTTTTATTATTTTAATATATTTTAGTATATGTTTTAAATGTATATTATATAAATAGTTTGTATAATTATTGTTAATGTTTTTAATATAGTTAGTAAATTTTCAGTTGTTTTTAAATGTAATTTAATTTTTAATTGTAATTTTTAGTGTTGTAGCGGTTTGTGAGATTTGTAGGAGTACAGGGTCGAAAGCAATTCATTATAAAACATTTTTAATTAATTTTAATTGTTAATTATGTAAATTGAGTAATTCATGTTTTTTAAAGTTATGTTTTAGGTGCAGGTTGTGTGGCTTGCAGGGCTACAGGGTGGGAACTAAATTAAGTAATAATTGATCTTAATTAATAATTGCTTCATTGATAATTAGCTAAGTAAATTGTGTAATTAAGATATTTTTTAAGTTATATTTCAGGTTCAGGTTGTTGTGTTTGTAGGTGTGAAAGGTGGAAAGTTAAATACAATACTTAATTAATTATTAGCTAGTTGTTATTAATTGTTTAAGTGATAATTAATTATGTAAATATAATAATTTTTAAGATGTATTTTAGGTGTGGTTTGTTGGGTTTTTAGGGGTAAAATGTGAGAAGTTAATTAGGAAATTATTTGTGATGATCAAATATTCATTTTCTATTCATTATTAATGAATAATTATATTAAATTGGGAAATTATCATATTTGTTAAGGTATATTTTAAGTGTGTGTTGTTTATTTTATAAAGGTATATGGTGGGAAGGTATTTAAGTAATAATACATTTAAAAAGCATTTATTTATTTATTACAAAATGTGTTATTTATTATGCAATGTGTTAATTGTTTTATGCTTTTTAATTTAAATTACATTTTAATTGGTGGCTGTTATGATTTTGAGATTATATGGCCTGATTACGATTGGCGATGGAACCACCACCGTCAAGCCGTCAGTGGCAATCCCACCGCCATCCAGCCCATTAGATCTGACTGCTGAATTAGTATGCAGGTGGTTGGATCTTGGCTGGCGGGGGCGAAGACCGCCGCGTCTGACAGAATCAAGAACAGTGTAGCGGTCGGACTCCTATTCCCTAGAATGGGGCAGTAACTGCTCAGGCACTGCTGTAGGGATTAGGATGTCCCTTTCCGCTGGCCCTTTCATGGCATTTTACCCACCATAAAAAGGCAGGCAGGAAGTGACATCGGGGACCCTCCACTGTGGATGCTGGGAGGCGCCTATGATGCCCCCCTAAAACTCCCTGCATCATGTGGCAGTCACCGCATGGTGCCTGCCACATAGTGCATGGATGTTTAAAATGTATATACTTTGTACTGCAGTGTGTGCTGCAGCCCACAGCACATACCCTTAATGCAAATTAAGCATCTACACATTCGCATCGTAATGCGGGCAGCGGGACCGCAGACTTTTAGTCGGGCGTTCCAGCTTCCGCCACGGTGACGGTTGGACGGAAGTCTGACCGGCGTCGTAATCAGGCCCATTGTGTGGTATTTTAATGAAATGAATATCGGTCGTTTTAATTGATAATAATTATTTTAAAAAATAATAATTTTGTAATGTTTTAATTTTTGCTAACATTTAGACATATCATTTTACAATTGAAATATTTATATATTTTTTTCTTTAATAGAGTTGTTAAAATATGTTATTTGTTTGAAGTGAACTTCTCTCTCTCTACTGTTGCACAGACTGGAGTGGGAATAATAAATGTAACCTCTCCTAAATTTACTGATGTCCCTTTTGTTACACAAACTGAAGTGGGATTAGTACATTTTACTCCTACTGACTCCAACGCTTTCCCTACAGTTGCACCAACTGGAGTGAGAAGAGTAAATGTTACCCTTCCTGAGTCCAACACTTTCCCTACTGTTTCCCCCACTGGAGTGGGAATAGTAAATTTGACCCCATCTGAGTCCAGCGCTTTCCCTACTGTTGCACATATTGGAGTGGGAATAGTAGTTTTGACCTCTCCTGAGTCCAATTTGTTCGCTACTGTTGCAGGGACTGGAGTGGGAATTACAAGTAAATTAAATATTCCAATTGGGGAGAATACAATTTTACCATGTTTTAAGGAGTGAGCACGTGCACTTTAGCACTGATTAGCAGTGGCAAAGTGCATAGAGTCCTAAGGCCGACAAAAACAGGATGAGAAAAATATGGAGCAGTAAGGCAAAATGTTGGGGAAATCACCCCTAAGGCTGACAGATCTAATATGCAGATTTAATAAAGCAATTTGCCCCAACCCTATCCATTTGGCACAGAGCCCTTTATGGTCCATTTTGACATCTTAAGGGGTCTTTCTTAGGATTTTGCAAAGTTACCAAACTCCCAACATTGTGAGCTTTTATTTAATATAAATTTTTTATTGAGGGGGATACATAAAAAGACAAACTGCATACAATATATACGTTAGGTTTGTTGTCTTCCCCTTAAGATAGCATAACAGAGCAGCAGTATCGACCATACAAGTACAACAGTGCATTACCAATTCAGACAGTCAAATAACTAATTAAATATACTTAGCAGCAATTCATGGAAATGCTGTTATGAGATAATAAAATCGAAAACTTTAGTCCTAATATAGCTGCACACTGTCTTACATAAAAATAATGTGTCTACCAGAGAAAAATACCCTTAAACTTGCAGCATTTAGAAGAACCATTAAGATGTGCTACAGGAGCATAAAGGCACCCCATCTTGCATTGAATCTCTGGAGGGCGCCTACCCGTTTAGCATAGGCCTCTTCAAAGGATCAAGTCCTAATCATTTTATAGTGCCATTGAGGATATTGTAGGACCACATCTGTTTTCCAATTTTGGAGAATCAATGAACGAGCAACAGCAATAGCTATAAATATAAAATATTATTGGTGTTTATGTAGATAGTATACCTTATGAGATGATCCAAAGATCTCCAATTTTGAAGACTGGGATGCTAGGATTTTTAGGGATTGGCTAAATGAGTTGAAAACCCTATCTCAAAATTGTTGGAGCATTGAACAATCAAAAAATGTGTGAACCCGCTGACCTCTATCAGTTGCCTTTCTTCTCAAACATTGGTCTGGATGGGATGGAAACATCCTGTGTAACCTATCAGGCGTATAATAAGCTATTCATCTGAATAGAAATGCCATTCCCTTAAAGTTTGCAGCCCTTAGCAATCTCTGAGCAACCTCAGTAAGGCGCTGCCATTCTTTAATATTATACCTACAACTGGTTGCCTGAGAGACTTTTGTCAGCAACTCGAATAGTGCAGTCTGACAAGCATGTTGCCATAGCATCTGGTACCAATTTCCCACTCCCACCAGCTTGGTTTTGTTTATGCGATAAACAATTCGAACAAATCTCTTCCTTCATTACCACATAATTATTTTTTTTTAAACTGGTCAGCTGGGTAAAACTGAACAATAATAACATTTACTGGTTTCCAAAATGTTGAATTAATGAATCCCAAGAAATCACATTTGTGCCGATATAAAAATCCCTCCGTTTCTCGAAGCCTAACATTTGCCATGACAGAACCATTGTTTAGATAATTCCACCCCCACACTTCACAATCCTGCAGCGGAGTGTAAACATGACATACCAGAATTTTCATGATTTAAAAAAAAGTCTGATTACGTGATGCTAAGTCCTCGATAAACTTGTACCTAATTTTCTTGGGAAGTTTGGCGGTTCTAAAGAAAACCTATTTGACTTTCCTCAATCATGTGATACAAAAAATGTTCATAAACTGTGGTATCTGCTGTTAGTTGGACCAATGAATCAATTTAAGAGGCCTGTTAGTATGTCCTAAAATGCTTCAAAGCTAGACTTCCCTGCAATGTGTCGAGTTGCAGAGCAGACATTTTAACCTGTCATTGTTTCTTGGACCAGACAAAACTTCTAATAATAGTATCACGTTCTTTAAAATAAACGCTAAGTATTTTTCAGGGAAGATTCAGAAAAAGAAATAGCAACAAAGGGAAAATAGACATTTTAACCAACGCAAGCAACTCTGTCAACCAGAGTCAGGGGCAATAGAGTCCATCTTTCCAGCAACGTTCTCATTTTTACAAGAGTTGGCCATAATTTAAATGAAATAATTGTGAAGAGTAATATGTTACACAAATCCCTAAATACCTGACAGGGTGCTGTGGAACCATCTGTAAACCCACTCGGAGCTCAGAACGAGATTAATTAAACAATAAAAGCTCTGTCTTATCCTGATTTACTTTATAGCCCCCAATTCACGTAAAATTATCAATTTTATTCATAGCATTCTGGAAATTTGGACTGTCGGCCCTTAAGTATAAAACCATATAATCGGCGAATAACTTGATTTTTGCCATCCTCTCAATCAGTGGAAGAATAATTTGATCATTTCGAATCCTGGAGGCTAAGGGTTCAATTTAAAGTGTACAATGTAGCGGGCAAAGAGAGCGTCCCTGATGGGTGCCACGATTAATCTTCACTATGCCCACCTCTTTATAAAATAAAATAATCTTAGCCTTGGCCCCCTAATAAAGTTTCTTGAGCAAATCTATAATTGCCGGTGGGAAACCAAAGATATATACAGAATGAAAAAGGGCTTTTTAGTGAACAAGGTCAAACGCATTTTCTACATCCATCATAAGGATTGCGGCTTGGCTTGTGACAATTGAAAGGTGTTAGCTGCCAATGACCTTTTGGGTAAAAAAATAAAAATTTGATCCGGATGGTTCAATGATTGAGCGAATAGTGAAAACCTATCCAGCAGATCTTTGTAAATAGTGTGTATGCCACATTTAGTAGACTTATAAGGCAATATGTATTAGGGTTTTGTTGGATTTTATTTTTTTTAATGAAAAACTGACAATGACCGATTCTTTAAAGTTTTGGGGTATCTCTGCTCCCTCTTTGATGCTATTAAAAAATAACTAAAAGGAATAGAAGGAGTTCCTCTTCGAACGTTTTGTAGGCTTCCTTAGAAATCCCGTCGCTCCCACTCACTTTGGAGTTGACCATATTTTTTAGGGCTGCAGCGACATCACAAGGCTCCATTTTGCTACTCAGTGTGCTTTTTTGGGTGTTAGAGACTTGCGGGAGCTGCGGCCTATTAAATTACTGTTCTAGATTGTGCTCCATGACCAGTTCAGCTTCTTCTTAAATGCATCTGTAATGATTAAAAAACATTCCCAGTTATTGCAGTGTTTTAGGTCTCCAATGCCCCGGTATCAGGATTTCTTATTTTATTAATTGTTTGCATATTCCATTGAGTCTTGGCTGTCCAAGCCAGAAATGTCCTCCCTACCTATTGTCTCCCCTCATAGAACTTCTGTTTGCAGGCTCTGCCGCCCGCGATTTCCTCCAACAAGAAAAAATCCCTAAGTTCTTGTTCTGCCTTTGAAAGCTGATCTTGCAAAGGCCGGTGAGTTGCCGTGGAGGGGGCGCCCCCAGCAATCCCATAAGTTAACTACTGCTGTCTGTAGATATTAGATCCTACCAACTCAAGCCCTAGTTAATTTAGCTATTTAGCTTTGTACAAGATCACCTGCCTCCTTAAATGAGCCTTAAAAGGTTCCCAGACTATATAAAAACTGCAACTGAATTTGCGTTTATTTCAAAGAACTTGTGAATAAAGTGCTTAGTATCACTGACCCAGGTTTGATCCTAAGTAATGCCTCGTCGAATTGCCATCCAGCCTTTTCCTTTGAGTCATTTCTAAAATTGTGACCATGGAAATTATTGCCATGAGGAAAAAATCTAGACATGAGGCAGACTGAAATTTAAAAGCTTGATATGTATATTGAGGGTAGTTTAACTGCCAAGGATCTACCAATGCTAGATCTTGTTTCATTATACTCAGGAGCTTGACGTTGGTTGCCTTCATCTGCCATCTATTTCAGTTGGAGGTGGCACCGGTCAGATCTTGTATGAAGGCAAATCCTCCCATCAGTAATGATCCCTCTGTCTGTATTGCAATGTTATAAATCTGTTCCAGAACCTCTGTGTCATCCGATATGGGGCCAAAGCAGTAAAACATGTTCAGCACATTATCTGCAACACTAACCTTGGCCCAAATCCACCTACCCTTACGATCCCTTGAGGCCTCCTTAATTTGCCAGGCTATGGAGCTAGATTAAAGTATAGCCACCCTCCCCTCATTGCCACTCCTGCTGAGGTGTAAAAGGTCAAAGATTATTTTCCAGGAATAGATAATTTGGGCATGTTGTTTTTAAGATGCGTTTCCTGGAGGAAAATCACCTCTGGGTTAAACCAGGTTAACCAATTCATCAATGCTTATTCGACAACCCATTCACATTACAGGTAGTAATTTAAATTTGTTACCCCATTATCAATCCAGTCAGCTAATACTTTCATCCCCCCAACCGAGACCTCCAACGTTCTGCCATAACACATTGCAACGCTTACGTTTTTTAATTGCTGCACTTCTACACACTTGTTGCTTGCTATTCATGTTTACATTTATGCAACATAACCACTCCTGCATCCTGGTCATTTTCACTGCAAACCAACACCCCCACAACCAACCCCAACTCCCTCCCCGTCCTTGGATCTGGGATTTGCCCACCTTCCCCCCCAAAGTAACATACCCTTCAAAGGTACCCTCTTGCTCCCCTGATCCCTGAGTAACCCCGCACTGATACCCCCAAGACAAACAAATGCTATCCGATTAGTTATCACATAAACTGTTGCAGTGTTTTTACCCCCTGCAGCATACTCTAGCGTTTCAACAACTATTTCAAGATTTTGCCTTTTTGTAAAGTAGGACCCTAGCTTCCTCAACTGCCATGAACACATGCAATTGACAATTGACAAGGACCTTCAGCTTATATTGTTATGTTATGTTATCAAGGATTTGTAAAGCGCTCGTACACCGGTTGGTTTCTTGGCACTGAGAAAACTAGGGGGTAGGCAACCCGGAGCAGATCATTCGTAAGCTTGTGTGAATAACCAGATTTTGAGAGATTTTCTGAAGTTGAGTAAATTGGTGCTGACTCTGATTTCCAGGGTGATGGAGTTCCACAAGCGTAGGGACAGGGTTGGAAGTCCCAGGTATGTGGCGTTTGCGTAGTCTAGACGAGACAGGACCAGAGCTATCACCACCTGTGCCAGTGCAGCGTGGGACAGTAGCCTGCTTATCTGTCTAATTTTACGTAGTTGAAGGAAGCAGGCGGAGACCACCGTGCCTACGTGCGTTTTTAGGGACAGGTCGTTACCTATGGTGACCCCTAGGCTTTTAACTGAAGTGGAGGGGGCGAGGGGAGGGCCCAAGTCGCTAGGCCAGTATTGTGGGCCCCACTGATTGAGGCCTCCGCCCGTCAGAATCAGTTATGTTTTGCTAGGGTTAAGTTTTAAATGGTTATGGTTCATCCATTGCTGGATGAATGTCATGGTAGATTGAAAGTCAGCTGTTGATTGTGGGGAGTTATTGATTAAGAACATATTGCTGAACTAAGGAGGCTTGCACCACCAGCAATTTGAATTCCCTTACCAGGACTTGAAAGGATTTGCGCCATCAGGCAGTTATTATTGACAAGTCAGGGAACACTCTCATCTACATTTTATCCACCAACTGAAACATTTTTTTTTAATTGCTGCAGTCAAAATCCACTCTTTCATCCTGAAGTCAGATATATTAACCAGAGTTGTTTGCAGTTATTTCATGTCTGTTGGCCGATGCACAGGGACCCTGTGAGCCCTCATGATTGTCAAATCAGTTGAAGCATCTGGTAAAATATGCTTTCTGATCAGTGAGTCTGTAAATTGGTATGTATTCTGGTCACCCCCCTGGGACTCACTTCCCTACTGGATGTCAATAAGACTGAGATTTGAGCGCCTGACTTGATTCTCTATTTCATCAAGCTTATTTCTTAACTGCTGAATCTTCAGATCAGAATTGACTGTATTTGGGTAAAAATAGCCACAAAAGCATACAGGATATGTGCAAGAGGGGGAGGGCCGAGGACAGACTGTGACGAGGCAAGATGGCCGCCGTGGTTAAGGCTGTGTAACAGCTCGACTCCCTGACCTGTCCCGACTGCTGGAGAAGGTTTTGAACGATATGGCTACATGGTGATTAAATGAGGAAAATGCTTCTCGGTCGGTAAATGACCCGCATTTGGAGCCTCTGAATGTTTGGCGGGGTCCTTATTCCCCGTTTTGTTGCCAGAATACATAACGGCTGGAGGGCGTTAACCGGACAGAGTCGGAGCCAGAGCCGGAGCTGGAGCCGGGAAGCGGCTCTGACCCGTTTACCTTCTATCGGCGTTTGGCGTGCTCTTCAGAACACTGTTGACAGGCGCAGAAGTACTCAGTGCATGATGCCACCAAAAGCTGTAACGCGTAGCACTAAGACTCAGGCAGTCTCTGCGGAGAACGTTACTACTGGTGCAACTAATGAATCGACAGAAGGAGCGGCCAACGCCGGCTTCATCCAGCACTCCAGCAACTTGCTTCAAAAGAAAGGGGATCGAGGCGGAAAGGAGAAACCTCGTACAGGAAAGCACGGAGCGGTAACTCTCCCAAAATTGTTTGGAAAGCAGGTAACAAAAAGAGATACCATGTTGCAACTTGAAAGGGAAGGGGAGCCTTGCTCAACTTTATCTGGCAATAGCGACATTGTAGCTAGTAATTTCTCACCCTTTGTTGAATGCGCTAGCCTGTCTTTATCTAACTCCCTAAAATGTACCTTAACAGAAGAACAGCTAATGGATAAAAATCAGTTGCTTTCCAATTCTGGAAGGGGAATTCTGGGAGATGAAGTACGTGAAACTCCTTTGTCTGAAGATTTAACATTACAAACAGAGGTATCTGGATTAAATAAAGGAGCTTTACCACAGGCAAGTGCAGGGTCTCAAGAAATTACTGATAACTTTTATTCCTTGTCTGATTTTTCGTCAGATGAAAGCAGTAAGGATTGGTCTGAGAATGAAGCAGAAAATTACACTGAAAATGAAGACGATTTAAGTAAGGACTCCCCGATAATAACAGTGAAAAAAAACAAAAAAGGAAAAGAACGTCTTATTAACAGTAATAAGTACATAGCTAATGGTGACACGCCTACAGGACCTATGAAGACGGGGCCAATATCTGAAAAAAATTCTCATATAGTAAATGATTCTGCCACACAATTATTAGATCATGAAATCACATTATCCACAATCTATAATACTATGATGGAGCACAGAGCCGAGATTAAATTAGAAAATGTTCGCATGCAAGCCACATGTCGGAAAGTTCAAAACTCTGTGCGTCGGGTTATAAAAATCTGCTCTGATACTGCACTCAGAATGACTGAAGCAGAGTCTAGAATCTCTACCTTAGAAGATACTGTAGCAGCACAAAAAACGGAAATAAACTCTATTTGTGAACATAGGGATGATGTTGTGTCTAAACTGGCTGAACTGGAAAATCAAGCTAGGAGAAAGAACCTTCGTATTATTGACATTCCGGAAAAAGAAGAAGGAGCTGATGCTCGGAAATTTATTTGTGATTTATTTGTCGAAGCTTTTCCGGAACTGACTTCATGGGGCTGGTCTATGGAGATTCAAAGGGCCCATAGGATTCCTTTTAATGTTAGGAAGACTAGATTGGGAGAAGAAGAGAAACCTCATGCCATTCTGGTTCAATTCAACAATTTTCTGGCTAGAGAAGCCGTGTTTGGTTTGCCACGACCTGATAAGAAGAGAGTTGCAAAAGGTTGTAAATTCTTTGTTAGACCTGATTTTTGTAAGGAAACAGTCTCTAGAAGATGGCACTTACGACAATTAATATCTGGGTTCCAAGAGAAAGGTGCTGTTGTATATTTGCAGAACCCCGCCAAGCTCAAAGTTATGTTTAAAGGTCAGACTAGATTTTTCTTTTCTGAAATTCTAGCTAGAGGATTTTTAGATTCTTTATAATATGTGTCTTGAATTATAGGGGATGTCTCTCTTTATAAGTTTAACCTTGTCTGCAGTTGAGGGAGGGAGGGAGGGAGGCCGGCTGACCATCTCTATTAGGGCCTGTTTGTCCCTATGCCTCATATGGTGGTTTGGGTGGGTTGGGTGGTTTGGGTGGGTCTGGGAGGTTTGTCGGGGGATCTTGGGTCTAGGGGAAGGGAAGAGTGGGGGGTGTTGGGTTGTGTGGGGGGGAATAAAAAACATCGGCAGTCTGGACTTATGAGTTTGTATGATTTTGCTGATCTGGAAAGGATTAAATTCTATGACAAAACTATACTAATGTATGTACAAGATATCATCTCGATAACTTCTCTTGTTTTCATCAAGATGATGGTCCGTAATTTTTTGTTTATATTATGGCCAGGAAATTAAAAATTTGCACGCTTAACATCTGTGGGTTGAATGATGTGAAAAAAAGAGAAGTGTTCGCGAAGTTTATACAGATTATAAATGTTGATTTACTCTGCTTACAAGAAGCTCATGTTGCATGGGCCAGAAGGGGCTGTTTGAGGAAACTTGGACTAGAACTGGTTGCCTGCTCCAAACAGACAGGGGTGAAGAGAGGGGTTGCAATTCTAATGAAACGAGGCTTAGGTGCATGTATTAAGTCGGCTGAAGACAAATGGGGGCGCTGGACGATTTGTTTATTTCAGATCGGACTACTTAGACTCACGGTTTGTAATGTATATGGACCTAATCTGGATGATACAGAATTTATTCATTTTCTTAATGTTGAGTTAGCTCAATGGCCACAACCTCTAGTTTTATGTGGCGATCTGAATATTCATTTGGATGCTAATCTAGATGTTAGGATGACTACTTCATATAAGGGTAGAAAACCTCGGTTATATACAGCATTAAGAAATCTGATTATAGATCATGGGCTATTTGACACTTGGAATGCAGTTCATGGGGATGACTTAGGATATACCTTTTACTCTGCTCCGCACAAGAAATTTGTGAGACTAGATTATTTTTTTATGTCTTTACAATATCTAGGAAAATTGGAGCTAGAGATTTTGCCAAAACTTATATCTGACCATAATCCTCTAGTTCTCGAAGTTTCAATTGAATCACAAACAAAAGCAGGGAATCAGTCATGGTCCTTTGAGCGGAGCCTCCTCTTAGAAACCGAATATTGTGAATGTATGCTTAAAGTTATACAGGAGTTTTTCTCTTTTAACAAAGGCACGGCATCTATTCAAACTACATGGGATGCATTTAAAGCCATAGTTCGTGGGGAGACCCTCAGTTTTTCATTATCTCGACGCAAAAGAATGCTGATAAAATATAAAAATAATTTTCAGATGGTCATGTTAGCTGAACATAAATTAGCCGAGGTAATTAGGTCTGGTGGGGACCCAGGACTGGCTCAAAGAGAACTCACGGTCAATAGGGCTAGAGTATACTCTAACATCGCGGATAAAATAGCTTTAAAATATAAACAACATAAAGAGCAAGTATACGAATTCGGTGAGAAAACTGGGAAAATCTTGGCTCAAAGATTAAGGCAAAAAGCGGCATATAATGATATTATTATAATTATGGATGCCGATGGTGTTATTCAAGAAACAAGAGAGGGGGTCTTGGAGGCTTTTCAGAATTTTTATCAATCGCTTTATAGTGCCCCGGGTAGTGAGACGTATGATCGTGATGGGAGGGAGTATACGATGGGGGCTCTGACAACAGAATTTTCTGAACTACAGAAAACTTTTTTATCGGCCCCAATAATGTGGGAGGAAGTTGAAGAAGCTATTTTAGCATTAGCTTTGGGTAAAGCAATGGGCCCGGATCAGATTCCTCTGGAGTTTTATGGCACTTTCAGAAATATGTTGAAAAATGAATTACTGGAAGTGTTCCAACAATCCTTCTTGGGTAGACCCCCGGAGTCATGGTCAGAGGCCATTATAGTAATTTTCCTAAAAAAAGGAAAAGCAGAAGTAGATATGGGATCTTATAGACCCATATCTCTTCTTAATGTGGATAGCAAAATCTACTCTAAAATTATAGCAAACAGATTAAATAATTTTATGCCTCTGTTGGTATCAAAGAGACAACATGGATTTATTTTACAGCGTGACACAACGGACCACGTCAAAAGAATTATCTCCATATTAGATTGGGCACAGGCCTCTAACTCTCCGGTTGCAGTGGCTCTGTTGGACGCTGAAAAAGCGTTTGACCGGGTCTGCTGGAAGTTTTTATGGTCAACTTTAATTTGGAAAGGCTTTCCCGCTGAATTTATCATAGCTATTCAGGCTCTATATAAAGATCCAAAAGCAACCCTGCGTATTGCAGGTCGGTTCTCTGGTAATATAATGATTACGAGGGGTACAAGGCAGGGCTGCCCTACATCGCCCCTGTTGTTTGCTTTGTATATTGAGCCTTTTTTAAATAGTCTTGACAATAACGCTGGAATCAATCCGGTTATGATACACGACATAGCTTATAAGGTGTTTGCATATGCAGATGACATTGCCATAGTCACAACAGATATCAGGACTGCCCTCCCTAAAATAATAGAAGCGGCGGAAAAATTTGGTCAATACTCTGGATATAAGCTTAATGTTGCCAAGACTCAACTTCTTCATTCAGAAGCTGGACGTCCACAAGACATGCATTTTGAGGCAGAGTCTACATATTTGGGAATAAAGATATCTGCTGACCTAGATAAAATTGTTTGTTTAAATACTGATGCGGTAATTGCTTCTGCCAACAAAACTTTGGAGAGGCTTGATAACCTTCGTTTGTCGTTATATGGCCGCAGCAATGTTTTAAAAATGCTCATTTTTCCTAAGTTTTTGTATTTATTTCTAACTATACCTCTGCTTTTTTCCATATCAATATTTAACCGAATTGAGAGAATGTCGTCCAGGTTTCTCTGGAGCTATCATAGATCTAGAAGAGCTTTAAAAAAACTTACTCTATCAAGAGATAGAGGGGGCCTGGCAATTCCTAATTTTCAATTATACTTTTGGTCTATCTTTTTACAGAATATGGGTGTCCTATTGGTTAATGAAACATATTTGGATGAGTCAGTTAGGCCATCTATATATGAGATGGTATTAGGACAGGAGGCACGCCAATGCTTAGTTCGTATTATCGAGCCGAGTTACTATAAAAAAAACAAATTTAAAATTATATTAACTGCTTTTGAGATCGGGAAAAAAATTAAGAAAAGAATAGGTCTCAGCTCCAATTTAAATTATTATACACCTTTAATTAATTGCCCTCTGCTACCGGATATATTCAAAGATCCAATCATGTACAGATGGTATCGGGCCGGTATTAGCCAATTGGGGAATTTATTTGTTGGTCAACAAATGGCTTCTTTTTTGTCTCTACAACAGAAATATGGTCTTTCTCGGATAGAATTTTTTAAGTTTTTACAGATTCGCAGTTTTTTGGATAGAAAATGTTCTGAGAATCAAATTTTGCTTCAAAAAATTAAAATTATTGAAATACTTCGGAAAAGGTCGAGAATTGGAACTATTTATCAATTAATGCTTGCCAACTATCAGGATGACCTATCAATGGTGGGAGACAAATGGCAAAAGAAACTTGATGTAGAAGGAATTGATATGAACAGAGTCATCGAAATATCTAGTAAAACGCTATATAATGGATCATTAATAAGTCAACACTTCATGTCCATTTATGACTTATATTATACACCGGCTAAAATTGCTAGATGGGCACAGGTCAGAGTGAATAAATGTAATCGATGCGACTTAATAGCTGCAGACACTATACATATGTTTTTTTTGTGTCCAAAACTCAGCCAATTTATTAGAGACATCGAGAACTTTTTATCGATTTACTTAGGGGTTTCAACACAAATCACTGCAGAATTGGTGATTCTGGGGGTACAAACTAGTAGTAATAGTATAAGAACAGATGTGGAGGATAGATTTGTATTTATATGTATGTCAATCTTTCGGTGTTGCATTACTACACAATGGCTAGACATTGAACCACCTGTCTTTAATAATTGGCAAGCCAGACTACTTTCTGTGTATCACCTGGAAATGGCTGTTTATAAAACTAAGGGTAAGAAAAGGAGAGCAATTGGGTTGAAATTGTGGACCCCACTTCTCAACTGGTTATGAACTGATGTAATACTGTTAATGTATGTATCTTATGGGACGTGCCTTCCTGCAAGTGATGTTTTTGTTAATTTATTTGCATTTCTTGATTTTTGTCTTGACTGCCTGATGTCATAAAAAACTCAATAAAGAAACTTTAAAAAAAAAAGGATATGTGCAAGAGAACAACAGCATCGAAATACACAGCCCATCTTAAAAAAGAAGACACATGAAAAAAATGCATAAAATATCAAGTTATGTACAATCGGATAAAACAATAGCGTTCAAAATTGTCCTAGATCCGCATGCTGCATAGTTGAACTACAATAGCTTGATTCATCAATAAAATCATTCTAAAAGCACTGACCTCCTAGAAAGTACTGCAGCTTGGAGAAACGTAACTACACAACAACAAGTTTCATCATCTGAGAATGTTTGTAAAAAACAATAGCCTGTGAACAGGATCATAACTTTCTAAGCATCATAAAAGGCACAAGGAGTTGTTTGGTGTACAATTTATAAAAGCTACAGAAAAAAAGGGCAACATAGTTTGCTTAAACAGATTATTGCATTGGCATATCCTAGAGTCAAGCTTGTGCTGGTACCCAAGCGGGAAGCATAGGGAATATTTCATTGTGCCAGCCCTAAAGCTCAACAATATTAATTGTTCCCTGTTCCTACTTGTGTTAAGGTGCAAATAATTAGTATCACATTGTTTTTGGCCTTCCATGCGTAACCTCTCTGTTTTGGCTTGTTCAAATAATTAAAACTTGCACTTGCTTCCTGCCCGCTGCTGCCCATGGGGCTCTATCGAAAAACCTGTCAATTAGGCCAATTGCTTCCAGAGATTTTTTAACTAATGCCAACCAAGGAATGAGAGCCCCTTATCTTATGCCAGGAAGTCAGAAATTATATTTTTTGTTAGTGACGTTTCTTCTGAGCTCCAAATAGATAGCCACGAAATTGCTGGCCAGCTACAGATATAGTCATTCAAATAATCTAAGCTCAACTTGCTATGGCAGATGAAATGGGAAGTTGATGCTTGTGATGATTTTATTCAGCTGCAAAAATGGTATTCCTCCCTCTGAAGGTTTATGGGGTCACCTAATCTCCAAATTCCCACCCCATAAGTCGCAATGGGGGGCACTGAGCAGAATATATTTGCTGCAAGTGTGAGGGACCTCCCTCCCTTTGGTGACGGCAAGCTGGGAAGTGGCCCAACTTCGCTTGAGAACTTAACCCTGATTTGTACAATATGAGGGGACCATGGCCCAAATGAAGGTGACCCACATATAGGAAAAAGTGCAGGGGCTGAGAAATAGATTTGAGTCGCGTATGCTTCGGGCCACACGTCATAAACACCGATTCGGTAAAATGATTTGCCATAAAAAGAACAAAAGATTAATTAAAACTATGTCATCAGCATAAAGTGATACAGGAAGGGAGTACCATTCACCATAGGCCCATCCGGGTTGCTCTTAGTTAGTTCTGCGCTAAGATCATTTATATATACAATAAAGAGAAGTGGGGCTAATATGCAGCCCTGGCGGACCCCCCAACCGATGCTAAATTCATCAGAATCTTCCCCCTTATGCCCTAACCTAACTCGGGTCTCAGTACCTGTGTGTAGGGAGATCAGCAGGTGTGCTATCATTGTGTCCATTTTTTGTTTATTGAGCAATGCCACAGCTGTGCTCCATTAACGCAGTCAAAACCTATTGATAGGTCCATAAAGGCAAGATGCAGTGTTGACTGTTTCGCGTAAGTATATTTCCCGATGGTCAAGCTTAAATTAAGGCATTGCTTAACTGTCCCTATGCCACTTCGAAAACCATAGTGGCACGCGTTTAGTACATTATTAGCCACCGGTGCTACAAGCAATACCTAAAAGATCTTTATTTCCACAATTGCTGGACCTCAGTGTTGCAGGGGTAGGAAGAGAGGGAACAGATAATGTTGCAGAGGCCTGGGAATTGGCCCCGCCCTGAGATGGGTGACCTGACCACTCTTGCAGACCGATGATTTGCCACTGGTTGCGAATCCGGGTATGCTTGTGGCACATGTAGCTCCAGCAGCCGTTGAAGCACAGCATTTTAACATAGTGGCTAGTTGGGACTCAATTGACTCGCAGTGCTTTTTGATTGGCTGTAATTGAGCCTCCAGAATGCTGGCAACATTCTTATATATCTCCTCTGTGTTAACTATGCCCATGGACACAGTCCTTGACCCCCTTTTACCATTGTTTTGACCGTTTTGGGTTTTACCAGTAAAGCTCGTGTGCTGGGCTTTTTACATTTGGTTGCAGGTTCAACAGGGCTGAAAGAGCCTAGTGGGCCAAAAGAGAGTCAAAACTTGTTATGGTAGCCCTGGCTCTCTGCAGGGCTCCTGAACAGTGGGGAGATGCTTTTGTCCCTGTAGCCTCCGTGAAGCTACTAGTTACATTAGGTGTGACAGCACCAAATCTGTTTGTTATCCGGCCAACACAGCTCCCCTGACCAAGAGACAGACTCCTTTCTGTTAAGCCCATTTTATTCGATACCACCTCCACCGCACGTTTCACCATGGTATCCATGCCGGTAGGTTTGTGTAGAACTTTCTGTGGGGGGCCAGGGCATCCAACGGTCTTATGCTTTCCGATTTTTAATACAGTGCAGGTGGGCACACAAAGCACACAAGGAGTATCTCACCTAATTGTCCATAGTCCAGTTGCCAGACTCTGGGGTGGCCCAGCCTCGTCCAGATGCGGACGGGTGCAGATGGGCCCACCTTTGGCCTGGGATTCGCTGGACAGCAGGACCCTGGGACAGCGAGTCCCACCAGGGTCAGGATGTAAAGTTTGCCCCAAACAGCAAAGCGTCCCAAGCTGTGGAGTATGAGGCAGCGCTTTAACCATGATCCCAGCACATCCCTTCGAACGCAACTGGAGCTGTTCAGCAGGACCCTGGGACAGCGAGTCCCACAAGGGTCAGGATGTAAAGTTTTCCCCAAACACCAAAGCTGAATCTACGTTTGCTCGTTCAAAACATCTTTGTTGACAGAATGCAATCTGCCTTCCAGATAGAAGATTCTTTGTTCTTCCTCTTACATGTCTGCTGCATTTGTGTAAGGCTTTGCTCAATCTTGGACAGTCTCTGATCTAGTATTTCAATTTTGTGAACTTGCTGTCGTTTTAGCTTCCAAATTTCTGTCAAAATTGTTTCAAAGATTTTAACGTTCAGACACAGTAAAAAGGTGCACCATGCAACAATTGTATATCAAAGTAACCAGACAATACAATTCTGTTTTCAGAGATCCTTTGAAATCTTCTTTTTATTCAGTCATATTCACATATAAGATGTATGTACAGCAGAAAACAGCCAACGCATTTTGTCCAAAACATGGGACTTCTTCAGGGCAAGCGTCAAAATGATGTACGTGATGGCGATCCTTCCGATTCATCCAGCTAATTGTAGGAGCTGTTCATAGTCTAACCGCATCCTAATTACTGCGTTCCTAATGTATGTAAAAAGACGCATCTCTGAAAACAGAATTGTATTGTCTGATTACTTTGATATACAATTGTTTCATGGTGAACCTTTTACTTTGTCTGAATTTGTATACTCCTGTTAGGACCGCACCTTGGCAGTGGGTGCTTGAATTGTGTGCACAATTCCAATTACATGGCATTCCCTTTTCTTTCTGATACATTGGGGATATCAGGACAGGTGCGATTTCCTTTGTGGGTTCCGCTCTCGTGCTTAGGTTAGAAAGATTTTAGCGTCTCTACCTGTAGCAAAGAGGCCCAGTCGTAGCTTTCTTTACTGCTGTTGTCAGACACTAGCAATGGAAGAGGACCTCCTTGGTCCTTACTGCCCCGAGAGCTGTCTCCCAGATTTGAAATGTCATCCTGGAAATCCTGGGGTGTCCCTTCTCCTGTGCAGGCTGGCACCTCCTCCCTGGTTGCACTCTCATCATGTTGACCGGTATTGGTTTTATTAATGTGCTCCCCTTTTCCATGCTGCTGGTTGTTTTTCTTCTCTCTGTCAAGCTGACTGGTCACTGACTTATGAAACACTGGGTAATCTTTGATTTTTGCCATTGCACTTGGGCTAGACATGGAAATGAGGCCTAGCCCCCCATCGTTGCTCAGCTGATATCTTCCTGGGGACCCTTTATTGTGACTGTCCATCCGGTCAGAGTAAAGCTGTATTACTAACACTGGACTCACCATAGGGGAGACTAAAGATACATTCGCCGGTCAGACTGGTCTTGCAACCCCTCTTGGTTGGGGGATGAGTATCCCTCCACCATTTCAACAGCCGTGGAGTCATTCTGCCCGGTGTTTCTTTGGGCTGCTGCGGCTCTAAAAGACCCTGGGCCGCCCAACATTTCAATTTCTGAGCTGTTGGAGTATTGTGGGCTGTCGCTGCCGATTTGGGATGGAGTTGCCGCATATCAGAAGCAGCTTGCATGTTAACAGAAAATTACACTAAATCCCCTGGAAGGAGTCCCCTGCCACTACTCCTCGTGGCCGACGCTCAGTCACCTCAGTATACCGGTGAGTCACAGGCAGCCTGCCAGGCGCTGGTTGCAGCATTCCTCCAGAAGACTGTTAGACCTGGCACCATTGGCGTGGGTCACCCTTCCATTTTTGTCTGTGCCTCAATGTGTTTTTGTGTTGATGTTAGCTGCTCAGGGCACTGTGCCACTGCCATCCAGTGCCACAGTGCAAGTGCTCCCTATGGTAAAATGTATTATGTGAATTGACTTCCACGTTTGGTTTATTTGGTTTACTATCAGTCCCTAGTAGAGTGCACCAGGGGTGCCAAGGGCTCGTATATCCAAATGCTGCTAGTGGGCTTGCAGCACTGGTTGTGCCACCCACCGAAGCAGCGGGGTAAAATGTGTCTAGGGTCTGCCACTGCAGAACCTGCGCGCGGTCTGGTACCGTCGCGCTGACTGAGCAAGTGTCCCCACTTACCAGTCCCTAAACCTTCCCTTAACTACATGTTAGTCACCCCTCTGGTAGGCCTGAGCGCAGGGTGCATTGTAGGTATAAGGTAGGACATGCCCTGATGTGTGTGGCATGTCTTAATAGTGAATTACAGCCATTTTCGTTTTTCACTATTGAAGGCTACCTGCTCTCCATAGGCCAGAATGGGCTGCTGGGATCGCTACACGCTGTGACCCCAGTGGACTCAGAGAGCATGGTAGAAAGTCATGTTTAGTATGCCTGAACTCAGGATAATAAAATACGTCTTTTAGTAAAGGTTATTTTAATATCTTGGGTTTGCAAATGCTACTTTTAGAAAGTTAGCCTTTGCGCGCCTAACCATCTCAGTCTGCCTCTGCTGTGTGTGTGTGTTCTGCCTAGCAACAGTACAGGAGCAGGGCTGGGGGATTCCAGGAGACAGGTTGGCTGCCAGGTGGTGGGTAGGGAGATTACCCCAGGATGGGTGGGAGGAGTGCACCCTGACTCTTGAATAGACCTGTGCTCTGCCACCACAAAGCCGGCGCCGCCCCCTGTGGAGCGGCTGATGTCTCTGCCCTGCTGCTGAAAGGAACAAGCCGAGTCACCACAACAGAGTGCTCCAAAACTGGACTGAGCCAGGCCCAGGCCCCCTGGCGCTAAAGAACAAAAGAATCCCTGTATAAAAGTAGGAGCCTGGCTCCTAAGAAATCAGATCCAGATTGAACCACGAAGGAACTCTGCCCGACTAGAAGGACCTGGAAGAAGCTGAAGGAGGAGTAACTTTCCCTGACCTGAGGGACTGGCCTGCAGTAGGTGCCTTGCTAAGGAAGGAGAGGAAAAAGACTGAAAGAGACTTTTGCACTTTGTTCTTCAACTATCTCCAAGGGCTTGGAAGAAGAGCTTGCCCCCTGAACTGAACCCCAGGACCAGTGGGTTCACCGTGTCTCCGCTCGTCTGAGAATTCGAGCCGTGTGCTTTTTCCCGCCGGAGTGCCCTGCGCACCTTCGCATCCCTCCTAGGGCCGTGACACCCAGAAGCCTGGCCGCCTCCACTCGCCGAGAGCCCCGCTCTACCTGAGTCGCTCTGGACCCATCGAGTCTGGCCGTCCCGCTTCCCTGTCACCTGCCTGCTACTGGAGCGCGCTTGGTGCCCTTTCGCCCTCCCGCCGGATTTCTAGTGGGGAAGTGAAATCCAGCCCCGGACGGCCGCCCGTACGTCGTAACGTATCCGGCCGCCCCGCTTCACCTCCCAGCCTGAGTCTGACCGTGCCGCCCTCCGCAGTGACCTCCCGCACAGTCCGTGTCGGAGGCCCTGGGCCGCACCTGTCTACCGAGAGCCGCCCGCTGAATTCTTGATCCGGAAGACCCACGAGGTGCAGGACCTGCATCTCTCCTGAAGACTCGTCCAAGCACATCGCACGTTCCCAGGTACAGTGAACTCTCTATCGGACTCGGGGTCCGCAACGTTCTGATTTCCCCGTATCACTATACCCGGGGTGCACTGCGCATCATCGTGACTGGACCGACTCAACCGAGCCCTGTGAAGCGCTCGTGATCGAATAAGTTCCCAACGACAAGAACAGTGCCTAATTATCATCTTGTGGCTTCCATTTCGTAACCGTTATTGATGGTCTTGTACATGCCTGCGTAACAAAGAATCTTTTATATAAAGCATCCGTATTTTTGATACAACTTACGCCTGGTGTCCGTTTGTGGGGGATCATTGTGGTTTACTGTGTGGGATCATAAATGCTTAACTGACTAGCGCCCTGAAGTTTAGCCCTGACTGCTCGCGCCACACTACCTATAGGGTGAGCAGGGGTTGTTCTGAAGGGGTAATTCCCTCGCCCTGAATAGAAGAAGGGACCGCTGCTTGTCACAAGTACCTACCTGTGCCAACCAGAGGTTCCCCATTCTAACATTGGTGGCAGCGGTGGGATTTCGAATTTGCATTTATGATTTACATACAGTGAATTATTGATCACCACGTAGAGCAGACCTATAACGCAGCCACAGATTGATTGACAGTTGTTGCTAAAGAAGAATCTCCACCTTAAGAAACCATGCCTAGCTCAGTCAGTGGGAGCAGAGCGTCCTCCGTATTCTCTGGAGTTGATGACATCGATTGGGAGGAAGGCACACTGCGGAAGTGCAACAATGATATCTTGAAAGGATATCTCTCCAAGTACCGAATTAAACAAAGCGGACTAACCACTAAGGATCAGTACGTAAAGGCGCTGAGAGCCTGGCACGAATCAAAGTTCCCAGAGAATGCCCGGGAGGTGATACCCCCAGAAGGTGTTTCTGAGCCTAGCAGAGGCCTGTCGCCAGAGGAGTTGGCCGACAGGAGTGCCGCCCGAGCACATGAGGTGGAGATGGCAAAACTGCAAATGGAGAGAGAAAGGCAGAAACTGGCCATGGAGCATGAGGTAAAAATGAGGGAGTTGGATCTCAAGGCCAGGAGTTTAGACAACTCACCCTCTGGTGGCAGCAATTTAACAGAGTCAAGGGTGCACATTCCTAAAGATGTAGTCAAAGAATATTATAAGCAGGATGATATTGGGCAGTGGTTTAGGGCCTATGAAGTAGCCATGTCCTCCCACCGGGTCCCTGAGAAGGATTGGGGAGCGGGGTTGTGGGGAAGGTTCCTGAGTGAGGGGCGGGACACACTGCTAGACCTCCCCTCTGATGTCCACACATCCTATCCACACATGAAGGAGGCTCTTACGACAAGGTATGGGTTGACTCCTGAATTGTACAGACAGAGATTTAGGGATTGCACCAAGAAACCTGGTACCACTTATGTAGAATATGTGACCTTTTTTTGCAGAGCGCTGGATGGTTGGGTGAAGGGTAGCAAGGAGGATGATTACCAAGGGCTGTTTGATTTAATCGCATGGGAGCACTTGTCGGATAATTGTTTTCCTGAGCTACGCCAACACCTGATCGATAGCAAGCTGTCCAACCCGAGGAAGCTTGCTGAGGAGGCGGACCGCTGGATCAGCACCAGGGTCCACAAGGGTCCCGTGGGAGGCCCCGCCAAAGGTGTTCAGGGTCCCCAGCAGAAGAGTGGGGGGGACAAGGGTAAACAGAGGGAGTTCTACAAAGGGCCCCAAAGTAATTCCCAAGGGAACCAAGGGAAAGGTTCTCAGCCACCCCCACCCCCGAAGCAGACCGGGGCCCCGACAGGTAACCCTGTTCAAAGAGGGCCCCTCAGATGTTACAAGTGTAACAACCTGGGGCACATTTCCGTGGATCCCAAGTGCCCCCTGTATGGTAAACCAGCACCCTCTGGTGCTCCACCCCCCAAGCAGGTGAATAGTGTAGCCTTGGGGAGGGAGATAGACGTCCAAGGGGCGGGGGATCCCATACAGATGACCCTAGTCTCATTAGGAGACAGTGAGATGGTCGCTGAGGCCCAGCTGCCCCCCAATACTCAAAAGTATGGGCAGTGGGTGACCATAAATGGCAAGAGGGTGGGGGCTCTTAGAGATACTGGAGCCAGTGTGACTGCTGTCAAGCAACACCTGGTGTCTCAAGAGCAGGTTGTCCCGCACGCATTCTGCCGTGTTGTCAACGCTGACAACACCGAGAGTCAGTGTCCCATGGCTCAGGTTCCCTTTGAGTGGGGGGGGGTCTCTGGTACTCTGCAAGTGGCTGCGAGAGAGGCCATGCCTGTTGATTGTCTCCTAGGTAACGATTTGGAGAGCTCCCCTTGGGAAAAGGTGGAGAAGACAACTCACCTGCGGATGGTGGGCTTGCCTGATTGGGCGTGTGTGAGCCGGTAGGGGTGTTGAAGGAACCCTGGAGCCTGAGGGAGAGGCCCAGGAACCGGCCTTAGAGAGAGGGCAAGGGAGGCACGGGAATCCGGCTCCTGACGTTCCCACTGCCCAGGAGGAAGCAGACCTTGAGGGGGATGCCCTGGAGCCTACCGGGGAACAGATAGCCGAACTGGGGGACCTGCCTGAGCTGACCCATTGGCAGCAAGAAGGAGGCCCCACCAGGGAGGAATTCTGCAGGGAGCAGAAAGAGTGCCCCTCTCTAGAGGGTATGCGGCAGCAGGCTGCAGCCCAGGCCAATGGTGATCAGTCCGGAACTCACTTGATCTACTGGGAGAACGACCTCCTATACTCCGAGCCTAAGGTTGCTGAACCTGGGTCAGCCCGTGCGCTGGTGGTACCCCAGAAGTTCAGAACCTTCCTACTGGGGTTGGCTCACGACGTACCGTTAGCAGGACATTTGGGGCAGGACAAGACCTTTGAAAGGCTTGTCACCCACTTTTATTGGCCCCAAATGCGCAGGAGTTCTGACACTCACTGCAGGACATGCCAGACTTGCCAGGCGAGTGGCAAGAGTGGAAGGAAGCTGAGAGCTCCACTCCAACCTTTCCCTGTGGTCAGTACCCCATTCCAGCGGGTGGGGATTGACATTGTGGGGCCACTGGACCCCAAGACAGCCATGGGCAACAGGTTTATCCTGGTCTTGGTGGACCATGCCACCCGGTACCCTGAAGCCATCCCTCTGAGGACAGTGACGGCCCCCGTGGTGGGACGGGCACTGATGGGAATTTTCTCACGAGTAGGATTCCCTCTTGAGGTGGTGTCTGACAGGGGGACCAACTTCATATCGAAATATATGAAGTCCCTTTGGCAAGAGTGTGGTGTAACCTACAAGTTCACCACCCCTTACCATCCCCAAGGAAACGGGTTGGTTGAGCGCTTCAACCGAACCCTGAAGGGCATGATTATGGGTCTCGAGGAACCCATGAGGCGTAAGTGGGACGTCCTCTTACCATGCCTTCTCTTTGCGTACCGCGAGGTGCCACAAAAGTCTCTAGGGTTCAGTCCCTTTGAGCTTTTGTACGGCCACCCAGTACGAGGACCTCTTAGTCTGGTCAAGGAAGGCTGGGAGCAATCTCCCAGGAAACCTCCCCAGAATGTATACAGTTACATGCTGGCTTTCCGGAACCAGACTAGGCGTTTCAGGCAACTTGCTGAGGCAAACCTGGAAGCCAGCCAGGAGGAAATGAAGCGGTGGTACGACCAGAATGCCACTCTGGTTGAGCTTCAACCTGGCCAAAAAGTGTGGGTCCTGGCCCCTGTGGAGCCTTGTGCACTCCAGGACAAGTGGACAGGACCCTTTGAGATTGTGGAGCGCAAGAGTTCTGTCACCTACTTGGTGGACTTGCGGTCTCCTAGGAACCCCTTAAGGGTCCTACATGTCAATCGACTGAAGCCCCACTTGGAGAGGTCCGAAGTGGGCATGCTCTTGGCCACCGATGACGGGATGGAAGAGGAGTCCGAGCCTCTTCCTGACCTCTTGGTAGCCTCAGAGCGCGACGGGTCAGTGGATGGAGTTAACCTCTCACCCACCCTGACCCCTGAGCAACAGGGTGACTGTCGCCAGCTGCTGGGGCAGTTCCCTGACCTGTTCTCCCTGGTTCCTGGTATCACAACTTGGTGCATCCATGATGTGGATACGGGAGACAGCTTACCTGTGAAGCACAAGGCCTACCGGGTAACTGACAGGGTCAGGGCCTGCATCAAAGAGGAGGTCTCGAAGATGCTTGCTCTAGGGGTGGTTGAGTCCTCCAGCAGTCCTTGGGCCAGCCCAGTGGTCTTGGTCCCAAAGGCTGCAGCGCCGGGTGCCACGCCCGAACTCCGGTTCTGTGTGGACTACCGAGGACTCAACTCAGTCACGAAGACTGACGCGCACCCCATCCCCAGAGCTGATGAGCTCATCGATCGGTTAGGGGCTGCACGGTACCTCAGCACGTTTGACTTAACGTCTGGGTACTGGCAGATCGCCTTAACTGATGGGGCCAAAGAGAGGTCCGCATTCTCTACGCCAGATGGGCATTACCAGTTCCGGGTGATGCCCTTTGGGATGAAGAATGCCCCTGCCACCTTCCAGAGGTTGGTCAACCAGGTGTTGGCTGGGCTGACCGAGTTCAGCGCCGCCTACCTGGATGACATCGCAGTGTTCAGCGGCACATGGGAAGGACACCTGCAACATCTCTGGGAAGTGTTGATGGCGCTGCGCAAGGCAGGCCTCACGATCAAGGCAAGCAAGTGTCAGATCGGGCAGGGTTCAGTGGTGTACTTGGGACACCAAGTGGGGAGCGGCCAGGTGGCGCCCCTCCAACCCAAAGTTGAAACCATCCTGGCTTGGGAGCCCCCAAAGACCCATACGGAGGTGAGGGCCTTTTTAGGACTCACCGGGTACTACAGGAGGTTTGTCAAGGGGTATGGCAGCATCGTTGCCCCCTTGACAGAGCTGACTTCGAAGAAGCAGCCCAGAAAAGTGATATGGACTGACACCTGTCAGAAAGCCTTCGAGACCCTGAAAACTGCCATGTGCACGGCGCCCGTGCTCTTGGCTCCTGACTTCTCCAAAGAGTTCCTGGTGCAGACGGATGCATCAGAGCATGGTGTAGGGGCTGTTCTCTCACAGATCACTGAGGAGGGCTTTGACCAACCCGTAGCCTTTATTAGCAGGAGGCTACTTCCCCGGGAACAAAGGTGGAGTGCGATAGAACGAGAAGCATTTGCTGTGGTCTGGGCGCTGAAGAAGCTAAGACCCTACTTGTTTGGGTCTCACTTCCGGGTTCAGACCGACCACAGGCCCCTCAGATGGTTGATGCAAATGAGGGGTGAGAACCCAAAACTGTTGAGGTGGTCCATCTCCCTACAGGGTATGGACTTTACGGTGGAGCATCGCCCTGGCACAGATCACGCCAATGCTGACGGTCTGTCCAGGTTTTTCCGCCTTAGTGATGCAGAACTCCCTGGGGTAGGGTAGTTCTCCCCACTTTTCAGCTGGAGGGGACACGTGTTAGACCTGGCACCATTGGCGTGGGTCACCCTTCCATTTTTGTCTGTGCCTCAATGTGTTTTTGTGTTGATGTTAGCTGCTCAGGGCACTGTGCCACTGCCATCCAGTGCCACAGTGCAAGTGCTCCCTATGGTAAAATGTATTATGTGAATTGACTTCCACGTTTGGTTTATTTGGTTTACTATCAGTCCCTAGTAGAGTGCACCAGGGGTGCCAAGGGCTCGTATATCCAAATGCTGCTAGTGGGCTTGCAGCACTGGTTGTGCCACCCACCGAAGCAGCGGGGTAAAATGTGTCTAGGGTCTGCCACTGCAGAACCTGCGCGCGGTCTGGTACCGTCGCGCTGACTGAGCAAGTGTCCCCACTTACCAGTCCCTAAACCTTCCCTTAACTACATGTTAGTCACCCCTCTGGTAGGCCTGAGCGCAGGGTGCATTGTAGGTATAAGGTAGGACATGCCCTGATGTGTGTGGCATGTCTTAATAGTGAATTACAGCCATTTTCGTTTTTCACTATTGAAGGCTACCTGCTCTCCATAGGCCAGAATGGGCTGCTGGGATCGCTACACGCTGTGACCCCAGTGGACTCAGAGAGCATGGTAGAAAGTCATGTTTAGTATGCCTGAACTCAGGATAATAAAATACGTCTTTTAGTAAAGGTTATTTTAATATCCTGGGTTTGCAAATGCTACTTTTAGAAAGTTAGCCTTTGCGCGCCTAACCATCTCAGTCTGCCTCTGCTGTGTGTGTGTGTTCTGCCTAGCAACAGTACAGGAGCAGGGCTGGGGGATTCCAGGAGACAGGTTGGCTGCCAGGTGGTGGGTAGGGAGATTACCCCAGGATGGGTGGGAGGAGTGCACCCTGACTCTTGAATAGACCTGTGCTCTGCCACCACAAAGCCGGCGCCGCCCCCTGTGGAGCGGCTGATGTCTCTGCCCTGCTGCTGAAAGGAACAAGCCGAGTCACCACAACAGAGTGCTCCAAAACTGGACTGAGCCAGGCCCAGGCCCCCTGGCGCTAAAGAACAAAAGAATCCCTGTATAAAAGTAGGAGCCTGGCTCCTAAGAAATCAGATCCAGATTGAACCACGAAGGAACTCTGCCTGACTAGAAGGACCTGGAAGAAGCTGAAGGAGGAGTAACTTTCCCTGACCTGAGGGACTGGCCTGCAGTAGGTGCCTTGCTAAGGAAGGAGAGGAAAAAGACTGAAAGAGACTTTTGCACTTTGTTCTTCAACTATCTCCAAGGGCTTGGAAGAAGACCTTGCCCCCTGAACTGAACCCCAGGACCAGTGGGTTCACCGTGTCTCCGCTCGTCTGAGAATTCGAGCCGTGTGCTTTCTCCCGCCGGAGTGCCCTGCGCACCTTCGCATCCCTCCTAGGGCCGTGACACCCAGAAGCCTGGCCGCCTCCACTCGCCGAGAGCCCCGCTCTACCTGAGTCGCTCTGGACCCATCGAGTCTGGCCGTCCCGCTTCCCTGTCACCTGCCTGCTACTGGAGCGCGCTTGGTGCCCTTTCGCCCTCCCGCCGGATTTCTAGTGGGGAAGTGAAATCCAGCCCCGGACGGCCGCCCGTACGTCGTAACGTATCCGGCCGCCCCGCTTCCCCTCCCAGCCTGAGTCTGACCGTGCCGCCCTCCGCAGTGACCTCCCGCACAGTCCGTGTTGGAGGCCCTGGGCCGCACCTGTCTACCGAGAGCCGCCCGCTGAATTCTTGATCCGGAAGACCCACGAGGTGCAGGACCTGCATCTCTCCTGAAGACTCGTCCAAGCACATCGCACGTTCCCAGATACAGTGAACTCTCTATCGGACTCGGGGTCCGCAACGTTCTGATTTCCCCGTATCACTGTACCCGGGGTGCACTGCGCATCATCGTGACTGGACCGACTCAACCGAGCCCTGTGAAGCGCTCGTGATCGAATAAGTTACCAACGACAAGAACAGTGCCTAATTATCATCTTGTGGCTTCCATTTCGTAACCGTTATTGATGGTCTGGTACATGCCTGCGTAACAAAGAATCTTTTATATAAAGCATCCGTATTTTTGATACAACTTACGCCTGGTGTCCGTTTGTGGGGGATCATTGTGGTTTACTGTGTGGGATCATAAATGCTTAACTGACTAGCGCCCTGAAGTTTAGCCCTGACTGCTCGCGCCACACTACCTATAGGGTGAGCAGGGGTTGTTCTGAAGGGGTAATTCCCTCGCCCTGAATAGAAGAAGGGACCGCTGCTTGTCACAAGTACCTACCTGTGCCAACCAGAGGTTCCCCATTCTAACAAAGACCATGACCCTTTTTGCCCTGTCTCCCAGTCCAGGTACCTACCAATATTCATCCTGTAGTGCTGACTTAATCCCAAACCACCTGGGAGCCAAGAAAGTTAATCAGAAGCTGAAGGCCTCCTGACGCTGGCCATCACGCCGCCATTCCACTGCGGCCTGTCCAATATGCTGAGGGTGAGAGCATGCACAAGGGACAGAGCATGCACAAGGGAGAGAGCATGCACAAGGGAGAGAGCATGCACAAGGGAGAGGAATCATGAATCAGTGCTAGCAGCAGGCCATGTGGGCTATGCCTGCCGCCATGGTCTCCCCTACATCGTGAGATTGCCTAGGTTCTCAAAATTGCAATAGTTTCACCTCTCGTTAAAAATAATGCCAGCTACCTAAGTTTTAACAAGAAGTTATGGAAGGAGGGCTCTCTACCAAACAGGCTATCACAAAACTTGTATCCAGAACTTATGCTCGTTTTAAACATTTGAGAATTTTGTGAAGGTTTTAAAATTTTGGTCAGTGGTGTTAACGAGGGCTGCATTGACGCCAGCAGGGTGGCCATCGGGTGGGCTGGGGTGGTAAGGTGGGTATAGGGGAAGTGAAGCATATACATCTAGAGGCAGAATTACACAATGTGAAACTAGAACCCAGGGATCAATCCCGGTTTCCCCAGTTGTCTAAATTGTGTGATCTTAGGCAATTGTTTTGTTTCACTTGTCTTGAATGATCAGAAATAAGAGGAGCTCAAAATACATGACTTCAGGATGTGTGCTGTACAAAACCTTCTCTTGTGTTGGATTTAATAAACTACAATGTTGTTTATGTATAGTAGTAACCCAGGCCACGCAAGGGCTGCACATAGCAAATAACTTGCCTCTTAGTTCATTAGTGATATTATTGCCAGGGTGGGGGGGAAGGAAGCATGCATGTTTCTAAATTCATGTTTGAAAACTATCACTTAAAAAAACACTTCTCAATTCAATGATATAAGAGGAAATAAAGTGAAACGGCTCTGCATGTTAATGAAATAAACTTTTCGAATTTTGGAAATACTTGACCATATTTGTACTCGTTTGCTGTAGTTTCTTCCTATGACTTAAATTAACCCTTAAATACATTTGTGTCCGTTTATTTAAAATGTTTCATGCTATTGCGGAGTCCAGTACAAAGCAGCCCCGTGCTGCTGTTGAGCAGGGTCCGAATGTGAAAGGCCCCCGGGCCGTACTGTGAGTATCCCTGAATTAAACCAGTCCTCTCGTTGGCTAGCAGTTGATGTCCCTCTATGTAAACTGGTTGTTGTGAAAGCCTTACAGATGGATTTCTTATGTTAACAGGTACTTTGCGTTTGTGCCCCCGTCTTTAAAATACGTGAGCTCATTGACAAGAATTAAAGGCGCTTTAAGACGCCCCTTCATGCAGGCTTCTGAGTGGCGCTCGGGCTTTGTAATGTAATGTTTAATTGCACTCAAATGGTTAACCAGGAGCCAGTAGTGTTAACATCCCAAAAGGACAAACCAATGAACCATAGAGATGAGATGTTAAAATCATTGTGTGGCTAAAACAAGGTGATGTGCTGACTGGACATCCTTGCAGTTTCTGGAAAGCGTTTGTGGCCAGCCGTTCTAGATAAGAGGCCTCCGTCAATCATTCCGAAACTATCGCAAGAATGACTTCAGCTACCATAAAAGAAATAAGTTCCAGGTAGAAGATGGCACGCACAAGAGGCAGCTCAACTCCTCCCATCACCTCACACAGGTCACACAGTCGCAGCTCACCCGCACTATCAATCACGGATTGCTGCTCAGAGGAGCACATCTCAGCAGCCGGGCCCTTTTCTCAAACCGGACGGGCTTGTCAGACCCAGCCATGAGGCTCTCGGACCCCATCATGGACATGCAGATGGCAGACTACAGCGAGGCCTTGGACCCGACCTACACGTCCTTGGAGTTTGAGACCATGCAGCTTCTGTGCCATGGCAGTGGTAAGTCACCACCTCCTCTTGCTGTCAGGACAGGCCAGGCTAGGTCTGGCGGCTCAGGGGACTAACCAGAAACCTGGGTAGGACCTCATGGCAGTAGATAGAAATGCCGCCGGGTACACTTAGTCTTTCAGCCTTCCAATGTTGATAAAGTGAGTACCTTTGCGTTGGGTAACAAAAGACGCTTTTTATTTAGCGGCAAGGCGCCCCAAAGAATGAAGATGCTGTGCTACACTTGTCAGGCTATAGAGGACAAGGTGCCACAATTGGAAAGTGCTGCGCATGCCTGTTGACCATTCGGGTTTATTCACATGGCTTTTCATTCATTACAACATGTCTGTATTGGCCAGTGCACTACCGGGTCACGTGGTCTCTCGCCCCAAGGCCTTTGATGATGATGTCACATATTTTTAAGGGCAGGCCTACTACTGTTGGTCAGTTATCCATAGGCACTGAACAGCTGCTTCAGCGATTGCTCTTATTGGTGCGAGTGTTGTAGATTAAAGCTGTAGAAGAAATAACCTGTAATGTAGGCACAATTATGATCTGTGTAAATTCGAGACAATTATAATTACACTCGTTGAAACAACAGACGGTTTAGGGTGTTTTTATGTTTTTTGTTTCGTAAATATTTTTAAAAAATCTGAGATTAGACACCTCACTTACGAACGAATGGTGAATATGTTGCAGGTTGATATGCTATGAAGTTTCTCGCTGATCAACATGTCACTTTGGATGGGCGACGCTGTCCCGCTAGTGTCATTCTAGGTTAATGGTTAGCCAAGTAAATCTCTTGGTATTTATCTTGAGTTACATTTTAACTTATGTGATGTTTCGGTACATGGCAGGACACTAGAACCGCTTCAATTCAAAATGGCAGCACCTGCGCCAGGCGATAATGTTTGAATATAAGCAATTTAGCGCATACACCCACGCACATTAATTAAATCTGCTTTAACGCCATTCCCTTAGAGTAACTTGCGTTTGTAGCGTTCTTGATGTACTTAAGTAATACTTTAAAACGTCAGCGAGCAGCCCCCGAGTGACGTCAGTGTCTATATGAAACACCGATGTCTTACCACGGCCCATATACCTGTTCGTCAGGTATTCGCTGTCCTCTCGTCATTCATACATACGCCCGACGTTCTGTACACATTTCTCGGGTCTTTTTTGCATTCAGAATTGCGGTTTCGATTCACCCAGATCGCATGGTTTCCAAAGACTCCTTCCTCCCTGTAAACGAGGTCCTGATTTCGAAAAACAGACGTTTTGATGCTGGAAATTGGTTTGAACATGGGTCCGTCTGCACACTTAAAACTGACTTTTTGGACAGCTTTGGAGAGGTCACGCGTTGGGGTCTGTGGGGCTGGCAGAGAGCTTTTTATTTTGAAACAAATTGTGGACACATTTTAAATCGTGTATTTAGGGGACAATAGCAGATAAAGATAATGTCATACAGTTATTCATGCACACTAACAACTCATGCGGCTATTAATAACTGAACACAGAAACAGGGACACTGGTTCAAAACTTGGGGCCTGTCCACTTGCTCGACTTTAGAAACAAGACAGACGGGCTGACCCAAAAGGCAATTACAAGTACGTGAAGCACGCTACAGGAGTACTCTGTCAGGAACACACACACGTCTTGGTGAACCCGCCCCATATGTCCAATTTCCTACTAGTAAAATTGACAAGAGGGCAGAGTCCTTTCTATTTGTACCAATTGTATATGAATATTCTCTTAATATCCCAATTTTATTGCCATGTATATATTATGGGGCAATTTTGAAAGGCAACTAAAAAGTGCGTAAAGTAGTACTACTGAAGTATTACATTAGGTACGCAGAAACGCTTTGTGAATCAGGCCCATTATTGGGAAGGGTATATGGAATTTTACGGGGCTAGCACTTTAGCTGCTTTCATTGTTCTCACCCAGTAGATTGCGGCACAGGTTATGTTGCTTTCTGTAATTAAAATAAGCAAAAGATGGGTAGATGGGTGGGTGGGTGGATGGATGGATGGGCAGCAGGGTAATTTATTGAGATAATGAAGATAAAGCGGCAATGTACCCAGATGCACATAGAGAGATAGATGAGGTGATGTGGTGTAAGGGCCAGAACTGCTGACTTTGGAATTGGGAAACCAGGTTCGAGTCTCGGTGTCGGCTCAACATCCTGTGATTCTGGGCAAATCACTTAATTGCCTGCCAAAAATGAACCTGTCCTTGTGTAATGTAACTGGTGCTTGTGTACAGTGCTCCAGCCGCTGAAGTCACCAGAGCTGGTCTACTGCCTACTATTTTGCTGCTGCCCAGATCACCTTACCTCATCCACCGTCACTCACCGTCTCCTCTCCTCTCCTTATTGGCCCCCTGTACGCTCGGTGGAGGACCGTGCTGGGCCACGGGGCCGCAGAGCAGTGGAGCCATGTAGCGAGGGTGAGTCTTTGTATCCGCCTGTGTTTGGAGCAGAAAGGGTGGAAATCATTGGGCGTGCCTGAATGCGAGCAGACAGCACTGGTACCATAGTTTGATGCAGAGTGGTGGCCGCCCTTATTAACCACTTCATACACCGCCTTCATTTGCCCTTTCAGCCTGCTAGTCCTCCGCCTTGTGACCATTCAATTATCGCTGCAGCGAGAAACATGCAGCAACTACGAGTGACTGTAGGGGCAGCGATTGGCGGTTGGATAAGGCTGATAAAGGCTGACAAAGGCAGATACAGCGGATACAGCACCAAGAGGCATAGAGGAAAAAGGTGGAGAGGCGTAGACGAGGCGAAAACTTAAGTAGAACTGTTGCAGAAATGCTGAAGGGTGGGTGTTTAATAACACCATATTAAGTAGAGCCCGGGCATACGCAGGTGGCCCGCTAAGTTAGGGTGCGGCTTTTGTGCACTGTGTTGGCTCCCCCCTACCTCTGCTTCTGCATCCGCTGTCCGTCCGCCATCCACCGCTGTATATGAACCTGTAAACCAGCCTTTAAACCTGTTTAAATCTGCTTGCCAGCTCCCTATTTCTATTTCATGCCCCCTTCCCTCTACTATTAATTTCTCTCTTATTTTTATCTACTATCCTGCAGTGGATGATAGTCTTGCATATTAGGAGTTACTATCATCATTATTATGTGCAAAACAAGGGCCAAAGCATGGTTTACAGCCAAATCACGTACGTATGCAGAAGACGAGCATGACGTGGACCTCTCAGCTGAAAACAATGATGGAGGACCAACTTGGGGGGGTTAGGAGGGCTGGGCGCTAATAACCACTGTTAGAAATGGGGGCCCCTAGTTGGCATTGGTTTGCACCTTTGTTCAGGAAGGGACCCTTGCTTTTTGTCAGGGTAAGGGTGTTACACTTTTAGACAGCCCTTTCTCACCCCCTTGGTAGCTTGGCATGAGCAGACAGGCTTATCTTCAGTATTAGAAATGGGATTCCTGGTTGGCTAGAGCATGCACCTAAGCCAGGCAGAAACCACCCCTCTAGTCAGGGCAAGGGAGTTACACGCTGAAGATAACCCCTGCTCACCCCCTTGGTAGCTTGGCACGAGCATTCTGGCTTATCCCAGAGGCAATGTGTAAAGCGTTTGCACAACACACACACACCGCAGCAACACACTACGCACACCACAAAGGAAACTCCACACAAGGTTATATAAAAAAATAGCCTTTGAATTATCATAAACACATTAGATTCATAATCACAAATGTACATTGTGCCACCTGGCACCAGGCAATACTTCACAGGGGATTATATACATGACAGAGCCAATCGGGCCACTGTCCGAACCATTAGAAAGCACAAGTGGCAAATATAAAACAACCAGCAACTACTGGTAAAATACCGTTCTCAGAATCAGGTCAAGCAACATAAACGCATTATGTCTGCATCCCATTAGGCATAAACATCATAGCATGATATTTGCATTAGGCATCACCTAAGGCATACATGCTAATACCCAGCAGTGCACCCCAGTAGCACTAGGAAGGTGCACACAACATCTGGGGGCCTCACGTCACACCAGGACACCAAATGACCCCAGGCTAACTGGCCTTCCTTGGGGCCTGTTTGGGCTGTCCCAAATGCCCTCTGTCCCAAAAGTCAGGGCGCTAAATCATAGGACCTTCCAACTGGCCCTCTGGCTGCCAATGCAACCACCACAAATGTGCGCAAATGCACTGGGGGTGAGGGTGAGTCCCACCCCCTTCCTCGTCATGGAAAGAAATGCCCCCTTATTGCAGCTGACTGCGCTCTTGTGGTGCAGCTGTGTAAAACAGCACTGGCACTCACAGTGCCTTGGGAGCCCCTCCTTCCTGGGCTCCTCCTGGTGCCCTCGATCGGCACCTAATCAATGCCCATCAACTTCAGCACTGGCACTACAGTGCCTCCTCAGACTCCTTACTGGGACTTCTCTTGGGGAAAAGGAAATAATCACACAGCGGGCACCAGCCAGTTGTGGTCCCAGCCCCCCTCTCCGGGGCTTCTCAGGACTCTTCTGGTCTTTCCTGATGCTGTGCAGCACGTCCGGAGCCTTCCACGGCCTCTCGGATGGAAGCTCAGACCTCGGACTGGCCCCTCTCCTGCACAGACTCCAACTGGCCACGGAAGGGCTCCGGCCAGACTCGGCTGATGCCCGGGACCACATGCGGGCAGGCACCGTGGCTGCGGGAGCACCGCCTCCAACCAGGCCATGACCTGGCATAACCTCCTGCCGCCTGCTTCCTTTCCCGGGCCCCGCCTATAACCAGGCAGTCCGCCTGTCTTCCGGGTCGCCGCCCGTGGTGCGGCCGTCTCATTCAGCACGCAAAGATGTGTGGTGAGCTCCCGCTCCTCTTCCTGGGCAAAACGCTGGACTCTCCCTGGCATACGGGAGCCTCACCCAGCATATCACTCGCATCAGAGAGATGACTCCACTTGGAGGTGCACAAAAATGCAGGGTTGGTTCCCGCCTTACTCTTGCGCTGTGCAGAGGAATCCCCATGCCGGGATTCCCTCAGGACACTCTGGCAGCTCAGCGCTGCAGAGCACACACGCTCCTCTTGTCCTGGAGCTTTTTGGATGGGCAAAGTTGGGCAATCAAAACAGGAGGCAGGCCAGCACGCTGGGGCTCCAAGGCCAGCAGACCCCTCAGCTGCCTAGCAGGGCAGCAAGTCTATCCCCAGTGGCGGTCCCTCCTGGCAGGCTGGCAGCCTGCCGGCCGCAAGTAAGTACCAGAAAGCACACACCCATGGGGTCACAGACCCAATATTCATACTGCAATTCCCTTTGTTCGGCCCTGGGACAGGGCTTGGAAAACCAGTCTCAACTGGTTCGGGGGGGGTACTGGAGCACTTTGTTTACAGTTCTTCTACTCCCCTTTGTCAGGTGGGGGTTTGGTCATCAGACACACCACAGGGGGGCAGAGCCAGCATTCACCCAGGCAGGCACAGACCTATTCAGGGTCAGGGACTACTTCTCCCACTACTCCAAATGCAGATCTGCCCATTCAGCCTAGCGCTGACTCACCCAGCCCCTCTGGAGCCGCACACCTCACCAGCCCCTGTCACTCCAGAGCCAGACATGCAATACACATCAGGCAGGCAGACACATAGCACACAGAAATGCCAACTTCTAAAAGTGGCATTTCTAAAATAGTGAGCATAAATCTGCGCACACCATTATGCAGCATTTATTATCACTATTCCAAACATACCAAACTTGACCACGCTGCTCCTCTCATATCAGGAATTACCACTGAAACACTTATCAGGGAATCCCATCAGTAGCATTTAATTTACTGGCCCGGGTATATTAGATACCGCTTTACTGGGGACTGATAGCTAAATTAAATACGCCAAACAGGTGTGGACCAATCTTACCATGTTTACCACAGAGAGCACACGCACTTTACACTCAACAGCAGTGTTAAAGTGCCAAGAGTTCTAAAACCACCAACACCATGTCAGAAAAACGCTAGGAGCACGGCAACAAGTTCAGGGATGACCCTGCAAAAAGGGCCTAGTTCAACAATCTGCATACTTCTAATATTTCCTCCTTTACCCCCCCCCCCCTTTAAACGCTCAGAGAACCATCGGAGACCCCGATTGAAGCACCCTGTAGAGGAGCCCTAAGTAGCATTGACGACGCTGCAGTGGGTAATGCTCACCTAACTGAGACTCAGGTATTGTGTCGCAGTCCACTTGGGTCACAAATATTTCTTTCCAACTGAGTGCCAAGTGCTAATCAAATCAAAGGCCTTCGCGTGGGTTCTGCTGTCTTAGTCTTTACTCCAACGTAGCATTCGAGGGGAATCAAGACATGCTAAATAGAGAAAACATCCTCAAATAGGTCAATGCCTTACCAGGTTCACCTAAATTAACCTCAAATGAATTGCTCAGTATAAGTTTTCACCCACGGGGGAATATGCAGGGGAGGGAGCAGATGTTAACGCTCTGGAATACAAAAGGAATAGTAGACTATCTACTTAAGCATTCTAAATATCTTGCATATTGGGGCATAGCAGTTGAGAAACAATTTGCTGAGCCTTACCCGCCCGTGTTTGTGCCAGGCTCGGAAACACTCCAAAAGCCAAGCACCAGAGTGAGGTCAAGTTATCAAGCACTCCTGAACAGAGCATGTGGCCCTGCACATCCCCTCCCATCCACAGTTGATTTAAAAAAATTGAGGTTGCATGTAGCAAGAAATCAAGCCATAGCGAGGGATGCTGCCTATTTGCCCCGTCTGCTAGATCTATATTCCAATATGGCCCTTAATAATACACATCAACAACTCATCCTGGATGGGATCTCATTCGAACTGCTGGGCAACCAATCAGTTACGTATAGAGAATACAGAGATCCCATCATTCAGTGCCTGACTGTATGAAGAGAGTAATTTGGAATATAGAAGGTTTAAATATGAAAGTGGAAGACAACGATTCGATTGTGTACATGAAGCTGCAGGATATCTGTTGTCTGCAAGAAACATGAGCAGTGGAAACTATCGATTTAGAGGGATTTGTATCCTTCAATACTCCCGCAATAATTCAGCCTAGAGGAAGAGCAAAGGGTGGTCTACATATCTGGATTAAGGCATCTTGCACACTTAATATTAAATTATCATTCTTCCCCATGGGTAAAAACATCCAAAACCCGAAGCTTGAAAGAGGCAAGGGAAGGATAGATCTTATTAACATCTACCTTCCACCGTGTGGTAAGACTGAAACCTAGACACTCCTATAAGTACTGAAGTCACTACTTATTTCTTTAGGGCATGAAAGCTGAGCTAATCATCATCCTCCGAAAAATCAGGAAAGAATAATAATCTGGTGAGGGGTTTCTAAAACCAGACTCCACTCAGCCCTGCAGGATTAAGAAGTAATGATTGAGGACCATGCCTGGGGGCTCCCTCCATATACTTTATGCAAAGAACACGTCATCAAAAACGGCATAGCAAGTAACCATGATTATCCTAAATGATGGCCTACGACCACAGAATGGTCGGACTATCTCTGATTCTATTCCAAGACCAACTTTTAGGATTGGGAAGCATGTTAGCATAATTGATAACTTCATGATTAACCTGGAGTGTTGGTATCAGGTAATCATTATGAGGGTTGAAGAAAGAATAGAGAGTGACCACCACCCACTCCTCCTTGTGCTTGATCTTGCCAAATCCCACTTTGAGAAATGGCACCAGGTAGATCATGTATATAAGTGGAATCTGAGTGTAGATAGGACCGCAAAAAACACTTGTCAGGGGACCTATTGAGTGGGATACGCTAGATTTCTCAACCAACTCGCAGTTGAGTGCAGTCTTAACAACACTGAGTATGGAGGACAAGGACGGTGGTCTTGTGACGATTGAATCTTTTAAATCACTCCTCATAATTACCAGGCAAGTTCTACTCGAGTACAAAGTCAGGATAGTACAAGATGCTTACTATGATTGGTATGATAATGAGTGTGCTTGAAAAAAGAAAGCCCTCACCTCCACTCTAAGAAATAGAAGGAAGACACCCGGGTGAGGCAAAATTAATGGAAGCTCGAAGATCTTCTAAACATCTCAACCGCTACAAAAAGAAGATCCAGTGTATCAAAGCTTGGAAAGCCCTTCAGTATGCAATTGACACAAAAGACATCAAAAAGTACTGGGAAATCATAGAATAGGGCTGCTCAGGCCTTTGTAAAAACTCAAAACTCAACATAAGTCCTTCACGATGGGTGGAGAATTTCTCCTCGTTATATCAAGTGCCTCTGGTGGATGATCTGGGAAGAGAATCGACAGGTCCTTGCACAGTAACAAACTGAACGCGCGGTCCTACGGTGTAATTACTTTTCCAACAATATTGTAATCGGCAAATTGGAAATAGCCCGGGCCATCCAACACCAAAAGCTGGGAAAGGCTCCAGGCCATGATTAGGTCCCCACAGATGTGTTCAACAGGAACGTGGAAGTGTGGCTGGGCCCTGTGCCAGCTGCCTTTAATGCTGTCTTACTGGAAGGTGTGTTCCTGATTCATGGAAAACATCTATCATAGTCCCTATTCATTAAAAAGGGCCTAGGAATGACCCCTCCAATTACCACCCAATGTCATTGTTGGACAGTGTAGGCAAAATCTTTGATAAGCTGCTGTTGACTCGCCTGGAGATGTGGATGGAGACTAATGGAATAATGTCTCACTTGCAAGCCAGCTTCCGTAGGGCTCAGAGTATGATTGATCAAGTATTGTGCCTGTATATGATCTGTTTGAAGTATGTCATGTTAAGAAAAACACCACTTTTTCTGTTTTGTATTGATTTAAGACCGCTTTTGATAACATGGATCCGATTATACTTTGGCAGATTCTTGAAGACCATGTTGTTCCCAAGTATGTGTTGAATTTGTTAATTAGTCTCCATACTGGATACACATTGGCCATACAATATGGCCCCACAGGTCAGTAAACTAATGCTTTTGGAATACAATCAGGGGTCAAGCAGGGGTGCTTGCTGATCTAGGCCCTATTTAACATCGACATCAATGACAAAGGGAAGATGCTTATCAGTCTCGCACAGGATGTACCCAAGTTGGGGAACCATCAAATTCCGATCCTCATGTTCGCGGGTGGTGCATTATTTTAGCACGCACCGAACTGTCCATGCACTACCTACTGGAAGGTTTTGAACGTTTCCGCACATCCAGAAAATTAGCAATAAATGTCCAGAAAACCAAGTTCATGATAATAAAATCAAAGGCCAAATTAAAAATTTGAATCAAACTTGAGGATATATGGTAACCAAGTATGGTGAGAACCTTTGATTATCTGGGCAACCGGATTGATGATAAGTTACTCTGGGGCAGCCAAGTATCCAAATCTAAAACTTTCCTCTTCCAACAACCTGGAGCAGTTTGAAGATTTGCGAGCAAGTGCAATAATCTTCTGATAAGACCAGCTCTGTCACTATATAAAACCAAAGCAATTGCTGCAAGCACCTATGGGACCGAAATTTGGGGACACACTAACGCAAAGGCAATACAAATATTGGAAAATGCCTTTTTGAGGCGTCTTTTATACCTAGGCCCAGGGACTCCAATGGTAGGACTGAGAGCTGAACTGGGAGTAAGGTCTGCAGCAGATTACATTGCTTTTTGCCCTGTAAGCTACTGGACTCGTCTTTGGTCAACACCGGATCTTGTAGAGTGGCAAAACGGCCTGAGGGACATTTTTGCCTTGATGAACTGTAACAAACTGTTGTTGTTTAGGCATATAGAGCACATTTTAAAGGCAATTGGCTGTGCAGATCTGTGGTTCTACTCAGAAAATATAACCAAATACACACTACAATTGGTGAAAAGGAAATACTGGGATTTTATGTGGGAAAATCTGCAGGGACAAGCATTGCCTTGTTAACTAAATATTTAGTCATATCGGCCGAATCCGCATTGGAAACTTACATTGATACGATCTTTCCATCTGAAAAAGCGCTCTATTCCTCCGCTTCAGGCTAGGCACATTGTAGGTCCACTCATATACTGAATCCTGGCCCAAGGGCCATGGTAGGAAAGATGAAACATGCGATTGCTCTCTAGGTGGCCAAGAAACTTTGATGCACTTTTTGTTACTCTGCAATAACTCTCTAGCCCTTCATAGAACTTACCTTATTCCCTTGTTACTAAAATATACTATGAGGAGCGGTAAGGATGCTCTCCTACTGTATTACAGAGCTGACCACCCAGAGATCTAGCAGGCCGTAGCCTTATATACACATATGTCTTCGTCTGGAAAAGAAGACGACCGGTTACAACACCAGCAATGGAGAGCGCCACTTGAAATAGGGATCATGGAGCCTTGATATATATTTACATTTTTTTTCTTCTTTACTATTTTTCACAGCCCTATGTCATTTATGTTTGGAGAGCAAGGTGGACGTTGGGATCTATGTTTTTTAAACTGCTGCTTTTGACTTAAATTGCATTTATTTATTTACGTAATTTTTATAGCGCAACAAATACCCTGGGGTGTCTCGGCACTGTGGAGCTACTGGGGTCAGTCATCCTCTCACTGGTTAAATAACCACGTTTTTAAGAGCCTGCGAAAGCTCATCAAATTCGGGGCAGTTTTGATGGAATGTGGCAAAAGATTCCAGAGTTTTGGGGTGGCCACCAAGAAACGTCTATCTCCCCAGGTGGCCGTTCTTGTGCGTGGAACAGTGAGGAGGTTGGTATTGGCCGATCTTAATTGCCGTCTAGGAGTGTATGGCTGAAAGGCTTCCGTCAGGAACCTGGGTCCTATGCCGTGTACTGCCTTATATGCAATGCAGAGGGCCTTGAATTTAATGCGGCTCTCTACTCTCAGCCAGTGGAGTTGACGAATGCCAAGAGTGGTGGAGTTGCGGCGAGGAATGCTAAGGAGAATCCTGGCTGCCGCATTCTGGACGGATTGCAGCTTTGTTATGACACGCTTCTGGGTGTGGAGAAAGAGAGCGTTTCCATAATCCATTTTGGAGAAGACTAAGGTAGAGACCAGAGTCTTCCCAGCTGAGGGAGGGAGATAAGGGAGTAGCTTCTTAATCTTTTTCAGAATAAAGAATGAAGACGACACAACCTTGTTTGTATGAAGGTCAAATACCAACTTGCTGTCAAAAATGACTCCCAGGTTTCTGGCTTTTTCCACTGGGACAGGTGGATAGCCGAGCTTTTCCGGCCACCAGTTAGAAGACCATTCTGGAGAGAGTTTTCCAAAGGTCATAACCTCGGTCTTGTCCGAGTTGAGCCTAAGACAATTAGAGGCCATCCAGGTACTGACCTCAAGCATAGCTCTCTGGAAGTTGGCTGCCACAGTGCAGCCGTCCTTATGGATGCCCAGGACCAGCTGGGTGTCATCTGCATAGGATGTTAGCCGTACTCCATGTGCCTTTATTACCCTCGCTAAGTCCGCTACATAAATGTTAAATAGCATGGGACTTAGCGAGGAACCTTGTGGAACTCCACAAGGGAGTGCAGAGGTGGGTGAATAGAAATCTCCCAGCCTTACAGTCTGGGTACGGTCTGCCAGGAAAGATGAAATGAGATCCTTGGCCAGACCGCTTATGCCCAGAGCTGTGACACGGTCGACTAAGGTGGCATGGTCGACCGTGTCAAAGGCCGCTGACAATTCCAAAAGGATGAGGACAGCCGCCCCCCCCTGATCCATGATTGCCCTGATCTCGTCAGAGGCCTTAATCAGGGCGGTCTCTGTCCCATGCCCTTTCCTAAAGCCAAACTGCGTTTCATCGAGAAGTTGGTGGGTCTCGACGAACTGTGAAAGCTGTCTATTCATCATGGATTCGCATACTTTGGCGGCAAAGGGTAGACACGCAATGGGTCTATAGCTGGCGACGGCTGTGGGGTCTAGGGAGGGTTTTTTCAGAAGGGGTTTTATAACAGCCTTCTTCCATATACTAGGAAATTGGCCTGTCTGAAATACAGTGTTGCAGATCTCCATAAGGGGGCTTGAAATCACCTCTGTGAGTTTTTGCATCACAGAAGGAGGGCAAGGGTCCAAAGGGGAACCCGATTTAGTGGATGAGATGAGGGTGATAACGTCATCAAGTGAGGCAGGTGAAAAACATAAGAAAGAGTCATAATTATGATGAGAAGGTACCTCATTCACACTACCGCCTCTGTGTTCAGTTTTGGTATCCCCTTCAAATGAAGCATATATATCTGCCACCTTTGTGGTGAAGAAGGTGGATAAATCATTACAAAAGGTCTGTGAGGGCTCTACCCCAGGGCCAGAGGGGGGGGTGGACAGGGTCGTAACAACGGAGAACAGCTCTCTGGCAGAGTTGGCAGCGGTTTCAATTTGTGCCGAAAAAAAGACTGTTTTTCGGGCCACAATTGCCTTTTTGTAAATCATAAGGGCATCTTTATAAATTTGTCTGGCTGTGGGGCAGTAAACTTTTCTCCATCGCCTTTCTAGATTCCTACAGTGTTGGCGATGGAGTCTTAAATCTTCATTATACCAGGCAGCCGAAGGAGATGCTCTGTTAGGTCTTGTGAGTTTTTCTGGGGCCACTAGATCGGCGGCACTTCGGATCCAATCTTGGAAATCTATAGCTGATAATGCTGAAGAATTTCCTCCCTGAGGATGGGAGGAGGTAAGGGAGTCTAGCATCTGAGGAATGTCAGCGTTTTTCCAAGCACTTGTCCCCACCCTAGTTCGGGGTCTCGGAAGAGAAGAATGTAGGGCCCGTATATTTTGCTGAAATATAATAGCCCTGTGGTCTGACCACGTGATGGGAATAATGTCCAACACAGAGATGTCAGGATCATTGGTGAACAGACCATCAAGGGTATGTCCAGCTTGATGTGTAATGCCCTTGACTAATTGGTGAAGTCCTAAATTAGCGAGGTCAGTCGTTAGTTGAATTGTATCAAGGTTATCCTTCTCTTCCAAATGAAAATTAAAGTCTCCAAGTATCGTGTAATTTTCTGAGCCGACAACATTGTCATTTAGACACAATAAATTCAAACACATATATCTCTACCTATTAATTTCAGCACGTACAATGTATCGTCTTCATTGGTGTGCCCACAAAGGACTAGGGCAGTACGATTCAGAACAATAAGCAGAAATAGATTTTGATAGTTTTATTATCAAATAAATTGAATTGCAAAGAAATAAATTCAAAGTACATAGCAAATATATCAAATGGCAGAGAACATGCTTTTCAGGGTCCCAGACACATTCAAACACGCACTAACAAACACACTCAAACCAGATTCATTCTACAACATAAATGTTGAAGTCACATAAATATCTTCACATAAATATCTAACAAAGAGAGAAATCTTTTTTTCAAAAAATGAGGACATGAATCAATAAATGTTCAACATAGAATTGGCTGACATTTGTCCACAATATAAAACAAGCAAAGCAAGGTTTAGGTGGGCCTCATGTATGCGCCGACGCGCGTTTCGGTGAATGCACCGAAATGTGGGTGCCACCTTCCTCAGGCAAGCAGAGACCATGTGTCAAAGGGACCTATCAGAGACATGAATTGAAATACATAAAATAGTAAATCTAAAAAACATCATCATAACTCAAATCAATCGAAAAAATTATTCGCATCAAAAGAATATAAACGTGGGCAGCAATAAATTAGAGACAACAATACATTCTTAATAGAGGTCGTTTAGTGAGCGGATATGCTCTGGATTCCAGGAAATTACCAAGGATTGGAAAGAAAAAGAAAGGAAAAATGGAGAGAAAATTGAGTGTCAGAAAGATTGTAATTAAATATATACAGGTGTAAAGAGTTCTTTTTTAATATGTATTGATGAGTATTGTCCCCCAGATAAAGAAAGACAAAGGGGCGGGAAGGAAAAAAGGGGAAGTGGGACGAGGAAAAGAAGGGGGAAAGGGAGAGGAGAAGAGGGGAACAGAGAAAGAGAAACAGAGGCGTGGAAAAGACCAGGGAAGGGGGGGGGGGGGAAAAAAGGATACTTGACGCTCACCTGTGGAATCATGAGAAGCTAATAACGCCGGTTAGATGCCGTCGCTTCAGCCAATAGTTGGAAATAGTTCCACTAAGAAAGGCAAAGATTAAACAAATGAGTAGATCCTGGCCGAAATACCGTCCACACTGGTAGCATAGCATACTATTGGCTCGGCCACCGAACCATTATCAAAATACATTGATAAATTTCTGCAACCCATGGTGGAATCTTTGGACTCATATGTCAAGGACACCGGACATTTCATCTCAAAGCTAGAAGGTCTTCAGTACAATCCCCAACAAGAAATCATGGTCACACTGGATGTAGAATCTCTATACTCGAACATCCCCCAGGCCGAGGCCTGTAGAGTTGTGAGCAATATGATTGAGGCAGACCCCACCTTACACAACGGTAGGTTCCTTATCCGGTGTCTTAACATTGTGCTAGAAGAAAACTTCTTCGAATACAATGGAGACTTCTACCAACAGGTTAAGGGAGTCAGCATGGGGGCGGCCTGTGCCCCAAGCGTCGCCTGCCTATACATGGGACACTTTGAGCAACGCAATATTTACAATGTAGTTGCCCCTTTCTTTGAGAATGTGCGTCTATGGTCCCGGTACATCGACGACATTTTCTTTATTTGGACCGGCGACCAAAGGTCCCTTGATGAGTACATTGAATGGATCAACGCGGCCGATGTTAATCTTAGATTCACGGCACATACCAGCACCTCCAAACTAGAATTTCTCGACGTTTGGGTAGAACACCGGCAATCCAAACTGAGTTTCTCTTTATATACGAAACCCACTGCTAGGAACACACTCCTCCACTTCGACAGTTTCCACCCAAGAAGCCAAAAGGACGGAATACCTTTCAGTCAGTTTCTACGCTTGCGCAGAAACTGTACTTCCATCAATGACTATCTGTATCATGCGGAAGCCATGAAAGAAAAATTTATTCAAAGAGGATACCCCCGCAGAATGGTGAAGAATGCCCTCAAGAGAGCGCGGTATTTCAATCGCGACTCCATGTTCCAACCTAGAACACAAAACCAACCAGACAAACTAGTCTGCGTCACCAAACATTCTGCGATGAATAATAAAATCAGGCAAATTGTCAACTCGCAATGGCATTTACTCAATCTGGACTCGGAAACTACCAATATCCCCAAACCTCTTTTTGCTTTTCGCAGAAACAAAAACTTGCAAAACTGGATTGTGAAAGCCAAACCACCTGAACCTAAGGGCTGCATACAAAAATCTATCGAGGGCTCGACACCCATCAAAGGCAATCATAAATGCGGTACCTGCCATGCTTGCCCCCACGCCTTAGTTGGCGACCACATCTGTATAAACGAATATACGTCAACATGAAGGACATGACTAATTGCAGGACCTCCAACTGCATTTATGCCATCCAATGCCTGTGCCCTCTCTCCTATGTAGGCGAAACGGCCAGAGAAATAAGGATACGCATTGGTGAACATAAATCTAACATCAGACGATCCAAACTTGGAGCCCCCCTAGTAGACCATTGGGTTCAAAATGGCCATTCTGAAGCCGATTTACGCTGGACTATTCTGGAAAAGATCCGCACACAAAGAGGAACTGACAGCAACAACGTGCGCAAGAAACGGGAAGTTTTTTGGATATTTGTTCTTAAATCCAAGGATAAGGGCCTTAACGAATCCCTACCTTGGGAAAATGCAATTGTTTAGGCGACCTTATCTAACTGTCCGTTTCGCTGTGCCTCACATGGTTCTCTATGACAAACCTCATCACTATACCATGAGTAGTGTATCCCCTTTCTTCCATCATTTTTATTACATTGTGATCACATTATTTTATTTTCCGACCTTTGTAGTCTCTGATGTCCCTTATTATTATTATTATTTTTATTTTTATTTTTTTCATTTTTTATTTTTATTTTTATTATTTTTATTCCTATTCACATCATCCATTTTCTCTAGATTTGTCTAATTCTGTCCACTCGATACCACCTTTCCCTGTTAGCACATTTCGTGCGCGTGTATTACACACAATATTAGTCTCATTTCTTGTGGCAGCATTTGACCGCTCCCGGCCACTTGGCTCCCTCCCTCATTGTTATGTTCCATACTGAAGTTATTTCATCCCCGTTTGGCTTTGTTAGCTTTTAAAAAAAACGCTTTCCGTCCTACCGCTGATCCTGGACACTCCCCCCGCCTTTTTTTCTTTTTCTTTTTCTTTATTGGTAATAACACGGATCGCTGTTACCTTGTTCCGCGTCCTATTTGTGACGCGCAAGCCTCTCGGCCTTTTTAAACGGCCCTCTTTCATCATGTGTGCTACTGGGCCGAATTCTTTTCACCTGAGGACTCTCGCTGCACTTTGAGCATCGCGCTGACTCGTACCGTATCAGGTATTTTGATTTGACGCCCCCATTCCATCTGCTTTTTTCGTTTACCTCCTTACGCATTTGAATTCCCCTTTCCTTATCCTCACCCGTTTTATGTTTTTGTAATTTTCAGTCTTGATTTAATTCTGCCTAAAGCGGTTATTCCGAAGACTCTGGACAGAAGTTCCCAAGCTATCCATTCTAGCTCTACTAGTAAAGGTAATGATCTACCACCTTTTTCGCTACACCCACCGGCATCTAGCGTTGGTATTTAGTCGGTTTATTTTCTGTGTCTATTGCCTTTCCCTGCAGAATCGGCCACTCTATCACTCCGCCCCTGGAACGCACCCAGTAAGAGATCTGCAACTAACTTTGAAAGCGAGTTTTCCCGCCAGGTGCGTTTGTCCTTTGATCGCTTGAACACTCTTACATTCCCAGTCTACCCCATGTTTTTTCTTTGTCTTTCGTAACTCTTTTGCGTTGATGCATTGATATTTACATGCCTCTTACAAGACCATAAGGTTCGCAACTAGTCCATGCGTTTATCCTTCCCCATCTTATTTTTTATATATATCTGTCCTCATTAGCACCTAACACTGCATTCCCCTTCTTACTTCTAGAAACTTCAGTAAAGCCTAACACTTCGTGTCTTTTTGACTTGATGTCACATTGTATCTTTTTTCCCCCCCTGCAGCATAGTTTGTATCCCAGCCCTATTACCATCCTTTTATACTCGTTTGTTCGTATTATCTATGCTACCAGTGTGGACGGTATTTCGGCCAGGATCAACTCATTTGTTTAATCTTTGCCTTTCTTAGTGGAACTATTTCCAACTATTGGCTGAAGCGACGGCATCTAACCGGCGTTATTAGCTTCTCATGATTCCACAGGTGAGCGTCAAGTATCCTTTTTCCCCCCCCCCCCTTCCCTGGTCTTTTCCACGCCTCTGTTTCTCTTTCTCTGTTCCCCTCTTCTCCTCTCCCTTTCCCCCTTCTTTTCCTCGTCCCACTTCCCCTTTTTTCCTTCCCGCCCCTTCGTCTTTCTTTATCTGGGGGACAATACTCATCAATACATATTAAAAAAGAACTCTTTACACCTGTATATATTTAATTACAATCTTTCTGACACTCAATTTTCTCTCCATTTTTCCTTTCTTTTTCTTTCCAATCCTTGGTAATTTCCTGGAATCCAGAGCATATCCGCTCACTAAACGACCTCTATTAAGAATGTATTGTTGTCTCTAATTTATTGCTGCCCACGTTTATATTCTTTTGATGCGAATAATTTTTTCGATTGATTTGAGTTATGATGATGTTTTTTAGATTTACCATTTTATGTATTTCAATTCATGTCTCTGATAGGTCCCTTTGACACATGGTCTCTGCTTGCCTGAGGAAGGTGGCACCCACATTTCGGTGCATTCACCGAAACGCGCGTCGGCGCATACATGAGGCCCACCTAAACCTTGCTTTGCTTGTTTTATATTGTGGACAAATGTCAGCCAATTCTATGTTGAACATTTATTGATTCATGTCCTCATTTTTTGAAAAAAAGATTTCTCTCTTTGTTAGATATTTATGTGAAGATATTTATGTGACTTCAACATTTATGTTGTAGAATGAATCTGGTTTGAGTGTGTTTGTTAGTGCGTGTTTGAATGTGTCTGGGACCCTGAAAAGCATGTTCTCTGCCATTTGATATATTTGCTATGTACTTTGAATTTATTTCTTTGCAATTCAATTTATTTGATAATAAAACTATCAAAATCTATTTCTGCTTATTGTTCTGAATCGTACTGCCCTAGTCCTTTGTGGGCACACCAATGAAGACGATACATTGTACGTGCTGAAATTAATAGGTAGAGATATATGTGTTTGAATTTATTGTGTCTTCTTTCCCCTGAATCTCTACCCACATCCACTGTACAGGGGTTCCCCTTTTTGCATTGGAACATTGTCATTTAGGTCAGAGAGAGTGGAGAGGAAGGCACTACGAGGGCCAGGGGGTCGGTATAATATTATACCCTTTAGGGCTTGTTTGGGGTTAATGCTGATCGCAAAGGCAGCTGACTCACAATTAGCAGAGTTTATAGGATCGAGTGTGGTCCGGTATTTGTCCTTGTAGATAATTGCAAGGCCACCGCCTCTTCCTATGGGCCTATCATGTCTAGCAACGCTATATCCATCTGGGATAGCGTCGTAAAAATCCGGACCAGAGCCGGCATCTGCCCATGTCTCAGTAGCGAACAGTAAATCTAGGTTATGAGCGATGATAAACTCCTTGATGTGAAAACTGTGGCAAGGAAGTGAGCGCGAGTTGATAAGCGCGGCTCGACAGCCATGCGAAGGAGCATTGTCTGGAACGTGTGACAAGATATAATTAGGATCTAGATGGGCTAGAGGGTGGGAATGAGGAAGTTGGTAGCCACAGCCTGGACATGGGGGGTGGCTAGTGTCCCTCCCAACAGTGAGAGGGACGGGGGTACAATCCTTATGAGTTTTACCAAGATTCAGCTCTCTTAAGTACAGAGATGAGTACAGCAGTCGGGGACCAGGGGTTATGGCCCTGGGCCGTGTCCGGCCGCAGACGGGCGCAGACGGGCTTGGCTTTGGCGCGGCTTCGGCGCGCGCCCGCTGCGCCAGCCCGCTGCGCCGTCTGTTATTAGTGCCCATTTATAGGCTGTGAGGAGGGTGGGAGGCCAGCGCGACTAGAGCGCAGCCCCAGCCCTCACCCAAGATGGTGCCCGCCGCCGCCTGCAATCAATGAAAGCGGCTGGCTAGCGAAGGAAAGGTAGGATAGCGTGGAGAGGGGTGTTAGAGTGCCTCTGACTAATTCCCAGTTAATCTAATACAATAAAAATGCCCCCAGAAAGATTTTCAGCACGATTTAAAAATGATGATAAAAACAAGTGCAGTCACGTTTAAAAAGCAAGAGTTGCACTATCCCATCCAGGGTGGTGTCCCTCTATGCGCACAGCGTTGTGGGGTAACAAAGTTACCAATTTTCGTTCTGGTTAAACCAAAGTTCATTTATTCATGATTAGAAATTAGAAATTCATTGTTCCGTGTAACAAATTATCACATGTTGTGTCAACAAAGGTGCTGGTGGATATCCTCTATGCATTTCGGGTGAAACCCTTCATCAGGAGGAATCCTGTAAACAAAAACAGGAGATAATGTTGCATGTCCCCTCATAGGATTTAACTTCCACTTACAAATTAAAGCGTTAACAAAGTTAAATAAGTGAAAACATGTACCATCCAAGATATCAAGCTTCAAAAAGTGCACGAAAGCATATCAAGAAACGCTGTTAAGGAGAACTACAAAGGCATATTAGAAATTGCACCCAAGCTATCCGGTGTCTTTTTTGAAAATTTCCGGCGTGTGAATCGTGCTGTGAAATAGATACGGTGATAGCGGCGTGTTAAATAGATACGTGAATGTTATATGAAATATGCGTGCCGAGATCAAGTGAGATAGTCCAACACGTGTACAAAGTAAAGCATGCAGTGTTAGCAACATAAGCCATAAGATAGAACCACGCACCAAAGTCGATTGAGATCGTGACAGTTACCTCAGTTCACCCGTTCGAATGAGCATATCCAAACTGCTCTGATCCGAAAAACCGTTAGTAAGCGTGTAGCCATGTTAAGTATGCGGATAGTGAACAAAGAAAGAAGACTCTAATAGTGGCGGCCATCTTAGAATAGGAAACATATAAATTGTCAGAACATGACAAAAAGCAATAAACAATGACTCGACAAGAAAACCGAGTTAGTACAATGTAACCAAGGCAAAGTACATAAAAGTTGAAATAATAAGTTGTGGTCACCAATGTAAGATAAAAGCTAAAAAACGGTGTTGGAAAAAATTAAATAAATAAAGTTGTAAAAAATCAAATCAAAAAGAAACATGGATGGAAAATACATGTAAGCAGAAAGGTTGAAGATGGGTAAAGAAACAGTGGAGAAAAAACAATAACATTTTAAACATGAAAGATGTATATGAGCTTTTGGGCATTCTTGTAGGCAACAATTCAAAGTCAAATAAAGCAACTCAGTTCGAGACGATCATTCAGTCCAAGGGGTACCATGGAGTTCATTTTGTAAATCCAAAAGGTCTCTCTTTGAATCAGAAATTTTCTGTTGTCACAACCTTCCCTTAGCGGAACTGTTTCACACACTAGGAAACGTAATTGACTGACGTTGTGTTTGTGTTCATTGAAGTGTACTGCTACTGTCGAATTGAGATTGTTGTTGCGGATGTTGCTTTTGTGTTCGTTTAATCGGGTTTTCATTTTCCTTTCGGTTTTGCCAATATAAGGCAAGCCGCATGGGCACTTCAACATGTAAACAACATTTTTGGAATCACAAGTTGCAGAAACGAAAAGTTTTATGTTGTGACCTTTAGTTGGATGTTGTATGTTTGTGCCTGTAATGATGTTATTACAATTCCCACAATTGTGGCAAGGTATAGTACCCTTGTATTCAGAAAATGGCTGTGAGGAGCTTGTTGATTTTAATACCTCCATGAAATTTCTACTCCTTTCGTAGGCAAACAGTGGTTGCTGCGAAAAGATCTGATTGAAGTCAGATTCCATTTGTAGTAAAGGCCAATGTCTGAGAATGGATTTCCTGATGTTAAAACTTTCTGTTGAGAATTTTGTAACCATAACCATTCTCGTAGCTGTATCTGAGGCTGTTGGTTGTTTTTCCAACAACGTTCCCCTTTGTTTATTGGACGATTTGTCAATGGCTGTTGTCAGTATTTGTGATGGATAACCTCGCTTTACAAAGCGTCGTTCCATTTCCAAGGTTTGTTGGGTTAGTTGTTGGGGTTCAGAGATGATTCTCTTTATCCTGAGAAATTGGGAAAATGGTAGATGTCGTTTTAGAGAAGGTTGATGAAAACTCGAGTAGTGTAGCAGATTGTTTCTGTCTGTGTCTTTCCTGAAGAGTGTAGTTTGAATGTGATGATCCACGATGTAAATGTGAACATCTAGGAAATTTATATCTGTTTCACTGATGGTAGAAGTGAACTTGAGTCTATCGTTGATGGTGTTAAGATTCGTAATCGCTTCAGTCAGTATGGTTTTTGAACCTCTCCAAATTAAGAAAATGTCATCAATGTAGCGAACAAACAGTAACAGATGATTCTCCCATGGTGTGGTGTGCAAAATGTGATCCAACTCAAACTTGTGCATGAACAGGTTAGCGTAGCAAGGTGCTGCACAATTTCCCATGGATGTTCCATTCAATTGAAAAAAAAATTGGTTGTTGTGAGAGAAATAGCTGTGATAAAGTGTAAAGTGTAGAAGCTCCATTAGAAAAACCTGTAAATCATGAGAAATTTGTGATTGTAGAAGAAAATGTTCCGTGGCTTCTAGCCCCATGTTATGGGGAATTGAGGTGTAGAGGGAAGTAACATCTATCGTGCAGAGGTACATATCCGTGTCCCACGGGATGTTGAACTTGAGAAAAATGTTCAGAAAGTCTGTTGTGTCTTTAACATAGGTAGACATAGACTGCACGAGAGGTTGAAAATGTCTGTCCAGGTATTTGCCAACTGGTTCGTGAAGTGAGCCTCTAGTTGAAACGATGGGCCGCATAGGGGGATCCAGTAGATTTTTGTGGATCTTTGGTAACATCCGTAGGGATGGACTTCTAGGAAATTTAGAGATTAGAAATTTCTTTTCTGTCTCACCAATGGTGCCCGATAGGACTGCTTCATCCACAAGATTCTGTAAAACTTGTAAGATGGTAGTTGTAGGATTGTAATCAAGTTTTGAGTAGGTGTTAGAGTCTAACACATGTTCATCCAGTTTTCGAGTGTAGTGTATGGTATCCATGGCAACCAGTGCCCCTCCTTTGTCAGCATCAAGGAAGATTATGTTGGGATTGTCAGCTAGTTGCTTGAGCAGAGATTTATCCTTCGATGTAAAGTTTGCATGTTTGGGTTTGCGATGTTTAAAAACAGACTGAAGATCTTGCTTCACCAAAGTCTCAAAGGTATCAAGAATTTTGTGGCTCACCGGGGCTACATAGGTACTCTTGGATGTAAGACCTTTCAGTGTATTTTCTGTTTTAGTCAAAGGCTCAGTGAGAACATTATCAAAAAAGTGTCTAAGTCTGAGTTTCCGCATAAACTTAAATAAACTTACATCTGCTTCCATGGGGTTACTAGAATATGTTGGTACAAATGAAGACCCCTTTTGTAACAAGCGTAATTGGGATTTGTTAAGAACCGTTGAGGAAATGTTGATGACCAAGTTGTCACTATCATTTACCGCTGGCTCCTTGTCGTTCTTTTGTCCAAAGGTGGAATTACTTTTTTTGCCCCTCCTGGATCTCCGAGGTCTTTTTGGCCTGTCCCTACTGTCCCTACTGGTCTCAGGTAGCTCGCAGCCCTAGTGCTCACACAGGGAGAGCTCAAAAAAGCCGTATATTGCTGGATGGGAATGTCACTTGGAAATCGAGTGTTCTATTTTATTTCATTTTGTTGCACAGATATGTATTATCTACTAATTATTTTAGTTTTTTGCGCGGTTGCACATTTGAGTACAATCAATAGCAATAGCCGGCTGGCTCCTTATGCCGGAGACTGAATATTGCTCTTTATCTTGCAAGCTGCACAGAAATAATAATCTAATCCAATTTTAATTTGGATGCCCTCCGTAGCCATTGCCCTCTTTAATTCTCTTACGATGCTCCACACAGTCTTCCTTTTTCATGAATCATTTTATCAGCTTGTTACATGGTTCCCATATTCATTCATGTCATTTTTAGGACGTGCCTAATTGTAGTAACATTATACCCTGATCATGTTGTCAGCTGCAAACAGCACTTTATTTCGTCTGTTGTGTGGACTCATAAGAATCTTTGTGGGAGCTGCATTTTCAAGCCTGCAAGTTTAACAGCGTTTAGTTGTACTTTAGCAATTGTATCCTGCACTTTACTTCGCAAATTGTATGATCTTGTGTGCCTGCCCCAATTGTGTTCCATGCATGGTTGCTTTTTATTGGTTTCTGTGCTCTTGGTTTCCCAAGACTGTCCCCTCCTTTCTAAAGCCTGATTTGATGTAGGTGTAATGACTTTTAATTTATTTTTATTAGCTTGTTATTTAGATTTTACACTACTTATTGGGTTATGAAGAGGGCCGGACTGACCCTACTGGGCATCAGGCAATTCCCCGGGAGGCTGGCAGGGTGGGGCAGTTTTGGAGCGGTGGGGGTCAGTTTTGTTACTGGGGGCCGCTTTTGCAGCAGTGCAGCAATATTAGCCCCTAGGAACAAAAGCAACAAGTGTTTCCAGCCTCCCAGGGCCAGGCAGGGCAACTCCAGGGGCTGGTCCGAGAAAACTGCCTGGACTGCTTTGCATTCCAACTCCGGCCCTGCTTATGAAAGAATATAATAATACTGATTGCATAGTTATATAAACTTTTTGTATACCGCCTTCTGTGAGAACCGCATACCTGTTTTAAAATGTTTATGTTTCGTGCCCAGGAGTGTTCTTTTACTTACAGCTTCTTGTATTACTGGGTAAATTAACCATAGTGATTCCACAAATCAGGGCCTTTATCTGCATCCAGTATTATATATTTTGTTATTGTATGGCTTCTTGTAAAGCTGAACCCATAAACTTGATTTGAATGATACAGATCTCCAATACCTTTGGGTTGAGTTTGCGCTTTGTAAAACTGCCCAAAAAACACATAGCGGTGTAAACAAACCTAAAGAAGGTGTGCTAGGTATATATGTACAGACATAAAAATATTGATATCTAGATAGATGTGTATAGACAGATAGAAAAATAGACATACAGGCGGACACATACATACATAGAGAGACAGAGAGTCAGGGCGATAAATAGATTCACATTCTGTTGAGTACTTGTGTTGTATGTACTTTGTCAAATACCTTTTTTAAATCTTCACGCAGCTCAGTTGGAAGTCAACCAGACTGTTACCTAAGTTTTACTCAGGCTCTTTATGCTTATCTTGTAAGTGCAAGCAGATTATTTTGTCATGTGTCTATCTCTGCCTAACCGACTTTTGTTACACAATACATTTGTAATAAAACACTCAGACATGTTCCAGGAAATGAAAAATACAGTCGTGATAAAGTTTCGTAGTAGCCTATCTCAGTTGTTTTTGTGTTAGAAAGGTTTATTGGGTAGGAGCCGTAATTGACATATTTTGCATATTTCATTCCTAGAGATTCTTATCTGGATTGGAAAGCAAAATATATCCATAGTTTATTTAAAAAATAAAATGAAAAGTCATTGAAAGGGGGTGGATTGCATAGATTGCACAGGTGCCATTTTGCAGCTGCCTTGCGGACCGATTAACCAATAAAAATGTTGCGTTCGTACAGGTCAGCCGGTGCAGGCGTCATCTTGACACATCATGTGGTATAAAGGTTTTTTTTGTCAAAATATGCCCACCACCAGTATAATCTTTGTAATCTGAAGAATGAATGAAAACTGTAACTGGTGTACTGCATCATATCCGACCCCTGGTGTGCATGCAATGGAACAGCAGAATTCCATCAGGGATGGTTGTGCGGTTGTATCCGTCGGTGTAATAATAATAACTATAGAGCACCTGTTTTATGCTTCACAGATCGCCCTCCGTCAGAAACAGCCGACATGAACTCAGCAGATGGTGGCGTGAACTGCATTTGCTCCATATGTGGAGACCGAGCAACGGGCAAGCACTACGGCGCCTCCAGCTGTGACGGCTGCAAGGGCTTCTTCAGGCGCAGCATACGGAAGAGCCACATATACTCCTGCAGGTAACTCAAGATTCGTTGAACCCTGGCTGAAAGGAAGCAACATGTCTGTATTGTAATCAAGGCTCCCTGTTTTCCATTTTTACTGATTTTTACAGATAAATACAGACAGAAAACCATTTATTTTCCTATCTTTCCTTTTTTATTTGTAAATGTGGATAAAAACGGAAAATAAGTTGTTTTTTAGTGATTCTGAATACTGTCAGTCATGACTGCCATATCCGTGCGGATTGCCAGGCAAGCAGAATAAAAAAATCAAGGGATTTTCTCATTTTCCGTGTAAGGTAGAATATTGTGCAGCAGAAAAAAGCCTCCATCTGCACACCTCTATTGTTATTTAAGAAGGTGTTGGGGCCATTTTGTCATCTGACATGGGGCGTGGGCAAAGATTTGTGAAGAGCACACCCAGAACCCCCTGTTTCTTTGACCACCACCCTATACGTACACAAAAGTCTCTTTAAACCTACAACCGAATTACTGACAGACCCCTAAGCAACTTGCTCTTTTACAGATTTACATATTGTATCACTTGAGTATTCAAGTAACAGGACTGTCCCTCAGGATACACACACCTTCCAGGGCCTGTGAGGGAACATTTGGGAAGGGACAGTGATGACGCTGTTTGAGCATCAGTGCAGGGACAGGAGAGGCTTGCCTGTTACTGTGAAGAGAAGGGAGTGGTAGAACTGCTGGAATGTAGAGAGGTTAAATTACTGTGGGTGAAGAAGGATATGTATCCCAACAGGAAGAGAAACTGGTTTTGTGATGCTGAATGGAGAGGAGGGTTTGTTATTCCTTGCAGTGAGAGAGTGGGGTGTCAATAGATGCTGGGTGAGAATAGGGTGTCACAGTTACTTTGACAGAGAAGACTGGTTTCAGCCTCTCAATGACAAGGAGTGGAACTACCCCCAATGAGAGAGATGAAAAGACCAATACGGTAATGAGGGAGATGCAGAACGCTAGCCCCACAGTGAGAGAAAGAAGGAAGCCATCCCCCTCAATGAGAGAAAGGAAGGAGGCCATCCTCCTCAATGAGAGAAAGGAAGGAGGCCAGCCTCACTATCAGGGAGACTGAGGTAGCCAGCCTTGCAATGAGAGACAGAAGAAGGGAGCCACGTCTACAATGATGGATAAAAAGAGAGCTAGCCCCACAATGTGAGAAAAGAAGGGAACTAGTCCCACAATAAGATAAAAGCAGAAGGCCAGTCCCACTATCCGGGAGATTAAGGCAGCCAGCCTTGTAGTGAAGGAGAGAAGAAGGGAGCTATGTCCGCAATGATAGTGAAGATGGGAACTTGCCCCACAATGTGAGAAAAGAGGGTAGCTAGAACCTCAATGAGAGAAAAAAAGGGGACCACCCCCTCAATGACAAAGAGAGGCCAGCTCTAGTATAAGACAATAGGAAGGAGCCAACCATGCAATAAGAGAAAAGCAGAAAAGCTAGCCCCTAAGTAAAAGTGAAGCAGGAAGCCAGGTCCACAGTGAGAGAGAAGCAGAAGGCTAGCCGCATAATAGTAGCTAGGCAAAAAGTTAGCTTGCAGTGAGAGAGAAGAAGGAAGCCAGCCCCACAATGAGAGAAAAGGAGGGAGTCAGCCTCACAATAAAAGAAAAGAAGGAAGCCAGCCTCACAATGAATGGAAAGATGTGAGCCAGCCCCACAATGAGAGAAAAGAAGGGAGCCAACCCCACAGTGAGAGAAAATATGGGAGCCAGCCTCACAGTAAAAGAAAAGAAGGAAGTCAGCCCCACAATGAATGAAAAGATGGGCGCCAGCCCCACAATGAGAGAAAAGAAGGGAGCCAGCCCCACAGTGAGAGAAAATATGGGAGCCAGCCCCACAAGAGAGGAGAAAAGAAGGAGACTAGCTCAGCTATAAGAAAGAGGACGGTAACCAAGGTGAGAACAAGACACAGGGGAGCGCAGCAAAGAACGAGAGAGAGAGAGAGAGAGAGAGAGAAGTTTGGAGCAATTCTCAACATTGACTGTCACCTCTGCCAGTGATAAAGAGGGGGATCATCAATGAAGGAGTAAAGAAGAATGAACCATTGTGATGAGGAAGAAGAAGCCTGTCCGCCCCTGCAATGAGAGACACACATCTAGAAAATACAGAGAAGAGAGGTGTCAGCCCCTGCAGTGAGAGAGAGCCCTCCACCCAGAGAGGAGAGGTGTCAGCCCCTGCAGTGAGAGAGAGCCCCCCACCCAGAGAGGAGAGGTGTCAGCCCCTGCAGTGAGAGACATACATCTAGAAAATAGAGAGAAGAGAGGTGTCAGCCCCTGCAGTGAGAGACATACATCTAGAAAATAGAGAGAAGAGAGGTGTCAGCCCCTGCAGTGAGAGAGAGCCCTCCACCCAGAGAGGAGAGGTGTCAGCCCCTGCAGTGAGAGACACACATCTAGAAAATACAGAGAAGAGAGGTGTCAGCCCCTGCAGTGAGAGAGAGCCCTCCACCCAGAGAGGAGAGGTGTCAGCCCCTGCAGTGAGAGACACACATCTAGAAAATAGAGAGAAGAGAGGTGTCAGCCCCTGCAGTGAGAGAGAGCCCTCCACCCAGAGAGGAGAGGTGCCAGCCCCTGCAGTGAGAGACACACATCTAGAAAATACAGAGAAGAGAGGTGTCAGCCCCTGCAGTGAGAGAGAGCCCTCCACCCAGAGAGGAGAGGTGTCAGCCCCTGCAGTGAGAGACACACATCTAGAAAATACAGAGAAGAGAGGTGTCAGCCCCTGCAGTGAGAGAGAGCCCTCCACCCAGAGAGGAGAGGTGTCAGCCCCTGCAGTGAGAGACATACATCTAGAAAATAGAGAGAAGAGAGGTGTCAGCCCCTGCAGTGAGAGACATACATCTAGAAAATAGAGAGAAGAGAGGTGTCAGCCCCTGCAGTGAGAGAGAGCCCTCCACCCAGAGAGGAGAGGTGTCAGCCCCTGCAGTGAGAGAGAGCCCTCCACCCAGAGAGGAGAGGTGTCAGCCCCTGCAGTGAGAGACACACATCTAGAAAATAGAGAGAAGAGAGGTGTCAGCCCCTGCAGTGAGAGAGAGCCCTCCACCCAGAGAGGAGAGGTGCCAGCCCCTGCAGTGAGAGACACACATCTAGAAAATAGAGAGAAGAGAGGTGTCAGCCCCTGCAGTGAGAGACATACATCTAGAAAATAGAGAGAAGAGAGGTGTCAGCCCCTGCAGTGAGAGACATACATCTAGAAAATAGAGAGAAGAGAGGTGTCAGCCCCTGCAGTGAGAGAGAGCCCTCCACCCAGAGAGGAGAGGTGTCAGCCCCTGCAGTGAGAGACACACATCTAGAAAATAGAGAGAAGAGAGGTGTCAGCCCCTGCAGTGAGAGAGAGCCCTCCACCCAGAGAGAAGAGGTGCCAGCCCCTGCAGTGAGAGACACACATCTAGAAAATAGAGAGAAGAGAGGTGTCAGCCCCTGCAGTGAGAGAGAGCCCTCCACCCAGAGAGGAGAGGTGTCAGCCCCTGCAGTGAGAGAGAGCCCTCCACCCCGAGAGGAGAGGTGTCAGCCCCTGCAGTGAGAGACACACATCTAGAAAATAGAGAGAAGAGAGGTGTCAGCCCCTGCAGTGAGAGAGAGCCCTCCGCCCAGAGAGGAGAGGTGTCAGCCCCTGCAGTGAGAGACACACATCTAGAAAATAGAGAGAAGAGAGGTGTCAGCCCCTGCAGTGAGAGAGAGCCCTCCGCCCAGAGAGGAGAGGTGTCAGCCCCTGCAGTGAGAGACACACATCTAGAAAATAGAGAGAAGAGAGGAGTCAGCCCCTGCAGTGAGAGACATACATCTAGAAAATATGGAGAAGAGAGGTGTCAGCCCCTGCAGTGAGAGAGAGCCCTCCACCCAGAGAGGAGAGGTGTCAGCCCCTGCAGTGAGAGACATACATCTAGAAAAGAGAGAGAAGAGAGGTGTCAGCCCCTGCAGTGAGAGAGAGCCCTCCACCCAGAGAGGAGAGGTGCCAGCCCCTGCAATGAAAGACACACATCTAGAAAATAGAGAGAAGAGAGGCGTCAGCCCCTGCAGTGAGAGAGAGCCCTCCACCCAGAGAGGAGAGGTGCCAGCCCCTGCAGTGAGAGAGAGCCCTCCACCCAGAGAGGAGAGGTGTCAGCCCCTGCAGTGAGAGACATACATCTAGAAAATAGAGAGAAGAGAGGTGTCAGCCCCTGCAGTGAGAGACATACATCTAGAAAATAGAGAGAAGAGAGGTGTCAGCCCCTGCAGTGAGAGAGAGCCCTCCACCCAGAGAGGAGAGGTGCCAGCCCCTGCAATGAGAGACATACATCTAGAAAATACAGAGAAGAGAGGTGTCAGCCCCTGCAGTGAGAGAGAGCCCTCCACCCAGAGAGGAGAGGTGCCAGCCCCTGCAGTGAGAGACATACATCTAGAAAATAGAGATAAGAGAGGTGTCAGCCCCTGCAGTGAGAGACATACATCTAGAAAATAGAGAGAAGAGAGGTGTCAGCCCCTGCAGTGAGAGACATACATCTAGAAAATAGAGAGAAGAGAGGTGTCAGCCCCTGCAGTGAGAGAGAGCCCTCCACCCAGAGAGGAGAGGTGCCAGCCCCTGCAATGAGAGACACACATCTAGAAAATAGAGATAAGAGAGGTGTCAGCCCCTGCAGTGAGAGAGAGCCCTCCACCCAGAGAGGAGAGGTGCCAGCCCCTGCAATGAGAGACACACATCTAGAAAATAGAGAGAAGAGAGGCGTCAGCCCCTGCAGTGAGAGAGAGCCCTCCACCCAGAGAGGAGAGGTGTCAGCCCCTGCAGTGAGAGACATACATCTAGAAAATAGAGAGAAGAGAGGTGTCAGCCCCTGCAGTGAGAGACATACATCTAGAAAATAGAGAGAAGAGAGGTGTCAGCCCCTGCAGTGAGAGAGAGCCCTCCACCCAGAGAGGAGAGGTGCCAGCCCCTGCAATGAGAGACATACATCTAGAAAATACAGAGAAGAGAGGTGTCAGCCCCTGCAGTGAGAGAGAGCCCTCCACCCAGAGAGGAGAGGTGTCAGCCCCTGCAGTGAGAGACATACATCTAGAAAATAGAGATAAGAGAGGTGTCAGCCCCTGCAGTGAGAGACATACATCTAGAAAATAGAGAGAAGAGAGGTGTCAGCCCCTGCAGTGAGAGACATACATCTAGAAAATAGAGAGAAGAGAGGTGTCAGCCCCTGCAGTGAGAGAGAGCCCTCCACCCAGAGAGGAGAGGTGCCAGCCCCTGCAATGAGAGACACACATCTAGAAAATAGAGAGAAGAGAGGCGTCAGCCCCTGCACTGAGAGAGAGCCCTCCACCCAGAGAGGAGAGGTGTCAGCCCCTGCAGTGAGAGACACACATCTAGAAAATAGAGAGAAGAGAGATGTCAGCCCCTGCAGTGAGAGAGAGCCCTCCACCCAGAGAGGAGAGGTGTCAGCCCCTGCAGTGAGAGACACACATCTAGAAAATAGAGAGAAGAGAGGTGTCAGCCCCTGCAGTGAGAGACATACATCTAGAAAATAGAGAGAAGAGAGGTGTCAGCCCCTGCAGTGAGAGAGAGCCCTCCACCCAGAGAGGAGAGGTGCCAGCCCCTGCAATGAGAGACACACATCTAGAAAATAGAGAGAAGAGAGGCGTCAGCCCCTGCAGTGAGAGAGAGCCCTCCACCCAGAGAGGAGAGGTGTCAGCCCCTGCAGTGAGAGACACACATCTAGAAAATACAGAGAAGAGAGGTGTCAGCCCCTGCAGTGAGAGAGAGCCCTTCACCCAGAGAGGAGAGGTGTCAGCCCCTGCAGTGAGAGACACACAACTAGAAAATACAGAGAAGAGAGGTGTCAGCCCCTGCAGTGAGAGAGAGCCCTCCACCCAGAGAGGAGAGGTGCCAGCCCCTGCAATGAGAGACATACATCTAGAAAATAGAGAGAAGAGAGGTGTCAGCCCCTGCAGTGAGAGAGAGCCCTCCACCCAGAGAGGAGAGGTGCCAGCCCCTGCAATGAGAGACACACATCTAGAAAATAGAGAGAAGAGAGGCGTCAGCCCCTGCAGTGAGAGAGAGCCCTCCACCCAGAGAGGAGAGGTGTCAGCCCCTGCAATGAGAGACACACATCTAGAAAATAGAGAGAAGAGAGGCGTCAGCCCCTGCAGTGAGAGAGAGCCCTCCACCCAGAGAGGAGAGGTGTCAGCCCCTGCAGTGAGAGAGAGCCCTCCACCCAGAGAGGAGAGGTGCCAGCCCCTGCAATGAGAGACACACATCTAGAAAATAGAGAGAAGAGAGGCGTCAGCCCCTGCAGTGAGAGAGAGCCCTCCACCCAGAGAGGAGAGGTGTCAGCCCCTGCAGTGAGAGAGAGCCCTCCACCCAGAGAGGAGAGGTGTCAGCCCCTGCAGTGAGAGATATACATCTAGAAAATAGAGATAAGAGAGGTGTCAGCCCCTGCAGTGAGAGACATACATCTAGAAAAGAGAGAGAAGAGAGGTGTCAGCCCCTGCAGTGAGAGAGAGCCCTCCACCCAGAGAGGAGAGGTGCCAGCCCCTGCAATGAGAGACACACATCTAGAAAATAGAGAGAAGAGAGGCGTCAGCCCCTGCAGTGAGAGAGAGCCCTCCACCCAGAGAGGAGAGGTGCCAGCCCCTGCAGTGAGAGAGAGCCCTCCACCCAGAGAGGAGAGGTGTCAGCCCCTGCAGTGAGAGACATACATCTAGAAAATAGAGAGAAGAGAGGTGTCAGCCCCTGCAGTGAGAGACATACATCTAGAAAATAGAGAGAAGAGAGGTGTCAGCCCCTGCAGTGAGAGAGAGCCCTCCACCCAGAGAGGAGAGGTGTCAGCCCCTGCAATGAGAGACATATATCTAGAAAATACAGAGAAGAGAGGTGTCAGCCCCTGCAGTGAGAGAGAGCCCTCCACCCAGAGAGGAGAGGTGTCAGTCCCTGCAGTGAGAGACATACATCTAGAAAATAGAGATAAGAGAGGTGTCAGCCCCTGCAGTGAGAGACATACATCTAGAAAATAGAGAGAAGAGAGGTGTCAGCCCCTGCAGTGAGAGACATACATCTAGAAAATAGAGAGAAGAGAGGTGTCAGCCCCTGCAGTGAGAGAGAGCCCTCCACCCAGAGAGGAGAGGTGCCAGCCCCTGCAATGAGAGACACACATCTAGAAAATAGAGAGAAGAGAGGCGTCAGCTCCTGCAGTGAGAGAGAGCCCTCCACCCAGAGAGGAGAGGTGTCAGCCCCTGCAGTGAGAGACACACATCTAGAAAATAGAGAGAAGAGAGGTGTCAGCCCCTGCAGTGAGAGAGAGCCCTCCACCCAGAGAGGAGAGGTGTCAGCTCCTGCAGTGAGAGACACACATCTAGAAAATAGAGAGAAGAGAGGTGTCAGCCCCTGCAGTGAGAGAGAGCCCTCCACCCAGAGAGGAGAGGTGTCAGCCCCTGCAGTGAGAGACACACATCTAGAAAATAGAGAGAAGAGAGGTGTCAGCCCCTGCAGTGAGAGAGAGCCCTCCACCCAGAGAGGAGAGGTGCCAGCCCCTGCAATGAGAGACATACATCTAGAAAATAGAGAGAAGAGAGGTGTCAGCCCCTGCAGTGAGAGAGAGCCCTCCACCCAGAGAGGAGAGGTGCCAGCCCCTGCAATGAGAGACACACATCTAGAAAATAGAGAGAAGAGAGGCGTCAGCCCCTGCAGTGAGAGAGAGCCCTCCACCCAGAGAGGAGAGGTGTCAGCCCCTGCAGTGAGAGACACACATCTAGAAAATAGAGAGAAGAGAGGTGTCAGCCCCTGCAGTGAGAGAGAGCCCTCCACCCAGAGAGGAGAGGTGTCAGCCCCTGCAGTGAGAGACACACATCTAGAAAATAGAGAGAAGAGAGGTGTCAGCCCCTGCAGTGAGAGACACACATCTAGAAAATAGAGAGAAGAGAGGCGTCAGCCCCTGCAGTGAGAGAGAGCCCTCCACCCAGAGAGGAGAGGTGCCAGCCCCTGCAATGAGAGACACACATCTAGAAAATAGAGAGAAGAGAGTTGTCAGCCCCTGCAGTGAGAGACACACATCTAGAAAATAGAGAGAAGAGAGGCGTCAGCCCCTGCAGTGAGAGAGAGCCCTCCACCCAGAGAGGAGAGGTGCCATCCCCTGCAGTGAGAGACACACATCTAGAAAATAGAGAGAAGAGAGGTGTCAGCCCCTGCAGTGAGAGACATACATCTAGAAAATAGAGAGAAGAGAGGTGTCAGCCCCTGCAGTGAGAGAGAGCCCTCCACCCAGAGAGGAGAGGTGCCAGCCCCTGCAATGAGAGACATACATCTAGAAAATACAGAGAAGAGAGGTGTCAGCCCCTGCAGTGAGAGAGAGCCCTCCACCCAGAGAGGAGAGGTGTCAGCCCCTGCAGTGAGAGACATACATCTAGAAAATAGAGATAAGAGAGGTGTCAGCCCCTGCAGTGAGAGAGAGCCCTCCACCCAGAGAGGAGAGGTGTCAGCCCCTGCAGTGAGAGACACACATCTAGAAAATAGAGAGAAGAGAGGTGCCAGCCCCTGCAATGAGAGACACACATCTAGAAAATAGAGAGAAGAGAGGCGTCAGCCCCTGCAGTGAGAGAGAGCCCTCCACCCAGAGAGGAGAGGTGCCAGCCCCTGCAGTGAGAGAGAGCCCTCCACCCAGAGAGGAGAGGTGTCAGCCCCTGCAGTGAGAGACATACATCTAGAAAATAGAGATAAGAGAGGTGTCAGCCCCTGCAGTGAGAGAGAGCCCTCCACCCAGAGAGGAGAGGTGCCAGCCCCTGCAGTGAGAGAGAGCCCTCCACCCAGAGAGGAGAGGTGCCAGCCCCTGCAATGAGAGACACACATCTAGAAAATAGAGAGAAGAGAGGTGTCAGCCCCTGCAGTGAGAGACATACATCTAGAAAATAGAGAGAAGAGAGGTGTCAGCCCCTGCAGTGAGAGAGAGCCCTCCACCCAGAGAGGAGAGGTGCCAGCCCCTGCAATGAGAGACACACATCTAGAAAATAGAGAGAAGAGAGGTGTCAGCCCCTGCAGTGAGAGACATACATCTAGAAAATAGAGAGAGGAGAGGTGTCAGCCCCTGCAGTGAGAGAGAGCCCTCCACCCAGAGAGGAGAGGCGTCAACCCTTATAATGAGAAATACGGTGTGACTCCCTTTAGCTGGACTCTGAAGTGTTAGAGAAAGGGGTACTGCAGTGATGGGAAAGAGGGGAATGAGCCCCCACAATGAGAGGGAAGAGAAGATTCTCAATGAGTGAGGGAGATAAAACTTCCCAGTGCCTGCAAAGGAGGGGGGCTGATCTGTGTTCAGTGTTGCAAGTGGAGTGAGGGAGTCCAACTAGCGAGGAGAGTCGGTTTAGGGAAAGAGAGAGGACCGGGCTGTCTGGTCCTGCTGTCTGGGAGAACTGATGTTGACCCTATAAAGTGGAAACGTATTTGTGAATAGCTGCAGTTAGACATGGGTAGGTTTCAACCTTTGCAGGGTGGGTTGGAGTAGCAGATTCTCCAGGAGAAGTGCAAAGGATGCCAACCCTGCTGAGGAGAAGAGTGTTTCACTCACTGCAGCGAGACAAGGGCAGTGTCAGCCCTTGCACAAGGGTAGGAGGGGGAAGAGACACAAGGATCGGCCCTTTAACAGGGTCAATTTGTTGTCACCCCTTGCAGAAAGAAAAGACTGGGTGTCAGATGCTTAGAATGAAGTGACACTCCATGTAGGCATCCCTAGGTAAAATTTCAGTCGGGCAGTTATAATTGATTTCGACTTCATTCACCTCCACGATGGATACCTAGAGAGCAGACTAGGTATTTGAAGTGGGAAAGTCTAATGGTTCAGGAAAAATCACAAACTGAAATGAAACCAATACAAACATGTACATTTGGTTGCAGGGTGCAGCTGCAAGCAGGTGAGACACTCTCCCAAAAACATATGTCAGCCACTGGAATCAGGGGAAAGCATTTATATTTAGATATGAGCAGTGCTTTACGTAGGGTGAAAAGCTTCCTAAACAAGATGTATTTGGGGATATGGTCTATGGCGCCTAATTATTATGACAATTATTATTGGGTTTCGATATAAATGCCGAAGGCCATGAGACGGTTTTGTCCACATTGCATCCTACCAAAAATGCAATGCCCTCACGGTACATTAGTGAGATTTGCCCTAAGTACCAAGACATTAGCTTGCGGTGCACACAATTACCTGGAAGTACACCTGAATGCCTATTATGCTCATCATTGTAGAAGACAGTATGCTCAACATGAGAGGAAACAATGTCAGTGACACAGAATATATCTCCAAAGGACACTGAACAGACACAAATACACCAATGGGTTAGTGCACCTGCTGCACACATCCTTTAGATCACACTGGCAATGCAATTATGTTGTCTTCTGATGGATGAGCGAATAGGGTTTTTCTGGAGTCAGTTTAAACTTCATGTTAGAACAATCTATGTTAGGTTGCTCACATTTCGGCCTCTGCACTGTGCTGCTTTGTGCACTTACAAATTGCTTGCTGAGTTACCAGACCTCTTATTTTCAGGTGTACCTCAGCTGTATTGTCCAAAGCTTCTCTGTTTCTTTTCTAGAACTAGTGCAACAACTTTGATTTCATGTTTATTTTTATCCCATTTTTCATGGTATTTCTAAAGTTTGCCTACATGTTTAAATGTTATTGACTGCAACATGTTTACAGTGAGTCTCAGCGGTTTATTAATTCGGGTTAATAATTTTATTTCTGGGAGAAAGTGCCATGTTTGCTTTATTACCCCCGTTTCTTTGAGACTTTTATAGACTTATTCTGCCGTTCGTTTTTTTACTCTGTGCATAAGGTCACTGCTTAACAGGTCCCATTGCAAGTGGAAAGGGATGCTCGAGCTTGAATTTCATGAGGGAGGTGCACTGTGGGATAACTTGCAGTTAGGCAAACAGGTTCTAATGCAAAAGAGGGCAAGTTTGCCCCTGGGACATTGGTCATGGAGGAACTAGGAGTCACCCCCACCCCACTAGATGTCAGCCTTCTGTGAGTTTGTATATTATAATATCTTTGAGATGAATGCACATCTAGGTGATTGAGGATTACATTATAGAGAAGCATTTTATATAAAATGGTATTTGTTTCCAGTGTTTCTTTAGCTTCAAAGAACTTTTCCCAATAAATGCAAAAACACCCTTAAATGTTTTTGATTCTAAACAATTTAGGTGAGGGATTGTATACTCTGTGTTTCACAGAGATTAGAGAGCACCATTTTGAAAACCAATTTACATCTGCAATCACCAATGTTTATTTCTGTTAGGTTCAGTCGACAATGTGTGGTTGATAAAGACAAGAGAAATCAATGTCGTTTCTGCCGTTTGAGAAAGTGTTTCCGGGCAGGGATGAAAAAAGAAGGTAAAGATTATATTTTGATACATTTATATTTCTGAATGTTACAAAAACAAAGAGTTGCAAGAAATCTGAATGATCATCTAGGGTACGAAAGAAGGGTTGGGTTGTAAACTCCGCTCCAACGGCGGAGTTCATGGAGCTTTGCTACTCCGTGCTCTGCTTGCAGCACAAAGTTCTGCAAAAACCGCCAACCTCTGTGTGACGGGGTTTACTGGCGCCCACCTCTACATTGACAGGCATCATGACAGGAACACATGTAAGCCAATGTGTGGCGATGAGGAGAAGCTGGGAAGACACAATCCACCACTGACACCAAGTAGTGAAAGTGCCCAGCTTTGTGACCTCATAAGTGACCTCTGCAGCTCGGGGATCAATGAGGAAATATAAAGCAGCTCTGTTAAGACAACTAAGTATACCCCTATACGAATGTGCCTATGTTGGGGGATCATAACAGATGTTGTGTTTAATGCAAGGTGCTCATTATAAAACAGTACTTCCATTTCCTGCTTTCAGAATTCAGGATCTTGATGCATCCCACACAGGTTATTTTTATTACTCGAGGAGTAGTTACATTTCTCTGCCCTTCTCTGAGAACTGTAACTGCTCTTCCTTGTAAAGATAACCTGTCACAGCCTGGTGGTAGCATCTCATGTGACCGTCTATACTGAACTGACACTTCCCTTGAACTGGCCCTGCAGAATCCAGGACAGTCTGTTTCAAGTCTCTAATTAACCTCCAAGTGATTTAATTTGAAGAGCACAACTAAATGTTGGTAGGCGTGTGCACATCTATGGTAGTCTATTGCATGTTGATGATGAACAGATCCTGTTTTTGTAAATTTACATTTAAATTGTGTAAATTATGCATGGGTTTGTATATAACATTTATCGAATTTCACACTAGTTTAAATTGTACTAGTTTCCCTGAAAAATATATGTTTCCATAAATTGATCTCCTTCCTGCACAAAACCTGAAAGTGGGCTGAATGTTGTCACATTTTCAACAGTAATAACGCCAGATCTGTGTGTTTTTTAGTTAGGAATTTTTATGTTGCACGAGTAAACATGCATGAGTTTGTAAAATGTTAGGAGCATAGTTAGCAATATCTCTCTCATCTTCTCCGAAGTCCGTTGGTGATGCCCACTTCAGGTAAATCTAGTGTGATGTTAGGTATGCATAATAAATGCACATGTTGTGTACATTGCACATATGTGAAACAGAGTCACACTCGTAAATGACGCATTTATCAACGTGTGATGATCATGGAAAATATATGGATGCATGAATACACACTTTGTGAATAGTGTCAAAGGGTTAAGGTGCATTATCCAGATGCATTATGAAATGTCATCAGATGGTGGAAAATTGGTGGAAAATTGGAAAATTGATGGAACGAGATCCGGGTGCACTTCTAGATTAGGCAGCATAATCATTTTAAATTCAACAATGGGTTGAATTAGGTCTGGCCAGAAATGAAACGAAGCCAGCGAAATTCACAAGGTTGACGTACTTCTTATTAAGAAACATGTTGTTTTTTTAAATTTCACAATACATGTTTTTGCCTATTTTTTTGAATGCAGGAAATTAATTCATGCAGAAATTGTCACACCAAAATCTTGGTATGCCCTTACCCATCTTCTGCCATTATCATAATGATTTTTTTTTAACTTAAAGCGTGCTATCAAGTAAAAAAGTAAAGTAAGATATTGGCAAACCACATATCATTCTAAACAGTAAAATGCAACAGTAACTTTCTGACCTGGAGGTGCCTGCAGGAAGCCGTGTGTTATTAAAGAAAGAGTTAGCAGGGTAAGCCCCAGCCAAGTCTTGTATTTCATGTGAAGAGGCGAAAACACGCGTTTCCCTGGCACTGGTCACGTGAGGTTTAAAGCCCTCGTGTTACATTATAACATTTCTGATAGGAAAGGCACAAACATTCTAAGCCTCCCTGCAGTTAACCCAAGTAGTAGAAGTGTGAGAAGACATCATTCTCATGTTTCCTGAGCTGTTGGGTATGTACTGCAGGGTACGGGTGCAGGAAAAATGTGCAAGGCATGGCATAATGAAAACTGCGTTTCATTAGATCCAAATCACAAGCTATTATAATTGACTTCTGGGGTTGTAATTTATGAAAACATGAATATGTTCCACATTAAAGTGCATTTCCAGCGCCATATGCAGGCCTTGGTTTCAGTTCCGCAATAGGAGGGAGTGTCACAGCTTAAGAGTGAAGTACCCCATGAAAGCCTTTTTATGTATTAGTGATGGCATAGCATGTTTGCTGCAGGTCAGGAGTAGGTGCCTAGGGTAATAATTTGACTCAAAATTATAAAGACATATTTTTGGAAATTGAGTTACTGGTTGAGGGGGATGAAATTCTACTCAAGCAGCAATCACAATTCTTGTCAGGGTGAAGCGCAAGCAAACCCCAAATTAACATGTGCATAACTCTCTGGTAGCTTGGCATGAAAGTCGTCAGGCTTAACCTAGAGACATAATATTTATGCAACACACAAGCAGTAATCAACTGAAAACACAACCCCAGAAAATCCCGCACTATTTTAGAAGAATAGAGTAAATTGTAATAAGTTATTTGATACCAAAACAACAATCCAATCACTAGAACCAGAGATATGCAATTTTAAAGATTTAGATAGAAATAATGCTTAAAAGCGCAAAGCAGCAAGGGCCTACAGGCACATTTGCGTCGCCAGAACATAATGTTTTTGATATTCTGGTGGCACAATGTGCCACAGCATATTTATAAGGCCACATAAAGCTACTTTACGTGACTTTTCATGGCATTATAAATATGTTCCCCTTTCACACAGAAAACTGCATGAAAGAGGCATTCCATGGGTGTTGCTGTGATTGTTCCCTTGCAACACGCATGAAACCAGACACATGCCCAGATTTATGAGAAATCGTAAACCTTGGAATGCATCAGAACCTAACGCCACCCAAGGGGTGGTGTTAGGGAGGCGCAGCAAGGTGAAATGTTTTAATTTCTACTCGTGCTTTCCTTTTTCTATGTGCGCTTCATTCTGCAGCACACACAGACAAAGAAAATCGCCTGGATTTATTGATTTTGTGCAGGGAGGTGTCCCTTCCTGTACAAAATCAATCATCCCCACAACGCCGGCTCCCTTGCACCATGGTGTTGGTGCATGGCAGTCCATTGTTAGCCAGCGCTGGGGAAAAGGACAGTAATGCACCGTATCACATAGATACAGCACATTCCTGCCCTTTTGTTTTGACGTAGGGCAGCGCAGTAAGATTCCTTGCGCCGCTGCCCTATGTCAAAACCTCATAAATGAGGCCCCAACTGTGGCTATCTGGCCACGCAGTACCGGGACAAAGTCACAACTTCAGGCCAACCAAAATGGAGCATGAGCCTGATACCGGACCAAGTATGGCCCGCTGAACAAAGTACCTTAAATCCTGGTTGCAGAGTGTTGTGAGGCCCGTGTCGAGGATACGTCAAGCAGTGGCAGTTCTGAGCAGCTGTGGTGCTGAGATGTGAGGTCCTGTGTTGATGCTCAGTACAACAGTGATCCCAAGTAGCGGCAGGGTTGTCATGTGAGGTCCTGCATCGAGGTCCCTTGTTCAGAATGCATCGCACAGCCGTGGTTCTGCGGAGCTGCTGGGCTGCAATGTGAGGCCCGGCATCGAGGATGCGTCATGCAGCAGTGCTTTTGAGGAGCTGTGGGGTCCTGCATCAGAGATGCATCGATCAACAGCAACTCTGATGCGAGGCTATGATGTGATGTGTTGTGTTGCATTGGCTCTGCTGGGACCACAGTTGGGCTGGCAGAGCAACTTCAGGCACACTTCCATGAGTTCAAGAATGGGGTGGCACTACTTGAGAGAGGTAGGACTCACAGCAGGCTGAGTACAGGTTCAGGGCTTGAGGTGATTGGAGCCTTTTCTGTGACTGAGGCTCTGTTCAGGAGGCCAGCCAACTAGCCCTTGTATTACTCTGGTGGTCCTGGGTTCAAGATGCAGGTCCTGTTCTTCTCAGGCAGCAAGGCAGCAGAGTAGCAGTCTTTCTTTCAGCACAGCAGCAGCCCAGCTGTCCTTCTTCTGAGTCTTCACAGACCCAAATGTTTAATGAAGAGTTGGGGCAGGGGGTCTAGTATTTATACCTGGTGCCAGCTAAGAAGTGGTAGACTCCTCTAGAGTCTCCCCCTACAGAGGTGTGTGGAATTTCCTGCAACCTGGCCCTGGCCTCAGCTTCATTGGGGGCACGATAGACTGCCGTGAAACCCTTTGTGAATGTGCTGAGGCAAAGTCTTTGAGATGTGCACGTGAGGTAGGTGGCATCTCATCCCCCTCATGAAGTCAGAAATGACCAATCCTGCCATCACCTATTCCCCCTTTGTCTCACTGTCTGGGCAATGCACAAAGAACAACTGCCAGCTACACCTGTGACCCAGGATACTTGCTGCAGGCACCAAATGGTTGAGACAAGAAAATGCCAGCTTTCTAAAAGTGGTATTTTCAGAACTGTGACTTAAAATCCAATTTTACCATCTAAAGAGGGTTTTAAATTACCATTATTTAGGGACCAAACCCAACTTTTCTACCTGCTCTCCCAATTTAAATGTATCACTTACTAAATGTATTAAGGTAACCCAATTGTGTTCAATGGGAAAAGCAGGCTTCACAGTAGTAAAAAAAGAATGTAAGAGTTTTTAATTCCCAGGATATTTAATAGTCAGAACTACATGTCCACCTTTTTAAATACACTGCACCCTGCCCTATGTCTTGATTAGGACCTGTCCTAGGGGTGAATTATATGTATTAAAAAGGAAATTCTAGGCCTTTCAAAAGGTGTGTTTTTCCAGGGCGAAATGGAAGGTTTAAAGTGCACACACAGGCTGCAATGGCAGGCCAGAGACATGCTTAAAGAGCTACTTAAGTGGGTGGCATAATGAGTACTGCAGGCCCACTAGTAGCATTTAAATTACAGGCCCTAGGCACACGTAGTTTCACTTTACTTGGGACTTACACATAAATAAAATGAGCCAGTTGGGTGGTTGCCAATGTTGCCATGTTTTAGTAAGAGAACATAAGAACTTTGCACACTTTACTACTGCTAACCAATGCTAGAGTCCTAAGGCTCTAAGTGGGATGGGTATGCCCAGTCATGGGTCCCTTGCTTGCTGTGCCACTGGATTCAAGCTAGCCTGGCTGATAGGGGGTGATATGCCCAAACCAGTCCCAGGATGCCTGTTTCCAGTCCAGGGAGGACCTGGCTTGGCAGTTCGGGCTGGACTGTATCCATGAGGTTCATGTTCAAGACTGATTTGCGTATGTCTGGGTCCAAACAGGGGTGGCATGGTGAGCAACAGAGCAATGGATTTAATCTAGATCTCTTGACTGTGGGTGAATGTTTGATTTGTTCAGCATTCCGTCTGTCATTTGTTTGCACTGCATTTCTTGCCCTAAGTGGGATGGGTATGCCCGAACATGGGTCCCTTGCTTGCTGTGACACTGGATTCAAGCTAACCTTGCTAATGAGGGGTGATATCCCAAAACCGGTCACAGGATTCTTGGTTCCAGTCCAGGGAGGACCTGGCTTGGCAGTTTGGGCTGAGTTGTTCCCAGGAGGAGCAGGACTGTTTCCATGAGGTTCATGTTCAAGACTGATTTACATATGGCTGGGTCCAAACTGGGCTGTCATGATGAGCAAAAGAACAATGGATTTAACCCAGAGATCTTGACTGGGGGTGAATGTTTGATTAATTCAATATTCCGTCTATCATTTGTTTGCATAGAGTCCTAAGACCAGCAAAATCAAAATCGGCAAAAACAGGAGGATGGAAGGCAAAACGTTGGGGGAAAACTACATCAAGGATGTAGGGTGCAACACTTATCTTTTAAAGTACTGAATTTGACTTTTACAATTCAGTATTTGCAGAAATGATGTTATAATAGAATTTGTTAAATTAAATCAATACTAAATGTCAAAGAATGCATTATAGTGATAAATGAAAACATAGATTAGTAATATGAGTCTTCATGACATGGAACCATATTTTACCACTAAAGATGAATTTGAAGTGTTCTGTGATCCCAGTGATGTTACTGGTCAGATTTGAAGTGCGCTGTTCGTGTTGTTTGATTCCCAGTACTAAAGTTTTAGGCCAGTATTTGGGCACATTGTCACAGCTGTGTACCCACATAAGGTCTCTTACTCAGTGCCTGGGTCAGTTAGTGGTAATTGGGCAGTTATTTGGTGATTAGCTATTGTTTATTACATGTGTCCAAATACCTTGGGTACTGTTGTACTGCACATTGACTTCCACATATTCCTGTATGGCGCGGTTGAGAATTTAAGGTGTAGTCCAGGAAGGGATGAAAGTTTGGAAGTCTGATTCAGGAAAACACAAATTCATATTACTAAACGTTATTGTCCAGTTAGGACTACGTACAAGAGATCTATATAGAACAACATGTAGAATAGCAAAAATAAATATGCACACTTAAACAGAAGGTCTTAATTCCCTCTGGGATGAGAGTATGACTTTAAACAGTTCAATAGCACCTACACATTACACAGTGAAGGCGTACATTTCTGAACAACATAGGAATCAATCCACAATGTTGTTTCAATGTAGGAAATTTTGTGGATCTTATTTTATAGTTATTTGCACTTGAGAGTCAGACCTAGTTTAATGCCATGAGTGCCACTTACTTGCCAAATAAAGTTAAATACTTTTTTCATTTTTAATCTCTTTTACCCAGCAGTTTCTGGCTGGCAGGCAGAACCCACTGCCTTTGATAGGATGAGTATGTTGCACTTGTCTGATAACGTGTGCTCTCCTTTGGGTAACTTTGCACAGAGCAGTCAGGCTTATCCTCAGTGTCAAAGTGTAAAGTATCGGCACAACCCCTACCCCCGCAACACACTGTGTATGCTACAAAAAGACTCCACACTGTATGTATAAGATACTAGTCTTTGTATTACACACACACATTGAAATAAAAACGATATACACATTGGATATATACTTTACAGTTATATTATTAGCAGCAGAACGGCATGAACATATATGTACTAGTCATAGTTATTCACTTGCCACTTTATCCCCTCAGTCTCATAAGCACCATAAACCCATGAGCGTACTTCCCCAAGGTGTTCATGATCGAAGCAGTCCCTCCCACATCAAGAGCGAAAGAAACATATTTGCAGGCTGCTCAGAGGTATTCTATTTTTCCGCTAACACATTAGCATAAAACATGACATTCCCAATTTTGCATACCCCACACAATTGTAATGGTCAAGAAATCATAGGTTCTGACTTTGTGACCCAGCCTCTCAGCCACTCAAACTACACCAGCCACTGATACACGTTGCACAATCTGACAACACTTTGATTAGATTGATGTGACCACATAAAGCGGAAGGATACAGTTATATGTTCTTTTACATCCAGATTAGGTCTTCAGGCACCCAGCAGCACCTTCACAAGAGTGGGATCACTATCGCTGTAGGCAAAAGACTGTGACACCAGAAGCTGGTGCACTTTCAATTTGGAGGATTGTTTCCCCTTCTGCGGAGGTGTGCGCTGCAGTTGCTCCAGTCAGCCAGCTGTGGGTGCACACAAGGCACAACAAGACTCCTTGGGTCAAGTCACGGTGTTCTCAACAATAGATTACATAGTGGACCGGGTCCGGAGAGAGAGATCCTGCGACCCAGGACTGAGGCCCGATATCAGGCACTGTCGGCCTCTTGATCTGGAGGTCAGAGACCATCTAGACTGCCAGCTGGGGTCCCAAAGAATCAGCAAATTTCCCCCAACACCCCTTTGACACCACACACTACGGAGTGCGAGCTAACGCAGGTTTCCACTTGTAAGCTTGGGTCCCTCAGACTCAGCAAATGTCCCCCGCACTCCTTAAACTCCTCACTCTACAGGACCCCCAGGTGGGCCACTGATCATTATGAGCACACTTTGTGACACAGTGTGAATACTGCACACATCAGGACGGTCTTTATCCCAACCGAAGATCACTTTCACCTTTTTCTGTCGCACCCTACATGGTCCTTATGATCTTGTGGAAGCGGGGAGATCCTTCCTATCCCTGGGATATCGTGGACAGGAGGCCAGCCGACCGGTCCTTGGAGAGTGCTTAGGGACCTGGGCCATGACACAGAGCCATGAGCACAGAAATGCCCACTTTCCCATAGTGGTATTTTCACAGTATAAATGTTGAATCCATTCGCACCACCGGAGAGCATTTACCACTACTAACTCATCGATATCAAAAACACTTTTCTGCTACTTTTCTGCATGTAGGAAATACAGCTCAATAGGCTTTCCACGGACCCCCTCATGTCAATCCAATGTGAGAAGCATGCCCTACCACACCGAATACACCATCTGGTGCTGTTCACCACCAGTGCATGTAGCACACATGCCCTATCTCTAACCAACACTTCACCCTGTCCCCAGCGAGTACTCCAAAATAGCGAGAGACATGCAGAATCTTGGCAAGTAGCTTTTTAAATGCCAAGTCCAGTAACATTAACCTGCACACACAGGCTCCATCATGGCAAACCTGAGGCACATTTAAAGAGCTACCTCTGTGAGTGGCACAACTGCTGCATTTGAGTTACATGCCCTAGGTATATGACTTACCCCAAGACATGGGGCTTACAAGTAACTCAAATCAGCCAATCATGTATACACCAGTCACCAGTATGTATATGACAAGCACAGCCCTTTGGCACTGAATGGCAGTGTCAAAGTGCTTAAAGTCCTACACCAGCAAAACATGGTGCAAACAGAGTTTGGAAGCCAAAAGTATCAGGGGAGACCATGCCAAAAGACACCAGTTCTAACATAAACAATGTATTTTAACCCCTTGCATGCTTCTGACGGAACCACTCCGTCATGTGTCACGGGCGCCGTGTGCTCATGACGGAGTGGTTCCGTCATGCTGCGCCCGTTTGCGGCCGCTCCTCCCACGCGGCGCTGATTCCCCGCCTGTGCGGGCGATTAGCGCAAGTGGGTGGAGTCATGACGGAACCACGCCGTTATGAGCACAGTTCGCCCGTGACTCATGACGGCGTGGTTCCGTCATGAGCATGGCGGCGTCGCAAACCCCCCCAGCGCTGCAGCGGAATTCGCGCCGCAGCGAAGGGGTTAAACAATTTATTTTGCTGCTTTGGCAAACTTCTTTCTTGTGAATATGCCCCAGCTATATGCATAGTTCATTATTTATGCCTCTTGCATGGAAAGGTCTTCCAGCTGCAACCACAGCATACCATGGCTGCCCCCCTATTACAACATAAGAACAAGTGCCTGTGAGAGACAGCAAGAAAATATCTAATGAACAGGTAGTAGAATCATGGAGAGTCGGCAGGGAGTACGACTCCTAAGGTGCAAGAGCCCTCACACTGCTTCAATGCCCTACGGGCACCCACAAGGGGGCTCTTTACTGGTTTGTGTGAAACCATAAACAGCAAACCGAAAAGACCTCAGGTAAAGAGCCTGTGTGCCTGTCGGGCAGTGCAGCGCCGACATGGAGCTTGCTCATTCATGAAGCATTATGTTCTAGTTCATTTGGAGCACTCATGCTGGACATTTAAGCTCTCCTTGTCTCCATCTTTTCATAGATAATTGTTGTCCCCCGGTTAGCACATGGGTGGTGACTAAACTAGGTTTTATCAGAATTAGTAGTTTTCTTGCTATTTTGTAATCTTGAACTTATTGCATTTGTTAGAAATGGGGTCTCAGGTTGGCAGAGGTATGCACCCAATCCAAGTAGGGACCAACACTCTAGTCATGGTAAGTGAGATACACACTCTAAATTAAACTGTGCTCACCCTCTGGTAGCTTGCACAGAGCAGTCACGCTTAACTTAAGAGGCAATGTGTAAAGAATTTGTGCAACACTTATTACAGTAAAACAGTGAAAAACACCACAAAAAATGATATACACCAGGTTAGAAAAATAGAGCTGAATTTAATGAACAAAATAAGACCAAAGCTACAAAATCTAATACGCAGAACCCGAGTTTTGATTTTATAAAAAATATTTTAAAATATAGTGCTCAGATTAATAAAGCGTCAACCGGGGTTATCTAGTCACACTGGACCAGGTTAAATCTGGCTGTGATGGACAGTGGGTCGGATGCAGAAGCCACGCAGGCCCCACTGAAAATGAGGACCTTTCCAGAGGATGTGTTGACGGCAAGAGCAAGATGCATCGGTTACGAGTCATGCAATCGGGTGATGCATTGTTGTCGTCGGACCTCGCAGATGAGTCCTGCATTTTCATCGTCGAACCCCTTTGTGGTAAAGGCGATGCGTCATCCTTGAGCCATGGAGTTGAGTTCTAAGAAGTTGTTGAGCCCCTTACAATGCAGGCAAAGCGTAATTGTCTGGCCTTTTGTGTCATCGTTGAGCCATGCAGCAATGTCCTCGTCGAAAAGAGAATGCATCACTTCCGACTGGCCCAAAGCAGGTGATGTGTTGGTTTTTGAAGAAACACAGTTGCAGAACCCTTTTAGGGCCCAGGACAGGATTGGCTCCTCTGAACAGGACTCACAATTGGAAGAGTCCTGAAAATGGAGCAGAGTTGAAGGAAGTCTTTGATGTCCCTTAGGCTTCAGAACAGGAGGCAAGCCAGCAAGCCCCTGCAGTCACTTGGTTCTGGGGATGTAGAGATTCAGGTCCAGTCCTTCTCACCACCAGGCAAGAGGCAGCAGGGCAGGAACAGCAGGGCAGGAATCCAGCAAAATCAGCAGAGTCCAGCAGAGTGTCAGTCCTTTCATCAGCACAGCAGTCCTTCTTCCTGGCAGAGTGTTGTCAGGTCCAGAGTGAACTGAGGTGGTGGAGTTAGGGGTCCAGTACTTATACCCAGTTGTGCCTTTGAAGTGGGGGACACTTCAAAGAGAGGCCTTTGAAGTCCGCCAGATCCCTGCCCTCCCTGCAATGGCTTCTGACTCACTACAGGGCGGTATGCATCTCTTTGTGTGGGGATAGGCAGAGCCTTATCCAGATGCAAGTGTCAGCTCCTCCCTCCCATCTAGCTCAGGGATCCTCATCAGTCTGATGATGGGCCATCAGCATGTGAATGTCACTGCTCTGCTCCCTTTGTTTGTGTATGTCTACAGGGAATGCATAAAGTCCAGCTGTCACCCACCTCAGGCGTGTATTCAGAGAGAAGCAGAGACACAGAATGATTTAAAATCTGACTTCACCAGAAGTTTTACATTGTGAGTCCAGAGACACCAAACTCAACATTTGTATCTTGTCCCAATTGAGAATTACACTTATAAGATGCAATAATGCAATCCCAATCGGGAATTACACTTATAAGATGCAATAAGGCAACCCCAATGTAAACCTATGGACAAGAGAATCCTTGCACTAGTGAAAAATGAATTTCAGAGTTTTTCACTACCTGGACATGTAAAACTTAAAAGTACATGTCCAATGTTTTAAATACACTTCACTCTGCCATTCGGACTGTCCAGGGCATAACTTAGGGGTGACTTATATGTATTAAAAAGGAATGGTTGGGCCTGGCAAGTGGGTTACCTTGCAAAGGTCGACATGGCAGTTTTAACTGCACACACATGCTCTACAATGACAGGCCTTAGACATGTTTTAGAGGGCTACAGATGTGGGTGGCACAATCATTGCTGCAGGCTCACTAGTAGCATTTAATTTACAGGTCCTCGGCACATGTAGTGCACTTTACTAGAGACTTATAAGTAAATTAAATATGCCAATGGTGTATAAGCTCATGTTAACTTGTTTTATGGAACAGCACCTGCACTTTAGCCCTGGTAAGCATTGGTAAAGTGACCAGAATTATAAATCCATCAAAAATTAAGTCTGCAAAACAGGAGGTCAGAAAGCAAAAAGTCAGGGAAACCCACGCCAGGTCTAACAGTATTGTAAAAGTGTAATTTCCTGTGATTGATTCAGGATCAGATGTCATGTGGCATCACTTCCTGTGATGCCATGGGGATGTCATAAGTGGTGGAGGTCCAAAGGGTATATGATGTCAGTTCCACTACCTATGGCAATTTTAGAAATTGATGTGTATGAATGAGATGTAAGCCGAAAGGCAATATTTTTTAATTAATTCCATATATTCTTTTATAGTCTTCGATACAAGGATTTCCAAACAACTTGTTCCATTATCCTTTGAGTACTGCTCATTCCCTCTGTTGCCTCTCTGATTAATATTAGTCCTCCAAATTATGTATTGCAGTGCCAGAGTACCCGTGGGGTGTTTGTTGCGCTTAATAAATATATACATACATACATACATTATGCTAATTTTTTAATGATAATTCCAAATAACTGATTTTATCTGCTGCAAATGGGCATTTGTGTAATAGTGTGGAATACATTAAATCCTTTGAAAGAAATGAAAGATATTTATCTTTCTTTAAAAAAGGATCACTCTTAATAAAGTAAGGGGATGATCCACAAAGGAGTTTGACTGAGTGAAGCAGTAAACCACAGGAGTAAAGGGGGACAAGCCACTGAAGGCTCAAACTAGATGCCTCCCTCTGGTTCATTTAGAGGATCTCCAGGACCCTGGAGCCCAAAACGAGCCAAGTTTTTATGTGGCTTCTGCTGCCACCCAGGCTCTAACATCACATGCCAAGGATTAAAGACAAACATTAACTTTTAGTGTAAAAGATGTCGGACAGAGAAAGAGATTCTGTTAGAAATTGGGTTATTTGTTGACTGGGGCATGAGCTATGGTCAAGCAGCAAATGCGATCCTAGTCAGGGTAAGGCACAAGTAAATTCCAAATGAACCTGTGCTCAACCCCCTGATAGTTGGCATAGAGCAGTCAGGTTTAACTTAGAGACAATTTGTAAAGTACTTGTGCAGCACTTCAAACAGCAAAACCTTGACACCACCATGCAAAAAGGACCCTACAGCAAGTTAGAAACATAGATCTCAATTTAATAAATAAAACAAGACCAAGACAACAAAAATCCAATTAGTAAAACCTAAGATATTACTTTTAATGTTTTAGGCAAAAATTGTGCCAAAAAGCACAAAGCACCAACTGTGAATATCTGGTCATGCCGGACTGGGACAAAGTCACTAGTTCAGGCCGACCACAATGGAGCAAGGGCTGGCTACAGGGACCTAGTTTGGCCAGCTTAACAAAGTACCTTAATTCCTTGTTTGTGGAGCGTTGCAAGGATCTGCATCGATGATGCGTCGCGCAGTTGAAGGTATGCGTCGGTCCCGAGATGTGGTGAGGGTTTGATGTGAGGGCTTGCTCGTTGTTGAGGATCCTGTCAACAGAACTTGCAATGCGCAGTCCGGCATTGAGGATGTGGGGCGCAGTTGGGGCGAAGAATCGGTTCCAAAGAGCTGTGAGGCTGTGATGCAGAGTCCAGCATCATCGTTGAGGCTGCTGTCACTGAGGGATGCGAAGGCCTGCACTGGGGAAATGCCATGCAATTGGGGCGATGCAGCATTTTTGAAGAGCTACAGTGCAATGTGGGTCTTTGCAACAGTCCAGTCCACAAAGCAGCAGTGATGCGACAGTTCTGCTTGGGTTCGCGCCGCTCAGCAGAGGAGATGCATTGATTCCCCTGGATCCATAGAGGTTGATAAACAACTTAAGCCCACTTTCAAGGGTCCAGGACTGTGGTGACACCCCTTGGCAGGGTAAACTAGCAAATGGCAGAGTCCAGGGGCATGTGGAAGGTAGTTAGAAGTCTCTTGTGTCCTTGTGGATTCAGATCAGGATGACAGCCAACTAGTCCCTGGGGTCACTCTGGGTGCAAGAAATGAAGCTCCTGTCCCTCTCACCTAGACATAGGACAGTAGGTCTGCACAGCAGGGCAGCAGCTCCTTCAGAGCAGCAGTCCATTTGAGTGGCAGTCCTTGTAGCTGCACAGCAGTTCTCTTCCTGGCAGAATATCCACGGGTACAGAAGTGTACTGAAGAGTTGGCATCTGAAGTTCTAGTTTTATACACAGTTCTAGAGGCATGCCTTTGAAGTGCATAGATGCCATTGCTTCCTGGCCCTGGCGCCAGACTCACTAAAAGGGGGTATGCAGCCCTTTGTGTGGAGAGAGTACACAACCTATTCGGGTGTAAATGAGGCTGGTCCCAGCTGCTCCCACCCATTCTTCCAGTAGTGGCCTTTTAAATCCCACCTACACTCACATTGTGTATGGCTGTTTAGGAGGAATACACAAAGCTCGACTGCCATCTTTACCCAGTCACGTGATCAGAGACAGGCTGCAGGCACCAAATGGCAAAGGCAAGAAAATGCCAACTTTCTAAAAGTGTCATTTTTAGAATTGCAATTTAAAATCAGACTCCAACATAAGTTAGGATTTTAAATTGTAATTCCAGAGATATCAAACACAAACTGTTTATCTCTTCCTATTTGGAAATTACACTTCTAAGATGTAATAGGTAACTCCAATGTTATCCTGCGGGAGAGATAGGTCTTGCGGTAGTGAAAAACAAATTTAAAAGTTAATGTCCAACTTTTAAAATACACCGCACCCTACACTGGGGCTGTCCACATCCTACCCTAGGGGTGACTTATATGTATTAAGAAGAAAGGTTTGAGCCATGCTAAAGGTTTATTTTGCCAGATCGAAATGGTAGATTAAAACTGCACACACAGCCTCTACAATGGCAAACCTGATACACGTTTAAAGGGCTAGTTAAGTGGGTGGAATAACTGATGCTGCAATCCCACTAGTAACATTTAATTTACAGGCCCGAGGCACATGTACTGCCACTTTAATGGGGATTTAAAAATAAACTGAAAATGCTGATTAGGTATAAGCCAATGTTATGAAGTGGTAAAGTGTGCAGAGTCCTAAGGCCAGCAAAAACAGGAGGTCTGAAGGCAAAATGTTAGGGCTAAACCATGCCGAGGAGGCAATGTCTAACAGATACCATCTACGGACTGAATTGCACAACATGAAATATTGAAATCTGAAATTAGCCCCATCTTCCTTGTTTGACCAAATTGTGTGAGCCTAGAACAATATTTTATTTCACTGTGCTTCCTTATTCTTTATTACTGTACGAGCGCCTTGAAATACACAAGGTCAGGATGTGCTCAGTAGAAATACATTTCTTGTATTTGATATAGTGGACTATAATGTTGCTCCATTTATAAAAATAATTTATGCAACATATAGGGTGCACATGACAAATGACTTGACCTTAGTTCACTGATGGCATTGCTGTCATTGTTGGGGGAGGCATAAATGTTTCTGAGTTCATGTTTAAAAACTATCGCTTTCAATAAATTCCTCTCCGAGCAGTGATATAATCTATTGTATTAAGTTACAGTGATATAACATGATGTACTAAATTGAAGAGGTTCCGAATTGTTAAAGAAATAGTTTTTGAATTTTGAAAAGACTTTATCATATTTTATATGATGTTTGTAGTACATTTTAAATGCCAACTTTGTTCATAATTTGGCTTGTGCAAGGGTTCTTAGAGTCAAGCCAGACCCTTGACTTGGCTCTGGCTCTAATATCCTTGTTAATTTGTTGGTTCATTTACCTCTTCACTTTTGTATGAACTCTATAAGACTATTCCCTGATTATTACCATTTCAGATGTTTGAGAGCCAATTCACAAAAGCGTTTAAGAGTACCTATAGCAGTACTGCAGAAGTACTACTTCACATACTCGTAAATGATTCCAATGTCTTTCTAGGTGTACATTTGGTTTAACAATCTAAACCATGCAAGTGGGAGAGGCCTGCCATCTAGTGGGCATTGGTGTGTATTTATTTAAATTGAATCGATTTCTATTTACACTAGCGCCTGAAGTTCAATTTTCCCATCACATAACTTGTAAAGCATGAAGAAAAATGTACTGTTCTATTAAGTGTTGGGATTTAGAATTATATACACGTCTTTCGTTATCTGTGTCTTTTGACCTATCAATCTTGTCATCCAAAGCAGTACATCAAATCGCATTGCTGTTGAAAGCACATGGTTGATCCCATTTGAATGAAAAAATCTGAAGTATTTGTTTTCTCGTGTCAGTGCCACGCATTAGTAGTAGGGGTGTGGGAGGTGCCACAAGTAGACTTTGTAGGAGTTCAGAAGGTGAATGACCACTGAAGTGGCCTTTAAACTTTGTTTTTCACTTGTCCATTTGCTGTTAGTTCAAAGCAGAGCAGAGGTCAAGTGTCAGGCACTGTCTTCTGATAAACTGCTGCTTATTCGACATAACATTGGTGTCTACTTTTCCTTGCTTAAATTGCAACGGGAAGGAATTTTGTAATGTGAACCAAGTAACAATCTGGTAGGGTTCATGAAGTATTAAAGAAAAGGCTGCACTATCTGGAATGTTTTCTAACAACAACAACATTTAAATACTGCAGTTAAGCTTAACATTTCAAAATATATCGGCAGCCATAATAACAAATTAAGGTAATTGTGTTTTTGTAATGGTAACGTGCGACGGAAAGAAAGAGTTTAATAGTATCAAAACAAACCAAGCCATTTTTACTTGTGTGATTCACAAATGATATTAACGGTTGTGTGTCATACGAAGTTTAGCAGTAAAGCGACATGCCTGATGAAATGTAGTGAATTTAGTGTCCATTTCAAGAGACCATTTCAATAGAAAATGTGCTCTCTGTAAATTGAAGTCCCCTGCGCACATGCTTTAGTCAAATATTCACGAAATTGTGTTTCAAAATGCACCACTGGAGTACCACAACCCCTCCCTCCCCCCCACCACGACCATTCTTCCGCTGAGCGGGTGTGGCTCATTTACTACTCTTGTTCTTTGAGCAAAGCTTGGCTTTTTCACCATCAGTATGACTTTACTGACGTAACACTGATGGCAGCACCCTAACTCTGATCAATGTCCCAAAGCCACTGCTTTAGTCACAGGTATGGATTGTACTTACTTATGTCACGGACTTCCTAATTATGTGCTAGAAGAAGAGACATATGTAGAGATGTGAGCACTGCAGTCGTTTGTTTATACAGTGATGGTACTCAGACGAGTAATGCGTGGGATTTCACAACTAGCAAGACCTGCCGTATGCTAAGGGAATGCAAAGTGTTGTACTTACACTTCCTGCTGCTCAGCCAGTATGCATGAGTATGTGTGTATGGAATGTTGGAATGCGTGATGACTGTGTAGAATGTTGGTGTGCCTGGTGGACTGGAGGAATGACAGTTGGAGGAGTAGGCTGAGCAGCAAAGATGCAGCTCCTGGTGGGATCTTGAATTAGCCTGCTTAACATATTTACTTGGATCTTGAGATCTTAAACTAACTTGTAACTTACCAATAAACATCTACTTGAACTTACCTCGTGACTACAATCCATAGTCATAGAGGGAGCTGCTGCGCTTCCTCTATGACGTGTGATGGTATCCAGAGCCTCAATGCATTGTGCACTGTAACACAGGTAACACAGAAGTGCCGGGAGCCATCCTGCACGGCGTCACCTGTGCGTGCCGCCATTTTTAGTTTGGCGTGCTTCATCGTGTCCAGAAAACTCCAGCACAAAACAGGATGCATGCCAACCACGTTTGTTCTGCTGAGCGAGTCAATAAAGTTATATTGACTGTTGACTTCATCCGGAGTCATCTCTGTTGCTGTTAGCTTCCCGATCACATTCACGCTACGTAACCCTTCGTGCTCAGTTGAAGTGAATGCTCCTGGGTTGTACTCTGTTTTTGGTATCCTCGATCAACCCTGCACCTGGCTTGTGACAGTTGTTGGCAATCTGTGGGAATACTGTGCTTCCTAGTCACCGGAAAATCTACCAGCTGACTTGGCGTTACGAATCGTTAAGCAATCTTTGCATCATTTAAAATAAGTCACATCGTTGTCAACCGAGGGTGCAGTTATTCTGTATGTGTTTTCTCTTCCAAGTCCTAACAATTAAAGGTCTTAAAATCGGCGTGGGACAGTTCAACACTTTTCGGGTGAGAGAGTTCGCTCACCGGCGTTTGTTCTTCCTTTCTTATTGATAGTCATCTGCCATGAGTTTTGTACTACGATTTATTTTGCTTGTAATGGCTTATGTTTTGTTTTAATGACATTCTAAGGTGTTTGACAAGTGTGTGTAAGGGGAGGTGTACTTCAGTTTCATCTTATTTAGTACACCAGGTAATCTGTTATTTACACTGTGTTTTGTTCTATCTTTACTCATATTTTAATTGAGTTGTTGCATATGTGGTATGCATTTAGTGTGAGCTTTATTTGCTAATGTTATGGCCGATCTAGTTATCTTCAGGGCACTATGCTTAGATGTTTCCTTTAGGGTAGTTGTGTATTAGAGCTGGTCTCTATATACTTGTTTTTATCTTTCGGTGTGGGTGGTGCGCACACCCTTTACACTGATTTCACCTTTTACAGCATGTGTGCCTAATTTTTGTGAAGATTGTTTGCCTAGTAGTGTGGGTCGTTTACCCATTTTACACTTGCATTACCCGTATAATTTCTAGCGGTGTGGGTTACTTTTCCTTTACACCTATATTTTTGTTTTGTTTTCCCTGCATACTTGTGCAGTTGGTGGTTTAGCCAAGTATTGTAACATGTAGTGCGCAATGGGCAGTGTACCCTTTTCTTAAATTTTTAGTGCGCATTGGGCTGTGTTTCCCATACAATATATATTTTGGAGCGCAATGGGCAGTGTATCCTTTTCTAAAATTTATAGTGCGCAATGGGCCGTGTTCCCTATATATTATATATAGTTTGTCTGTTTTTTGGTGCGCAATGGGCAGTGTACCCTATAATTGTTTATTTTGTATGCATTTTAGTAAATGCATTGAGTTTTCCATAGTGTTCCTTATATGGTTGTGGCGTGTAGAACAGTGTGATTGGTTTGGAATTTACACTCCGCGGGTGTCCTCCATTCTCCAAGTCCTACACTTTGTCCTCTTTAGTGCGTGGTGTGTTGAAGTGGGTGACTAGTTGGGTTATATTCTTTATTGGTATCAGCTCTTCTCCCAACCTTGCACAGTATTTCCATGCTAAAATTGAATTTAATATAGTGGTTTAGAGGATAGCCTTCTTCCTATTCTCGTTTTCCATCTGAAAATCTTATTTCCATGTGAATTGCTAATATGTTTCCCTCTTTATCTCATATTTGCAGTTTCTCATTTATTCCAATTTCTGGATTCTTCTTCTTTATGTTTCCAAGGGAAGGGGATGTGCTATGTTATGTTCGTATTTTCTCATTTGCACTCTTTTCCTTGCTGTATACTTTCACTCACTTTTCCATTCTCTGTTCTTTTGCAATACGTACCTATTTTCTTGCAGCTTCAATGTTCTTCCTCATCTTGCATCCTTTCTTCACCTAAAATATTCTTTTGGTTGCAATGTTTCAACAAGCCCTCTGCATATGGGTGCTACCCTCTTAAAAGCTTGTTCTGTTTTTTTAGTTCGTTGATTTCTCAAGGGAAGAGGATATGTTGTACTTACACTTCCTGCTGCTCAGCCAGTATGCATGAGTATGTGTGTATGGAATGTTGGAATGCGTGATGACTGTGTAGAATGTTGGTGTGCCTGGTGGACTGGAGGAATGACAGTTGGAGGAGTAGGCTGAGCAGCAAAGATGCAGCTCCTGGTGGGATCTTGAATTAGCCTGCTTAACATATTTACTTGGATCTTGAGATCTTAAACTAACTTGTAACTTACCAATAAACATCTACTTGAACTTACCTCGTGACTACAATCCATCCTTTCTACACAAAGCAACCGCACAGGGTACCACGAGGGGTGGGAGGAGGCGGGGAAGGGACGGCAGAAAGAAGTAGTAGCATTACAAGCAGTAATTGTGGCCCCATTATCAAGAAATAAGCCTGCCAAATCCCACATTGCCTGTGGCGGAAGTGCACCTGGAAAAGCCCTGTCCCCTGCTCTTCAGTGTCTCCACTCTGCTCTCAAGTGCTCGCCCACAAATATGTTGTGAAGGAGGAGAACTATATCTTTAGTAACTCTTGTGTTTTGGGTGGGAGGTCACAAGAAATGAGTCACTGGCAAGGGGGGCAGCTGCTTTGATAGTGAGAAACACATTTTATCATTACAGTCTCCCCTGCACACAGCAGATTATTCCAGACACACCACTGGAGAGACATCATATCTACACAGTGTTTACTCCTAACTTGCAGAAGCTAAGGTTGGGCGCGTGACATTAATAGGAAATGTTACCCAGCATTCCTGTGTGCCACACTATTAAGACTTTGTCTAGGCCTATATAGTGTTTTTATTTATTTCAGTAAACTGAAGGGGCGCTTTACTTTCTTCCACTAGTAGTTCCACCTACCACTTTACCTTGACTCTCTTCGTCAGCTGTTGTGCAGCGAGTGCAGATCCTTTTTTTCCATTCCTCTGTTGCTGAGACCTACGCCTCGCGGCCCCCGCTTCGCGGGTGCCGCTCGCAGGCCAGGTCAATTTGCAGTCTTGTGTAGCTGGACCAACACCATAGTGCCTGGAAGCACCAACGCGGCTAAGCCGAGCCAGCATCTCATCAGAGGACGTGAGGCGGGACTGCGAGGACCAGCAGGCAGTGCGGCGCTGATCGGCCGCAGCTGGTCCTCTTCCCGCCCCTCCACCGGTCAAATACACCTTGCCGAGTGAGCTGCCTGGGACTCTCTTCGTCAGCTGTTGTGCAGCGAGTGCAGATCCTTTTTTTCCATTCCTCTGTTGCTGAGACCTACGCCTCGCGGCCCCCGCTTCGCGGGTGCCGCTCGCAGGCCAGGTCAATTTGCAGTCTTGTGTAGCTGGACCAACACCATAGTGCCTGGAAGCACCAACGCGGCTAAGCCGAGCCAGCATCTCATCAGAGGACGTGAGGCGGGACTGCGAGGACCAGCAGGCAGTGCGGCGCTGATCGGCCGCAGCTGGTCCTCTTCCCGCCCCTCCACCGGTCAAATACACCTTGCCGAGTGAGCTGCCTGGGACTCTCTTCGTCAGCTGTTGTGCAGCGAGTGCAGATCCTTTTTTTCCATTCCTCTGTTGCTGAGACCTACGCCTCGCGGCCCCCGCTTCGCGGGTGCCGCTCGCAGGCCAGGTCAATTTGCAGTCTTGTGTAGCTGGACCAATACCATAGTGCCTGGAAGCACCGACGCGGCTAAGCCGAGCCAGCATCTCATCAGAGGACGTGAGGCGGGACTGCGAGGACCAGCAGGCAGTGCGGCGCTGATCGGCCGCAGCTGGTCCTCTTCCCGCCCCTTCACTTGCCTCTTCCATATATTTTGCTGTAACAACGCGCACGCGGGACGCGCACGGGGCGACTACCGGGGCGAAGACCGGGCAAAGAGCGGGCCGTTTAAGGCCGTTCAAGGACGGCAGAGGACGGCCCTGGCCCAGAACCTTTGTGTCTTCACCCCTGAAAACCAATACCCAAGATGTCGACCATACGCAATAGAACTCGAAGTTGCGCGAAAAAAGCTACGGCGGTAGCTCAGGTGACTGGTCCTATTGATCTCTTTATTTCACGCGTAAACGAGACTATTGACCAAAGTATTGTTTTATTGGAAAAAAGAGTCTCTATGGACCTTGCTAACGCTAGGCGTTCTTCCCTGGGCCCTTTGGCAAAGGCTAAATCTCCTGTTCCGCAGAATGTGAATAATTGTTCATTACCTATAACTGTGCCCACTAATCATGTTTCGACTGTACCGAATACTGTAGATCTATCGGTTGCCCCATCATACTCGGACCTGTCTTTTGAAGACCTGGAGGTTACACCAGATCTCGAAATATGTCAGTCATCTGACAAAGTGGAGCCGAGTCTGAGTGGGCATAAGGATGCGGAAACAGTTTCTGTACCCATTGCTCCACGGGGAAGGGCTTCTAACCCCCATAAGGCCTTATTGAAGGGCAAAAGTAAAGTAAAAGCCACAGCTAGGAACCATAATTTGATCTCCCCTACCCCACAATTGACATCAGGTATCCCGTGCTGGGTGCAAAATATGGTAAAAGATTTACAACTAGACCTAGAAGCCACTTTAGCAGCTCAAATTAAGCCTTTAATTTCTAAGGTGGATAGGCTTACTTCTCTAATACACTCCAAATGGCCACAAAAAAGGCAGGTACAAGTGCCTGTCCAGTCACAAGGGATCATAGAATCAACCCCTGAATGTCCAACGAGCACTCAGGCCCCCAATGGTGTATCAAATAAGGCTCAAGGTACTACAGTCCATGGGAACCCAGTTATACTCCCTAAGCCGCAAATAGGGAATATTCCTGCTCAACCAATAACTGCTCAGATTACAAAGGGGAATACTCCTGTCCAGGCGACTCAACATCCCGTTGTTGCTAATATTACTACCCCCACTATCCTAGCTAAAGAAGTAGCAGGGAAACCTAATTTAACTTCTGCACCTCCCATTATAAATAAACCTGAAGGGCCCAAACTAAAGCAGACACGTTTTAGGTCCATAAACCTACCACCAGAGGTTTCCCCTTTTGTAGTCGTGCTGACGGCGGTTCCCCCATTGAAGGAGGGAGTAAAAGAATCGTTTACCGAGCTTAGGAACAAATGTGCTCAATGGCTCCATTTACATAAACCCCTACCTAACAACATGAACGGTGAAATTCTTACCGTGCGTAGAGGGGATTGGGTGGGCAGAAGCAAGAAATCAATAGTAGGGGATGTAATAACTGTTAATTTTAGGGATGTAGGGGCAGCAAGCTACGTGTGTAATGCACCCAATAGTGGTCCTGCGACCCAAATTAACCCACTTCCCTTGTCTTATTTTCTATCAAAGCCTGTACGACCCAACACTCCCTGCCCCACTTTTCAAAGCGATAGTGGACCTGGATATTTTCCACAGCAACCTGCTAAATCTTGGTTGCAACCACCTTATCCGCCCCCTTTTTTCCCACGTCATGTTAATTTACAGCAGCAGCCCCCAAATGCCCCACTCTTTCCTATGCATCAAGCAAAAGCCCACTGGCAACACCCTTTTCATTTTCCGCCACCTTTACCCCAGCCAGTTTACCAATGGCCGCAATCTTTTCAGCCACCCCAATTGGATAAATATTCTTGGCAACAAACGTGGCAGGACCCGCCCCACTTTCAAGACCCCATGTCCTCACAATTCGCCCACCCAAATAGATATGCCGTGCTAGATGAGGTAGACTGACTCAGCTCACTAGAAGCACTGGATCTAAACAACCCTAATTTTGAGATGGAGTATTCTTCTTTTTCCTCGGCCAAGCCCCCAGTTGTACCCCACGAATCTATTGCATTGTCATCATTAAGACCTTCCCAGCACATAGGTAATCAGGGTAGCCTGGATATATGTACAACTACTGCAAGCCCCAGCCTAAGTTCGGTTACCATCTTTCGGGAAGAGGGTCCTGCTTTATTATCACCAGTAAACCAGCAGGAGTTACCTGTTGCTGGTAATGCTGGGAAACCAGCAGGAATCTCTCTAATTTCCTGGAATATTGCTGGTCTTACTAGTAAATTGGGTACGCCCTTTTGGACCAGCTTTTTGGGCGAGGGTTTTGATTTAATTTTACTACAGGAAACTTGGTGTCCAGACCCTATTAATATTGAAGGGTATGTATCTTTTTGTCTTAGAGCAACCAAATCCAGCTCGGGTAGGGCTAAGGGAGGCCTTTTATTGTTAGTGTCAACTAAGCAGCGTGACTTTACGGTCAAATATAGTACAACCGTGGGGACGCACAGCCAAGTTATAAGGGTGGAATGCAGAAAGAACATTGACTTAGTTATTGTTAACTTTTATAACAACATTTTTGACGCAACCAGGGGGGATATTTTACTGCCTTTAGAAAAGGAAATCATTAAAGCTCTAGATATCTCGAAAAGAAAGGCTGAGGTGGTATGGGCTGGGGATTTTAATCTGCAGCCTTGCCATCTATCTAACGGGAATATCTGTGGCTTTGATGTAGCAGTAAATAGTCATTGGAGAGATCAGGGGGGGAAGGAGGATTCCCCCCATTTCCAACACTGCAGTTACGGTTCTACCCTAAATAATATGCTAGCTATGCTAGATATGACCCTGTTAAACTGCAATGTTAACAACCGGGCAATAACATGCCCTACATTCACGGGCAGAGATGCAGGTTCATTTATTGATCATATCTTGTTGTCTAGCAGTGGAGACTACACTGATTTATATGTGAATGAAGAAAGTCTCAGTGACCATAATAGCCTACGTGTTACCCTCTTGGGGCATGGCACCTCAACAGTTTCAGGTGGTAAATGTACAACCGATATAGTGCCTATTAGACCAAAGGGCCTTAGGGTTAAATGGACCGGTGTAAATTCCAAAGTTAAGCAGAAGGAGGTTGTCACCCAATGCAAGAATCAAATTAGTTATTGTCTGGATGATAACAGTGATTCTGGCTGTTTAATAGAATGTTTTGTATCTTTGAACATCATTATTGAGGGTATCTTCACTAAGACCCCGTCAGCCAATAGTGGTCAAAAACAGGGGTGGTTTGATAAGACATGTATTGTCGCCCTCCGCAACCTAAAGAATGCGCTAGGCACCAAACCTCGTGTTAAGAATGTGATACAACACCTCAGGGCTAGTTATAAATTAGCCATTAATAAAAGGAAAAGGGTATTACAGTCTGAGGCGTGGGACAAGCTGAGGGAGGCTGCTGAAACTAAAAACAGTAAACTCTATTGGGAAACGATTAATAGTCCGTTTCTCAGTAGAGAAAATGTTCCAGAACTGACCTCATACGTGGCTTGTAGCGACTGGGTTAATCATTTTTCTAAAATATTTAACCCTGGAGGACCAACTTCTGAGTTACCTCCACCAGATATAAACCCATGGTTGCCCCTTTCGTTGGCTATAACATTGGAAGAATGTCAGGAAGCAATTTCTTTGAGTAAAGGAGGCAAGGCACCTGGCCCCGATGGGGTCCCGCTGGATTTATATAAAGATGAAACAGCGTTATGGGCTCCCATTTTGACAAGGATTTTTAATTGTGCGGCTGAAAATGAATTCCCTTCTACCTGGGGTCAATCGATCATCATTCCTTTACATAAGAAGGGCGATAAGTCAGAGGCCGCTAATTATCGCCCAATTTCATTACTGGATGCTTCTGTAAAGGTGATGAGCAGGATTTTGCTGAAGAGGCTAGAAGACTGGGCAACTGATTTTAACATCTTAACTAAAGTCCAATACGGTTTCCGCAAAGGTCTGGGTACACTGGACCAATGCGTAAATCTAGACCTTTTAATCAGTAAATATACTGTGGCCAAAAGTGGCAACCTCTTTTTATGTTTTGCTGATTTGAGCAGCGCTTTTGATTTGGTTAACCATAGTATTCTTTGGGAGGTTCTGCTTGATGCAGGGGCACCAAGGGAAATAGTGTATTTTTTAGCCAGACTATACGAAAAACTTTCATGTAAAGTCCGCTATGGAACCCTTGGCGAATGTACCCCGTTCTTTAAAGTGTCCCGGGGCATTCGTCAGGGTTGTGTTTTAGCCCCGCTTTTATTTTCCCTTTTTATTAATGGTGTAGACCGATCCTTGATCAACATTTTAGCAGATGCCCCCCTGATTGGTGGTAAACCTGTTCCGCTGTTACTTTATGCGGATGACGCTGTTCTTTTATCTCGAACACAGTTGGGCCTACAGCGCCTTATTGATAATTTCACGCAGTTTATACAAGCTAGGCAGCTTCGTGTGAATAAAACTAAGACATACGTAATGTCATGTGGTCAGGCAGCCAAGCAGGTAAAACATACTTTCTTTCTAGATAAGGAAAAACTGACCTCTGTTAAATCTTTTTGTTATTTGGGAATAACATATAGTAACAGTGGGTCCTGGAATGCGGAATTTGATGCCGTAAAAATAAAAATGTTACGGTCCACTAGTAGTATTTTTCGTTTTGCCTCTAAACTTGGCTCACGAAGTATCTATGATATGACGAACATATATAATGTATGTTGTGCTTCCTCTGCTCTGTATGGGGCAGGGGTATGGGGTCACTGTGAGGGTATTTCCCTGCAGAAGGAGGAAAACAAGTTCTTAAGGAGGTTATTATGTGTTCCCCCTTCCGCCTCCATACAATTGATCCATGACGAAGTTGGGATCGAGTACATCTCTGACTTAGCAGCAGTTCGGCCACTTTTATTGTGGCGATCTATTTGGGCTAAACCGGAGACCCGATTCACTCAGGATATTATCCTTGATTGTATAGGTTTGGATCATTCCTCACGGGTATTATGGCTAAGATACATCCATCATTGGTATCTACTTTTGTTCAACATTAATGTGTTCCGTGAGCCGGAAAAGGTTGTATCCATTTCAAAAAAAGAAATTAAGATAACGTTCCTTAATTTTCGTAAGGCTGAGCGAGACAAAGCTGTTGGAAATCTTGCTACTTTGAAATTTTACAAAGATCTAAATTTAGCTCCTGGACTACAATCCTATCTTGTATTTGTGACCCGCCCTTCCCACCAGTATGTATTAACACGGGTCAGATTGGGTATAGTACACCACTTGGTTGCTTTTCCAAACACAAAGACTAGTTCAAACACACCTTGTCCGTGTGATGGTACTTCTCGTCAGAGTAGTTGCCATTTTTTACTTTTTTGTAAATTTTATCAGTATTTTAGGCTTAAATACCTTAAACCAATTTTTATTAAATACAACATCTGTACCACACAAACAGCATTGATATTTTTATCTTTACTAGTGAACGAGGAGATTTGTTTCTTCTTGGCTACTTTTATTTTAAAATGTACAGCTGCCAGGAAAAGTATTGTACTTTAATGTTGTTTACTGACCTGTCTGTACCTGTGTTATACAGCTGCCAGGGTTTATTCATGATGAAATTAATGTTGTTATCCCTGTCTGTATACATATGTTTTATTTCTCTTTGAATTTTATATCCATGTCTGTATTAAGGTATTTATGCAGTCCCCCACAGTATTGAATGATTATTTAATAATTTTAATATACAGTTCCCAGTAAAGGCCTAGTAAGTAATTTTTTCTGACTCCCAGTTAGTCTATGTAAGACCGTCGTGTATTTTATAAAAACATGTTGATCTATAGAGGCATGATTACTTTTCACTTGTTGCACTTTAGCTTTTTCCATTTTTTAGGAAAGATTATTTGGTGATTTTAATATTTCAATTGTGTTTTTGCTTGTATGATTTGTATGTACAAATCGAATAAAAGCTTTTGAAACGAAACGAAACGAAACCTTGTTTTTCTTGTTAGTAATATGCATTTGATCCAAAAAAAAGATTCTTGGAAAGTAATTCCAGTCATTTCATTTTTTTTTTACCTTTTAAATGTTGTTTTATCTATGTCTGGAGGACAAAAGCAAAAGCCATAGAAGAAGGCAACGGAGGAAAGCAAGCACACAGCGGCATGGGAACACGGGGCCAGCAAGCAAAGAACAAGTAATGGCAGTCCAATCGATCTATATATATCAATATATATATATAAAATATATATATATATATATATATATATATATATATATATATATATATATATATATATATATATATATATATATATATATATATTACCTACTGGCGGTCGCCAGTAGGTAGTTATAGTTAGGACCCCTTTTCCATAGGAAAACCTCAACATTCTATTTTGAATAACTTTGGCGCCGGTCGATGAATCCTCGCGAATTTATCAAAATAGGTGGGGCGCTACGCTCCGCTCCTACCCTGAAAGTCTCGGGGGGATTCGTCAAGCGGGGGCTGAGATAAAAGGGGGGTCCCAAAACGCGTTTTTCCCATGCATTTTTCCATAGGACCTTTAGAACGAGCTACAGCCCGAACGGCTGAACAGAATTACTAGAAATTTGGCAGAGAGGTAGTCCCTAGGTCAAGGAAGTGCCTTTTGTAGGTTTGGTGTAAATCTGTTCAGTAGATTCTGAGAAAATAGCCTTTAAATCAATATATATATCTGAGCCCGCTTACGGTACGCTTACGGTACGCTTACCGTAAGCGTACGGTGGCGTGCGCGAGCGCGATTCTGATTGGCTCTTAGATCTTAGTAAACATTCGAATCGGCCGAAACCAGGAAGCGGCGGCCGCCATTTTGTCTCTCGCACTGAGTGTTGTTTATCAAACAAGATGGCCAAAAACATGTTACGGGGCTGTTTTGACAACTCCCTCCCACATAGTCATGTTGAGGGAGTCCCCAAACATCCCCCAAGAGCAAAAACTGTTTTATTTTTTTTTCGGCAATTTCGCCGAGTACGCTTACCGTACGCTTACCGTAAGCGTACGGTAAAAAAAAAAAAAAAAAAAAACACTATCCACACTTACCCCACCCCCTGTGCTTTTGGTGGCCGTAGGCCACCAAATGTACAGGGCTTATTACTAGGTAAAAAAAACTAAATTTTGGCAACATGAAATTATAAAATCAAAATAAAAAAAACACTATCCACATTGACCCCACCCCCTGTGCTTTTGGTGGCCGAAGGCCACCAAATGTACAGGGCTTATTAAAGTTGATAAAAACCGTGCACGGAACGAACTGCGTTAAGTGGGCGCGCACGCCTCGAATGGCGTAAAGTAACTTAGCATTTAAAAAACCGTACAAATTCACTGAAAAAACCATAGGTTTCACACACGTTATAGTTAGGAATTAGCATTTAAAAAACCTTGCAAATTCACTGAAAAAACCATAGGTTTCACACATGTTATAGTTAGCGGAAATTTTACTGATAAAAAACCAGTGAAATTGCCCCGTTATAGTTAGTGCTGGCAACTATAACTCACGCGACCGCAATCTTCTGCTGATGACATATGTGTCTTTATGAAAAAAAAAATATTTGTAATATATGTATAGCTAAAAATGTATGGAAGAAGACATGGGCAAATAAGTGTCTAAATACAGTATTAGCATCAGCAGAGGATTGCGGTCGCGTGAGTTATAGTTGCCAGCACTAACTATAACGGGGCAATTTCACTGGTTTTTTATCAGTAAAATTTCCGCTAACTATAACATGTGTGAAACCTATGGTTTTTTCAGTGAATATATATATATATATATATATATATATATATATATATATATATATACATTTCCTTAATAGAGGATTCTCAACCTTAAGTACCAACTCGTTACTATGTACAGCAATTGATTGAATGGCTTTGAATTTCAATAACACAATTGTTGGCATTCCATGATTGGATGGCTGAGGTCTTTGGTACAACCAAAAACAAAAAAACAGGGAACCAATGACCAATCACAGTTTGCCTCACACATGAGTGTGATGCTTCAGACTGCATGATGTGGGTAGTTCTAAGAGTATGGGTTGCCTTTTGTCAACCTCATTAGAAAACCACTGGAATTCTATCGTATCCTTCTCAGAAAGTTCTCAACCACAGTCAAACCTTTCTGTAAACCTTCATGTGAACAGCAGGACTAAAATGGCTTCTTTATCTGCATGCCCTTCGCAGAATCATGCCTCTGACACTCTCAGCACAAAGATTGACTATTCTTCTTGCAGTGGCCATCTCTAGAACTGAATGCAATCTCTGCAGGTGTACGAGACGGGACAATGGGCAAACTCCAAACATCTTAAAATCAGACCTGGCTGCCTCATCTAGGCATGCCGTGCACAATTTCTCCTCAGAATAGTGTTTTTGGTATTTAAGGAAACTCGTGAAATTGCATGTGTTCTGGCAGGCTTAGGGGTTAAAGGATGAAGCCAACAAAGATTTGACTCTCCCAACAGAAGTCACAAAACCCTCCTTTCCTTCCCTGTAAACTGAGATTTGCAAGACATTTGTGGTGGCTGCATTGTGTTTTTAAGAGACTCTAGGCAACATAAAAAAATAACAATCAACAGACACAAAGAACTGTTTGTTTCTGCCTAGATATTAGCAAAGTATTGACTACAAGTAATGTACTAGTGTGTATTATGCAATGACTATCAACTCAATATTATTACACCTAGAATATTTCTTCAGTTTTTTCAGTGCCGTTCAGTTGACTTTTTTGCCTGCCCTCTGCCCTTTCTTTAAATTGTTCTTTATTGAAAGTTTACAAAACATACCTCCCCAGAACAATGTTTTGACGTACACACACACAATTAGAATGAATAAATGTGAATTGAGGGAAGATACATGTAAGGTCCCAGCATTATAAAACAGTACCAGAGAAAATAATATAGCAGCAGAAATAGCAACACACAGGTTTTAAGAAGTGTGTTGTGGTGATTGGGGTAGTATTACGAGATGGGGTGGTTGTAGGCTTGCAACAGGTACTAGAGTGAGAGAGTAATCAGTGATATTGTCCATATAGGTGCTGGTCATTAGTGACACACTGAGATATTGGAGGGAGTGTAAAACATACCAAGGTGAAATAATCTCATGTTGATCATCTACAGTGGCATTAGATCTCATTCCGGGCCCAGAGCCAACAATATAGTGTCCCAAGCTCTGATGTACGTATGCTTACTAGCCCGATATCATATACGTCTTGTTACTTTGTGCTGTACCAACCGACGGAGTTCGAACTTCCATGCATGCAGCAACGGGAAATAGCAGACTTCATTGCAGTTGCGTGATTCTGGATTGCGAATGCTAAGTCAATCAATGTGCTTACTGCGTTGTCTGTTTAAAAGCAAGGCATTAGACCGAGGTGACACATTCTAGGTGTATGACCTAACGTCTAACATTTTCATTCGTGATCAGCTTGCATCATCTCTCTCAAAATGGTTGGAGTGCAGATCACTTCCCCTTCATGTGGAAGAAGTCTGCTAACTCTGTGTCACACCTAGGGTATTTATGGGTATTTATGGGAGTCAGTGATAAATACTCGGTGTAGCCGTTGCGATGTCATGTGGGTCTGGTGGACATAATTAAATTGCAGCAACTTAAGGCGGGCTATCCTGGAAATCTTGGGAATGTGGTTTAAGATTGTGGACCAATCCCTATTAGAGAACTCAAGCTGTACCTAAGATTGAGCTTGCCCCTGCCCTAATGCCCAATGTACGCTTGCGATCCTATGACATTTAGGGCTCCATGTCAGCAATATGCTGCCCTTTACCCTTCATGACCAAACCCATCACCAAGCTGTTGCAGCTGGGTAATGTATACATAAAGGGACCCGCTTTGAGGGAAAGATGTTTCATTTAATGAAATGTCATGGGCACAAGTGATGCCATCTGAGCTATCAGTGTAGCAGGCCGTGGGAATGGAGTGACTGACGATTCACTCCTAACCATATTCTTCCAGCCTTAAAATGATTGATTATATGACCACATGGCATGACCCACTGTCTTCCTTAAGTCAGATCTTGTTGGCATGTTGCAAGAGGCTGCCGAAGGAGGCTTGACATGGTCTGCTGGAGGTAGATCAGTTGCTGCATGGAAAATATTTTTCCATTTAACAGCCCCAGCCTAAAGGTCACCCTCTACAGTGAAATGATATGCAACCATAGACGCCACATTGGATCAGGTGTGGGACGGTGTCAATTTAAATCTCACCATTTCAAGTTTCATTGCTTAGCTCTCAATCATTAGTGAAAACAACATAAAGCCTTCCTGCCTGCCCTAAGTGGAAAAGGTGTCAGTTAAGAGCACCAAAAAGAAACAGCATTCCAGGAGACTACATGGCCAAAGACTAGCTCAGGCTATGATTGGGTCATTTTATGTTTACATAGAGATGAGTAAATAGAGTAAGTGGATATGAACCATGTCTACACATTTACACCTGACAGTTCACCTTGTCTGGTAAATATATGTATTGTTATCGATAATTGTGACCAGAGCACATCAATTGAAATACTCTCCTCTAAAAAAACAAATCCAAATCTAGTTATTTGTGCTTGTGCAGAATCATTGGATGAGATGGATGCTGGCTGAGGGCCACAGTCGTCTGCTGCAGCAGCTTCTCCACTTGAAATCTTGAGACTGCTGATCCTCTTCTGCTCTGCCCATTAACAAATCAGCCTGTTAATCCAGAATGCCCTCTGTCCTGCTGATGTGCTCATCTGCTGCTCTTGATTCCTAGACATATTAACAATCAAGTTAGTTCTGTTAATGAGCTGAAACGGTGTGAATTGACTGAACGCGTAGAACCCAGGGCCAGAAACCAAACCTAGATAGGCAAATGTATCTACCAGCTTAATTATTAATTATCTGTATGAAATCATTTCTTAATTTGGTATCCAAGGGCTGCAGTTATAGTTTTACATTTCTCTAGGTTGGCGCACAGCCCTTTAATTTATCAGTAGTACTCAAAAGCTGTTAAAGGCTTATGCAGCACTTTTTAGTGCGAGTGATTAAAGCTGTATCATTTGCATGTAATAAACATGGTGTAGATACCCCAATAACCACTGGGCAGTCCACTCCATACTTACCCCGATGGACAGAGGGATTGTTAAAAAACATTAAACAAGTGAGCTACGAACCAGCCCTGTGTGACTATCTTCGTTATGAAAATATGTATTTTTTCCCTCCCTGACTGCAAAGAGCCAAGTCTTTATTATCTACATGAATTGAGATAATTGCATCTATCACAACAGAGAGTACCAAGCTTTGTTCCCTTGAACTTTATTAGCAAGGCTCTGTTAATGTTCTCAAATACTGACCAAAGTTCAAAGAAGTCAAAAAAGCCCCCCTTTTCCTAAGGGCGGCACATTTCATGATGAAGCAACATAGTGTGAACCCCTGCTCTACTCTACCCGGCAAGCATCTAAACTCCGCCTGACAGTCATCGGCAGGGCTGGCATTAGGACAGTGCGATTGGTGCAGCCGCACTGGGCGCTGACCTGTGGAGGTGGTGCCAAACTCGTGGGGGGGTGCTCTGTGTTTAGCAATAACATGATAGGAGAGGTGAGGGGCACTTATGACCGGTGGTAGTGAGCGAATCCGAGGAGGCAGTCATGGGGTGTAGGGTGCCGCAACAAAGATTCTTGCACCGGGAGCCACCAGCACTAAAGCCGACCCTGGTCAGTAAAATACCAGAATTTCTTTCTTCTGAGGGACTTTCAGTTTTTTATTTTTCTGGCAACTGCCTCTATTTAACTTTCTTGATAGAAAACGACCAGCAGAGATCAGTAAAATACCAGAATCACTTTATCATTCTCTAGATTCCAGTCCATAGAAATTGTCTTCCACGAGCACCCGTAGACAATAATATATATTTTTTAATCTTGTATTTTCAGTGATATGACCGCCGAAGGCCCTGATTTTATATTAAAAACAGAGCTTTGGATTTCTCTCCATGTGTTCCCATGCCTGGTGTGTCACGCAGTTTGGTGCTTACTTTCCCTCCATGTTACAGAACAGTAGATGTTTCAGCACCCAGGCTAATGTGCTGCATAGCTAAAGACATATAAGGTCCCATAGGCGAGACCGTTTGCATTGCAAATCCTTTTTTTAAATTGGGTTTATTTTGTTTGTGTTAGACCTGACATCCTTGGCGTGGGGTTTTCCCCTATCTTTTGCCTCTGCTACCTGGATTTTTGATGCTGTGATGGATTTCGTTTTTGCTGGTTTAGATGCTTTGGACACTCTGCCACTGCTAATCAGTGCCAGAGTGTAAGTGCTCCCTGTGTAAAATATCATATTGATTGGATATACCTGATTGGCATATCTGTATCACCATGAAGTCCCTAGTAAAGTGCACTGTGTGTGCCAGGGCTGGTGATGACAGATGCTACTAGTGGGTCTGCAGCGCTGATTGCGCCACCCACCTGTGTAGCCCTAAAACGGTGTCTCAGGCCTGCCACCGCAGGCCTGCCTGCAGTCCCCGGACTGCCATGTCCTCCTGGCCAGTGTCCACACTGACCAGGCCTAACCCTTCCCTTTTTGTACACGTCAGTCATCCCTATGGAAGGCCCAAGGTACCCCCCTGGGCAGGGTGCAGTGTATGCAAAAGGTAGAGCATGTACTAGTGCAGGTAACATGTTCTGGTAGTGAACAACGGCCATTTTGTGTGTTCACTGCTGCAAGGTTATCTTGCTCCGTAGGCTAACATGGGGGAGGCTGGTGCCAATGGCTATCCGCCTATCTTCTCATAGGAACAAGATAAGACATGAGTGTTTGATATCCCTGAGCTCAGCATTTAATAACACATCTTTTAGGAGAGGTTGTTTTTAAATCCTGAGTTGGAGAATAGTACTTTTTAGAGAGTAGCTGTTCTCTTGTCTGACCCTTCTGTATGCCTGGGCATGCTTGTGGATTGACTGCCTGGCTTGAGAGTGACAGGGGCTGGGGATCCCCCGGGAGGTTGGCTGAGTCAGCCCTCTGCTGAATGGTGACATTTGCAAGGAGAGTGGAGGGAGGAGATAGCACCTGGGAGTGAATAGGGCTGTGCCTGCCTGCCACGGTGCTGGCTCCACCTCCTGCTGGGCGGCTGATGACTCTGCCCCTCACTCTGAAAAGAAAGTAGAAGCCAGGAAAACAAAGTGCACCAGCAACACCCAGAACTGGATCAGACCGGGCTCAGGACCCACTTGCACAAAGACTTCAAAGACTTTTAGGGGTATAAGTAAAGGACCCCTGACACCAGATTTTCAGATTCTACCATCAAGAGGAACCTCGGCTGAAAGACGGACCGCTGAAGAACTAAAGGAAGATTGCCTTGCTGTGTGCTCTAAGGGCTGACCTGTTCTGCTGTACAACTGACGCTGAGGAGGAGAAGGGGTCTTGCTGTGTGCTGACCCTACCCACTTGACCAAACAAGACTTTGCTGTGTGCTGTGTCTTAAACCGAATCTCCAAGGGCCTGAGAAGAGCTGGCCTCCTGTTTCGCAACCCAGGGATAGAAAGGTTGCCAAGAACTCAAGACTCTGCTGTGTCCCCCCTGCGCTTCTGTGTGCTGCAGGGACCGGGGACTGTTCGACCAAGCTTCTCAACATCTGCCTGTGAAGTGGGCTGGCTGCTCTCTGTCGTGCTAGAGAGTGCCGCACTGACCCGGGCCTGACACCGGTTGCCGCATCAGGAAGACCGACGTGCTCATCGGCACGTGCCTTGCCGCGACCCGGAGGCCTGAAGCAGATCGAGAGTCGTACTTCCCTGCTCTACGAAGCCGCACTGTGAGTGGCTGACTCCGGTGACGTCGACATCGTCACTGGGGGCTCGTCGAGGGAGTTGTGGAAACCTTGCACCGAACAGCCAGAGGAGCGCTTTTACAACGAGCGCAGCGACACCGCCGGAGCAACGTAGCTGCCTAAACATCAGGAGCCTACAAACTGATTCATTCTCAGTGAGTATCGAATCACGCAAGAGACTAGAGACTATCGTCTTACGATCCCGACCAACCAAGAAAGCGAGTAGTGTGTAAATCTGTGATGCTTGATTTTAACTGCGGAAACTAGATAAAGATATATTATTTTTGATATAACTCACCTGTGTGGTCTAAGTTTGTGGTGTGCGGAGGGGGGATCATTGTGGTGTCTACGTGCAAATACCTTACACATTGCCTTGGGGATAAGCCTGTCTGCTCGAGCCAAGCTACCTAGAGGGTGAGCAGGGGTTATCTACCGTATGTGTCCCTGTACCCTGACTAGAAGCAAGGGTCCCTATTTGGTCTAAGGTACATACCTCTGCCAACTAGAGACCCCCAGATCTAACAGTTTGTATCTAACAGAGGCCCAAAATGTGTTTTCCATGCGTCATCCCTCCTTGGCAGATTCATCTAAAGCTTCTAAATGTCCATCTTTTATTCAAGCAGTGAATGCTGGAAAAATGCTAGCTGCAGCTACAGCACCATGATTTAGTTCTGAACTGTTCAAAAGCTATGAAATTTTCCTATTTCAGGACGTGTATTAGTTTAAGGAAGAATGATAGAAAGTTATGACTGGTGCAGGGGAAGGGGCAAGAGAATTCCATACCATTTAATTATTAGTTTGATTGATTATTTGAGACTTAATCTATTCTTTTTTTATGTTTTTTTCCCTGCAAAATAAAGTCTATTTATTTGACTTGTCCGCATACACCTATAATATTAAGGTTCTTAAGAATAGGTGGATATTTCGATATGGATGGTATGAAAGGGATTGAAGCAGAAGGGGGCAGCAAAGGGCTGGGGGAAATTATTTTTATTTATTTATGAAGTGTTATAGAGCGTGAACATGACCTGCGAGGGTATCAGAGCACTTTACAAATGATCGTAAAAAAGAAAACAGGGAAGCAAACAACAACATATTCAAGAGAGGTAAACACTGTGTAAATAAAATAAACAAGTTCACAAATTAAGGGAGGTAGTATCATTGGGACAAGGTGACAAAAAAATAGAGATGGACCAAAAGTATAGTAATAATCGTGCGTGCGGATCTTGAGATGAATTGTATGATCTAGGGCAGAAATTTGTTCATAAGTAGTAATTTAAGTAGGTAGCAGTTGAGGGACTCAGTCTGATTTCAGGTGATAGAGAGTTCTAAATTCTCAGGGCAATACCTGAGAAGGCTCTGCTGCAAGTTTTCTTTTTTATGGAATTTCTGTAGTTTCAATACCAAGGTGCTGGTGCTTCTAGAAGACCTACATTCACCAAATAATTCTAATGTTTGTGCCAAGTACCTTAGGGTGTTGTAATGTAGAGCTTTATGGTTCATGCAATCAATTTGTAACTGTATTGTTGCCTCATATGTAAGTAAGTTAAGGACTTTAAGCTATGAGGAGATTTGATTGTTACTTTTAGATCCTGCAATGAGCCTGGCAGCAGCATTTAGAGAGGCCCTTACAGGTGCCAACTTGGATCTAGGAAGGCAACACAGGCCTGCACTTCCATAGTCCAACCTGGGAATAACTAGGGTGAAACCGCTGATTTGAAGTCATCCTGAGGGAAGAAGGGTTTTAGTTTCCTTAAAATATTCATTTGGCAGTTCACTCCTTTTATGGTGGTACTCATGTACTCCTGCATGTTGAAGTTCGTGTCCAGAGTTATTCACAGAGATCTCATGGAATCTATAATGTGTGGTGAGCAGTTAAGAGCTGTTAGATGACTCATGCATAGATCTATCTTGGGCGAGTGATTGGGTGGGACGATTAGTAGGAATTCATTTTTTATGGCATTAAGTTTGAGGTGGTTGTGGCTTAGTCAGTTTTAGGGTTTGAGTAGAGTTGTGTTGAGGGACCGAATATCTTCTGGGGAAGAGATTTTTTAAGTCCAATTGGTTGTCATCAGCATACTTGTGATAATGGGTGATGGAGGAATTCAAGATTTCAGCTAGGGGCTCCCTGAAAAGATTGAAGAGCATGGATAATAGAGAGGACCCTTGTTGGACCCTTAAAGTGACCGATGTAGCATAGGACAGGGACAGGTTAACCTTGATTCTTTGAGTTCTGTTGTGGAGAAAGGAGGCGATCAATTTAGTACAAACCCTGAAAGCCCCATCCTCCATTCAAGTAAGACTAGGAGTGTTTAACTGTATCAAACGCAGATGATAAGTCTAGGAGGCAGGATTTGATCTGATACAACATTTTTAGCAAGTCATCCACTATATGCATGAGAGCCAATTCAATGCTGTGGCCTTGACGGAAGCCGGATTGGAATTGGTCAAGAAGTTGGAAATGACAAATGTGGTTGCAAAGTTGGACCTGAATGCATTTTCCAGTGAGGTTAGCTAAAGTTGGAACGTTGGAAATAGGGCAGATGTTGTTTGGGTCCAAGTGATCTGCTGTGCGTTTTCTCAGAATAGGGGTTACCTGCCCTACTTTTAGGCAGTTCGGGATAGATCCTTGCTGAAGATAGGCATTTACTATCGTGGTCCAAAGTTGAAATAAAGAGGATTTGATCTCCGTGAAGATTTTTGATGGTAATGGGTTGTTGAAGTGGTTTGAGGGTTTAAGCAATGTAAGGATGTTTTCATAGAAGATTTTAAATGTATTCCAAGAAGCATTGTTTTGGCGGGTATGCCCTGTGAGACCAGGCGGCTCAGATATTTGTGAGTGAGGGAGGCTGATAGGCGGTATAAGGAGTTCCCTTGCTGTCTGCAGGTCATTTTCGATTGTTTCCTTTTTTCCCTGGAAGAAGGAGGCAAATTCTTTGTAGTTTGCAAGCATATTGGATTTAATTATAGCTGGGTTGTGTTGATTGTTCGATTGTTGTTTCACCAGTTCTAAGAATTTTTTAGGTAGGTTTTTGACTAGATCAAGCTGGGTTCTAAAGAAATTTGCTTTCAAACTACTGATAAGTTTATTGTAGATGTTCCTCACCGATCTTAAGTGTTTTAGAAGTTCCATGGATAGAGAGAGTCTCTAAGCTTGTTCAGCTAGTCTTTCTGTATTTGACCTGTAATTGAACCATGCTTTCGAATCTTTAATGGATATTCCTTTTAGTTGTAGGGTGTAATCGAGTCGAGGATGTTCAGTATGGAGGTATTGTAGTGATCTGTAAGGGCTTGTACGTCTATCATGTCTGACTGAGAGGGCAGGGTATTGTTGCTTAGGGAAGTCAGATCATTCAGGTTTATGTTCCCCATGCTTCTTTTCCATGATTTGGGTGTCTTTATTTGAGCCTTTTTTGTAGTCACCGCATTATGGAGGCGGAAAATGATACGATGACAATCTGTCCAGGTGCAAGTGATGACAGATTCAAGTTGGATGTTATCCACCTTAGCAATGATAAGGTCTAAGGTCGCACCCTTGTATTGTGTAGGGCTGTTGCAGAATTACAACAGATCGAGGTCAGCAAGAAAGGTTTTTAAACTGTTTGCTGCCAATTCATTCGGGTCATTCCAGTTTAGGTTAATGTCTCCAAGGAAGATCTGGGTAACTTTATGACTAGCAGTGGTTGTGATGGCTTCCATGATTTGCTCAATGAATAGTAGGTTGTCTCATGGTGGATGATAAATTGCATGAAGTTTGCATATGGGTCTGTTATTACTAGCAATTTGTATGCATATTCGCAGGAGGATAGGGCAAACATTTGTGTTTGTTTCACTAGCAGATTGTTGTGGTATATGCCAGCAATCCCACCACCATGTCTGTTAGCTCTATCTAGTCTAATGATGTCGTGAGAAAGGGTGACTCTTAAGTATAGTAGAGGAGTGGAGGAATAATTTAGCCATGTTTCTGTAAGGATAGTGAGTTTGAGCTCATGTTTAAGGATGAGGTAAGAGATACCTGGCGCGTCTAACAGCCGATCTGCAGTTGAGAAGCATGCATTTCAGGTGAGTATTGGAGTCAGCTGAGGGAGTTTGGGTGATGGAAATATAATATAATAAGATTATCTTTGTTTACGGTTCTAGTGTTGAGGCTGCGTTCTCTGTGTGGGTTAGCAGGAATATTGTGGATTTTGCCAAGAGACTCGGAGTTAATGGGTTTAGAATAATTATAAGTCAGGGGGAGAGCTAGGATGTCACTGTCATTAGTTGGTCATTCTGTCTATTGTGCCGGGTGAGAAAGTTAGGGTTCTCCATAATGGTTCTCCATATCAGGAGAGGAGGAGAGGTGGGAAGGCAGCCAAGAGCAGAGGTTAGCGGTTTGGGCATGGTTATGACTACAATTTATCAGAGACCTGTTAGGCCACTGATTGATCACCAGCTCTGAGTTGAGGCTTTGTAATTCTGTCTTAAGTTGTTGAAGGTTCTGCAAGATCTCGTCTAGTCTAGATTCCAAAGGAGCATGGAAACGCATGGTAATGGGGCGGGGGGACAGGTGTTGAGGGGGTGCCTTGGTTTGTGGTGTAGGAATTTTGCTGGTCCGGCACGGGCTAAGTCTGGTTGTGTATGGAGTCCAGTGGGAGAGGGGGAAGTGAGGAGCTCGAGAGCTGATTGAGGGTCGTATGAGACACGTTGTTAGTCACAGTGGGACATTCGGACTTTGAAAGTGTCCAAGCTTGGGGAAATGGGGTAGTCAAGGGAGCATACGCAGAACCATCAAGAGTGTGTTCAGGGAACAGAGAAGTAGTTGTGGGGCAGTTGTTAGTTCCAGGATTGTGTAAGTCTGTGCTCCCTGTTCTAGAAGCTTGGTGTGAATGAGGTCTGGTACGACGATCCTGAAGGGGTACCACAGACCTCACCGAGGGTGTCGTAGAAAATATGTTGTATGTTGGACTTGATGTGGGGCAGCAAGTGCGGGGAATGAGTGGGGAACTTGGTATGTCAAGGGACAGTGTCGGCACTGATGGAGGTTCCATGGAGATGGCTGATGTACTCGGATCGTCTTGGGGGGTGGCAGCTTCTTTTCTAGACATAGTGATCTTGATGGTAGCAAAGATTCCATCCAGTATTTCAAGGTTGCTATTTGAAGCTTGGGTGAGGATAATCCCATTGTTATATAGGGATAGGGGAACAACCTTTACAACGCAACTTTTACAACGCACTACCATTACAACGAAACTGTTACAACGCAAGTGGATTTACAACGCATGCCATTACAACGCAAGTCTTTACATCGACTTGCGCTAGATGGCGTGCTAACATTGCAAATAGTGTAGTTTACTATCCCAACACCTTCCCTACTGTTAAGTGGACTGGAGTTGGAATAGTAAATTACACTTTTCTAATGTTAGCACGCCATCTAGCGCAAGTCGATGTAAAGACTTGCATTGTAATGGCATGCGTTGTAAATCCACTTGCGTTGTAACAGTTTCGTTGTAACAGCATGCGTTATAACAGCACGCTTTGTAACGTCATACATCCATAGGGATATAGTTGCATATGCTCTGCAGAAGGGAGAGGATGCTACTGAGAGTCTGAGACAATGAGGAGTTTTCTAGAAGGTGGTGATCAGGAGCATGGAGAGAAAGGTTTTCCTCCATTGTGCTTGTCTTTTTGTGTAGAAGATAAGGTCATTAATTATAGCTTATTTATTTAAACAGAAGTATGTGCCAGAGATTAGTGTTTCTGGGTGATATTAAGGAGTCTGTGTTTAAAGCTTTTCTAATCATTTTCAAAAAGATTGGGCAGATACATTATTTTAAAAGCATTATGTCTGATCGGCTCTAATTTGATATCAAGTGCTCTGGAGCAGTGGGAAATAATGTTTGAGAGAGCAACTAACGCCTTAATGGGAGATTGGGGGGACCAAGGGGGAGGGTAGCCAGAAACGATTTGGGCTGCTACCTGAATGACATAGGGCTAATCAGTCCGGGAGCCTACTAGGTGGTCTTAAGACCAGTAGGTATAGCCAATGGCGAGGGAAGTAACAGGCTTGAAGGGTTTGGATAGAAGGAAAAGAAGAGACTGTAGGTCGTATCCTAGGAAAGTGGGGTGAGAAAGGGAGAGTAGGTGTGTGTGTTAAAGTTTTCAACTGTGCGTAAACCAATCTGCAGATAAATGTCTAATGCACTATGATTAGAGACAAAAAAAAGAGGAGGCATATAGTTGAGGAGTAACATGTAAATCAGACTCTTTAAAGAGTTCTAGAGTGACAATTCTTCAAATGTGTAAATGATTCAGATACTGATCCTCTAGAATAGATCAGTATAATGAGTAGCTGTGAAAAGGCTGTCTTAATTAGGGCCGGTATTGGCCTTCGATTTGATTAGGGTACGTTTACAGTGATCTAATTAGTTAAATTGTATCTAAACTGTGGTCAAACCAGTAATCATATAAATGTCTAGTGCACAGAGAGTAGATATCAAAGCAAGGGGAGGTATATGAATATGGCAGGTAGTCCCCACATCAAGAGTGGCCTAGGCAAACGTGATTTCAAATGGGGAAAAGTTGGGCTAATGCCCACCTTTCCCCCATTTGAAATCATATGGTCAGATGTAGGACTGAGTCACAGTAAAAGTAATAAATGTGTAAATAAGTTACATTAAGTTTCATTTTATGTGAATGTGACAAAATGGCTCTGAACCTGCCCTCTTGCACCTACGTTGGCCACCTCTTGGCTAGAATCCTAATTTTTTAATCTTTGGTGTTGTCTTGCTTTATTTTCCATGTGGAGATCGTGGGTGCATTCACTTCAAGTTCACGACTGGTGACACTAGTGCAAATGGTGATGTTTTCAGTGGTTGTGGTGTCTAACAAAATCATCACTGTGAGATGTTCAGTGGGATACTGGTGTTACCATTTTCTGATATGAACTTTTAAGCATGTTTTATGGATTGGTCCATGGTACTTTTATTTAGCAGCCTTGGTGACAGCATCTCTTTCTATGATAGATTTTCATGTGTGAGGGGCTAGGATTCAAGCATGTGCTGATGATAGTGGACTGCAGGTTTCTTACTGGCCCATAAAATTGGATGGAGTCTAACACCAGATGTATGTGCTGGTTTTGGTTACATGATGCATTGGTTCTTATTTACGATGTAGCAGAGAAAGAACAAAACAAAAAAAATTACATAATGCATAATCCCTAGAACAAATCTTTTCTAAAATTCCTTGCCAGTTACAATGTCCATATTCATTTAATTCACTGTTCAGATAAAAGTCTAGTTTTTCTCAAAATATTCCCCCCAACTCCTAATAATACAAAAAATAATTTGTCAGTCAATAAGATTCCATAATATCATAAAAATGGGCATTTAAACATATAAAGAACGTGTGTGATTCTTCTTTGGCAATAAAGTGCTTCATTTAATCCTAAACAAGTTACCATTTATTGCCACTCCAGTAGTCTCGCAATTTTCAGTTCCAATTCTTCCATATTATATTTAATTTGATTAGTGCACCAACCCTTTTTAGGTCTCGCATGAGCCAGCGCATGCGCTGCTCTGGCGAGACATTTAGTAGCGGGGTTTTAAAAGTGCTACCCGAAGGCTTTTGCCGGCCACCAGCTTGTTACGCGCACAAGCGCGCGCGACGTACACAACTGCCATCTGGCTTTCTGTAATGGCTTATTAAGCCTTACAGCGTGCGCGTGAATCCCCTCCCCTACCCCCTCCCTTCTCCCACTCCCTCCTCATCAGCTTCATTTTCCTTTCACTTTCGCGCCTCGCGGCCGTGTCACTTTCACGGCGCGTGGCCATTGCTTGTTTTACTTTTATCGCGCGCTTGTTTTAAGTTGGCAGGTCTGTATTTGATATTCTTGCATATAACGGGTCATATTTTTTTAACCCTTAAGCCACTGCTGCCTGCATTCATGATCATGTATGTCACGCGTATTTATATATTTGAACAAGAGAGTTACCCCAGGCCACGTGTGTAATTCCTCCGCCCCTCGAGTCTGGGATCTAGATAGTGGGACCACCTGTGACATCACAGAATTAACTCTTCCGCCCCCTTTTACTTCCGCCCCGCCGTCTCTGCGCACTGCCGGGCATTCAGGTGGGTAATCAGAGCATTTAATTAGAAAAGTAGGAAAGTAATTGCTTCATATAAGTGAATTACTGCGCATTGACTTTATTCCTATTTTTCCCCCATGGTGCCTGCGGAATTTTTCAATTTGCCTAACTCCAGGGAGGCTCAGGCCTTAAAGCGAGCGCTGTCAGAAATAGTTCTGGGGATACGTGAGTTTGGCGGTGCCCTGGGGCCTCGAGATCTCATTTAAAATGATAGCGCCTCATAATGTTCTTTCGATGAGGTAGCAACAGTAAAATAAACATTTTGCAATTATACTGGAAAAAATAATCAGACGTGCGTTTTCAATTTCATTTCCTCACCCCTCGCCTTCTTTTCATCCAGAATGGCGTCAACAGTTTTGCTTCGCTCTCTTCTGCTCCTGTCACTCACAGGGGCATGTTAGACCAGATTGCATAAACTACAACGTGACCATGACGGGCAACCTTGAAAAGACGGTGGGCAATTTTCTGGTGGCGGCGTGCTTTTTTTGCAGTAATCTTGATTGCAATTTATTTTTACTAAATAGTTCAGTATCGTTAAAAATGGAAAAACCTATTCAGTCCAAAATTGCAGCGCATCCTGTCTTAACCTATAATTTCCCCCCTTTCTTGCCCTCGCTCCTGCCTCCCTTTCTGCTCTCTAACTGCCTCCCCTTCTAGGTCACAGAGCTGTATTTCCAACTTCAGTTTACTCCCTCTCTTACTTCCTTCATTTCTCCCACTCCTCTGTCGGCCTTCTGCTCACCTTTCAACATCGCACAGACTTCAAAGTGTCTAACAAGCCTCACTCTCCTTTCTACAACAGACACCCAGCCTTTCCCTCATGTAGCGGGAGGCAGACTTCCTCAGACGGATAGCCATCTCTCCATTGTGTGCACTCCCACCCTGGCACAAACAGGAAAACAGATATAAACTGCTCGAGCAGAGGCTGCTTTCTCTCAGACCCTGCCAAGCAGGAAAGAGTAAATACTCAAAGCTTGGGCGTTTCAGAATCCATGGGGTGTGTAGACTAAAATAATAAAAAAGCATTGGCATAGCCAATAGGTCTCGCTTTTGGGATCTTATAAGTATTTAGTTTTGCAGCACAATATCCTTGGTGCAACAACATCAGCTGTTGCATGGCTAAACCTTGTAGCTTATAAATGTTTAGCCATGCAACAGTTGATGTTGTTGCACCAAGGATATTGTACTGGATAACTAAACACTTATAAGGTCCCAAAGGCGAGACCTATTGGTTATATATATTTATGTTGCGTTGGTTTGAGTTTGCTGGTGGTTTGTTGTGTGTATGTGTTTGTGTCTCCTGATGCTGTGGGGTGCGATTGTTCCAGTAACCACATGTACTGTTAGGCCTGGACTAAAACACCATGTCAAGATTTTTTTAATGAAGTTGTTCAATTGTTTTTGTAAACAGCAATGTGTGTGTTGCTGCAGTGTCTGTAATATCTAGCATTCAAAATTAGGATGGTTAAACATTTTTTGCCATTTTTCTTTGTTTTTTCAGATTCATAAAAGTCACTTGAAAAGGGAGATATTGAGACAAGGTGAAACAGGCACAAATAATGGGAGGCACTTTGACACCGAGGCTTGGACACACAAAGACACTTGGAAAGCGATACAGCTGTTAACACGAGGCACACACATTGACAATGAGAGAACATGAAGGCGAATGGTTGATAGAGACATTGAACAGAATACCTGAGATACCTGACACAAATACAGATGATGTAAATGACACAAATATAAACTGGGACACATGGAATGACAGACACTCAGGGAACAGGCCCACCACCCCACTTACAGATACCTGCCTGCTGGATACATCACATCATCATGACTATTCACCCTCCAGATACCCCCAGGGGTTTGAGGGGATACCATTGGCGTAAGTGTGCCGTACAAATAAACTAACAGACTATAGTGTAGAATAACACACTGCTACCACCTTCTGATTATTCATTTAAAATAAATCTATGCCTGAACCTCCAAGGATATACATTGTGTTTCCTCACTTCCTGGTGAGGGTTACTGTTCCCTCAATGACAGCCCCCCTGTGTTGTGGACACCACCCCATTCCATTGGATTTGTGGATTTAATGGCAGTCATGCCACCCACCCTCGCACAAAGGTCAAGACTTTGAAACCCTGGCTAGAAACGGAAAATACTGGGGCTCATGAAGTCCAAAGATCTGCCAGAAAAACTAGAACCAAAAACAATAAAAACCCTCCCAAAGAGAGAGGATCTGAGTGAGCCGGGGGTCTGTCTGGGGTCTATGCTAGCCAGCACAGGCAGCAGCCTGACAACCTATCGTGACGTTGGTGTGCATGTTGCATACCTTCATTCTGTCTTATGTCCAGGGCCGACTCTAGGGCGGTGCGATCGGTGCCATTGCACCGACGCTGACTTGGGGTGGGGCTCCATGTTCATTGTTTTAAAAACACCTGGTGCTGCGTTCCTAGTTCCAGCAATAAAAATGTCAAGATAACTCATTTGATTAATGTTCTTCCTGGAGAGGGACTGGAGCTTTGTCTAAGACATTTTTACTCATAGTGCAGAGGATTAATATTCCTGCTGCAAAGAACATGTCCCATTCAGATCACAAAGATCACATAATATAAATTGGTCAATGGGTTACCGCTTTTGTGTATGAGAGATACTTTTGTTACTTGCAGTTTATAAGTTAACATCCTAATATATTGCCATCAAAGAGCTGCATGCAAACTGCAAGGAATGTACTAGAGCTATGTGTTTATTTGCCCAGTCTTTCTTTATCATACTATTGCAAAAAGGGTTCATTTAGGTAGGAGTACATTCTTTTTATTAAAGAAAAACCCTAACATTGGTGTAACATTTTAAATTCTGAATTTGTGTTTTTCCAGACCAAGCACTCTTAAACTATACTGCCTACCAGAATGGATGACATTTGACTCCTACACCCTGTTGTCCTCTGTCTTATGTAACATGTTCTATACACTCATTTACACATGTATGATTCTCTCTGTGCAATGTGTGTGTGATGTAAAGTGTTCTGAGAAGCGCTATAAAACAAAATTATTCTAAGAGACAGTGGCTATGGAGACTTGAGGGGCACTATCAAATGGTGGTAATGAGGGAATCTGTGGCGGAGGTGGTCATTGGTGGGGGGGGGGCGCCAAAAAACTTTGTCGCACAGAGCTCCACCAGTGCTAAAGCCGGCCCTGCTTATGTCATATAACTTGGCAGAATCTACTGCTGATTTATTATTGAAGATGATTTATGCACACTTTAGTAGATTTTGAAAATACTTTTGGAATTCGGAGGACAGCTTGTGTTTTTATCTGCATGTAAATAAGTTGTAAAAACAATTTCATTCATTTTTTTGATCACATTTTGAAGCGTTTGTGACTTCTTCGATATCGAACCCACACTCAGGGTGATGTAGGATTATATTTTGTTCTTACTATAAATATAGAAATAGCCACTGATATTAAAAGAAAAAGTTGTATAGACATTGAGGACAAAGCTCAGTTTAAAGAACAGTAAAATAAAAGTAGTCAACTAACAACGGGGCATTTTGTTTGTGTCTAGCCCAGAAGGAGAAACCTGTTTTACCTCAGTGCCTCTAGTCCAGGCACATGTTTTGGATCAATGGCGCTCAACTAAAAAAACTGCACTTCTTATCAGTCAATAGAGGGAAAGTAAAGGGAAATATTGGCTGGTGGCCAAATAGCTACTATTTTTCGTACTACTATTGTTCTACGGGTATGCCTTCAAGCACTGAGTGTGGCTGGTGATGTCTTATTTTCAAGTGCCACATGGAACATGTGAGTCCACATAGGGTCATTAATAGGCTTAACTTAGTGCCATAACTGGTCAGCAAAGTCATAGCCACCTTCCACTTGATGAATCACTGTGATCTAAGCAAGTGTCTACTTATCTGCATCTTGTATCCTAGTCATGCAGTTTACCAGTTGTGTGGAAAGTGTGGGACAAACTGAAGAAACTTAAAACAAGCATTGGCATAGCCAATAGGTCTCGCCTTTGGGACCTTATAAGTGTTTAGCCATGCAACAGTTTCATAACTAAATACTTATAAGTTCCCAAAAGCGAGGCCTATTGGCTGTGCAAAGCGGCCGTGGAGCCGCGAAAGTGAAAGTGATCGCGATCATGATCAAACCTCAAAGCGGCCGTGCGGCTGCGAAAGTGAAAGTAATCGCGGTAAAGCGCGGCGCGCGCGCACGCGCACATGCACTGTAGCTCTAGGCTGGCCTGGTAGCACTTTTTGGAGCCCTCTCAATAAGCCTCGCCAGACCAGCGCATGCGCTGGGTCAGGCGAGACCTAAAAATCCTCTGAATATGCCTGTCAGTGGTGGTCAGTAGACCAACCCTGTGCTCAGAGAGTTGCTAAGCAGTGAAAAGGTGAAAACCTAGTGCAGAACAACACAAGAATTTGCACACCAAAGTGACATTTAAGTGTGAAGAATCTGTGACTTGCTCTCACAAATGACAGATCTTGATTCATGAAATTATCTGTGTGTATTTATTGGCGCATGTGGCACTTCTAATTGTGGAAAAGCAACCGTTGGGTGTATTTCTGCAGTCTTAACTGGATTTTAATGGCGAAATACTTATTTCTATGGGTATGCCATCAAGGTGGTGAATGCAAAGTTGTTGAACATCCACGAAGTTGCAAACGCATGAGTTTGTTTTCACCTAAAATGCTCGGCGTAGTTGTGCCTTTAGACTGAGACAAGGAAATGGTGAAGAATCCCCATACACTGTGAAGTGTATGAAAAGGCATTTCTTCGATGTGAAGGAAAAATGAATGTGCAGATGCATATATCCCCGCACCCTGGGACTGAGGATTGCAAGCGTAGGGTATGAAATTGGAGGCAAAGGAAATTATGAAAGTTATAGTTTTGCAGTAGGTATGCCAGAGGCACATTGAAAGTTGAGAGAATGTTGAATTCTAAGGTGTGGATGAATGCAAATGACTACAACCGCATAGATTTTCAAAATGTTGCTGGATCTGGCCATCAGTGAATGCAGACATGCAGTCAGGATGATGACTAAATGGTATTTGGCCTTTGATAGTCCTGTGGTTTATATCTTTTTTCCCATAAGAGGGGAAAAAGGGCCCCACTTTGTAAGTTGCTCCACTGTATGCCTTTGCACTACACATTGGGGGTTTGCACCCTGTAATGAGCAGGCATGTAGCAACAGATGGCAAAGATTATGTGGTCAACAGCACACCTTATTCCAGATCATCCTCATCAATTATTTAGATCGCTATGGCGCAGGAGCTTCGCCCTCCCTGCCACCCTCAAAAGTTGAATAACGATAATAAAACAAGTTTATTATCGTTTTATTTTTCAACTTCTCCCTGCTGCGTCCCGGGGGTGGGGCCATCGCGAGTCAGCCAGGAGAGAGAGCGGTGAGCAGCACTGCTATCAGTGCAGATGTGGGTTTGGCCGGCAGTCTCAGGCACTGATCTGTTTCAACCCAGCTGCATTGCAAGGGTTGGAGAGAGATCAGGCAGAGGCTCCCAGTCTCCCTGGGAGCGCAACTTTGCAGCGCTCAGGCCAATCCTGACGCTGCTTTCTAACATGAAAGCAGCGTAGGCTGGGAGCCTCTCCTGCAGCGAGGAGAGGACACGGAACAGAGCGTCGGGCAGCAGGCAGAAGATAAGTTACTTTTATTTCTAAATGTTTAATATCCTTTTCCGCTCCCTCCCCCAGCTCCCCATCATCCTTTGTCCCCCCCAGCCCACGCCACTATGTCTACACAGCAGCCTCTCCTGATTACACAGATAAACATCACATGGTTGGTAAATATACATCTCGGGTACAATTGTGGTGCATTTTGCCAGTGTGGTGGATGGATTAGACACAAGCGCTATGATTGAGCTGTTTCTTTGCTACTGTACCTGCTTTGGGAACACTCAATCACACACCCTACCTGTATGCTGTGGGTAACAGTGGTGCATTGAAGGAGAGACCCTTCCTCTAATACAATTGAACATAACATGTGTGGCATGATAACAAGTTTAGAGTGCCATGTCACAGACATCCACGTAGAGATCTCACCTAATCCTGGAGCAAGACACCGTCACTCACAGAAAATGCTCCTTAGTTCATGCCTTGATATGCAGGTGTAATTAACATTGAGGACTGGGGTAACACACACACATAATTACATACATCTCTGAGAATCAGCCACGTTGCTTCATCGAACTATCACTTTTGCTGGAACGGATGGTTTTACATATCCATATTTTCATTCCTTGACATATTTCTTCTGTTTGATCAATTGCATTCTACTTCTCAAATCTATTTATAAAGATGCATTGTTATGCCCCAATTCAGTAGTGCTGACTGATTTCTCAAAGGGGCGGACTCACAAGGCATTTGCAGGCATTTGGTAGTGAGAAACTAGTAACGGTTTTAATGTCTCTTATAAGTAACTAACACCTGATTCAAAATATTGAAACAAATGTATTTAATATGCATTATTATTATCAACACTTGTAAAGCGCAGCTAACACCCTATGGGTACCCTGGTGCTGTGATACCTATGTCTGGCTTAGCGTAGATACAGGTGGAGCGCAGTTACCAGAAGAAAAGATGGCAGAGGACATACTCTAGGATAGAACCATGTCTTTACCCTTTTTCTGAACTGCAAGAGATCATCCACTTGTCTGATCTCAAGTGGAAGTTTGTACCAGAGACGTGAAGCTGCCGTGCTGAAAGCCCTGCCTCCTGATTTAGTTTTTCTGACTCTGGGCACCTTCACCAGTTTAGCCGAGGAGGAACGAAGAATTCGGGGAGGGGCATACCATGTAAATTGGTCCTGCAGTTATTTGGGTCCAGCGCCATGCAAAGCTTTAAACACTATAAATAGTGCCTTGAATTGTATCCTTTGCGATATTGGGAGCCAATGCAACTCTGAGAGTGCCTGAGAGGCGGAGGAGAAACATAGTCTCATTAGTGCCAAGTTAGCTGCCATGATCTGTATTCTCTGTAGTCTCTCAATCAAATATCTTGGAGACTCCAGCAGCAAAGCGTTACAGTAATCCAACCTACTGAGGATGGTTATCAGACAAGGTTGGCTTGAGCAGCACTCCCATATGTAAAAAACTAGGTCGTTCGCACTAAACAAATAACACAGACCAGTGGTAGTATAATAGCTATTGTTCCGAAAGTTCTTAAATAATTAGCAGGATATCCAAAAAAGTTCCAAATGATGAAATAAGGATCCACCAAACTCCTGAGTGTGATGTTGGTTTTATTGTTCTTCCGTATATGTTGAATAAGGATAACAGCCAACACGTGTTTCGTCTGTACATGTTGGGTACAATGACTTTTTCAAGGCAATAAAAGTACAAGATGCTCTGAAAGAGAATTTCAATCAATGTAGCTGCTGAGTTCAAAATCCACGAAAGCGTATACAATAAGTGAGTAAATCCTCCGTATGAGCAAATCGTGCTTGTAATTAATCCGTTCTGTTTGATAAGTAACCAAAGCGTAACATGTAAAGATAATGAGCAAGACAAGTAAAATTCGATACACGTAGCTTGCTCTAAACCCCCTGGAGCAAAATCAGTGGGAGGTCACGTAAAGAAGGATAGGCACAGTGTAAGGATGACATAGTCACGTCTCCATGCTGGTGCCAAGAGTAAAAGTAACACGCATGATAACGCCAAAAAACAAACAAACAGTACTGAGGATGGTACTTCTAACTATCAATATTCTAGCCTGTTTTGAGAACATCGGGAGGATTTTCCGAAATGCTCTAATCAAAGAAAAACAGCCCCCAGCTGTTTTATTCACATGATATTCAAGGGTCAGTCTATTGTCGAACATAACTCCCAGGTTGCTTACCATGTTGCTGTGAACCAATGGGGTAGCAGTGGGAATGGGCCAGAAATCATACCGGAGTAAAGGGGGAATTCTACCCGCTGCACAATGCAGGACCTCTGTCTTACTAGCGTTGAATTGAAGAGAATTCTCTCTAAGCCAAAGTGCTGTGTCCAGAAAACATGCATGAAAGTCTTCCAGAGATACAGATTGATCTCCCTCTAAAGACAGAATAAGTTGAGTGTCATGTGCGTAGTTTACAAGATTGATATTGTGAGTCCTTATAACAGCAAGTAAAGGGCTTATATAGATGTTAAACAATATTGGGCTGATTGCAGATCCTTGTGGGACACCGTGCAAAATGTTGGAAAACCTGGAACGAAAAGGGGAGGGCTACTGCCTGTTGTCTATTAGATAGATACGATTGAAACCACTTCAGGGCAGTTCCCACAAACCCAACCTCTTCAAGTCTGGACAGAAGGACCGCATGGTTTACCGTATTGAATGCGGCAGACAGGTCAAGATGAATCAGTATAACTGACTGTCCCTTGTCTGCTCGCATTCGTAGATTGTCCATAACGGTCAGCAGGGCGGTCTCCATTCCCTGATCAAGACGGATACCAAATTGCACATCATCCGGAATGTTATTAGTTTCTAAGAACTGGGAGTGATTTACTGACTAATCGTTCCAGGATTTTAACTGGGTATGGTAAAAGAGAAATGGGTCTGTAGCTTTTAGGACAAGCTGGGTCAAGCGGTGCTTTTTCAAGAGGGGTGTCACCAGCGCCTGTTTCCAGCAGGTCGGCACAGATCCACTAGACATGGATTGACTACAGATTTGCCAAAGTATCGGAAAGAGTTCAGGAGCCAATTCCTTCCAGATTTTGTGTGGAAGCGGGTCCAAAGGGGATCCTGAAGAGACCCCCAAGGTCATTTTATTGAACTCTTCCACAGAATAAATGTGTACAATACAAACCCTTTCACTGCGATGTAGAGGAGTAGATATTTTAGTCCAGATGATGGTCCTAGAGAAGTTTCACAGGATTGGGTAAGTGTATACAGTGAGTACAGGTTTATTCCCACACATTTTTTATAATATTTTTTCCACATTTGTTTGGTCAGATACCTCACGCCTGAATGACTGAAGTGTGAGTGCCTTACAGAGTTTATGAAGTGCTCTAGAAAGTCCCATTGTTATGTGGTGGGTGAGGGAAATTGAGAAAATCATTAGAAAAATATTTTTATTGAAGGAAAAAAGAGAATTCAGTGTCAAAAGCTTCTATACAGCTGAACATGTGGGCTTGCATAATGTGCAGGGGACGCATTTACATTAGTCTATTAATGGAACATCTGCCCAAAAAGTGAATGTCTCAACCAGCTACCTTTATCATCCATGACTCATTTGCAGAGAAAGGTATGTTGGTGGGATCACAGAGGTGGAATCCCATGGCCATTGTAAGATGGGTGAGATGAGAAAGTGGAGGTACAAGGCCTAGTGTTCCTGGTGGCAAAACTAAAAAGAAATCATATCTCAAGTTCCCCTTATTGGAATGTTGCCATGTTGGTGTCATTCTGTGCATTAAATCATTCCCTGTTGTTATAACTTGGAGTGAGATTTTTTTTGTTTGGTGTTTTTGACCTTTACGCCTGTCTGCTCTGTGCCCTAGCTAATAGATGTTTCGCTTAGGTTTAAATTATTGCAACCTTCATTGAACCTAACAAGAATAATGAATGAACAACCCCTTGCTGAATTGAGAATTTAGTCTAATTTTCAGAAATGTATAACTGTCTGGGTTCAAACTTAGGTTTCGCACCTATGTCCTCCACAAACCTCAAGTAGGTAGAAACAACCAAAAATAAGATCAACTATTTTTTTGCTTCTCTGAATTTTTTTTTTTATATATCTCTGATTATCATAGCACAGTAAATTACATTTTTAGAAAGGAAACAGACTTTTTTTGCACATCACTTTCTTCATTTTTTCAAACAACAATATAAAATATTGCTGTATTTTCATTGTTTTCTCAGTTTTCTCCAGGGTAATCCACAACCCCTGGGTTTCTTTAGAAACTTACATATGTAGGGAGAAAGGACAAAAATTTGGCCTGGCCACATTTTTGGGGAAAAGGTTAATGAGACTTAAGCAAATAATACACTGCACATAGACACAGAGAAAGCATCCCAGGTAGCAGCACTGCAGGCCTGCCTAGAGTGCCTTACTATAGCCGTATAGCCTTCGATAGCAGTCTATATTATCCCTTAATAGCCTGCTTCAGTGTAAAAGGCCTGAGCTGAAGGCAAAGCCTTATAACAAGTGTGTCAGCCTTAAATGGTCGGTATAGCCCACTATGGTGACCTAAAAGGCTATTAGAACATTTCACACCATGAGGGCAGAATGTTCATAGTGAAAAACAGTCTGGGAGGCGTAAGGGCTTCACAACCACTCATACCTCAAAGACTTTGGCCTTTCACAAATGTTGCTGTGTGTGCTTGGCTGTTATTAGCACAAGTACACACAGCAAGAGCTGTGAAAGTGGGCAACAGTCAGCCTCTTTCTATTTCGGCTATATCACACTGCCATCATTTGGCAGAACGAAGGGAGACAGGATCTGAGTAGAGTTCTCCCTTCCCTCCTTCCGAAGCTCCAGTGGCACTGTGAGCAACGGGATGGGTGGGGGGAGACTTACTGTGTACCCTGTTGCACTGGATCTGCCTCTCAATTTCCTCTGTCTAATCCACATATTCTGAAAAGGCAGGGGAAAGAGAGAGAGCGAGAGAGAGAGAGAGAGGGAGAGACAGGCTGTGGATTAGGGCAGGCCTCGAAAAATCCACTCGCCCACTCGCAATTGCGAGTGGGATTTTACAATTGTGAGTGGGTGAGTGAATTTCTAATCAGGTCGAGCTATTATTAGCACTTACTCGACCTTACTGGCGAGTAAACTTAAGCTGGAAGAAGCAGGTGTTCTGTTCATTCAGAAAGTGAATGAGCAATTAAGAGGCCTTTAGATCATGTTTTTATCTTGACACATTTGCTGACTGCTCAAGGACAGAAGTCAAATATCAGTTTGACTTTTTACTTATTGTTGCCTTTCTATTCCTGGAAAATGGTTTTAATATTTCTTTCACTTATTCATCACAGTTAATGGTTTTTGTCAAGTGAGCTGACAAGAATTGTGAAACAAAAGGATGTAAAATGTCTGTTTCTCCAGCAACATTTAAGCTGCTTGAAAATGAATAGTACAAGTATTTCAAAATATAACTGGAATTATGAAGGACGTTTTTTTATAATTTAGAAGTGTGATGCAAACAAATATTTAAATAGGAGCAAAGAAAATCAGAATACTTTACTTGGTGATGTACAAATGACAAATATTTGCAGACACTTTATTTCTGAATATTGTACACTATATAGATTTTAAAAAACATATAAACCACATGTCAGTGGCAAATTCTGTTTCCATTTCATTGTAAAATCTGCTGAGTGCAAATTACAGTGTGCTGCTACTTTATGCTTTAGTAAATGCAATGCAGTTAATGAATTAGGAGGCAAGCCAGTGGTCATGTGTATCCTTTATGTGGATAGATTTGTATTCTATATGGAGTTGATGTTTAGTTTATTAAATCAAACAAAATAGTTTTCTATACAGCAGACATAGTGAAATTGTGTATATAAAGGTGCTCTCATATGTGATAAAGAAGAAAATGGCATCTCAGTGAATTAAAATACTTGCCTAGGATCACAGAATTTGAAACCAGTTTATGGGTCTAGAGCATTATAATTAGGTCGAGTAGATTATTTAAGTCACTAGAACTGCAGGTCTAGTAACATTTTTAGGATTTTTCAAGGCCTGTTAGGGAATTGTAATGTTGAGAGCAGTGGGCCTATACCAGCTTTTATAGGACGCTGCTGCGCCAAAAGTTTCCATTGGAATGCTCAACATTCCAATTACTAATATTGTGTTTAGAACATTCTTTGAATGGTTAATTCCTAAGTGTGCATGGCTTGGTAAGAGGCTGCTTTTCTTAATCTCAATGCTCTTTTCTAAGCGGACTCTTGGGTACATAGTGTGCTTTTCAATTCATTCTGCATGCATATGTAAGTCTGTAATTACACTGGACACAACTTCCATTCATTTTTCCTTAGTTAAACATATTTTGTGACCTTTAATTAAAAATCCTGAATCAATTTGTTTGTTTAACCCTTTTGTTGTGCCCGTCAGCCAACGGCCATGGCGAGCACTACCTCGGTAGGGCTGCGCACGTCCGTTGGCTGACGCGGCCCGCCCACTCAATGGAATGCCCCCCCACCGCGTCGGAATTACCGCCGCGGTAAACGGGTTAAGACGGAGTCAGTTACCAAACCCAGTTTAGTTTCTTCAAACTAAAAACCGATACCTAGAACTGTAGAAATGTACTATCAGACTGTAAATAGATCAATAAAAGAGTGCTTAACCCCTTCAGTGCCACGCCCTTTCCCCCTCCTGTGCCGGGCGTTGCACTAGTGGGTGGGGTTCATTACGAGATAGTCTTGTCATGGGCACAGCGCAACCGTGCTCCATGACGAGACTATCTCGTCATGGGCACTGAAGAGATTAAACAAACTAAACAAAATTAATAGTTATGTTGAATGAGGTTCCATATTATTTGGTTTTGTGTTATGATTTTTCGTCCATGTTCCTCTATACTAAATATGAACTTTACAAAGTCTGAAGATACAACCTGTGCCATTTGTACCATGCCAGCTTTGATTTCTGAATGCAGTGTTGCTTTAGCTCAGTGGTCGTTACATTTGACATTTTATTGTGTCTATACTTCGAGTTGGTTGTTGTCATATATGATAGTGGCATTACATGAAAACGCTGTGTATTTTCCCGTCTAAATGTTTTTGTTATTTTTTAGCTGTACAAAACGAGAGGGATCGTATCAGCACCAGAAGAAGTAACCTGGAGGGCAGTGATCTACCCTCCATTAACACCCTGTCGCAAGCTGAGAGTCTGTCACGTCAGGTAGAGAATCCCTTTTTGCAAGCAGTCTTCTTTATGTTGCACTGATGATGTAATATACATAAAAATACGGAAATACTATCTCTTATCTGGTCGTTGTAATATTCCCTACCTTTCATGCCCCGATTCTTAAAAAGCTAAGTTTTGGGACCAATGTATAAATGTAATCATTTTAGACATAGTGGTGCACTCAAAATAATAATTCATAGCAGTGCAATTGTATTTGAAAGTTCATATATTTTCTTTTTCTCCTTCCAAATCTTGATTCTTTTTTCGTATAAAATCAAAACACAGCCACAGCGTTTCGTTGAAACATGAACTTCTTTGGGGGTGCAAAAACATATATAAACTCCAAAAATATGCACATATCATGTCCTGCAGGATTTATTATATCATTATAAAAAACATTTTTTTTATTGTGTTTATTTTATTTCCCCATAGCCATTGGTGTGACAAAAATACAAAAGTATGAAGTGCTGAAGAAACAAAAGAAAATAAGATCCACACACATATTTGAAATAATAACATGATTCTAAGTTAAAAAAAATACTCAATTAAAACACAAGAAAAAAAGAGGAAAAAGAATAAAAAAGTCTGATTGGAAAGTAAGGAGAAGAGATGGAGAAGGAGAGAAAAACAGCTATATTGCGGGGAGAAACGTCAAGGTGCACATGATACAATGGCAATACAAAATGAATCCCATTGGAAGCTATACCAGATCTTTCTAAATTTTAACCAGGAGCAGGGACCTCTGACTTTGGCTAGAGCTGATTCCAACTCGTACACCTGTCTAAGTACAGCCCAGACTTCATTGGCATTTGGGCTGATAGTATTTATCTAGGCTCTTGCGATACATAAACGGGCACATGCAATGATAATGGTGGCTAATGAGCTCTCACGACTAGCTACCTATTGTTTAATCCCAAGAAAGATTTCATTTTCAGTGAGCTGGAAGTCACAACTGAGGTGCAGTGTAAGGATAGAGGAAACATCATTCCAAAATGTATTTAGCCTTGGGCAGTCAATAAACATGTGCCTTAAGTCTGCAGCAGAGAGCTGACATTTTGGGCAGTACGATTTCGCAGAGGGTTGGGATATTTCCCACTTAAAAATAAGCTCTGGTTTGAAGTACAACATGAAGATTGTCCGGTGCTGTTGTAATTTCAAATTAACAGAGCATCCTACTCGATCTAATGTACCCATTGCCTCCTGTATTTCCTCTGCTGTTATATCAATTATGAGAAGCCAACTTAATTTTACGGAAATCTACAGGGTATCATTACAAGCTACTGCGAGAAATTTCTGATAAGCTGCGCTGATAGTGCCTCTGCCGAGGCTCGCATCTATATCTGACAGTATTTCCGAGTGGGATGGCAAATCTGATAACTTCTGTCACCGTGGGAAATAGTCTCTTACTTGTAGATTTTTAAAAAAGGTACCATGCGAGAGCCCAAACTCATCTTTTGGGATCGAAATCCCTGCCCATCATACAGTTGTCCTAATCGGTTAATGCCCTTACGCTGACATACTCTTTCGACATGATCCTGAAATATATCAGGAAGCGTTGAATTGCCCCATAACACCATATACTGATTCAGCGAGGGCAAAGAGTATTCCTTACAGATATCTTGCCAGATCCTAATGATATCCTTGACTACCTTGAATCTGACACGCTTGTAGTAGTTAGGATCGGAGGTCTTATATAATGCGAACCCAATGGAAGGTCCACAAGCTAGCTTGTAGGACAGTGAAGACGGACCTGCATCAAGCCCATTAAGCAAGCTCTGGATCCGCCCGATAAAAGCAGTCCAAAAATAAAGCTTAAAGTCTGGGAGCTTAAAGTCCCCTTGTTTATAACATAATTTGATGAACCTGAGGGCCCTCCTAGCTCATCTATACCCCCAAATAAAACTGCCTATGGCGCTGTCTAAGCACTTAAAGAAAGACCGTGGAACCAACAAAGGAATTGAGCAGTATAGATATGGAAATTTCGGCAGTATGTTAATTTTAATTATGTTACAATTTCCAAATATACTGAGGGGAAACCAATGCCAACTACGCAGTTTAGCTGAAACAGTTTTAAGAAGCGGCATAATTCAAGGTGATAACATCCTCTACTTGGCTGCTAAGATGGACATCTAGATATGTAGCTGTCTTAGTAGCCCCTAGAGATATAGGCATGGTATCAGGGTGAAAATTAGGACTGTCTGAGTCTTAGCTAGGTTTAACTTGTAACCTGAAAAAGAACCAAAAAGCTCAGCTTCTCGAGTAATACTGGCTATAGCGACAACAGGATTGGCAGAAAAAACAGCAATGTCATCTACGCGACAACAGGATTGGCAGAAAAAACAGCAATGTCATCTACGTACGCACTCAGCATAAGTTCCATGCCGTTGAGACACACTGTGAAGATCCCTGCATTCTGCAGTAAATGCCTTATAAAAAAGCCTCAATATAGAGGGCTGATGAGATGCCGTTCAGCTAGACTGTTGCTACCGTTTTTTTATAAAAATTGCTGTACCAAGGAGATGAACCGGGAACGGAGACCAAATGTTGACATAGTAAGCCAAAGTGCTTCCCAGGCTACTCTGTCAAAAACCTTCTTGGCGCCAAGCATGAACATCCCTATGTGTTTGTTTAATATACCAGATACGTCAAGGGCTGCAATAAATGTATTAATATGGGCCACGGTATCTCTACCAGGTGCAAACCCATGCTGTTGGTCAGAGACTAGCTGGTGGATAAGAGGGGCCAGGCGTGAGGCCAAACTTGTTCTAAAAAATTGGGCATCAGAGTTAATCAAAGATATTGGGTGATACAAGCCTATTTCCTCAAGCGGTTTTCCCTTCTTGGGGAATACCTTTACATTAATAACACTCCAAGAGGTGGGGCATCACCCCCAATAGTGATGTAAGTGATTAATTCCATGAAAACAGGTGCCAGAGTATCCCTACATTTTTATGGAACTCAAGCGGGATAGTATCCTCACCTGCTGCCTTGCCAGAAGGAAGGGAATTCATTGCATCCTCCACCTAGGCTAGCTCTATATCTCTTTGCTATGATGCAGACTCTCAAGCCGTGGTAGGTGGCTTTCTTGTAGGTACCTCTGAAGTAGATGAAAAACGTGTTTCCCTATGTATCTACCAAATGCAGAAATTCAACTATGTTTACTGGGAAACTACTAAAAGGGCATACCTGACGTCATTAACAAACAATAGCAAGCCCACAAATTGCTGGTTCTAAACATTTCACCTCCAGTACTGCAAAATTAGTAAACACCCCAGAAATGGACTTCTCACAAAACCGTTAGGGTTTGACCAACCTAAATTACTCTTTCCCGCCCGATCTTAACAAATTCATCTTGGTGCTGAGAGCATTTTCCTTCGAAGGCCACAAAGTGACTCAACCCTCCACTGTGAACCATCACACCACCTTTACAGTCAGTTAAATCATCTCACAGTTCCGTAGAAAATGCTCAAAACATTAAAAAGCTTTTCAATACAAGGCAATTGGAGTGGTAGAACTTTTTTCTAAAATGGCACATACTGGAAGAGGGTTTGGGGCAAATAGAATATCTACAGAGTAAGTACATGTACTGCCCCCACTATCATGTCAATAGCTTCCCCCATCCTCAGAGTGGAAGTATCTATTGTCACCTGGAATGGATAAGTGTCAAATTGCCAACAGTGGACATAGTCAACAATACGAATGCAATGTCCATTATAATTGACAATGTATAAGACTTCCTTGGTGTATTTATGTATGACTGAATTGCTGCAAACCTAACAATAAGATGTTTAAAAAAAACATTTCACGTTCCCTGCGGAAATTCCGATGGGGCCTATGGACTAAGTAGCAGGATTCTGGGCACTTTACCACTACTGATCAGTGCTAAAGTGCATATGCTCTCTGTATAAATTGTAATATGATTGGTTATCCATGATTGGCATATTTGATTTCCTGATAAGTCCCTAGTAAAGTGCACAGTGTGTGCCTGGGCCTGTAAATCAAATGTTACTAGAGGGCTTACAGCACTGGTTGTGCCACCCACATGACTAGCCCTGTAAATATATTTTAGACCTGCCACTGCAGTGTCTGCACGCGCAGTTTTAAACTGCCAAGTAGCTTGGCAAGTGCACCCACTTGCTAGGCCCAAACCTTTTCTTTCCTTACATGTAAGGCACCCCTAAATTAGGCCCAAGGTACCTCCATGGGCAGTGTGCAGAGTATGTGAAAGGTAGGACCTGCACTAGTGTGTGTGACATGTCGTGATAACTATTGAAAGGCAGTCTGTCCCATAGGCTTATCATTGGGGCTGCACTGTAACCTTTCTACATGTGTAACTTTCAATAGGAAGAAGATAGAAAAATGGAGTTTAGGCTCTGTTAACTCATTTTTAACACACCTTTTGGTAAAGGTGTTTTTTAAATTGTGTGTTTGAAAATGCCACTTTAAGAAAGTGGGCCTTTTCTTACTCTTACTTTACCATTCTGTGTGCCTCTGACTGCGTATTTAGCGCCTGGTGTTGGATTGACAGGAGCTGGGGATGTGCTTTCACTCCACACAGTCACAGGGGGGGTTGAGGTGTGCCCTGCCTTGCCTGGGTGACTCATACCTGGACTGAGTAGACCAGGTCTGCATTTAGAGTGGTGGGAGGAGTTTTGCTTGAACCTGAATAGGCTGTTTCTCCTTTTCACAATGTTGTTTCCGCCCCCTGTTGTCATGCTGCAACAGAGAGGGCAGGACTGATTTTGACATGGATTTAGAGACCCTTGTCACAAAGAGAACAATGACAAAATGGGGTATAAGTACTAGACCTAAAACCCCAGGACTTTAGATTACTTCAAGAAACAAGAGGACCCTGCCAAAAAGTATAGAAGAAGGACTGTGAGGAGTGCTGCCTTTTCTGAGTGAGGTGTGGGTTGGCCTGTAGTTGCTGCTTCTGTCTTTGGTGGAGGAAAAGGACTGACTCTTTTTGCCCTGCTGTGGTATCCTGCTTGTGAAGGGAATCTCCAAGGGCTTGTGTGTGCTGGTCTCCTGTTGGAAGTCTCAGGGAAATCAAAGACTTCAAACCAAGTAGCCTGCCTGGGAGGAGGGCTGGAGAAACTGTTGCTCCTGTCTAGAGCAGAAGAAAGGACTGTACTGTCCTACATTGGGCAAACAGAGTGTGGCAAGCGCTGTGTCCTGCCCCTTCCAATCTCAAATGAAAGCGCATGAAGAGGGCTTTAGTTTGCCCTGTAGCGCGTGTAGTGTTGGACCTTCCTCGTAGGTTGTTTCTTTTTGAGCAACAGGAGGGGAGAGCTGAGGTGAAGGAAGCGCTCTTCCTCTCCCTGTTGGCCTGTCATTCCTGCATTTTTTAAATCTGCAGCCGGGGCTCTGCTATGTGGCCCCAGGCTTCAAAGTATTGCGGTGCGCAGACAGTGAGGAATCCTGGCTGGAAGTTCCTCTGCGTTGCTTGGGCAATGCCGACGCCAGAGGGAGGGGGGCCCAACTGCCGGAGTAAACTGGAGCCTTGCGGGCCTCAACCAGCCCAATCGCTGGAGGAAGCCGGAGCCTCGTGGGCTCCAACCAGCCCCACCCAGAAGGAACCAGAGCCTTGCGGCCCCATTCGACCGCCTCCCACATCGAAGAGCACCTGTCGACAGTGGCTCTTGTTGAAGAGAACAGGGCGTGACCAAGAGTTGTCCTGGTGAGGTGGTCCTGGTGAGTTTGGACCTACAAGGGGCACAGCTAGCCCCTCAACCTGAGTGGTGTGGCCAGGCCCCCCACCTCATTTGTGTCAGCGGACTGAGCCCATGTGTGCAGCCGCGGTTCCTTTTCGAACCTTAGGGGGCATTTTATTTCTTGTGACTTTCTGGGGGAAGGCCTTGATGGAGGCTCCCAATTCCCCTGGTAAAGTTACTGCATCTCCTGGGCCGGCAGCAGCTGCACCTCGTGTTTGAGGGCACCTGCCTTTCACTATGTCTGCAAGGACGGGGTGCCTTGTGGCCGCAATTGCCTCCCCGGCCTGAGGAGCCTGATGAAATTACTAAGGAGTGTTTTCTAAGCACCCACCAAATCTAAGTACAACTAGTTGTAGGAGTGCAGGGAAGCTGCAACCTTTTCGTCCGTGGTGACATTTGGACTCCTGTACAGTGGTAGCTGGGGAGTCCTTTATAGCAGTATTTTTGGCAACTCTGTGCAGTAAGGACTAGTGATTCATGCATGATCTAATTACTATAGTTCTATGCCCTAATATCTTGAGTATGTTGTATTACAACTGGCAATGATAGGATGACAAGTACCCATCTCAGATACTGCATGGTATATAAAGTAATGATGATCTAATGTATTTGGCCTATCCCACACAGTAATTTTCATGATGTTTGTAACCTATGAGTATTTGGTTTATCGCACTACCTGTGATGTTAAGCATAATATGTTCTTATGATATGAACAATATACATATGTCTTTATGTTACTGCCCTCCCTGTGATATTATGACAATTGCCTAGTTGGAAAAGTGATTTATGGTCTATACCTTACTATGACAATTGCCTAGTGGCAAAGTGATTTATGTGATTGTGGTCTAATGTGTTTTATGTATAATACAGAGTATATTTTTATATACCATTGTTTGGAGTCTCTTTTTGTGTTGTGTCTAGTTTGTCACTGGTGTGTGTGTTGCGCAAACACTTTACACATTGGCTCTGTTATAAACCTGACTGCTCTGCCAAGCTACCAAGTGGCAGGGGTTATCTTGGGTGTATTACTTCCTTACCCTGACTAGAGTGGTGGGTTCTTCCAGGTTTAGTCTACCAGAAACCACATTTCTAACATTTATCAACATACTTCGATATCCTCCAGGCCAAATACCTGAGATTCTGTCGTTTAGTGAACCACTGAAGCATTTCAAATGTATAGTCGGACAGCCAGCATATATCCATTTTCATAGTCTAGTCAGGCAATAGCAAGTGCCTGAATTATCAGGACCCTGTGATAAAAACTCAGAAGGAGGAAGATCTTCTTGACTGATGTTATTAAGTACATTTTTGCTTACATTTTTTCATAGCACAGCTCTACCAACATCTAGATGTTAGCAAGCTTCATAGTAAATACATCTGCAGACACAGAAATCTCTTTACAAACAATCAATAACATAAGGTTAAAAATAAACCAAAACCTTCAAATGAGTAAGCTCACAAAACCTACAAATAAGTAGATTTAGAAAGCCATATCAAATGGAAAATTAGGGCTAACTGATTGTGGGGCATGGTAAATAAACAGAGAAGGAGTAAAAAGAGTGGAGAGGTTTTAGTGCAGGAGGGTAAAAAGAGGAAGGCTTAAGCGAAGGAGATTAGACAATGTGGAAATAAAGTTAGGAAAGAGGTCAGTATAGGTAGAAACCGAGGAGACAGAACAGCATTGGAGGAATCTCTAGAAGTAAGGGCTCTAATGAAGTTACATGTGTAGATAAATTTTAAGGAGATGAGTTTTCAGTTTTTTTTCAAAAGTGAAGTCAGTCTTCAGGGCATCATATGTTCTAGAAGAGTGTTCCATGGAGGGGGACGTATTCCATAAAAAGATCTACTGGGAGCCACCTTGAAGTAAATTGTTTATTTCCTGTTTTATAATGCTTTATTTCTTAGATTGTTGTTGCCTCCAAGTATTTTCAATGAACAATGCAAATATCTTAATTGTAGCGAGAGGAGGGGTTGAAAGATGATGCATGCCATTTTAAATGTTATTCTGGCTTCTAGTGGAAGCCAGCATAGTTTGCCTGGTAAGAGGGTATGTTCAAATGTTCTTGTTCTAAAACACATCTTGCAGCTGAATCCAGGATGGCAGTGAAAGGTGTTAGTTCAAATTTTGGAATACCTATTAGAATGGTATTCCCGTAGTTCATGAATGCGCACACAAGTGTTTGGAGAACCACATGAAAGTAAAATAGTTATGGTCGAGAACTTTCTTTTGCAGAGAGTTTGCAGTACATTCTGCAGCTTTTAATATATTGTCTCTGTGAGAAGACCTAGATAAGTAACAGTCAATCTAAAGTTTCAATGATTTTACTTCATTGCTTGCTATTGTTCTGATAAAGCCATCAATTTGCATTTCACATATCCGAGATAAGTTTAAGTATGTTTTATTTTTACATTTTGCACAGAACATATATCATCTCAAGGGACATCAGAGTGCCTTACAAATTGAATGGAATTACAAATTGAAAGGAAAATGGGATGCATTTCCAAAACAAAAATTAAACGGTTAAGTTTCATTTTTTAAGAGCAGGCAGTAGTCCATGGGGCCACTGACTGCTCTTAAAAAATGCTTTAACAAACATTCACAAAGAGGAAGGGGTCCCTTGGGGACCCCTTCCCATTTTCGAGTGGGTTATCACCATATTGAATTTAGTGGTAAAATGCAAATGTTTTTGTAACTGCATTTTTGTTGCAAAACATTCATGCATATCACTGCGATACGGTATTAGGAAGGGACACCCTCAACACGCCTCTTTCTAATACTAAATCACAAACTCAAATTGCGATTCAGTACAGGTTACCGAATTGCTATTTGGGTGTGGTATATATCAAAATTACTTTTTGTGTTCGCAAACAGCCTGATTCTGCGAGTCGGCCCATTTGCAACCTGAAAAAGGCTTCGTACATGTGGCCCTATGTCTTTCTGCTTGTATAGTACAATTCGTAGATATTTGGTGGTGTCATCTCACCAGGACAGTGGATAGTCCAATGTGTCTGGCGTCGTGGTGTCAATGAGTGAAAAAAGTTACGACTTAGCCCAGTTAATGGTGAGGCCTGTAGAACCCAAATCAGATAATTTCTTGTATGCAGGGTGACATACAAAGAGCAGGATGTTGTCTACATACCTAAAAGTCAAAAATGTGCTTGGACCGGATTGTAATACATGGTGGAGATGCCTCTCCTGTCAGTGGCAAAGCAGGGGGTCCATTGCAATGATGAAGAGGAGCGGTGTCTGGGCAACCTTGTAGTGTCCCCGTGGACACCGGGAAGGGGCCAGTGAGAGAGCCAATGAACCTCAATGGGGCCACTCAGTGAGATTAAAGGAGCATAATAAGAGCAGTGTATCCACCGGGCAATCCAAGCTTGTCCAGTGTTGCCTTCAGGAAGGACCACTCCAAAGAATTGAACACCTTTTTGTCATCTAAAGGAGCGACCCTGCTGGCTTGTCCAGTGAAATCCAGTTCAACAGCTCGAAGATCATTCAGAATCAGCAGTCCATTTATTTTCATTCTGTAGAACAAAAGAGTTTAATCTCACTTTTCAGAACAATTTGTGTAATCTAACTTTGGTGTTGAGGTAGTTAGATCTGTTAGTAGGTACAAAAGATAATTCTTGACAATTGCAAGGGGGTAAGGGTATGATTGGCTGTATTGAAGATGGGCACCATCTCTGTGTGCTCCAATGTATTATGATCTACCAAATGTAGACTTGGTGCAGTTTGTCTCACCCCATGAGAACCCTGTGGTTTATCTTCAGAGACCCATCCCCCTGCCTCTTTTCCCTCTGAATAAAAAGGAATCTTGGGGGACCAGGGTGCAGAGATGAGGCACTAGTGCCTGGTTTGGCTTGCAGTCTAAGTCAGATAAACTGCAGATAGAAGACTTGGAGAAAGTGACAAAGCACCTCTTGTAAGTGCAACCTCTGTTAGTATATTGTCCCTGGTTATCTTGTTGGCAGTACTCATCAACTAAGTTACATCTATTTCTATAATTCTTAATATCCTTTGTATGTTTTTTTTTTGTTCTGTTGCCTGATGAAGTGAAAGTCCTTGCAAGTTTTTTGCCAGATTATTCAATGCCTATCTTGCCTTTAACAACACTTGATCATCTAGAGTTTCTTGAGTGAGATCGGCCGTTTTTTGTCCAAGTGTACTATCTATTCCAATGTGGTAAATAGCTGCCAACCATCATCCAATGACATAAGCAGTTGTTTGATGCAAAACTGAAACCCTTCCTGAATTTACAGCCATTTACAAAAATAGCATATAGTTCTTCACTGGTAACCTTAGGCACACCCCTAGGCTTTTAGTGATTTTGCAAATAACTAATAGACACCATAAAATGGCCATGTGGGCCTCCGGTGTATCTATGGAGCCGGCCGAAGAGCGGTTTCGTTTTTGCTCCATGCAGGAGCAGTTCAGTGCATCTCAGTATCATGGAGCTGTTCACATTTGTGCAGCAATGCTCCACAGTTCTGTGGTGGATTGACTTGTCCATACTGCACCCTCTGATTATCTGCAGAGAATGGTCTTGGTTCTCCATGCAGGTATCTGTGCAATTGAGATGTGGACTCCCTCTGCTCCTCCTCACAGGTAATCTATCAGTGGGCGTAGCATAAAGACTCAAAGGCCCATTTCTTCTAATCTTTGCAAGATATCGTGGTGACTCACTGGGAAATAATGCACAGAATCAAGTAAGTGGGGGGGCAGGATCAGCCATTTTGCTAGAAGGAACAAACTATTCTGTAACTTTTTTTAATGGCCTTTCTCCTACAGGTAACTGCATATAACATGTAATGAACACTCCTTAAATAATACATATATATGAAACTTAAAAATATCTCTAGGACATTCATTTTTCTGCTAGAAAAGCTCAGTTGGTTAATATAATCAATTCAGACATCTTGCACTTGTGTGTAGCTAGAGGGTCACTAATTTGAATCTTGGTTGGTACCCTGGGGATAAGTAACAACATGTGTTAATAGGAGCCCAGCCTGTGACAGAAAGCACTGTGAACATTTATGTCATTAGTTTAAAAGGTGTATTACACACTGTATAAGTTACTGCTCAGTAACCTACAACTCTGGAGCAGCTCTGCAAGGTTTGCTTTCCCACCCGAGTGATTTAAGTGAACTTAGTTCAATGCACCAGCACTGAATGTGAACGATGGGTTATTGTGGTCCCACAGAATTCCACTCAATATACAGAATGAAGGGAAATCATTGCTTTTGGGTTACTAATAAAGGAGATCAGGGGAGATGTGGTAATGGTAAACAAATGTCCATGTTCATTGTATCATTTACCCAGTACCATGAAGAACAGACACTTTTAACTAAAAGTATTTATTACAACAAGGTGCACCTGTTTCTCGCTACATCTAAAATAATCACACTGGATATTATTAAAACAAGAAGGGACATTATACATGATGAAAATAAAATGAACATTTCTTACAAGGTTAAAATGTCATCTAAAAGCCTTACACCCTAAATCTATTCTATTCGCTACCTAAGGAGCACAAGTAGGAGAGTGACTTGCGGACTACGGTTTCTTGGGAAGACGGGGTGCACTACATACCTTGTTGACAGTTTGGGCTATCATCACCAGAAGGTCCTTGGAGGAAATGTTCCCTGTGAAAGGCAAACATGCGGTGTGGTAGCGGGTCCTGGACATATCTCCAAGGAGGTGGGAGATGAGTGGACATCAATGTGCGCTACACCTCTTTGATAAATTATCCAGGGAGGGTTCTTGGTGGCCTTCATATATTGATATGGGTGATCTTGTTCCAGACTGAGTGTATTATCAGGTTTATATGGGAGTCATTATCAGAACGCCTTTTCACTTTCTGTCCCTCCCTTGGTTTGACAAATGATAAGGGGGAATTATATTCATGGTGTTATTGTAATAGGTATGACAGGATTTTGCCAGAGTGTGATCTGGGATGGATTTGAGGGCTTGCCTGGAATGGAGTCGGAACTTAGAAATGTTCTGTCAGTACAATGCCACAGTTGAAAACATATATTGCACCCAGTGTAAGACAGGCTCCATGCAGTGTAATATAGACTGCTGCAATATGTGCAAAAAGATTCAGTGCTTGCTGAATTATATTAGGTGATCAAAGAGAATGCCGATGGCAGAGAAGTGTGGCAATCGAGGAGAGGTGTTTACAGAGGGGGATGATAACGTGAAGGGAGTTGATGGAGGAAAGGTGGTGACATAGCTGTGACGCCAAAGAAAATAGATGACATGCATGTGAGAAAGTGCCCTTTTTTCATGATCACCACCTTTTTTTGGACTGTTGTTACTGATTTTTGGACTGTGTGCCCTGGGACAATGCTAATGAACCCAGTGCATTAGACTCCAAAAATGTGGTAAAATTGGTTAGAGGGGAAGCGTCACTGAGAACAATAGAGAGTTGTTGCGACGTGAAGAGGGAAGTAGCACATGACGGAGAGAGAAAAATAAAAATATGCACTCCAAAGACTGCTTAAAGGAATACAAAATAAATTGCTCCTTGAACAGAAGCAATATCAGCAATTTAATGAAACACGTCAACTAGTCATAACATTGTGGAACCTAAATGCTCCTGTGCTATACAAACACAGGAATAGAGAGGAACGTCATGAAATCAAAAGGAGATAACTGAGCTAAACAGCAAAACCATTCAGTATAAGCAAGGGGATGAGCCAAAGCCCACACTAGATGGATTGGAATCGAAAGGTTTTGCCAACTGACAGCTACAGCTGCTTGTAACTTTGGCCTAAAAAGGCCCTAGCTTGTGGTGTTGCAGTGAAAATAATTGCTTTATGGTAAGAACCCAAAATTGTTGATTAGTTGTATGATTCATTGCACTTCAAAATTCAAAAAGTGTATTTCATTGACATGCAGAACCATTTCACCTTAGTGCATTAGGGTATATCAGTGCATTAAGAGGTGATTTCTTTTTTTTGGAAGTGATATGTTTCAAACACGAATTTAAGAAACAGTCATGGTTCCTTCCACCTACACTGACAACAATTGCAATAGTGAACTTGGAGGGAAGTCACTTGTTATGTGCACTCTTTGGGTGGTGTGTGGGTTGGTATTTTATGCAGACAACATTATAATTTATTAAATCATACACAGGAAAAGTTTCGTACAGCGCACATCCTAAAGTCATGTATTTCAAGGTTCTCCTATATGTGATTATGAAGATAAAGGAGGGAAAGTGAGATAAAATAGTTGCCTAGAATCACACAATTTGGTCAAGTGGGGAAGCGAGGATTGATCGCAGGTTTCCTGGTTTCACATTGTGCAGTTCAGCCACTAGATGTACATACTTCACTTCCCCTACACCCACTTTACAGTCCATCCACCCTTCGTCTGACCCCCACCCTGCTGGCATCAATGCAGCCCTCGGTCACACCACAGACCAAGCCTTTTGGCCCTTGGTAAAAATGTTGCCAGTACCCAAGTTCTATCACAATAATTGTGTTGCACAAACCACTGAATGTTGGTTGCCCAAAATATTGCCTACCATCCTACAAAGCAAAGAGGAAAGGGCAGAGTGGTCAACGTGCACCATTACATTTTAAGAGTTCATTGCTAGGTGTGAGACTAGATGCAATGAAGGCTTGCCTGGAAAGGAGCCGCTTTACAATTGTATTGGTACGCCCTTCCTTCTTTTGTGTTGTTTGTTAAGTGACGCACATGCTTACACTTAATTAATAAAGACACCTGAAACACCTCATACTACGACTGAATATTTGGTTTGGATAAAAGTTGCTAATATATTTTCCAAAACAACAAACAACATTTATGTTTAATTTATTTAATGAAATGTGTTTATTTGAAAAAACAAGAGAAAGGTTGCAAATAGCATACTGTGGAAAATAATCCTCAAAATAGAAGATGCAGCAAAGATGGCAATAGCAGGCTGTTGCTGCGGTTCCAAGAGGGGTGTCATACCTGGCTACCTTATGGGTTTTACCTTTGATCGACTTTACAGTAGCTAGACACATCTTATCCTGATACCAAAGCAACAGGAGAGCTTAATTAACTATAATGAGCGAACATTTTAGAAGAGAAAAATAAAAGACATGGATACATCATAAATATTCTCTAGTAACTCTATTTAAAGAAAATAAGCAAGGACAGTAAATATGTCCATATACAAATGAATAACCAGTTCACTGCCTAAAATGGACAGTTTCTTTCAGGCACTAGTTGTAGGATCTGTAACCTCAGTTAGAAAACAAGCATGGCTGGGCCATCCTGTTACTGTATTGTTAAAAAAACACTGTCTCGCTAAATGCCTTTTGCTGTTTTTTTCTATGCAGTTATTTTACTTTTGTCCACAGCCTTTCTCTTCCATTTTTTACATTTGTTGTTAATGTTAGTGATCTATCTTGTTGCTATATTTTTCTCCTACACCATTTGATGGCCCATTAACTTTTCTCATTTCTTCATTTCGCGTCCACATCGGTCACACTTGCCTTGGTCATTTTATCCCTCCATGTAGAGATATATATATATACATGACTGGTCCACAGCTAGGCCTACGAGTATGTGATGATTTTTTGCAAAATGCCTGCGATGTCTCGAGCGCTTCCCACCATCTTTGCTCATTCAATTCCATTTTGTTGCAACTCATCAACACGGTGGTGGTGTTTGTTAAATTTTCGCTTTTGCCTTTTGACTTCCATTTTCCTTCTAGCCCTAATATGACTGCGATCACTGTTTCCTACTGTGGATGCAGCCTGCCTCCCATCACATCAACAGGACATTATATATGCGTCTCTCCGTGGACTCCATCCTTATATACGAAACCCTGTCCCTTTAAAAAGCAATCTTTCACCACGTTCACAAACGTGCCTACTGCCGTGTTTTTGTGCATTTCATGTTCTGCACTCCATAATAAAAAACAGCCCATGCTTGGCTGGGTAGAGCCATTCATTAGCCCTCTGCTGACCAGTTTGCCATCTCGTACGTGTATTTATTCATTTCACAGTCCAGCTGTTCAAGGTGGCGTTGGTCCACAATGTATTCCGGGTTTATTTAAATCCTCTTTCTGAAATTAACAATCCCTCTGTTGCAAACATATAGTCGTCGTTTATGACGCGCGGCAAAAATATGTTCAATTGAGGAATTGAGAAGGTTTTTCATACGTCGGAAGCAAATGCGTATAAGGGTAGTATGCGTTATCATAGAAGGCCATTCCAATTTGTGGCTCAGGTGCTGCCTGATAGGTTTGGTATTTTCAGCTTTAAATTTGATTGCACTTTTAAGGTCACATAAAATACACCGCTCCCATCATGGACAGTATCAGACAAATGATTCACTCAGAATGTTTCTTCACAGATATTACAATATTTGGCCCAGATAAGACTTTGGACTGATCTTTCCTGTGTTAATTTTTTTAACACGCACTGTGTGAAGAAATAAGATAAAAATGGTGTTGCAAATAGCTTGTAATTGTAACACCGTGCAAAAACGAACTTGACCTCCATTAGTTCTTGCGTTAGCAGGGCCCACCAATGAATAATTTTCTGTCAATTTCCTTAAATACCATAACCATGTTAGCCTTAATAGTGTACTATAACCAACTGCAAGGCCTATTACTATTGTTAAAGGCCCTCTTCCTGAGTTATTGGCCCACGCTGCAGCGTGAACTGGTCTGTAGTGGGACAAATCCACAGGAAACAGACTTCTCATAAATCTTTTTTACTGCACTGTGCACAATACAACAGGAGACGGGTCCTACAAGCTCCCCAGCCGGCAGTGTTCTTTCTCTGCTACAACACTCCACGCATCACAGGAGGTTCCACACATGATAGAAGAGAACCTCCAGGCCATAATGGGGCCTTTACCAACCATTATAGCTAGAGACTATAATGGTTGGTATGTGTTGGACTTGGCCCTTCTGGCAGGTTCACCCCTGAACTTTTTTGATTTTTACTGGTGACTTGGTGTGGTGATTGTTTGGTTTCTGCGCACTTTCCCTGTGTCCCAGGGTAAAGTGCGTGCGTGCTCTGAGTGCATGTGGTGAGATAGGCCTGCCCTCCCATAGGAATGCATGGGGAATGTATGTGTCCCTAGTAGTTCCGGATGCGTGGGGTGTGCAGGCCCGAGTTTGGTATGTGCGGACTCGTGGGAGTGAATGCTGCGCGATGATGTGTGCGGCGTGTATGTACCTAGTGTGGAAGTGCCACTTCTAGAAGTGGGCACTTCTGTGTGCAGTGTGTCTGTCGCGTGATTGGCTGGTCATGTCATGTGACGGGCTAGGGATTCCCCAGTGTCAGGATGAGTCACCCAGTGGTGAATGGGGAGATCAGCAGCTAGATGGGTGGGAGGAGTCCACCTGGGTCCTGAATAGGACAGGGTTTTCCAAACACAATGCTGGCCCCGCCCCCTGTGGTGCGACTGACGACCCTAGCCCTGCCAGTGAATAGAGTGAGGGGCTGAGCACATCAAGGGTGCTCCCCAACCAGCTGCGACTGGTTTTCCCCCTCACCCTGAACCCAGAACAAAGGGTTTGCCTGTATAAAAATGGGGCTGTGTCCCCACAGAAACTGTTCTCTTCAAGGATCCTATCTGAGGGGGGCTGCTGCTGTAGCTGGACCAGAGGACCGCCACTTGGACTACCTCCCTGCCTGGAGGCCCAGTGAGCTGGCTCTGGGTCCAGCCTTGCCCCCCCCCTGCCTTGCTGCACGAAGGGGAGAACTTTGCTGCCAGGACTTTTGTTGCTGGACTTTCTCTTTTACTTTCCTGCTCCCCAAAGCACCTGGGAGCGCTTTAATTTGCCAAAGCGCTGGGAGCGCTTTATTTGTCCCTCAAGCGCCTGGAAGCGCTTGTAATTGCCTTTTAGCGCTCAGAGCGCTTTATTTCTCCAAGCCGGTGCCCACCCGGCGTTTGCCCCGTCTTTGCCGACCTGAAAGTCCCCTGGCAGGTGCCCACCCTGCCAGGGACATCGCCGTGGTCGTTGGCGGGTGCCTACCCCGCTTCCTTCATTATTTAAACTACGGGTGCCTACCCCGCTTCCTTCATTATTTAAACTACGGGTGCCCACCCCGCTTAGTTGATTATTCCTGTGCCCTAGCGGGTGCCCACCCCGCCAGGAACTTGCCGCTTGTTTCTGCCCTTGGATACTTGAAATCCGAAGACGGGAGCCCACCCCGTGCTTCGGAGAGAGCCGTGTTGAATTCACCGCCGGCAGCCCGAGGGTTCGCTGACGTCACCTCCCTGCCGCGCTGGGATTGGTCCAGCGGCAGGGAGCATCACCCATGTGACCGGGGCCGTAGCGAGGAAGGAAGCGACGCTCTGGTTCACGGACCCAGGTGGGAGCCTACCCCGCGCTGGGACGAGCGGTGGAACAAGTCCCTCGGTGCCTAGGAGAGTGGTGCCGGCGTCCGGAGGCTTCCTGAGTGGGACTCCACCCCCAGCACTGCCGGTGACCGAGACCAGCGCCTCCAGCCGGGTGAGTGGGGCTCTGGCCGGGAGGGTGCACAAGGCAGCCGAGGGGGTTGCTGAGCGCTGGTGCGCTCCAACTAGGTTCCCCCGAGTAAGGCTCCAACGAGGCGCCTGGTATTCCTTCAGAGTCCGGTGTGACTCCAACGCTACGGGGGCATTTCTCCCTGCCTAGAGCCTGAGGGCTCCAATCCATCGTGGGGGCATATTATTTTAGAGCGCTCGTGGGGCTCCAACACCCCGCATGGTTTTCGTTGAGCGCTGGTGCGCTCCACGTTATTGGGGGCCACATTCGTTTGTTTAGAGCCCAGGGAGGCTCCAACACTTGCCCTATTTGTCCCAAGAAGGCACGGTGGTGCCCACGCTCATTCCTACAGCTGCCCAGCACTTAGTGGGCAGCTGCCACGTTTAGGTTGGGCATTGTGCGCCTGGCTTGCGCGGCCTGCGCAGTCGCGCCCTGACAGTATTGGATATTGGTCATTTCTGCATCCTGAGAGGCCAGTTGGCCTGCGGACAGTTATCTTGTGTTGTGCCCTCCCCTAGGGCACTTGGTGATTTTCATACATGTCCTTTTTGCGCCTGCGCAATGCCTTCATGATATTTTCTGTCCTGAATTGTGTTTACACCTCTAAATGTATTTTATGCATCCTGTGTTTATGTGCTTAGACCCCTACAGGTAGAGTGATACTTAGGTGGTTGTTTTCTCCTTAGTACAGGTGGTACTAGTGAGGTCCTAGTTCCCTGCGTGGTATTCCTAAAGGTGGTTAGGGTTGCGTAGGTGGTACGTTCTGATACCAGTAGTTACTGGTAGTGTGCTACATGTTCTATTTTTAGTGCTACAGTGATTGTGTGCTATGTTCTCAAATATTATTCCTACGTTCTAAGTGCTATTCCTACAGAGTGCTAATTCCTGACAGTGGTCCATGTGGCCCTGTCCCCTGTATATATAATCCCTTGTAAATTCTGCCCGTGCCTGTTGGCACATTGTAAAGTGTGTGTTTTTATCTAATGTGTTGTGTATAATACAAAGGTTATTTTTAGATAATACCTTGTGTGGAGTTTCCTTTGTGGTGGGCCTTGGGTGTTGTTGCTGGGTGCGTGCGCAAACGCTTTACACATCGCCTCAGGGATAAGCCTGTCTGCTCGTGCCAAGCTACCAAGGGGGTGAGCAGGGGTTATCTTTGGCGTGTAACTTCCTTGCCCTGACTAGAGGGGTGATTTCTGCCTGACTTTGGCGCAAGCCTTAGCCAGCCAGAAATCCCATTTCTAACAGTATGCTATTAGAAAACCCACCCAACTGCGGGTAGAATGGCCTAAATTAAACATGGAGAAAAATAAAGCAAAACATTGCAATGTTGGGCAGAAGGTCTGTACCAGCCATTAGAACATTGAAATGTTGGGAGCTCCATTGTAGACAATGGAGTGTTCCATGCTTCTACGGGCCGGTAAAGGCCCGCAGAGCAACATTCCAATGTTTTACAAAGGCCTCTTGGAGCTCGAGGGGATTTAAATCCCATAGAGCTTCGAGAGGCCTTTGTTTTATTTGTTAGAACATTTTACCCTCTAGTGGCGGAGTGTTCTAATAGCCTTATAGCCCTTTGTAGCAGGGCTATACCGGCTATTAAAGTTCCGCTCCCTTGTTAAAGTCCCTCGCCTTCGGCTCGGGCCTTTAACGTGGGAGCGGGCCTTTTAATAGGGCTATAAGGCGGGCTATAAGGCTATATTATTAACTCCACCACTCCGTTGTCTTCAAAGGAGCCTCCAACATTCCAGTATTGTAACATAGTGTTTTCCATTACCCAGAGGTGAGGATAAATATGGATGTCATTTGGGGGTCACCAGTGGTCGCAAGTGTGACCGTTGGCATTGTCCTTTGTGATTCCTGACTTGAAAGGGAAAAAGACAGCTCCAGAAATGGAAGAACAGGGACTGGGAATAGCAGGTGCTCATGGCTGTGCTGTTTAAGACTGTAACAGTTATAATTTGCACTATAAGGACCTCCATGACTCTGGACATTCCCAAGCATGAGTACGCTTGAACAGGAGGCTCTCAGTGTTGGTGTGCAATTCTACATTGACCTGAACTATAGAAATAGTTGTGTCTTGGAGCATTCTGGGGCTGGCAAACACTTACTTTTCTTGCATGCAACTTTCTTGGAGTCAGTCACAGTGAGTGTTTTTCATTGATCTTATATTATTTGCAACAGTGCACATTTAGTTTGTTGCTGCTACTGCAGCAATGCGTTTTAAAAATACAACGTTTCATGTATTTGTTTTTAGTATACTTTTATTACAGGTTGTGTTTATTCTTGGGATATGAGCCATAAACTCTGGTACATGTCAACATTTTCAATCTGAAAGTTAGTGACAGGTAGAAATGTTGGGCCTGATTCACAGAGGTAAAATGAGACCAAAATCTAACTTTATGACTTTCAGTATTCACAAAGGGCATTTGCTACTCGTAAATGCCCTTTGTGAATACCGAAAGTCGTAAAGTTCAACTTTCGGTATTTACAAAGGGCATTTACGGGGCATTTACTCGTAAATGCCCTTTGTGAGTACCAAAAGGTAGTAAAGTTAGGCTTTCGTCTCAGTTTACCTTTGTGAATCGGGCCCGTGGTTTTTACAGACCAGCAGGTCATGGGTGGGGGTTGTAAATTAAGAGTTAGGCGTGTATTTAGAACAGAAAAGGGTGCTATAAACCTATATAAAGGAGTACAGCAAAGTTGCTTGTAGGACTCAGTACTAAAACAATAGAGTTAGTTGCTGCATGTCAGGATATAGGTGTTATACAGAGCTGCTGATGGGGGGCCAGTACTAGTAGAACAATGGAAGGATGACACATGCCAGTAATGAGGACTACAGTAGAGTGTGCACCACTATTGAAATGCCAGTGAATGGATGCTGCACGTCAAACTAGTGCTGTATAGGAGAGCTGCATGTGTGAACTTGTACTAGAAGAGGGGTGGGTGGGTGTCATCAGTCACGGTTTAGGAGTTTGGCAGTGCTGTATACCGGTCCCAAAGGCAGTGTGTGGGTGCTGCAAGTCAGGACTGAAGTGTAAGGCGGAGCTGCATGTGTGTCAAAGTACTGTATTAGAGCAGTGGATGCTGAAGATCGGAATTAAAGTGTGTGGCGGAACTGCTTGTGCTTGCCAGTTTTGGAGGTGCATTGCTGGGGTGTATAGCTTGTGTGTCCCAGAATTACAAGAGCATTGGGTTGGTGATGCTGACAAGGATTGCTGAATAGGTTTTTGTGAGTCCAGAAAGTAAGGGGATAGTGTGGGGTGCTGCAGTCCGGGACTGAGATGCACTGTAGACCTGCTGGTGCTCCTCAGTACTGTTAGAACAGTGGATGAGTGTTGCATGTCGCCAATAATGAGGAGTATGATAAAACCATCCATGTGTCCCAGTCAGAGCCGGACTGGGAACCACAACCGGCCCTGGCAAAGTGCTTGGTTCATCCATCTCAGCTCCTTTCTGGAAAGTTTCAGACTGATCCATCAATCAGGGGACTTGAAAATGGAGGTTCCAAAATGCTGTTTTCCCATGTTAAGTCCCATAGACATTTTTGGGAAGTGATACAGAAAAAACACCGGAATGAAATTACACCAAATTTGGCAGAAAGTTGGAACCTTATTCAGAAAAGGTGCTGTTTGTTATTTTGTGAAAATCCGTTCAGCCCTGTTTGAGAATTTGTGTTTAAAGCAGTTCTCAGGGTGTTCATGAATGTGTTAAATATCTTTTGTGATATCTGGACAGTTGATCCTATAGAAGTCCAGCAGTATGGTAAATTTTAAAAATGAGGGGATCTGATTGGCAGAGAGAGTTTTTCTCCTGTCTGACTTTTCAGTCCCACAGAACTGAATGATCAGATTGGCTGGCCAAACTTTAAAGAAAAATGTTGCAGCCACCATTACTGTATGCAGTAACTTGGTCCCCATGTTATGAGCTTAGTGTTAAAAATCATATAAGGGGGCCAGGTATGAACATCTTGACACACCGGCACTCATGGGGGGGCCAGAACTGTGAGGTATCTTGGGGCAGGTCCCAGCGCTGCTCTCCTGTGAGACACTGGGGTACTCCCCTAGACGGCAATGGTGGGACCTGCCGTACCAAGGAGGTGACAGTTGGGCACAGTACTACAAGAGTACCGTGAAACATTCAAAAAAAAAAATAACAAGCTTGTCAGGTGAGAGTTTGCAGGGGGTTGATGTTATAGTTAGGTGTGGTAAGATGATTTTACCTCACGTTAAAAAAAAAACCAGAAACTCACTAAAAATAACTAAAGGTTAAAGTGATGTTATAACACAAAAAACAACTTTAAAATCCAAAATACACTGGAATTCAGCAGTTATATTTCTCTGATCTAACTATACCTTGCACCCCAACAGTGCCCTGCTCACGACCTCACATATTACATCACTCATGACATTTTAAATGAAGGGCTTGAGATAAGCGCAAATTATACTAACTGTCCACACATTGCATGTGTGCTGCACTGTACAACACACATCCAATGTGTGACTCCTGCACTGTGCAGCACATATCCAATGTGTGAAAAGTGTAAACATTGTCTAGGCATAGTATTTTGTAGTGGAAGGGTACACTTCCAGTAAAAAACATATGTTAGACAACACGCACATAACTTTGCTCTGTAGTGCAAAGGTGTGTCCCTACTACTACGTAGGTTATTTGTGCACCAGCACTAGGGAACAGAACAACAGCACAATATTCTGCTCTCTCCCCTAAGCACAACACAGCACATCAACATTGGTTGCTGATCTGTGTTGCTATAATGTTTAGTTATGGTGTTGTTTAGTATAAATTTGCTACATCCTGCAGCTTGACTTGTTTCACACAAAATGGCTGCACTTCTATTGAGCCCTATTTAGTCATACATTCTATAGCTGATGCTGTGGCTCAGTACTGTGGCTCAGTACCTACTCACTCTGTTTATTATGCCCATACCTCAACTGCTATACTAAGGTCTTCCCTATGTGCCCTAGGGGTAGAGTGCCTTGTAGCTACAAACAGGGACATTATAAAATATGTTTTATATGCCCTGGTGGAGGAAGACTGCCAATTTAGTTTTTCCCCATTGTAGCACAATGGCTCTGTAGGCTAACATAGTATTATTTTATTAATGTAGGACTATGGAAAGAAACATACTTCAAAGTATCAAAATCATTGTTACAATGAATTCAGCAACTTGGTATTGTTAGATTTATTATAACTATCACAGTAAAGAAGTTTTAGAATATTATTTTCTGTAAACCAAAATCTAGCCTTTCAGCTTCCCTTTCCTGATTGGTCAGCCTGATCCAGGCTGCACCATGCTGTCTTTAATGAGGTGTGAATTGGCCTGATTAGAGACAACGGATTAACTGTGGGAGGAGAACTGCAAGCTGCAGAGCACAAGGCAGGATAGGGGTGGAGTAACCAAACTGGTCTTCAAAGAAGAAATGACAGTTTAGGGCAGCACATGTTCACCCCCACATCCAGCACCCACAGCCAGACAGGAGCCCCAGTAATTGGATTAGTGGAGGGGCGGGAAGAGGAGTATTAGGATATCATAGCCACACCAGTGGGTTGGCTTAGCCAGATCCATCCCTCAAGGAGAAAGTTTCTCCATTTTGGATTTTGGAAGAATATTGCTTTCTGAGAAAAGAATATACCACATTTTGTAGGAAGTTGACATACCTGAGGGTGGCACACTGCAACCTATTAGGCAAGGGTATATCCCCTGCTTGATGCCTAGGATCACTTCCCTGCTGGAACACTGATCTGCACCCACCTGATTGCACTCTGAATGACTGCACCTGCTGCGCAATCTGGGTCTACGGCCCTCAGGACTTCGCCCGGCTTCACTCGTGTTAAGGAGAGGACACACTAACAGCAACAGGTTAAAATAACTCCACCTGCATCATTTCTGCCATCTGGAGTGCGTTCTGTGCACTTTTAAATATTTGATCAGGTGCATTGTGGGAACTTAGTCCTAGTATCCGATAGACCATCTTAGAGCTTCAAGACCCTTGAATTGGTGTTTTGGACACTTTTAACCCACAAAAGGAAACTTCAGGAAGAAGTTCCAGAAGTTTGGACCCACTTTTGTAGAAAGCTATATTAGTTGATCAGATGCATTGTGGAAGTTGTAGTCCCAGACACCAAGAGGCAAACCAGAGCATCTGAACCCTTGACTGGTGCAGTGGACCACTTTCCTGAATCAAGAAACACTTCAGGAAGTAAGTGTAAAAGTGTTACATCATGGGTGGCCTGAACTCTGGACGGTGTCCTGGTCCAGCGTGACCTTTTTTAACCCTGTGAGCGCTATTTGCTTCTAAGCAATAGTTTTACTTTTAATCTTTAAAAAATCCTATCTCTGGTTTTCTACTTTGGATGTTTGTCATTTTGGTGTTGATTTATTCATAAAAATATAACCTATTTTTATAAACTGGTGTTGGAGTTTTATTATGTGCTGTGTCTTAATTATTTAATGTGTTGGTGTTTTTAAATGCTTTACATACCTGTATCCTATGTTAAGCCTGCATGTTTGCAGCCAGCTACCAAGGGCTGAGTAAGGGAATCATTTATTGAGAGCTTGAGCGGGCCTTATATTGTGATTGTGGCCTTATTACTAGTGGTGGGTACCTACCTACACCTACTAATAAACCACCTTCTAATACATACTAACTTCATTTCATTTCAAACCACTTTATTCAGACGATATTTTTGCCCATAAAAGTAACATAAATACAAGTAAAACATTTCAGAAAAGAAATATATCCAAGGCAATAAATATGACAGTGCTAACAATTAATAGCAGCAAGATTTAGAGCGATAAAGTGCCACGTGCCCTTACAGCATGAGTTAAAAATGAACCTATGTATAAACAGATTTACGTATCGGATGATTGCAAAACAAGTGAAAATACAGCTCTATACTGCTTAATGTTATGATACTTCTTTTTAATCAGAGATTATGATACTTCTTTTCAATCAGGGGGATTAAATACTGTCTGGTATAAAATTAATAACATTTGCAAAATAGCAAAAAGTGTATCTTCGTTTGGCCGATTTTGCCATTGCATGGGCACAGAATAGCAGCAAGGTTTGGCTGATATTCAAGCTGGAAATGCAGTAAATATTTAACAGTATCAGCTCTTAACCTAAAAAACAACGAGCGCACCCATCACTCAGATGGCTGCCACAAGTAGACAGGGGGGTAATCTGGAACTCTCAGGGACAAGTATGACATAATCAGAGTTTTCCCTTCTATACTTCTAAGACGCCTTTCCTTTGCAGATTTATATAACTACTGCTACTTTCTTTTCATTAAAACTTGAACATAAATGTGGCTCAACAAAAGCCCTCTGCATGCCGATTCTACACATTTCTAATTCAACATATGCCAACCAGGGGATTCAGAGGCCATAGTCACAAGAGAGGCAATCAAATATTATATCTCTAGTCAGCGATGCCTTCTCATTACTCCAGATTGACAACCAGAATATTAAAGGTCTGCACCTAATGTAGTCAACTATATAACATAGGTTAAGTTATTTGTGGCAAATAATGTGGGGGGTAGAAATTGATACTCATTGAAGCCACCTGTGAAACCTGTTTTCTTCATATTGTATGCCATACTAACTTATTTGGCATTGTTTTGGAATTGCAAACAAAGTCCTGCGCACGCAATCAGGATAGCGCTACTGATAGCATACAAAACGAAATGAACAATACTGAGGGACTGTGGTTTCTTGAAAGAAAAGCATCAACATCAATGACATTTTTTAGAGTTGTATTCTTTATGTGTAACAAAGTCTGACCAATACATGGTGCAAGAACATTCAGCCGACACGTGTTTCGTCACACTGTGTGTAGCTATGACTCTTCAGGGCTAAGAAGGACATGAAAACAAAGAAAAATTTAGAAAATATAACATTAAATATTAAAGCAAAATTAAAAGAAAAACATGGGTTCACATGGCCTGGTACTGTACAAGTACAGTTGAGTGACAAAATAAAGCGGAAGCAACAAGAGCAGTGTGCCACTTGTGACAGGAGAAGAAAACACCCTATGTGTTGGGGTGGATGTGGCTATTCAAAAAAGGGAGAAAGAGCGTGGACCATGCGAAGTGCTCGTGGATGAGACAGGTAACACATGGTGCCTTGGAGTTGAAATAAAGCCAAGAAGATGGAAACCGTGGGGAATGAAAAGTCCTCCTCACGTCACTAGGTAATGTAAATCCAAATGGTAAATGATACTAGAGTAAGACACCATGCTGTAAAGTCCAATTCTAATTAAACTGGTAAACCAAAAAACCAAGAAAATATGGTGAGGAGACAGAAAATGAAAAGGTATAATCAGTAGTGATCGTGAAATCAACATCAAGTGTGTGAAAAACAGGACATTTTAGAAAAAATACCCACGTACAATAGGTGGTGAGTATATAAGCGATTGAACTCGGACACTGTGATAACTCAAAAGCAAGTATTGTAAGAAAAGTTTGTAAGACTTGTTGAGAACACAAAGAACTGGTGCGGATGAATGCACAAAGTCATAACAAAAAAAGTAATAGGCATACAATCATGAGACACAAGCAGTATGTGGAAAGAACGTCTTCACAAATGAGAATTTAAAACATGTAATAATGAATGCAGTCTAAGTATATAATGAGGCAACTAGGAAAAACAAAACTTAAACAAACAGCTCGAAGAATTATGGAAAACAGGGGTTGAAAGGAGTTTACCCAAGGAGCACATAGAAAATCAGTAAACCTGTGTTGTAGGAAGAAGAGCACGGGAAGAAAATAGACAGCATGCACGCACAATGACACATGGAACGAAACCGCATGAAAGCAGAATAAACAACAATCCCGTACCTGAAGTAGTGTACAATGACGCGGCTCCAGAAAAAGTAATGTGCGGTTTAAAATTTTACCGTATCAGATGTGGTAAGGTGAGCGGCGAGATATATCGACAGCTAGGGTAATCAGCTGGGCGCTCTAGGGTGGAAAAAGGCACAGTGAGCCTATGTGCGAGTATAGAACCTATGAGTGAGGCTGGCGGGGAAAAAAACTCTTACCGGGTGTAATGCGGATCACGGGTGGTGGATCCTCAGGTTCGGGTGAAAGCTCTGAAGTGAGGAGAGGGGCAGAGTAAGCCGGACGTACTAAGCAAGAATTGCAGAAAAATGTGGTTAGCGCTGGTGGAGTCTTACCGGGTGCGTGAGTGGATCGCGGATAACGGGTTCCCGGTTTCCAGGGTGTTGGAACCTCGAGGTCTAAACAAAACACAGGGCACACGGAAAAGACTTTCCTTCTTCGGAATAGACATCGCCAAGAACAATGCCCGAGGTGGCAACCGTGAGCTAAGACTGAGACGACAGGAGGCGACATGGATCATGCGTCTTCAGTCGGTGAAGCACGGTCTCAATATCGACCACGAATTACAGTACTTTCTAGGAACCTAATCGGATTTTTTGTAAATTTCTTTCAGGTCTCTCCATGATCGTCATTGCATAACTTTTATCTTACAATTAGCACTGATTGTTTTGCTTCCTCACACATGTACTTGTTTTTCTTACATAGTTCTATGTATGTTTTGGTTATGCCTACTCTCTACAGTAGAGATCTCTGTTCCTTTCTTTTGAGTCTCCATATTTGACTTATTTTGTGTTAAATAGGTTCAGAATGTTGGACTTTCTACTCAATGCCCATTTCTCGTTTTACAGTGTCACACATGAATTTCACATCATCTTTGTATCCCATATTTGTCATCTATTAATATGCTGATTGCATTGAACTCCTAGACACTGCCTTTTATTCTCCATTTCTGTTTTCGTGCACGGCTATCACAGCCGCTTTTTTCCGTCTTTAACACGCGTCACCATGACAACGCGAGGCAACCTCTCCCTCACTTCCTTTTTCACATTTCAGCTGCATGCATCGCGCGTTCTAGTTGTTTTTGCCCCCAATGGCACCTGACCTACTTAAACTTCCGGTGTTTAGACCTCGAGGTTCCAACACCCTGGAAACCGGGAACCCGTTATCCGCGATCCACTCACGCACCCGGTAAGACTCCACCAGCGCTAACCACATTTTTCTGCAATTCTTCCTTAGTACGTCCGGCTTACTCTGCCCCTCTCCTCACTTCAGAGCTTTCACCCGAACCTGAGGATCCACCACCCGTGATCCGCATTACACCCGGTAAGAGTTTTTTTCCCCGCCAGTCTCACTCATAGGTTCTATACTCGCACATAGGCTCACTGTGCCTTTTTCCACCCTAGAGCGCCCAGCTGATTACCCTAGCTGTCGATATATCTCGCCGCTCACCTTACCACATCTGATACGGTAAAATTTTAAACCGCACATTACTTTTTCTGGAGCCGCGTCATTGTACACTACTTCAGGTACGGGATTGTTGTTTATTCTGCTTTCATGCGGTTTCGTTCCATGTGTCATTGTGCGTGCATGCTGTCTATTTTCTTCCCGTGCTCTTCTTCCTACAACACAGGTTTACTGATTTTCTATGTGCTCCTTGGGTAAACTCCTTTCAACCCCTGTTTTCCATAATTCTTCGAGCTGTTTGTTTAAGTTTTGTTTTTCCTAGTTGCCTCATTATATACTTAGACTGCATTCATTATTACATGTTTTAAATTCTCATTTGTGAAGACGTTCTTTCCACATACTGCTTGTGTCTCATGATTGTATGCCTATTACTTTTTTTGTTATGACTTTGTGCATTCATCCGCACCAGTTCTTTGTGTTCTCAACAAGTCTTACGAACTTTTCTTACACTACTTGCTTTTGAGTTATCACAGTGTCCGAGTTCAATCGCTTATATACTCACCACCTATTGTACGTGGGTATTTTTTCTAAAATGTCCTGTTTTTCACACACTTGATGTTGATTTCACGATCACTACTGATTATACCTTTTCATTTTCTGTCTCCTCACCATATTTTCTTGGTTTTTTGGTTTACCAGTTTAATTAGAATTGGACTTTACAGCATGGTGTCTTACTCTAGTATCATTTACCATTTGGATTTACATTACCTAGTGACGTGAGGAGGACTTTTCATTCCCCACGGTTTCCATCTTCTTGGCTTTATTTCAACTCCAAGGCACCATGTGTTACCTGTCTCATCCACGAGCACTTCGCATGGTCCACGCTCTTTCTCCCTTTTTTGAATAGCCACATCCACCCCAACACATAGGGTGTTTTCTTCTCCTGTCACAAGTGGCACACTGCTCTTGTTGCTTCCGCTTTATTTTGTCACTCAACTGTACTTGTACAGTACCAGGCCATGTGAACCCATGTTTTTCTTTTAATTTTGCTTTAATATTTAATGTTATATTTTCTAAATTTTTCTTTGTTTTCATGTCCTTCTTAGCCCTGAAGGGTCATAGCTACATACAGTGTGATGAAACACGTGTCGGCTGAATGTTCTTGCACCATGTATTGGTCAGACTTGTTACACATAAAGAATACAACTCTAAAAAATGTCATTGATGTTGATGCTTTTCTTTCAAGAAACCACAGTCCCTGAGTATTGTTCATTTCGTTTTGTATGCTATCAGTAGCGCTATCCTGATTGCGTGCGCAGGACTTTGTTTGCTATTTATTCAAGTGGGTTTTCCCACTTAATCGCAGGGATCCTTTTGGGTTGGTATCCCTGACCTGGCAGCACCTAAACTTACTTTCGCATAGTGATACCCTTAGTGCACACGCTTGAGCGCCATCTTCCTTCATTCCCATCCAACCCTGTCATTTTGTATATTGTTTTGGAATTGTTTATCATCATTCTTCCATTAATAAGGCACATTTTTCTTCTACTCATCCTAGTAGCAAAAGAAGCATGTTAAGATATTTTACCAGAACAGTTTTATTTCTTAGGTTCTTGTGACATATACGAAATGCAGTCTTCTTGTATTACATGAGTGGCTTCAAGCAAGGAGGGGGGCGTTATCTTGTGTAAAGTTTTAAATGCATCTCCTATTGCTTTACTATCAAACTACATGGCCCTGTCACCCACAGCCTCAGTAAAGCAAAGAGGTGAATGTAGGAAAGACTTTAGTAGAAGACTCTCTGTCATTCTGTAGTAAAGTCATGTGTTTTGCCCTGTTCACCCCCTCTTCTTTTGACTGATGCTGGTAGTTACTGACTCTGAAAGGGCCCTGGGTCCTACTAGCCAGGCCAAGGGCCAGTGCTCTGTCCTTAAAAGGTATATGTTAATTTGTGTAATTTTAAATGGCCAAGATAGCCTTCCTGTAAATCCCTAGTATATTGTTGGACATGTTAGGTAAGAGACCCTAGTAGACAGAATGCACTTACATGTGCACTGCTGTGGTGTCTAGTGTCATTTTAAAGCCAGGCCTGCCTTGCAGGCTGGTTTTAAAATAAAACTGTGTCCAAGTACGACTTTGGAATTAAAAGTAATTCTAAAGTCCAAAACTACCTTTTTATTACATATAAGTTACCTCTAAGGTCTGCCGTAAGTTCCTCCAGTCTAGGGTGTCTTTTTATGAAAAGCAGGGAAATTATAAAATATGTTTTATATGCCCTGGTATGGAAAACAGCCAAAGTTACTTTTCCTCATTGTCTGGCTGCTAGCTCCATAGGCTACCATGGTAAGGCTTTATTAAACTGTAATAAAGTCTAACTTTTGATTGGAGTTAGCTAACAACATGAATAAAAGTATCAAAATAATAGTTGCAATAAATCCAACATCTTGCCAAAGTCTGATTCATTATACCTATTACAGGAAAGTAGTTTTAGAACTTACTATCCTGATGTTACCTACGACAGCCCTATATCAGCCTCTTCTGATTGGCCAGACTCAGATAACCTGAGCCAAGCTGCTCCCTGAGTAGGTCTGAAGAGGCCTGGGGCTGAAACAATGCAGCCATTTGTTGGGCGGGTATTTGCTTCCAGGAGAAGCCAGGGTACAGGAACATGGTTGGAGAGATAAACTGAACTTTAAAGGTAAAAGAACTGATGCCACATGACTCAGGCCAGCCCCTATTTCCTTGATCCCAAGTCAGATTGGAGCCCCCCCAATTAGATTAGTCGATGGGCTGGGAGGGAAGTGTAGGAAAAAGTTAGCCACACCTGTGAGATGGGTTTGCCAGTTATACACTCTAAGAAGAAAATTTCTCCATTTAGATTTTTGGGAGAAGAGTACATTCTGGGTCAAAAATATGCCACACTTCCCAGGAAGTTGTTTTTTAGCAGAGGGTGGCAACTTGAACCCCATTGGTTGGGATGCCCCTCCCCCTTGCCAACTCAGAATGGAGAATAAATATGGGAAATCTGCAGGAGCGAACATAACACTGCCTGGAACATCAAGAGAAGAAGGACTGCCCAGCTGGACCCTTGGACTGCACCACAGAAGTCTTGCAGTCAGAGGGACTGCACCTGCTGCACTCTCAGAATCCACAAAGAAAGGACTGGGCCTGTCTTAAAGGAAAAGGACTGACCTCCCTGAGCAGCAACAGGTAGGGAAGCGCTGGGAAAATGGCACCTGCGACAACCAAAAAGAGAGTACTACTCCAGCTGACAAGCTACACCTTAATTTTCCTGGCCTGCACAGGTGCATTGTGGAAGATTGAGTCCTAGCCTCCAAGTGGCAATCCAGAGCTTCTGACCCCTGGCAAGCACTAGAAGACACTAAAGGAACCATGAGAACCAACTGGACTACAGCTCCTTGACTAGTCTGCAACAAGTTCTTGACCCCCAAGAGGCACCTCTCAGGTCATGGGACCTTGGGTGGATCTGTAGCCTTAAAATCAAGCTTTTGGACTCTTCGTGCACATGAACAGGCCAGGTCGCACGGAAACTGTGTCGCTCTCCTGAAGAATCAGACTGAGCTGCCATAAGTTTGTCTCTTTGCACATCAAGTATCATCGCTCATGACCACAAGGCTCCAGCACATCCATCTATGATTCCCGGCAGCTCTTTGCGCCCCACAGACCACTGCCAGCGACGCTCTACTTCCCCCCAGCGAACGTCTATCCCGCGAATGGGACTCTTGGTACAATTCTTGAGAAGGTAAAACTTCAGCTGGAGTTTTCTGGTACTGTATCCGACGCATACTCCATCGCGGTCAGCTTGAACTTTTAGATTTGACCTGGTCCAGTGTGATCAGATAGCCATGGATGGCGCTTTATGCTTTTAGGTGCTATAATGCAGTTTATTCTTTAAAAATGCATAGCTCTGGTTCCCTACATTGGATTCTTGTTGTTTTGGTGTCATTTTAAAGATAATAATGTTCTCTGTTTTTATAAATTGGTGTTGTATTTTTATTGGGTCATGTCTTTAACTTATTTACTGTTTTGATGATATTACATGCTTTACACACCTGTATCCTAAGTTAAGCCTGACTGCTCATCTGCCAAGCTACCAAGGGTTGAGCAAGGATTAATTTATTGAGACTTGACTGGACCTTATTAGTTATTGTGGTATTATTACTAGCTGAAGGTACCTACCTCCACCTACTAATAACTCACCTTCCTACACACTCTTACTGTGATCCCTAGAGGTAATATTTCTCACACTTCCTTACTTGTCCTGTCCAGCTATCTGGTATGTGTTAATTTTCTTAAAGAATATTTCAGTCACCAGTCATTGGCCAGCAGCAGGAACTTCATCTTGACAGGTGTTACTTTTAGGTAAAGTGCTGATTAACAGTTCTAGATCAAGATGAAGCACTGGATTGCTACACCTGATCCACCGAAAGGCCAGGATGAACATTTCACAATCAACAATTACTCAAAATGGGCACATCTTCACATTCAGGTTTCTTGACTGTTTCGCTGGGGGTCAAGTTTTATTTCACTTTGATCTGAATTAGTCAACATCTAACTAACCCTCACAGATCAACACTCTTCTTTTGGTCAATGGACTATTAGTCAAGTAGTTGATGGTGATATTAACAAATTCATTAATCTATCTTATAACTTTCAATTAAATAATCACAGACTCCAAGTAAGATTCAATACATTTTATCTAATAACTCATTCAAAATGAACGCTCATTTGTACAGATTCACAGTGCAAACTCTATCAACTTTCATGGAAGAGAAAAATGTATTTATCAAATTACATTCAAATATACAGACACATTCAACAACTTTAATGCATTAGGTGTGATAGATGAAGAGACAATAGACACAGTAACTCATACTTTGCAAAGGATATGCAAATTCAAGACAGAAATATATTTACCGCGTGGTGAAATGGGGAAACCCAACCCCTGGCCAAAAGGATTGGTGGAGGTCACCTGATAAAGAGTCAGGAGACAAAGACTATAAACAGGTGCAAGATAGGATTATACTTACTACACTTCCCTAGAACCCGACGCACCGGAGCGCATCCCTCTCTTACACTCTCTCCCTCTTTGATATTCTTCCGCAAATCTTCAATCTAATCGGGCTGTCTTTCAGTATTGAATCTTCCCAGTCTGTTCTTCTCAGGCAGCAGCTCTCACCCACTCCTCAATCAGACTTTTAGTCACTCAAGATATACTCTTTAATTGTGCATGTCCCACCCTCAAAAGTTGCAAGTATTCATGAATCATGGACTGTGATTGGGCAGGGGCAGGGGAGTTGTCATCACCTTATGCTGTCATTCTTGATTTCTTATCTAATTCTTTGTTTAGTAAACCCTTCCCATTTAATTTATTCATTTTTCCATACAATTTCCTTTCACACACATTCACAAAACAAATTAGATGAAATGTTTATATTATTCTGCAGTTGAAGAGCGTTCCCAGGCATCGGTGCTTGGTTTTTGGCAGTCTGTCAATGATCCGGTCATCAGGTCACTTCTAAACTTCAATGCGCAGACTCAACTTGTGTTACGTTTCAACCGCCATCTTTTTCCTTGGCTTCGTACATGAAGCCCAAACGTACACTATTGATAAAGGAATCATAAACATATGTGAATATCTCAAATACGGTATTATCACTGTTCACCACCCACTTCTACTCTATCCTATGTTATTTTCTCCTTTGTTAAGCAAAAGCATTAGCAGCCTCAGCTCCTTTTAAATTCAGGCAAGCATATGCCAGGTACGCGGTGCCTCGAGAACTACAGTTAGTTCAAGCGGGATTTCAGTTACGTAGCAAATTATTCTTTAATATTTAAGCAAGCATAAAGCCTATTCCCCATGTATGACTGTAGTGTGTATGTTAATTTTCTTTTATCTACTATTTCTATTTGTTAGTACTTGTTAACGAGAGGTGGATCCGAGCAAGTTTCTTTTCCTCAAATCCTTGCTCCATCACACCTAATGACCCTTTTTAACATCAGCTCAAATTAACAAATATATTAAAAAATGTCAGGTGGGAATACCAATGGGGACACCCTTTAAAGGGCCAACATGGGGTGCACACTGATGAAACGTCACACGTGATAGATATCTCCCAAAATGTACCCAGAACCCTTGGTGCTGAAGGCACATCTAATGATCTCTGCACCAGCAAACCTTGATCCCTAAAACATTAGCTCTCCTATGTACCTAACAGGTGCATGTAATCAGTCAAAACACAGTGCAATCAATATTAAAACATGTGGGGATGGTACAACTTACAATGACATTCAACAATGCATGCAACGATTTACTGTCACCTATGTGTATGTTAATAAAGTGTTTAATGTTCAACAGTATTCAGTGTATGTATCTTTCTTCTTACTTTAACCTGGTTACAAAGCAACCTCAGAATCTAGAAATAAAGAGCCATTCCCCCTATTACCATCATTGTGATGTCCCACCTTCAAGAAAAGTTCCAGCTTAAAAAAAGCTGAAACGTATTCCCAGGTCACACTTTTTGCTGTACCTCGGGACTTAAGGTGACAGGTGAGAGTAAAATATTGCGCTCCTGTGGAATCTGATTCTCTTTGGCAGCCTCCATAGCAAATGTACAACATTGGTGATGCCACCTACTCCTCCTGGGGCACTACCCTTGAAGATATGCACATTTTTCCAGCAACCCCAGTGCCTACTGGGGACACAATATAGCCCAAAATGTGTTCCTTTTATGTGATGCTGGCTTCAGCTTGTTGTTTTGTTTTCTAATCTGCAAGTGCCACATGTACTACAATCAAGGTACTGATTGCGGCGAAGAAAGCCCACAGCTTCTGGAGACCCTGCCTGCTTTCTGCCCGTACAGCATTGATACTCTGCAAAAAATAGGAAACTTGTCTGTGTCCTCTGTCTCCTGCCCACCAAACACTATGGGCAGAATGGCAGGAACCACAGTGCTGGATACTCTCCACTACCCCTACACAAGGGCATGTGTAGCAGGGAAGGAATATCACAGCAGCGGTCCTGCAGCTCTAGCCCACCACACGAGCTTCTAAGAGTAAAAGTGACAGCACTTCAGGTGATACGCCTAGAGCACTCGTCCTACCCAGGGGATCCTTGTTGTTGGCGCAGGGAGCACCATGTTCCTGGTTCACCTCTACCCCGGGGCCTTCTTCGGGGGAGAATGCTGCTGTGAAAATGGGGTGCCAATGCTCTAGCTTTAAATAGTCTCCTTGGGTAACATACATGACCATGGGGAATTTCAAGGAGAATGCTCAATGAGGTAAAGGCTGTTTCGGGTCAGCAGCCTAGGTGACCCTCCAGACAGCTTTCAGCACGAAGGGGCCACACAATATTATGTTTCTTATGCCCCATTAGGTCTAAAGAGATAGGGTTTGGTTTTGTATTGCTCCTGGAGGTGTGTTCCAGGCATTAGTAGTGTGGGTTTTAGGCATCTTGTCCTCTAAATCTTTGGGGCATTTTTGGAGCTGGTTTTATACTGCTCTCCCTCTCATGAGGTAGAGCTCAGCCACAATCATGCTACTCCCAAAAAGGTTTTTTAGGCTCTTCTGCAGCTCTAGCACCCAATAATCACCTTCCAGCAGTAGTGAATTGTGTAAAGCCCAAGACCTACGCCTCTCTCTGAACTTCGGATAATCTCCATGACCTGGAGACTTCCTCTGCGACACTAAGTGGCCCTAAAGGCAGGTTATGCTCCCTGCATGCACTCTCTGCACCACATGACCTCTTGGTCAATCGCAGTGTGCCAGTCTGTCCAGCAGGAGTCAGGGGTCCCTTGGCAGGGGTACCTTTCACTGGACCAGGTCCAACAGAGTCCACATCAGTAGAAGTCCAGAGGGTCTCTTCACTCCAGACAGGCTAGGTGCTTGCATTTCTGTCTTCTGCACGGCCCATTATTGCTCAGATCTCTTCCCTTGTGCAGGAGTTTAAAGATGGATTTGGATAGTTCCTGAAGTGGGTCACCTCTGCCCAGCCACGTCATCCCTGATCTATCTTCCTTTCAGTGTATGATGAGATTTTTCAAGTTGACAAATTCAACTCTCGGTCAGACACAGCTCCTCCAGAGTTGCCATCCCTAGCAGATGCAGTAATGGTCAGTTTGCTCCAAGCCTTCAAAGGAGAGCTCATCCGGTGAGTGGTGCCAGGTGATTCTGCCTCCCTTTGTGTCCCTGGGGAAGGCCATGCCTAGGCTTTACAGTTAATGTAGGCTAAAAATGCCATGCAGATTTCTCCATGGCACAAATAATACCCCACTACAAGCTAATCTTCTCCAGATTGGGCCTATTATGTCGGGTAGGTTTTGATCTACCTGCTGGCCAGTAAAGTAATTATGGGGCATATGTATCAACTGAATTTTTAATCGCAAACGCTGCGATTCGCAAAAAACAGCGTTTGCGATTAAAAATTCGCAAAACGGGATGTATGAGGCAAATTCTCAGCGCAAATTTCAGGAATTGCTAATTTAGCGATTTCTTAATTTTGCGTAAACATTTAAGAAATCGCAAATTGCGATTTCTTAAATGACATGTAACACGCACCAAAGCATTGCGAATTATCCTTAAGAAATCGCAAATTACCACCAACTTCTAGTTGGTGGTAATTTGCGATTTCTGTTAAAAATGCACTTTTTGGAATTTTACAAAGTGCCACGTGGTGCACATACATGCCCTTAGGGCATGTATGTGCGCCATATGCACACACATGCTCATTTCAGGGGTGCATCAGGGTGTCATCATGACACCCTTGTACCTTTGAAATAATTCCCAAATTGCGATTAGCAAATTGTGAATCGCAATTTGAGAATTACTTCCCATTCATTCCTATGGGTCTCCTGGCCCATAGAAATGAATGGGGAGGTATTCCTTAATTGCGATTTCGCAATTTGCTAATCGCAATTAAGGAATTTTAAGAAATCGCAAAAGTTTTGCGATTTTTTTTAAATACATCCCGTTTTGCAATTCTCAAATAGCGATTCTTTAAAAATCGCTATTTGAGAATCGCAAATGGAGATGTTGATACATATGCCCCTAAATTAGCCCAGCGGGGTAGTTCAAAGTCCGAACCTAATCAGTGGTCGACTCAGGAAAATGCTGCAACATAGTGCATGAAGGAGAGCAAATATGGCCAACTTGTCATTATATTTGCACTTAGGACCTTTTGATGCATATAAAAAGATAAATTATTCTTTTCTCAAGGTTCAGCCAATGAAGAGTTGGTATTTTTGTGCAGCTGCCCCTTACAGTATGAAGCCCGACGTATGTACAGACTAACACTTCATGCTCATATTTAAAAACAAATGAAAATGTTTATTTTTGAGAACCCTTATAAATTATACGACCTGCACAGGTCATAATCAATTTATGAAAGTTCCTCTCTGCAACAACTGCCTGTGCACAGCTACTGGGATAAGATAATAGCACCGCTGGCTCAGCCCTTGCCCCCCTTCATGCACTCATTGAATAGATCATAGTCTTTCACCCTGTGCAGCTCTCTATTCCGTTTGCTTTGGTTCCACTACATAAACACAATATACAGATACATACATCCCCAATCTTGTGAGAATTGGGACTATTTTTTGTCCCTTTCATAGCGTGTGCCAATCTCAGCGGCTAATGACATTGCAGTTGTAAAGCATCCTTTGCATAATGTTCGCTCTGCCTTCACCAGCAGAACCTCTGTACCCATTTGTGTTTAAAATTTGAATTTCCAGGATTGCATTTCAGCTCTGAACCTCTGATTTCATTTGCCTCACCATCCCTTAGTGGATTTAGAAACACTAAACTACGACTGACTGCTGTTCTCCATCGAGGAGCAGCTTTGAAAGTTAGAAAGGAAAAGCACAAATATTGAACGAGTGCATTGAGAAGCTCTCTGTATAAAAAGCCCATGCAATGATAATATTGTGTAAAGGAAAGAACGCAGCGCAGCCTTGGGTAAAGTATTAATCCCTGACAGCAGCGCGAGACACTGCTTTGTAATTTGTGTGACCGCTGATAGTTGAAGTAACGCTGGGAGATTTTCAATTATTTGCATGATTGCTTCTTTGACTTTTGCTTCGAAACTGTTTCAGCCAATGGAAATAGCACTTTTTAATGCATGTTTGACGCAGCGGATTGTTTTCTCTCTTTCCTCGTGCACAGATCACCTCAAACCCTGGCGCAAGCAGCGATATCAATGTGAAGAAAATTGCCGGCATTGGAGATGTGTGCGAGTCCATGAAGCAGCAGTTATTGGTGCTGGTAGAGTGGGCGAAATACATCCCTGCCTTTTGCGAGCTCCCGCTGGATGACCAGGTATGAATCAGACTTACTAATCAAACCAGCTTCCTCCTTGTAGCGACAGGATACATGGCATTAATAATGCACTCCCGAGTAGGGTGCATCTCCCAATGTACGGTGGAGGCTGAAAATCAGGTCTGAAATGATTATTGATTATGGACGCAACCATCGCATCACCTGCCCTTCCCTGTCCACCCAGGTGACGGGACATTTCTTTTCTTGAACTCTATTGTTTCAGGAAGTGCTCACATCTGACGGCAATTGGGTCTGGTGACGGAGGAGCCACAGGGAGAAGAACAGGCATTGGCAAAGCCAGTGGGTCTGGTTTGGTGCCCAAACCTTTGGTTTTGCCAATGCTATGTGTTGTTTTTAGTGGTTGCTGTAAATCTTTATTGCAAAGAACATTTTTGTTTTGTCAGTCTTGTCTGCTTTTGTTTCATTAAAGCAAGCACACATTGGGCCACTTGTCTCTTGCACTAAAAATAACTGCATTTTAGTGGACTGAACCAATGCCACATGGTGTATGCTGTAGTGGGTGGAATTAAAATGTGAATGACACAACAACAGACCAATGGATGAAAAGGGCTGGTTGGATGCCCCAATAAGTATATGACATATACATATAATTCTACAAGCATAAAATTAAAAAGGTTATTGGCTACTTCCAGACTTAATACAGAGCGAGAGAGTGATGGAAAGCAAGCCAGAAGGGATACAGAGAACAAGGGCGAAATATCATAATTGTTGTTGACAGGTAAAGGTAGAAGTGGTACCCAGCTTTTTGTCTTAGTGTATGTGGGAAAAAGACAAAGGATGGCTCCCGAGACGCAGAACATTAAATGAATCATGACCTTTTAACTCTTCATTTATTTTCTTGAATAGTTCAGGTTTTTCCTAATGACGTGATGTTCATAACAAATAGCCTTATATCCTTCACATTTTTTGTTAGTTTGTTGATTTCAGGGCCATTAAGGTCTAGTTGAAGGCCATGAAGATGTGTCTGTCAGGCCACTATCTTGTAATTGATTACTGCCCACCCACCAATACAAATAATACATACAAATCTCACATTGTAATCTAGAAAGGTATTTGGATGTTTAAAAATAAACATGTTGAACTGCAGTGCCCTAAAAACATGAATGGAAAATAGGAGTTGCTTTGGCATTGTACCAGTAAAGGTCCAAATGTTTGAAGGTCAGTGACTGTGCCATTACAGGGGGGGCATCCTGGTTTGAAACTGAGCACACCCACAGTCCCATAAACAAACAGTATTTTATTGCATTTACACCAGTGTGTGCCATTAGGGCCCGACCTGTGTGTGTGTGGGGGGGGGGGGGCATTTGCAGATGCTAATAGTGTAGCCAGTACCACATTGGCAGTGTCTGTTTTTGGCATCACTAGCCTCTTTTTTTAAATCACCCCATTAAACCATTGGAGGTTCCCACATGGTGTATGAGACCCTCTATGTAGCCTCCCAAAGTGCTGCAACCCGAGTGGAGGTCATTGAGCATTCACCTGTAGGACGAGTTTGCTCATGTGCATGCTTTTTTTGAAATAAAGAATATACACTGGCAAAAAATAGTTCCTCTTTTGCAAAGGGCAATGCAACTATGCATAAAAGGTAACACTCACTTTGCAATGTGCATCCACAGCGAGAGCAGATACACATGTGTTGCTGAAAAATGTGGGCCGAGTAATGGCACTATTGTCCTGTTACAGGGAAAAAAGCTGAGGGCATCTAATGTGTCGTTTCGGTTATTGAGTCCAATGCAACAGCTACATCCCAGTGAGCGTTGGGCTGCAATGGCAGTGATGCTTGCCTTTAGACTGAGATACAGTCACAAGCAAGCTTTAAGGATATTCCACCTCCGCTCGACCTTGGTCCTCAGCCTAGTTTAGAGTCGACGGACTGTTAGTTTTCCATCGGTGGAGCCCTCTTTGGGTCCATTGTTGTAATGCTTCCTTTGACAGAGTGGGGGCATCAGAAAAACAACATTACACAACCCTCCCTAATTAGTGTGGATGGTATAAATCTGGCAGTGAGTGACAGAACAAAAATAAAGATTGTCCCCTACACCAAGGGAAAAATACTCCCTGCGTGTGGGTGTCGTTAGTTATTTGTTTTTCAGTAGTAAGCGTCCACTTTGGGACTTTGTTTTTGAAAAAGAAACACTTTGGTAACGTTTGGAGAATGATTGTCAAAACCAACAGAGTCTGTCCACCAAACCTTTTGTGTCTTTACAAGAATGGTCATGACTGTGGTTCCTATCATGGTGCAGAGATCATGTCTGGGTCAATGTGATCTCAAAATGTGGTGGGCGGTAGTCCATCAGGGTGACAGACGTTATGTCCTCCACCAGCCTCACAGATGGAGTACCTCCCATCAGATCTGGCCATAAGGCCCTTAACATCAAAATGGTTAGATGAAAAATAGAAGTACTGCTTAGCAACAGTTGGGTCATTCAATAAAGTGTGCACACCATAAGAAAAGCAAATTCATTAGGTAACTATATTGGCTACAGTCAGCTTTATCATACCGAGCTCCCAGTTTCATTCAGTTCTGATATTTATCAATAACATTGAAACATAGGAAAAAATAGTTTATCTCTTATTTTCTATGAATGAAAGATTATGAAGTGAATGAAGGATCTTCTGCTGTATTAGTCTTTTACTCGAATCTTCATCAACTTTCATGTACCTGTGTACATAGAATTGCTGAACATTGCATCAGGGAATTTAAAGAAAATAGAAGCATTGAGGCTTATTTCCCCACACTAGTGGCGCACATCACCAGGGCTCCTCTCTTCATATTCCCAGGCTATGGAATACCGTGTTGTCTAAAACGTCAACCCTTGCTACAAGGTTTTCCATACTGAATACTTTCATGTGTCCCTACAACCTCTTTGAAGCACTCGTGTGATTGAAGCCTGATATACTGTCACATAACTGTTGCTGATGAAGTCTTGGGTGACTAAATCTTAGTATCAACACAAGATATGCTGAAACAAATATTTTCAGTTAATGCCAGGCAGTTGATTCACCAGAATCCTCAAACATTTCGGTTGCTGCCAGCCGACAGAATCACCTGGAGCCGCGAATCTGCTGAGGATCCTCAGCGCCCATATTGGACAAAAGGAAAAATGTTCCCTCTTCCAATCAGAATTATTTATATTCAAAATGCATTATCCGCAAAGGAAGTGTAGGTTGGAATCCTTGTAGGATTTGCAAACTAACAGTAAAGATATAAAAAAAAAGCCTTATTTGGATTAACCCTTCCAAGCTGTCAGACGCAAGTCACAACTAGCTTGTAGATCCAAAAGTTGCTGTAGGAACGATGTGGAACCCATCAGGATCCCTCCCGATCGACAGTGCCAAACACGTTCTGGACTCCACGCAACACTGACAGTAAAGAGTGGAGGAAGGAGGATAGGGATGTGAGAGAAGCCACTCAACACATCATCGGTTTTCAGTTACATAGCTCATCTTGTTTCCCTTCAGATGAAGGTTTTCTCAGATTTTCTGCAGCCTTTCATGAGTGACAGCATTTTTTTATACTAGACAGAACACCAGACTATTGTTACTCTTTGTTCTTACATCACCTTAAAATATACACAGATTTTTCATGTACATGAATTTTGCATGAAGGGTCGTATTCTGTACTAAAAGAAGCATGCACAGTATTTGCTCCAGTAACTGATGTACTATGGTAAACATTCAACATATCAACGTGACAGTACCTTTGTCTTGTTGAAACCAAAATAACAGTCATGAGTTGGTCTTATTCAATGTCCTGAAGCAGTTTTTAATGCTCCACAACATCAGACACCGATCAGAAACTAAGCTTCACACTGGATCTGCATATCATGCTGTGGAGACCCAAGAGACTGCATACCTTTTAGTGTGTGATGGAATCTCAGTACATAGATGCAGGGGATGGGAAAGGGGCCCAACAGGAGTCTCACAACCCAAACAGGTAATACCTAACTCACCCTAGCTATCACTTACAGCTGGGAGAGGTGGAATAATTCCTAGGAAAGCCTTTGAGGTGAAGTTGCTGAAGTATGCAGATAAAGAGCTGAACCCAAACAGAGGAACATAGGTAAATAGCTGAGCAGAAACAGAGGCTCCCTCTCATCAACAGGGAGGAAAAGCGGGCCATTCTCTATGTATGGCTTTATAGACTGCAGGTTCTTCGAATCCTGCAGTACATTTTCAAATTCTGGTACATTCAAATACAAAACCTGGGGATCATCGATCCTGCTGTAGCCTGCTACTCAAATGGGGCATATGGTCATGGCATTTGTGATGTCCACATGGGGATATGTTTCATTCCACTGTTGTTGGAGGATTAACAGCAAAGCAGCACATGTGGCAGCCACAATCCTGGCCAGCATCACTCCTGTCACACAACAGTCATGTATGAGACAAAGAATTTATTGGTTGTAGTCTGCATAGGCCTAATAATTTAACTGGAAATCTATAAAGCAATATTCCTTTTCTTTTTTACTAAAGTGGAAATCTGTTGTGTTTTGCTCTACTCATTCTTGGAAAGTGCCTAAAATATAATTTTGGATTGGTTCTGCATAGAAAAATGATAAACATAACATTTTCTGTGTCTAAAAGAATCTAGAGAACAAATAAAATATTAATTGGGACATATTTGCAGTTTCTCATGCTTTTTGGATTTTGCAATGTTTCTTGAGGAAGCCTTAATGAGACTCAGATTTTGAACTATGCGGATGGGTCACTTTAATTGCTCAGCTGACAAGTCAATATCCTCCTCTGGACAATGGGCATTTTGAGTGGGATTTTTTTCTATCCTGTTAGAAGTAGGGATTGGAGAGAATTCTGCATAGTGAGATTAGCTGACACTCACTAACTAGCCAGCACATGCCCTTCTTACATTGACAATCAGGCAACAGGTTGAACTCTTGCATAGGCCACACCGGGGTTCCCTGTGAAGTCTAGGTAGAAAAAAACAGTTTTGTAGTGTTAAATGGGAGGGGAGCAAATATACATGCATAGGTATATCAGACCATAACTTGATTATGCCATCTTTAAAAAAAAAAGTCCAAGTATACATGCGCAGGGAGTGAGCAAACCTGTGGGCTACTCCAAGGATATGCCAGGCATGGAGGGGTAACATAACATTTTTTGATTAAGAAGAGACTTTCACCTTTTAGAACAGTCCACCTCCACCTTTAAACTCCTGCACAGGGGTAGAGACATTTGAGAGAAAATGAAACAACAGAGGAAGAAAACGGACCAGGCTGCTTAAAATCCACTACCTGGTGAGGTTTCCAGCCTTGTACATCTTGGACATTTTGGCACTGGCCTCCCCAACTCTCTCTTGAGGACCATAGAGAACAGACTTGTTAGGGCCCATGAAGGACAGGGTTCCTGTGAAGTTCAATTCTAGGAGCATGCCACCTGGGAAGGAGTACCTGAGACTCCTGCAAGATACACAGGCACTCTGCAAAGCGAAGGCAGACGTCATCTCTCCTCTTCCTTCTGTCCATGCTGAGGAGTGAAGCGTGGGAAGATAGAAAAATAGGTGGGAGAGAGAAAACCAGAAGCTGACTACCTTACTAGCAGGAGAAGTGTTGGGTGGAGCAGAAGCCGGCTTATCCCTGTGGGCCTCTGTTCGCATGTGTTTTCGAGAACCAGTATGTGAATGACTCATGTTAGGGGGCCAGTGCACTCACCACAAAGCAAACACACCTCTACAGGGGGCACAGACATAGAATAACAAGATCAATAGATTTACTTGCTCTATTGGCAGCCTTTGCAAAAGTATAGCCTGAGCCAGCATAGAAGCTTCCAATAAGGCCTTGCAACCCTGTGAGAAAATGTGCATATTTCAAGAGTGGTCCCCCAGTAGTACAATTCAGAATAGTTGTTGAGCGATGGGGGCTCCCTGGAGACTGGCAGCCCCCCACATGAGCCCTTCCTACAAGTTCTCAATTTTCACCCCAGGTCTCCTGATCTCCTGGGTACAGGAAGTAGGGGCTCTGGTTGCAGTCTCTGCCATTTTCTATGAATTTCTACGATTTGCAGGCACTCCTGTATCTCTCTGGGGCGCAAAACCTTTGTTGTTAGGTCATCCATAGTTGCTACGCAACTTTGTTCAAAGAAATAAGACACACACAAAATGTTCACCGTTTTAATGGTTTATTGATTTATTGCAGAAATGATACATGGCCGATGAAGGTTAAAATCAGTGCATATTGTCTATACCAACGCAAATGTTTTTTTTTCTCATTACTAAGATGTGTTGTTATAGAAGAACTTCTGTTCTGTTGTTGAATTGTATAGTGACACTCTTCCAAAGTAAATAGGCCTGAATTTCTTGATGCATCCTTTATGTTGTTTAAGGCACATAAGAGGGGAATTGTGGTTTTAGGTTAAGCACCTCCTGGTGTGACTGTTAAAGTAAGGTGCATCCAGCATAGGAATTACAGGGTACATTTAGGGAGATACATAACTCGTATGAATGTTCTTTGTTGTGCTTCTTTTGTAGGCTGTGAAGCCCCATAGAGTGTTTTTCAATAGCCATTTGCACCTGGCAGTCTGGATATATTTGTACATTTGTGTGTGCGCAATAAAGTACTTTTGTTTTAAATGTACTTGACAGCAATGTAATATGTGCAATAAACTACTTTTGTTTTAAATGTACTTGACAGCAGTTTAATAAATGCTGTTTGTTGCACAGCTGAGGTCTGAGACTGCTGAGTAAGCCTTGGACTGCTGCACCTCACTACCCTGAGTCAAGTGCGGAAAAGGGGTGCTTGCTTCCAAGTCTGGGGGTCCGAAGTACTGAGGCCACAGGACATTAGAGGCCAAAGTGAACAGCTGGATAAATTGGGGCCAAGCACTTTCTGGCCCCTGACACCCTTCAACCTGGATTTCTGTTGAAGCTTCTCATTAATTTCACCAAACCTAGGGTTATTTGCTAGACATGCGTATGAGACAGTAGGCACATAGATCTCATGGATCTCAGGTTTTGTGTGGTCTGCTCCATTATCTTACGCAACTTCTATCAATACAATCAGCGTACATTTACCCAACAGCTTTCCACTAACCTCAATGGGTTAAGGAACACACCTCTAAAAGTTTACACTTAATTAATTTACAAACTTACAGATGAGCTTGCAGAAAGCGCCTTTTTCACACCCAGGTATCCACACCCAAGTCCCAAAATTACTCAGATAAGCCTTAACAAAAACCGATGAGACAGATTCACAAAGTCCGACAATGAAAAATATGAAACCATTAAACATGACTTTGACCCCCCTCCTCAATGCAGTCCTCCTCTGGTGTCTCCAAGTAAATCACATCCAATTGGTTTACATTTGAAGAGGATTCTCAGTCTGACATCACCTATGCTATTGATGGTCCTAAGAATTCCGGTAACTCCACCAATCATATTCTAATCAACAAGACACCAAATCGCTCCCAATTATCTAACTTTGTGAATCCTTTGTATGCAACAGCCTGTTCAAACCAGAACCTTTGTATCTTTGTTTCGTATAGAAACGAACGCTGGACAATATTGAATGATCTCGAGCCATGTTTATAGTCCTGATTTAGTTTTGCATGTAATTAAGGAGGAAAGGCATATGTGCTGCCATTACAGTCCTGCTTTCATTTCAATGACAGAAATAGATGCAGACTATAATAAAGACTCCTTTGCCATCCAGCCTTCATTTCACTTACAATGAAGAACAGAAGTATAATAAAGGCAATGATGCCTTCAGTGTAGTGCTACTTCCTTTTTTATGGCAAGCGAAAGGTGGATGGTATCGGAGACATTATTGGAGTTCTGCGTTTATAACGTTGGCATAAAATATCATAAGGGCTTCCTTGCCATCCATTTACTAAGCGTGCCAGGCACCAGCAGTAGTGATGAAAAGCTGTTGGGAACTTTGACTAATTAAAATAAAATAATTTGCCCTATTGGTAGTGAAGAAAATTCAACAAAAGCTGAACTTTCGAAAAAAAGAACCAATCATCCGAAGGCTAATATAATGAAAAAATAACCACGTAATGCTTTATGAGCACATTGCATGTGTGGCATAACACATTGAATGTGCAACGATTGAGTGTACTTTTGAGATGTAAAGTAATTCCTCATGCATTGTGTGGAAGGATACAGCCAAACAAGCATTAGCATGAGGTGATGGATATAGCCCATTTTCGTGTCCAGAGAGGAGGGGGCAGCCTGCCTACAACCCCCAGGTGCCTCTGCTTTGCGGCCGTTGCCGCCACCACCAATCTGCGCGTGGAGGCGTATAAAGCACCTGCATGGGTCCCGCATTGCAGGAGCCTGTTTTCGTGTCCAGAGAGGAGGGGGCAGCCTGCCTACAACCCCCAGGTGCTGCTGCCTTGCGGCTGTTGCCACCACTGCCAATCTGCACCTGGAGGCGCATAAAGCACCTGCACGGGTACCGCAGTGCCAGAGCCCGTATTCGTGTCCAGAGAGGAGGGGGCAGCACAAAGCACCTACACGGGTCCCGCAGCGCAGGAAGCGCCCGGGCCAAGGGCAGGCCCATCTGCACCCATCAGAGGCAGGATGAGGTTGGCCTGGGCCTGCCCCCTTGTTTTTTTAATCACATTATTTTTCATTTTTCCATTTCTTCATTTCTCTAATTTTTACTGGGACTTGACTTGCCTGTAATAGTGACATCCTGGGAGGAAGAACACTGCCAAGTCAGTCTGCCTGATACTTTGTACTGACCTTAGTACTACTTAGTGTGATACTTGGTGTGACTCAATATAACCTGGATTATTGAGAAAGTGAACCAAACTGTGGGGAGGGAGCGCACCCCTAAACCCCTTCAGAATTCTACCCTTGATTGTTTTTTAACACGAGCCGCGAAAGCCATAGGCAAAGAAATATTAGTAGCTCAACGTCGGCTATCTATAGAGGGGGGCTCTACTATATGTACAAACCAGGATGTTTCCTCAAGTACACAAACAAAGACTATGGACTTAGAGAATAAGACTGTTGATCAATCAGTATTGTAAATAATCCTCCCTGTGATGCCTCTGCCTCGATCTCAAGCATCTCCAGTACCCTGTCCTCCAGCTAAGAGGAAAAGATAGCAAAAACATTTGCAGCCCGCACTAGTTGCCAACACTAGATCAAAGAGAAAAGCCAAATAGACCCCAATTGTGGATTGTAATAGGTCCATTTTAGCATCGCCAAAAGTACCACACTCTCATCCCGTGTATCCTGTGTTACCTCTGCCTCTTCCTGCAGTCTTATCTGCGCAAGATATCAAGCTTTTGATGAACGGGTTTGAAAAAATCATGCAAAATAGTTAGCACCTATTATGAATAGGCTTGATAACTTAGAAGCTATTGTGGAAAATAAAAAAGTCACCTATCACCTTAGCAGCAGACACAATAAATTATATCTCTTTATGTTTAGAGTCTGTAGACCAACTGGAAGCTAAAAATAGTAGGAAGTCTAACACCATGGTGGAAAACTACCATCGTAATGTAATACAACCCCGAGCTGTGACCAATGTTCAAGAAAATGGTCACGATATACGTGAAGTTCCTCCTGGGCAGAAAATCATGCTGCACAATCCTGGTACCTATACTGGCCTCAACACCACTAGTCCCCACCAAATGGGAAAGGAATGGAACCACACAGACAGGCCAGACAGTCCAATTTACAATTGGGCAATGCTTCCTCAGGGGTGGGCCTCTGTAATGACGTGATACTTAACCTTCCTCCAGAATGTTGCCCATATGTGGTGATTTTATCCAATGTTCCGCTACTTATGAGCAACCAAAGGGAATCTACTACTAAGCTGAAGAACAAAGCATGCCATTGGCAAACACAGAACACCAATTTCTCCAATTCTTGCTTCCATGATATCCTGTTTGTCCGTGAAGTGAGCTGGGTTGGTCCATTACGAAAGGTTGCAAAAGGAGACTGCATAGTGATTACCTGTTGATTTCTGGATTTTGCAGGGAAGTTACTCCAAAGTAGGAAGTAACCACCTGGGTGGGATCTAGGACAAGGGATCGAGCTAGTGCCACTGGGTTTCTTCTTAAGACAACCTGGTTATCTCCCCCATCCAATGCTCTCCCAGTCCAGAACTCATTAAACAGAAAAGTCATTTTTCCTGTGGAAGTCAGTAATAGGTATGAAGCCCTCACAGACTTGGATAGCCCTGATTGACTAAATCAAACGAAGGGAAATGTAATGCCGGCCTATGATGTAGCCACAATCACTCCAGTACTGGGAACAATTGTCATCGATAACATTACCCATGATAAGATAGTAAATAACATCCTTTCCACTCAACCACCTACTTGTAAAATAGCCCAGGAACCTACGCATGTAAAACCTACAACTACTTGCCGGCAACAGGGAAGTGTGGATACTGAGCAACCATTTCAGATTGTCTCTTGGAATATTGCAGGAATTAATTACAAGCTAAATGACCCCGAGTGGAGTAGGATGGTGGATAGTAATCATGTATGCCTGTTTCAGGAAACCTGGGCGACAGAGCGGATGCATAGGGTGGGGGTTACCACATTTAGTATTGAGGCTAGGCCATCAACAGCGGGCCAACCGGCTGGAGGGCTGTTAATATGGGTTAGGACAATACTGAATTGTAAAATTAAATTACTTAAGGTAGAATCCCAGGAGTTTCTTGGTATCTATTTGATATGGCCCAAAAGGGGCGTCCATATTAGATTGTTTAACATATATAATAGGTTTAGTAGCCGGCATAAGCACTCTCAAACTATAACAACTCCAATTCACTTGGAATCTGTAGTGGAGGGTCTTATCTTATCCTTGCTGGCGATTTTAATACAACCGATGAGCCGGTAGACTTTGTACAAGAGTTAGTGGAGGAAGAAGAGCAAGCTAGGGGTGTTAATAAGCTGCATACTTACCCTATTAAAAGACTCACTTAGGTTGGGCAGCAGGTACTGTTGCTCACTCTAGCTCATGGGGAGCGAGCCTGTAATGGGCGGACACCCTCTGACGAGGAAGCCAAGTTTACATTCAAGAGGGGGAGTAAAAGTAGGATAGACTACATTATGGTGGACCTTGACTTGTCAAGGATATGACCGTCCAACACCGTGAGGATAGTGATCACAATGCTCTCCTACTAGAGTTAACTGGCCTCCCTATTTTTTGATAACCAAACTCACCAAACATCAGTCCCAATTGTAACCAATTGTAACCATGTACAAAGAAGTAGCACAGACTATTATGGTTCTTAGTGACCTAGACCAAGAAGAGGATGATTCCATTTTAGCCAGCTTTCAGTATTTATCCAATAGCATTAAATCATATTTTAGTAAATTGTCTAATTATAATATTTCTAAACGAAACATTGTCCTGTGGTACAATGAGGACTGTAGATTAGCTAAGGCCAACTTAACGATGGCAGTTAAGCAGGGAACATGAGACGACATTAAGAACGGCAGAACAATGTGCAAGAGGGTTCAGGATATGGCTAGAAGAAATTGAGAGGCTGACAACTGGAACATACTGGTTGAGGCCTCTAGACAGAAGGATAGTCAACTCTTTTGGCAACTACTTTCCAAGGGCTCAGGTAAGCAGGTCAGTAAAGATGATTATTATATCCAACCACATGTCTGGGAAGAATATTTTAAAGAGCTTTATATTGGTGTGGCCCCTAACTCGGAGAAGGGAATTGCAGGAGTAGTAAGGGAAGGCATCCTAATACCAACTCAGGAATATGCCGAAGGCTTCTCCTTAAAGGAAATCACAACAGCAATTAATTTACTCCAGACTGGGAAAACGCCTGGTCTAGATAGACTCCCAGGAGACCTTTATAAAGCAGAGCCTAATATCTAGGGCTCATTGTTCCAAAAGGCCTTTAAAGCCACCCAGCGTGGCAGGGATATCCACCCAACCTGGAAAGGAGCAGAAATAATTCCCATCTTTAAAAAAGGGGATAAAGGGGACCCCTCAAATTACAGACCAATAAGTCTCATAGATGTTTCATAAAAAATCTTTTGCAAAGTAATTCTGCTACGCCTCCAAAACTGGATAGAGGAGCATAACATTATTTCACACTTGCAGGCCGGCTTTAGGTCATCAACAAGTACCCTAAATCAAGTGTTCAGATTCTTGTTGCTCAACTGGAAGGAAGTGAAGATCCTGAAGGGACATTTATACGTCGTATTTGTGGATCTTAAAACGGCCTTGGAATCCATTGATCGCAACAAGCTCTGACCACGCTCAGAAAACTAGGACTCCCAAATGATTTACTTCCCCTATTGGTTCGTATACATCATGATAATGGGGAGAGGATGTAGCTTTAAGGCTAGAGCGGTCTACCTCGAAGCTGGGGAACCGGGTTCGAGTATCGGCAATGACGCTCAAGATCCTGTGATTCTGGGCAAATCACTTAATCTCCCCGTGCCTAACAAAAATGAATGTGTCCTCATGTAACGAAACTAGTGCTCATGTAAAGCGCTCTGATACCTGATATCTCGGGTCTAGTTCGCGCTATATAAAACTATATAAAAAAAAATTATAATAATAATTACACCAAAGTTAGGTGGAAGTCAGATTGCAGTCTCTCCAACAGCATAGCAATTTCTAAAGGTGTACATCAGGGTTGTGTGCTCACCCCAAATCTCTTTACTTTGTACATTAATGGGCTAATTAAAGAGTTACATGATTGTGGAGGGGATCCACCAAAATTAGCAGGTAGTCCTTTGTCCTCTTTGCTATTCGCAGATGACACATTGCTTATTTCTAAGACCCCGGTGGTCATACAGAACGTTTTAAACAAGTTTGCGGAAGCATGTAAAGATCGGGGCCTTAAGATTAACTGCTCTAAAACAAAATACATGGTTTTTAACCCTTATAAATCTGCCAAGGGAAAATTGATGTTGGGTACCCAACATTTAGAACAGGTGAAGGTGTTAGAATACCTGGGAGTTAGAATTAGTGATAATCTAGCATGGACTCCCCAAATCCTGAAGAGTGAGCTGGCATTACAACATGTGGACTGAGCAATAGCAAGGAGGGCAAAATGCTCAACTTTTCGCCCAATCTCTCCCACACTCGAAATACACAGGGCCAAAGGCCTAAGTGCGGGCCCTTTATGGGGCCGAATTGTGGGGTCTGGAGAATGTGCAACAGCTAGAGGTAGCGGAAAATAAATTCTTACGGGCAATCCTCAATCTTCCCATCAACACGCCAATACTGCCATTACGCCTTGAATTAAGGCTTGCTTCCATTACACATTTTGCTGTTGTTAAAGTTTTGGGTTAGAATTTGGACTAATGATACCGAGATCCATGTAAAAGAAGCAGTGGCAGAATTACTAACCCTCCAAAAACAGACAGTCCAAGTGCCATGGTTTAATAGGATCAGGGAGTGGCTTTATAGGCTGGGCCTGGTTGGGATGTGGGAGGTTCCACATTCTATTACAAATAAAACGTCCTCTTGTTAAAAAAAAAAAGAAATTGGGATTTTAAACAGTTTTCATGTATTGATAATGTAGCACGTGGCACTTTAACTCTCCGATTTGTAAATATTAAGAGTTGTTTTAAGCTTGATATGTATATGGATGAAATCGAATGCCCCCAAGCACGAGCACTTTATATAGAGTTTAGGTTAGGAACTCAGTCACTAGATGCATGGAAAAACAGTTAGGCAAATGTTAATATATCTTCTTTGTGTCCATCTAGTCACACTGCCCAAGAGACCATAGAGCATTTTATTTTCTTGTGCCCTGTGTATGTAAGCCTAAGGAAATCATGGATTATTCCAGCCTGTCGACTGCTTTCTTTCTCATGCCCCTCTGAACCTTTACACATATTCAGGTCAGATACAACAAAGTGGCTTGTTTTTACAATAACTAGATACCTGTTACATGCTTGGTGGCAGATATCGAAAGTTATATCATAATAAGTGTTGGGATTAGAGCGGTCTCAATATATGTGTCTTTACATGCATACCTCTATTTTATAGAACTGTAAAATTGTACTGTCTTAACTTAATTCGGCAGTTGACCCAAACTATGTCTTAAATCATAGTTGTAAGAATTTGTTTTAATGTGTTTATGTGCATTTGATATGTATTATGCTGTCTATGATCATGCTATTGGTCGATTAATAATAAACATAGATACTGCACTGTGGTTGACTGAAAAGCCACTCTGTATATGTGTTAACATATTTGTATCGGAAGGTATTTGAAGCAGCTATTCTGTCAAGCCACCTAAAGAAACTTCAGCTGACCCATATAATCATAGTAAAATTTGCCCTCTTTTCGAGCTGTTGTTTATCACAAAGGTTCACATACGTAATAAGAAGGGCTAAGGCAAGGTGATAACCAGCAGTAAGATGAAAGCTGAATTAGGTAGTTTTTTAATTGACTGCTGCTTTTGTAACTGCTGTGTATTGCTTTAGTTGAAATGAAAGGTATTATTATATTTTTTAATCTACAGTAGCACATTTCACTGATTTGTTTGAGATACTTTATATTGGCGTGGATCCCAGATTTGATAAGCAAATACAATTTGAATTTATGAACTGTTTGGAAAGGATTGCATATCAGCAAATTATTTTGCTGCAGTGCATGCATTCAAATTATTTCCTGATCCTGAAATATGCATCCCTTTTTCAATTCAAGAGTTATGTCTGAGCAAACACATTAAACAGTACCTTTCCATTCATCCCTTGATCATCCAGTGGACTGAATATTCTAGCCTTTGTTTTCCTTCTTTGATGTGTCCCAAATCAAGAGACTTTGTAGTGTTACTGTCAGAACTGTACTGGAACGAGGTGCAAATTGTCATTGTACATAGAACTACTCATCTCTGACTGACCAACCATACGTTCACTTTAAGAATGTATGTTCCACTTGATGCAGATGACGGTTTTCAGAGGGATAGGATTAGTATATATGAGATGGCATTGTATTTATACGATCTTACATTTGTTAAAGGGGTACAGAGGGTATATATACACTGTGCAAAGCCTAGACCAAGTGGATTGCATTAAGCTAAAGCCCCATTGAAGTTGATTGCTGTGATGTAGCACTGGATGTGGTTTCAAACTATTCTTTCATGCTGGACATTATTTTTAATATGTCCCTTATCCATGACAACCTAGGTACGTTGGCTGAACATCTGAGTATATGAACAATATCCTGTACTTCTGACTAGTTCATATTTTAATGTGATGCATGCATATGTAAAATAAGTATATTGTGAGTATTTTACAATTATATTAAGGAGTCTAATGTTATTTTAGTCAGGAAAGAATCAAAATCACAATAATGAGGTGTACATGTACTTTTTTTCTAGGTTGCTCTGTTGAGGGCACATGCTGGGGAACACCTTTTACTTGGAGTCGCTAAAAGATCAATGGTCTATAAGGACATATTGCTTTTAGGTAATTTTACATAGTCATGGATACTGTGAAGTTTGTATTTAATTGAACTGAAAGGGTATAGATGTGAAGTTTCTCTTTTCAAGCAATTTTACAAGAATTGTGTACTACGGTTGCCTACATATCTCTCCTCTGCCCACTCCTATAGGTCTGTATCAGTGACCAGGCCACGGCAGTGCACATTTCATTAGAATACAAGCACCCCTCACAGAAAATGGAGAAGAACATTCCTGCATTCTCTATAAGAATTAAAATTAGTATTTTCATTGAAATCCTGAGCAGCATTCACCATAACTTGCAGCATTCTTCCAAATCACTTTTCCAATGTACTTTCACGAAGCGACAGACAGATGCTTGAGCAATACTCCTCCACATTGGGGTCTGTGTAGACAATAGACAGATGTAAGAAGAGTTGGAGTCCAACATGAAAACCACTAATATTCTCACCAATCCATATAGATTGCTCTGCCCAACCCTTTTGCTATTACCGTTTTGACTTTAACTTTGATAGAAAATGGCGTTAAATTTTACAGACTAAAACATAGATTAAATGCCATAAAAACATGTGGTGTAATGTAGGTAATAAAAATGCAGTTTACATTGCTCAGGATTAAAATATATGAAGAGTAAAATATCAATGTAGTGAATAATTAAGATGTGTTTCTTTCCTTGAAAAAGGTAATCATAGCAACAAGTAAAACATGCGGTAAAGAGTCTGTTATTTGATCAGCAGGCAAAAAACACAACCTTTAATTTCTTTCATAATAAAAAATAGCGTTCTCATAGAAGACTTCATACTGCATTTAAGCCATTTTCAAGTGTTGTAAATAACTAATGTTACTGTTACCCAATTTAATCATATGAAATGTTCCAACCATGGAAGGGTAGGATGCTGGGATTGTATCCTGTGACCTTCACATCATTGTAGAGGTCAGTGGCAAGCATCAACTTGTCTGCTTGATGGTGTCGAATGCAAGGCATTTTCAAATAAAAAAAAAAAATAGAACAGCAGATAACAGGAATTACCATGGTTCTCTTTTTTCTGATTCTCATGAATGTTACCATATTAATTAGCTGCATCCATTCTAAGACGTATGTTCTTAAGAAACATTTGACTTGTCTCTTCACATCGGTTAACATGCATGTGTTTAGACTGCACACTCTTTACTTTCTCACTGACTGAGTTTTATAAATATTGACTTCCTTCCTTACACTTCCTTTACCATGTTTTCAGTATGCTAAAAGTAATATTTTTTCTTAAAATACAAACCTTGAAGTCAAATTTGAGCACCCACTCCCAATTTAGAAAACAAGACTTCAAAGGAGATCCTAACATTTATTGACTTCAGATCAGCTTATCCAGCATGCTGCTCTCGCTGTTTAAAAAATCAATATATAATTTCCCATATCAGTAGAGTCAAAGTAAGCAGCTGCCGCATCTTTAGGGTCCTAATGCTCTGTTCTGTCGCAAATCCCCGACTGTAGATGACTGACATCCTGAAAAAGCAATCATTGGGCTTAATTTCTCGCTAACGCTTCTGAGCTTTTGATTCTTGAGTGGAATGTGAGGCTATCACAGGTACTGGTTTTGGCATTACTAAGTATGTAATTGTAAACCTCTTTCGCCCATTCGCCTGTGAATCTGTGGTAGGACTATGATGGCTGTATGTATACGTAAGTTTTAAAAATGTAAACATAAGGCTAGTAAACACCACTCTGCACCTGCTCTACTCTCCGGAAAGAAATGCTTATGTTTGTTTTCTTTTACTTATAGTGTGCACAACTTGTTTGTTTTTAGGCGCGGAAGTATTGAGTTCAAATACTTAGCAGCATGGCAATGGTGGCAGTGAGTGATTTAAGTTTCTTTAAGGCAAGTAATAGGGTCTGGCAGCGTAAAAAGTCCGGTGCCAAATGACACAGATAGTTTTGTCTGGTAGTTGAAATGCTGGAGAGCAGGGGTATTCGTTTATTTGTTCTTAAAACGCCAAATACACCATGTTGCAATGTTTCCTGATGCGTTCATGTTTTATACAACAACCAAACAAGAAATATGTGTGTGCGCGTGCGTGCGCGTGTGTAAAAACAGCATCTCTCTATTGAGTCTAGCAATGTGAATAATAATGTTATTTTCTTCCACTGTAGGAAACAATTACATAATACACCGTGATTCGTCTGAGATAGAAATTAGTCGTGTGGCTAACAGGATTTTGGATGAACTTGTCCATCCTTTCCAGGAAATTCAAATAGATGACAATGAGTATGCGTGTTTGAAGGCGATAGTCTTTTTCGATCCAGGTAAATTTTGCATTTGTGAAGTCAAATAACTTACCTGTCCTACTGAAAATGACACGATTGAACTGTATTCGTCCGTTTTTCACTGAGAACCAAAGGATTTATTTGGTTTCATATGTTGGTATGTGAGGAGACCTATATAGAATGTGTCAAATGAAGATTCCATATGAGACATACTTCTTTTGAAGCAAATCGCATTCATATTTATGTAGAAAACATAAAGACCGTTCTTTAGATGAATCTGAACTGATTTGGTTTAAAGAGTATTTATAGATGACGGTAATATCGTGGCAAGCAGTCACGGAATCTTATTGTGCAATAGATTACTCCAAAGTAGTGTTAGCCTTGTCAAGTCGGACAGCTAGTTGCTGTCTCTCGTGGGAGTGCAGGGTTAGTAGTAGGAGTGGGAGAACAATTCCACGCTGCCGGCGTAGTTCCAAATAATGTTTTTCTCTTGAGCGGCTTGCCAACCGTAAGTTAGCGAGTGCTTGCAGGAAAAAAATCACTCTGTAGACCTCCTCCCGGTAAGATTTCTCATCGCAAGCGGTTGCGGCAGGTCGAGACCACTCGTGTTGAGAAATCTGCTATTCGCCTGCCGCTTGAGTAGAATGTCTACTTGAGCGGTAGAAAGCAGCATAGTGCCGTTTACGATGATTTTAAAGTGCAGGGCAAACTCCCAGTGCTAAAAATCAGTGCGAGTAGCACGGCTTAATAGATTCTGCTGCTGGCGGATCTCCGCTGAGCACGGCATAGTTTTTCTGGCACTTTGCAGAGTTCCACAAGGTAAAACTCTGCACACTCCCCCCAGGCTTAGTTAGTAGGTGTGTGAATCACAATTCTGATTAAAAATGTATCTTTTTGATGGATATTTCTAATACATAGTTTTGCAATTAATCATGCTATTTGTGTGATATTTTGTGTTTTTTTCAGTTAGTGTACACTTGACACACCCAGCCATGTGTTGCATGTGTGAAAGTTTTAAAGAGAAACTATAAACACTCACTAATATGCTTTAAATGGCAAAAAATGTATTGCTCAGACATTCTAAAACATTGTTTTGTGAGATAGGATTTAGCAAGGGCTGCACAAAATATTCGATATCAGGTGACTACACTTATCACGTAGACTTTTTCTGATACAAGAACCTAACCCATCAAAGGCCAGATGTACAAAAATGCAATTTAGCATTTCCTAAATAGCAACTCATTAGAAATCACTATTTAGGAAATGCAAAATTATATTTATGAAATATTCGATTACCTAAGAGCGATTCCTACATAGTAGGAATCGCTATTTGGAAATCGCAAATAACAAATCCCATGCCACTCATTCAAATGGGCCGGTTTAGCATTTCCAAAATAGCAATTTCCTATTAGGAAATCGCTATTTTGGAAAGGCTAAACCAAGGAAGCTTATGGGCACAAGGCTCCCGTGATGCACCCCAAAAATAGTGGTGCACATGTAGAGCACATGTAGGGGCAAGTGTGCGCTCTATGGCACTTTAAAAAAAGCATCTTTGGGTGCTTCTTTAAATTGCACATGGTTACCATGGACTTGGAGTCAATGGTAATTGCATTTTCTAAATGCCCAATTCCCGTTTAGGAAATGCTTTGTACATGTCAGTAGGAATCGCAAATAGGTACTCCTTAATTGTGATTTCCTATTTAGGAGATCGCAAACTGCGATTTCTACTGGGTAGAAATCCCAAGTTTGTGACCACTTAAGGGGCTTTGTACGTATGAAAAGCCCATTTAGCATTTCTTAATGGCCTGAAATAGAAAATCAGTCTGTCAAGAAATGCTTAATAGCTTCTTACATCTGTCAAAGGAAAGAGTAAATCAGGAACTTTAACATACAAAGAAGCAAGAAGTTGAGTAACGTTGTAGCTCCAGTGAGGTTTCCTAATTTCTCCGGTGACTGTCAGCAGCGTTTTATGTGGAATAATGGCAAGCATGAACTAGACATTCTGTCGACCTTAACTTAATCAGGCCCTCAGCAATGATGTGCCCATGATACTGCTTACTTTACACTGTTTAAGGCCCTTAGTCTGGGACGCCTGCTCCAGGGGGATAATCACAGGCCAGTTGAAGCCATAGTCCCGAAAGTTGCCTTTTGTGAGCTGTCATTTTTGCTCACCTTGCAATTGCAGATTCAATTACAAACGCTTGTTTATACATTTGGGATTCCTGTCATCTGCAGTAATAGGGCTTAATTTTTGCTTTTTAAATGCATCATTCTTTAATAAATCACAGTTTATTAAACTTATTCTTATCAAGATGCGAAAGGCCTAAGTGACCAGTTAAGGATCAAGACCATGAGGTTCCAGGTTCAAGTCAGTTTGGAAGATTACATCAATGACCGCCAGTACGACTCCCGGGGGCGATTCGGGGAGCTGCTGCTGTTGCTGCCGACACTCCAGAGCATCACCTGGCAGATGATCGAACAAGTACAGTTCGTCAAACTCTTTGGAGTGATTAAAATTGACAATCTGCTTCAGGAGATGCTTTTGGGAGGTGAGATGTATTCCTTGTTTTCTATTAGATCAAAACAATTTTGATAAAAAATAGGTTGCATTTTTAATACATGTTGTTAAAATTTGCCGTCGTGTACCAACATTTGTGAATTTCCACATGTAGATGCATTTTTTTTGGTGGGAGGGGTTCACACACAGATCCTTGAGTCAAGTAACTACCAAAGGAAAGATGGTTTTGCACCAGAAAGTATGATGTTCTCCTATAAATAGTAGTGCCTTTCAAAGATACATGTTTGAATTAGTCTGGCAGCAAGAAAGAACCTGGAGTTTTGGGGAATTTCTGGGAAATGCTCCTTAGTCTTTTTTGTAGCTGAAGTTTTGTATATGAAGTTTTAAGTTCACTGTCGGGATTTTGATCTTTCTAATTGTCAATTGAGTTTTCCTTTAAATCACGGTAACATTTTTGTACATTGAGGCAGCAGCAGACTACGGAGACCTGAGCTGGCACCTTGAGCATTCTTGATCTGAGAAGCATGTGGACATGTACCACCAAAGACGGCCATTAGGGGCACAGTGTGTTAAAGTGCAGGCTGCTTCCTCTTTTTTAGATCACACTATCATTGCATATTCACTAGAGCTCTTTCCCCTCCAGGTAGTTATAGGCATTGAACTAACTCTTCCACTCTCCTCTTTTACTGTTTGCCTTTTTTTCCCCTTTTTTGTTAAATTATTTTAATATAATTTATGTGCAATTGTTTAATATACTAAACACATCCTAAGTCCGCCATGTATTGTTTCATGGAAACCATACATTTTATGAGAGAATGCATTGTAACATTCACAGTTTAGCCAGTTGTACTGCTGCATGCTGTTCATCAACACATTTAAAGTCAGTGCTGCAAAAATAAGCACCGTTTCAGTCCTATATCTGGTTATCAGTCCAGACTACATGGGGGAGGCATGTCTGGGGGTTTCAGCCTCTGGAACGTTGTGAGAATGTAACGAGTTTAACACACACCCAGTAGTAGCTTAGCCAGTAGAAACAAGGTTGTAACAAGACAGAAATTAGTCTGAAGGCTTATGTCCAGATAAACTTTTTTTTCCAAAATATTCATTAATGGCATCTCTAGGACATCGTTCAAGGGTTCGGTGATTACAACTTGTGAGAGAATAGATTATTAACGATAATGATTGCTTTTCGAAGCAAAAAAAATGCCACATTGACCAGCCTGGCTTTAGTGGGATCCTAGAAAGTATGAATAGTTTTACTTTTAAAGATCATAGGCTGGATCCCGAAACCTTTTTGACTGGTACTATTTCATGTGCTTGGTAGTAAGTAAAGGCAGTGCTTGTTTCAAACAGCTTCATAAGAACCATGGCACATTTGTTGTGTGGCATTTTGTTGTGGTGTTGATTTGTTATGTTTTTTGTGCTGCTGTGTTTTTGAGCTCTGATATTGCAATGTGATTTTGTTGTGTTGTAACGTGGTGCTTTGTTACATTCGGCTCTGGCTGTTTTGTGGTGATGTGCCGGATTATGTATTAGTTTTGTTGTTATGCTGTGCATGTTAATTTAGGTGCTTACTTTAGATATGCCAACAAATGCTGCTATATTTCTATCAAAGGCCTTGAAAGTTCCTTTCACAAAACAACTGTTTGCCCCTTTTTAAAGTTGATAAAATAGCGCTTCTCCAGGTCTTCAACAATTTAAGATACCAGTCAGCCCAAATATGTGGCAGTACTCACTTTATATGTGATATGGCCCCATGTATTGGACTCATGTTACCGTGGTGAATAGACGAAGCAACACAAAGGTAAAAGGAGGGACGTGGCATAACAGGATTCTTCACAGTCAAAACAAGTGTTATATTGTTACATTTTTGTAACGGCCACTACCGTATACAGCATGGAGCAGTTTGTCAGCCCACTTCAGCCGTTGGTTAACTTCACTGTGAGTGACTTAATTCTGTCCTTTCACATGACACACATCACCACACACAGCAGTTCCCCTAAGGGCTAGGGACTCTTATTGCAAGGGTGCTTTTTTGTGTTATTAGCCAATTTTGTTTTAGATTTATGTGGGCCAGTCAACTATTCGAACAATAACATTTTGCAAAAACCATGAAAAAACAAAAGCAAACATTAAAAAAAAAAAAAGTTGGCGGCCAACACCAGACATATTGACTTTGCTTGTTCTTTATGTACCAAGCTTTGCTTTGAAGAGTGGCTGGGGCTGTGCATAGAAATCCGTGTCTGACTCACCTTGAGTTCCAACTTAGACCAAAAAATGGGGATAAAGCTGGCCACCAAATTCTTCTGCCCAACTGCTGTAGTGAGGGCCTGTTTGTCCACCTCTCACAATTATGACAATCAGGTGGGAAATATTAAGGACTAGAAAAGAGAAAAAAATGGATATGCAGAGGTGATGAGGAAATACTATGAATATGAGACTTCTGGAAAAGATGGACTAGGAGGGCAAAGGAGTAAATGAAAGGAAAGGAGAAAAAACTAAATGGAGAAATGGGGAAAATGGGGAGCACAAGGAACAACAGAGGCACCACAGTATGGGAATGTGTACAAGGAATGAGAAAATGAACTTGAGGCTTGCAAGCAGAACAGGGACAGAGAAAACTTTGCATGCGTGAATCTTGTTATAAAGGTCAAAGTATGAGTGAGAAACTTGGAATGAAAGACAGCATGAGACCATTTCTTCTAGCTTTTGAGATTATTCTGCTAATACAAAATGTTCTTTAATAAAAGTGGATACACACCTGTTTGCACATCAAGTTCTTTACAAGTTCAAATCCTGCTATTGGTGCATTTTGTGTTTTGCATACTTTGAATTGTTATGAATATAAGTTTAAGTAAAGTTTTTGAGAACAATATGAATAATGAATTTAAAGCAAGTTGAAGCTCTTGGGGCATATAGTGAGCACACACACCATTATTTTCCTATGCTCAGGAATGCATAACTGCGAGAAGCTGGCCTGGTATATGATGTCCACTAATGTAAGTGGGCACCTTGCATGAGTCCAGACAACCCTTATGGTGATTTAAGAGGTCTCAGACAACCTTAGAAAGCAATCTAAGTGGTAGCTGTGGAGAGCAGCCTTTAGGCTGAGTCTTGAAAGAGTGTAAAGCAGCTTGTTTTACCAGAATGCAATCTTATGGTATAGATTGAATGAAAAGAGAACCACACATAGTATTTATAAAAAAATATGCATTTATTATATAACACTATCTAGTACGTTACAGTATCTCCCACAACAAGATAGACACAAAGCACACAATACTTTAGCAAAGAAATCACAGTAAATAGCACTAATACATAGTGGGCCCCAGGGGGAGCAAAACATATACTATGAAAGTGGTTCAAGAACCACGACTGTAGTCAGGACGATGTCAAGAGGACGTAGAATTGCTGAGGACCTCCAAAACCACCCAAGGTAAGTAGATAGGGACCCCACGGAGAGCGTGTGCAGTATGTGAACTCAACCGCGTGCTCTGTACAAGTCTATGTGCAAGTCGCAGTTGGAATTTTAAAGATTAGGGACCCTTCCCAGTGGACCCTGAAGAAACCCCGTTTAAAACAGAAGGTTGGAGAGCCACTCTACCCTTGGATACCATGGTACCCAAGTTACCTATCCCAAGGAAGCCAGGTGCATAGGCAGCCGCGGTCGGTAGTAGGAGTAACTGCAGGGTGGTGACGTGGGGAGGGGGAGGGGCAGGGTGGGGGGTAGTAAACTATGGATTACAGAGGTTTACAGTAATTAACATATAAATTAATAAAAACGAATTTCGTTGCGTGCACTGCATCCCCAAATGCGATGCAGTGCACGCAAGGAAATTTGTTTTATTAATTTATATGTTAACTTACCTGTAAACCTCCGTAATCCATAGTTTACTATCCCCCACCCTGCCCCTCCCCCTCCCCATGTCACCACCCATGCAGTTACTCCTACTACCGACCGCGACTGTGCATAGGTGTGAAGTGGAGTCAGAAACTGCCGTCAAACCCAGTGGAGGCCTTCAGCAAAGCGCTGCTGCTGGATGAGGAGAAAGTGTCCAGAGGAATCCAAACATGGAGTCTTGAAGAGGTGTCCCTGAAAGTAGAGGGGACAGTGTCTATGGCACTCAGGGGTGACCAGGAGACTTGGAAGATGGACGCCCTCCGAAGTCGGGTGCTTCAGGAAAGATGACAGTGACCTTGACTCTGCAGCTGCGAGGACCAGGCGATGCTGAGGATGACCAGGACCCAGATACGGGTTGTCCCACAAAGGATGCCGAGTGCTGAGGGGTCGCGTCTGGTGGGAGCACAAACAAGCCTTGGCAAATGCAACCCACGCAGGGCGTCTAGAAGGTGCACGGTTGAGACCAGTAAGGACCAGGAGACCCACCACAAGCAGGGGAGTCAGGGCAGGCCAGAATAATAAGGGGAGCCCAAGGAAAACAAAGGTGGCCCCCATATGGACCCACAGGCCAAAGGCACAGGAGTCGCAAGGACCTCTAGCAGCTCACCAAAAGATGCAGGCCACGATGCACATGATGCGGTGTGGCCGAAGATACTGGTTACTGGAGGTGCTCCAGATTGAGGCTACTTGGAACCCGAAGATCTTTTTGCAAAGATGTCATCAAGGGGACGGGGTACCCTTGGGTTCAGTTATTGCAACCCCCACAAAGACTACTGGCCTCAAACTTGATAAGAGGGTAGAGCTGGCCTCGGTAGCTGAGGAAAATAACCACCGGTGTTGCAGAGCCCATGTAGTCTGGAGGAGCTCAGGTTCTGCAGACCGGTCGTCTTCATTGTGGTGCCTGCAAATGCAGGAGTGTGACTCCTACACTCCAAGGGAGGTTACTTTGGTTGTCCTTGATGCTTCACAGGCCTTGGAAGGTTCCTGTATGATACACAGGCACATACGATGCAGCAGACTGGAAGGGAGACAAACGAAGTCCAGAAAAGTCCAGAGTGCCCCAAAGATAGAAGTGCAGTGGTTTCAGTTCTAAATCTTATCCCACTACGAATCTAGGGACCTACACCCAGGTAGCCCCTTCAGTACCCTAGGGAAAGGATTGCGAAGATTCATGGGACCCTCCCAGGGGAATGTCTGGACAGGGGGGGGAGGTCACTCCCATGTCCTTTTTCCAGTTTCACGCCAGAGCGGGAGCCAACGTCTCCCAGGACTGGTTTTAACTGGACTATGCACTGGGATACCAAATGTGCCCCTCATGCAGGCTTTCAGGTGCTGGCAAGTGCATCCACCCAGCCCTAATACACTAAATCCTGTCTGGGAGGTGGTCACACCTCCCTGTGACAGGACGCCTATTGTTCTGCCTTCCCGTGCTCGAGCTTGGCTCAGCAGCAGGAGAGCAGAAATGTGTCTCATGCAGAGGCACCCTCTCACTTAGAACCAATCAACCTGTCTTCAGGATTGTAAATAGGGGTGGGCGGAATTTGCGGAATTAACCTTCGCAAATTATCGCGAGAATGTTTAAAATTATCGCAAACAAGCAGAAATATCGCGAAGATGCGGAAGTTTTTTTCCGGCATGTTCGCGAGATTTTCTGCATGGTTGCGGGTCGCCAACTTACCCATGTGGTTGCTTGCGGGCGCGGCCATCTTGTTTTGAGTTGTTCTCGCGGTGCATGATCGCGAGAAGAAAGACGTGATCGCGCGACGCATGACGTCACTGCGGGCGCGAACTGTCGCGAGACAGCGCAAATGGCTAAAAACAATACAACATCTCATGGAGAACGCGACCGGATCAAGAAAACTTGTCGGCGAACGCAGGGATTCAGGTAAGGCGATCGCGCGCGCGCAAGAATGTATCATTTTACAGCGCGAGCAAGAAACAAATTATCGCCAAGCTGCGGAAACCGGAATTTTTGACATTTTCGCGCTCTCCGCGGAACGCAAAAATGTCAAATTATCGCAATTTCCGCGAACGGAACGAAATTTTTGCCCAGGCCTAATTGTAAAGTCCTGCTATAGGGGTGACTTATAGGTTTTATGAGCAGTGACCCTTAGATATAGTAAACTTATATCTTTAGTAAGTGGTGCATGCACCAACTTACACAGGCTGCAATTGCAGGGTTGTAGTTCCATTTTGAATTGTCTCTTAGGGGTGGCATAATACATGCTTCAGCCCATGGGAAAACTCTGGTGTACATATGCCCTGGGTACATGGATATCATATACTAGGGACTGACAAGGGTGCCCCAGTATCCAACATGGGATGTACCTAAGTACTTACCATAACAATTTAGGGAGAAAGCAGATAGACTGGGTACCTGATTAGCAGGATCCAAGTCAGACTAATCAAGAAGACATCTTAGTACCAGGCAAAAAGTGGGGGTAGCCATGCAGAAGGATCCTACCTTCCTACAATAAACCAGACGAGAGCTATGCACCGATTCAGGAGTGAAATTGGCACAGGGTGATGTGCCCCTGAGATATGGTACTCCGGACAGAATAGCATGGAAATAGAAGGCAGTGGGTACAAACCCTGATTCCGTACCCCCGTCTTTAACCTATATCCACTGTAGATTTTTGGGGTCCATCCAATCGCTGGCCTGGAAACAGACTTACTCTGTCCACTGACAATAAAACATTGACATGCATCACCAGAATGGAATTCTATTTCCAGCCCCTAAGAGAGTACCAACATACTCGTGCGAGTGAGGACATTCACCTGTTTTTGAAGAGTCGCTTTAAGAAGTGCTCACAGTAGTTCTGCCATACCAGATAAAAATGCCCATTTGTAAGTGAAATTTTAAATGCAAAATCTAACCATTCCTGATGTAGAGCATCACGGTTGGGGTTTCACAGAAGTGCTTATTTCACATACTTTAGTTAAATTTAACTTCCTACAATGCTTAGTGAATTGGGCTGGTAGAGACAGGGTCTAATTTTTTGAAAATATTGTTCGTTCTAATAGTCATCTTCTCGTTGCACTGTTAATGCTTAGGACGCTTTGCAACTGATTCATAAGGATAGCACCTTCAGTTTAATCTCAGTTTGGGGGGCAGTGTTTGAAAAGTTACCTGTGGGATTATTTTCAGAGGTTCTTCTGTCTAACAAATAATGAATAGCGCACAAACGTCTTTATTATCATTATGTTTAATAGAAGTTGTGCCTTAAACGCAAGGGCGGTAGTTGTCAATCAAAGCCTGCCCTAAAGTGGTGAATATTTTGAATAAAGAATATTAAATCAATGTTCTCTTGTTACAGGTACATCCAGTGACGTGGGTCATCTCCCCCATTCTATACATCCTCATTTAGCGCAGGATCCTTTAACGGGACAAACGCTGCTTATTAGCTCTATGTCGGCACCCCTGCGCACAGAACATGTGTGTAAGTAATTTAAAATACTTCACATCTTTTTTTTTTTTTTTTATTTTATTTTACATTTTTTACAGTGGTGGAAAAAGGTTTTGGCGATTTAAACTTCATAAACGAAAATACAGAAATATATACAATGAATAAAAAAAGTAAACAACAGAAGAAGAGCAACACAAATGCATGACAGTTGATTATAAAAAACAACTTATTAATTTGCTAACCAATCTTGAAATGGGGCCCAGTTTTTAGCAGCAATTAAACGTCTTCTCCTTCCCTGAAACTTACGTACAGCAGTTTCTAATTTAAACCAAGCCAGCATCCTGGCCTGCCAATGAAAGAAAACAGGGGGTTGAGGATTTATCCAAATAGAGGTAATACAGAGTCTAAACATTGCCATTGCAATGAACAAAAAGGAGTGAAGATATCTTGATCTAGCAGTGTCCATGGCATATTGATAACCTATAATCACCATTTCAGCAGAGATTTTGATTGGAGATTGAGTTATCTGTGTGAGGAATGTTTCGATTTGCTTAATAAAGAGTGATAGTTCAGGGCAGTCAAAAAACATGTGAAGAGAATCCGCAGATGGGAATTTACATCTTGGACATAACGAACTTATAGCCCCAGAGGCGATCCCCCATCTTGATATTTTAGCTGGGGTATAATAAAGATTAAACATAGCCATATAGCTTTGAGTACGGAGAGTACCCGAAACAAAAACAGTCTTGGCTAGCATGAGTGGTACCTTTAAATCTATAGTAGGTACCCCAAATTTAACTGCCCATTTGTTATTAAAATTCGAGAGATCGTCTGATAGTTGGGATAGCAGAGTTTGATACAATATGCCAATTTTGGCTTGTTTTTTAACCAGTTCAAATATCAAAATCTTGTCAAACAATGCTGAGTTTTCTAATAATTTTTTCCCAAAAAAGCTTCTAACTTGTAGATATTTGAAAAATTGGTTAGGATGCAATTCAAATTTATGTTGTAAAAAAGAGAAAGAAGCTAACATGCCAGAATCAGCTAGATCACCTATGTCGGTGAGGCCTTGCAAAGCCCAGACAGCAGTTATTGAGTCTTGAAATATCACCGGAGGAAGTCCGGACGCATTCAATGGAGTATAAAAGTTGATTTTATAGTTAGAAAATAATCGACGAATTTTTTGCCAGATCGTGAACAAGGCCCAGGCTACCTTAAACCTCGTTTTTTTAAAATAGCTTGGTTCTAAGATACGTGTTAGTATCCCTTGCGTAGCATTACCTAATGATATTGAATAGATTGAAGGAGCCAAAAATGGCTGTAACACCACCTTCTTACCAAATAGAGGAAAGGCAAAGTGTTGAATCATCGCCGCCCAATAATAGTAGGTAAGATTTGGAACTGACCAGCCCCCGCGTTCTTGCGGGAGATAGGTCCATTTGGCAGCTCGTCGTGGCTTACGATATGCCCATAAGAACCTCTGACAGATTCTTTGTGCCTTTATTAAAGTAAGGTTGGAAACTAATAACGGGATAGATCGGAATAAATACAAAAATTTTGGAAGCACCAGCATTTTAAGAACGTTACAGCGCCCAAATAGGGAGAGATGGAGGTGGTTGAGCCGTTCTAGTTTATTATGAAGCTGGTCGACGATAGGAGAAAAATTTAAATCTGAGATTTGTCCTACATCCGCCGATATCTCAATGCCTAAATATGTCGCTTGTAAAACAGTAGAAACAGTTGTTGTTGGCATAGCTGATGATTGCAAGATTTGAGTTTTTGAAATATTTAATTTGTATCCAGAGATTGAGCCAAATTGAGCTGCTAAAATCTCCAACACAGGAAAAGATGCAGTGATATTATTTGTTAGCACTACTATATCGTCAGCATATGCCAGTGTTTTATACTCAGTGCCATGAACGATAATCGGAGAGATATTTTGTGCTTGTTCTATAAGGGATAGAAAAGGATCAATATATAACGCAAAGAGGAGAGGGGAACAAGGACACCCTTGTCTGGTGCCACGAGTAATAGGAAAATAACTCGATTCCTCTCCTGAGATGCGAATTTTAGCGATTGGGGAGATATATAATGTTTGCAAGGCAAGAATGAATTCAGGCGGTATCCCTTTCCAACGAAGAACAGCCCAGAGATAGCCCCAGGAGACCCTGTCGAAAAAATACTTCACATCTTGTGTGAAAATGGTCTGCCTCAGTTTCTGAAAATGGGCAGTGTTTTTGTGTTTCATCACTTTTATACTATGGAAAAATTGTACTGAAGTTTGTTCAGTTACGCAAACACTTACAATCAAGAAGTGTTTTCCTGCTTTGCCTAAAAATACCAAAGCACACATTAGGCACACTCTATCAGGCCATCCTGTATACTTTGATGTGTATTACTTTGCTTTAATAGCCCCTACTTTCCTTTCATCTCTGATTAATACTTGTTCAGGTTGAATCTATTCGCTAAATTATATTCCAGTCCTTTGCTTTAGTAGCTCATACACTCAGGTCCCACTGCATCATGGTAATTGTAGTTGCTATTATAAATAATTTCCTAATATTTTACTTCAATGGGACTCTTAACTGTTATTTTAATTATTCAAGTGGTAAAACATTTACTTACGTTTTGCTTTAGTAGCTCATACACTCAGGTCCCACTGCATCATGGTAATTGTAGTTGCTATTATAATTAATTTCCTAATATTTTGCTTCAATGGGACCCTTAACTGTTATTTTAATTATTCAAGTGGTAAAACATTTACTTACATTTTGCTTCAGAGCAATGTCTGATGTGTATTTCCCTCTATATGGAGCTCTTCAGAAGAGTGCAGCAGTGGCAGTTTAAAAGCAGTTAAATATTCACAGCAAATCAACTGGAATTTGTCTTGACTTTGCCCAGTGACCTGTGGAATCTATTGGGGAGTTTGTTCTACACTCTGCTACTAAATGCGAGAAATCTCTTTCAAGGCTTTCATACCAATGATATTGTCTGAGCTTTTATGCTCCTAAATGACCAATATTTTACAATACTTGAGAGTCTAGAACATTAAAGGAATCGAAAGCATAGACAAATACTAGGCGTTGAAAAATTCTTAGCATGAATTTCAAAGTGGGAGATTTTTGTACAGTAAGTGGCATGTGTACTACAAAACCTAAACCAGGGGAAAATGGTGTTATTAGCTGAAAAAACAATTTCTACTTGGCTCATACAAAAGAATTAATATTTTTTGTTGTAAAAGGGCGACTCCAAGGGACACTTTATGGATGACCTATGGTTTGCCCAAAATTTGCATCTACTGGGATGCCCTTGACAGTGGCTCAACCAAAGACAGCCTAGTAGCCACGTGATTAGAATGAGGTATATAATCTCCATAACTGTTTAAATCATAGATGGCTCCAACTTGAAATTCAGGAGCTCCTTCCACCAGGAAGGGTGGTAGAGGTGGAGGGGTCTGGGGTGGGCCTGACATGAGAGTTAACCCTTTTCTCCATCAAAGCTTTGATTATTAAAAATGTTTATCAAGTAGGTGATCAAACATTACATCTCCTTGGGGCACCAGAGAGCTTAAATGTAATATTGCTGGCAGAGAGCCTGGATGGAAGCCTTGGAGACAGAAAAAGGCACTATAATGGCTGAATGAGTTTCATTATTATATGCAAACTTTCCTAAGGATAGATTATTATACAGTAGCCCTATGCTGCCTTGCTGTAACAGCGCAAATGCTGCTCAAGAGCCTGGTTTGTCCGATTAGTAAATCCAGTAGATTGTGGATGATAGCCAGTAGAATATGATATTTGGATTCTGGGACGCGTACGTAAGCTTTTCCAAGATTTCGAAATATATTGAGATCCTTTGTCAGAAATAATGGTGCATGGTGATCCATGAAGACGAAAGAGCTTTGCAATTACTGCAGCTTAAGGAATCTTCTTAAATGGAGAAAAATTTGCCATCTTGGAAAGGCATCAATCACAACCATAATTAAAGAGTAAACCAGAGAAGGAGGAAAAGCCACGATAAAATCTGTTGAGATTACACATCATCAAGGAGTAGGCACGGCTTCCAACATCTACGAAGTTTCTGGTATGCTGTATCCTACATGGATACTAACACTCCAGCATTAGGGTAATTTTGTTTATTCCTCTATAATAATGCAAGGACTTAGCTTATTGATCTTTTTTAAAACAAAAAATAGGGGTGCTCTAACACGATATTTACAACAAGTTATTAGACCATTCTGTAGGTTGTCCTGTAGATATTGCTTCAAATCTTAATTTTTTTCTCTGTCAAATAATAAATCTGACCATAGGGAATTACTGCATTAGGTTTGGTTAGAATGGCACAATCCAATTTTAAAAGAGCTGGTAAGAAACATTCTGTTGGTTTGTCAAAGACTTTAGCAAAACAATGACTTTCTGCTACCACTGTCTCCAGAATGGTTACAGAGGTGATCTGGAACTTCTTCAAACCATTATATCCAGGGAACCACTAACTTCTGCAAGAATAGCTATTATGATAGAAAAATGAAGAAGACTATTACAAGGTGCAAGTTTGCCAGTTTATGCAAGGGTTTGTCTCTCTGACCAGGGAATCTGATGCATTACCCAAGCCAAAACTGGCCCAGTAAAGATAGAAGACCAAATAGCCCACTTTGGTTTAATCTGAAGAGACCTGGCTAGGTCTGAAGAAAAAAGTGTGCCGTAGGAGCACCCAGAAATTAATTCAGCTTGACTGGTTCCCCTGAGAAATGTAAGGACCCTTGATGAATGTGATGAATGTCACCTTCTCTGCCTGCCAAGGACTATCTAATAACTACATTTTCAGCTTGCCACTCCTGCAGTTCCTGATTTTTTTGCTGAATTAGGGTGGCTAAGTTGACATTTTGTGATACTGAATATATTGATATCAAAACCTTTCAAGTGCTGGTCATGAATTTCTCTCCGAAAGCTTAGGATTTGCTTCTCCAAGGTAAGGGTAACTCTACTCTCTAGTCACCTTGATCCCTTCACAAGACACGTGCAAGGACCAGAGGCCCCAGAGAGGGTATGCTTTCTTGAGGAGGAAACACCAGTGGCCTAAAAATCTCCTAGATGCTAACAGACTTCAGGGTGATTCTCTCCAGAAGAACAGAACTGAAGAAGACAGAAATTTCCTAGGCAAAGAGTTGGAACAGAAGTAATACATTAGATGAAACTGCATTGTGATGCATGGATGCTCTTTGTATGAACTTCTTATATACCTTCAAACAGGAAATTACATACAGGAAAAGGAAAAGATAAGTACCATGATGGATTGGGAGGTACCTCCTCCAGGTGTGGAAAAAACAACTATCTTGGAATGGGCTAATCTCAGGAAGTGTATATGAAGAAAAACCTCTAGTAATCTTCCAGAATGTTCCAATGTTTGTCATTAACAATGGATGTAGACCCAATATCCACCTAAATCTAGGTTCTCAGGGCATGCTGGCTGGCAAGGGAATCACTAGACTAAAGAGTTAAGGAAGCCCAAGAATGACTCAGTTGAGATATTGGACAACAAAGCATGAGATCAGTTGCAAGGAGGGATATTACAGTGAAGTGCAGTTAGGAGAAGTGGAGTGTAGGCACTGAGCATGTGGCTGAATTATGTTTCTTATACTAGAGATTTCAGAAGGGGCAAATGGATTCAAATCAATAGCAAACTTTTTGAAGATTTTGTGGAAGTCTGAGGAGTCAAAGGAGAAAGTTGGTTGTGCATTTATGGAGAGCAAGTTCTTCTCAGGTAATATCATTATTTTTCTGTGGCAGAAAAGATAGAGATGAGGTTAACTCTCAGATGGCATTTCTATTGTTTAAAAGATGTTTTTGGGGAAGTGACATCTTTCACATACATAGGTGGATGCACCATTTAATCTTGAGTACGTGGGTGGCTGATGTAAACAAATACTATGAATGGGTTCTGAGGGGACCACATTTGAAAGTTGATAAATAGAGATAAATAGAGAATCATATCATTGAAATTATAAAAGCAGGTGCTACCTAGGAGTGACATCAAATCATTGTGTATTTGGTTCAGACACTTTGGAATTTTGAATGTTTGGAGCAATTTTATGCCTGAAATGGGTGTTTTAGTGGTAGGAGAGGGTGCTATTTGAAATGAGATAGACATGTGAAATACTCAGTGGTCAGTAGGAATTGGTTAGTGATTGGGGTAATGAGTCAGTGAGTTGAAACCCAGGGTCAGATCTAGTGATTAATTTATAGTGAATGGACAGAAAGAAGTTTACTGTAGAGAGTTGTCTTTTGGCAATTTGTTCATATCAATGTTAAAATTGCTATGGACCATGACAGACAAAGACCAACATTATTTTCTCTTTGTCTGTGGTTTCAAAGAATGTTTCTACGCCAACTGGAGTAGAACAGATAAAATAATGTTTTAAAGAGATGAATACTCCGAGAATAATGTAGTTAAAAGTGTGTGGAAATGAGTCAAGGCCAAAGGCGGAGAAAAGGTGATAGTTCTATTAATGAGGACCTCACCTCTTCCTCCTGTGCATGTGATCCTAGCTGAGCGAAAGAAGCTTGAGTGTTTGATGAGAGAGAATATAATACTGCGGAGGAGATGGTGAAATGAGAGCTATAGTAGGCAGTTATGTATATTTTTTAACAGAAGGAGGGTAGGAGCATCGCAGCACTCAACTTTCCCCAATGCATCATGGTAAATGCAGTGCATGATAGCACTTACTTCAGTATTAGTATTTAAATTTTACCTATGTTGGTACAGCCAGTGCTGTATAACTCTAGATGTGTGTTTCTAGATTCATTGCTTCATCAGCAGAAAGCTACAAGTCATTTTGGGAGTGCTGGAATTGCTGCCCAAAGTCTTCTCAGGTCTCTGCACCACTCAGTAGTCGCAGGTGCATCAACACAAGCTTGTCAGCTCAGTAGCTCAAGAGAGCCTTTTCAAACAGATAGTGAAATAAAAGTTATAGTAGGCAGTGTATATTTTTGGATATAAAACTTTGGTCTCAGGCTTTCTATTTTCTTCTTTTACTATGGGACATTATCTCTTCTGTTGGAATTTATTGTCTACTTTTGCCATACACAAATCATTTAATTTCCTAGCTTCACATCTAGTCTTCAATATAATGTTGCTAACTACTTCACAGCTGTCAGTCAATAGATGGGCTACTGCTCCCTTATGTCTAACTCATCTAGGATTGAAATAATTTCTTGCCAACTAAGTACTTGCATGCCTTACTTATGGGTGGGCTGAACTCGAGGAGTTTCACTCTCGAAATTCTGCAGAGTTAAATGCCAATCTGTGAGATCCACAGAGTTCCGTGAACGGGTGGAAATCAGCACATCGTACAACTCATGCTGATGTTTTACGCCAGGAACATGTTCTGCGCTGCCAAACCAGTGGAAATTGTACCATGTGGTGCCTCTGAGGATGCTGCTTCTTTGTTTGCACTCGAGAAGGTTTTCTACTCGAGTGGCGGCTTTCTCATAGCGAACGGTCGCGACTGCCCACATCAAGAAAATCTTGCTCAGTGCCCTTCTGGAACCCGAAAACATCACTAGAGGACGTGCATTCTTGCTTGTGCTTGCCAACTTACTGTTCAGGAGCTGCGCATGAGAAAAAGTTCTGCTACGTGGTGGTTGGAGGAGTTTGGCTAGAGCTCCATGTTACAAGAATAACACAGAGTGGCTAAAGCTCTGCAAACTCAGGCGGCAGACCAGAATTTATTGTCCACCCCTACTTCCTAGCCCCATTTTATTTATATACACACCAGTGCAATGTTTGATTCAGAAACCTTAATCTCATTGTTAATGCATGCAGGGTTTCTTTTAATTTGGATCTCATCATTGGAATCAGCTCTCAGCTTATCTATAGTCTTTCTCCTGCGTTCCCACTTTCAAAATAGCACTTAAAATATTTCTCTTAAATTAGAGAAACAATGTAACTAATCTTGATTCTCTCCCATCACCCCTCCAAATGTAAAACTCCAGAAAAGTAAACATGTGAATATGTAAATATTTTAAATATCTATAGCTTTCCCTCAAGCATAATATGCTCATAATAATACCACCACATGTGTAAATGTTCTTTTGTATCATATTCTTTCTATTAGGGAAAGCATTTCTTATCAAAATGCAACCGGTGTTCTCAATAAACAATACAAGTGTATCACAGAATCAAGAAGAGAGGACATTCGTCTCTAGAAAGGTTGTTGTGTGTTGGCTATTGAAGCATTTGAGTGAAATGAGATTACAGGGGGCATTTGGGCACTTGCTGAGGAATATGTAGGTGGGTTGTGTGGTGGTCAGTCCACATTTGCAGAGTGTCAAGTATAAAGTAAATAATCGCCAGAAACCAGTAAAGAAAATGAGAAGAATACTTGTAGAAAAACTCATTGCAAATTACCAAGAATGGTTTCCTGGTGGGGTACTTCTCCTTGCACACAGGAATGACCCATGTGTTTCCAGCCCGAAACTATTGGGGCTGCAAACTCTGGACCAGATAATTCTGGCCCTAGAGACAGTGATCAATCTTGCTATCTGGCCAGTGGGGGCTGCTGGCAGATGCTATGCTTGGCCCACACTCACCCACTTAGTGCAGCATTGGAAGAGCACAAAAATCTTCCCCCAGGTGGAAATAAACCTACTCTGCACTCCCGCTGTCTTTCACTCGTCACCATATGCTTAAGGGAAAATGCCGTCCACCTATTGACCACCTGCTCGGAGCAGGTGATGTGTGCGGATTTGGGCCTGTGATATCTGAAAAGGGGGAAACTTGGTATTGGACCTATTATAGATGTGTTCACATGTTATTCCCCATTCCACAGGAAAATACCTCATTATGTCCAGATAAGGGAGCAGGGACCCCAATCCGAACCCGATATTTCACCTTTTGGTATATCGCAGGAAGTCAAAATGAGGTCCATAGTGTCTGGTGCTGCATGAGACAATGCATTTCAGATCTGACAGGGAATGTTGATGACTTTAATACAGGGAGCTATGTAGGGTAGAGCTGTGTTGTAGTTTGACATAGAGTAAGGATATCCTCAGTATTTATATTGTTAAAAAGACTACACCAGCATGATGTCCACAATATAGGAATGACGTTAAATTTGCTATAGACAATATCCTATTGGACAGGCAGCGTTTTTAAATTGAAAGTCATTTCCATTCAAACTTGAGGTATATTGCTTTAGTGGTCTGACATGTTGTTCAAAAAGCACCTTTATTTTTTTCTGTTTTTTTAGCGGCCCCCGAGACTCCACTACCATCTCCACCTCATGGCTCAGGACAAGAACTATACAAAATGTCCACAAACCACACTTCTGTTATTACACAGCAACCTATTCCGAAGCACAAGTCCTTATGATGTCGTAAAATATTAAACTATTGGGCCTGAGGACTTTTTGCAGGTACAACAGAAAAGGAAAAATCATCCAAGACCCGACAAAGCTGCCCCCTCATGTGACCAACTTGCCAGTGAGTGCTTTGCTGTGGAAAAGGCGCCAGGGAGATTTACGTTCATCGAACACAAACAGTTTTTCTCTAAATTATTTTCGGTGCAGTCAAAAGGGTCCTGCTTGCAATGCCATTAACTCGTGATTGTTACTGGAATGTGTAGCTTTCGTTTTTGAAGTGAAATGTTTTTCTGTGAGAGTTTTTCCATTATCAGGAACAAAGTGTTTGTGTTCTGCACAGATGGTAATGTGACATCCACCAGTCATATAGAATGGCTTAAACATTTTAAACGTGCCCATAAGAGGGTGAAGTTTTTTGCCACAAAGTTGGAATGATTGCATTGCTCAATGGTGCCCACTTTGGCGTAGTAAAGCAAATGCACGAAACGATTTGTAAACACATTTCTGCTGTTCTGAATTCTTCCATTCAAAGGTTTTTAGGGGGCTTTACCTTTTATAAAGCAAATTGCCCTCAGCAGTTAAATGACCACACATGATGCACAATTCAATAATTAATTTTGTAATGTTTTTGGAACATTCAAGGATTTGCTTGAAAATGTTAGGTTTATTTTTGTGCCAATACAAAGTAAGGCACTGTTGTGTTTTTTATGGAGCACCTATAGCTATCAGAATTGTTTACAATGTTTTAGGAGAAGGCATGCTGTGACTAAGGCACTCATTGATATTCGTCAAGTAATGCAAGCTATATAACACTAAAAAAGCGAAAATTATGTTATCTGTGATCAATTAAGCTGTGCTTCCACACTGCATGCCACAGCATTCAGAACATGTTAAAATATCCAATTAATCATACCTACCCAGAAACTGCACTGCAATGTTCCTGTCACAGTTTGACTATTTGCTAAAGATATTTTCTTTTTCTGCCTCCTCGTCTGAAGCATCTGAAAATCCACCACTTTCAAGAGGATATATGATTAGAATAACTTTAACAATTCTGTTTGTTATTTTTCCATTTCCCTTCTCTTGTTCCTCTGGGTTTTCTGAGTCTTCTATCACATGTCCCAGCGCTTTACAAAACCCCAAATGAATACAAATAATAAATGAATACCATCCTTTCCCCTTAATAATATCGGCAGGTGGCAAACATATATTTACACCGACAAATAAAAATTAGATGTTCATATTGCCAAATCTTGGAATATTGGTTAGCTTCTTCTTTACCAACATTGACAACACATGTAATCTCAGTTGAAAGGTTTTAAAAATGGTGCCATGAATGCATGCACAGATGTTGACTGTGCCTGAAGAGTGTAATCACATATTATATTATGTACTTTAAGGAGTTTACTTCAGGAGCTGTAGTCGTGTGTCATGAAAAGCCCTCTTCTATGAAGAAACTTTACACTGAGCAATTCTATCAAAGAGATGCTGTTCCTATTTTCCACACACTATACACTTGAAACAGTCACACATCTTCTCTATCTTATATTTTAGGCTGTGTGGTATCATGCTCCATAGAAGAATAGATCTTTTTTATAAAATGAAACCTCTTTTTAAATAATAAATATAACTTGTACTCGTTAATTCTTTTTTAATTTTGAAAATATTTTTTGTTGAATACTCAGTGTATTGATGCCTTGCTTAAGAATTAGTTTCAATTTCTGCTGTTTAGAAAGAGAATGATTCTATAGCTGGCCTCCTTTTGTAAGTCTACCAATATGTGGTGGGTAAAGATATATAGTTTTAAGTACTTTTAAGGTACTGACAGGTTTCTGATGCTGACATGTTTTAATATAACAAATGTAATAATTTATTGAAATAATTGTAATTATTTTTAAAAGTTTAAATATGGAAAGTGAAAATATTTTTATAAACATAATCAAAAAGAATTGAAAATGATGAACACTGCCAAATATTACATCGAATGAGGAATGTACACTTTTACACTTCTTTTTTTTACATTGTGGTGATCTATTATGTTATGTCTACGGAATAAAATATTTGCAGGAAATAGAAACGCCTTGTAAGAGTCCTTTTATGGTCTAAGTATGCAAATTTAAGATGTGTGTGTGTACATAATATTACACAGGCCTAATCAAAATTAAGAGAAACTGTGATTGCCTTAGCATATGCATTCATGGAGCGCAGTCTATAATGACTGTTCTCAGTGCATACATGTGTAATGTAACATATTGTGTATTGTATAGCTGTGGCAGTCGGATAGATTCTAGTGAGATAATTACTAATGGTGCCTATAAACATATGTTCCATACTGCTCCTGTGAAGGCGTCCAGGCAGCCATACGCAAACCAGAGTCTTGTGCTGTCAAAAATGCCAGAAGTAGTTTTTTTTCAGGCACTGCTCTTTGTCTTTGTGCTCTGGCACACTGAGTTGATTTTGGTTGAGACCAGATTTCTCCCTCTGGGTGGACTCAGCTTCTGACTCATTACCCTGAGCTGGGTGGCAAGAATGTCAGCAGAAACCTTCCAGCACTTGATGAAAATTACTCCCTAGTGTTAAATGTTATTGCAATTCACAGTGCCTAACCTCAGCCACCAAGGCTAAGCAAGCTCTAAGCGAGTGATGGCCACAGGCTGACCACAGGCTGAGCACAGTGCCTAACCTCAGCCACCAAGGCTAAGCAAGCTCTAAGCAAGTGATGGCCACAGGCTGAGCACAGGCTGACCACAGTGCCTAACCTCAGCCACCAAGGCTTTAAGCAAGCTCTAAGCAAGTGATGGCCACAGGCTGACCATCACTTGCTTAGAGCTCCGCCTCAGTAAGTTATGACTCACCAAGTGCCCCTTCTGTGAAACCAATTGATGTTGGGTGCAGCAAACTCTTGAAAAGCAGCAGAAAACATAATTGACTCGAGATTTAGAACATGTTCTGTGTTTGGCTCCTATGTGGCTACCATGCACAACAAGCTTTGTCTTATAATGAGTTCTCTGCTTGAAAAGCTGAAAGAAAGATATTGATATAAAGTTCATAGAACCACCATCCTTGCTGCAGTCCAACTTAGAGGTCCCTTCCAATGCCACAACGATCACCTACCCACATCAAGTGGCCTATCTCCTTCGGTGTTATGTTCTGTGATGTTAGTACCATACAGTCTTGAAATGTGTCATCAGTTTTGCCTCTCACAAATCCTATAAGCTCTTTGGCTTAAATAGGTTGAAACGTCAGCAATTCCATCTCATGTGTGTTAGTGATTCTGGTTTACGAAGGAAAGCTATATGAATGACATAAATAATTCTAGTAGTGGAAACCTCAATCAAAAACACAGGTTGAGTCAACTCATATGACCTAGCAACGACAAGTGTGGAGGATACATGGTAACCCAATGTGACAATAGGAACTACTATTTCTATGCAAAAAGGAGACTAACCTTTACTGATGTGCTGGAGATGGAACTATGAAAAGAATAAATAGTTCAGATTATCCAGGGTGATAATGACGAGAGACCTAATTACAAATGAAGGAGAGTCACCCTTCAGTTGATGAAGTCTTCCTGCAGGAAGTGGAAGAAAATAACAGAAGGTCAAACGGAGAATCAAGGTAAACAATTTCTAGAACATTTAGGGCACAGTAAGAAAGAACATTCAAGTTGCGGCCAGGCCCATAGCTTTAACTTCTCAGCAGGACAGAGGAGCAACCAAAATATTGCCAAGGTCAGGCCAAGACTTAACAAAAACTAAAGCACTAAAGAGAGACAGGACTGCAGTGGACTGAGTCAAGATTAAAAGAAACAAAACAAGAGAAGAGGAACAGACTACACAATCCAGAGTTGTGGAGCATGGAGATATCAGAAGATTGCCTTATAAAAATGCTTGTGCTATGTCTACTTTCATGTCCACTTGCATGATGTCTGTTTGTACTGTCTGTTTCAGTGATATCAAGATAATTCATTGCTACAGCACAATATAGTGCAGGGGCATCTAATAACACATTTTAGCACTTGCAATAATGTTTAAAAGTACTTAGAGAAGATCGCAATCCGTGAGACTGTGCACCTGTGCTCAATGGCACCATTTGCCCCAAGCTCTTTTTAACCTTCTGTCAAAGTACAGCAGACAGCTGTATCGCACACACGACAGATACATAGCATAGCAATACCTGAAAACATCTTGGGAAGTTGGCAAGGGGAACAAAAAGCACTTCGGAGAGATGGTGAGGTGATGAGATTATGCTGTTGATGTCAGTAAAGGGCAGAGAGTGCTGACAATACCTTTCCCTCAAATGTGCCTCAGTTGGAAAGATGTGCAAGGACGGAGCAGCAATGAGTGGTAAATGGGACCAGGAAAATAATAAAATGTAACTTATAAACCCACAAGTACAGCTTTCAAATACCAGGTTGTCATTTTAGAAGTCATCAGTGTTACCATCAATGATGTCATTTAATAAGTCATGAGTGATCTAATATGTGAGGTCAGAAGCAGCCTAAGTTATAGTTAGCTCAGTAAACTATAACTGGTGAATTTCAGAGTGTTTTGTTTTTTAAACATTAGCCTTTACTTTATTTCAACACCCTATCTATAATGTCACTTTAACCTTTGGTTTTATTCAGTGAATTTACATGCATATTGAGCATGACTGTTAAAATCTTTTCTATGTTTCATTATACCTCAAGGCTGCAGTTGTCTTAGTTCCTCAGGGGACCGGTTTTGATTCTCAGACTTTCTCATGGATCATACCCTCTTTAAATGGCAAAACATTAGCCCACACACATATTAAATCAATAAATCAATCAACTCAGATTTGTAAAGCATGGCTATTCACCCGCCAGGGCATCCAGGCAAAGGGTTTGCTGGGTTCAGTCTAAAAACCATTTCTTGAGTCCTCCAAGTTTGTTGGTGCAGTCCCGGTGTGTCATCTTCCAGCCACTGGGTGTCTTTCAGTGGCGATGTCAAGAGTGGAGGAAGTGTTGAGCCAAGTCTTAGTGATGAAGATCAAATCAGGGGTCAGGGTGGTGATGGTGTCCTAGATTTCAGTGGTGTGTTTGCAGAGTGATCAGGCGTTCAGTAGGAGGCACAGGAGTAGTGTTTGCGGTCGACAAGGTGGGTGTGGTTTGGTTTTCCATGGAGCGGGAGGTCCTGAGTTTCAGGTGAAGAAACAGTAGTGGCAGGTGAAAGGTCTTATCAATGACCAAGGAGATGTGATGCAACAGTTGTTGTTGCAGAGTCTGGATTCCTGGTCTCGGAGTTCTGCAGCGGTGTATCAGTGGATGGCAGGAAGACAAGACTGGGCTTGTCTTTGGTGCACCTGCTGTGCTCGTCCACTGCACGACCCTGCTGTGGCCTCCATTAAGTAGGTCCTGCAAGGAGGGCTGGGCACTGTCTGACCAGAAGCTGGAGAAGTGAAATAACATGGCAGGAAGCAAGCGGCACGGTGGGCTTGCTCGCTGCACAACAAAAGAAAATACAGTAATCAAAACAACTCAGATACAAATCAACTTCAACTTGAAAATGACAAAAGAAACAGAAAAACAATACAATATTATGGGCTGGACAGGAATAGACGGCTACGCTGACACAGGTGCTAAGAGTAATAGGAACAGAGGCTATACTGAGCAGAACACGCTCCGAAAAACAGTGTAGAATAGAAGGAAAGTTTGCAGAAGGGGTGGGAGCACAAGCGGGGGAGAGTGAAGCAAGCAATAGCGGCACACAGACCACGGTCGGGAGACTTGCTTGACTGCGGTGAGGGGAGCTGGTGCAAGGACCTTCACTTGTTAAAGAGGTAACATACACATTCCTTTACCTCATATGCACCGGTAAACTGCTAAGGGTGAAGTTGATAATCCTCCGCCTCACCAGTAGGTGAAAATTGAGTGCACCTTTAAACGTCGGTACCCAAAAGGGATAGGTAAGATAGAAACATACCACTGGCTTTGCACCCATTCTGAACTGCAATGGATCCTGCAGTCACTACTGTTGGACTGAAGAACAGCCATGAACTGTTAAACTCCACGGTTCATTTTGAAAATAGTGTGCACTGCAATGGTCTGCATTGCAACAGATCTTTAACTGTGTGCACCAAGTGCTGACTGGAACAGTGTATCTTATTACACTGAAAGCACTGTTCCCAGTGCAGACGCAAACCTGCATACCTGCATCTGCACTGTAAATAATGTATCAGTGAAAGGTGTACTGCTCTTAACCTTTCACTATGAGGTCTGCAAATTGGCCTGCAATTTAAAGGGAGGCAGAGATCCCCCTGCAGATAGGTGCAGTGAGTTGCTGCACCCTCTGTCAGGGGGATGCCTGATCGGACCCTCTTTCACTCTGTCCATGGGGTTTCCTCAGGAGGCATTCTGATTGTGTGTCCATTTATGTGGCACACAGTAAGTGGGACACCTGATGATCTGTTTGTCTCTGGCCTCACATTTGTAATACAGTACAGGCACAAAGGCAAATAGTTTCCTTATCTGCATGGGGCCACATCCCCAGGCCCTTTATAGTCACACTGGCGCGTATCCTGTGCTGGAGCGATCCATATTATAGAAAGGCAGTACAAGTATGTACAGCATCTTCCATAATGCCAATTTCCCCGAAGGCACATGAACTGGATGCAAAGGCCTGTTGTACTCCTGAAGCAGATACTGTAGCACTGCCCAAGGGAGTTTTGGGAAGAAGGATGATGTAGTAGAACTGTATGGTAGAGCAATTGAAGCATGAAGACATAGGGAAACTCTGGAACATCAGACAAAGTGTGAAAAATTGGGTTGTTGGTTGAGTTGGGTATTCACCCCACTCAAGTAACATTCACAATCCCTGTCAGGGTGAACCACAAAAGTCACTAAATTAACCTGTGCTTAATCCTCTGGTAACTTGGAACAAAAACATGTAGGCGTAAAGTACAGGCAATGTGTAAAGTATTTATGCAGTACACAAACATTAATAAAGTGAAAATACTATACAAGAAAAATCCCACACCAACTTAGAAAATAAGAGAAAATTGACACCAAAACAACAAAATCCAATCAGTAAAACTGGACTTATGAGTTTTTAAAGTTTAGGGAAAAACTAGCACCTAAAAGATCAAAGAGCCAACTGCAGACATCTAGTCTCGCAAGACCAGGTCAAAGTAAAAAAACATATATGGCCAACCGCAAATGAGCGTGAGTCGGATAAAAGAAGTTGATTGGGCCTGGTCAGCGTTTACATTTGGACTTAGAAGGAATTTTGTTAAAACATGTCTGAGAAGTTAGAAGTTCAGCAGGGCAAGACTGTGGGCTTTATCAGAGAAGGAGACTTCTTCATCAGGGAGCTGCAGGACAATTTGTGGTGAATATTTTCACTTTTGGGATTAGTCTCTTTTTTGGCAGCTTAAAACTTCCAGCTGAATGAGGCTGGAGGCTATAGCTGAAAGATAGCTTCTCAGGGCCAGATACCCCATCTGTGAAGGACTGCTGACGAGGATTTGTTGCTGCTGAGAAGAACGAACTGGAAACTGCTGCGAAGTCAGGCTAACCAGCGATGCACCTTGGGTGGATAAACAAGTAGGTTGGCCCCGGTCTCCTCTCTGTTCTCAGAGCAGTTTTTAGCCAACAATATTTTTAGGGCCAGGTTGTGGATTTTGGCTATCTGGGGACTTTTAGCACCACCTCCAAGGGCCCAGGACTGGGGAGGTGCCATTTGGCTTTTGCCTTTTCTGTCCCTGAGGCTCTGATCAGAAGGCCAACCATCTAGCCATTGGAGTGACTCTGGTAGCCCTGGGCTGAAGAAGTGGAAGAGGGCTTAAGCAGCAGGGCAGGTCTCTGAGGGTTCAAGGCAGCCTTCAGATAGCAAAGCAGTTCCTCCAGGTGCAACAAAGCAATCCTCTGAAGTACACAGCAGGCCACAGTAGCAGGCAGTTCTCTCAGAGTCCTTCCACAGGTCCAGAATGTGAACTGTAAAGTGGCCTGACGGTCTTATTTTTATACCTCTTGCCTTCCTTGAAGTAGGAGAAGTTTCTAGAGAATTCCCTTTGAAGTGCTTGAAGTTTCCTGCCTCCCCTGCCTTGGCTCCGGCTTGGCTGCCTAAACAATGAAGTAGTGTGAAGTCCTTTGTGTGAAGACAGTGCACAGCCTATTTATTTGCAGGTTGGGCTGTGCCCAGCTCCACCCCTCACCCTGCCAATGATGACCCATCCAAGCACACCTAATTCTTCTATTGTGTGGCTGTCTATGAGGAATGAACAAGGTTATGCTGCTAATTACATCCAGTCATGTGACCCAAGAACAGGTTGCAGCACAAAATAGCTAGGGCAGGAAAATGCCATTGTTCTAAAAGTGGCATTTTCAAAATTTTATTTCAAAATCCCACTTTTCCATTAAATTACAATTTTTTAGACACCAAACGTGAATTTCCTATCTGCTTCTGATAAAAGGATAGCACTTATTGAATGTAATAGGCAGCCCAATGTTGTCCTATGGGAGAGGAAGGCCCCACAGTAACAAAAAACAAATTTAGGAGTTTTTCACTTTCAGGAGGTGTAAAACTTACAAGTAATTGCCCATACTTTTAATTACAATACACCCTGACCTATGGATTGCCTACAGCCTACCTTAGAGGTGACATATGTAATAAAATGGTAAGTTTAAAGCTAGGCAAGGATGTTATTTTGTCAAGTCATATTAGCAGTTTAAAGCTGCCAGCAGCCTGAAATGCAGGCCTGAGACATGTTTCAAGGGTCCACTTAATTAGTGGCACAATGAGTGCCTCAGGCACACTAATAGCAATTTACATGCCCTGCAATATGGGTATATGGTATACCACTTTACTAGTGACTTACAAGTAAATTAAATATGCCAATAAGGTGTAAGCCATTTCTGTCATGTTTTAGGGAATAAGCACAAGTTCTTTACCACTGGTTAGCAGTGGTAAAATGCAGAGTCTGAAAGACAGCAAAAGAAATTCCGAAAAATAGGAGGGTGAAGGCACAACATTTGGGGGACACGTCAAACATAAGGAGAGCACACCAAAGGAATCTGAGAACATAAGAAAGGTTCAGAGTGGTGGGAGACCAAGCAAGAACTTGGGCTCTTGCAAGGATCTCAGCAACTCACGAGTTGCCAGGCAAGGATGTGCAATGCTAGCTTTTTGTATAGTACAGCTGCTTTCTTTGACCTGGAAGTGGAAATTGTCATGACAGGGCAAACACTTGGGACCATGTACATGCATTTGGATGGCCATTTGTCAATGCCCTCTTTGGATAGTAAGAACACCTTCCTATACCTGCTATGTCACAGACACCTAACATACACTGGGCATAATACCCATCAATCTCCTCTGGTCCATGGACATGATGACAATATCTCGACTTGCACCACAAGGATCACCCTAAAACAAAAATTCCTCTTGCTCTGATGTCTGTGGTCTTCACTACCTGTTGAGACCCTGTGGTGTCATGTCCCCTTTGGCATGGTAAGTCATTACTGAAAGATATCTTTCATAATATATCCAGGGACTGCTCTGGGCCGTGCCTGTTTATTTTCTTCCACTTTACTTTTGCTTTTTTTACCTGCCTTAAATTTAGTACATTCCTTTTCACAGGGAAAGAGATAATAGACCAAGCCATGATCTATCTAGGTAAAAAATGTGATTGCCTATATATTGGGGAGTAAGGCCATTACCTATCGAAATTCAGTTTGACATGTGACCCTTCTAATTCATGAGTATAATAGTCCATTGTGTTTACCCCACTACCTCCAACTGATTCAAGAGTGAGGCTGCACCCATATTTTCCATTTAATCAAACCGTCCATTACTAACTATCATTACAAGAATAAGTACCCGTTTACCAGGATAGATTGTTTAAAACTCAGTAGGGAGTTAACATGAAAGCTTCTTCGACATCTGTCTCCACCCCAGAGGTTTATAACTACTATTAGAACATTGGAATGTTGGCAGCTCCATTGAAAACCATGGAGTGCTCTGGGCTTATAATGGCTGGTATAAGCCCGGAGCTCCAACATTCCAATGTTTCTTTGTTCACAGCTCTGGCTGTGAACAAAGGCTTCAGGGAGCCTAAGGGGATTTCAATCCCCTCACGCTCCCTGAAGGCTTTGTTTTATTTGTTAGAACATTCTGCCCTCTAGTGGCAGAATGTTCTAATAGCCTTATAGCCCTTCGTAGCAGGGCTATACCGGCTTTTAAAGTCCCTCTGCTTTGTTAAAGTCCCTCGCCTTCGGCTTGGGCCTTTAACGCTGAGGCTACGGCGGGCTATAAGGCTATAATGATGGCACAAGAGGTCTGTGTAAACAGGAAATTTACAAACCAACGATGGGTATTGACACAAATATATTTTTTTTCTTTTTTTAACCTTGTCCCTCATTCCTTACCCCTACTAGAGTCACTATAATAATGGAACAATTTTCTTGCAAGACGTACTAATGGTTAAAAAGTGAATGTACTTTAAGCCAAGGGTTGGTTATATCATTGCATTGAACAACTGCTGATCTGACATTCACTTGACAATTATTAACTCTTTTGTGGCATAAGGCACATAAGTAAGAGCGCTAGTATTTCCAGTTGCCTTAGCCACTGAAGACATTCCTTTAGTTACAGAGGGGTGGAGGTTTACTTCTTAGTAGAGGTAAATAGAAAATAAACCATCTGCCTTCAGCATTAACCAAACTGGATTCTTTTTTAGATTGACCCATTGGTTTCCATATCCAGTGCATTATATTAACTCTTAAATCATGATCATCTACTTTCGCAAACGTTTCTGGAAGAAGAGTGACTAAGTGCCAGATTTAGGGCCTCATTTATGAAAAGTTTTGCATGCTGGGGAAAACCAGCGATCTAACACTTTTAATAGCGCTTTCCTTGCGAGACCATGGATGCGCCATATTTACTGTAGGGCACTCCTTGTCGTAAGGATTTAGGGATACGTCAGTATTCCTGATGTATTTATAGGTGCAACATTGGCACATTGCTGGGGTGTGTCTGAAAACAGATGCAACTCCAGCAATGTGTCCTTTCACATGGTGCAAGCCCCATGTGACAGGGCCTGCGTCACTCCTTACGCCTGCTTTAAGCAGTAGCGTCCTAGAAGTGGCGTACTGAAATCTCATAGATTTCACTGCACCACTTCTATGAGGCTTTTTTTGTGGGGGAAAGCCCACCATGCATACATTATACCTGACACAGGAATAAAGTAGCGCAGGGATTACAAAGTGACGTATATGCCTAGATGCTTCACTTTGTAAATAGGGCGCAATGTGGTGCATATTTTGAGCCACTTCAACGTTGCAAAAAGTGACACATCAGTGGCGTAAAGGGCCGATGCAGACTGGCTGTCAAAAACCCTCTGTTCAACCATCTACCACCATGGAGATCCGTCCATCGTTTTTGAAACTATGGCAGTGTGACGGATGAAAGTCTGTAATATGTCTGTCACATTTTCCTTACTCCATCCCTATACCTAACACACAGCAGAGGGTTGACGGAAAGTCAATACTCCATTTTATTTAGAGTACAATTTCCATTAACGTAAGCATGGTGGTTCATTCTACACATCTGTGCTGGAGAAAAAAGAGCATAAATAGAAAAATCCTGCCCAAAATCCCAACACAATTGTTAAACCTGTCATCCTTAGGCTGGTCTTCCCCCAAACGTTTTGCCATTTCGCTCACTTTATGCTGATCTGTTTTTGCTAGCCTTAGGACTCTGGGGACTTTACCACTGCTAATCAGTGCTAAATTGCATGTGCTCACTCCCCTAAAACATGGTAAATTTGGGGTATCCACAATTGGCATATTTAATTTACTTTCAAGTACCTAGTAAAGTCCACTGTATCTGACCAGGGCCTGTAGATTTAATGCTACTAATGGGCCTGCAGCACTGATTGTGCCACCTATTTAAGTAGCCTTTTAAACATGTCTCAGACCTGCCACTGCAGAGCCTGTATATGCAGTTTTATTGCCCTGTCGACTTGACATTCAACACCTCTTGCCAAGCCTTAAACCTACCTTTTATTGCACATAAGTCTCCCCTAAGGTAGGCCCTATGTCGCCCATAGGGCAGGGTGCTGTGTAAGTAAAAGGTGGGGCATATATGTTGTAGTTTTTCATGTCCTGATAGTGAAAGCCCAAATTCGTTTTTTACTATTATGAGGCCTACCCCTATCATAGGTTAACATTGGGGATTCCTTAATATATTTGTGAAGAATAATTCCTAATTGAGAAGCAGTGGAAATGTCATATTTGGTACCTATGAACTTGTACTACTAAATCCCCTTTAATGGCAAAGTCTGATTTATGACTACAACTTTAAAAATGCCACTTTTAGAATGTCAGCATTTTTCTGCTTTTAAGCCCTGTGTGCCTGCTGCCTGTTTCCAATATACATCTGTGTTGGGTAACAGCTGGGCTTTGTGCATTCCCTCTAGACAGTCACACACAAAGGGATCTGATGGGCCATTGACATCCTGATGGGCCGTCCTGATGGGTCATCCTGGGACAGATCGGAGGGAGGAGCTGACACTTCCACCTGAATTGGCTGTACTTGTCCCCACACAAATGCTGCATACTACCCCCCCGTAGTGTGTATGGAGCCATGGCAGGAAAGGGAAAACCTCTGTGCACTTCAAAGCCCCTCTTTGAAGTCACCCCCACTTCAAAGGCACTACTGGGTATAAGGGCTGGACTTCTGACCCTACCAACTCAATACACTTCTTGACCTGTGGATACTCTGCCAGGGTGAAAGACTGATGTGCTGCTGAAGGACTGCCACTCTGCTGGACTGCTGCTCTGGAAGAACTGCTTTTCTGTTGTGCTGACCTGCCTGCTGATCTCTGCCTGGGTGAGAAGGATTGGACTACACCATTTTAACCCATAGTGACTCCAAGGGGTTGTCTGCTTGCCTCCTGTTCTGAACTCTTAGGGACATCAAAGACTTCACTCCAGTTTACCAACCAGCACCTGCCATCTGTGAGTCTTACCCTGCCAAGTGGTGCCAATGCAGTCCTGGTCCCTTGGAAGTGGGGTTTTCTGTGCTGCAGCACCAAAACCCACGGTTCGCCGAGTTTGCACTGGTCAGAACCGACACATTTGCTTTGACGCCGGTGAATTGCTGTTTTGAGGACATCACAGCACCGGCAGTGCAGCACAACGATGACCCATTACCTGCCTCACAAGGGGTTCGACGGTGAGAAATTCCCCAACTGAGTTACTCAGAACAGGCACATAGTCTACAACCCTAAAGCTTGAAGCTGAGGCACTAAACTTAACTTAATGCATACAAAAGCATAGGTAACAGCATTTTACCTCCTCTTCCTCTCTGGCCACATGCTTCACACAGCCTACTCATATAAAATACTCACCTTAGACAGTTTTACTACACCTTGAATCAGTGAGTTCCTGCAAATTTTGTAAAAGTGTACATGGTTAGCCAATCATTTATTTCTACGACACTTACCTACATGTTTATATTTAGTATTACAGTGTCAGTATTCTAGTATAAACCTAAACAGAAGTGGTTTGATTAAATAACAAAACTATTATGAGTATACTCTTGATCCCTGTTTACTCAGTTACCTCACAATCTGAATTTATATGATTCAACGATGTACCTCAAGTAGATATTACCAGAACTCACTCTACTATTAAGGGTCTCATTTGGATGTCAGTCGTAGAGCCTCCGACTGCTGGTCGGAGGCTTTCCGACTGACATCCATGGTTTGAACTCCGACCGCCTTATTACAAAGAGGGCGTCCAGAGTTTAAACGGGCCAGTCAATCCGACTGATTTCCGATGGGCTCAAGAAGCCCATCGATTAGTCGGAAACCGATCACAACTCCTAACGGATGGGATTATGATGTTGGTTTCCGACAGGCTTTCCATGTTGGGCTTTCCGGCATGAAAAGCCTGTCAGAAAGCAACTTTGGGGGCCCCCAGCATGCCCCCCTCCTTCTGTTGCCTCAGTTTGTTGGTTGGGGGGCACCTATGGTGCCCCCATGTAAATCCCTGCACCATGTGGCAGGCACCGCTAGGTGCCTGACAAACGGTGCAGGGATTTACAATAACTCCTATTTGTCTACGGGAGGTTGTGTTGCGGCTGGTTTCCAACCAGGTGCGGTCGCATCGTAATTGCGGTTCCAAAACTGCAGAGATGTCGATCCGAGGCAACTCCAACCGACATCATAATCAGCCCATCATTTTTTTCAATATTGCCCATAATACCAAGGGCAGTACAAATATGCACATACCAGAAATTCTACTTGTATAAGCAAATTAGGTGTATACTTTCTTAATGTATGGCATGCACTTTGTTAATCCTGATACCTGAATGCATACCTACATTTTATCACCCAAATAATAATGTGAAATGTAGTCACATACTATACCACTGAGCATGCCACACACACCAGTCCCTCACAATACTACTTGCAGTTCCTGTAACACACATGGGAAATGGAATTAACTACATTTCCCACAATGCAACACAAAGGAAATCACTGTACCTGGAAATGTAAGTAAATGGCTAATATAAGCAACGTAACTAAATAAGAAATCCTACATGGTATTTTGGCAAACATAGCATTTTCAACAACAACCAATATCTACAGGTAGAATGCAAACACAACATATTGAATAATAACTTTTTTAAATGAACTCCAAGAAGGCACAAGCAAAACCTTTTCTTCAGGGTAATTTAATTAAACAAATAAATAAAAAATAAAAGCCTGGGAGATTGATTGTTTAGTGCACTATCACAGTTTTATTTTTTAACGCCTCCAGACGTGGTTCTTACCTTTCAGCCGCTGCTGTAATATGCCCTTCAGGAGGCTTTCTAGCCTCGTGAAACAGAGAGTAATTAGGACACCTATGTTTTGGGAAAGGGTGGGGATTTAAAAAAGTTTATTGGCTGGGATAGAGCCAGGGATTTGTAGGGAGGAATGCTTAGGAGCATGGTGATGTTTATGGATATAAAACTGGTAGAATTGGATGATTTAGAGACAGGAGGTATAGTGGAAGAAGGAGGAGGAACTTGGTCAGCAGGTAAACTGGGGTGAGCTTTAGAATGGGTGAAGTGTAGGAATAGGGTTATGTATTAAGAGTCGGAATGTATTCAGAAAGAGCAATAGTGGTAGGTGTAGCAGAATAAATGATGCATTAGAAGAGGCACTACTAAAGGCAGAAACCTTTTGTGTGACAGACATGGCAGAGAGCATGTCCAGGATCTAAGTCACTTGAGCCAATTACTGACTGACACCCCGGGTTGCATGCAGCAATTCCGTCTGCTCCACAGAGAAGTTCTTAAGAGCCTCCAGTGCCTCTTCTGATATCTGTACTTGTTGGATAGGAACTGGGGGGTGAAGTACCTGGGGCAAATGAGACTATATTCTGTTTTCAGACTGAGAGCTGTCTTGGTGCTGGGGTGGGGGGCAGGAGTGATGGTGGTGCTGGTGCTAGTAGTTGTAGGAGCCACAGGAGAAGATGTTGTCTGTGATGTTACAGCCACCACCACCAGTGGCTGGTTAGAGTCAGAGGCCTCAAAGTCAGATGGAGATGTTGTCTACTGGCCAGCCTCTTTATCCTCAGTGCACTTGGTGCTTCTTTGTCAGTGGCTCCATCACCTGACTCCCCGTGGTCCTCCGCATGGTCACTGACCATATCTGAAGCATGGTCAGTGTCTCATTTGCTTCACAGGAAGTTGAAGACAAACATATGCACACATCTTTTACATAGTAAAGAGTGAATTTGTACATGCTGCAAAAATGTCAGCAATTTGTTTCAATGAGTGTTAATATTCTAAGGAATGCACACCAAGTATGGCTTCACAAAGAGACTCATTTTGAATTTAGTTGATGGGGTACTCTATCACAAATGTCATAGATACCCCCTCTGCCTTATTGCAAGTGCATTATATTCTATGGCACTGGTAATATGATGGACAGGGTATTAGTCACATTCGTGATGGAGTAAGCAACCACCAAACTCTAATTCAAGCCAAAAATATGGTAAAGTACACATTTAAAGGTGATTCAACATTTTGAAAACGTGCTACATTTTGTAGGACACAAAAATACTGTGGACCCTCTTTAGAGTTTCCATCACAAATATGGCATAGATCCTATCCACCATATTACAAGTGCCACACACTATAATGCACTTGTAATACAGTGGATGTGTGTTATGTCATGTTTGTGAAGGCATATCCCATCTGCCAAACTGAAAATCAGACCCATACTGTTACCTTTAGTTTTCTTTATTTTTTGTGACAGGAATGAGCCCTGAGTGGTATCCACTCCTAGCCCATACCCTCTATTCGCATTTGGAAGTATATGCTATTGCACTCTATATGGACCTAATCTCAAACAAAACTTGTGGCTGATGGCCTTGCCTGTAATTGTGGCAGTAATCTGCTCATCCTTTCCCAGGACCTGGATGTTGCCTAGAGGCATCCCCTCAAGTAATGGCCAAGGGAGGTCATATAGTAGTTAGATTGGCACAGTAGTACTAATAAATTATGTTTATTACAGTTCTGAGGATGAACAGTACTTTTTACCTGAACCCCAGAAGTATGTGCCTCTTGAGCCCACTTGATGAAGGGTCTTGTGTCAATTTCTGTGGATGGAATACTCTGTCTGTAGTGTTGCAGATATCCCGTCTGCCATGATGCAAGTGCTATATGGCTTATGTTAGTTCTAATGTAACAGATGGGATAGACTTTGTGTTTGCAATAGAGAATGTCATGCTCAAAAATATGTAACAACATTTTTTTGTTTTCAAATCGTGCTTGTTATGTAGCCTATACACGCATATGTTAGGACACATTTTAATGTGCAAACATGTTAATATGCAAAGCTACAGGCAGAAAATTAGTAAAGCATTGTTAGTGTTGAAACATGAAACCACAGTGGAAACACACAGGGCTTGATTTACTGGTTTGTGCCTGACTTACTCTGTGAGTATTGTGACTCATATACCATCTGCTGACTTACGTGTATTATGTCCTATGGCACTTGTAATCCGAAGGACAGTACACCTGCCAGTTTTTGAAACAGCAATCTATCCATCAAACTGTAAAGAAAGGTTATAAGCAACATCAATATTTTCAAAGCTGATGAAACTAACCCCCGTGTTGCTGCTCTGCGGCCTTCATCTCTCTGCCCAAGTCACCGTAGACGGCTGCCAAATTTCGCCGCATCATGGAGCTCAGCGACTGTTACACCTGCTTTTCTGCTTGGTGGACCTTCTCAGTTGATTTAAAGCCATGGGTTAGGTCTACTGCCTAAGGTTTTCCCAACATTTTTGGCTGTGAATGCTACAGCACCTGTAGACCCCCTGATGATGCATTCCCCTTGCAGTGGCCCATCGGGTCGTTATATTCTGATGGGGATAAACTATACAGAGGGAGATAAGAAAACACTTTTTTATTTAACAAAAATATTATTGAGAAATTACGTAGAGTTGACTTAACATGCATGGGTCTGAGGTAGTAGTATTGCCTAATTATTTTTTTTTAAAAATGTATGAAGGACATCACTCAATATTGTAAGATACATTAGGAACCATATCCATTCCATCAATGCGAAGATGGTTTCCATCGAGGAGCTCTACATCGCCAGTGTCTGTGTGAGATTTCTAAGTTTCATCCATGACTCACTGGTGCTACGCAACAGCTGCATACCTCAACAGACGGCAGGCCTTGCACCAAGGATGCTCTGACTTGTCAGTAAGTCTCAGCCATTATGTTTATGCCATATGTATTGTTATTAGGTGTGGGCAGTGAACTCCATTCCGCCAGCGGAGTTTGCAGAGTTTTGCCAACTCCGTGCTCTGCTGGGAGCTTGGAGTTCAGCAAAAGACTCTGATTCCACCACGTGGTGAACTTTGCCCCCGCCGCCCACCCCTAGGTGGGACTCTCTCTCTGTTGCGTGGCTGCACCGTGAGTCTGTAACTCCCGGCTGCGTTAACATGGCGTCCCGCGGCCGCTTGAAGCCCAGAGCCAGCAGCAGGCAGGCCACCAGCCGTGCATGGTGCGTGTCCAGGTCTAACGTGCCGCCTTTACTGTTCGGTGAGCATGAGCAGTTATAAGAAGGCAGTCAGTGATCAGAGAAATGTTGGGCCATACACACATCTCTATGTATACAGACAACATTCTTTTTGTATTCATCAGTTAATGCCAGATGTCACTTCATACACACGTAACCATTCCATGTGCCTTTTTTTCCATAAATAAAATGTTAGTTACTTTTTATTCCATAAATAACATGGTTGTAATTGCACAGCTAATTGTGCATTGCACCTTGGTGCTGTTTCCATAGGAATGAGTCTTATCTGGTGTTAACTTTGTCTTCAAGAAATATGTAGGAACCCCTGCATGCTCACTGGAAAACCCCATTGCCTGAGCGGCCATTGCCTGCCCCTTAATGGTCAAGTGCCACGGCCCCCTGCAGAGGATTTTTGTGACTAGGACCACACAGTACTGAGAATGAGGGCATATCCAACCGTAGGGAAAAATTACGACCAGGCAAGCACACTAGTTTGCCCACCCACGGAAGAACCAATGGCCAATGGAGAGCTATGTTTCCACTAGCATTAACCAATTAAACTTCAGTATATTTTCCCTGTGATGTGTCGGAATTCAGGAAGGATAGGCGGGGTTATACTAGCAGCATGGTAGTGTGGCTCTCACATGTGTCAGTGTGCTATGCAGCCAGGAACAGTGCACAGACAAGTAACAGAGAACCTACCAACACCACAATGAAGAGGAAGGCCGAGCAGCCACTTGGTGCCAGGAAGGTACAGTGTCTGAGTGCTGATTAGACACTGAATGCTGAGTTGGCACAGCTGCACACATATGATATTTATAGTGCAGAGTCTGTCTAGTGTTGTGGTCCAGAATAGATGTCTGTAGAGTACGTCGGCTACTGAAGTCACACCCTGCCCACCGTCTAGACGCAGGGCAGAGAGAGGCACCTGGATGCCTGGATGTGCTCTTTTGTGGAAACTGTTCAATGCTCAGGTCTCCATGGATGATCATTGTGGCGGTATTTTCCAGTGAGAAGGAGGCTGCACTTCAGCAGATCGCATCATGTCCCAACCAGGGATTGCGGGCAGGAGGGATGTCTCGGTGAGATCCTAATTCCTTAGCAGGGAGGGACGTGCAGGAGGCACTAGTAGACCGTCCAGCCAAAGCGGGGATAACGGGAGGGAAAGGAGGGCAAAATGGACCTAGGGAAGAGAGGGGAAGGAGACATCTAAGGCGTTGCGATGATTCGGGCGACAGAGAGAAGAGGAGGGGAGAAGATGGCATGGGAAATGGAGAGAGTGGAGGGGTGGTGAATGGAAAGAGACAGTAGATGGTTGTAGGGCAGAGCAGAACTCCGCGGAATTCACTGAGTTTTTATTCAACTCTGTGGAATTCCACGTAGTGCAACTCCAAAAACTCCACCCACCCGCATCTGTTATTATGTGCCTATTTAAAAATCACCTGGACATGCAATGGCATTACTAGGGCGAATATGGCACCACTTTTGATGCTTACAGTGTTCTGTTAATCCTTTAGCTATTTGACTATGATAATTACGGGCCTGTCATTGCCCTCTACACAGCAGCCGGCATTTAGACTTCAGCAGTGCTACTCATTTTCTGGTAGGATGACTTCTGTTTCTATTTGCGCTTTTTTGAACTTTTTTTTGTTACATCAAAGTTCATACTGGTTTATACCGATTTTAATAGTATGGTAATGTGTCAGGAGCATATGGGCAATTTCTTTCTTCTGGGACCTGACTGTGCTTCCAGCCTTGTAATATTAGTTCTTATGATGCTGTTAGTTATTGTCTCTTTTCCTTTCAGTATTTCTTGACGTATTTTGATGTAGTACATTTGTGGATCATATTACTTGCTTTTTTTGTGAAACCATCCAAACAAACTCGACTTTCGTCCTCGGGGATCCGAGGCACGTTGGATTCTTTTGTGCTAGATGCTATTGGAGCGGACCTGCTCCGTGACACCATTGAGGTATTTGATGTGTGCATGCATATTGAATTCTAGAGCTGGGACAACATTTGTTCTGGGTTTCTTCATTTAGTAAGTTCTTTGAGAAACACATTGATGTGTGTCTTGCTTCGGACTCTTCCGGATCTAATCAATGTGCTTTGGCAAATGGAATGGCTAATAAAAAATACCTAAGACACTGTTATCACTTGTAACAACTGTACGGTCTATAAAGTGTGTATTTTTACTTTTACAGCCTTGAGAAAGTTGTCAAATGACGAAAAACACGTGCACGTGCTCATCTATGGATTTCAAATCATTTGATGTCTAGAAAATAAAAGCCTTTGGACCTACAGACCTACACTGTGTTTTCAAGTTTGGACTTTGATTTATGTGCTACCAAGTTTCTGGTGTTCTAAAGATTAAGCCTTGGACCTGTCAGACTGACAGACAAAGAAATTCTAATTGTGTGGTGCTCTTGATATACTATATACTGAATATTTGAGAATGTTTTCTTTCATATATCTGTCAACACTAGGTGGGCGGCATAGCATTGTTTGTCCATTTGAGCAAACATTATTTCATGACTTTGTTGTACAATTACCCTGAATTTTTGAAGTGCGAGCTGAGCTATTTGACGACTGCCACCTTTGTTTTTGCATTATTATGGTTCTGCTCTGCACTCCTGATAGCAAGGGACTGATTTAGAGGATACGATCATCTACAGATTTAATCGTGGCTACATTTAGCGATGACAGGAATAGATTATTGGAGGAATTGTTTTAGGATAACAGTATTACAAATACCACAATTACTAAAGACTATAAAGAGGGACTCAAAGCCAAATTTGTAGGTTTGGAAAGACTTCGGAAACAAGATGCATCTTGTTGGTGGGATGCCTCTATCTTAAAAAAAAGTACATGGAGATGAAACAAGTACCTAGAGGTCTGAGGATCATCACATTTCTATCACTTGATGATCTAAGTGAGGATCTTCTACTAGACTGGGAAAAACAATTTCACAATTCCTCATATAGCATGATGTCCATTTTAATTAAACATGCAGAAAGGAAAAGGGCATGTATCCTTAGTGAGATTGATAGTCTAGAGGAGGAAATTGAATTTGTCAGCGAACGCAAACAAATTACAAAGTTCTGGAGGAAGTCCTTAATAGAGGCAAAATGTATTTGAAGGATGAGAAATCCCATAAACTTAGAAGGGACAACAATGATTATAAAACCGGCAGGGTGTTCACTTTTGTGCAGAAATGTGATCCCAGGGGTTGGGGGGGCAGATAGAAAATAGCAGTTTCCAGCTCGCCAGATCCCCCATCAACACACACTAGCTCAGGAGGCTAGCCAACAGATACCACAACAAGAGAGATGAAGCCCTTTTAGTGAAGGGGTTTGAGGAAGAATTTATAATTCCATTTGAAGGCACCCTCCCCAGGGGCAGTGTAAAGAACCTGAAATCGGCCCTGGAACACCCTGAGGGGGTCCGCTAAAAAGGAAAGGAAACTCAGAAGCATTGTGGGCCCCCTGCCATCCCACTTGCCCAAGGGGCTTGTGATCTCACCTCTAGGGGTAGTGCCTAAGAAGGAGATAGGCCAGTTCAGGCTCATCCATCACCTGTCTTTCCCTGAGTGCACATCGGTGTAGGAGAGTAGGATCTGCTTCTTATGGTTACCCCCACTATTTTCTGCTGTAACACTGTTTTTCAACTTTTGTCTGGCTGGGGCCCTGCTATTCAGGACCCCAGCCTAGCTGCTTCCTCTCTAAATTGATTCAGTGTACTTTAGGTACACCACAGATTGGATTCTGGGGTTCCCTTATAAGTCCCTAGTATATGGTATACTATGTACCCAGGGCAAAGGTACCCCAAAGTCCTACCAGAGGCTGAAGCATGTATTATGCCACCCCTGGAAAGCCCTTCAAAATTACACCACAGCTCTTCTAATGCAGCCTTGGTAAGGTAGTACATGCACAAAGAAACCTATCAGTCACCCCTGTGGCAGGCCTTATCAATCCTGCTTGGTTTTGTGCGAGAGGGTGCCCATGCATGAGCAGAGCCCCTCTGCAGCCTTCGGAATCTCTTCTCCGGGGTTGTCTGTGATGCAGCCTGACCATATACTCTTACGTGCATTGTAACCCAACGGTAAATGCTAACTTTGAACTGGCTGCATGGAAACATGTTGTGTTTGTTGTCAAACACCATGGAATCATACCTCCACACCAGTAACTGGTGTGGGGGTATGATCCCACCCTTCTAGAGGGAAAGACATGACAGCACCGGTATACCCGGTACCAACTTAAAAGAGCCCTGGCATCACAAAATGGATGCTGCAGCCACAGACACGAGTCTGGCCTCCTGCTGCTGACCGAAACTCTGGCAGGGGAGGCCTGGACAATAGGTTTCCTGTCACAGGGAGGTGTTACCACCTCCCAGACAGGCTTTAGTGTCTTGGGGCTGGGTGGGTGCACTCAGAGAGTGCTTTGAAGTCCTGCGCTGGGGGCACATTTGGTGTCCCTGTGCATAGTCCAGCTCAAACCGGTTCAGGGGCTACCAGCTCCTGCACTGGAGTGAAACTGGACAAAGGAAATGGGTGTAGCCTCCCCTCTTTCCAAACCCTCCCATAGGTGTGTCCCCTGAGTTAGTCCAACCCCTTCCTTGGATATAAAGTAGGAACCCCTGGCAACAGGACTTTAGATATCCCTGGACGAAACTCTGAAACTGAATCCTGGAATTTCGACGATCTGTTCAACACCAGATGACTGAAGAATATCCCTTGGAGTAAAGGAGTTACTCCCCTGCTTGGCAGGCACCAAAGACGCATCTGTCCGGTCTGCATCTCCGAAGCTCCTGCCGGACGCCGAAGACTTTGCAACACCAGAAGTAGATTTCCAGACTTCCGAGAGGCCGAACCAGGTCCCCAGCAAAGCTGAGACCCGTAGCCCTCGTGGGTACCGTGGAACAGGAATCCATGGACACCATGCACATTTGCAAGTGCATAAGCTTCTAAACGTCTTCTGAGGCTGTGCATTAGGTTACTTATAGCCCAGACCCCGAGCATAGAATCCACCGAAGATTGTCAGCCTAGTCACCCGAGTGACCCGTGGGCCACTATTTTGTGATTCCCCTTGAGGTCCCTTTGCGATCCCTGGTCTGCCGACTGTTGAGTCCCCGTGAAGGTAACTCTGACTTCCTTTGGGCTTACCTGGTTGCTCCACATGTGCCCTCACTCCTTGCTGAGGGAGTCTCTCGGACCTTGCTGGTCTGCACCGAAGCATCTTTCTCCTTTCTGCATGGGTTGCTGTTGCCAAGGCTTGTTGTGTCCAATCCAGGCACCTATGCTGCAGCACTCGACATCTTTTGTGGGACAGCTCGAATCCAGCTCCTGGTTGTCCTCAACGTCTCCTGGTCCTCGTGGCTGAAGAGTCAAACTTCACCTTCTTCACCTCAAACACCCGACCTCGGTGGGCATTTGTCTATCGTGCCCCTGGTCACTGGCATGTGACCCAGACTCTGTCCCCTCTGCTTTCAGGTTCTTAAAATCTTTGATCCAGGCTTGGATCTCTGCAGACACTTCGCATCTTCCCGGCAGCAGCACTTCTTCGCCAGCTTCCACTGAAAACAACGACGCGATCCGACACCATTTGACACCTATGCACCCGGATTCCCTGGGTGAGGTCGGTCGAGTACTCTGGTGCTCCCGTAGGTGTTGACCCAAGAACTGTCTAAGTCCAAAGGGGTTTGGTCCTAGTCCATCCCTAAGTGTCCCTGATCTTTAAAAATCTAACCTCAACTTTTCCCATAGAAGCTAACGAGAGCTTGTGGCTGTGTTCTCACACTGCACACGGCCCCCGTGGGTCCCCTGTGTCACTACCTTGGGTGGTTCCTTGGGGTCCCAGCGATTCTACAGGCTCTAGGCCTTGTGTCTAGTTAAGTCGTGGCTCTTATACCACTATTTTAGTATATGGTTTGGCTCGCCCCTAGGGCCTAACGTGTATTTGTGCTACTTACCTGTAATATTTGAAGTGTAACTTATGTGTTTTTACCTCTAGCCTCATAAAGAGACTAGTAGGTTGTGTTTAGTAATAAATACATATATTTTATATATATACCTGGTGTGGTTTCCTTTCATTTTGCCATTCAAGGGACTATAGACTGGTAAAACAAGCTGCTTTACATTCCTCCAAGACTTAGTCTGACGGCTGCTTTCCATAGCTACCACTAGGATAGCTTTCAATAAAGGTTGTCTTCAACCTATCATCAATATGGGTTGTTTGGACTGGTGCAAGGTGCCCACTATAACTATAAGGATATACCAGGCCAACTTCTCACAATCGGTAAACGATAGGATCAGTCCTGAGGCATGCTCAGTTGGTTATGCAATGGTGTACAATGCTGTTGACTTGATGAGGACTAAGGGTCTAGGGGCCCTCATGGCGAAAGCAGATAGAGTCAGCATTCCGCCTTCTCTTTGTGCATCCAGCAAGTTTTAATTTGCTAGGTTTCCAATGGGAGTGGGCAACATACTTTGACAAAGCAATGCCAGTGGGTTGCTCGGTGTCCTGCTCCTATTTTGAGCAATTCAGCACCTTCTTAGAATGGGCCCTACATGACCGACACCCACAAGGAGGTAGGCTGCCCTACCTCGATGACTTCCTGTTGGTGGGACAGGCCGGGTCTTCGGAGTGCAGGGACACATTGGTAGCATTCTAAGACCTAGCAAGGGAGTTGGGAGTACCTCTGGCGGCAGAGAAAACAGTGGGTCCTGCAGCCAAACTCACATTCCTGGAGACAGAACTAGACATAGAAGCAGGAACGTCCCGACTGCCTGAGGACAAGTTGAAGGAGTTCAGGGAGGAGATAAGGGCAATGTGCGGCAGGGAGAAAGCAACTCTCCGCAAGCTGCAGAAGCTGATCGGCAAGCTCAGCTTCACAGCCTGCCGGGTCTTTGCAAGGTGCCTAACCCAGCTATCGGCTGTGCTCACGGAAAACCACAACCACCACATCAGGCTGGCACAGGGGTGAAAAAGGACCTGATCACGAGGGACGCATTCCTCGTAGACTTAAATGGGTTACTAATATAGAGAGAAGGCTGGTTAACAGCCAGACAGATAGCCCTATTCACTGATGCATCAGGCAGCTTAGGGTTTGGGCAGTCCTGGGAAATAAGTGGTGCACGGGGCCATGGTCAAGGAGATGGCATGATTTTGGTATCACCAACAGCATCACATTCCTGGAACTATTTCCTGTTGTAGTGGCACTGTCAGTCTGGAAACGGAAGCTGAGGAACATGAAGCTAACGCTTTGGTCGGACAACAAACGGGTAGTGCATGTGATCAACTAAGGTACAGCCATGTGTCCTGAGATACAGAAATTAATGCTTTGCATGGTTACATTGCAGCTGGAGGGGAACATAGAGCTGAAGGCATGCCACATACCAGGGGTGGAGAATTCAGTAGAAGACGCACTTTCACCAGCGCAGATAGACAAATTCAGGAAATTGTCCCCAGGAGCAGAATGGAGGATGACCCCTTTCCCAGAGTATTTATGGGGCCTGGCAGACTGAACTTGTCTGTACTAGTCAAACATGTACTCACACCGGGAGCAGTGAAAAGCTACAGGAAATACACAGGAACAGTGATGCAGGTTGGGCTTAAGAAACTGGGAGACCCATTGGATACAACCAAGGCAGTGGAGCGCTTTATCCAGTGGGCATACACAGAGAAAAAACCCAAATCATGGGCGCAGGCCCAATTGATGGCAGTAGCACATTTTCAAAGATATACACAGAGCAAGACCCCACAGCTACCCAATACATCAGGGTAGCAATGAAAGGATGGAAGCGCACTGAAGGGAAGAAACCTGACACCCGGCAACCCATAGACTTTAAGAAATTGACCCTGCTAATGGACACACATGGGGAGGTAGCGAGATACACATTTGAGGTAACACTGTTCAAGGCGGCCTTTGCAATGGCATTATTTGGGGCATTTAGGGTCAGTGAACTTGTGGCCCCATCGAAAAGTGCTGCGGCTGTAAGATGCCTGCAGGCAGCTGATGTCAAACCAGGGATAGCAAGAATAGAGCTGCTGTTGAGAAGGTTAAAAACAGATCAGGTGGGCAAAGGGGCCTGGGTGTGGCTGGAATGCCTAGAGGACCCCAGATACTGCACGTTCTGCTGCCCATTGGCCTATATGGTGATACGTCCCACAGGGAAGGGCTCACTATTCAAGCACACAAACAGGAAACTCCTGAGTACATTTCAGCTCACGGCGGTCGTGCACCAACCCTTGGGTAGGGCAGGGCTCCAGACGGCATCCTTTGGCTCACATTCATTTAGAATTGGGGCAGCAACATCTGCTGCACAACAGGGGATGTGTGAGGCCGGGATCAAGGCAGTAGGCAGGTGGCGGTCCAATGCGTATAAGACATACGTGAGGCCACAACTAATATAAAAAAAGGAAGGGAAGAAGAAATCATAGAAAGCTGTGCTGGTGGACATGTGCGTTAGGTGGTGGGGCTGTTCTGGGATGAATTGGAACCAGCTTTAATCAGCTCTAAGGGAATTGCAGGCAGCGACCTCCCAGATATATCTTGGTGATACATCTGGGAGGGAACGGCCTTGCGCAGCTGAGGAGGAAGGACCTCCTCCATGCCATCCAGTCAGGCCTAACGGAGGGCACCAAGCTGTTCGGCAGCACCACCATCATATGGTCCGAGTTAATCACCAGACTGGCGTTGCGAGTCGCCATGTCAAACAAGGCAGTTGAGAACTCAAGGAGGAAACTGAACATTGCAGTTAGCAGATTCTGCAGGATCAATGGCCTGGAGAGCATCAGGCAGGGCCTGATCAACCCAGGGTGCCCAGAGCTTTACACCCAAATGGGGTGCATCTGTTGGAAGAGGGGATGAAAGTATTTTGGGCCAACCTATGGGAAGCTATGGCATTGGCAGTCTGCACATACAAAAAAACCAGACAAGTGAGTCAGGGGAGCCACCGGGAGATGGAAGCATCCCTTGAGGCATGATGGCTAAGAAGGGGTTCATTTGTTGGTTATGGAGGCACACCGGCAGGGTGGTGTGTAGGAGGAAGGCCACTCACTTGGCGATGCCATACGGCAGGGTGAGGAGGCCAGAAATGGGGTAGCAAACAGAGACGGCACTTACAGCCCAGAACCACCAGATAGCAGGGCACAAAATGGACAAATAAGGTAACAAGTCGGGGCCTAATGCTAGGGAGAGGCTACCCCTCCATGCAATCAGCATGAAAACCAACAAGAAACTTTATGACCCAAAAAAACGTAAAGAAATGATTTATGACTACAAAAGGTAACAAACTGTCATATGATGATTTATGAACCTTCGATGAGCAAAATTATTTGTGCCAGTAATTTATCACAGTCTGTGACGATGATTTATGGCATGGTCATAGCGGTATGACCACTGCACTGTACTGTAAGAGCTATTTCATACATTTCATGGGCACACAACTGCAGCTAACATCGACCACAATGTAACAAGATACAACACGGGTTGGCAACTTCATTGGATGTATGTAAGGAATGATTTGCCTGACAGTTTGGAGTGGGCACAGTCTGGGGGTTATCGCAGAGGCCGCACCCGAAGGGGGCCTCACGGGCCAGCGCCATAACAGCTGCAGGGAACCAAAAAAAACAGTTTGGCCCACTGCAGCGCACCCAAGGACAAAAGAGGGGGCTCTCCCCCCACACCCACCCTGAGAAAATGCACGCCAAAACTGGCGCAAAAATACCTGGTCAATGTTGGGCCAGGTGAGGTTCTTGAACCCCCAATGGGGGGACGCTGCCGCCAACCAGAAGGAACAGCTGGGGGGGTATAAGGCCACCGCTCTAGCAGCACAGCTCACTTCTTGGAGCTCGGAGGTGGTGTGCAGTACAAGTTTTAAATGTTTAAGGAGTATTGACTCTTCCGATTCCTATCAAAATATTCAGTAGCACTAGTAGGGTAATTTAAGACATGTGTCCCCTCAAAACAGTCTATAACCTGTGGGAAATTTTATGTTTTCTGCAAGTCTTATTGGGAGCTGGGAGAAATGTATCCATGAATGTTTAGCGGCATACAATATAAATAACTGCAAAAAAAATGTGAATAAACATTTTGGAAACCCCCCCCTGGCTGTGGCAACAATCTCTTGATAGCTTCCTGAGGCTAAAAGGTGCTGACTGAGAGGTACCTGAATGTGGGTTAGTTTTGTGTGTCCCTACAGAACACAGAGTTTAATTCAGCTTTAAGTCTAAAATAATAGTGCTGCTGAGCTTATATTTACTACACATCTCTTCCCCAGTCTGCTGAAACACAGTCACTCTGAATCTAAAAATTGGAAAAGTGTTCCAGTCTTTGCCTTCTCCTGTGGTGGTGTGGAGCAAACAGCCTCATGATCCTCACCACAGCATGGAAAGCAGCAATTGTGGAAAAAAACCTATAAAAGTTGCCACCCCTTCTATAGTTTGGGCCCGATAACCATCTGCTCCCACTTTATGCTAATTTGGGGGTGGAAAAACCTGTTTTTGCGACTGTTCACAATTAGCGAATCAATACTACATTCCAAAATAAAAACCACCAATTGGTAATCGGTAATAGGTAATCACAAGTTCTAATCACAAAAATAGCAAGGTTGTTTTGCTATTTTCGAGACTGGAGCCGAAACCCAGTTTGATACATTCCATACTTGGCTTTTGATGGTCGCTAACCTATTTGCAACAGATTTCCAAATCACAAACAGTTCATGCGACTTGCCCTCAGTGTATTGTTCGTTCTGCTGTGCTTCCTTTTGCAGAGGTGTGTTCTTGGGTGCCAAAGTTCTAGTGCAGTGTTTACGTTGACATTCCGCTATGACCTATATATTTTGACTGGGGTGCATGCTTTCTATCAGCTTAACTGATCATTCTACTCATGGATGCTTCTGGACTCTTGTTTCTATACTCCATCTTTGGCCAGACTACAACCGACTTGACACAGCACAGTAAAAGAGAAGACCTGCATAATTGTTTGCGTATTGCTGGCAGGGCTCACTCTATGATTCGTGCTCAGGGAGGGCCATGAACAAGGATGGGTGGCCCATGAAGATTAATGGGAAATGTATTGCAGAGATCTGATATTTTAGGTACACACGTTGTCAACCTTTGATATTTTAACACCATAACCACCAACGAGGTACCTACTTCGCTTTCCCTGCTGCGCTTCCGCCTATGCAGAAAGGGAGGGATGCAGCATGCAGATGGGCTACAGCCTGTCCCATGTCATGTGCAGAAACATTCCTGCTGCCACATATCTCTTTGCAGATATATATATATGTCTGCAATTTGCAATGCATTGAAGTTTAAAAATGCAGCTGTAAGCCATCTGACAACTTTGCACACCCTTAACCTATAAAATAATGCAGATTTCACCCTTTTCTTTCCTCCCTTTTTGTGCACTGCAAAGTGAAAACTGAGTTATGCTTTTAACAAACGCGCAAAACCAACTCAACTGGGCCTGGGTCCTTCTCCCATCTGTTTTGAGGCCATCTAAGCTTTTTCTGAGTTGTTGCTTGTTTGGCCATTCTAGACTCTGTCAGTCTTCCCTGTAGTGGTAATACTTATATCTCCCCCGTAATGAAAGAAGTAACAACATGCTTAAACTGCTAGCATGGAGTTCTCTGGTTGTTTTTTAGCATGTATTTGGTTTGCCATGTGTAAATGGTAATTAATGTGTACCAAATAATAAAAGAAGCTTTATTCAGGAAAACAATCCTGCAGTGGCCTGTATTAAACAAACATGCTTGGAATAGAAACACTCCAGTATGCACTACAGAGCTCTGCTTAGCCACTCATGTATTAAAAAAAGACTTCCACAGGAGTGAAGGGTACAAAGGGTGTGCACTATGAACCTTAAAACACCTATCTTTAACCCCTTCAGTGCCCCGCCCTTTCCCCCTCCTGTGCCGGGCCTTTCATTAGCGGGCGGGGTCCATGACGAGACAGTCTCGTCATGGGCACAGCGCAACCGTGCTCCATGACGAGACTATCTCATCATGGGCATTGAAGAGGTTAAGGCACTGAAACACGTCAGGTAAAGTGCTTTTGAAAACAATCATAGTGCTATGATGCAAAGTGGCTGGAACTGGAGCCTTTGCCTCATCTGTGAGAGTGAGTGAGATTATGCAGGATATCTGTGCTGTTCCTTTGTGCATGTAGCAGCTACCATCCCTGCTGCCATCACACTTGTACCCAGGCTTGAAAGTAGCCTATGTCCAGAGGTGAATCAGGACCAAATATTGGATCGGACACCCACAAACAAGTGGCCCACCTCTGCAGAGCACTACCTTTCATGAAACATTGCTTGGTCAGTATCAGGGAGCTAATTTAGGGAGACATTTGTGATAAATGTAACTTTTCAAATGTTCTAGGAGTGTTAACATTATCCAATGCTGGAAATACCATTATTTCTCTGCAGCACACTCGCACGTTTTCCAGCGAATATGTCCCTGAATCATTCGCTCACTCTTAGAACCTCTAAACCTTACTCACCCTCTGGTCTCTGAATTCTCTCTCTGCAATCGGGTCCTAAAATTCCTGGTCATTCTTATGGATCCTTGCTTGGCCCTGACCAACAGGACCTCATGTAGATCCTCTTTTCTGTAGGATTCTGTTCACACTTAAAAATAAATGGGTGCTGTTTGTCCTAAGTCCTCTTGCTCCTCATCAGTTGGTCTCTTAACTACCCATTTATTAAAAGGACCCTGAAGTTCCTTTCCACTCTCCGGTCCCCTGAGACTCCTGCCCCTGTTCAGATCCTTAAGGTTCCAGCTCACTCTCAGGTTCTTTCGGATTCCGTCTCATCACCTGATTTCCCTGTTCACCATCAGACCCTGTAGCTCTTATTCACTCTTACCTGGAAGCTCCGGGACATCCTAATTACCCTGAGGACCAAGCTTACCATGAGATTCCGCAAATCTTATATATCAGTATAGCTTCCTTGATGTTTTGCTCACCCTATGGGCATGAGATGTACTGTCAACACCAGCCGGCTGAAGCTCCTGCTCACCTTCAGTCCTCGCAGTGGGCATCGGGGTGAATACATACTTCAGGGGCATTGCTCAATTCAGGTCAAATTCTAAAATAGGTATCACTCCCAAGGCCCGATTATCAAAGGAGAGCACAGTGCAATGTATAGGCAATGTCCCCTCATTTGCGTGGGGACGAGGCCACTTGCAGGTGAGGGAATGCCAGGCTGTGCGCATCCCTCATCTTTCTAACGCAAGTACATGGGCAAAAAAGCCCTCAAGGGACGTCCTTCGTGAGGAGGCGCACTGTTAATGCGCCCCCTATTGGATTCTTATGAAGGTGCATGGATAATTACAGTAAGCCCCATATAATTACAGTTAGCCCCATAAATTGCATCCCCCTCCTTCTCCGCAGGCAGGCGGGACGTGCACGTTCAGAGAGGCTGCTGTAGGTTCCTCTGCACTCAGTCTTCTGAAACTCGTTTTGAAGAAACCCATGAACGTTGCCGTATCCTGATTTCTGCCACACTCGTCTGGTGTTCAAAGCTCGGCGTGTATTTTGAACCGTCACTATGTGATGCCAGCATTTAACTTTCTTTTTTACTTTTAATGTATATTGCATATGTTTGTAAAAAGAAAAAGTGCATAAAAAACAGGTTTGCAGAGGCCAGGAGTTTTGGATTTGCTAATGCTTGTTTTGGTGGGGAAAAGCACAGCCTCTGTCAGCATCAGCCTGTCTCAATGAGGGGTGTGTGCTGTCACAAAATGCCCAGAATGTGTCTTGCTGCTTTCTGAGTCTTTAATATCTGCGTTAAGTCTGGCTTAAAAAAAAGATCCGCACCGGACTGCCAAAGGGCACTGAGCTGCCAACCTAATGACTGATTGTGCACGACACGCATGTTAATTAATAATAATGACACCAATTATCAGCTAATCCGCCCGATAATCTGATTCCCCCGGATTGACTGACATGCAAGCCTGCTCGCTGGTTTACACTGTGGTGCCTTTTAAAGGGCTGTCAATTACTGAATAATTGGAACCCGAGTTCGGCAGTCTTCCTCGGAGTCAAATTATGCCACTCGTGTGATGTACTGGACAGTTATCGTCCTGCAGGGCTGTAATTGTGGTGGGCGCATTTCAGTTGTTAATATAGACTGTCACAAGTGCAGCTTCTGCCGGTTCACACCTTGTCACCACTGCTTCTATTCATATCCTGTATTAATGTACCTGTCAGGGAAACGTCAATACAAAGGAGAGCCATCCTTTATTTAACACCCAGGTCCTGTGACAGGCTGAAAGCTCGGCCACGATTGCTGGTCCAGGCTGTTTGACTTAAGGAAAAGCACACCTCCATGAACACATCTGGAAACAAATCTTACATAGTGGGTGGATTAGGAAATCGCAAGAAGCATTAATGCTACCTTACACGGGATTTATTTAATTTTTACTATAATTACACAAAATTAATATTTTATCTGTCATGCAAAAATAAATATGAAGGTGTAGATCAAATGCGAAAAGTGCATCTTTGTTGGGAACTTGAAATTATTAAACATATGTATAGATTTCTATCATCCTTCTTGACCAAGGATTGAATTTAAGATCTCAGCAGTTTCTTTGCATGACTGTTTCACTCTCAGTTAGGTGGGGGCTACCAAAATACGAACATGTCACAGTGTTTAAAAAGGCAAAACCTGCTCTGTTCTCAATTAACTCCGACTGATCATATGTAGAACAACTGAATATTGAGTACAGACCCTTTTTTTCATAATTATAGAAGTCTTGTTTATTTCCCAATGTCAGGTACTGCAGAGTGCAGCATTGTATTGTTTGCTGAAAGACTGCACGATAATTTGAAAAGGAGCTGATGAAATATTCATATATTTCTCTTCTCTCTTTGGACATCAGCGCAAATGTAAAGGCACTGAGGCCGGTGTTTCTCATATGAAATTCCAAATTAAACAAATATGTAATATTGGAAATGTCCTAACATTTAAGGCAACAGACGTGAGGAAATACTGACCTAAAGTCAGCAAAAATAATCTACATTATCTACCATGTTTGCTATTTGCTTTTAGTGTTAGACCAGCTGTGTTAGATGTTAATGTTAGACAAGCCTGCGTTAGTCATTTGAAGTTTACCCTAGTTTTATTTCTGGGCATTCTCACTTACTCCTAATGCTAAAGAATTCGCCTTGTATTGAGGAACTGTCATGCACTTTCAGTATCCGTCTATGTCCGAAAATGTAACTGTAAGGTCGTGGGCCAAGGGCCCACATATACAAAAATAAGTGACACAGACACAGTCAGTATGTTACTTAGAACTGACCATGAACACATGCACTTGGGCTCTTTTATTGGCAGGGTCAACTGACCGGTAATGCCTGTTTTGAATGGGTGTTGGGTGTGTGTAGGAGCCAGCCCTCAAGGGAGTGGCTGGTCACATTGTACATGTTGTACACTAGAACGTGTCCAAAAGAACACTACAGTAACTAATTCCAAAGCTAGAACTTCAGACTGGGGCAAGACATCAAATCAAAATCAAAAACAAGTCCAATCTGTGGGAATAAACAAAAACTCGCTGGACACCACTTAGTCTATCAGCCTCAAGAGGCGGTCTGCAGGACAGCAGCGAACAGGTAGACAGGTGCAGCTGGGAGCATCTTGGTATCTCTGCACGCGTCCATGGTTTAGCCAGCTACCACTGGGCATGAACACTGTTTATATGTAGTCCGGACACTTTGACAGACAGTTAGTTGGGTCAGTACTGCTGGTTGGTCCTGCATGCTCTTGCAGTGATTGTTGTACAAACAGTTCAAACTTGGTGCATCAAGAGTGTTGGTGGAGTCCGCTGCGGAGCTTACTCTTAGGGGCGTCGACTCCGTGTAGGCAAGCCTGTTCATGACTGGGATGGCATTGACGATGCTTGGGATGTCTTCTTCTGATGCCCCGGTGCCTCCTAGTACCTTGTTGGCAGAACAGCTTCCAGACCATCTCTAGTGCGGTGATTCTCTTAAGGCCCGTTCTGATGGGTTTCCACAGGACTGCGTGACCTGTGCAGGGCTGCGTGTGAGCCTCCTGGGGGCCACCAAAGGATCGCTGATAGAAACATGGCTAAGTCATTTGTGCAACTGCAAGGGTGGATGATTCGTGACCGGTGTGCTTGCCAACAGGACCTAGGTGTGGTGGGCTATCAGATAGGCTCTGGACACATGGCCTCCCATGTTGTCATGGGCACCTCAGCCTCTGGATGCATATGGCATAAGGCTTCACCCTGATGATGAGATGCTCCTTCATTGGATCGGGTGATGCACATGGCAATGAAGGTGTGTTTGCCATTAGACAACCTGGACGACAGGTGGCGATAACTTTCATGGATTAAGGGTGACTGGAGGGACTTCGCAGCCACGTAGCTCAGTGTATTTGCTGGTGCTGCTCTTCTTCCTTGGCATGTGCAGTTACGAGCAGGGATGCCATCTGACTCAAGTAGCTGACACTTGGAAACTGACACTCACACTGGGAAGTGTTGGTTAGAGACGCAGTTTGTGCTTGCTGATGGTTTACGTTTGGTTCCCATGATGAGCTGTCACCAGGGACGTCGCTCTGCCTCGGTCGGGGGCTGGCTTGTGCCTGTAGGTGCACTCATGTAGTGATACGAGTCCTCGGTCTTGTCCCAATGTTCATTTCTTCTGCACACCTGTGGTCAACTGGTTCTTCAGTGTGTAGGACTGTCACACTTCTCTCTCTCCTCTCCTCTTAATTTCTTCTTTGCCATGTGGCATCATGCCATGCTCTAATTTTCTTGCTTGCTGTGTGGTGTGGCACCTGGCCACATGTCGCATGTCTTCTCTGCACAGGCTGAGAGGTGACACCAGGCCACACGTCATCAATTCTGTTCTCATGTACCTCCTGCCAGCTCCTTCCTGTACGTAGGACTTCATATCTTCTCCCATATTGGACGACTCTCAGGTTCTGTCCTATCAGTAGGCCTGGGCGTCTTCCCACCAGTGCTTCACTCATTTTGTGGACGTCAGTGGAGGTAGGATTGCTTTGATGGTCTTCAGCCTCTTCCATACCTTTCTTCTCCTGGACAAGGTGTTCTGGGTGCAACGCAGGATCGCCATAGGAGACTAGGGTCTCCTTTTATTTGTGGTGGCAGCTGCTTGCCACTAGGGAACGTGCAACTCTCCTCATGCCTCTACTGTGTTGGTGAGCGACCAGTCTTAAGGCAGTGTAGGGAAGGACTCTCCCTGTGAACATTGTTTGGCCCACTACGGGGCAGTGATGTGCAGTTAGGGAGTGGATGCTGTCCTTCCTGCATTCAGGCCATGCTAGGCCTTTCCTCTTGTTTTGTCTTTGGGGAGCACTCAGCTGGCACTCTGTTGTTCTGTGTCCTCTTTTTTGCAGTGATGGCACCCTGTCACCAGGGGATGTGCAATGCTCTTCTCCACCCTCCATCACTGGAAAGCTTAGTTAGTTTATCTTCCTCTGCAGCAGGTGGGGTGGCAGTGCATCTTCATCCAGTCTCTGCCCTCCTCTACTGCCGCAGTCTCCACCATGGCATTAGATACAGTGCTGCAAAGGCTTCTCCCCTGTCAGGGGACTCTGTGCATGGGGGATGGTGCTTCCTTTTTCTGGGCAGAGACATGATCTGGGAAACTCCTGCCTAGACTTCGCACTTCCCCCCTGATTATGGCAGGCAGTGGGAGGCAGTTTATGTCAGCACATCATGGAGTTTTGCAGTTTGTCTTACCACTGATAAAGTTGAGGGAAAGGGCCACTGGAGATATAGGTACAGTGGGAGTTTTGAAACATAGGTGCGCTACAGCAGCTTGCACTTAGTATGAGTATTTGTTTGGGTGGGGCTGTTTCATTCCAGATTACGGTCTTCATTCAAGTGTGTTACCGTAAGTAACCGCTGTGTGGCGCTGTGGTCATTTCACCTACCGTGGCAGCTTTCCTTACTTATGGGCAGTGAGCAATGGTGCCCCAGGCCTCCTTACAGTCTCCTTGACCTGCACTGCTTTTGTTGAAGTAACAGAGCCATTGCAGGCTTCTCGTGCCACAGGGTGGCTTGTCATTTTGTTTCAAAATGTTTTCCTCCAGCGAGGCCACCTCATGCATGAGTTGCTGTTGTATATACAAATCCTCTGCACATGTTTAAAAGTAAATACATAAAGTTTCATAAAATATCACAATGATGCTTGTCTTTTTATTTTCATATGTCTTTAATTCAAGATCTTAAGCCTTCTTAGCCAACACGTGTTTCATCGCTGTTACAGGGGTTTACCCCTCGACTTCTTCAGGGCTAAGGGAATATATAAACAAGTACTTGTTTGTGTATGCAATGCTAGTAAGGAAACTTTATCTTTCAAATTATTGACAAAGTGACTTTGGTGACTTGTGTGAATTATAAAATAGTCAATATTACTGTGTGGAACTCCATGTGAAACTGGTATTGTATGTGCTTTTCGTACAACTCCTTTGTGTATCAATTTATCAATGGGGGAAAGAAAGAACAAAAAAAGGCCCCCTGTCGTTTATGTTACCGTTATAAGACATACAAGTACAGTTGGTATTCAAGACTCCATTATATGAGTAGTCCTGTGGTTGGCAAGGTGCTGGCATGCAATCAACCCATTTGGTTTTACAATCCTGAGTTTATTCATTAATTGTATTTTATTATATTTGTGGCAAAGTAGTGCTCCCTCAAGCTGTCACTCAATGATAAATACATGCTGACTAAATTTTGTAGTTAAACATGTGTATGGGAATGTATTTTGTTGAAATATGATACCTGAGGTCAGTTTCAAGTAGTCTCTAAATGACAGAGAAAAGGGCACATAAGCTAAAGAATGGCAATCGGTACATTCTAATACAGTGTACTTGGTAACCATGAAGGATCCCTCCACCTTAGTTCCGGTGATAATTCCAACCCTGAAGGGGTTCCTATAATTTCTGCTCCTGGAGAGGTAGACTATTTAGTCTTGTGTCCGAATATCTTAATGTGCTTCCAAGTGTAAGGGAGTTTCTTTTAGAAGAACTGCCCCATCCTAAAGTGAAATTAACAATCATCCTAAAGTGAAATTAACAATCTAATAATATTATTATCCCTTATTTGTGTGTCTAGTATTTTGACTATAATAAGTCAGTTTTTTCACTCCTTACCAGCAGTATTAGGTAGAGCCCCTTGGATCTCCAGGCCGTGGCGTGTTTGCCGTGCAAATCTGAAGGCTGCAGCCGGCCACCCCGGCGTTGTCTTAAGTAATGGAGAGCAAGGGCGGACTAAACCAGTTCCTAGACCCATTTTGGGGGCCATCTTAGAGTGGTGTGTCGAGCCCCGGGGGTACTGAACCCATTTTGGGGGCCATCTTAGAGTCGGGTGTCGGGCCCCTGGAGGTACTGAACCCATTTGGGTGCCATCTTAGAATGGCGTATCGGGACCCCCCGGGCACTGGAATCGAAATTAGTGAGAACTAGCGAAATATTGGAAGAAAAAGGCCAATGGTATGCTCAAATGCTAAAAGCTATTTGCTAGAAATCCGTATCTGTAGGGGCACATGACAGTATTGAGGTGCACTACCATACAAGTGTGACATTTGTGGTAGAGTGCATGCGGCGTTTGTACATAAGTACATCCTTATTAGAAATTTCACATGATATCCAAGTGCTTTGTCGTTCTGACCCGAACTAATCAACATGATAGTGTGTTTTGTGACATGTGGCAATGTGATAGTGAATTTCATGACATAGTTGGGTGAACCTCAAATTTAGCTGTAAATTCTTAGACTTATTACGGACAGTGGCAGTCGGTCTCAATTCTCGCTAGTATCAGATCCAAAGCATGTTCCGAAACGTTATGCAATGTGAATGTGAATTCTGTGACATAGCTAGGTGAGGACAGTGGCATTATGTCTCAGTTCCTCAATGTACATTGTCTACAACATATTATGTGTCCAGGTCTTGAGTCCTCACTGTACATAGTCTCCAACATGTCAGGTATTGAGTATGAGTAGATCACTACATTAGTGTGGAAACATGTATTACAACAATGTGTGGTCTAACAAAATACATAGGGATGATAGTGGGAGTGCTCTATAAACTATGATAATGGCATGGCGTTCTTAGAAATCCTAACTCCACATAAAGTAGCATCTAGTACGAGCTTAAGTTTAACATGGTTGCTTACATTCGGGTATGTAAGGATATGTAATCCAGCCAGTGTTTCGGTTCCTTTGGAAGTGGGTACGGGCTAATCCCCAAGGAAGTATTGAAGCTCATGGTCCATGTTCAAGCCCTGTTCGACACTTTTAATTCTCATAATCCATAGCACCTCTCTCCTCCTGAGTGTTTGTTTCCTGTTAACTCCCCTTGGGTCTTTGTGTGTGACATCAAAACCATAGAAGGGTATGGGCTTCTGAGGATGGATAACAGCAGGTGGCAGCTGCATTGTGCCAGGGTTATTTCTGGGTTATGTCTCACATCCAGGGGCGGGAAGAGCATCTGACATTGGCATCCTACCGGTAGCGCTACATGGGATTCTTTTTGCTGCTCACCAGCTTTCTAAACCTTGCACCAGGTGAAAGGCAGCAGTAGCAGCAAGGCTAGGGTTCACCCTCCTCTTGGGGCGACATGCCTGCTTTTATGGGCAGGCTTCAGCCCTATTTCCTCCTCAAACATGGGGTAACCTCATAGGCAACATGGCATGGAGTCAGTGACACTAGTCACCATTTTACTGTCCTGGGCCCTAAGCCCACATACTATATAAATAATGGATGCAGGCACTATCAGTATGGTACTTAGAACTGGCCACAAGAATTTGCTCTCTGTCTCTTTTATTGGCAGGGTCACCTGATCTGTGACGCCGGTGTCGGATGGGTGCAGGATGGGTGTAAGAGAGAGCCCTCAAAGGAGTGGCTGATCACATTTAACATGTTGAACACAAGACCGTGTCCAGCAGGGCACTACAGTAACTAATTCCAAAGCTAGAACATCCGACTGGAGCAAGACATCAAAGTTACCCCAGTAGAGAAGCAATGTTGATGGCTACATTTTCTACATTAGTCTAACTTGTTTTTTTTGCTGCCAAAACTGAATGCTTAAGCATGAGTCTGGACTTCATGTTTCTGACTCTGAGAGACCCTGCTGAGGCAGAAGTTTTAACTGATGCAACATCCTTAACATGCCAAACCACAGGACCACAGTCGGTGTGAAATCAAGTCTCGATACACTGGAACCATTGAATTAAAATGGTGCTTTGTGTTTTCCAATAGCTTCTTAACTTCAAACTTTAAAAATTCATGTCTCTGGTTCCCTCAATCCATTTTGACCATTTTTTAAGTGATAATGTTAACAAAATGATATTTGTGTTTACTAAATTGTTTTGTGACTTGTATTGGTATGTTTCTTGGCTGCTGCTTGTACCAAACTATCTTTTGACATTCCCACCCTTCTATCCGGGAGATTCCTAAACAGCAGAGAGTACCTTGCACATTGTCACCATCTCTGGAGCTACGGGAGTCACTACTTGCGACGGCCCTCCTCGGAAGGGGTGTGCCCTGAGGGTCGTAGGGGTTGGGAGCCCACAGCACAGCAGTATCAGCGTATGCAATGGTTCGTAGAGACCCCAAGAAGAGGCCACTACAGTTCGGCAAACTTGAGAATAGAGTTAGACCCCAGTGCTGGAATGGCTGAGGGAGGGGCGTGAGGGCCCCCGCCGAGATTGTACCGGCCGGATCAGATGCCCTAATGGTGGAACTCAGGGCTGGCTTCCAGGCCCTAGATGGATGCTTTGACATCCTGGAAAAATGTGTGGATGTAATGGGGGCCCGTATCGACATACATGAGAAACGTCTGGATACCGTTGAAGGTTGGGCGTCAGACCTTGAGGACGGCGCTGCACAATAGACCAGGAGTATAGATCGGATGGAAAAACTCTTCAAAACAGTTGCAATGAAAAACAAAGATTACGAGGTGAGGAGCAGACTCAATAATATTCGTATACTGGGGGTACTGGAAACTACAGACACTGGCCGCTTAGACAACTTTGTGGAGACTCTACTGTCTGATCTATTCGGTAAGGAGTCGTTCACAACCTCGTTCCTAGTGGAGCGTGCCCATTGGACTCCGGCCCCCTGCCCTAATACTGGTTGTCCCCCAAGAACGCTGCTTAACTACCGCGATAGAGATACCGCATTGTGACTGGCAAGGGAGAAAGGCCAGCTGAATTGGCAGAGGTCATCTAATTTCTCTGTACCCTGACTTCACGGCCATGGTGCTGGAGGCCATACGGAAATAAATGGGAGTCAACCTTCGCCTCAAGTATGGCATGATCGACCTAGCCCGACTCCGTGTCATGGTGGAGTGAAGAGCTCGTTTTTTTTTATACTTCCTCGGTGGTGCAAGAGTTTTGCCGCGAATATTCTGAGGCCCGTGGGAGTCAGAGAAGGGAACTGTTGACGGACTCTCCACCTCACAGTGGATCCGAGGCCAGTGTGGATCTATTCTCCACGGAATAACTGCCACCTGCACGCATGGTCACCAGTAACGCATGCATAATATGTGGGCTGTATAATGACATACAGGTACTGAGTTCGGCACTAGCACCCTGATATTGGTAATATGGCAAAAATAATGTTATGTGTTAGATTTTGAAACCTCCTACAAGCTTGGGTAGCTGGCATAGCTTTGCCACTCCCTTAGTCTGTATCACTTTCTTTGTTGGAACATTGAAAGGAATGGCTTTTATATTCCTTCTCTTTATTTCTTCATACTCATATCTATGTCCAGTGCCTTAGATATGCTGCAACTTCCCTGTTTTGGGTTTAGCAGGGATGGGGGGGGATGTGGGGGATAGGGGTCATTAGAATAAAGGGGAAATATATGTTGGCTGCTTGTTATAGTTGCTATTGTCCGCTCGCCTAAACGCTAGACACACATACCTGACATTACTAAGTACACCACATAACCATGGTGGTAAGCCGGCTGAGTTTTCAGAGCTAATACTAGTCACCTGGAGCTTCAGGAAACAGGTATTACACTACCTGCAAAGACACAAAGCTGACATTGTCTTACTTCAGGAGACACACCTATCGCAGGCAACAACAACAGGATACACGTCCTCATGGGGAGCCCACTGATACTTTGCCAATTACAGTAAGTACGCTAGGGGGACCACCATTTTGATACATAAGCGAATACACTTTCAACCCTCGTGGAACCGCACGGACACTGAGTGCTGCTATACTATAGTAGCGGGTCACCGCATGGCATTTGTTTGTGTGTATGCATCCAACTCAGACAGCCCAGATTGTTTTCGGAGCGTGCATGCCCAGATTGAGCAGTTGAAATCTGATTACATCTGCATGGGAGGGATTTCAACTTATTATTAGACATCAAATGAGATAGCACTGCAGACACTCCAGATTTTAAACCCCTGGCACGCCGAGCACTGTCAGACCTCTGTGAGGCACTTAATTTAATAGACATGTGGTGCCACTATCACCCAGTTGAGCCAGCTTACACAAACTATGCTGTGCCATATGACACTTGGACATGCCTGGATTACTGGATTCTGCCCCCTGATATGGTGCCCTGACACAAAGCCCTACACCACCTTTCCAGGACACTTTCAGATCATTCCCCAGTGACCCTTACACTGCAAGTGCCCAGGGCTGGGGTGGTGAAAGACAATGGAGGTTCCCGAGGCAGGAACTGCTCGACCAGAACTCCGTGGGGCTATTGTGGATTATTTCGATTTGAATAAAGGATCCATCAAATCCTGGGCCACATTGTGGGAGGCGTTACAGCCTACATGAGGGGAATTTGTATTTCATGGCACGCCGGTATCCTAAAAGACCTCAGAAACACACTTTTCCGCCTAGAGGAGCAACTAGAAACTTTAGTCCGGAAGCATGCGGAGCGAGATATGTGGATGACTCTATGATCTGAATTCCGTGAGGTGGCTGAAAGGGAAACACATTTTTTAAGCAAGTATGCCACCGCGAGATGGTACGGGAGAGGGGACAGGCCGGGACGCATGCTAGCAGGGTTATTGCGGCCCTCTAGAGGCCAATCCTACATCACTAACCTCCAAAATAAGGCGGGCGCCCTGATAACAGGCACACCAGCCATACGGGATGAACTCCTTGAGTTCTATGCTAATTTATAAACGTCACGGGTGAGAGTTAATGCGGCTGAAAGAACGAAATATTTGGCGGAAATTCCAATGGTTTGGCAGGTCTCTGCTAAGAAACAATTCTTGGGGGAACCCTACACAACGGAGGAAATAATCAATGCAATTGATGCCATGAATGGCACAAAAGCACCTGGCCTTGACGGGTATACCAGTATTTCTTATAAGACATATAAAACCCTCCCCGTCCCATATCTCCTTGAGGTATATCAAGAAGCACTTGAAAACAAGGTGCTGCCACCCTCCTTGCGAGAGGCGGTTATCATACTGCCCCTAAGCCTGGGAAAGATCCATAGCTATGCGGCTCGTATAGGCCAGTCTCTCTACTATATTTTGATAATAAAATATTAGCAAAAATGATTGCGATGTGGTTAGCCCGTCTACTCTAATAATCTCACCAGCTCAGTCAGATTTTGTCCCGTATAGGTCTACGGCCTTAAACCTATGCACTTTGTTTGCCGTGTTGCACAGGATCTCCCCAGACGTTTCAGCAATGGGTACCCTGCTGGATGCAGAAAAGGCACTTGACTCTCTGGAGTGGCCGTTCCTACTAGCCACAATGAGCAAAATGGGAATACCTAAGGGATTTGTCGCACTCACTTCGCTACTTTACACACAGCCCATGGCCCGGATCCGGTTAAACGGCACCCTGTCCCAACCCTTCCAATTAATATGCGGCACGATACAGGGTTGTCCACTCTCTACCCTTCTTTTCATTATCGCGCTTGATCCCCTAGTTAGGCAGCTACAAGAGGGGCACCTTCATAGGGGGTTACAGTTCAAAACAGGCCCACTCTTGATAATGCTCTATGCAGATGATATCATACTGTATATCTGCCACCACCAGGAAAATCTGGCACCAAGAGTCAGAGAAGTCATCCGATTTGGAGGGTTCTCTGGACTCCACATAAACTGGAGCAAATCAGTTTTCCCTTTAACCTCTGTCACAGCTAAACTGGATTATGAATTTCCCTTCGCGGGGTTTGATACATCGGTTAAATATCTGGGCATGGATGTACACAGGGAGGCTGAGCAGATTACATGACTCAACTACGGCCCAGCAATAAGTACCCTTTAATCACAAGTGGAGCGGTGGTTAAAACTCTCTCTCTCCCTGGCGGGACGCGTCACCATCATTAAAGTGGTGCTATTGCCCAGGTTCCTATACCTGTTCCACAACATTCCCATCCCACCTAACCAAGAAGTTTTTCAAGCATTACACACCATCCTCACCAGACTGATCTGGGGCGGCAGTAGGGCCAGGGTCTGCTGAGATACGATGACACTGCTATATGAAAGGTGGGATTTGGGTTCCCTAATTTTCAAATGTACTATTTAGTAGCTCAGCGCAGCTTTGCTCACCACATGTATCACTGACATCTGGATTCCTTATGCGAGGCCAGAAACGGACCTCGCGGACCCTACCCATGGCTATGATACTGCTGATGGGCCTCCCTAGAGACTCCCAGGATATTCACCGTGGCAGCTTTCCTTACTTATGGGCAGTGAGCAATGGTGCCCCAGGCCTCCTTACAGTCTCCTTGACCTGCACTGCTTTTGTTGAAGTAACAGAGCCATTGCAGGCTTCTTGTGCCACAGGGTGGCTTGTCATTTTGTTTCAAAATGTTTTCCTCCAGCGAGGCCACCTCATGCATGAGTTGCTGTTGTATATACAAATCCTCTGCACATGTTTAAAAGTAAATACATAAAGTTTCATAAAATATCACAATGATGCTTGTCTTTTTATTTTCATATGTCTTTAATTCAAGATCTTAAGCCTTCTTAGCCAACACGTGTTTCATCGCTGTTACAGGGGTTTACCCCTCGACTTCTTCAGGGCTAAGGGAATATATAAACAAGTACTTGTTTGTGTATGCAATGCTAGTAAGGAAACTTTATCTTTCAAATTATTGACAAAGTGACTTTGGTGACTTGTGTGAATTATAAAATAGTCAATATTACTGTGTGGAACTCCATGTGAAACTGGTATTGTATGTGCTTTTCGTACAACTCCTTTGTGTATCAATTTATCAATGGGGGAAAGAAAAAACAAAAAAAGGCCCCCTGTCGTTTATGTTACCGTTATAAGACATACAAGTACAGTTGGTATTCAAGACTCCATTATATGAGTAGTCCTGTGGTTGGCAAGGTGCTGGCATGCAATCAACCCATTTGGTTTTACAATCCTGAGTTTATTCATTAATTGTATTTTATTATATTTGTGGCAAAGTAGTGCTCCCTCAAGCTGTCACTCAATGATAAATACATGCTGACTAAATTTTGTAGTTAAACATGTGTATGGGAACGTATTTTGTTGAAATATGATACCTGAGGTCAGTTTCAAGTAGTCTCTAAATGACAGAGAAAAGGGCACATAAGCTAGAGAATGGCAATCGGTACATTCTAATGCAGTGTACTTGGTAACCATGAAGGATCCCCTACCTTAGTTCCGGTGATAATTCCAACCCTGAAGGGGTTCCTATAATTTCTGCTCCTGGAGAGGTAGACTATTTAGTCTTGTGTCCGAATATCTTAATGTGCTTCCAAGTGTAAGGGAGTTTCTTTTAGAAGAACTGCCCCATCCTAAAGTGAAATTAACAATCATCCTAAAGTGAAATTAACAATCTAATAATATTATTATCCCTTATTTGTGTGTCTAGTATTTTTACTATAATAAGTCAGTTTTTTCACCCCTTACCAGCAGTATTAGGTAGAGCCCCTTGGATCTCCAGGCCGTGGCGTGTTTGCCGTGCAAATCTGCAGGCTGCAGCCGGCCACCCCGGCGTTGTCTTAAGTAATGGAGAGCAAGGGCGGACTAAACCAGTTCCTAGACCCATTTTGGGGGCCATCTTAGAGTGGTGTGTCGGGCCCCCGGGGGTACTGAACCCATTTTGGGGGCCATCTTAGAGTCGGGTGTCGGGCCCCTGGAGGTACTGAACCCATTTGGGTGCCATCTTAGAATGGCGTATCGGGACCCCCCGGGCACTGGAATCGAAATTAGTGAGAACTAGCGAAATATTGGTAGAAAAAGGCCAATGGTATGCTCAAATGCTAAAAGCTATTTGCTAGAAATCCGTATCTGTAGGGGCACATGACAGTATTGAGGTGCACTACCATACAAGTGTGACATTTGTGGTAGAGTGCATGCGGCGTTTGTACATAAGTACACACTTATTAGAAATTTCACATGATATCCAAGTGCTTTGTCGTTCTGACCCGAACTAATCAACATGATAGTGTGTTTTGTGAAATGTGGCAATGTGATAGTGAATTTCATGACATAGTTGGGTGAACCTCAAATTTAGCTGTAAATTCTTAGACTTATTACGGACAGTGGCAGTCGGTCTCAATTCTCGCTAGTATCAGATCCAAAGCATGTTCCGAAACGTTATGCAATGTGAATGTGAATTCTGTGACATAGCTAGGTGAGGACAGTGGCATTATGTCTCAGTTCCTCAATGTACATTGTCTACAACATATTATGTGTCCAGGTCTTGAGTCCTCACTGTACATAGTCTCCAACATGTCAGGTATTGAGTATGAGAAGATCACTACATTAGTGTGGAAACATGTATTACAACAATGTGTGGTCTAACAAAATACATAGGGATGATAGTGGGAGTGCTCTATAAACTATGATAATGGCATGGCGTTCTTAGAAATCCTAACTCCACATAAAGTAGCATCTAGTACGAGCTTAAGTTTAACATGGTTGCTTACATTCGGGTATGTAAGGATATGTAATCCAGCCAGTGTTTCGGTTCCTTTGGAAGTGGGTACGGGCTAATCCCCAAGGAAGTATTGAAGCTCATGGTCCGTGTTCAAGCCCTGTTCGACACTTTTAATTCTCATAATCCATAGCACCTCTCTCCTCCTGAGTGTTTGTTTCCTGTTAACTCCCCTTGGGTCTTTGTGTGTGACATCAAAACCATAGAAGGGTATGGGCTTCTGAGGATGGATAACGGCAGGTGGCAGCTGCATTGTGCCAGGGTTATTTCTGGGTTATGTCTCACATCCAGGGGCGGGAAGAGCATCTGACATTGGCATCCTACCGATAGCGCTACATGGGATTCTTTTTGCTGCTCACCAGCTTTCTAAACCTTGCACCAGGTGAAAGGCAGCAGTAGCAGCAAGGCTAGGGTTCACCCTCCTCTTGGGGCGACATGCCTGCTTTAATGGGCAGGCTTCAGCCCTATTTCCTCCTCAAACATGGGGTGACCTCATAGGCAACATGGCATGGAGTCAGTGACACTAGTCACCATTTTACTGTCCTGGGCCCTAAGCCCACATACTATATAAATAATGGATGCAGGCACAATCAGTATGGTACTTAGAACTGGCCACAAGAATTTGCTCTCTGTCTCTTTTATTGGCAGGGTCACCTGATCTGTGACGCCGGTGTCGGATGGGTGCAGGATGGGTGTAAGAGAGAGCCATCAAAGGAGTGGCTGATCACATTTAACATGTTGAACACAAGACCGTGTCCAGCAGGGCACTACAGTAACTAATTCCAAAGCTAGAACATCCGACTGGAGCAAGACATCAAAGTTACCCCAGTAGAGAAGCAATGTTGATGGCTACATTTTCTACATTAGTCTAACTTGGTTTTTTTGCTGCCAAAACTGAATGCTTAAGCATGAGTCTGGACTTCATGTTTCTGACTCTGAGAGACCCTGCTGAGGCAGAAGTTTTAACTGGTGCAACACCCTTAACATGCCAAACCACAGGACCACAGTTTTTGTGAAATCAAGTCTCGATACACTGGAACCATTGAATTAAAATGGTGCTTTGTGTTTTCCAATAGCTTCTTAATGTCTCTGGTTCCCTCAATCCATTTTGACCATTTTTTAAGTCATAATGTTAACAAAATGATATTTGTGTTTACTAAATTGTTTTGTGACTTGTATTGGTATGTTTCTTGGCTGCTGCTTGTACCATACTTTCTTTTGACATTCCCACCCTTCTATCCGGGAGATTCCTAAACAGCAGAGAGTACCTTGCACATTGTCACCATCTCTGGAGCTACGGGAGAGTCACTACTTGCGACGGCCTTCCTCGGAAGGGGTGTGCCCTGAGGGTCGTAGGGGTTGGGAGCCCACAGCACAGCAGTATCAGCGTATGCAATGGTTCGTAGAGACCCCAAGAAGAGGCAACTACAGTTCGGCAAACTTGAGAATAGAGTTAGACCCCAGTGCTGGAATGGCTGAGGGAGGGGCGTGAGGGCCCCCGCCGAGATTGTACCGGCCGGATCAGATGCCCTAATGGTGGAACTAAGGGCTGGCTTCCAGCCCCTAGATGGATGCTTTGACATCCTGGAAAAATGTGTGGATGTAATGGGGGCCCGTATCGACATACATGAGAAACGTCTGGATACCGTTGAAGGTTGGGCGTCAGACCTTGAGGACGGCGCTGCACAATAGACCAGGAGTATAGATCGGATGGAAAAACTCTTCAAAACAGTTGCAATGAAAAACAAAGATTACGAGGTGAGGAGCAGACTCAATAATATTCGTATACTGGGGGTACTGGAAACTACAGACACTGGCCGCTTAGACAACTTTGTGGAGACTCTACTGTCTGATCTATTCGGTAAGGAGTCGTTCACAACCTCGTTCCTAGTGGAGCGTGCCCATTGGACTCCGGCCCCCTGCCCTAATACTGGTTGTCCCCCAAGAACGCTGCTTAACTACCGCGATAGAGATACCGCATTGTGACTGGCAAGGGAGAAAGGCCAGCTGAATTGGCAGAGGTCATCTAATTTCTCTGTACCCTGACTTCACGGCCATGGTGCTGGAGGCCATACGGAAATAAATGGGAGTCAACCTTCACCTCAAGTATGGCATGATCGACCTAGCCCGACTCCGTGTCATGGTGGAGAGAAGAGCTTGTTTTTTTTATACTTCCTCGGTGGTGCAAGAGTTTTGCCGCGAATATTCTGAGGCCCGTGGGAGTCAGAGAAGGGAACTGTTGAAGGACTCTCCACCTCACAGTGGAACCGAGGCCAGTGTGGATCTATTCTCCACGGAATAACTGCCACCTGCACGCATGGTCACCAGTAACGCATGCATAATATGTGGGCTGTATAATGACATACAGGTACTGAGTTCGGCACTAGCACCCTGATATTGGTAATATGGCAAAAATAATGTTATGTGTTAGATTTTGAAACCTCCTACAAGGTTGGGTAGCTGGCATAGCTTTGCCACTCCCTTAGTCTGTATCACTTTCTTTGTTGGAACATTGAAAGGAATGGCTTTTATATTCCTTCTCTTTATTTCTTCATACTCATATCTATGTCCAGTGCCTTAGATATGCTGCAACTTCCCTGTTTTGGGTTTAGCAGGGATGGGGGGGATGTGGGGGATAGGGGTCATTAGAATAAAGGGGAAATATATGTTGGCTGCTTGTTATAGTTGCTATTGTCCGCTCGCCTAAACGCTAGACACACATACCTGACATTACTAAGTACACCACATAACCATGGTGGTAAGCCGGCCGAGTTTTCAGAGCTAATACTAGTCACCTGGAGCTTCAGGAAACAGGTATTACACTACCTGCAAAGACACAAAGCTGACATTGTCTTACTTCAGGAGACACACCTATCGCAGGCAACAACAACAGGATACACGTCCTCATGGGGAGCCCACTGATACTTTGCCAATTACAGTAAGTACGCTAGGGGGACCACCATTTTGATACATAAGCGAATACACTTTCAACCCTCGTGGAACCGCATGGACACTGAGTGCTGCTATACTATAGTAGCGGGTCACCGCATGGCATTTGTTTGTGTGTATGCATCCAACTCAGACAGCCCAGATTTTTTTCGGAGCGTGCATGCCCAGATTGAGCAGTTGAAATCTGATTACATCTGCATGGGAGGGATTTCAACTTATTATTAGACATCAAACGAGATAGCACTGCAGACACTCCAGATTTTAAACCCCTGGCACGCCGAGCACAGTCAGACCTCTGTGAGGCACTTAATTTAATAGACATGTGGTGCCACTATCACCCAGTTGAGCCAGCTTACACACACTATGCTGTGCCATATGACACTTGGACATGCCTGGATTACTGGATTCTGCCCCTGATATGGTGCCCTGACACAAAGCCCTACACCACCTTTCCAGGACACTTTCAGATCATTCCCCAGTGACCCTTACACTGCAAGTGCCCAGGGCTGGGGTGGTGAAAGACAATGGAGGTTCCCGAGGCAGGAACTGCTCGACCAGAACTCCGTGGGGCTATTGTGGATTATTTCGATTTGAATAAAGGATCCATCAAATCCTGGGCCACATTGTGGGAGGCGTTACAGCCTACATGAGGGGAATTTGTATTTCATGGCACGTCGGTATCCTAAAAGACCTCAGAAACACACTTTTCCGCCTAGAGGAGCAACTAGAAACTTTAGTCCGGAAGCATGCGGAGCGAGATATGTGGATGACTCTATGATCTGAATTCCGTGAGGTGGCTGAAAGGGAAACACATTTTTTAAGCAAGTATGCCACCGCGAGATGGTACGGGAGAGGGGACAGGCCGGGGCGCATGCTAGCAGGGTTATTGCGGCCCTCTAGAGGCCAATCCTACATCACTAACCTCCAAAATAAGGCGGGCGCCCAAATAACAGGCACACCAGCCATACGGGATGAACTCCTTGAGTTCTATGCTAATTTATAAACGTCACAGGTGAGAGTTAATGCGGCTGAAAGAACGAAATATTTGGCGGAAATTCCAATGGTTTGGCAGGTCTCTGCTAAGAAACAATTCTTGGGGGAACCCTACACAACGGAGGAAATAATCAATGCAATTGATGCCATGAATGGCACAAAAGCACCTGGCCTTGACGGGTATACCAGTATTTCTTATAAGACATATAAAACCCTCCCCGTCCCATATCTCCTTGAGGTATATCAAGAAGCACTTGAAAACAAGGTGCTGCCACCCTCCTTGCGAGAGGCGGTTATCATACTGCCCCTAAGCCTGGGAAAGATCCATAGCTATGCGGCTCGTATAGGCCAGTCTCTCTACTATATTTTGATAATAAAATATTAGCAAAAATGATTGCGATGTGGTTAGCCCGTCTACTCTAATAATCTCACCAGCTCAGTCAGATTTTGTCCCGTATAGGTCTACGGCCTTAAACCTATGCACTTTGTTTGCCGTGTTGCACAGGATCTCCCCAGACGTTTCAGCAATGGGTACCCTGCTGGATGCAGAAAAGGCACTTGACTCTCTGGAGTGGCCGTTCCTACTAGCCACAATGAGCAAACTGGGAATACCTAAGGGATTTGTCGCACTCACTTCGCTACTTTACACACAGCCCATGGCCCGGATCCGGTTAAACGGCACCCTGTCCCAACCCTTCCAATTAATATGCGGCACGATACAGGGTTGTCCACTCTCTACCCTTCTTTTCATTATCGCGCTTGATCCCCTAGTTAGGCAGCTACAAGAGGGGCACCTTCATAGGGGGTTACAGTTCAAAACAGGCCCACTCTTGATAATGCTCTATGCAGATGATATCATACTGTATATCTGCCACCACCAGGAAAATCTGGCACCAAGAGTCAGAGAAGTCATCCGATTTGGAGGGTTCTCTGGACTCCACATAAACTGGAGCAAATCAGTTTTCCCTTTAACCTCTGTCACAGCTAAACTGGATTATGAATTTCCCTTCGCGGGGTTTGATACATCGGTTAAATATCTGGGCATGGATGTACACAGGGAGGCTGAGCAGATTACATGACTCAACTACGGCCCAGCAATAAGTACCCTTTAATCACAAGTGGAGCGGTGGTTAAAACTCTCTCTCTCCCTGGCGGGACGCGTCACCATCATTAAAGTGGTGCTATTGCCCAGGTTCCTATACCTGTTCCACAACATTCCCATCCCACCTAACCAAGAAGTTTTTCAAGCATTACACACCATCCTCACCAGACTGATCTGGGGCGGCAGTAGGGCCAGGGTCTGCTGAGATACGATGACACTGCTATATGAAAGGTGGGATTTGGGTTCCCTAATTTTCAAATGTACTATTTAGTAGCTCAGCGCAGCTTTGCTCACCACATGTATCACTGACATCTGGATTCCTTATGCGAGGCCAGAAACGGACCTCGCGGACCCTACCCATGGCTATGATACTGCTGATGGGCCTCCCTAGAGACTCCCAGGATATTCACCGTGGCAGCTTTCCTTACTTATGGGCAGTGAGCAATGGTGCCCCAGGCCTCCTTACAGTCTCCTTGACCTGCACTGCTTTTGTTGAAGTAACAGAGCCATTGCAGGCTTCTTGTGCCACAGGGTGGCTTGTCATTTTGTTTCAAAATGTTTTCCTCCAGCGAGGCCACCTCATGCATGAGTTGCTGTTGTATATACAAATCCTCTGCACATGTTTAAAAGTAAATACATAAAGTTTCATAAAATATCACAATGATGCTTGTCTTTTTATTTTCATATGTCTTTAATTCAAGATCTTAAGCCTTCTTAGCCAACACGTGTTTCATCGCTGTTACAGGGGTTTACCCCTCGACTTCTTCAGGGCTAAGGGAATATATAAACAAGTACTTGTTTGTGTATGCAATGCTAGTAAGGAAACTTTATCTTTCAAATTATTGACAAAGTGACTTTGCTGACTTGTGTGAATTATAAAATAGTCAATATTACTGTGTGGAACTCCATGTGAAACTGGTATTGTATGTGCTTTTCGTACAACTCCTTTGTGTATCAATTTATCAATGGGGGAAAGAAAGAACAAAAAAAGGCCCCCTGTCGTTTATGTTACCGTTATAAGACATACAAGTACAGTTGGTATTCAAGACTCCATTATATGAGTAGTCCTGTGGTTGGCAAGGTGCTGGCATGCAATCAACCCATTTGGTTTTACAATCCTGAGTTTATTCATTAATTGTATTTTATTATATTTGTGGCAAAGTAGTGCTCCCTCAAGCTGTCACTCAATGATAAATACATGCTGACTAAATTTTGTAGTTAAACATGTGTATGGGAACGTATTTTGTTGAAATATGATACCTGAGGTCAGTTTCAAGTAGTCTCTAAATGACAGAGAAAAGGGCACATAAGCTAAAGAATGGCAATCGGTACATTCTAATACAGTGTACTTGGTAACCATGAAGGATCCCCCTACCTTAGTTCCGGTGATAATTCCAACCCTGAAGGGGTTCCTATAATTTCTGCTCCTGGAGAGGTAGACTATTTAGTCTTGTGTCCGAATATCTTAATGTGCTTCCAAGTGTAAGGGAGTTTCTTTTAGAAGAACTGCCCCATCCTAAAGTGAAATTAACAATCATCCTAAAGTGAAATTAACAATCTAATAATATTATTATCCCTTATTTGTGTGTCTAGTATTTTTACTATAATAAGTCAGTTTTTTCACTCCTTACCAGCAGTATTAGGTAGAGCCCCTTGGATCTCCAGGCCGTGGCGTGTTTGCCGTGCAAATCTGCAGGCTGCAGCCGGCCACCCCGGCGTTGTCTTAAGTAATGGAGAGCAAGGGCGGACTAAACCAGTTCCTAGACCCATTTTGGGGGCCATCTTAGAGTGGTGTGTTGGGCCCCCTTGGGTACTGAACCCATTTTGGGGGCCATCTTAGAGTCGGGTGTCGGGCCCCTGGAGGTACTGAACCCATTTGGGTGCCATCTTAGAATTGCGTATCGGGACCCCCCGGGCACTGGAATCGAAATTAGTGAGAACTAGCGAAATATTGGTAGAAAAAGGCCAATGGTATGCTCAAATGCTAAAAGCTATTTGCTAGAAATCCGTATCTGTAGGGGCACATGACAGTATTGAGGTGCACTACCATACAAGTGTGACATTTGTGGTAGAGTGCATGCGGCGTTTGTACATAAGTACACACTTATTAGAAATTTCACATGATATCCAAGTGCTTTGTCGTTCTGACCCGAACTAATCAACATGATAGTGTGTTTTGTGAAATGTGGCAATGTGATAGTGAATTTCATGACATAGTTGGGTGAACCTCAAATTTAGCTGTAAATTCTTAGACTTATTACGGACAGTGGCAGTCGGTCTCAATTCTCGCTAGTATCAGATCCAAAGCATGTTCCGAAACGTTATGCAATGTGAATGTGAATTCTGTGACATAGCTAGGTGAGGACAGTGGCATTATGTCTCAGTTCCTCAATGTACATTGTCTACAACATATTATGTGTCCAGGTCTTGAGTCCTCACTGTACATAGTCTCCAACATGTCAGGTATTGAGTATGAGAAGATCACTACATTAGTGTGGAAACATGTATTACAACAATGTGTGGTCTAACAAAATACATAGGGATGATAGTGGGAGTGCTCTATAAACTATGATAATGGCATGGCGTTCTTAGAAATCCTAACTCCACATAAAGTAGCATCTAGTACGAGCTTAAGTTTAACATGGTTGCTTACATTCGGGTATGTAAGGATATGTAATCCAGCCAGTGTTTTGGTTCCTTTGGAAGTGGGTACGGGCTAATCCCCAAGGAAGTATTGAAGCTCATGGTCCGTGTTCAAGCCCTGTTCGACACTTTTAATTCTCATAATCCATAGCACCTCTCTCCTCCTGAGTGTTTGTTTCCTGTTAACTCCCCTTGGGTCTTTGTGTGTGACATCAAAACCATAGAAGGGTATGGGCTTCTGAGGATGGATAACGGCAGGTGGCAGCTGCATTGTGCCAGGGTTATTTCTGGGTTATGTCTCACATCCAGGGGCGGGAAGAGCATCTGACATTGGCATCCTACCGATAGCGCTACATGGGATTCTTTTTGCTGCTCACCAGCTTTCTAAACCTTGCACCAGGTGAAAGGCAGCAGTAGCAGCAAGGCTAGGGTTCACCCTCCTCTTGGGGCGACATGCCTGCTTTAATGGGCAGGCTTCAGCCCTATTTCCTCCTCAAACATGGGGTGACCTCATAGGCAACATGGCATGGAGTCAGTGACACTAGTCACCATTTTACTGTCCTGGGCCCTAAGCCCACATACTATATAAATAATGGATGCAGGCACAATCAGTATGGTACTTAGAACTGGCCACAAGAATTTGCTCTCTGTCTCTTTTATTGGCAGGGTCACCTGATCTGTGACGCCGGTGTCGGATGGGTGCAGGATGGGTGTAAGAGAGAGCCATCAAAGGAGTGGCTGATCACATTTAACATGTTGAACACAAGACCGTGTCCAGCAGGGCACTACAGTAACTAATTCCAAAGCTAGAACATCCGACTGGAGCAAGACATCAAAGTTACCCCAGTAGAGAAGCAATGTTGATGGCTACATTTTCTACATTAGTCTAACTTGGTTTTTTTGCTGCCAAAACTGAATGCTTAAGCATGAGTCTGGACTTCATGTTTCTGACTCTGAGAGACCCTGCTGAGGCAGAAGTTTTAACTGGTGCAACACCCTTAACATGCCAAACCACAGGACCACAGTTTTTGTGAAATCAAGTCTCGATACACTGGAACCATTGAATTAAAATGGTGCTTTGTGTTTTCCAATAGCTTCTTAATGTCTCTGGTTCCCTCAATCCATTTTGACCATTTTTTAAGTCATAATGTTAACAAAATGATATTTGTGTTTACTAAATTGTTTTGTGACTTGTATTGGTATGTTTCTTGGCTGCTGCTTGTACCATACTTTCTTTTGACATTCCCACCCTTCTATCCGGGAGATTCCTAAACAGCAGAGAGTACCTTGCACATTGTCACCATCTCTGGAGCTACGGGAGTCACTACTTGCGACGGCCTTCCTCGGAAGGGGTGTGCCCTGAGGGTCGTAGGGGTTGGGAGCCCACAGCACAGCAGTATCAGCGTATGCAATGGTTCGTAGAGACCCCAAGAAGAGGCAACTACAGTTCGGCAAACTTGAGAATAGAGTTAGACCCCAGTGCTGGAATGGCTGAGGGAGGGGCGTGAGGGCCCCCGCCGAGATTGTACCGGCCGGATCAGATGCCCTAATGGTGGAACTCAGGGCTGGCTTCCAGGCCCTAGATGGATGCTTTGACATCCTGGAAAAATGTGTGGATGTAATGGGGGCCCGTATCGACATACATGAGAAACGTCTGGATACCGTTGAAGGTTGGGCGTCAGACCTTGAGGACGGCGCTGCACAATAGACCAGGAGAATAGATCGGATGGAAAAACTCTTCAAAACAGTTGCAATGAAAAACAAAGATTACGAGGTGAGGAGCAGACTCAATAATATTCGTATACTGGGGGTACTGGAAACTACAGACACTGGCCGCTTAGACAACTTTGTGGAGACTCTACTGTCTGATCTATTCGGTAAGGAGTCGTTCACAACCTCGTTCCTAGTGGAGCGTGCCCATTGGACTCCGGCCCCCTGCCCTAATACTGGTTGTCCCCCAAGAACGCTGCTTAACTACCGCGATAGAGATACCGCATTGTGACTGGCAAGGGAGAAAGGCCAGCTGAATTGGCAGAGGTCATCTAATTTCTCTGTACCCTGACTTCACGGCCATGGTGCTGGAGGCCATACGGAAATAAATGGGAGTCAACCTTCGCCTCAAGTATGGCATGATCGACCTAGCCCGACTCCGTGTCATGGTGGAGAGAAGAGCTTGTTTTTTTTATACTTCCTCGGTGGTGCAAGAGTTTTGCCGCGAATATTCTGAGGCCCGTGGGAGTCAGAGAAGGGAACTGTTGAAGGACTCTCCACCTCACAGTGGATCCGAGGCCAGTGTGGATCTATTCTCCACGGAATAACTGCCACCTGCACGCATGGTCACCAGTAACGCATGCATAATATGTGGGCTGTATAATGACATACAGGTACTGAGTTCGGCACTAGCACCCTGATATTGGTAATATGGCAAAAATAATGTTATGTGTTAGATTTTGAAACCTCCTACAAGGTTGGGTAGCTGGCATAGCTTTGCCACTCCCTTAGACTGTATCACTTTCTTTGTTGGAACATTGAAAGGAATGGCTTTTATATTCCTTCTCTTTATTTCTTCATACTCATATCTATGTCCAGTGCCTTAGATATGCTGCAACTTCCCTGTTTTGGGTTTAGCAGGGATGGGGGGGGATGTGGGGGATAGGGGTCATTAGAATAAAGGGGAAATATATGTTGGCTGCTTGTTATAGTTGCTATTGTCCGCTCGCCTAAACGCTAGACACACATACCTGACATTACTAAGTACACCACATAACCATGGTGGTAAGCCGGCCGAGTTTTCAGAGCTAATACTAGTCACCTGGAGCTTCAGGAAACAGGTATTACACTACCTGCAAAGACACAAAGCTGACATTGTCTTACTTCAGGAGACACACCTATCGCAGGCAACAACAACAGGATACACGTCCTCATGGGGAGCCCACTGATACTTTGCCAATTACAGTAAGTACGCTAGGGGGACCACCATTTTGATACATAAGCGAATACACTTTCAACCCTCGTGGAACCGCATGGACACTGAGTGCTGCTATACTATAGTAGCGGGTCACCGCATGGCATTTGTTTGTGTGTATGCATCCAACTCAGACAGCCCAGATTTTTTTCGGAGCGTGCATGCCCAGATTGAGCAGTTGAAATCTGATTACATCTGCATGGGAGGGATTTCAACTTATTATTAGACATCAAACGAGATAGCACTGCAGACACTCCAGATTTTAAACCCCTGGCACGCCGAGCACTGTCAGACCTCTGTGAGGCACTTAATTTAATAGACATGTGGTGCCACTATCACCCAGTTGAGCCAGCTTACACACACTATGCTGTGCCATATGACACTTGGACATGCCTGGATTACTGGATTCTGCCCCCTGATATGGTGCCCTGACACAAAGCCCTACACCACCTTTCCAGGACACTTTCAGATCATTCCCCAGTGACCCTTACACTGCAAGTGCCCAGGGCTGGGGTGGTGAAAGACAATGGAGGTTCCCGAGGCAGGAACTGCTCGACCAGAACTCCGTGGGGCTATTGTGGATTATTTCGATTTGAATAAAGGATCCATCAAATCCTGGGCCACATTGTGGGAGGCGTTACAGCCTACATGAGGGGAATTTGTATTTCATGGCACGCCGGTATCCTAAAAGACCTCAGAAACACACTTTTCCGCCTAGAGGAGCAACTAGAAACTTTAGTCCGGAAGCATGCGGAGCGAGATATGTGGATGACTCTATGATCTGAATTCCGTGAGGTGGCTGAAAGGGAAACACATTTTTTAAGCAAGTATGCCACCGCGAGATGGTACGGGAGAGGGGACAGGCCGGGGCGCATGCTAGCAGGGTTATTGCGGCCCTCTAGAGGCCAATCCTACATCACTAACCTCCAAAATAAGGCGGGCGCCCAAATAACAGGCACACCAGCCATACGGGATGAACTCCTTGAGTTCTATGCTAATTTATAAACGTCACGGGTGAGAGTTAATGCGGCTGAAAGAACGAAATATTTGGCGGAAATTCCAATGGTTTGGCAGGTCTCTGCTAAGAAACAATTCTTGGGGGAACCCTACACAACGGAGGAAATAATCAATGCAATTGATGCCATGAATGGCACAAAAGCACCTGGCCTTGACGGGTATACCAGTATTTCTTATAAGACATATAAAACCCTCCCCGTCCCATATCTCCTTGAGGTATATCAAGAAGCACTTGAAAACAAGGTGCTGCCACCCTCCTTGCGAGAGGCGGTTATCATACTGCCCCTAAGCCTGGGAAAGATCCATAGCTATGCGGCTCGTATAGGCCAGTCTCTCTACTATATTTTGATAATAAAATATTAGCAAAAATGATTGCGATGTGGTTAGCCCGTCTACTCTAATAATCTCACCAGCTCAGTCAGATTTTGTCCCGTATAGGTCTACGGCCTTAAACCTATGCACTTTGTTTGCCGTGTTGCACAGGATCTCCCCAGACGTTTCAGCAATGGGTACCCTGCTGGATGCAGAAAAGGCACTTGACTCTCTGGAGTGGCCGTTCCTACTAGCCACAATGAGCAAACTGGGAATACCTAAGGGATTTGTCGCACTCACTTCGCTACTTTACACACAGCCCATGGCCCGGATCCGGTTAAACGGCACCCTGTCCCAACCCTTCCAATTAATATGCGGCACGATTCAGGGTTGTCCACTCTCTACCCTTCTTTTCATTATCGCGCTTGATCCCCTAGTTAGGCAGCTACAAGAGGGGCACCTTCATAGGGGGTTACAGTTCAAAACAGGCCCACTCTTGATAATGCTCTATGCAGATGATATCATACTGTATATCTGCCACCACCAGGAAAATCTGGCACCAAGAGTCAGAGAAGTCATCCGATTTGGAGGGTTCTCTGGACTCCACATAAACTGGAGCAAATCAGTTTTCCCTTTAACCTCTGTCACAGCTAAACTGGATTATGAATTTCCCTTCGCGGGGTTTGATACATCGGTTAAATATCTGGGCATGGATGTACACAGGGAGGCTGAGCAGATTACATGACTCAACTACGGCCCAGCAATAAGTACCCTTTAATCACAAGTGGAGCGGTGGTTAAAACTCTCTCTCTCCCTGGCGGGACGCGTCACCATCATTAAAGTGGTGCTATTGCCCAGGTTCCTATACCTGTTCCACAACATTCCCATCCCACCTAACCAAGAAGTTTTTCAAGCATTACACACCATCCTCACCAGACTGATCTGGGGCGGCAGTAGGGCCAGGGTCTGCTGAGATACGATGACACTGCTATATGAAAGGTGGGATTTGGGTTCCCTAATTTTCAAATGTACTATTTAGTAGCTCAGCGCAGCTTTGCTCACCACATGTATCACTGACATCTGGATTCCTTATGCGAGGCCAGAAACGGACCTCGCGGACCCTACCCATGGCTATGATACTGCTGATGGGCCTCCCTAGAGACTCCCAGGATATTCAAATGGTGTCCACCACTACCAGGGTGTAGTGAAGACGCCGCGCACAGGGCAGTTCTGGTATCGAAGTTTATTGTAATAAACAGCAGCACAGCAATAAGGAAATCCGCCTGCTTCAAGACAGCCTCCAACTCCCACAACACCTCTTCTAAAACAGCCCAACGACTCCCATCGCCTAGCAACATTCCAACATTCCCCCTGATGACACCATCAACAGAATGTTACGAACAGCATTGCATATACAATCCTTTACCCACTAGCAGTACGAAAGAGTGATAGCATAACATACCCTCCTTTCTCCTTTTTAAAAAAAAAAAAAACATAAAACCCTGCAGAGAAAATCCCACTAAGACAAGCATTAAAAATACAAAATGAAAACATCAAAATAAGCAATTCACATACGGTATCTTATAGGAATCATTCTCTTTCTCCCACTTCTCCTAGCCGGAACCTCGAAAGATCCACTAACTGCCATACCAGGAGAAACCGGAGAAGAAAAAGGCACAACATTTTTAACTTTAACAATTTTACAAACATTCCACCATTTGCCTCCCTCAACTTGAATGGAATTTTTTCCCACCTTGGTTACAGGAACAGGAGACCCAAACTTACTCTCTCCCTTCTTGACATGTAAAGGGGACTTGATACGCACCATGTCTCCAACCCCTACTGAAACCAATTTTACACTTTTTTTTTGCATCAAACCATGACTTCTGTTTGACCTGAGAACAAGAGACACTCTCTCTCACCAACTTCATAAGTGAATCCATATCAGAAACATTTTTGATCCACTTATTCATTCAAGCAGGCTTTAAATTAGTGTTCGCCTTCCTCCCCCTCAGCAACTCAAAAGGAGATACCTTTGTAGTTGAGTGGGGGGTGGTCCTATAGAACCATAACATACTCTCAAGAGAATTGACAAGGTCCATATTCCCACACTTGGCCCATCTAATACAGTCCCCCAGTACTCTATTCATGCGCTCCACAAGCCCATTAGATTGGGGATGGTAAAGCGAACTCTTTACATGTTTGATGTTACACGATGAAAGGAACTTTTCAAAGCTCAAACTGGTGAATTGAGTCCCATTATCCGTTACCAAGGACTCAGGAAACCCCTCTCGCATGAAAACGTCTTTGAGGAAAGAAATAACTGTATTAGTGGAAACCTCCTTAACCAATTTTATCTCAGGCCATTTTGAAGCATAATCGATAAGAATAATAATGAATCGACTACCACCAGGTAATACTTCAAGAGGACCCATGATATCCAAACCCAGTTTTGCCCAAGGACCAGAGGGACATTCAATGGGAATCAGAGGAGGTGTAACAACTTTTAATCCTTTGTCCCCCAAACGACAAATTGAGCACAAATCAACAAACTCTAGAAGAAGCTGGCCCTGTTGACGGGTGGGTGGTCACTGTACTCCTCTGCTGTCCCTTTGGCTAACAACCCATGGCTGCTATCACTCAAGAGAAGTTTGTTCAGTGTAATCTTACTAAATACTCTCTTGGTACAGTGGGTGACCTCTTCCCGGGGGGACATTTATATTCGGGTGCAGAGGATGCCCGCTTCGGCGAGGCTCCATATATGGACCGATTTTTACTTAACAGGTTGCGGCGGGCATTCTGAGCACAAATCACAGAATTTCCATTGGAACCGGACAGTTTCCCACTGCTAACACTAATAATTTCCAACTCTGGGGGGGGACACACCTCATATGTATGCTATTCAAAGCCAGTAAGGCCCTAGTCCCCAGCAGGAATATTAAGGTTTGTGAAGCGTGGGAACGGAATCTGAGGCTCCCGTTGCAAGATTCACATTGGGAATATTGTTGTGCTGAAACCACTAGGTATCACTTAACAATAAACATAAGCTAATCCATGATTTTTTTTTTATGGAGGACATATATCTGACCAGCAAACCTGTACAGAATTGACCCATCTCGTCCCAACACATGCCCCAAATGTCAGGCGCAATATGCAGATTCCGTCCATATGACCTGGAATAGCGACAGGATTGGTGGTTTTTAGAGGGCCATTTACATAGCATTATCGCAAATGGTACATTTTACTATTGAACCTCAACCTGGGGTTACATTGATGGGAAATGTTCCTGAGGTCCCGAAACCAATGCATAGGTTCATACAGTGGTCGAAGTGGGCGGGATCGGAAGGGCACGTCGTACCCCTACTTTTTAAATTGAACTAAGTCCGTTCCACTACTTCTTCATTTAAAAAATGCGTCCCAGGACGGCAGGAATTCTCCGAACATAAAACATATTACAGGATAATCCAGCCCCGTGTGGTGCACATCGAGGAAGGCCTCCGCAGTTGTCAGGACTTCCTTCCCCTTCCCCTCTGTATCTGTGGTGAGCAGGGGCCTGAAGGAGCAGTGTTGCACTGGAGGAAGAATCAATCAGCATGAAAAACCGGCTACCTCTGATGGCCCGGCTGTACAGTGATTTACACCTCATTCAGTGGGGAGGCCACCTGCCTGCCCCCACTGTGACCACTACAATGGTCACATCAGGACACCTTGGCAGCCCCGCCCTTGGCCCATCTGCCCATTATTTTCGGGCTCACCCAGACTGACGATGCCACAAGGAAAGGAAGAGGACTTCATGTGTAATTCGTGGCAGACTGTGCCCAAACCTTGGCGCTTTTTTAAAAATAACTGTGGAAAATGTTTGTCTTATCAGCTGTTTTCCTTATTATATTTCATAAAACGTGTACTTCTCACCTGTCTATGTTCAGGGATGTGGTATTTCTAAAAATACTGTTGACCCTTTTCTAAGGATATAAAATAAAATCAGCCCGAGGTGTCCAGTTATGCTACACCAGAGCCCCTTGTGGACCCCCCAGGCACCAAGGCCGGGCTGGTGTACTGGGCATCGGACGGAGGCTGGAGGGGTGGGAGGCTGGTTTTGTTAGTGGAGGCTGCAAAATCGACCCCCAGTAACAAAACCTGCAGGGCTGTCCAGCACAATGACTCACTTCTCACTCTCAAAAACACAAAAATCACTGCAGAATTCCTTGTAAGCCCAGCAGATTTCAGGCAACAATAAAAGAGTCAAGATTTATATCTCAGGTGGTTGATCTTCCTGTTGGGGAGAGATTGGAGTATTGTCTATTGACAGTTTTGACTCATCCATTGTAGCGCCGAGGATTAAGATTCCTGTTGCAAAGAACCTGTACCATACAGATCACAGAACTATATTCAATGGGAATAGCTCAGTGGGTTACTGCTTTTGTTACAGAGATCCTTTAGTTACTTGCAGTGCATAACTTACAATCGTAATAAATCAAGCACCTTGAGCTATGACCTGCCATCAAAGAGCTGCATGCAGACTGCGTGGTGAGGGTTTGGAAGTTATGTTTTTTCCCCAGTCATTCATTATCCTAATACTGCTAAAATTGGTTTGTTTGGGTAGAAATACATTCTTATCAGAAATTCCAACCACTTTGTTACGTTTTGAATCCTCGGGTTGTGCTTTTCCAGATCTTAAAAAATGCCATCCAAAATTGATGGCATGTGAATCCTAACACCTTGTAGCCTCTTTTGTCTTGTAAACATTTTCTAAACATTTATTTACACACGTATGATTCATTGTCTCTGTATGTGTGCATGATGTAAAGTGCTCCAAGTTCCTCACTGGTGTGAGAGGCACTATAAAACAATTTAAATACATGTGAGAGAGGGGCTATGGAGAGATGAGGGGCAGTGTTGGAGGGTGTAAGTGAGGGAATCATTGAAGGGCCCCAAGAAGATTGTCGTATCCTGGTGCACCGTAAGGTCATCATTTACTGTGCTCTAAAAGCTAATACAATGGAATATATAATACAATGTGTTGTAGAATGCACCATTTATATAATTGTTTCCAAAGTTTTCTTGGGGAGAGAACACCCTCTCCCCGTATCCCCTTTGCAGTAGTCAGGCTTCCTTGCTGTGCTTGCTCGCATCACACCATGCAGGGGATGGACACAAATTTGCCAGGCCTGCTTTGGGTTCCCAGTTCGGCCCTGTCTGGCACTAAATTAAAAGTGCCCCATTTAGCAAACGAGAGATCTAAACAAGCATTGACAAAGCCAATATCTCTTTCCTTTGGGACTTCTTAGGTTTGTGATTTTTTTGTAGTGACGCTTTACAGCATTAAGACCAAATAGAAAATTTCTGGTGCTTCCATAATTGCATTTAAGGAATCGCAATTTGCAATTCCTTAATTGCATTTGCAAAATAGAGAATCGCAAATTTAGCAATTCTCTATTTTGTGATGGCCTTTTGGGATGATACATCCCAAAAGGCTTTTTCCAATTCGTAAACGGGCCAATTCTGAGAATCTGCCCATTTGCAAACGGGAAAAAGGCTTGATGCATATGGCCCTTAATCTTCTGAGCCCTGCTTATCCCCTTCCTTGCTGTCCACGAGTACACCAAAGGCACACCTGTGTACACGATGAGCACTGTTTTCATGTCCTCAATGTTTGAAGCAAAAACACTCATTGATTTCCAAACAAGGCGTGTAAAAGCTAAGGTAACCATATCGTTCCTTCTTATATTTTGCATGCTTTACATAATCTTGCATTGCCTATGAGTGTTTGTTTTTTCCAGGATGTTGTTACTTTTTTTCAAGCAGTGCATAATTTGAATTGACACACATCAAGGTGTTTATAAAAGGGCACAATTGGGTTGTAGCTGAAGGCAATGCAAGTGTCTCTCAGTGGGGTAGAAAGGTGTTCAAGGGGGGAAGAGGATGTGGCACTATGGCCAGAGCTACCAAATCTGGAACTGGGGGATCAGGCTTCATGAACAGTCCACCAGAACACTCTCCTGAGAAAGCACATTCCCCCGCTAGACCACAGAAGACCAGGTCTCTTAGCACCAGCAGGTGGACCCTACCGGAGGCCAGTGTGGGTTGACCTTGAAGCCCTACCCACCACAATCCATACATAAGTTCACCTCCCGTCTTCCAGGCAGGCCTACAAAGCAGCACACCATAGATCAGAAGAGACTTTGTCACTGAGGTCACAGGACCCTTGAGGCCAGTCCGCCTCACCCATTAGTACCTCATTGGCCTTTTTCCAGCAGTAGTAGACCTACTCACCAGGGATCGGCAATGTGGGATATGGTCACACCAAACTGAAAGGTATATTTAGGAGGGCCATGCGTCATGCTTGCACCACGGAAAGTGGTAAATTCACAACACAAATCTGCAAGTCATATTTATGAAGCCACGCAAAGCCACTTTGCATGGTTTCATAAATATGGAGTAATGCAACACAGAGCACATTGCTGCTTTGCCTTACTCTGCACAAGGGAGGCATTGACACTGAACTCTCCTGTTTTTTTTATGCAATGACTTGTAAAACTGGGACTGCATCAAAATCTTATGCCTCCCCAAGGGAGGCACAACAAGGAGAAATATCTTTATTGCTCTCTGGTTTTCCTCAATCCATATGTGCAGCACACATAGAAAGAGGAAAAAGCCTCTCAGGATTGTTTTCGTGCAGGAAGGTGCCCCTTCCTGCACAAAAACAATACTGCATGCAATGGAGGCACCCTTGCACCATGGTGCAAGGGTGCCTGCGTTGGCGCTAGGCTGACGAAATGGCACCAGTGCACTTGGATAAACATGTATCTATTGGTTGCATTGAATAACGTTATAAACTGTAACTCATCAGTGAAATGCCAAACATAGTAAAAATTGGGATGTTTTGCTCCTTCTAGCCACACCTCTGACTCCGCCCACTGACCCAATCCTCAGATTATTCCTGCCCCCTGATGCTCCTCCCACAGTTCCCTTACTTCCCCCCCCCCCACTTCGACCACTGGGTTCATAGCGATAGCCCTGTTATTGTCACATGTGCTGTGCCATCAAAGACAGAGGTCAAATCTCAGGTTATGTCTTCTGACAAATTGCTGCTCACTTTTTATATGTAGATTGGTACTTACTATTCTTTCTCCAGATGCAAATGTAAAGATAAATACCTCGCAATGTTGCTGAGGTACAGCGAATGTGAAACGAAAGACCGTACAATGTCAGTTTTTCTAAAACCCAACAACATTAAAATACCTGTAAAGGAACTGTACAAATATTTGAAAACATATCAACGTTTAGGAAAGCAGACAGGATGCACTTTTTTTTCGTAATTCTGAAGATTGATGGAAACAAAAATGTTAATAGAATCAAAACAGATCCAGACACTTTACTCAATAAAGTGCAAATATTTACTGAAACCCGATTTCCACACATTAATTAACATGCTATTTTTGTTGCCATTTCAATGGAAAATTTGCTGTTTGTATACGGGTGTGATCTACCACAGCATGATTTAGTGATATATTTGTGACCTTGTACTCCAAAATGAACATACCTCTCCACCTGAACTGGCCCAGCTTATTTCCTATCCTTGTCCTTTGTGGGATGCTTGGATTTTTCCTAATCCCTATAACGTCAGTGATGTAACAGTGAAGGCACAACCCACACTCCGCAAATTGTCCCAGCACCAGTATGCAGGGAGGGCTCTAGCGAAACAAACTGTGGAGCTTTCACATCTGTGTAGACATTATCGTGCTGGACAGCATTTGTGCATGACAACACAACTTTAGAAGGCTTTGCATGTAGTTTTCTGAACCGCACTCGAAATTCAAATATGATAACAGGGAACAAGTATGTTATCGTAAAAAGAATGAACTATAATTATTTAACACGATATGTAACACATTATTTTACCAAGCTAAGCCATTTGTATCATATGCCCGATCACTTCTTCAGTTATTTGTTTTAGCAATCTTTGTACATTGCCCTGAACAAAAACTGGGTTTTTATATTTCCTTGTATAGATAGTAGGTTTGCAACATACAAGCCTTCAAGAATTATTCTAACATCTTTGGACCTTGTTTAGAGTGGCAATATATATTTTTGAAGTTTGTGGCCAGCTGTGCCTAGCCAGATCCGCAGTCATCTTCGCTTCCTCCTTTGGTCTCAGCACCGTTGCAATTAGCCCCTTATTTTAACTGCCTGGATTCCTGCTGCCTTTCTCCCGTGGCGGTTTCATTATGTCCTTCCGAGGCACAGATGTGGGGTGATTGTTTTCACTCGCCCACTTCAAGAAGAAGAGGCGAGATCTTGAAGCCACGGTCCACTTTGATTGGCATGCCTGAAAACACAATTTTCAAAGTGCACATTACTAGGCCATGTCATTTGTGATCTTGAAAGGAAGATAAAGGCTGACACTGACCATCCTCCATCCAGGACCCATGCTGGGCCTGGTATGTCAATCCGCTTTGTGCTCCGCACATTATGGTGACTGGGTCATGTCCAGACACGGTGGGTTCTACCACGTGTATATTACGGGCTAAATTCTCCAGCACTTTCAAGTGCGTTTCAAAGATTGTGCTGCAAGGCAAGTGCGTTGTTTCAATGTCTGACATCTTGTGTGAGAAATCCCAGTTGTTCTTTTTCGTGGTGTTTGTTGGTCTACTTGGCGTTATCAAAAAAATATCCTCTTGTGCTTTTGGCTCCCTTAGTATACAGAAAATATGATCATATATAGGAGAATTCAGAAAAATACCAATTATGTCTACATCACACGAAAGCTATTTTTTAATCTAGGGATATATTTTTTAATCTAGGGATACCCGGAAATAATGTTTAGGAACTGCATGAATTGTACTTTTTTCAATACTTCTTACTTTCGCAATTGAAATTCAGGTGGAAAAATTAAGTTCGAAGGACACACTTGCAAAAGAAAATTGAGATCTTAAGGACAAATATTAAGCTAACCAAATATTTTGGAAGTTTTGATTAATAAAAACTGTGGAATCAAAAATCCTCGTTGTCGCTCACATTCAAAGTGCACATTGTTTGATGAGATACACTGAGTAATATTTAAACACTCCACTAGCGATTAGTGCTCATTTATGGAAAACAGTTCTATGGTTACAAATTATTCACCTATGATATTCACGCAAACATCATTTTGCGATTATAAATTTGCCAGATTGACTTTTTTTACAACCCCGTGGTACCGTTCTAGGTATATTTACACCTCTGACCTATAAAATTTGAGCAAGTCTGTTACCAAGACTAACATATTCAGGTTTGGTTGCATTTCAGGTGCTCTAATGGGCACTTTACACACTAGGCATGTTGTCTTACCCTAGCACGTGCTCACATCTCCTCAAATAAATGTTTTATTATTACTGCTCCTCGTGCTCTTCCTTTTAGAGCTGGATAAACATTTGAAAAGTTAACAGTTGTTCTTGATTGTACCCCCAGTAGGTTTGGGGTGATCTGTAAATACGTTTGGATTAATTTGCGATACTAAATCATCATGCCACAAATCTCAAAGAAGGTAAGAAAACCATATAAACTTCAGTATTTGTTTAGCTCCTTAAACGCTTGAACAGGAAGTGAGTTACAAAACCTGCAGTTCAGTGTCTCTTTTGCAGGCCCTATACTGACAGCATTAACTGACTGTTGAAGACAGCATTGCATCCCATCCTTGAATATTTCCTGGTGGGGGAGGGCATTGTGTCATCCCGTTGCTCGTGAGTGGATAGCTTTCTTGCCCATCTCAGTTCCTTGTTCACTGGTTTTCCTCTCTTTTCTGGTTTGTCCTACTCCTGAGTCCTGGAGTGTTTCTAGTGTAACATGGCTTATGATTGGTTGAGCTTGTGTTCTTCCACTAGTCAAGTGAGGGGCTAATATTTTTTTAATTTACTTTTAGCCCTCCATGGGAGGGCATTGCTTTTCTCAGTCACCCCCCCCCCCCCCCGGCTCAACAACCCCCACCTCTCGCTTGCCGTCACTCCCAGAAGAGGTCCGTGGAGGGAGTTCCGTGAGGCGGTGAGGCGGGGCGGGGGAGGGGCAGGGTGGGGAAATGTAAACACAGGAATATGGATGAACGGAGGTAAGTACACATTTAAATAAATAAAACGAATTTCGTTGCCCGAGCTGCATCGCATTTTGCGATGCAGCGCGCGCAAAGGAATTCATTTTATTTATTTAAATGTGTACTTACCTCCGTTCATCCATATTCCGGTGTTTACATTTCCCCACCCTGCCCCTCCCCCGCCCCGCCTCACCGCCCCACGGAACTCCCTCCACGGACCGCTACTGGTCACTCCGTATTTATATGTTTTGTTTTTTTCTTTAACTTGTTTTGGCCCACACTCTTTTGTTGCTCCTGGTTCATCTGGTTACCTCCTGCCTCCTCTTAATGACAGGCAGTTCGTGCAGTATCCCGCACTTACGATTTTTTTGTTAATTAATATAAAAAAAATGGCTGCTGGTCTTTTTGAACAGTAAAACAATAAATAAAATATAACCAACATTTACTGAAAGATGGCCACTGGTACATCAGCACATTTCCACATGCTTGAATTGCTTCGTTCATGACTAAAACCTTTTCAAGATAGACCACCCATGTGTTTGCGTGTGTTCTCATTCACCAGCAGCTTCATTTGATTTTTTTTATTTAAAAGAAGAATCATTAAAAAATGTCCACCAGTGCAATCTCATGCATGCATCGTGGTGCCCCAAAGCCACTTTGGATTTTTATAATAATTTGCATGAGTGCAAAGTCTATGGCCACAGGAAAAACCAATAGCTCTTCTTCTGCTTATCACAAGTAATACAGATTGGTTATTGGATGTCTGAGTATTTAAAATATCATAGCCCCGAGCAAGAGAGCGGGCTCCTGCAGGACATTGTAACAGGAGATCCACTTTATTCTGATGTCACTGGATTTGCTGGATGTATTGTTTCATATTCATTTTCTGTTGGCCTATAAGTACTTTCTTAGGTTGGAGATCGGTGTCATGCATTTATAATTGTGCTAGACCCTCTGAAGACAGTAAGAAGGTTCTCCAGTATTCTCCAAGCATTCAAAATGTAAGAGCATTTTTTTGCATCTGCACCCATCCTGAGTTGCAGAGTTCTCAGGAGAAGGAAAGGTCTATGCACGTCATTTCAAAGAGCTGGGACACACTGCATGGGCACATAGTCCTCTACAATCTTAACAGAGAGTTTTCTTTAGCCCCATCACTTCTGTAGTATTAACTACAGATATCTGCCTGGTGGCATGGGTGGCTACACCGTGCTTCTTGCCAACCCAGTGATAGCGGTCAATAAGGCTGCTCTCCTAGTAATCAATGTAATCTGTTCCAAGTTAATCAATTCTTAGGTAATAGAGTTCTGGTTCATAGAGAAAACATTGCAATTCATGTATTATTCACAGTCTGGCCACTTACTATCCAAGTTTTATGCTGTTTAAGTTTCACTTCAAGACCCAGATGAAGTGGAAATTACCTCCTCTTTATACTAAGATCATCTAGAAAATGGACAATATAGAAGAGGATCATCTAAAATTGATTTCTCCTTTGTTAGAAATGGGGTCTCTAGTTGGCTGAGGTATGCACCCTGCCCAAGTAGGGACCACAGTTCTAGTCAGGTTACACTAGAATCACACTTAAAGATAACCTGTTCTCACCCTCTGGTAGCTTGGCACAGAGCAATCAGGCTTATCTAAAGAGGCAATGTGTAAAGTATTTGTGCAACACACACACAGTAACACAATGAAAATACCTCTTTGCTCTCCATCAGAAATCTCATTGATGTGTTTGTGCTGCAGATTGAAATATTGCATTTCCTGAAAGCTGGCAGTTGTTGTTCCACATTCCCAGCATCCTTCCACTCTTCAGTCCTGTGTTAAGTACAGGGTTTCTGGTTGTGTGTCCAGTGAATTTAGGACTTTCTACTGTGAACCTCTTTGAAATTTCTGGTGAAGGAGTTTCCCTTTGGCCCTTTCCTTCTTCACTCTCTGACTTAAATGTGTACCACATACTGCTATCAGAGAACAATACGAAGTTTTGTCAGGGGCTCATTTCTGTGTTACACTTGTATGGGAGATTTACTGTGCCCTGATGCTCATCCATTCTTAATTTCTCAGTGGTATCACATTGGTATCAAAACAGCGATTCATCTTTGTTTTCAGTAGGCATTACATAATTTAACGGTTTTGCATAGCTTTGGGCCCGAAGTGTTTTAGCTCTTGCAGGCTATGTGCATACCTGTGTATCATTCACTGAGCCTGCAACACCCCTGGCCTATACCCTCTATCCAACTTACAGGTCTCAGTGTCCACGAGAGGCCCCTTGGACCTGTGTCAGCCTTCTTTCCAAGATTTTGGCACTTTAAGCATGCTAATTGTCGTGGTAGGCCCTTCACAGTTTTCAGACTAACAGTTGTCCAAGAAACAGAGGAACCCAGAGTAAACAACTGAGCTACACAGTACCTTGGTTTTTTTTATGTGTACAGAGTTTAGACCAAATAATATGGTGAAATATGTAGAGTGGTTGATTCTGAAATAGGCACCAGATATGGAGTTTAAGTGCAGTGTTTATTTGTGCATCTCTGAATTTGTGGATACCTATACTTGCATGTAATTCAGAAGGCATTTCTAAAACTGTCTCCTTTTTACACACTGGCTTGCATTTGGAAAGCATAAATTCAGCAAAATACATTTTTAAAAAACAATGTTCTCTTACTCTATGTTCCCACATGTCTTTCAGTAAAAAATGGTACTGTGGATTTTGGGATCTACCTCAGTCGGCACCTAGGTTAACCTAGCACTCCTGCACATTTTTGATATTTAGACACCTAGGGGAATGCACGGTGGTGTGACTTGTGTGGCTCACACCAGGTTCCCTTACCCATAATCCTGACTAAAAGCACATATTTTCCTCACGTTTCTTGAAGGAAAAGTTCTGAATCTGTGGGGGGCCACAAACGTCCCGCCACCCAGCATTTCCCCAAGTCTCTTGATAAAATTGCTACCTCACTTGTGTGGGTAGCCCTGGTGCCTGTGAGTGGAAAGTGCCCAAAACACAACATGGACACTATATTCTTCCACTGAAAACTGACCTTTTTTCCAATTTGAGTAGCTGTAGATTTAAGGCCCAAGCTCAGCTGGCAATTAGAGAACCTGAGCAAACCTGTAAATTCCTGTAAACTAGATACCTAGGGAATTTCAGAGTGGGTGACTTGCATATCTCACACCAGGTTTCCTTACCCATAAGCCTCTGCAAACATCAAAGTTTGGCTAAAACATAAATATTTGTCCTCACATTTCTGTGGGATAAGTTTCTGGAATCTGTGGGGAGCCACACATTTCCCACCATCCAGCATTCCCCCAAGATGCCTGAAAAAAATGCTACTTCACTTGGATTGTCCTAGTGTTAGCATCAGGAAAGAGCCCCAAGCGCAACACATACACCACATTTTTCTATTGAAAACAAACTTGTATTGTACACTGAGGGGAGGTGTGGATGTTGGGCCCTAGCTCAGCATGCACTTAGGGAATTCTAGCAATCCTGAAAATTTGGGAAAACTAGTGTTCGAAATTGGTTTTCTGGTTGGCAGAGGTATGTAACCTGTCCAAAGAGGAACCACAATCCTAGTCAGGGTAATTCACAAACACATCCCAAATTAACCTGTGATCATCCTATGGCCGTTTGGCACTAAGTAGTCAGGCGTAACTTACGAGGCAATGTGTAAAGTATTTGTGCAACACATCAAACAGTAAAACAGTGAAAACACCTTGCAAAAAGATTCAACACCAAGGTTGAAAAACAGCTCTCAATTTAATATATAAAACAAAACTAAAATTACAAAAATTCAATGAGTAGAAGTCGAGTTAAGAATTTTTAAAGAATCAATGCAAAAATAGCACATAGAAGCAATAAACGCCTATGTGGGATATCTGGTTACATTGGACCAGGACAGAGTCAAAAGTTTAGGCTGACCACAATGGAGCGCGGCCAGATAGAGGGACCACGCAAGGCTCACTGAACAAAAGTTCCTTTATCCTTGTTGCAACACCGAGATGGGGGTGCAGTTGAGTGATGCGTTGTTGTCAATCTCACAATTGAGGTGATGCAACAATTTTCTCTACGTAACGATCACGATGCACCAGTTCCAATGATAAAACGCCAGTTACAGGATGCGGTGGTTTCAAAACCTATGTGCCGGGTTTCTCCAAGCAGTCGAGGGGATGTATTGATCGTCTCTCTGCAGTGATGCGGTGGTTCCGGATGGCAATGCACTGGTTCCAAGTGTAATGTGCCAATTCTGTTCCAGCAACAGTTTGATGCATTGATTCTGCTTTCAGAGCTGAAGATGCATTTATTCCGAAGGAGCAAGCACCTGGCTCGACTTCCTACGGGCCAAGCACATGAGCAGGGTGGAAAACTTTGATGTCTGTGAGTATTAGAAAAGGAGGCTAGTAAGCAAGCCTTGGAGTCTGTCATTCTGGGGATAGTGATGGAGGTCCAGTCTTCCAGCCAGTGATCAGAGACAGGCAGCAGAAACCAAAAAGGCTAATTGCAAAAAAGCCTAACTTTCTAAAGGTAGCATTTTCAGAGTGGTAATAACAAATCCAACTTTACCATTACAGAGGATTTATCATTACCATTCCATAGGTACTAAATATGACATATCTACCTGCTTTAATTATGAATTATAGGGTATTAAATGTAATAAGAAATCCCCAATGTTAACCCAAGAGAGGGGTAGGCTTTTCTGTAGTGAAAAACACCTTTTGGAGTTTTTACTACCAGGAAGTATAAAACTTAAAAGCAAGCGTTCTACCGTTTAGTTACGTAGCACCCTGCCCTTTGGGCTACCTAGGACATACCTTTAGGATGAGGTACATGTAATAAAAGGGGATTTTAAGGCTTGGCAAGGGGTTTTAAATGCCATGTCAACATCGCAGTGTAAACTGCACACAGAGGCTCTGCAATGGCAGGGCTAAGACATGTTTAAGGGCAACTTGTGTGGGTGGCACAAGCAGTGCTGCAGTCACACTGGTAGCCTTTTTTTTACAGGCACTGGGCACATATAGTGCACTTTATTAGGGACTTATAAGTAAATTAAATGTGCCAATCAAACAACATTTAGGGAAGAGAGCACATGCACTTTAGCACAGCTTATCAGTGCTAAAGTGCTGAGAGTCCTAATGCCAACAGAAATGAATCAGCAAAACTATGAGAAAAGTAGGCAACATATTTGGGGAAGACCACCCTACGGCTGTCAGGTTTAACAAACAGACAACTAGGGGAGTCCAGTGGTGCTTAGCCTGCATGGTCCTCACCAGGTACTTTTACACAGAAGCCTTTGTAAACCTCAAACTCTTTTTTTATAAAATAGAAGTTCCACAACTTGGAGGGAAATGGGAGTTACACTTATTGCACTACAACAACATAATATAACATAATATCCACAAAATATAATGAAAACAGTATTTTAGTGTAGATGGTGTTGTAGTCCCTTGCAGTTTCATAAAATCACAACAGAGTAACAAAGCAACACAATAACGTCTGTTGTATACCTTGGAAAGTACCCTGGACAACTGATAGTGAACATGCCATAAGGTGTGTCATATTTTAACTACTCGCATGTAAACAGTAAGATACAGTATAACCTCTGGCACGTTCAGGAGGATATTTGGTGTCCTTGCACTACGGTGTAATCAAACCTCAAACTCAAGCTAAAAAAACACACTTTCCTCACATTTCTGAGGGAAACTTCTGGAATCTGTGGCAAACCACAAATTTCAAACTAACTGAGTTTCCACATATCTCCCAATAAGAGCAGTACAGCACTTGTGTGGGTGGGCCAAGATACAGCCACACAAAAGGCACTAAAGCGATATGTGGAGAGATCAGCAATCGGGGTAGCTGTAGTATATGGGGCCATTTATTACCACCACTCATGGAAATCTACCAAAAGGACACATTTTTGGAAATTAAAGACCCAGGATATTCCAGGGTGGTGTCTTCCATGGATCCCATGAGGTTTCTCTATCTACAGTGCCCTACAAATCTCAAAGTGTGCCTAAAATCATGCATTTTCTTTATATTTCTGAGATTGGAAACTTCTGTAATCCATAGGAATCCACAAAAGTCCTACCACCCTGCGTTACCCTACTTGTGGCAAAATAACTGTTGCACCACCTTTGTGGCTAGGCCTAGTGCCCAAGACAAAAGCCAATGAAACCAAGGTCAATGAAAGCCCTCTTGGCAAAGTGTTGATCTTGAAGCCCTACCATGTCCTCCAAAGCATATGAAGTGGAGGCTGTTGCTTCTGTAGTTATAATACTTTCAATGGCGGTCAAATGAAAGTCAAAGAAAGACAGTCTGCTCATGCACTTATGTTGTACTTAAGTATACAGGTGGGCTTTTGAACTTCGACCAACTGACCCCAAACCGTGACAGGCGAAGTGCGCTCATAATGGATTGTAGTGAGCATGTAGATGACGCCTATTAGAGAGCTTGACTGTGAGTAGTTCATTGGAACGCAACACAGAGCTTTGGGATTTTTGAAGCTTCTTACAAATAAGCTCCTGGGGGAATCCTTTGCAGCATCATTAAACTGTGCCACAGTGCCAGCTTTGTAACACTCACTGAACATCTCTGCTCCTTTATAAATGTTGTCCACATGAAGGCTAAAACCTTCATGAAGTAGTGGCTGGACAAGCTCCCATACAATCTTTGCAGTGACTCCCAGCCTAGGAGGGTACCCTACAGGGTTTAGAGCAGACTCTTTCCCTGTATACACTCTCAAGCTGTAAACAACCACAATTGCCTTCACACTGCATACACAACTTGATGCCACAACAAGCTCTTTTGGCCAGTATGTTCAGCCTGAACAGCAGCCACCCTTTGAACAGAATCCAGGACTCATCAATGGCTATATTCATGCCAGGAGAATACATCTCTGGAAACCTGGCAGACAAATGTACCACAACAGGCTGAATTTGAGCTGCTAGTAATGGTCTTTATGTTACAAGTGCAATGGAACAGAATTATCATTGAAATGCCGCTTACGCTGCAATAGCACAAAACGATCTCTGCTCATGTTCAGTGCGAACATGGGTTGTTTCCCATAATGTGCAAGTAGATGAGTAGGACTGCAAGCTTGGTACGTGCACTAACCCCATTTTGAGTGTAAGGTCCAAAAATGTCTTCAACTCCTAAACTGAAGTGGGAGTCCACCAGTGACCCTAGAATGAAGCCCAAGATTGCCTTCATGCTCCCCCAAAAATTGTTCTGCACACAAATTTATTGCTGCACCATTTCCTCAAGGAAGTTAACATCCAAAATGAGATGAACATAGTCAAATGGCAACAAAATTGCTGTATGGACTTTACATCTAGTGTCCCAAGTGAAGAGGGGAATATGGGGCTTCACTATATTGGATGGCTGCCAAAAGAGCAGTCGCTCTAGGGTTGCCACTGCACATGTCTGCTCTCTGGGTTGGTCTACCCTGCTATGGTTACTCTACTGCACAAACTGTGCTCGAGAATGAACATCATGACTGCTAGGACCATGTTCCTCTGAATAGCTGAAAGACGAGTCATCGGATGGAGCTTTGCGGACTGATAAATCACTTCCAGACTCTGCTCAATATTCCCCTTCCTCAGATGCTGTCTCAGTATCGGATCCTGTTTCAGAACTGTTCTCCATAGCTCATTTTAGGGTCTGGGTAGCACTCATCCACTAAATTGCCATCTCTGCTAACTGGCTAAAACCTTCCTTCTAAAACACTGTCCTACATAGAAGGTGGGTATGTGCTTCTGTGAGATGTGTGCAACAGTAAGTAAAAAAAAAATAGACACGTCTTTTTCACTGAAACTGCAGGTTCTCCAAAGACACAAAAAAGTGCAAAAAAACACAGTATTTATTATTCTTGTTTTTGCTGTTTTACATACTAGACCCGAAGGTATCAGTGCGCTTTACATGAGCACTAGTAACTTCACCTTGCCACGAAATGAATGCAACAGCATAGTTTTGTAATGGCTAATACAAAACTTTATTGCTAGGGTAGCTGCTGGGCCATTGGCAGTATAAAAGTAATTTCCTGAAGCCAAGAATCTACATTTGATCTTAAGAAGCACACATTCACATAGTAGCCCTGCAACTTTGTAATCAGGCATGTTCCTTATGAAAACTTACAGTGCTATCACCAGGGTCACTGGAATTATGCGCAAGTATGCGGCAAGAGACCACCAAATTATGCAACAAGGTTGACTAAATTATGTTGCAAGAAAAGGCAAATTATGCATCATAATGTGGCACATTTTTTTGATAGTATTGCATCATTATTTTGTGATTTGTAAGCATAGTGATACTCTCTGGGCAACAATTTCACCTAATTTGTACCAGTTTCCCAACCAAATGCAGAAATAAGCAACTGAAAGATTACCAGTCAAACTTTGCGTAGGGTCTTCTACTATGTACGGACATCTCACCACATTTTTAGGTGGTAGATTATGTGGCAAATGTGGCATTTTTTAAATAAATATGTGTTTTTTTTCCCTGAGGGAGGTGCAATCTGCCTCCATGGAAAACCACACATTTTAATCCCTGACAATTCCATCTTTTGGTTTTTTTTAAACAGTTTTTTTCACCTTCCTCTAGCGGTGCGATTGGGCTCCCCTTGGGGGAAAAACTTTTTTCAACAAAATTGTGGCCCACCTCCCCAGGAGGGCTGATAACTTGAAAACATGTCCCTGGTTCAACCGGGATCCGCATGCAGGAAACTGTTTCACAAAAGAATTGTTGGAAAGGGGGGACTAATCCCTTTTTAATTATGTCTCTTTGGCTGGGGAAGCATTGTGGCCCCCTAAATCTCCAACAGACAACGGAGAGAACACACACCTGTTGTGTCCTCTGACTTGCGAAAGTGAAGACCGATCTTGATGGAGCACAGGTCAGGTACAGAAAGCAGGTTTGACCCAGTCAGAAATATTACCTTGGGCTTAGCCTCTGAATTGAAATTCAAAACCCCTCAGTGGGGCAAAGCAGCAGGCTGTGGCTGAAGAGACCTACATCATCTCATAGTCACTGGACGAGGTATCGGTGAAGCTGTTGACATTTTTGTTTTGTGGAAAAGTTCATAGTAGGAGAAAATTGAATTTCACACCCAGAGAAGGTCCCTTGGATACTTTTCAAACCTTTGGCTAGTAAATTTCTTTTTATTTATTTTTTATTTTTATCAAATAATCACCAATACTTTAAGTACATGAGAATTTAATGAGAGTAAATGTTAAACAGCAACATATAAAAAAAAACCTATATCATAAGAGCTACAATTAAACTGGGTGCAAAATAGCAACTTCATCATTATTATAAAGAAAAATCATTTAAAGATAGGAAAAATAAAGAGACGGTTATCTTCCATTCAATCCGGTAGCATACTGGTACTTTTTAAATACATTTAATTACCCTCCATCCATCTTTTTAGAGGGACCCATATGTTTTGTCCTTTTCTTCTTGCTTTAGGGCCCTTTTTCATGTACCCCTTTTTCTAGGTTATAAGTGGCAAATAGTCTACCTAACCATTGCTGAAATCCAGGTGCCAGAGGATTCAACCAAGCTGAGGCAATGCATGATCTAGAAACTGCCATGGCTATGAAAAGAAAGGGACAATAGTCCTCTGGCGCATCATTATTGCTAATTCCCAGCAGTATAGGTTGAGCTGTTAGATTCATTTTTATTTTCAGCAGTAAATTCATAAAGTTTTTGATTTCACCTAACCAAGTACCTAGAGCGGGGCATGTCGCAAACATATGTATCAGGTCGGCTTCAGTACTGCTGCAGTGAGGGCATGTGATTCCATCCTGTCCGCCCCACTGAGCAATTCTAGCCGGGGTATAGTATATAATGAGAACAGTGTTTTGTAGTGTTGTGCCTGTAATCCTGGCGACCTGAGCACCGTCCTTCCTATTTCCAGGGACTCTAAAAATATATTGTGTTCTGTGACCAGCTTCTGTTCCCATTTAAACCCATTTTTCTCAAGGTCATCCTGGATAAGCGTAGCCAGCTTTGAGTAAATCTGACTAATTGTGCACCCTTCTTCAGAGCAGACCACATCCACAACTCCATTATTGTTGAAACCTATTATACCCTCTTTCTTTTGGGTTAAATAACTCCACACTTGCAAGTGTTTAAAAAAAGTCCCTGGTAGGTCTCCCAAATCTGATTTGGATATCACTAAATGCTAGTAAACCCAATGTATCTAGAAGATCTCCTATCAAGCGGATTCCTGCATCCTCCCATCTTGACATAATATTATCCAGAAAGATCTCAGTAATAGTTTGATTTTTTTAAAGAGTTGCATATAAAAATTCAGCCCGCCAAGCCCGACTTTTCTTTTAAGGGATACCCAAATATTAAAAGCTGCATGTAGTGTTTTAAATCTAGCTTTTTTATAGTAACTTGGCTCACAAAAGTTCAGGAAGCAACCTTGTGCGGCCTCCCCTATTAGTAGTTCTTACACATCCTCTGACCCGGGTTGGTTCCTCTGCTCTTCTGTATCCCTCCCAAGAATACACGCATATATTGGAGAGTGGCAGCCCAATAGTATAGTCTTAAATCAGGGACCACCCATCCTCCTTTCTCCCTTGTTAATATCATGAGTTTGAGTGCCCTTCTAGTCCTACCATGCGACCAGATGAACCTGTTGAGCATATTTTCAATTTCTTTGAAACAGGACTTCCCAAACTCCAGGGGGGTAGTCCTGAAGAGATATAGTATCTTGGGGAGAAACAGCATCTTTATTATATTGCATTTACCTACAATAGAGAGGTGAAGATTATGCCACCTATCGAAGTCATTTTTCCCTTTCTTTATTATTGGAGCAATGTTAACCTCCACTAATTGCACAAGTTCAGATGTAATATTTATCTCTAGATATGTAGCCATATTTGTAACTTGTGTATCCACAAAAGCGGACACCCTATTGAAGACTATTTGGGTTTTCTGCTGGTTAAGCTTATACCCTGAGATTAGCTGCTGCGTCAAAGAGTGTTATTGCCCTACGGACATGTTCAGTGGTTCCCCTTCCAGGTATAAACCTGTGCTGTCATGAGTGGAATACCTTACTTATGATGGAGCTTACTCAAGTATCAAATACTTTTGAGAAGATTTTAGAGGCACTGTTCATTAGAGTAATAGGTCTGTATGATCCTGGTTCTCACGGGGGTTTGCTTTTTTAAAGAAGACAACTATTACCGCCTGAGCCCAAGACTCGGGTATTGAGTTCCCCCCTTGTGCCTGTCTGAACGTTTCTAACATGTCCCTTTTTAATAGATGGTAAAAGATTTTATAAAATTCCAAGGGGATCTGATCCGGCCCCACCACCTTGCCCGAAGGGAGATTCATCAGGGCCCTGTGTATTCCTTCTCCTGACAAATTCATCTCCATAGGATCTATATCGTTAGTGGCAAATTGCTCTATTTGCATGTCTTTCAGATATTCACTAACAGTGACGGGATGGCTCGAGTTCCTCCTGGTATAGTTCGCTATAATATTTATGAAATTCCTCTCGTATGCCCATAGATTCTTTGACCAAATTCCCATCTTTGTCCTGTATGTCGACTATCTCCCCCATCACCCTTCTATGCCTTGTCCGAATGGCCAGCATATGTCCTACTTGCTCACTAAGTTAATAACACCCCTCACAAGGTATTTTTCAGCTGCCTTGGTTGATGAGATTTCCCCAATTTCAACTTTAGTCACCGTGATTTTATGTATCCAACCCTCTAGTGGTGCCCCTGGTGCTGTTGCCCTAATCAATTCCTCTTCTAGAACAGCCATTGCATAATATAATGTATTAGCTTGTTCGGTTTCCTTTTTTCTCCTTCGAGAGCTATGGCTGATTGTCTCACCTCTGACCCTGGCTTTGAATGCATCCCAGACAACCCCACTACTAGCACTGTCCATATTTATTTAAAAAAAAACTCAATCAAGGTATTCATGTGTGCAATATAGTCTGGGTCTTTTAGCAAACCTCTCTCGAATGTCCAGACTGAGTCTTTCCTCTCCACCCCCTTGAGATTAACAGTTAATACTAGAGGGTTGTGATCTGAGAACACTCTAGGGTACTTTTCTATAGCACTATCTGAGGCTAAGTTAGATGAGGTAAAAAAAACAGTTTAATCGTGCTACCATTTTATGCAGCGCAACATAATACGTGTTCCCAGGATTGGGAACTTTAGTCTGTGCCCAGATATCGACCAGTCCATTATCTTGAATCAGCAACAACAAAGCCCTACACACCTTGTTTTTACGGCCTGAGTATTTGCTGATGCCCCCCTCCCATCTAATGCCCATGCCATTAATGTTGTAAGTCACCACATAGTATGACTGGTGTTTCTCGTGAAGCCAGCTCTGAGTTCACCTCCTCCGAGACCTCCGGATCATCACCCGTAAACCCATAGACGGAACAGAGGGCGAAATAATATTCATGGCAGCAACCTTCTGCCAACACCCACCGTCCAAGTTTGTCGGCCTGGCAATTCTTCAATTTTACATCACTCCTGCAAGATAATATAGTGACCCCATTGGTCCTGGCCCCATGCGACGTATTCGCAACCAAGCTGCTCCATTAGTTTACCCCTAGAGTCCTCGATATGTGTCTCCTGCAAACACAAGATATCTGCCCTTAGCCTTTTCAGTTGTATTGCGTTTATTTGCCTTTTGTCTTGGTCATTCAAACCACATACATTAATTGATGCTATTCGGATATCTACGGAAAAACCTTCCCTGAATTTGTGTTACCCAGAATTGTCCTTAACTCCTCCTGTTTCAAATCTGTGCTGTTTGCATGTATCTTGTGTCCACTATTTCTTACATGAACCTCATGAACCACTTTTCCACACCTGTTTTCCTCCCCTCCTCACCCCATACCAACCCATGACCTCTCTCCCCCTCCTGTCCCCACACTGCACCCCAAACGACCCCCCCCAAATTTTAGCAAATAGGTCATAGCATGACCCATGTGATGTCGCCTGTATTGCCGCCCGAGGTGGCCCCGTGCCCTACCCTCTAGCCCCTATAGATTGCCCATCTTATTCCACTTGTGAAAACAAAGAAAAATAAAGGGTGATGATTAGGGGGAAAAACATCCTGCGCTTTCTGTCATTTTCTGTTGTTTCTACCAGTGATTATTTCACCCTTCCCTCATTCCAGTTTTTGTTCGATCGATACATACATATCTGCCCCATCACCCAGTCTCCGAGTGTAGGCTGAGCGTCACACTCTATCTTCCTGTTGCCCCTGTAGCCCTTGTAGCCCCGAGTTCTCTTGTCTCCTGTAATTCCTTCAGGTAATCTTGAGTCTTGATTTCTGACATCAACACCCTGACTTTTCCTTTGCATACAATTTTAAGGCGTGCAGGGCTCAGCAGATAGGCTTCGGCGCCGAGTGCTTGGAATGGAGGAATTAATTGACCTAATCTTTATCGCCTTTCCACCGTGGTGTGGCAGAAATCTGGGCGTGCGCAAAATGTATAGCCGTTATAGGATCGTTTCCCGTCCGGTCTTGCCTCATCTGAGATGGACTGCCAAAGGACGAATTTCCCGAAGAAGACTTGGATTGCCCAGAGTTGTTCCGATTGCCCTGCCGTGATGTGTTTTCTCTGGGTCAATGGAAAGCGATGAGCTCGCTGAATTTCAGTGTCCCAGTTCCAGTTTGATAGTTCGTGGAAGGCTCCTTTCAAAAGGTTTACCATGATGTTTCTTACATCGCTGCCTTCACTATTTTCTGCAATACCCAGGAATTGTAGGTTGTTTCAGCACTGGCGATTCTCAAAGTCTTCGAGCTTCCACATCATGGCAACTGCCTGTTTCTCCTGAATTTCCTGGTGTTCTTGCATTTTCCCTAGCTCACACTCGAGGGTAGCTGTTCTCTCCTCGACATTTGTCACCCTTTCTTTAATTTCTGAGCACATTTTGCTCACCTTCCGGATGGATCCCTGCAATTTCTTTGTAGCCTGGTGTGCTCTGTGGGTTTCTTGGCGAGCTTCCCCTTGTATTTGCTTGAGAGTGGCATAGATTAGGTCCATCGAGGGAGCATCATTAGGACTGAGAGCAGCGCTAGGTGTCATTTCAGTCTGATCGACCATGCCTTTGTTGTAAACCTGGCTTGTGGCAGAGTAATCCCATTTTAGCCTGCGGGTGGTTTCGCCATGCCTATTCGTTCAGCGGATTTTCCCTTTAGATCTCGATCTGCACTTTAGGGTGGCTGCCCTATCATGGCTTTTATTAACAGATGAGTCATCAGTCCCTTATTCTTCTTCTGTGAGCCCAGGGGTGGAAGTTGGGAGCTCTGATTCGTCTGTGAGGGAGAAGAACTTCCCCCCATAATCCGGTGACCCCTTAGAGTTCTTCAGCCATGGCTCACCCAGCTGCCCTTGAAATGCTGTCGTCCCATTCTGGCAGGTAGCTATGGGAGTGTGGGGTGCAACAGTTTCAATCTTAATGTTAGTTTCAATGACAGACTCTATTTCGGTTAGTATTGGCAAGCTATCTGTGACAAACATAGGATTTCCTTTACTTGCCTGGTTAGGCGGTCTGTCTCCTCTCAGCCTCTCATTCGGTGGCCTCGATGTCTGCTCCGTTTCCTGCTGGTTGGGATGCTGCTCCTCCTGTTCCTCAATCCGCTCTTCACTCCACTCTGTTGCAGAGAATTGTACCGGCCTGTCTGCTGCTGGGGCTGCGGCTGCAGAGTTGGTACTGGAGGAGTCAATTCCAGCCTTCTCCCTTCCCGGGTCCACCAGCAGAGGCGGAGGCAGAAGCAGGGATTCCTCGGCCATCGCCACGCCATTAGAAAATGCCTCTGTGATGAGTGATTGTTTACCACAATCTCCTGGGATGACTCGGTGGCTAAAGTGTCCGTCTGTAGCCCGCTCCTTGGCAGGCCTCGGGTCGGCCTCCTCTGCTCTCCCAGTTACGTTGCCGCACCGGGGAAAGGCGGCCCGTCGCTGTCACTCCAGGATCTTTCGCAGCCTCCTTCAGTGCTCTGTATACTTTGGGGGCCATGTCCGCGGCTTGCAGTAGTCTCCCACGGGCATGAACTGCTAATTCTGCGGTGCTTCTGAGAAAGGAGGTGACACGTTGTTCCAGCCACCACAGCCTTTTCCACCAGGTTGAGATGCTGCACCCCACCAGGTAAAGGGAATTAGTTCTTTGCATTCCAATACTTATCCTAATCTAAGCATTGTTTTATTTTTTATTTGCACTTCCTTTAGTCCTCAAAAGCGGAGGATTCTTGAAGATAGGAGCAGGGCACAGAGGCAGCTCTCTCCCCATCGATCAGTTAGCCGCCATCTTACTCATCAGCTCAAAGCTGCTGTACCTGGTAAAAAGAGTGGCAAGGCTGAAGGCTGTAGCGGAAAAGGGCTCTGTGATGTCTCCATAAGGCTGCATACTTTTGTTGGGAGGTCCTGCCGAAAAAGATTTGCTACTGTAGAAAAGCTCAGAGCAGGAGAAACCTGAATCTTTGCTCACTGGCAATGATACATGATCAAATCAGCTTATAAGCTTGGTCCTGATCCTTAGAAGGTCTTTGAAGCCAAAATGTTTCCAAATCCCAGGTTTCAGGATATGTTAGGAGGGCTACGCTTTGACCCCAGTCAAAATTCCGGTCCCTGTGGACAACTATTGGGGTCAAGTCTAACTTCAGCAGAGGCCAACAGCAGGGTATGGGGCAGGTCTATTTTGACCTGGTCAGCTAGGAAATTGCAGATAAGGCCTCCTGCAGTTTGTTGTTTTCCTGTAGCTTGAACAGGAGGTCAGACCTCTTGATCTTTGGAGTCTACTTCTTTGTTCTGCATACAATAAGGAGAGCAAGTCCAGCCTTCCAGGCTCTTCTCACATCATAGACAGCAGACCCAGTCCTCCTATGTTCTTCCACAGGTTCAGAAAGTGTTCTGAGGAGAGTCCTGTGAGTGCGATATTTATGCCTGGCACCAGCATGTGGGTGAATTGACTCCTGGAACCTCCATAGCCAATAGGATAAAAGTTCCCTGGGGCAACACTAACCACTTATAAAGCATTCTGGCGTAAACACTCCCACAGTCCCCCCTCACTGCCTAAATTCAAGACAGTGAAACACTTCTCCCCTTTTGCAGAACCTGTGTCACCAACCCTGAAGTGCGTCCAAGAAAATGAGCAACTCCTCCTCTTTGGGCACTCTAAACTAGTTCTGGGGGCAGATCCTCTCCCACTGGAATTGGAGCCTGCCTGACTTGGGGGACAAATGAAGAGCCCTGTCAGGTACCAGGTAACACTTGACTGTGACACGACAGGCCCCTGAAATTAATAAAGATCCTGAGCACAGCCCAAGTGGTCATCCTGTCAGAGAAACAAAATATCTTCCCACACCCAAGGTCTTTGTTTCAGCTCTGGGAGTACGTTCACACCCTAGTGAGGGAGCTATGCAGGTGACAGTTGGACTCATGCAAATGGGTATCCAGAACTTTGGGCAGGGAAAGGTAACTTTCTAAAAGTATCTTGCAAAATATTTATTTTAAATCCGACTACACCCATGAATTGGGCTTGTAATAAACATTCTAAAAAGTCCAAGAATTAAATCTTTAGTTGTTTCCTAGTTGGAGATAACAATATTACATTTAATATTGGATTCAATTGCTTTCCTATGGAGCAGCCAACCATGCTACAGTGGAACCTGCTACAATGACTATAGCTTTTCAGCCCTTTTCCCTGTAAATGCATGTTTAACATTAAACCCTTACATGTTCTACTTTTAAGTACAATACATCTTGCTTTATGATCAGTGAGGCCTATTTTAAAGTGACTTATTAACATTTAAAATTTGAGTTTAAGCCTGTCAAATTAGTTATTTTGACAGGTAAGTAAGTAATTTATTCATGATCGATTACTTAAAATCATTACATTTAAACACCTAAAATCAGATTTGGTAATGTATCATGTTAAAACACTTAAAATGTTGACAGGTCGAATTTGCAGTTTAATGTTACATGTTAAAAATTAATTTGTAAGTGGAAAGCTGCATATACATTCCCAATTTCCACAGGTAGTGTGTGGGAAATAAGGAATTTCACCACATAAATGCTTGGTCTGGTGTCAGTTCTGGGCTCAGTGGACTAATGCATCCTCTTCTCTTCAGAAACCTGTAGGTTAGACTTGCCACTTTCCGCAATGGTCATGCCTAAACTTTTTGTCTTCACTCTATTGGTGTCTGAACCTGTTTTTGCTGGCTTTTAGGACTCTGTGCACTTTACCACTATTAACCAGTGCTAAAGTGCTTTCTCCTTTAAACATGGTAAAATTGCCTTACACCCAACTGGCACATTTAATTTACTTGCAAGCCCCAAGTACAGTGATAATACATGTACCCACAGTATGTAAACTAAATGCTACTAGTAGGACTGCAGCACTATTTTTACCACCGACTTAACTAGTTTTTGCCTCAGACCTGCCACTGCAGCCTTTGAACGTTTACATAACTTGGTATTGAAAATCTCTTACATTCATTTTTCTCTACTGCAAGGCCTACCTCTTCCATTGGGTTGCCTTATTATATTTAATAAGTGATAACATTCAATTGGGAGCAGGTAGAAATGTTGAGTGTGGTGTGTAAAGAATTGCAATTTAAATCTCTCTTTAATGTTAAGGTCAGATTTTAAGTTACAATTTTCAAAATGCCACTTTTAGAAAGTTGCCTTTTTCTTGTCCTAACCATTTTGTTCCTGCAGCCTGTGCCATGGGTCACATCACTGTGATGAGCATAGCAGCTGGCTTTTGTGCATTCCTCACTGACAGTAAAACAAAGGGGGTATTGGTGTTGGCAGGATGGACCATCACTGTCTTGACATGGTGGCAGAGATGGTCCACCTCCCACACTGGTACATCACAAAGCTTCTTCCTCAGTACACTCATAACATGTTTTGTACACTATATTTTGGTGCCCCAGACAAGTCGTGGCCAAGGCAGGAAAGCAGGAAATTTCATACACCTCTATTGGTGGAATCCACCGAATCCTTCTCCTACTTCAAAGCTGACAGCAAGTATAAATATTGGACTCTCAGACCCAATTCTTCAGTACACCTCTGGACCTGTGAAAGACTCAGAAGGACTGCCGTGCTGCCAGCAGCACCTTCTCCACTGGAGTGTTAGGGGCATTGCCCCTCTCCCCAATGCAAGCCTTCAAAAGTCGCCAAATGTATTATTTTAAAGTGACAGCTATTTTTCTTTTAATGTTTTCATCCTGCCACCATGCTGTGGTGATCTCTGGTATCTGGTGAGATCTGTGGGGGCGGAGCCAATACTGTTGTTGGGCATTAGCAGGTAGTAGGACTGAAGTGTGCATGTTGAGTGGGACAGGTCTTTTACTGTGGCCAGCCCGACTTGCGCACTTCTTTCATCTCAAACCCACTCTGAGTTAAGGAACCAGGGGACACACAGCATAACCCCCTGTTCTCTTTGGACCCCTGAGTTCACCTGTTCTAATCTATCCTTGCATTTCTCTCATGCTGTTTACAACTATAAAGTGGTTCTGGTCATGCTAGGTTGGCCTTCCCCCAATGGTCTGCACTCCCGAATTAGCACAGGGGACTATGGAGCATGTCCAATGACTGTGTGTACTTATACTGAAGCCAACCATATTACAATAGGGGCATAAACATGCCTTTCCGTGGCGGCATTGCTGCCACGGAAAGGCATGTGGAGTTTACTTGCGGGGGCCTGTTGCGGGCCCCCAGGGACTCTGGGGGGTGCACATGGGGAGTACCTATGGTACCCCCCAGCATTTCAATGTACAACATGGCAGGCACAGCGCTGGTTCCTGTCACGTTGTGCATTGAAAGGCACAACCTGCCTTTGTGGCATTGCGGCAGGCGGTGCTTTCAGCACCGTCCACCGCAATGTTTCAAATGTGCGATGCGCCCGCCAGTGTGGCGGGCGCATCCTAAGAGAGGGTGCGGGACTGCCGCTAGCATTGCGGGCAGTCCCAAATCCCCGGGGGTATGGCGGGCGGACAAAGTCCGCCTGCAATACTGATGACCCCCATAGTTGTTAAAAATATCGATTGTTTTATTAATGTTATGTATTTTAGTATATATTTTATATGTGTGTGATGTTTGTTTTTTTGTACAAGATTTGTTAGTATATTTATTATATGTGTTGGATTTATAGGGGAATAGGGTGTGAAGTAATTTAATGATATAAATTCTCTTGATTATTTATAGTCGCTATAAAAAAATTATCGAATTTTGCGTTTTTAGTTCCTTAGCGGGTGGTGGGTACATAGGGGAATAGGGTGGAAAGTAATTTAATTATATAAAATGTATTGAATATTTTTTGTTTATTAATATTTGTTTAATTGTGATGTTATAGTGTTAACTGTGTAAATTAATTTATTAATAATTGTTAATTAATTAGTTGTTCATTAATTCTTTTTTTTTAAATTCATTATGGTAATTGTTTAATTAATTTTAGGTATGTTTTGTGGGGTTTATAGGTGTAAATGGTGTGAAGGGATGGAAGTAACTTATTTTTTATTGATAAATTATTAATTATTTGTTAATTTAAAATAATTAATTAGTAATTAATAATCTTAATTGTGTAACTAATTTTAGGTGGGTGTTGTGGTTGTTATACTGTTAAAGAATGTGTATTCATTGAATGTTTATTTTTTTTGTTAATAATATATTTTACATTATGTTAATTATGGAAATACATTTCAATAAAAATGTTGATTTTTTTTATTGGTGTGGTGTTATAGGGTAGGAAATAAAGTAAATACATTTATGTTCAAAATAATTTGTTTGTTTGTGAATATTTGTTCCTTTTAAATACATATTGTTTATAAATGTATTTTTTATATCATATTTGTAGGTTTTTGTTATATGTAATTAACATTATAATATGTGTTTTTTTATATTTTTAATATATTTAATTGTATATTTTTAAGATATTTTTTATTTATTTTTAAGAATAATATTTATTTTTAATTGTTTAAATGTTCTTAGTAATTTTTGTTTTTCTGCTATCCAAAACTTTCCCTACGGTTGCACTCACTGGAGGGGGAATAGTATTTTTTACCCCTTTGCTATCCAATACTTTCCCTACTGTTGCACTCACTGGAGTGGGAATAGTAATTTTGACCCCTCCGCTATCCAATACTTTCCCTACTGTTGCACTCACTGGAGTGGGAATAGTAATTTTTACCCCTCCGCTATCCAGTATTTTTCCTACTGTTGTACTAACTGGAGTGGAAATAGTAATTTTTAGCCCTCCGCTGTCCTATACTTTCCCAAATGTTGCACTAACTGGAGTGGGAATAGTGATTTTTACCCCTTCGCTATCTAGCACTTTCACTCCTGTTGCACCTACTGGAGTGGGAATAGTAATTTTTACCCCTCCGCTATCCAATACTTTCCCCAGTGTTGCACTCACTGGAGTGGGAATAGTAATTCTTACCCCTCCGCTATCCAACATTTTCCCTACTGTTGTAATCACTGGAGTTGGAATAGTAAATTTAATTCTTTCACTATCCATCATATACCCAATGTGAGAAGGGACCGATCCCAAGTTATCGCTTACCCGGAGTGGTCCGCCATGTACACGGGACTACGGGACCAGTGGGAGCCACCGCACGACCTCGGAGGTCCATCGCGACATCCGCAGAAAAGATAACATTCCCCCCTTGTCCTCTGCCTCCACAGGAACGTGACGTCGGCGCCGAGGTCGTGGAGGAAGGAGGGATTAACCCCGGAAGCGATGCTGTGCCGGAAGTAAAAAGGGCCGGAACCCACAGAGAGCGGTGTGAAGCAGACGGAGTGCGGGAAGAGTCGGGAAGCGGAGAAGAAGCAGCAAAAGAAGACATTGACGGAGAAGACGAAGGAACGAAGACGGAAGGCGAGGAATAAGAGAAGAGGACGAGAAGTGGTACGAAGATTGGTGGTCCCCACCGGAGGAGGCTGGAGAGTGGCTGCAACTCAGGAGAGTTGCGGCGGAGCCAGTGAGTAACCATGAACAGGGGAAATAGGGTATCGGGAGGCAGGAGGTGACCGACCGGGAGTGAAGGGAGGGGCTTGAATGCAGCCACGGGATTTTCTTTCTGCATGTGCCCCTTTCCGCCTGCCTTTTGTTTCGGTTTGGGATCCTTTTGGACGGGGCGGAGGGGAGGAGAAACAGGGGGGGCTTAAGACTGACAAGAACGTACAGTCGACCTCGGGAAACAAAAACACCCTACCCAGACCCCCTCTCCATTACCCGGTACCCCACTGTTGCCAACTTCCTAGAAATAGGATTTCACACATTCAACCACGGTGGTGCGGTGACGGTCATATGAGCCCTAGGGCTTATTAGTACGAAGGTGACTGACGGCTCCTTATTTTCCCCTCTCTTATGAGCCTCCATGGGAACCCTTCAGCCCAGGAGAAGAACAGCTGGAAGAGAATTCCGAAGAAAAAGACGAACTACGGAAAGAAGAGGAGCTCGCGGAGAAAGCCGACAGCCCTACAAACACTTTAACCGGTCCAAACCCTATCCTCTCAAATAAAACACCTCAAGTATCACACTATATACAGCCTCCTCGTCTGATTATCCGGCCTGCGCTCCCACACCCAACTTTTGCAGTAAATGGAGTGGGAATAGTAAATTGTACCTGTCTACCATCCAACACTTTCCCTACTGTTGCACTTATTGCAGTTGGAATAGTAAATTTAATTGTTTCGCTATCCAACATTTTCCCTACTGTTGTATTTATTGTGTTGCGAAATGTACTTTTTAATTTTGTTTCAATAGTTTAATGTTTTAATTAATTATAGAATATTCTTTTCTCATTTGAATTTATTGATATATGTATATATTTTATTTTTTATATAATTTAAAAGTTTAAAAATTAAATAAAGATAATAGTAATACATTATTTTAAAGTAAATATATGTATATGTATACATTATTATGTTTGTATGTTTATATTTTTTAATTAAGTTTAATTTTTATATTTAGTTAAAATGTATATTAAAGTTAATTTATTTTGTTAAAGACAATATTAATATTTTATATTTTTTATATATATTATTTTATTTTATTTATATTTTTTAATCGATATTTTTTACATCTATATTTTTAACTTCGATATTTTTGTTTTGATATTTTTGTACTTACCTGTTTAAGTATAGGGAGTCGATATTTTTACTATCTACACATGTCTTTCAATATTTTTACCATCAATGTTTTTACCATTGATATTCTATCAGTGAACCATCCCAGCACCTGTACTCCACCTGTTGTGAGTCTTACTCCCCCCAAGTGATGCCATCCCAGTCCTGGACACTTGGAAGTGGGCCTGAAAGTGCTCTGTCAGCCCAGCTGTGGTCTTTTGGGTAGAACCAACACAGTGTGATGTATCTAATCACAGCTCTGCATCAGAACCATAGCTACGTGATGCATCTCCAACACAGGACAATGCATCAGCACACAGCTCCTCAGAACTACCACTGCTGAACACATCACCATGCAAGACTGCATCGCAAGCCTTGTTGACAGCTTCTTCGAAACTGCCACTGCGTGATGCATTATCCATACAGGACCTCGCATCGCCACCTGAAGCTCATGGGAACTGCTCCTGACTGACATCATCAATGCAGGATCTCAGAACACTCCGCAACCAGGATTTAATGTACTTTGGGGCCTATTAGCATGGCGGTTGGAAACTCTCCCGACCGCCATGGTAGCGGGAAAAGACCGCCCGCAAGGACCACAGCATAACTGCTGGTCCAATTAGGATGCTCCGCAATCGAAATCCGACCACGGCGGTCGGATTCTGGCGATTAACATTGCAGAGGTTGCTGCTGCCAGCAGCACCGCCGCGGTGTGAAAAGGAGCATGTCATGCATGTCACTGCACTGCGTGGCAGGCACTGCACAGTGCCTGCCACCTGGTACAGGGGCATGTAGGGGGGTACCATGGGTACCCCCGTGCACCCCCACACCCACCCAACACATTGGGGGCCTGCAATGGGCCCCCGGAGACATTCTCCGCATGCCTTTCCATGGCGGTTCCACCGCCGCCGAAAGGCTGGCTCCCGCCTGCATCATAATCATGCCAGCGGAGCCTGGCCCTGCACCGGCATCATTGTAGTGGTCCAGTTCCATCCGTTAGGCATGCGTGCGGACTGGTACCGGCGGAAAAGTGTCGGGCGGAGATTTTCACCACTGCGGTCGTCACTGCGATGCTAATGGGACTGGCGGTTTTCAGGGTTGTGATCGCGGGTGGATGTCCACCGCCGGTCCGCCATCCTAATAGACCCCTTTGTTCCATTGGCCTAACTTGAGCCTAATTTGTCCTGGCACTACAAACCCTTTGCCAGATCTAAATTTTCCTTTTTAATACATATAAGTCACAACCAGGTCCTAAACAGCCCATAATGCAGGGTACAGTGTATTTAAAAAGTTTGACATATACTTTTAAGTTTTACATGTCCTGGTAGTGAAAAACTCCCAAATTCATTTTTCACCGCTGTGAGGCCTACCTCTCCTATAGGATAATATTTGTTTACCTAATTACACTTAATACGTGAGACCTTTTCGGAACAGGTAGAAATGTCACATTTGGTCACTAAAGAATTGTAATTTAAAATTCTCTTTAATGGTAAAGTTGGATTTTAAGTCACAATTCTGAGAATGCCAATTTTAGAAAGTTGTCTTTTTCTTGTTCTAAGCATTTGGTGCCTGCAGCCTGCAACCTGTGCTCTGGGTCACATGAGTGCGATTGGCATGGTAGTTGGGTTTTGTGTATTCCTCCGAGACAGTGAGACAAAGGTGGACTAGACATTGGTAGGTTGGTCCATCCTGCCAGGATTTGTGGGGCAGAGCTGTCCCCTGTCCCACTTACATTTCAAAGGAGCTGCCTCAGCAAACTCACAAATAACTTCTCATCAGTTTTTGTCTCCCAGACCCTTTGGACCCTGAGCAGGGAGTAAGAAATTTCAAGAACCATATGTGATGGATGGTCTGGCCACGGAGGAAAATGGCTGCTTGAATATGGAGCTCCGCCGCGAGATGAGCTCCGGATGGCGTCAGTGATTCTACGGTGAGGTACGGGACCACCAATCTTCCCTGTCTACTGCTGCATTTAGTTATGCCTGGATCCTGTGCAAGCTTGGCCATCACAGCAGCCTGCATGGTGTGAATTCTGTCCGGTCGTGCGAGGCTGCTGGGCCCTGTTAGGAAAACATGGCTGCAGTCTCCAGCTTCCATCCCCACCCTTCTCATCGGACCGCAGCTGCAAATGACTTGGCCCCCGCTGGCGCTCTGCAGACAACCGGACACACGTCGAGGAGCCCAGGGCATATCTTAACGCCAGCCTGTGGCCCTACAATGCTGCAACCGCGGCAGTGAAGTCATCCTGTCTAGCCTTTTGGCTTCTGACATCCGAACAGGGGTGCCTGGCAGGGCCTCACACCACATGCAGGGGGAGACATGACCTGGAGCTTGCCTGATATGAGCCTCCAGCTACAGATAGGCGGGGCCCCACACTCAACATCCCACCTCCTCACATCCTAATAGGAGCTCTTACACACTGGAGAGAGCGCCCAGACTCTTTTCCTTGAGCCATATAGGCATATAGGCACTCCCGTCTCACCCCAGGGTCCCAGCATGACACCACCCTGTCTAGAGATGGTGCACCCCTGGGGTAGAGGAGTCCTCCAGCCAACCGCACCTCTAAGGACATCTGACTGAAGGCAGACCCACCCAGATCAGGGACTGCTGGATTGCGATCTACATTTACCTCAGCACTCAGGAAACATACTTACTGGGAGCCTCCCTTCTTTAGCTGCAGAAGGACTTCTAGATCACCGCAAAACTATGCGGCATGGCAGCAAAGGACTGTGGAATCCCTTGCCGCTCATCTCACATGGGGCAGTTACACTGAAACCAAAGCGAGCACCTCCCCCAGCCCTCTTGATTTCTGATCACTGCAGGAGGCCTTTCAGACCCCCCTCTGCTTTCCATCGACTGGCGCCCCATCCGCCACCCACGCCCCATGGTCTGCTTGCAAGGAGAGCATTGCAACAGATCTAGCGACGTGGGGGTCCACTACATAACCTACCTCCTCGGCTAACCCCACGGCAGGAACGGGCAGCCTAACCTATCGGTGCTGGAGTCTTTTGCTCGAGGACAACTGATGACGGCAAGTCAACCTCACAGTCCAGATGGGAGGAGTGGACCCATCCGAAACAGAGCGACCTGCTGGCATGGTCATACTCGCTTGCTCCAAAGAACCCCTCTTTGGCTAATCTGGGCCCAGCCACCTCAAGGCCCGAACACATTGCTGGCCTACAACCTAACCACGAGCGGTGCTGGTCACAACTAATACCCCGACTGTCAAAGACAGGCCTCGACTGACCCTGTGTCATGGGAGAGGTGAGTGCTCCGCAACATTCATAGACAAATGTCACCTGGCAAGCCTACGGGCAACCCCGCAAGGCAGCTTCTGTTCACGGAAGCTCCTAACCTACCCCTACCTACCTACCATGGCTGTGCAAAAGGGACCAACCTCCCCTGCAGCTGCTCTGTCCCAACCCCCTGTAAACACTGCTCAGGAGAGCACCATGGAGCAAATTCTACCAAAAATCTCATTGGTGGGCAGCCTGCTAGAAGGCATGGATGCGCACATATCAGCCCTTACGGAAAAGACGAAATTGACCCGGCTGGACATCACAGATTTCAGACCCAAGTGGATGGGCTTAAACAGAGTGTGACGATGATGGAAGGCCGTCTAGACACCATAGAGAACTCCTCTTCCTTCGTAGTAAGGTGATAAACCTGGAAGATCGCAGCAGGCGAGATAATGTCTATTTTCTGGGATTTCCTGAATCAACAGAGGGACGCGACGCCAAAGCCTCTCCTTCGACCCTCCACTCGAAATGCAATGCACCCACTGCATCGGCCTTCCACACAAACACCTGAAGACTTGCCCAAGGCTCCTAATTGCCTGCTTTCTGTGACATAAGCAGGCCCAACAAGTACTCTCTGTGGTTCACTCCCAAGGCCCGTTCACATACAAGGGTCATGAAATGAAATGGCAGTGGACTTTTCCAAAGAGACCAATGACCGCCATAAAGCCTTCCTCTCCTTCCATCCCGCTTGTGCCAATTGGACATCAAATACAGCCTCCTAGTACTTGCACAACTCTGGATAACTAAGGATGGTGTTACCAAAGAATTCTATAACCCAGAGGACTTGCACTTTTTTCTGGACAACACTCACCTTCAAGGCATGGACAGCTCCAGCTCACCGACTGAGGCAAACCCCACCTTGTTGCCTCCTCTCTCTGCCACTGGTGGAAGGTGGCGTACTGATAGGGGGAACCGCCATCGAGGCTGAGCCCCTGACAGGGCAGCCCACACTAATGGAGATAGGGTGCAAGCCCTCCAGGCAGTGGCTGTCCTCACCCAAGACCAGGACAGAGACAAATCTCGTTCACCCCTTAAGCCCGCTCCTGTTACGGAGTGATGGCCAAGGAACTCACGCTACTGCCCTGCATTTGGAATCACCAGCCTTGTCGCTACAGGCCCAAATGGAGTGGTGCCCGCCAGACGGCTGAGTATTACATCACCAGTCCTGAATGCTTGCACATTTGCCTGCACTGTTTATTGTTATGCCTGTTATTGCTGTTGCTACTGTTATGGTTGTTTGACATATGCTATGTGTCTCGATTTCCATCTCCCCCTAATCCCCCCCATTTCTCTCCTGGGAATGTGACACCCACTCCCACAGTGCATAGTGATATGGGTCGGACAATGAAGCACAACGTTCCCGCGAAAGCTGACAACCCATATCCCCTACCGTTGGGTCCCTATTCTCCCACCCTTCCTCCCCCCGCTGCTGCCCCCAATTGCTGCTCAGATCCTCCACACATGATCCACTATTGAAGGGCTTTTACTAAGTTGGAGGGTTGGGTGACTGTCTGTCTCCCTACTCAATCGGACCCCCTGGACTCTGACACCCTACCCTACTCCCTTCCAAAGACAATCACAATCCCAATGATCTGCTCCTCCTCACCCATAAGAACTGTGTGGCTTGCCTGTGCCCCCGCTCCCCTGCCTCACCCCGCCAACTTATTTGCTCATTCTCTCCACCGCCCTGCTGTCCAGATGAGGCCCTCTCAAAGTGATGTCTCTGTAAGTATAGACCCGCGGTACACAGATCTGCGATCCCAGTACTGCAATGTTTAGTAGCACTCTCCTTGATTCCCTTCCTCCCTCCCTGCTCCCCTCCCCCTCCTTTCTTCTTCCTTTGTTCACTTACACAAACTCATTCTTCTGCTGTTTTCTTATCAGCTAGGAGTACATACCCTCCCTATTACTCAGGCTGTTGCCCCTAAGCACCTCTCTCCTGTGTAACCGGGGCCATACCCATCCCCCTTTCCCATTTTTTCTTCCCTCCCTTCTCTCTCTTTTTCTTTCTTTTTTCCCTCAGTTCTCCTCTCCTCTCATCTACACCTACCCCCTACTCTCTCCACCTGTACATTCCCTCACCTCTCCCCATGCATCTTTCTCTCCTCAAGTTGCGCCGGGAGTGGGTGGGCAGAGCAATACACAGCAGCATTACTACACAGATACCCCCCAATAGTGGGACTCCCCGCAAATGTGGGGTCGGAATCCTGATCCGTCACCATAACAAAGACATGTTCTGACATTGAGGCCAGATAAACCTTTGCCAATCTATGTCTCGGAGACTATTTCTTATGTGTGGGCGTTGTCAACGCGCCGACGGGGGTGAAACGGCCTTTTTTTGCTACACCTTAACCGATTGTTAACAGAGATTGGAGCCTCACAATATATCATTGGTGGGGACTGGAACCTTGCACGAGACTCAATACTGGACAAAACAGGTCCCTCAGACAGAAGCAATGATGCTGACAGGGCCCTACTGAGCGATATGGCCTCGAACAATGGTCTTGTAGACCACCGGCTCCATGGTCACCCAACAGATGCAGAATATACTTTTGTTTCCCCAGTACATGGCATGCTCTCCAGACTCGATCGCCCTCGATCGGGAGTCCCGCATATTAGCGGTGGCACTGTCCGATCACTCTCCAGTCTTACTGACATTAGACGTCGTAATGGTCTCCCTGTGAGGCAAACCATGGTGAATGAACATGCAAAATTATTGCACACCCCAGGGCAAATCCCAAATGAGAACTCATGTCTCCACATAACTCTCAGACAATAATAGCTCAGTAGTTCCTTGTAGAGTAGATTGGGCAGCCGCAAAAGCTTCTGTCAGGGGACAACTCATGAGAGATGCTGCAGTGGCCAATAAACAGGCAATTACTTGTCAAAAAGAACTAGGGGGATACCACTTCTCTAACGGAGCTCTATTCTTAACGTCCCACTTTGCGCCACCGCAGGCTCCTAGAACAAGCCCAGATGGCCTTTAACAGCCTCTATACTTCTAAGGATGAATAAGCCCTGCAGCGTCTGAAGGGATGGCATTATGAGCAGGGGGAAAAGGCTGGTCAATTGCTGGCAGCCCAACTACAGCAGAGAGAGGCTGCCATGGCTATCCCTGCCATATAATTAAGGGGGTGCAAGGTACTTACCCACCCCCAGGACATTGTGAACAAGTTTGTCTCATTCTACTAGACTTTGTACACCCCGGACAAATCAGCTGGCCCAGACTGAATGGCCACATTCTTGGATGAGGTAGATCTCCCCCGACTCTCAGACAAAGACAGAGAGCTCCTGGAGGGAGAAATTAGTAAGGAGGAAATAGTACTTGCCGTATCCAAACTGCTCTACCACAAAACACCCGGGGAGGATGGCTTCCCTGTGGAATTCTACATGTGAGCTGGAGAGGAGATGGTTGATGCCCTGCATGCCACCCTCCGGGAGGCGGAGCAGACGGACTCTCTGGGACCCTCTTCCAATAAGGCAGTGAGAGCAGTTCTACCCAAACCTGGTAGAGATCCTCTACTGTGTGGAAGTTACATGCCCATCTTCCTACTCAAGTGCGACATTAAAATCCTGGCCAGTTTTCTAGCAGCACTCTTGAGTGAAGTCCTCCCTTCTCTGATTCACCATACGCAGATGGGCTTCGTGTCGTGCCGCTCCTCCAAAAATCATCTCCGCACCCTTGTGCATACCCCGTGGACAGCCAATGACTTACCAACGAATGCGCTGGCTCTTTCCATAGATGCCAAAAAGGCCTTTAAACCGCATCGAATGGGATTACCTGTTTGCTGTGCTTAAACGCTTTGGCTTGGGTGACCAAATTATCGCCCAGGTACGGCTACTATATAACTGCCCCACGGCCGAAGTTAAATGCAAGATATTTCTATCCGACCTCTTTCTGCTAAGAAGAGGCATGTGCCAGGGCTGCCCTCTCTTCTCACTCCGGTTCCTCCTGGCCATGGAGCCACTTGCTTCCACCATCTACAAATTTGCCAGCATTTTGCGTGTCCGACCTATATCCGCGTATTCCAGGATTTATCTTTATGCAGACAACATCCTGCTAACCTTAACAGACCTTAACCGCTCCCTACCGGCATTGCTGAGCATCATTGATGATTTTTTCATCCTATCTGGGTACAAAGTAAACTGGGGCAAGAGCTAGGCCCTCCCAATATCAGTTGGCACTACTGAAGCGGCAATACATGGATATCCTTTCCGATGGCAGTCCCACTGCCTTAAATAGCTAGGGATTCTGGTGAACAGGGAACGGAGGGGATAGTTTCAGACAACATGGACCCACTGTTGGTCCAGATGAAGCGTGACTTTGAGAAATGGTCCGGCCTAGGGTTCTCCACGTGGGGTAGAGTGCAGGCAGTATGGAGGGTCACACCACCATGCTTCACATTCACGCTTGCGATGATCCCCATCCCGATACCCATATCCATGCTATGCTTCATAGACTCCCACATCTGAACCTTCATGTGGGAGTCCTCCAAAGCCTGTCTAGCCACAGCCAAACTTATGGTACGCCGCCCATTGGTGGAACACTACTCCCTCGCCCTCCAGCTCTCCCAATTGGCATACCTGCTTCCTGGCACTCTAAAGCCACCACAATGGGTAAACATCAAACGGGAACTGCTCTCTGCTGGCGCAGTGCTTTTTGTGCTTTATGGGGGATTTGCCCGCTACCCAACACCCCCACACCCTGTGCTATGCACCAAGCCTGACTACAAGCACACTGCCTTCTTGATATTGACCCGCACTTACATGAAAAAGCACCCCTATGGGGTAATGACGGCATACGCATTGATGGCCCCCCCCTGTCTTGGATTCAATGGAAAGAAGCAGGTATTCACAACTTAGACCAACTTCTGATTAACGGAGATCTTTAGCCGGTCAATCATTTGCAGGAGGAATTTGGCCTCCAGCCATGGCAAACCTGGTGCTACATGCAAATATAACACTGCCTCAGACAGTGTTTGGGCCCCCGTCCCTAGTCCCTACAGTCCTCGCTGATAACATCCTAGCTGACCACCTGGGCCTCCACAAGGGTGTGATGTCAGGACTATATGGCACCCTCTCAACCCACCTTTTCTCACAGCCCCTTTCGTGTACTCTTCGTGGCAAATGGTCGACTCTCCTACAAATCGCATATGAGGATGACGAATGGGCAGATATTCTAAAGGCCCTGGACAAAGGCATGAGAGAGGCCCACCTGAAGTTTTTCCTCTTCAAGTTGCTACATGACTGCCATTCGACACCGATGAAACTGAACAGAGAGGGTCTCCACCCCTACAAGAACTGTTGGTGATGGGCAGCTACACACAGTGACATAGTACATATCATATGCCACTGCCCTCCAACTCTTCTGGCTGTCTTGAGCTCCTCCATGACACTACACCTCCCGCTCACTTTTATATTCTCTGTCAGTGGAGGTCATCCTTACCCCTGTTGCAGGAAACTTGGCTGGTGGCAATGATCCTAATGGCCTCCTGCGAACGCATAATTTATAATCTGCAAGACCAGCCTGAGCGATATTTACTGATGCGGGTGCCCTTCCTTCCAGAAGGTACTAGGCTCTCCACCCCCTTGAGTCATAAAGATCTGAAAGGGACCACACAATCAATTACAGCCATTTCAAGGACCGTCTAGGGCCCCGATCTTCCATTTTCTGGACAACTTACTCCTGGTATCCAAACAGGGCAGCCACCCATCCTCCTATCCCCTCTGTTTCAACCCCCGTTACTCTCCTCCCCTCAGCCCCTCACCTCCATCTCCTAACCCATCCTCTTCACTCCCCCTACCTCTAGACACACAGCCCCATTCAATGTTGGGCTCCCCACTCTCCCTGCCAAAGGCAATAGGTACCACCCCCAGACCCACCAGTTCCACTCTCCATAGTACTCTTACCTTCCCTCATAGCAGGCCATACAGGACTCCCCCACGTCGACAGCATATGCTCTCACTCTTCCCCTTACCATCATCTTCCCCAACATGACCCGGCCCCCCTTCACTCGCCCCTACTCCCCCCTTCCCCAGGGCAGCCACCACACAGCCTAATACTCCTAATACCCTATAATACTTACCAGTTATCACCCCTTGCCACTTTTTATATCTATACACATCTGCCCCCTCTCCTCGTTCTCTTTGTTTTCTTGATGTGAGAGATAGCATCAACATCTTCCTGTATATATACATGTTCTAACAAATTGGAACAAGGGTGACCCCCACACCCATGTTGTCTGAATATTATTTGATAAATCAATCATAATAAAAAAGGAATTGCAATACAAAAAAACGAAATATATGTGAGGAGAAAACTCTACAAGTTTCGGCTACTTTAAAACTGGCATCAGGTATAAAACTAGGGCCCTCAGACTCACTCTTCAGTCGTCTCCAGGACTGACAAGGATACTCACAAGAGAACTGCCCTGTACTTCAGAGAACTGCCCTGCTGCTTGAAGCTTGCTTTTCACTCCAGAGGACGGCCCTGCTTCTCCCAGATGACTGCCCTGTTGTTTCAAGCCTGCCTTTAACCCTCAGAGGACTGCCCTGCTGTTTGAACCCAGCACTATCAGAGTGACACCTAAGGCTATTTGGCTGGCTCCTGTTCTGTGTTTAGGGACACAAAAACTCTAACAATTTGAACCCTGCACCTGGACCCTACCTCAAGTGAGTCCTACCCTCCAAGTAGTGGTCCCCACCTAGTCCTGGACCCTTGGTAGAGGTGCTAAAGGTGCTGAAATAGCCAAAAAGCAAAGCTTGGGACTTGAACAGTTTCAACCAAAAAGTGCTCCGAGACCGGACATGAAACTGGGACCAATTTGCTTACCAGTCCATCTAAAATGCATTGACGGTGAGCATGACTTCACTGTAGCTCGCACTATATTCTTCTCCACTACAGCAAATGCTGGTCAGTAGCCCCTTGCAAAAGAGGTATCTGGTCTCATGGAGCCCTTGTAGAGTACAGTCTGTAGCTTCATCCCTCCGGAGGTTTTCACCAGCCAAAAAGTGAAAAGGTATGAGCATAGAAATCTTTACCGCGACTTCGTCCAGCAGTTCCCCGATGATGATAATTCTTTCTCGGACTCATCGACTGTCTTGTCCTGCTGAACTTTACCTTCTCAGACATCTTTCTACAAAATTTCTTCTAAATCCGATGGTAAGCCAAGACCAGGCCCAACCCACCTCGTGCATCTAGACCTCGCTCCATTGCGGTTGGCCATAATCTTCGACTTTGCCCCGATCTCACTCAACTAGATACCCGCGGTTGGCGCTTTGATCTTTTGTAGTTTTCACTAAAAGCTTTATAAATTCATGACTCTGGTTCTACTGGTTGGGTCTCTGTGATTTTGGTGTCAAATAATTTATTAAATTCTTCTCTATTGAGTGCTGCATAATGCTTAACACTGTGCCTCTAAGTTAAGCCCGACTGCTCTCCTGCCAAGCTACTACAGCTTAAGCACAAGATAATTTAGTGACTTTTGTGGTTCACCCCACTCAACCAAAAAAACAATTTTCTAACAATAAGTGTAGGTGAAATGTTGATAACATTGGAAAATATCTTTAAAATGTTATTGCAACTAATTGTAAATCATCTGGAACCTAAATTGTTTCAATAACACTTTAGAAGGAAAAGCAAATAATTCCAGAAGTGTGCCTTTTTTATTTGAATTCACACTTCTAATATTTTGCATGCAAAATGGTCTCTTAATTACTGCGGTACTTTCTTCACATGTGTAAAATGGTATTCCTGCCATCTTTGAAAATATTGTGGTCCTTTCACCGAATATTTTGTAATGCAGCTTTTTCGATGTTATAACAAAATCTATCGACTCGTTTAAAATGTAAATCATTCAATTCATATATTTCCCTAATGTTTCTTGCATTCTATTGCAGTTCTATTGTGGTTACAACTATATTGTGCTATTTAAGCATCCAGCACTACATATTCTAAATGAAGGGTTCCATAATCTAGACAATTAGCAAGGACAATAATCAAGCGTTTGAGAATTTGACACCCAAAATCACTTTGAAATTGACTGACTGACTCAGAACACTTGTATCATAGACTGTACAGTCTCTATAACAGAAGATGATACTCCTGCCACATAGGTAGAAATTATGGGGCAGATTTACAAGCCCCTTGCGTGACTTTTGTGCTGTAGTTGCATCACTGTTTTCACGCAACAGCGGCGCAAAAAATGCGACCTATTTACGTGACGCATCTAGGGAGATGCGTCACGTTGTAAAGCCCTGCGCCACCTTATACCTGCGTCAGGTATAATGTATGCAGATTTCACTGCGCCCCTTTTAGGATGCCACTGCGTCAAAACCTTGCGCCTGCTTCAAGCAGGCGTAAGTAGTGACGCAGTGTAGTGGGAATAGGCCTCAACATGCATTGCTGGAGTTGCGTCGTGCTTGCGACACGACTCCAGCAATGCGTGACTTTTCCACCAACAGATGCGTCAGAATCTCTGACGCATCTGTCAATCCTTGCGCCATAGTGTGCCGTATTGTAAATACGGCGCATCTATGGTGGCGCAAGGGTTTCTAAGGGTGGCGCAGGGAAAGTGACGCATCTGTACAGATGCTTCACTTTCTTGTAAATCTGCCCCTATATGTTTTTGATGTATGAGAGGAGGCATTTGAACTTTAGCTTCTGTGTTTACTAAGCAGGCAAGTAATTTCGGTTTGCCCACTGAGTTCACAGATTTTAGCCTACTCCGCATTGCACTTGTAACGCAGAGTTCTGGTAGAAATCTGCTAACCGCCAAGTGGTGGAGTTTTTTATTATGATGGGTTGCCAACGTTAAGTTGGTGTGCACGAGTGAAAATTGGAGTCCATTAGCGCGATTTTCAGGCACTAGAAGGCCACCCAGAGAGATTTTCTTAACGTGGGAGGTCATTACCATTGGTAGTGAGAAGGCTTCCGCTTGACTAAAATATCTGCTACAGCATCAGCAAAGAAGCTGTTTCCTCTGAAATGCTGTGTCATGCCATTTGCACTGTGGAGCAAGCACCCAGCACAAGCAGTGTGACGTATCGATTTCCATCCAATCGCAAAACTCCACGGTCTCTTGTGGAGTTTTTATGAAACTCCGCAGAATTCTGTGCAGTGAAACTCTGGGAGTTCCACCCACCCCTTTTACTAAGTTGCCATTTATTTTTTTTTAAATGCAACTAAGGGTCTAATTATGAGTGGCTTGTTAACTCCTGTTTCGTTTGTAAACTCCTGTTTATGCACAGGACAGAAATGTGAGTTTGGTTTTATTTAATGCATCAGATAATTATCGAATCCATTAAATAGCCCAACATTCATAAAATTTCAGGAGGTCGAACCTTCCAAAATTTAGATATGGTATTTACAAAATCATACAGATTTTGGTGCATCAAACACCAAAATCCGCATGTTATTTTACCCATAAACTCATAATAGGTGTTATTTATCGAACCTGATAAATAACGTACCCCGTGGTGTCGTTATTTATCAGGGGCACTGCTGAGAGACACTAGAGGGATTCCTATTGCTTTTTTTATACATTTTCTGGCACTCTGGAAATAAAAGAATCATTTTATGGCTCTTGGGAGCTATTCAATTTTGGGATAATCTTGGGCTATTTAGGACTACGTAATCTACAAAACAGCATGTAATGATGGGGCATTCGGATATGAGTGATCTCTACACCAAATACTCATCAGAGCACTTGTTATAATATTTGGAGCTCCATTTGCTGTTGAAAAGAGGTCATTTGCGTGATCATTTGTGAACCTACAACCTTGGTTACTTTAGGTTTAATCAGGACTCCATATCCCACTATATGTAATCCGAAGCTCCTATTCCTGCACTGTATTATTCCTAACTCTGTGTTCCGCTTTGTTGTCTTCCACATGTGGGTGAGGCTTCTGATCCTTTTAGGTCTTTGTTGTCGTACCACTAATTTAGTCAGTTCACAGCCCTCATTCTTTGCTAGGCTACCAGCTTCTGGTCTGGGCTATGATTTCCTAGCATATCCAACAGGATTGAATTTCAATACTACAAGTGTTTGATTGTCACTTATCTTCATTAAAGGTTATCTACATTGAAAAGTATCATTGTACTCCCTTAACTGAGGCTAATATAGTCTAGGTTTATGGATATCACTCCATCATCTACCTCATAACGTCCTGGTCACTACAACACCGGCATAGATACATATTGGTGTACAATAACATCACTGGTCTGACTAACGAAATGGCTGAGAAAGACTTAAATGTACATAAAATTATCACTATGGACCGAGGTCAAGCCCTCCCATTCCTGATTCGCCCATAAAGCCCAAATCTGAATCAACTTCAGCAATGAAAGCAATACTTAAGAAACTCGAAGAGGTACACAGACTGGCTTTTTGTACAAAGAATAACACTGACGATATGTCAACAGATATCACAATGATTAAAACCAAGGTTAAACAGATCAATGGGAGAACTGCTGTAGTGGAGGATCTGATTAGCAATCTACAAGATAGGGAATCTTTGCACGTGAAACAACTCACGACACGCATGTCTAGGTTTCTTGTATTATGCAAAGAAGTCACAGAATTGGAGGACTGGAACAGAAGGGGCATCTTATGCATTTTTGGTCTACCAGAAGGCTTGGAAGGCTTAGAGCCACATACTTGTATCAAATTGTGGGATCGTGGATTCCCCAAATGGCAAGCCTATCTTTTCACAACATTTTGAACTGGAGAGAGTCCACAGCCTCCGAGGCCATTGCATCCAAATAAGAAATCACCAAGGCCATTTGTGTGCAAACATCTCTCAGATTTCTACATACAGAACTAATTTTGAATCAAATGAAGAAAATGAATAATATCAATTGGAAAGGTTTCAAGTTTTACATTTCCCAAAACCTTTAGGAAACCACAGTGGATACTTGGAAAGCCTACTTAGCTGTACCACCAAGGCTGAGAACCAGGAACCTGCAATTTTCTTTTGCAGGTCTGTCAAAATATTGTGTCTCACTGAATGGTTCCATGTGTATCTTCCTGTCAGATACAGAACTGAAAACATTTCTGGATGATCTTGATGACTCTGATGTGGTTACTTCTTTTTTAAACCTTAAAGCTTCTCAGAGCAAAGACAACTCCAAACTTTGATTTCTTCAGTCACTCATATTTTCATTATATGGTCTTATTATATTTGATGACAACAATGTGCATGATCACTCTCCGTTTGTGTGGCTTTCATTTGTTTACCTAATGCTTTCAAAATAGGGGGTATATGGATAAGCAGAATTGTGCTAACTGGCGGAGAATGCTAGTTTACTATGACCTTTGTTTGTTGTATGTTTTTGGGTACTCAATATTCTCTTTGTTATGGAAGTATCTTGTCCTCTCTTCCATGCTGGCATTCTATAGTTTTATGGGGGGAGGGTGGGGAGGGATTTTAGGGTGTGCAGGTTTAATAATTAGTCTATCTTCTCATATCATTGTATTGTGGGAACACTTTTCTTCACCTTTGTGAAGCCTCTGGATTTCTTGACAATTTGGCTCTTTGATCCTTCCAGTTTTTCCTTTTCTCTTCTCTCTTACTGCTCACCTTTTTTCAGATGTTTACTGTTTTATGATTTGGTATCATTGGTTCACCTATACAGCGTTCACCCTCTCTAACATTTGGAGGAACGTTCATTATCTGGTGCTTTCTGATACAAACTTTAGATTCCTTGATCCAAACAATTCTTTGACTACTCTTGTTACACAAACACATGGCACTCACTGAAAACAGTCTCATCCTACTCTCACTTACCACCAAAGGTCCCCACCACGGCACCACCCCTTCAAATGGCGCAAATTATCTGACTATCTCTATAAGTTAGAGGGAGATATCATTCTGCTTCAAGAGACAAACTTCCAAGAGAGGTAAGCAACCTCTTTTAAGAGTAAATGGATAAGTGATGTGACTTTTTCAGTTAAAATAAAAGGGGTCTTAACTTTGTCGCCAAAATATCCAATATCTTTAAAATAGATACCAATTTCGACAAAGAAGGTAGATGGTAGCCTCTGAAATTACTAATGAGGGGACATCCTTTTTTGTCATTAATGTTTATGCTCTAAATGGAGACCAGCAAGGTTTTTGGGAAGAGTATTCCTCAAACATGGCCTTTATCCCTGATGACTCTCTGATACCGTGTGGAGGGAATTTAATTCTCCCTATGGACTGTATGATTGACTGATCCTCTAAATTACCTGTAGGCCAGGCCACCTAAGTCTCACAGAGCCATGAAAAATCTATGCTCAACATTTGATTTAAAAGATGCATGGGAAGATCAACACCCAGACACATTAGATTTTACATTTTTCTTTCCATCACACTCTACCCACTGCAGAATTGATCACTTACTGATTTCTGGTTTCCACAATCATCACATCGACTTCAACAGTATTGAGCCCAGGCTTGTCTCCTGTATCACACTTTTGTTTACATGGGTAGCTCCTTCAACCAAATGTAATCTCTGGAGACTGAATGATGAGATCAATACAATTAGAGAACATACACCAAAATTAGCAACAACATTTAAAATTTCTGAGAGGGTAATCCAACCACTGATACCTCCCCTCTTACCAGATGGGAAACACTGCCAGTGGCTGTCAGAAGCGCACTTATTAGCATTAGATCCTTCATGATAAAAAACAAATGAATCACTAAAAAAATGGAAAAATAAATAAAATTACCGGAACTTCAATTCAGACAAGGCATGACGAACACACAGCTCCTGACCAATTATCTAACACACAGTATTCATATAACAGGCTAATGATCGAGCGGGCAGGTGTCTGGGTCCAAAATCAGAAAAATATCTGCATGTGTGAACCTAATTGAGAGGGCAAAATGTTGGCTTTCTATTTATGCAAGTAAAATATGTCCTCATTTAGGCCTATAAGATATTCGGATGCTATAAATTCACACAAAGTCTGGATGCATAGCACACATTTTTTTTAAAAACGTCTACATGGATTTTTAGTATAATAAAACATTTGATGCTGAATTCCTAAATAGACTAGTATTACGAACTTTCAGTGATGAGTTATAACATTACTAATAACTTCCAAGGCCCTGGGTCCCGACGGACACATTCACATTGCATCCTTTTATAAACTTTTTTGGTCTGATCTGGAAGCCCTTCTGTTAGACTTGTACCATTCATTCTCCTCTTCAGGTGAAACTAGTGTTACTCTGGCTGAAGCCATTATTACCATCATCTAAAAAGAAGGAAATCTATCCCTGACGAACAATTACAGACCAATACTGTTGATCAATATAGATTGTAAAATCTATGCTAAAACCCTTGTCATATGCCTAGAAAAAATCATTATAAAATTAATAAACATTTACCATCCCTCCCTAAAAGGATGTGTACTGCAGTCTTAATCTTTTTTCACCTCTTGTCAGGAGAATATAGCGTTTTCATCATTTTTTACCGTCACGCCATCTGATGACCTTCTGTGGCCCCTTACATTATCTTGAGGGCTATTGTGCATGCAGCATTCTTAGAGTCAATAATTACAGTTTCATAAAAGAAATAGCTCACACGTCACCTTGTCATACATTTAGATGTGGATGCCATCTTGGGTGAGAGAGGGAACATGTTCAATATCTAATAAAAAATAAAATTTGGTCACATTATTCATCAGCACACTTGCCTCTGCTCTCCCTCACTCCCCACTCTCATTTCTTTCTCTTTCTTTTCATATTCACTCAAGTTAAATCCTCTAAGACTAGAAGCTTTTAAAACTGGGGCTTATGTACAAGGACTTAACGCAACCAGAACATCACTTTTTAAGACGTTCTGGTAGCGTAAAGTTCATCGTCTTATTTACAGGGCAGCGTTAAGCCACTTAACGTGGCCTAATGCCGCCTTTTAAAGAAGGCCCCCTTTCCCACTACACTTAGCATGAAAGGGGCGGGCAGTGGGTGTTGTGGTGGGCGTTCCGCGGCAACATCTATTGATTTTGACACTGACCCCTAATTACAAGAGTGACGTTAATATGGGGCAGCACCAAAATTAAGACTAAAGAGAAACCTGCTCTTAACATGGCGAAATGAGGAGAAATTAATATGTTTTTTCTCGTTTTTGCTGTTTCTCTGTGTGTTGCATTGTGCAGCACAAATAGAAACAGCAAATCACCATGATTGATTGTTTATGTACAGGAAGGTGTGCCTTCCTGCACATAAACAATCATCAAAAAACAGAGGATTTGCCACTTTTATGTGTGCTGCACAATACAGCATACATTGGAGTTACAAATTGCCATTGTGGATTGTTTATGTGCATGAAGGGAAACAATCATTCCCCCCAACACAAGCACCCTTGCACTACGGTGCAAGGGTGCCGCGATGGCACTAGGCAGCTTAATTTAGCGCTAGGGGAATGGCAGGGGTGCGCAGTATCATTGTAAATATAGTCGACCTGCTTTATGAACTGATGGAGCGAAGCGTTAGCACTTTTGGAGCTAACCCGCAATCAGCAAGTACATTATACATATGCCCCCATGATTTCATCCAGGGCCAGGTGGGACGAAAATGCTTGGCTGGGGTGTGTGGTCGGTGGCACATTTGCTTATGCACTAAGTAGAGTTGTTAGTGGAAGACACAGGGATAGCCCCACACACTGCCAAGCTCCCACTAGAGGGAGATTTATAATCACGTTTGGATTTTAGCACAACTGTGTATTGTTTCATTTTACTGAATTTTCCGACGGTAATGTACAGGTTATAAATGCAGTAAGTGAGTCAGTCAATTAAATTACTTTATGAATGGAAATCCTCTGTTTTAAAATAAACTTTGGCCATTTCTGTATTTTTGCTCTAAACCGTGGTTTAATGCTTATTTTTTGTGACAGGATGTCATCATCTATATTCTCTATAGTCACCAGACGCACAAGAGAATATATCAGGCTCTTTTAGAAGAACATTTTAATTATTCTGCTTCACAAAAAAAAAGGTCAAGTGGCTTGTTGCCTCGTGGCCTCATATACGGGGTGCCTTCAATTTTTTTGAAAGGGGTCTTCCTTTATTAGAATGTGATGGTGTTATGTTGACAGGATATGCGTTTTTTGTGAAACGTTTTATCAAATTGGGCAATATTTTGTGCTTTCCAAGTGGCATCTTCAATTGATTATTGTTTTTGCCATTCGTGAAAGACAGCCAGAGCTGCCCAATCCGCTGCGGGTCCCTCCAGCCAGCCTTCTCCTCGAAGAGTAATGGCAGTGGGCGTGCCCGTTTGTATATCTTACAGCACGGTTTTCACTGTCCCTCCTTTTACTTCCAGAAATGAAAATAAGAGAGTTGACCTATTTTATAATATGCTGATAGATTCACAGTAAGGTCGGAAGCCAGGTTGAAATCTCTTTTTTAAATTCACATTACCTCACGGTGCAGGTCAGGAAGAGACAGGGGAGCTCGACCTCCATTCAGAGTTCTTGATCCCAATGACCCTCTCGTTCGAGGCTCGAGGCAGTCCCCGACCCGCATACATGAGCGCACATTTACATGTTTCAAGGATCAGCACAGTGTGCAGAATCTGAGCGTTCACGACTAGAGCACGTGCAAGAAGTTTAAATGTGAGAGATAAATACATCTTTTGCTGTCATTAGTGCACATAAACGTTTATTCATGTTATCCGTCATAACTGAGCACGTCCAGACTACTTACATTCTTGTTAGCATTGGTAACTATTCCTAACTTTGTCCATGTGTTAAACTCTGGTTAACTCAGTACCCACTCTTATGTTTCCCATCGTGCCACTGTGCACCACAGTGCACCACAGTACAGGTGTTGTTTCACTTTAAGTTGACACCAAGAGTATCTCGGGCTGTGAGACTCTGGCCTTTTCCTTGATAGGGCAGGGTGGCACTCTCTATTCTGGGTTGTTGTGTTATCGGCCCCCTGCCAGCACTCTGTCAGCAGTACCCGAGTTAATTGATACCATCTACGAGCTTTCTAACACTCATGCTAGGACTTTGATTCTGGGAGACTTTAATTTGTGTCCTGATGGACCTAAAAGGTTGGTCTTCTCGGACCTGGTCCAGGCCTGTAGTGACATTCACTTGCAGCAGCTGGTGCACTCACAGACCCAAACTAAGGGCCACACTCTTGACCTGATCTTTGCTGATGCTAGACAGGTAGTGGTTCGACACATCCTTCCTCAGTGTTGGACGGACCATGCCCTAGTTCTTTTTTCCATTGCACTCCCTATGGTAACAACTGGGAGTGGAAGTACCGGTACTAGGACTAAAACGGACAGGCAGTGGTCGAGGCTGCTTAAACAATCTTGCCTGCCGTCTTTGTTGGGCGGGGAAATCCCCTTAGGGAATAGTGTGGATGCAAGTTATGAGTGCCTCAGCCGGAAGATCCATAACTCCCTGGAGGAGATGGCCCCCCTGCGTAAAATCAGGGACAGATCCAAGATCGCAATGCCTTGGTTTACTGCTGAGCTATCGCAATTGAAGCTTTGCTGTAGACGTGCGGAGCGAGTTTGGAGAAAACACTATCTAGAATCTGAGAAAGCCCTTTTTAGACAGGCCCTATTGATTTATAAAACGCATATTAAAGGTGCCAAAGCGCGATTCCTTGAGGAATCGCTCTTAAACGCATCGAATAAAACGCAGGCCCTGTTTAAGATTGTTGGGGATCTCTCTCGACCTACCTCTGTGGCTAACGACATCCCTGCCTCTCAAGCTCTATGTACTTTTTGGCGCAGGCTTTTGAAGACAAGATCGCTTTGATCTTAAGCAAGCTTACTCCGACGCCCACTTTTGCTACCCAGCCTGTGCGGGGTTCCGTACTAGTGGCTGACATGGAGACGAAAGGGGTAGGTGGTGAACAGGCACAGTTGGATAGTTTTCCCCTTCCGTCTTTTGAGGAGTTCTGCCGGCTGGCTAATAGTGTATCCTCTGGTTCCCCTCGGGACCCTTTGCCACACAAATACTGGAAAATATTCCAGATGGAGCTTTTTCCCCCGCTGTACGCTATTTGTTGCCAGTCTCTTTCTTTGGCACGTGTCCCGGAGTGTTGGAAATTAGCAGTGGTCTCACCTTTATTGAAGAAGGAAACTTTGGATCCCACCTGTCCTGCAAATTATAGACCTATATCGCTGCTCCCTTTTCCCATTAAGATTCTGGAGAAACTGGTTACTACACATCTGTCCAGTTTTATGGAGACCAATTTCCGCCTGGACGCGTCTCAATTTGGTTTTAGACCAGTACACGGCACGGAGTCTGCCCTGGTGACCGTTTTGGACGACCTTCGCTCGCGAGCCGACATTGGACGAGCAGCCTTTCTAGTGCTGCTCGACATGTCGGCCGCCTTCGACACGGTCAACCATGACATCCTGGTCAGTAGACTTGAGGATGCAGGGGTGAAGGGTTTGGCATGTGACTGGCTGATCTCCTACCTAGGAGACAGGCGCCAGGTAGTGGCTATGCCACCATTCCAGTCGGAGATTAAAGCGGTTGAGCATGGCGTCCCGCAAGGGTCGGCCATCAGCCCTATTTTGTTCAATCTCTATCTCTGCCCTCTGGTGAGTCTGATTAAATCGTTCGGCATTTCGGTTATTAATTATGCCGATGATACACAGCTCATCTTTTCCATCGAGGGTAAGGATGCGGTGCCTCTGGAGACTTTCCACCAGTGTATGGCGTCAACTGCAGATTGGCTGAGGCAGAATTCCCTGCAGTTTAATAGCTCCAAAACAGAGGTATTACACTGCTCGCTGGACCGTGTTCCTCGGCCTCTGCCTCCTGATTTCTGGCCTACATCCTTTCAGGATGCTCCCTCGGCAGCTGCCTCCGCCAGGAATCTGGGCGTAGTGCTTGGGCCTAATCTCCAATTGGACCTGTTTGTGAATAAAACTGTGGCCACTTGCATGATGCTGCTCCGCATGCTGTGGAAGATTCTTCCGCTGCTGCCGGCTCATCTTCGGCCAGAAGTGGTGCGTGGCACCATATTGAGCAGGCTGGATTACTGCAACGCACTATTGCTGGGAGCTCCGGCCAACCTGGTGGCTAAACTACAACGTGTGCAGAATATGGCGGCCAAGCTGGCTCTCTCCCGGCGCCGTTCTGACTCTTCTTCCACGGCGTTAGCTGATCTTCATTGGCTGCCTGTCCCACAGCGAATTATCTTTAAAGCACTCTGTTTAGTGTTTAAAGGACTTCATGGGCAAGGACCTGCTCCACTGCAGGAATTGTTTCAGTGGTATGTGCCCTCTCGATCCCTTCGGTCATTGTCAGCACACCTTGTGGTAATTCCGAAGGTTATGAGGGTTCGGATGGGCGGGCGGGCTTTTAGATGTGTGGCAGCCAAACATTGGAATTCTCTACCCCTGTCATTGAGAAGCTCCGGGGATTTCTCTTCTTTCAGGAAGGAATTAAAAACATATCTTTTTCCTAGGTTAGATTAAGTCCTTCTGATCGCTTTGTGTGTTGTCAGTATAATTGTCTAAGTGCCAGGATACCCTTCGGGTGACGGTCTGCGCTATACAAATACGCGATACATACATACATACATACATACATACATACATAAACGGTAAATGGCATTTTAACATCTGGCCAAAAGACATATTCAAGTAATTATTGTTTGTGTTAGACAAGCCATTGTTTCAAGGCTAGCGTGTGTGATGATGTCAAGATGCTCCCCCCACATGTGTCCAGCCAAAATCCCTTATTTCTGGTCATGTATGAGGAGCCTTTCAAATCGCCATGTCATGTGTGCTTTCCTCTGTTTATATGTGCTGATGACGCATCTTCGACTCTGCGTTAATTGCATCTAAATTAAACTTAACATCGTCCTCCGTGTAGCAGATAAAATGCTGAGCACAGTGTTTATGGAATTTTTCATCATGTTGACTTCATCGACATTACAACACAACATCTCTCCTTGGCTGTCATTTCTTCACGATGACCATAGGGTCTGAGATAAAAGGCATAAGTGTCCGCCGCTACTTCTCTGGATATGTTGGCACAGAGCTGACAGACACGAGGCCAGTGCATAGATCCTTTGTAAATGAACAGGATCCCTTGTTACTGGGGCTCAATTCAGGGAATGTACTTTCTTCATCTTGAAATTGTGTTCCTGGCCTGAAAGGGAGTCTTTAGGGAGCAAAGCTTTGGAACCCCAGAGAATGGTATAGTATCGTGGGGCATATTTTTTTTGTTCAGATATGAAATATGGAATACAGATTATTGCTGCATGAAACCTCACTGGCCATTTTCCTTTTTTGTTGTTGTTTTTTTTACTTTAAAAAAACGTAATGCTTCCCATCACTGGAATGTTATGACTTCATCTTCTCCCAAACACTTAACTAAAGCTCTGACATTGGATAAGCACTGCCCCCCGCCCCTAGTACATCGACCATGCCACAGTACATTTCATCTAGGGCCTGAAGAAATGTGGTCACATCACCTCCACCATATGGAATGCCACTGTCTTCCCTGCCAGTCCACATTATTTTCAAAACCAGCTGCATCATTTTCAAAGACATCATGAGCAGCATTCCCTCCTATCTGGCTGACCGCTTACCATCTATGGCGGCTATCAGAACACTTGCAGCCAGGACCCTATTTACCTGGAAGAAAAGAATTATAAAAAAGAAAAAAACAAGTTAACAGGCCTGCTTAATCTATGCACACAGAATCAGGAAGAAGATCCCCTTATGCATCAGGACCGCCCCAACCCTGGTCCAATTTAGGAAAGGTTGATGGTTTACCTCTTTCACGAACACTATATAACATTGTAGTAATAGTACTCTTCTGCTCCCAGAACCCAGCTACATCTCTGGTCTCTCGTGGACTGCATCGTTGCTTCATACACTGAACAGTGCTAGATTTTGGTTAGGTTTGCACTGCAGAATGGCCACCTAATACCATATACATACATATTTACATATATAAAACCATTATCAATTCCTAAACCACTATATTGCGATAAGAGGCACCCCTATTATCTATTCTAAATAATATTTGCATTTTTTACATTGCAGTAAATACTCTTTTGGTTCTCATGTAGCACCTTTATTTTAAATTCTTTAAACTATATATTTTGTAGCAAGTCTGCAGTCAAAGAACGTGTGGAAGGTTGACTAGAGGCTTTAATAGGTTCTGCAGTGAAGTTCCCTCAACATATTTGCAAACAGCAATGCTAAAGGCCTCCTTGTCATATCCTTTCCTCACCTTTTGGTAGTAAGTGCCAAACACAAGACTTACTCTGCGGGAGGCCCCGAGGGATGCAGGCCTCAACAATTCAATTGGCAATTTGGATAAGAGAAAGAAGTTGTAATAGAAGCCCATTTCATCAATGTAAATGTAGGGAAAAATTAGAACCGTCAGAAAAGCTTTGAAATATACAATTGTTTTTTGCACTAAGAGAGAGATGATGAGGCCTGCAGGGTAATGAGTAGAGCAGGCCAATTTTCTAGTCAGCCTAAAGGGAAAAGATACCACCAGAATTAGAAGTTTTCTTGGAGGAGAAGTCAGGGAGTTAGAAGGGAATAAATGCCATGGCCAAAGCTAGGTCTGTGGCGCTAGAGAGCCTTAATGGGATCACTTTGTCATAGCAGTTTGCAGAGTAGATTATTTTAAAGGCCGAGAATACGCCACTGAAAACCATTGATGACAAAGAAGATTGATCTCTGTGTTCTCTGCTACTGGTTGTCTCAAAGCTAAATCCAGCAATAATTCCCATTCACTAGATGACCTGAAATGGAACTTTGGTGATGATCATTGGTGGTTATGAATAAGTACGAAGGAACTAAAGTCAGGTTTTTTGTCGATTCAAAACACATGATGACTGCATACTTTGAGTTGCTTGTCTTGGTTCATTTGTGAATTTTTTGAATAATAAATCTCACACTTCTTGAGCATACCTCTTGCGGTAGAGACTGAGGAGGAGTCCATGCATTTGGATCATATATCTAAGTGGACCAACAAAAAAATACTGGATGAACCTGGTGATGGCAATGGTCAAGAAGAGTGTGTATTGTGCGATCAAGTCTACAAAGTTAGATATGTAGAGTTTAGAATCTGCAATCTCTGGTGTGGTCCAACAACATAGATCTTGGCTACGGCCAACAATGTTGTACTAACTTCCAATATCAGTATATTAATAGCAGTCAAGATATACCACTGTGCACAGAAAACTTGGTTGCAACCCTGGTAGTCAACATTCAAGGTGATATACTGTGATAAGGTTTGTGGGCTCTGCTTTGGCTTGCATGTATGGCTCACAATCAGCACCTGGAAAACTGTCACACATGCCCACATCACAAGCAAGATGGATTACGGGAACACATCCTCTGTGTCGGGCTGAACAAAAAACTCACCTTAAGGCTGCAGACCATTGAGAACATGGTGGCCGGAATCACTGTCATCATACCGTACCGCACTCACATCACACCACAACTGAAGGACTCCACTGGCTGCCAATAAAAAGACAAGCATGTCTCAAACTTCTCACCCACACTTTCAAGGCACTACATAACACTGGGTCAGCATGCCTCAACAACTGCACTAGCTTTCACAAAGCTTAAAGACACCTAAGCTCCTCCGAACTCCTACTTGCACACATCCCATGCATACAGGAAATCAGTTCCAGTGCGGCTACACATAAGAGCCTCCTCTTCACTTCTTGAATTCCACAAGAACTTGAAAGCCTGATTTTACAAATAGTCCCACTAAGCCCTAGGTTTAGCTAGACTTACACCTACTGAGCACCAGGATAACCTCCCGGATGATAGTAGGCTTTTACAATCAGCATTTTATGTAGAGATGCCCAGCAACTTGAGGGGGAGATATAGGGTCTAGAATTAGCAACTCTGCCTGGTATCTCTACCCAAGTTACCGCCATCATGCGCTACCAAGTCTAGAATTGGAGAAATACGCAGGTCCTGGATTTACTGAGACCATTCCTGCATGCACTTCTATACAGAATGAAGGCCTTCATATTTCATATGCAAACATTTTGATCTGATTGCTATATGAATAAAAATTGTAAAGCAAACATTCTAGCTTTTATCTAAGCTCATGCAGACCTACATATCCATTGGAAACTAAAATGTCAGGTGACTTAGATTATTGCAGACCACATTCTAAGTCACATTTCCATGAATGTATATGTTGGTCATGCTTCTTTGTCTTGTCAAATTGAAGTTTTAAAAGTAATGGTTTAATTTAGCTGTGAGGCGAAGGGCACCATTGACACTGGTCCATTGTATTCTCCATGTTAGATGCAATAGCACAGAGTCAGGTTAAGAGACTTGAAAGAAACATTAAACACTTTCCAAGAGCCAACTTTGGAAGGTGCTCAGTACATGACAGGAATGACTATACAAGCACACAGGCGCTTTCCGGTGAGCATGTTTAGTTCAAAAGTAATTGCTCACTTCTTACTACCAGTAACACTAATTACAAACATATTTGCTCATTTACACCACCAGTAATACTAGGTGTCAAATGATACATTCCTTTTGCGTATGTGGTTCTCACTGTGATAAAGATAGGATCCATTGGATTAGAAGCATATGGGGGCCTAGCTTAAGGGCATAGGCTTCAGTGGAGGCTGGAGTTACTCGCATACAAGTGCTCAAGAAAATGTATGACAGTTGTAAATGATCTTGAGTACCCTAATGAACAACGTTTATGCATGCAGAATTTCCACCCCATAGAAAGTACCACATGCAAACATTTGATTCAAATGTGAGTTTCTATAAGTAACTTTAATATTGTTTTTTTTTTGATTCAGTGGAATAAAATTGCCCCATCTACCTACTCCTCCACATTTCAGTCATGTGAATGTGTGTTTCCGCTACATTTCCATTATGTGAATGTACCTGCAAAAGGAGAAGAAAATCATCACATGCTTTTGAGCTTGTATTGAAGTTGGATTTATATCTGTAGGTATTCATTTACTTTTTGCATTAATACCCCAAAACTCCCCTTGTTCTAAGTGTCGCCATATTAGTGAAATTTCTGCATTTGGAAGTGCACTTTTCAAAGGTAAAATTCTGCCAAACTTAGATCTGTGAATTGAGATTGAGAAATAACCCCCAAATATGATCTATTTGTGTGTCTAAAGGGAACTGGGGTACGAGGAATCCAACGTATATACAAAGTCACAATTTTTAGAACAATTCACCAATTATGCTGGCCTTTAGTAGGACATCTACTTTAAAAGTAGGACTCAAGTCACATTCGAAACTAAATAAAAAGGGTTTTATTTCTAAAAAAATGATTCTGAGATGGAGCCCAATAAGACTGACCAAGCCATGGGAAGAACTATCTGTTGACAAAAACTGCCTCAAATGTTCACTAAGAAAATGAGAAAGAATTACTGTGCAACAGAGGCGGTTTCTGTACTAGGACAATGGGGCCATACAACCTCCTGTCTGCATCTAACTTTAGAATGCATTGCTTGAGTCGTAGAAGCAATGATATTAGTATGTGCCAGCTAAATTCAGATTGATCATGAAGCCACGTTCTGATAGGCAACCAACTGCGCATGTCTGAGCTCACCTTTTCTCAGCCCTTAGAACTCATATCAAAGGTGCTGCAGCAGTAACAAGGACCAGCAACAAAGGAATTTAGCCTCCCAGGGCAATGCACACTGAAGCTCCATGTGATGCAGTGTTAATATTGATAAAATGGATGTCAATGTTCATAATGATACATTCATATACAAGAACGAAATCGCATCTCTATTATCAAATTCACCCGTCATGAACTTTCCATCAACCCGACTCAGAAATACATGGTCAGACAAGCACTGAGACCTAGGCCTAAGGTTACTGATTGATAGGTCACAAGAGAGGGTGGCACATAGCTGGCAGACAAATGAGTGAACAGTAAACTCAGGTAAAGTTTAGATAAGCGCAGTAGCACCCCAATGGTCTAGGGAGATTGGCTAAAATACAGCATATATGGCAGGAGAGGAGCGCACATTCCCAAAAACATCATAAAGTCAGATGCCACATGAAGTTAGGAACACACAGGCAATCAGGACACAGTACACACAGTGATCATGTGCCCCTCAGGCCAGACATCTGGACATGTTATCCACTGGCCCCCATTGTGTCCACGGAAGGTTGAGGCCCACCTGCATTTGTTATCGGGGTCCTTATTTATGACTCCAAAGACAAGGCCCTCAATCTTTCACCAAAGAAGGATCGACTGAAGCACTTTCTGATACCCAAAGAAATGTATAAATCCTTGTTTAGATTGACTGTACTTTGAGACTGTCCTCTGACCCAGTTCTGTAACTGTGCTCCGGGCTGAAGTGTTTAATTAAACCAACTGTTCCTGTTTTGCCAAATGCCTCTTGTCTTTTGTTTTTTCAAGGTAAATTCATATTTGAACAGCATCAGTCAGCCCCTCACATTACTTGTCCGCATTCAGATCCATTTTTACCAGTCCATCTTAAACAATTACTTAAAGAAACTGCCTGCCAGTGACTACCAGGTGGCATGGCTGATAGGTAAGGGTGAGTTATGCAGCTTCAATTGAAAGGATTACCTTAACAAAATGCAGACAGAGCATATGTCTACAATTATCTGCAGGTAAATGAAGCTAATGTAATCAGCTTCCTCGCATCACATGTGGCAAATCCTTCTTAGCAATGACAAATGTCAGTGCATTTCAATGAAAATACATTTTACCCATGTCTGTATTTCCCTTTGGCAATTTGCAGCAGATAATTTCTTTTTATTGACATTGATCATCTCACAGGGGCCACCTTTTGGAAGGTATGAACTAATTCTTTTAGAGATAGAAATTCGTTCCTGTCTTACAAAATATGTTAAGCTGATGTTTTCTGTAATCTTTCCACTTACTAATGGATTCATGGGCTCATACCTAAAAAATTAAAGCTTGTGTGGATTTAATATCAATCTGCGTGCTTTCTATTCCACACACAAGTATTAATTGAAGTCCTGTTTTAAGGATGGGCTGCCAACATTTCTACAAAGGCTCATGTGTCTCTAGGAGAAATGACTTTATGTAAATATAAGTGAATTGATGTGGTTTTGCTAACTCTACTTTCAATTAATACATTGTGTCAAAGACGCACAGTTAGTATTGTATTGACAATATATACAGACATGCTAAATAAATAAATTATGGCACTAGTCAGTCCCAAGAAGTGAATACCAGGTCTGAGCAGGAATCCTAAGGTAGCTCTTTAGTTATGGCTTGGTCAAGACATCCTCAGGTTTCTTGTCTAAATGCTAATTTTGCCGCATTTTCAGGCTCATAATTGGGCTGAGGTGGGGTTAGGGAACAAAAGCAACCTTTCTGCAGCAAGGACAGTGGTTAAGGGGACTCATATTTTGAATGAAGTGTTGTGGTAAGACAGAGGCCACAAAGTGGATGACTTCCCTTTTCTTCGGAGGATCCTTGCCAAATCCCCAATGGGAGCGATGAACTGGCTCACATTTAGTGCTTGCTTGCTGCAAATCAAGATGGATCGTTCCGACCACTGCTTATAAATTTCACCAGCCCCACTGCTGTGCAGTAAAAACAGAAAAACAAATGGTTGTTATATTTGTCTTTGTGCAAACTTGAGCTGGGCTTTGGTAAATGATGACTGAAATCCCAGTCAAAAGTTTGTTAAATTTCATCCTTAGGACATAGAAAGAGTTTTCGTATTATTTGCATTTGGAAATTACAAACAGTGTGAGTAAAAGTAAATGGTGTGTTTTTACGTACTGTAATGAAGGATTTGATAAAGAAACAATAGGTCCTTAATCATACAGATAACCACCTCTGTAAATCAATATTCACAAAAAGTCTGCATTGTGCCTTACACAAGAGCACGCTTGTAATAGCTTTAGAAGTGTTGTCATGGCACTATGAATGTTCTATAAACTCCATGGTGATGCATTGTTTGTGCTTGAAGCACAAACTCATTATTGCTAGGTTGAGCTCCAAGCTTCTTCAGTATAATTTTGTTGTTGAACACATTCCTGGAGGAAAGAATATTAGACCAGATTTTCTTTCTAGATTACCGTTGCCAGAGACACGAGAAGAACGTGATGCGGAAGAAGATGAGGAATGTTTGATTGCAAGCATTGATGTTTGCAAAGAGGGGTGTTTCAAGGAGGTCGAATGGTTTGATGCAGTGGAAGCAGACTCTATTCTTAAAGAAGTTAAAAGATATATCATTCAGGGGTGGCCAAAGGAGAAACACTTAGATTCTGATTTACAACCTTTTGCTAAAGTGGGTGATGAACTAACCTTGGAGGAAGGTGGTATGATTTTGCGTGGTGACAAATTTGTACCTCCAGTGAGTTTGAGAGATCGGATAATCAAGGCTGGTCATGAAGGTCATTTGGGGCAGACGTGTACTAAACGCAGAGTTCGTTCTGTATATTGGTGGCCTTCAATGGACCGGCAAATAGAGAGTATGGTGGAAAATTGTTACACTTGTTGTTCTAGTGACAAAGTAATAAAGACGGTTATTCCTCCCAAAGTAAGTGTTGAGTTACCTTCTGGGCCTTGGATGAAGTTGGCTGTAGATTTCATCGGTCCATTTAATGCTTTATCCAGTAACTATAGATTCGCTTTAGTGGTAGCGGATTATTACAGTAAATGGTGGGAAGTGTGTTTTATGACTGAGCCTAACACGACCAGGGTTATCAAGTTTTTGGAAAGTCTGTTTGCAAGAGAAGGATTTCCCAAAGAACTGGTGTCAGACAATGGAGTGCAATTTGTCTCCAAGGAAATGTCTTGTTTTTTGAGTCAATCTGGTATTCTCCACAAGCGTGTAGCTCTTTATCACCCACAGGGTAATGGTTTCATTGAGCGCATGAATCGAATGTTGGTTGAATGTGTGCAATGGGCTGTCTCTGGTAATATGGATATCGGGGGAGCTGTGCAGAGCATGTTGTGGGCACATCGAACTACACCGGGTTTGGAGTTTGGGAAAAGTCCCTTTGAATTATTGAGAGGGAGAATTGCCACGTTTAACATGTGTCCAGCCTGGATGAGACAGTGGGGGTCATTGTCTAGTTCAGGTTTGTTACCCTCTCACGTGGGTCATAAAGCTTGTGTTGAAGAAGATACTTCTTGTCCTTATGAAGAGATTTCTCCTAAAGAGAGGTGGTCTCACAATATAAAAGAAGGGGATTGGATTAAGATAAAGATTCCACACAATGTACCTAAAGGTTTTTCTAAGTTCAGTCAACCTGTTTGTGTAGATTCAGTCTCGCGGCATGCTGTGAGGGTCAAAGGGAAAAATTGGTGGAATGTGTCTAGGGTTAATAGGATCCCTGATAAGGTTGCGGTACGAATGGGTTTGAAGTTAAATTCTGTACCAGGTATTGGTATTTCTGTCCGAGAGGGTGGGAAACTTGGACTGAATGGGGAGAGTTTGTCTTGTGATGGTTCTTCACAAGGTATATCTCCAGAGGGATCCTCTATATCAATCAGGAGGAGCACACGCAAAAGATTTGTTCCCAAACGTATGGATTTGTAATGTGTTATAGTATGTAGATGGTTTAAGTTTGTTCTGTAATTTTGGTGAATTAATTTTGTCTTTCATACTTCTTTTATTTGCAATGTATTTATCTAGGGTGAATTTATTTGTTATTCATTTTTATTTAAATGTATTCATTTTGTGTTACTATTTTGTTTTTTTGTTTGCTTGTTATTATTTATGCAAAGAAGGGAGATATTGTAATAGCTTTAGAAGTGTTGTCATGGCACTATGAATGTTCTATAAACTCCATGGTGATGCATTGTTTGTGCTTGAAGCACAAACTCATTTCCCTGGAAGCTGTTGATGAGATGAGCAGGAATAAACACGTCTTCAACTACTAACTGTCTGTAGTTGTGGTCACTTCAACGCTATATCAGAGATATGTCTTAATTCACGATTCACGCTTTAATTACAGCTAAGTATAAGGGTGTTTCCTTGTTGTTCCCTCCAAGTAAAGAATTTTGGCTAAACCTACCTGTTGTGGGCTTCCTTCTCTCCGGGCACCTTGTGTTTTGATGTTTAGCGGTCTCGCCTGAGCCGCGGAGGAAGCACTGGTGTTTCTGCACCACTGCAGCGACGCCAATCGACGCCGTTGTTCATGGGACAGGTGCCTATTGCTTGGAGACACTCAGCGTCAACGAGGGCATTTGGTTTGCGGCACCCCCCACTGTTGGCTTATTTTGACATTTTAATGCGGGGCAATGTCAGCTCACTGTAGTAAAACAAGGCACTGCAACTACCATCATGCCACGAACTGTGACCACGCCCACGGAGGCGGAGTATAAAATTGACATTTAAATGCCTGAAATTTGATTTGCCTCACGTTCAACCAATCCATCGCCTCTGAAGAAGTGAATACCACGAAACGCGTCAGGCGGCTTGGACGACACTCCTGTGCTGGCGAACTTTGTTTCCTTGTTGTTCCCTCCAAGTAAAGAATTTTGGCTAAACCTACCTGTTGTGGGCTTCCTTCTCTCTGGGCACCTTGTGTTTTGATATATATATATATATATATATATATATATATATATATATATATATATATATATATATATATATATAACCACACCCATGACATTTACATTTGTTTGAGGTAAGACTTAGAGCCTGATTACGAGTTTGCTTGGTTCATCAGACTGCCGAACCCGTGGTGGAGGTGCAGTGGTGATCGGGGACTGCCGCACCAGTGGTCAGACCACTGCATTACAAGTACGACCGTCGGGCCATTTTGGGACTGCCGCAATCGCTAGGGAACGCATTCTCTGGCAGTGGCACAATGGTCTGGTGCAGCAATATGCTTGGCGGTGCTGCTGTGGCACCACAAACATATTATGAGTTTCCAAACCGCCGGTGAGCCTGCCAAGAAAAGGCTGGTGGTGGGGAAACAAAGGGGGCCCTACTGGGCCCCCTTTCGCCCCTGTACACTGGGATGCAGGGCACATGGTGTGCCACCTGTGTGCATGCATGCCCGGTTTCTGCATGGCATAGACTAAACAGTTCATGCCATGCAGGAACTTGCTTTGCTGTTGCCACTGAGGTGTCTTTTTCAAAGAGAACTGCTGTGGGAATGCCAATGGACCGCCCGCCAGACCAGGAGAAAACTCCTAATCTGGTGGACGGCTGGCGGACGACTTTGGCAGTGTAGGAGCAGGGGAGTGGCCTGCCGCCCTGTTCCTGCAAAGCCAAAGTCGTAATCAGCCCCTTGGCCTTTTTTTACTGATAATGACTACTTTCTGGATATGATTGAAGGGCCCGAATCAGTGGCTTGATTGCATGTCAGCAAAATGGAGGTGTGTTAATGAAAGCATTTATATGGGAAAATCCCATTCCTGTTTTGCAAAATCAAGAATGATGGACTGTTCCCTTGTAATGAGATTTCCTTACACAGCAATGCTGCCAGTAAAGCGGTACTTACATATGAACAAATCTACCTTTGGTGGCAGGAATGTGGGTTTTCAGGGTGGCTGAATCAGTAAATTGTTACACAACCACAACCATAAAGGTTTGTGAGTTTTCATCAAAACTTTTTAGACAGGGTTCTACTCCGAATGTGTTTATAGATATACTTCAGCCCAGGCAGCATTACCGTGTATTCAGAATGTGAATGGAAGCCTCCTCTGCCATGATAATGTAGGCAGGGTCCTTTCCACTGGGAAAAAAATACTTTTGCAGAGAAGAAAATCAAAGAACAAATTAACTTTTCCATTCTATTTTATTATGTGAAAAGGTACATCTGTAACTTTTCTACATGAGGAAATGGAGAAGTAACACATAAGTACTTCTAAGAATAAAAGTACTCTAAAAACTCTTTAAAGATTCCTGAAAAGTCAGAACACAAAGATAAGCATTGCAGGAATAGGAATAAAGTTATACTCTTTTCTCAGGCTTTAGTGAACAATGCCCATTTAGTGCACTCTGGAGCATTGAAGCTGGGAAATAGTTTCAACAAGTTTAAACAAGGTAATAGATGCTCAGTACTGAGAAACAAAGGTCTTTGTTCCCGATAATTGCATTAAATATGGCTGTAGAGCAAACATTACCTCATTCAGCAGCCCAATTGTTCCTGCATAAAAGCAAATCAAATTATACTTCAGTTGTGCATTTTCATGTTCCATAACAAAGATGCTTATTGCCTTCTCCATTTTAAAACCTTCTAAACAATAAATACATTCTGCTTTTGCAGTTTTATATTTCAGATATTAGCAAGAAGAGGAGCCTGTCTAGTGAAATCTTAAACGCTGAATGAACAACTTATCAACGCTCTCTTCTCTGTCCGGTCTTTGTGTATTCAGTATGTGGGGTACTATCATTTGGTATTTGGTATTTACTGCCTGAATGGCATGTTTTTCTTTCATTTTTCAGTACAGCAAATTTGTTAGATTCATAGTGAATGTTGGAATGTGAACAGGAAGGGGTGGGAGCACACTACTTCACCTCCCAGCACAGTTCGCCCCTTAGCATTCTGGTCAATGCAGTTCATGTTGGATGCTTACTTCAAATTTCACTGGAGTATTCCACCAAAGTTGGATGTTGGAATGTGGTTTATTAGTTGGGATAAACAGGTACCTAGCACAAGCAGTAAGGCCACAATCACAATAAAAGGTTCAGTCAATCTCTCAATAAATTATTCCCTTGCTCAATCCTTGGTAGCTAGCAGCGAGAAGGCAGGCTTAACTTAGGAGACAGGTGTGTAAACCATTTAGAAACACCAATACATTAAATAGTTAAGACACAATAAACACCTAACACCAATTTATAAAAATAGGCTATATTTGTATAAATAACACCAAAATGACAAAACTCCAATGTAGGGAACCAGAGATATGAACTTTTAAAGATTACAAGTAAAACTAGCGCTCGGAAGCAAATAGAGCTCAAAGGGTTAAAAAAAGGTTGTGCTGGACCTGGACAAACTCAAGAGTTCTTGACACTTACTTCCAGAAGTGTTTCTTGACGCAGGAAAGTGGAACACAACACCAGCCAAGGGTTTGAAGGCTCTGGTTTGGCTCTTGGTGTCTGTGACTACACCTCTAACAATGCACCTGATCAATGTATGGAGTTTTTACAAAAGTTGCTCTAAACTTCTCCTGAAATCCAAGGGTCTAGAAGCTCTGAGATGGTCCTTGGTATGTAGTGACTACAATTTCCACAATGCACCTGGCCAAATCCTTAAAAGTCCACTGGATGCACTCCAGGCTGGGGACTTCTTGGGGGCGATGGTGTAGGTGAGATCTGTTAACCTGTATTTGTCAGGAGTCCACTCTTTAATCTTTGTGAAACCAGGCAAAGTCCTTAGGCCTGTAGTTCCAGATTGTGCAGCAAGTTCAGTCATTCAGAGTGCAATCCTTTGGGTACAGATCCGGGTTCCAGCAGGGCAGTTTTTCTTCTCCTTGTTGTTTAAGGCAGCAGATCTGAGTTGTCATTCAGCTCTCCCATATTTATTCAGTGTTCCTGGGTGTCAAGCAGGGGGGCTCCCCTGGCCAATGGGATGCAGAGTGCCACCCTCAGGTATGATCACTTCCTCCAAAGTGTGGCATATTCTTGTCCAAGAAAGCACTTTTCTTCCAAAATGGAGGCACTTTCTCCTGGAGGGTTACATCTGGCTCAGCCAACCCAGTGGTGTGACTTAGATTATCTAGCACTCCCCTTCCATCCCCCTCACTAATCTAATTACTGGGGTTCCTGTGTGGCTGGGAGTGCAGGATGTGGTGGTGAGCCTGTGATGTCCTAAAGTGTCATTCTTCCTTTGAAGACCACTTTGGCCACTCCACCCCCATCCTACCTGTTGCTTCTGAAGCTGCAGTTCTCCACCCAGAGGAAAGCCTTTGTCTCTCTAGCAGGCCATTTCACACCTCACTAACACAGCTTGGCTCATCCTGGCAAAGGCTTACCTATCAGGAGAGGGCAGTTGGAAAACTGGATTTTGGCTAACTGAAAAAAAAAGCTTTGACGTATTTTCTGAAATAGTTATTATAAATCTAACAATGGCAAGTTGATAACTATAAGTTTGAGTCTTTGAAAGATATTTCTAGTTCACTCCTGTCAATATATGTAGGTAAATAAAATATTCTCATGTTAGCCTATGGAGCTATTTTTCTACAATGGGGAAAAATGAAATTGGCAGTCTTCCCCTCATCAGGACGTATGAAACATATTTTATAATACCCCTGCTTATAGTTACAAGGCACCCTATACCTGGGGCACCTAGTGCCGCCCTTAGGGTGACTTAGATGTAAAAGTAAGGTAGTTTGAGTCTTTGGAAGCACCTTTATATTTTTAAAGTCGAATTTGCATATACAATTATTTTAATAGCAGCCTGAAAAGTAGTGCTGCCTGAAAATGACAGCAGGCAACACAGACGTGGTTTCTCACAGTGAACAAATCAAAAATGTGTAAGATAATTTGCTGAGTGTGACTATAATGATTCACCACAACAAAACTTGAAAAGAAATGTGAAGAATTCATTCCTTTCTTTATTCCAAGGTGAAAGCAATAGTACCATACGTGTATGCCGTCGTCCCTGACTCGTGGCGCGGGTCAATATTGCACCCCATACACAAAAAGGTCTGGCTAACTATCACAAATGATTCGGCTACCTATCACCTGATTCCCTTTTTAGATGTAGAGGCCCAAGCTTATGCAAGAATTTTGCAAAACAAATTGGAAGACTGGGCAGAAAAAGGGAATCTTTTACCCTACAATCAAACAAGGGTAAGGCAAAGTGTCTTGACCACAATGTACCTTGCCCACAGATCTAATGGTTCCTCTCAGCCTCCAACTTTTGCATATTTTGTGGACTATTCAGCAGCTTTTGACGGAGTGAACTGACATATTTTAAGAAGAAGCTAGCAGACAGGGGTATTCTCCAACCCCTGCTCAAAGCAATAATCTCACTTTTTTTTCGGATATGTGGGTCTGAATCAAACTAGGCCAAGGGAACAAGGTATCCTAAAACGTTTTCACCAACAGGGGCATTAAGCAAGGCTGAGTAATGGCTCCGCTATTGTTCGACCTTTATACGGCTGATGTGGGGATCGCATTGGCAAAGGCCAAATCATTTCCCCCAAGGATTGGCTCACACAAAATTTGTATACTACAATATACAGATGACTTAGTCATCCTGGACCAAGCAAAGATAGGTCTACAGCAATTGCTGGATGAACTGCATACATATAATCTGAGCAACATAGTGACGGCAATCACAAATAGGGAAACTCAGAGACAAATCAAAGACAGTTTGGACCCAGAACCAATAGAATAAGCTAAATCCTACAATTATCTGGGCATCTGACTCTCTGATACCAGCAATATGCAAACACATCTAAGATGTATGGAGGTGAAAGCACAAAGTTTCATATTCACACTATGTAAACTAAATGCAAATGTATACAGTGCATCATCAGAGGCCACAAAAAGGAAAATTAAGGCCAAGCTAGTCTCAACAATTCCGGAGGAACAGCAAGGCTTTTCATCTGAAATGGACTGCATGGTGGACAAACTACGATCAGTTACTTATAAAAGAATATTTCAGCTATCCCGCTATATCCAATGGGCTCAAATTCAGTTGGAATTTGGGCTAGTAAAACAAGATCTAGTATGTCAGTTCCAATTTTTCAGATATTACTACCAGATATTTCACACCAAGGAAGGGTCATTAAAAGCAATACTGCAGGGAATTTTCAACGGTCCAGCCAACGACTGGACCAGATGCTTACATTTGGCGTGCTCCACCCTAGCCCTTGATTTAGAAATGCTAAGATCTGTCAGTTGGCCATAATTTGCACTTAAACAATTAATGAAAAAAGAAGTTATGGCAAAATCTAGGGAAGCAAACCTACAAGCCATCTTACTACAGGGATAGTATAAACCTATCCTTCCTTCATACTGAACTCCACACCTACAATACTATCTGAAGGAACCACTAAGCAGGGTATGTAGGAGAAGCATCTTGGTCACTAGCTTTCAGTCTCTTATTATGAATGATCTTCAACCAAACTGGAGGAATGGACCCACCGCAACTGCAAAGTGCAGATTTTATAGTTATAAGAAAGAAGGATTTACTCTTACTTCTCTGCTTCCCGGAATTCGGGCCGGCTTGCTTCAGTCTTATGAGACCCCTGTTCCTATCATACGGGATGCTGTATCTGCAAGGAGATTCTATCTCTTTGTTTTAATTCTGTTGAGATTGCGGATATGGCCCGCAAAACTCATTCAAGTCTGAGAGCCATCTTAACCTTGTCAGTAATGAAGGCTATTTACCACAAGAATTCTGGAGGACGCTAAATCGCTCTAGTTTCCTAATCGAGCAAACGTTGTAATAATGGAATGGTTTCGGAATGCTGATGGTGACTATGGCTTGGCTTTGTTTATTACTCCAAGATCATTTGAGCACTGCGATAGATGACCTGCCAGGGGAACAATTTCTTTTCAGCAAGCCAAGGTGCATGTAATACTCCCCCCACCAGGGAAACCTTTCCCCTTCTGTTTAAACCGACCTCCCCCCCAATTCCACTGCCTTCACCCCACGCAACAACTGGCCCCCAGCTCACATTAACCACCTGGCAGAACAGGTGGTAAATGTAAGCATTTAACCCACAAAACAGTGATAACCATGTTGAATGCCTCATGGTAAAGCCGAGTCTGCATAGGTATTCCCTATTCCATGTGAATTAACTCAGAATTGCACTGTACTGGGGGACTGTTTCCACTTGCTAGAGGTATTTTCTAGTCTTTATTTTTCACCCCTCCAGCACCATGCAACTAGTAATGAAGGCCATTGAATTATTTATACTAGTGTCTCTAGCATCTTAAAAAAAGCAAGGCAAAAAGGGAGGCCCTGATCATAATCACTGCAGTAACAGCTTCAACAGCACCTGCAAGCCCCTAATTCAAACTCACAACCACAAGTTATCCTGGTGATCATGTTGGCCTTTAGACATGTAAAGACTAGGGCCTGATTCTGAGTTTTGTAATGTTGAAGAACTGCCTAAAACTTGGTTGATGTGCAGTCAGCCAGAGAATACATATACATATATATATGAATGTCTGTACACTCTAGGACGGACAGGACATCCACCAATTGTCGGAAGATTTCCGTGTCCACCAAACTGTATATCAAGCCTTACCTTAGCAAGTGGGTCTTCATATTGTGAAAACAATCAATCCACACTGCCTTTTAATCGACGAGGGGTGTCACAAATATGAAGCCATCTTCCTATAAAATGGCAATAATGACTTAACTTCATGTCAGCAATGGAAGATATGGCCTATTTGGACATGCAGGTTTAGTACAGAATCAGTAGCGTAACAAAGGCCCCCGCAGCCCCCCATGGGGTGGAGAGGGGGGCCCTACAAATTAAATTTCAGTGGCAGCCCCATGGCTCTAGCGAGCAACAAAGTAATACCATTTTTTTACAGCTTTATAGCTGCTTCTGCTGCAGTGGGATTGACTGCGACAGCAGCCGCTTACAATTCTAGGCTTTAGGTAGTGGGGAGGGTGGGGTTCTTTCAGTGAGTGTGACGCCTATCCACTATGTTGCAAATTAAACTGTGAATTGCAGTCTGAGGAGTAGAGGCCTGGTCTGGCTGGAAGGGCAGTTAGGCCGGATGCAGGATTAAGCACCCCGGCCCACACGCAGAAGACACCGAAGAAGTTTGAGAAGTAGCTTCCAAGCTTTCTCTTTCACTTTCATTTAGCTTTCTCCTAGATGTAATCGTACTGTGAAGAAAAGAACCTGGTGTATTGGCTTCTGCTGCTTGGGGTGGTCCATGTATGTTTCTAGCCCCACAGTCTTGTTCATTGCTGGGAAAGCAAAAGTTATAGTTTTGTTTAGGAAAAGGAAAGTGTGTGGGTCTCAGGGATCTATTTAGGTACGCGCGCAAAGTGAGTAATTGCCCAGGGCCCCCACCTTCCAAGGGGCCCACTTTCTCTTTATCTAGTCTAGCTCATTGCTGTCTATTTCTCTCTCATCTCTGCCTTCCTCTGCCTGCGAGTGTCTCAAATTTTTCTCAGTGGCATTTTAAGAACCTTTTGGGACCTTGGAAAGACACAGTCCAACTATTTTGCGTGATCCTCGTTCCTGAAAGTTTGTTTGGCATCATGCGGGCTTCAATTAACAGAACTGGAAAAGGGGACCCCAAAATATGTCTTGCCCCAAATATTCTTATGAAAACCTTGGTGAGTCTAAAGGTAACATTTGGAGTCAGGCTGTACACAAGATCAGGTTTCGCTCAAAGGTCTGTTATGCCGCAGATCAGTTTTCTGCGGCAGGAAGAGAAAAATGTAAATATTATTTTCTGAGCATCACGTGCGGCCTAATCTATAAGGGGAAGTGTAAAATAGAATCTGAGTGTCATATGTGGCCCAATGCATGACTCCTAATCTGAAAGGGCAGGATTCGAGTCCGGTATTTCTCTCGCCATGAATTCTGTATTTACAGACTTTCAAGGTTCAATTGAATAAGTATGAGTACATTTGGACAGAATCTTCTTTTGTCGACCTCTGGGAATCTTTTTCCATCCGAGGTCATTACATGCACCCCAAAAGCCACACGCGAGGCCACCACAGTGAGTTGAGTGTTTTCCTGATTTATGCAGCAACATGCAGTATGTGTGTTATTGCACCCGACACCAAGGTTTGTGTGTACAACCCGCACGTCAAATGCTAAAACCGACGTGTAAAAGGTTAAAATCCCAGCCATTCAGACCAAAATCTTATCATTACAGGAGGCATGCAGCATCTTAACGAGTTACAGTCCTGCTCTGCAAAAAAGAGGTTTAATGAGGGGTTTATAATTTGTTTGGGAGTGAAAGCCAAAGTTACCATAAGGCACAGAATAACTTTGATACTGTTTCCAGCTGGATTTGTAAACTAACATTTAGTATTTGATACTTTAAGTGCAAGGGAAATGTGGGTTAACTGCACACTCGAGTAAATAAGATGTGGTGTCCAAGAACGTTATGCTTGTGAATCTGGACTGGTTTGGCAGCGTGCTTTATGCAGTGCCCCAGTGTTTGGATTTTATTCCCCGATTAACTGGCATTTGTTGTAGGTGAGGATGTGCGTTGACTCACACAAAGTGTGCAGTACGTTTGCCGGCAAGCCTATGTGCACTGAAGCCGTCCAACTGTTATACTAAACTTTATGTTTCTGGGTCCCAATCATTGATGGACAATGCATGAGAGTGTGTAGGATTCAGTACATTTGCTGCTTCAGACAGAGGCGTAGCTAGACCCCCTCGGCCCCCCCATTTCGTCCCTCCCTTGGCCATCCTCCCTAGCTAAGCCACTGGCTTTAGGTCCTCTTCGGTGTATCTTGCTGTTTTTCTATGTCAGGGATGCAGAAAATCCATAGGAAACATGCACTGTGCGAACGTTTGTTTCTCTTCACACAGCAGTAAAGCAGTTTCTGTAATATGATCCCAAGAGATTTCAAGGATTTGAAAGTGGCTGAAGCACTGCAGTATTAGCAGAGGAGGAGCCTGCAACAAAATGGGCATGATTACGTTTGAGATCTCTGTTCCTGTCTGTCACTAACCTTTCTGAGGCAACAACTAAGGACAGATGAAGGGCAAGCCAGGCCTCTTCACTTTCAAAATTGAGAACCTTAGAAAACATTGAGGGTGAACATCAGAAGACATCCCCTGCAGCATCTGCAGAATCTCCTTTTCGATGTCTGCATTATGAATCCTTTATACTCTCTCATGTTGCTATAATCATGGTGGTTACTGCCACCTTTGAGCGCAGCCTAAAACAATCAATATTTCCCTATATATGTGCCCATCCATTTGTTGATGCTTCCAGCCCTTGAGCTTCTAAGCTGTTCTTGCTGAAGCGGTGGTGTAGGGTAGCCTTTCAGGGGATGGCATGCTTGCTTATCAAAAGTATCTAATATAGCACTGTCTCTCATGCAAATATTTCTTTCTACTGTTTTGCATTCTCATATTACATGCGATCTCACAAAAGCCTCCTCTGTATTCCCAGAAAATTTAACTTGCCTGCAAATAACTCAGGCTGTTGCCTCTCCTTTTCTTATAGATGACCCCCTCTTACTTTCCATACTCTGCATGCCTCCTCTAGCTGAACACAGTTTGCTCTCAATCACATGTTTTCCTTAATATTTATTATTGTATTTCTGTAAATTGCCCACAACGCATTCAAAGATTAAAACCTAACCTTGAAAGTCATAGATGTGCAAACCAACAATAATTGTTCCCTTGTTGATCATCTATTATTACCACCAACCATGTCAGTGATTTGACATACCACATATCCCACAAAAGATCACACCTAAATCCTAATAATTTAATCTACCACCTACACACTGGAGTAAATATGTGCTTTACTTAAGTGCACAAGACTACTACCAATAACTAACAATAAACACTGGGGGGAACCAGCTCACTTTCATAAACATGGTATGATTGCCATATACTCGATTGGCACATTTAATGTACTTATAAGTCTTTTGTAGAGTGGTATACCATATACCCACGGCTTGTAAATTAAATGCTATTAGTGGGCTTGCAGCACCTAATGTGCCACCCACTTAAGTAGCACTTTAAAACATGTCCCATTATAGCCTGAATAGAGTTTAAACTACCATGTAGACTTGGCATTTAATCCTCTTGCCAAGCCTTAGACTCCTCTATTTACATATATGTCACCCTTAAGGTAGGCCCTAGGTAGCCCATAGGGCAGGGTGCTGTGTAAGTAGAAGGTTGGACATTACTTCTAAGTTTTACATGTCCTGGTAGTGAAAACTCCCAAAATAGTTTTTCCCTACTCTGAGGCCTACCTCTCAAATAAGATAACATTCCCAGATTTTCTGCTTATTAACTGTAATAAGGAATCCCCAATGTTATCCGTTGTAAATAAGGTCCTTAGAAACTTTTCTGGTGCTTTTTCTTCCGATGGCGCTATACCCGCCACCGCTGGCCAGATTCAGAAATGGTTTGCCAGCTTGACTTTCTGTGAGGCCCGAGTCAAATTCTGGAAGTCCGGAGCTTTCAGCAGGACGAATCTGAAATCCTGTCTGGGTCATGGTTGAAGGTGGCTGTCTTGACTCTTGAGGTCAGGTTAGTCACCTAATGGAGCTTTTTCCCAAAATTTATGCACAGTTCGCCAAACTTTAGGAGGTGCTTCCTGAAGGTCTCCTTGTAGGTTCAAAGTGCCCAAATCACTATTCAAAAGTCTGCAATCTCCTAAATGATCTCTGGGATGTCTGGACCATAATTGACAAAATGCACTTGGCCAAATCATTGAAGATGCACTGGACATACTCCACAATGGCAACTCTTGGTGGAGATAATGTAGGTGGGCTCTGTTAACCTGTAGCTTGCAGGGAGTCCACTTCTTGATCCTTCTTCAAGCAATGCACAGTCCCCAGGGTTGTAGTACCAGATTGTTCAGCAGATGCAGTCATTCAGAGTGCAGGCCTTTGGGTGCAAATCTAGAATCCAGCAGGGCAGTCCTTTTTTTCCTTATAGTTTCGGGCAGCAGATCTGGGAGACTAGGCAGCTCTCAAATATTCATTTAGTGTTCTGTGGCCACAAGCAGGGGGCACCTCTGTACAATGAGATACTGAGTGCCACCCAAAAGCATGATAAATTCCTCCGAAGTGTGGCATCTTCTTGTCCCACAAAGCACTGCACTTCCACAATCTAACGTGGATGATTTTTCTCCAAAGAGTAAGAGCTAGCTAAACCAACCCACAATGTGTCTCATTTCATTAGCTCTCCTCCTCATGACCTCTGCAAATTCCTGTTCTGAACTTGCCATCTGGATGTTGCCCAGGATGTGGAGGTAGGTATGTTTGGCATTCCTGACTGATCTGCTCAGTTTGATATACCCAGCCCCATCTGCAGGATCCATCCCAGCTGCTGAGCTCTCTCCATCAGATAACCTCTGCTCCTTCCAGGCCACATATCACCTAATGAAAGCAGCCTGGCTATGCCTGTTAAGGCTGACCAATCAGCAGAGACTAATAGCCAAATGTTGGCTTGCAAAAGAGAAAGTTTCATAAAGTCTTTGTGTACTAGTTGTGATAAATTCAACAGTAGGAAGTTGTTGCATTTATCAGTCCTTGAATTATATGTCACTCCTTTCCTAGCAATAGTTATATCTACATAAAATATTGCAGTGTTAGCCTATGGAGCTCAATATCTAAAAAGTGGAAAAAAGGATCAGGCAGTTTTCCCCTCACCAGGGAATATAAAACATCCTTTATAATGCCCCTGCTTATAGTTACATGACCCCCATCCCTGGGTAGCCTAGGGGAGAGCCTGGGTTACCTAATATGTAAGAATAGGGTAGCTTATCACTTTTAAAGTGCCCATACCACCGAAGTCGAGTTGCACATAATTGACATTTAAAGACAGTCTGCAAAGTCAGGCTGCCTTTAAAATGACAACAGGCACCAAGCAATGCACAAATGCAAGTGCAGGAAATCTGCTGGGCCTCTAAACATTCTTGCTCTATTACATATTAGGGACTTATAGGTAGTTTGAACACCCTAGCCCTATTATATATTGGGGTTTTATAGGTGTGTCAATACTAATTGTGAGAATTTACTTTTAAAGACAGGCTTCAAGGCAGGACTGCCTTTAAAAGGACAACAGGCACACACAGCACACACATGCAAACCTCCATACCTCATTATATACTAGGGACTTATAGGTATATTGCACCCATGGTCCTATCATCTGCTAGGGTCTTATAAGGTCTCTCATCGCCACTTTATGTGTACCATATTACATGCACTTTTTAACATATAGCACAGGCCCTGGGCCTGGTTAGCAGAGCCCAGGGAACAGTCATAGTCAGTTAACATCAGTATCAGCAAACAACTGGGAACAGGGCAAAAGGATGACTTTTTAACACGCTTTGAAGCTAATTGTATCAGGAAACATATGCTCATGTTGTAGGGTGTATGGCATAAGAAAGTTAATTGCACACAGCCAGCTGCACGGTGAGTGTATAGGGCCCTGTACTGGCATCTTGCTGTGGATCCACTGCTACACCAACGTAAAGAATACTATCAGATACTAAAATTACCTATTGATAAATGTTCGGTCTGCTTGCAGACGTAACTTATTCTTGTGTTACTGCCACCATCTTCACTGGAATCTGTGACATGTCTGGCTTTTAACTGGCTTGCTTCTTGAGCTTTGTGAACCAACAAGACCTTCTTATCCTCCAAGTTAAATCATTTCGCCTCTAGGACCTACTCTGGTGCTGCCATTGTTTTCAGCAGGCAGCCTTTTCTCCGCTAAGGCCCTCTTTACAGTGGCTTCTGTATTCCTTTCTTCCATGGCCAGACTGGCCACTTGCAGTTTTAGCTCCCTTTCAGCCCTCTTGTCCTCCAACTCCTCAGAGGTCAGATTGCAGGAGAATACACTGCCCCCTGCTCTGGATTTGACAAGGGACTTAACTCCTGTGGGTTCTCCTTACTCCTCTGGCACTTTTCCTTTTCCATTTCATCTTTTCCTTCCACACCATCAACATCCTGCTCTTGTGATGTAGACTGAAGCAGGCGGACCTCTTCCCAGGCTTTGAGGGGTATCTGGTAGCCCAGTGCTTTGAAGCCTTTGGCAAGCATCAGACCCCATCTCCTTGCACAACTTGCAGCCTTCAATGTTGCTGAAGTCTCCTTCCTTTCTTGCAAAGCTATATCACAGGCTCAAGGTATGAGGCAGGAACTGAAGTTGAAAAAAGGAAAAAATGGGCAACTAAAAATGAGAAAGATTGAAAAAAATGATTATAACAAGGGTTTTTTGGTTTTACATGAACCACTGAGCGGCACTGCAAAAGTACTGGATCCCACTACTGAACACCAATGCAAGAAATTAATTTGACCCCCTCACCCTTTTCAACTGATAACACAATTTCTAAATATGGATATACTGAGTGCAGTGGAAGATCCTCTAAAATTCAGAGATCTTTGCTTTGGAATTCCTTGCCTGTGCAACTTTAGAAGGATTCAATTTTTTCCTTTTCATAAGAATTTAAAAGCTTGGTTGCTTGATGCTTAGTTTTATGGTTTGCTAATTTCTCATTATAATCCTATCCGCCCTCTACAATGTCAAGATTCTTTCTTTAATGGAGGTTTTTTTTCTACAAAAGCAGATAGATAGATAGATAGATAGATAGATAGATAGATAGATAGATAGATAGATAGATAGATAGATAGATAGATAGATAGATAGATAGATAGATAGATAGATAGATAGATAGATAGATAGATAGATAGATAGATAGATAATTTTGATGATGGCTTTAAGGTCCTGTGCATAGTGAACATCTTCTGAAATGAAGTAGAATAGAAAATCAAAACTGCTCTGGCTCAGCATAATGGTGTGCTAATATTTATTCAATTCCATTGTAAAACTGCCACAAATCATTAGGTCCTGAAGTGCCAGCATGCAATGTAAGAAAGTAGCTTTGTTGAATATTTGCTTTATAAGTTTGAAAACTGTCAAAGATGTGAACATTTTCAAATTGTGAATAAGCAAATGACATTATTCAGAAAGGCAAAGTGCAACACCCAAATATGCAGATTCTACCCAACTATGCCAAAAACAATTAGAATCTAGTCTACATCCCCATAGATAAAACGTTTTGGGTATATAATATAGATCTTATATTAGCTGAATGTGATGGGTTTTAAGGTTTGATGTGTTAACTTCCAAACACCCTGCTTAATGCTATCCGTTAGCTCCTCAATTTTGACTGACTCTCCCAGTTTTGCACACCATCTAATAGCCAAATTGCAGCTAGGTGTGTGCCTGTTTGGTCATAATTGACTTATATACAATTTGAATCATCCTTTCTTTCTTATTGGGTTCAGCCAACAATAACAAAAGATATTTAGGATTTAAACTGATATCCACTGTTGAGATGTTCCTCAAACATCTTCAGACTTGGAACTATTTATAGATCCCTGCCATGGTTATATCTTATTATTCTTGTAGTTCCTCAAATTAATAAATCTTGTCAAGTCTATTTAATTGCCCACCTCAAATACGTTTGGCCTACTGCCAGAGTTGTGTGGCTTTATCTCAGAAGATCCCTGTGGTGCATCATTATCCCATATTGAAGTGTTTCTGGTAATGCGAGATATATTGAAGTGTCTGATCTGAGAATTCCGTACATGGACAAAAATCTCTGTTGACTTAAACCTAACATTATTTGATGTACAGTCCTGAAAGGACAATTGAGTCCCAGGTAGTCCCCTAGCCTATGAAATTCTGCTGCCCCTTGAGGTCCAATAGTACAATCTCAGAGAGTGCAAGACCCAAACTCACTATTTATGGGAAGCTGCGTGAATGAAGCGCCCTACATGTTCTTATATTTCCATATGAAGTTGCTGCAAGTTGATGCTGCCTGTAGGAAAAGAGCAATGGACTTGCTTGATATTAAATCTTAGGAAAAAGACAATCTTTATTAAGTCACATCATCTCATACTACCTATTGTGGCCGGTTCCATCTTTGCATCAACCCTGCAAAATTCTTAAAAAGAGGTGAACAGTTAAGATCTGTCATCCTGTTGGCCTTGGGTGTAATAGTAATACAAAGGGAGGTTTCACATTTGACACATGTATTGTCCTGAATAGAAACTTTTTGGTTATTTTGTATCGGCGTCTTGTCAGACTATAATAAATAAGCTGACACCGTAGTTAGTAGGACAAATTCTCCTACTATAATCTCAAATGCTTTTTAGGGATCAAATGTAAATATAGATGCGACAATCTTCTGCTCCACACTGTGTAGGAGAGTAGGATCTGCTTCACATGGTTACCCCCTCTTTTTGCTGCTGTAACACTGTTTTTCGACTTTAGTCTGGCTGGGGCCCTGCTATTCAGGACCACAGCCTAGCTGCTTCCTCTCTAAATTGATTCCATGTACCTTAGGTGCATCACAGATTGGATTCTGAGGTGCCCTTATAAGTCCCTAGTATATGGTATACTATGTACCGAGGGCATAGGTACCCCAGAGGTCTTCCAGGGGCTGAAACATGTATTATGCCACCCCTGGAAAGCCCTCCAAAATGACACCACAGGTTTGCTACTGCAGCTTGGGTAAGGTGGTGCAGGTACCCCTTACAGAGAAATAGGTTCACTGTATCTCACATATCACTGCACATAGAAACCTATCAGCCACCCCTATGGCAGGTCTTATCAATCCTGAAGGCAGGGTGCTTGGTTATATGTGAGAGGGTGCCCAGGCATGAGCTAAGCCCCTCTGCAGCCTTCGGAATCCATCCTCCGGGGTTGTCAGTAGTGCAGACTGACCATATACTCTTAAGTGCATTATAACCAAACGGTAAATGCTAACTTTGGACTGGCTGCACGGAAACATGTCGTGTTTGGTGTCAAACACCTTGGAATCTTACCCCCACACCAGTAACTGGTGTGGGAGTATGATCCCACCCTTCTAGAGGGAGAGACATGACAGCACCGGTATACCCAGTACCAACTTAAAAGAGCCCTGGCATCACAAAATGGATGCTATAGCCACAGACACGGGTCTAGCCTCCTGCTGCTGACCGAAACTCTGGCAGGGGAGGCCTGGACAATAGGTTTCCTGTCACAGGGAGGTGTAACCACCTCCCAGACAGGCTGATGTGTAATGGGGCTGGGTGGGAGCACTCTCAGAGTGAGTGCTTTGAAGTCCTGCACTGGGGGCACATTTGGTGTCCCTGTGCATAGTCCAGTTCAAACCGGTTCAGGGGCTACCAGCCCCTGCTCTGGCGTGAAACTGGACAAAGGAAATGGGTGTAGCCACCCCTCTTTCTGAACCCTCCCATAGGTGGGTCCCCTGAGTTAGTCCAACCCCTTTCTTAGGTATAAGTAAGGAACCCCTGGCAACAGGACTTTAGATATCCCTGGACGAAACTCTGCAACTGAATCCTGGAACTTCGACGCTCTACTCAAGATTAGAGGACTGAAGAAATCTCCCTTGGGGTCAAGGAGTGACTCCCCTGCTTGGCAGGCACCAACAAAGCAATTGCCGGTCTGCATCTCCGAAGCTCCCGACAGACTCTGAAGTATCTGCAGCCCAGGAAGAGGAGTCCCAGCCATCTCAGAGGCTGACCCAAGTCCCCAGCAAAGCTGAGACCCGCAGCACTCGTGAGTAACATGGAACCAGAACTCCTGGTCACCGTGCACATTTGCAAGTGCATTCACTTCTCGACGTACCTTGACGTTGTTGTATGGGTTACTTATTGTCCACGCCCCCAGCAGAGAATCCACTGACAATTGTCAGCCTAGTCACCCCAAGTGACCCGTGAGCCGCCGTTTTGTGATTCCTCTCGAGGCCCCTTTGGGATCCCTGGTCTGTCGACTGGTGGGTCCCTGTGAAGGCAACTTTGATTTTCCTTGGGCTTCTCTGGTTGCTCCAGATGTGCCCTGACTCCCCACAAAGTGGTGAGTCCTTCAGACCTTGCTGGTCTGCACCGAAGCATCTTTCTCCTTTCTGTGTGGGTTGCTGTTGCCAAGGCTTGTTGTGTCCAATCCGGGCACCGATACTGCAGCACTCGACATCCTTCATGGTACAGCTCAAATCCATCTCCTGGTTGTCCTCAACACCTCCTGGTCCTCATGGCTGAAGAGTCAAGCTTCACATTCTTCACCTGAAATCACCCAACATCGCTAGGCATTCGTCTATCGTGCCCCTGGTCACTGGCTAGTGACCCAGACTCTGTCCCCTCTGCTTTCAGGTTCTTCTCAACTTTGATCCAGGCTTGGATCTCTTCGGACACTTCGCATCTTCCCTGCAGCAGCACTTCTTCGCCAGCTCCCATTGAGAACGACGACGCGACCCAACACCATTTAACACCCTGGGTGAGGTAACTTGAGTACTCCGGTGCTCCCATGAGTGTTGACCCTAGAACTTCCTAAGTCCAAAAGGGTTTGGTCCTAGTTCATCTCTAAGTGTCCCTAATCTTTAAAAATCTAACCGCGACTTTCCCCATAGAAGCTAACGGGAGCTCGCGGCTGTGTTCTCACACTGCACACGGCCCCCATGGGTCCCCTGTGTCACAACCTTGGGTGGTTCCTTGGGGTCCCAGAGATTCTACAGGCTCTAGGCCTTGTGTCTAGTTAAGTCGTGGGTCTTATACCACTATTTCAGTATATGGTTTGGCTCGCCCCTAGGGCCTGACGTGTATTTGTGCTATTTTACTGTAATATTTGAAGTGTAACTTATGTGTTTGGGCCTCTAGCCTCATAAAGAGACTAGTAGAGTGTGTTTAGAAATAAATATGTATATTTTATATATATACCAGGTGTGGTTGCCTTTTATTCAGCCATGCAAGAGATTATAGACTGGTAAAACAAGCTGCGTTACATTCCTTCAAGACTTAGCCTGAAGGCTGCTCTCCATAGCTACCACTAGGATAGCTTTCAATAAAGGTTGTCTTTAACCTGTCATCAATAAGGGGTTGTTTGGACTGGTACAAGGTGCCCACTATAATTAGTGGGCAGCATATACCAGGCCAACTTCTAACATTGGTGTGCAGCGTGTGGGATTCCAGCTTGCTATTGTTTTACCAGATAATCTCAATTGAATTGATTAACTGAAAACCACTAAAGGTACCTGAGGTACATATAATACAAGCTTTAGAATACAGTAAGTTCTACTGAACTTAGAGTTGTGTGTTAAGGGCTTAGCACACCCTTTCTACAACTCAAGAGAGTCTAGTAGGCCACACTAGAGTAGGTAGTGCAATACACCACACCTCACTAGTAATGTCTTCAAGGCCAGGAACCAGTGGGTCCCTTCCAGAAGCCAATGGGCTTCTTCCCTCCAAGTATGATAACCTCCCATTCTTGGAATTGAGAGCGTAATGCAGTACTAGGAGACTGAAGACAGGCAAAACCTCCCAACACCTCATAGAGGTACTCAGGCTGCATGATCGCAGAAGACCTATAGGATTTGAAGGGGTAGTGGGCAGCAGCTGAGGAAGGGCCTAGGGGTGAAATACCCCATGCCCTGACCTCTAATGCTGACCAGGAAGATGACAATGATCTTGACATGGACAACCCAGCTCCCCTGGAAGATGAGGGGGAGGGCCACAATGGTCCCCTCTTTGTCCCTTCTGGAAGAGTTGGGGGTGCCTAGAAGGTCTAGATCCCCCTCAGTGGAGTCTAACCATTCTGGTTCATCAATAGGGACCTCTATCTCTGCTCATAGGAGGGAAACCTCCCAGGGGAGGAGAGAGAGACTGGTGATGTATGAGGAAGCCCAGCTTAAAATAAAAAAGTAGCAGATAGCCCTAGAAAGGGAGTCCCTAGAGCTCTACAGAGCTAGTAAAAAGATGGGACTAGAGTCCCATGGTGGCAGCAACATCCCTAGTGATAGGGAGAGGTCTCATGACCATAGAAACCTAAATAAGATTGTTCCTCCCTACCAGATTGGGGATGACATCCACAAATGGATTGCTGCACTGGAAAGGGCCTGTAAAGTTCAAAGGTTACCCCAGGAGCAGAGGAGAGCAATCTTATGGCTCTCCTTTGTAGACAAAGATAGAGATAACCTCCTCACTGTTAGAGAGGAGGATGCTTATGATTATACCAGTCTGAAAAGTGCATTGATTAAAGGGTTTGGCCTAACCACTGAACAATATAGGATAAAGTTCAGAGATACCCAAACGGCACAAAATCAAGACTGGGTGGACTTTGTAGATTGTGCTACTAAGGCTTTGGTGGGTTGGTTACTTGGCAGCAAAGTGCATGACTTTCAAGGATTTTACAATTTGATTATGAGGGAGTAGATCCTTAATAATTGTCAAAATCAGCTGTTGCACCAGTACCTGGTGGACTCAGATCTGACCTCTCCCCAAGAATTGGTAAAGAATGCAGACAAATGGGTCAGAACCAGGGTGAGGCAGAAGGTTCAGAACCAAGGTGGTGATCAGAAGAAGCAAAATCCTAAGAACTCTGACAAGGGTAGGGAGAAGGTTAAAGACCAGAAGTCTTCACAAGGTCCCCAAACATCTTCTTCAGGGGGTGAATCCCAACCTAATAAAGGAAAAGGGCAAAAGAAACCATGGTGCAAAAACTGTAAAAAGAAGACTCACTGGACAAGTGATTGCACCAAGTCCAAAGACTCAACTCCAGCCACCATTGCCCCTAAGACAACTGTTCCCCCTAGTACAGCTACAATTAGTGGTGGTAATATTCAGAATAAGGGTGTAGTAGGGTTAACCCTGGGTTCTGAGATGGACTCTGGCCTAGTCAGAGTTCCAACTCAGGCTGTCCTGATCTGTGATGGAGGCATGGACATGTCCTCCTTTGTGAGTCCCAGTAACTTGGGCAAATACAGACAGCAGCCTTTGATTAATGGAAAAGAGGCTTTGGCATTCAGGGACACAGGAGCATGTGCCACAATGGTGACAAAAGATCTTGTGGATCCTGGGCAGATTATACTTGGTGAAATGTACCAAGTGACCAATGCTATCAATGTCAGAACAGACGATTCTCTGGCAGTTGTTAACTTCTCTTGGGGAGGGGTAACTGGCCTTAAGAAGGTTGTGGTAAGTGCAGACCTACCAGTTAAATGCTTGCTTGGCAACTATCTGGAAATTTCAGCTTGGGCTGAAGTGGAGCTCAGGACACATGCAGAAATGTTAGGGATCCCTGCTCATGTCTTTGCTGTGACTAGGTTGCAGGCCAAAATGTCTTTTTTTTTTAAGTTCAAAGATTTTTATTGATAAATATAAAGGTGTCAGTCATAAAGCCAAAGTAAAAAGCCTCGTAACCAAGTATCCAAGATACACATATTTGCGAATAAACGAATCAGACATATAAGTAACAATATGTAAAACCAAACAAAAATAACTAATACATATGTAGTCTAAAAGTCGATAAGTTATAAGAAAAGGTAAGAACGTAGGAAGGGGTCAGGGGGGTTTAAGAACTTCTTGCTGTGAGGGTTGTGGTTGGGAAAGCTTTTTGGCATTCACGTCAAGAAATGTCGTAACAGGGGACCATAAATCCAAATGTTTCGTTGCCAGATTAACAGGGTGAACAAAAGCAGTATCCAACCTATGATTGTGGCAAATGGCGTACCACCAGGCTCTATAAGAAATTTGTGTAAAGTCTTTCCAATTAGTAGTGATTTGTTGAAAAGCAACAGCTAATAATAGATCGAGAATTTTAACATTTAACGTCATATTTTCCCAAACAGATGAGAGACTTCCCAGGAAGACATTAGTGAAAGAAAAGGGAAAATTGACACCAAAAATGAAGTTGACTTGAGTCCATACTTGTTTCCAGAATTTGCAAACAAAGTCACAGGAGAACAGCATGTGGTATAAATCAGCATTTGGAGATAGACATGTCCAGCAGGCATCCGATACAGTTGAAAAACTTTTGCTTAAAACATGTGGTGATAATAAAAGTCTGTTGTATACAAAAAAAAGCGTTTGCGTCGTAGTTGCTGCTCTAGAGGATTTGCGTATTTTGATCCATAAATTCTTCCATAAAGAAATCGGCCAAGAGGTTTGGAAATCATGCTCCCACGCTAGTTCTGCCTTAGATTTCTGTCTAGTGGTGGCAGTGGCGCGCAAAAACCATAGATAGTGGATGCTTTAGGTGTGTTTTTTAACATAGTATGCAAATGCAAGGAGGGGTCAGAAGTGTTGTAGGAAATAGGTGTGTTGGATACGTAAGTGTAAGTGGACATCACGGCCTCCCTCAATAGGTTATATTTGGTGGAAAATGAAGTATGCAAGTTAAACAGTCTGCTAAGTGAGGCAAAGGGCAAGAAAAGTGATTGGGCGAATAATTGATGGACCCAAATCAATCCTCCCTGTCTCCAAGACTTCCAATAGAAGGGTTTATTATGAATGAGCAAATTTTGATTGTTCCAAATAGTTGAAGCAAGGAAAGAGTCTGTTAGTGTGCGACATAGAAGGAGTTAGTGGCTGAAGGAGTTTGGAAGTGAATTTAATTATGGGGGTCGACACAGCTTGTGGTTTGCGTGAGAAGGAGAGATATTCCCGAAAGGAAAAGGGAGAAAGAAAGAGAGATTCAACTGAGGCCCACAAAGGAGAGGGATCTGTGAGACCGAGTAGCCAAAAAGATGCCTGGCGTAGAAGGAATGCTTTCTGATACGTGCGGAAATCCGGAAAGTTAACACCGCCTTCATCCTTGGAACAAATTAACCTCTTCAGAGACATTCTGGGTTTTTTGTTGTTCCATAAGAATTTAGAAAGAATTGAATTAATTTTATTGAGTGATTTAACTGGAATTGGAATTGGTGTGTAAGATATGGGATATAAAACTATGGGTGATAACATCATCTTAATGGTATCCAAGCGACCCCACCAGGATAGATAAAGAGGATGCCATCTGGCAGTTAGGTCTGAAAGTTTTTCAGTACATTTGCTCATGCATAAAGTAACTGTATCTGAAATGCAAGGAGTAATATGTAATCCTAAATATTTGATATGGTTAGGACTCCATGTGAAGTTTGAGGCGGCAAAATCCGGTTTGAAAGTATATTTAGTTAAGGGCAGAATTTCGCATTTATCATTGTTTAACTTATAGCCAGAAATGAGGGAATATGTTTGGACTTCAGCTAGAAAGGCGGGAATTGAGTCACCTGGATTGGAGATAAAGAGCAAAATATCATTAGCATAAGCTGAGAGTTTAATGTGGTGATCAACTATTTGGAAGCCATGTATGTGTGGATTCTGGCGTAATTTGGAAAGAAAAGGTTCCAGAGCTAGGTTAAATAAGAAAGGAGATAGGGGGCACCCTTGACGAACTCCTCTACCCAAGTCAAAAAATTGGGAAATTAAACCGTTAGCACAAACTGCAGCACGAGGGTTGGAGTAAAGGAGAGAAATCAAGGAAATAAAGTTAGGGCCAAAACCAAACCATTTTAGGGTATGGAACAAATAAGTCCACTCAACCCTGTCAAACGCTTTTTCCGCGTCCAATGCAATTGCTGCCAGAGAGTATTGGAGGCGGGGGGATTTGGATAAGATGTTAAAAAGAAGTCGAGTATTATCTGTGATGAAACGTCCCTTGACAAAGCCAGATTGCTCTATGCCTAGTAAACTTGGTAAAAAGGAATCCAATCTAATAGCTAATGCTTTAGAGAAGATTTTATAGTCAATATTTACCAGAGAAATGGGTCTATAATTTTTACAGAATTTGGAATCTTTGCCTTCCTTAGGGATAAGGCAAATGTGTGCCTCTGAAAAAGAACCGGAGGATTTATTTTGAGAGCTAAAGAAATTTGTTAAGGAATACAATTTAGGCAAAAGGATTTTAGAGAAATGCAAATAAAGTTCATCAGTGAAATCGTCAGGACCCGGAGCCTTATCTTTTTTAAGAAGTTGGAGAGCAGATAATAGTTCCTGTTGTGTGATATCTGATTCTAGAGATGACAAATCCAGAGAGGAGAAGTGAGACTTTGGTATATTAAAAAAAAAGTACGATAAGGAGTGGTGAGTTGGTTGTGTTTCGGACGCATACAAGGATTTGTAAAAGAGGGAAAATTTGTTCAGAATATCAGCATCCTTAAAAAGTAAATTGGAATTAGTGTCGTAAATTGATTCTATATTCAACTTATTCTGTCTAATCTTTAAATAGTTAGCCAGTAGTTTGCCAGCTTTATTTATGCCTCCGTAGAACCTTGAGCTGGTTTTTAATAAAAATAGTGAAGCATCGTCAGTTGATTTTTTATTAAATTGCAATTTTGCATGAATAAGAGCTTCTAAACAGTCGTGTGAATGCAAAGTATAATAGGAATGCTCTAACTCCTTGATGTGTTGAAGAAGGTTCTTGGTACGAGCACGTGCATTTCTACGTTGCTTGGCAACAAAACCAATAATGAAATCCCTTGCCGAAGCCTTATAAGCATCCCATATAACTGAAAACGGCAGGCGGTCAGTATAATTTAGGTCAAAATATTCATTAAAGAATTTAATAAAAGAGGCAGTGAAATCCGGGTTAGAAAGAAGAGCATTATTAAAACGCCATCTTTTAGGGTAAGAGGATTTGGGTAAAATATCAACACCAATTAAAACATGGGCATGGTCAGAAATTAATATAGGACCAATTTCTGGGAAAGTGAGCGTTAGAGATATGTTGTGGGAAACAAAAATGTAGTCAAATCTAGATTGGGTGTGATGAGTGGGGGAGTAGAAAGTGAATTCTCTGACAGTTGGGTTACATAGACGCCAAGCATCTAGGAGTTTATGTTGAACAATAGTATGGGTAAAAGCTTTATGTGGTTTATTTGGAACAAAGGGGAATTTAGAGTTTCTGTCCACAAATGAATCAAAAACCTGGTTACAATCGCCAGCCAATATGAAATTATCCTCTATGGAGTGTGTGATTTGTTTGGCTAACGTGGACCAAAAAGAGGGATCACCACATGTCATAGACATAGACATTAAAAAGAGAAACCAGAACGCCTTTTAACAGCAGTTTAACGTTCAGCCATCTACCATCATCGTCAGACTCTTGCGACAATAGTGAAACCGGAAGTGTCTTGCGACAAAGTATCATTACTCCGTTCCGTTTTCCATCCCCCGGGGAGAAGAACACCTCCCCTACCCAACCTTTTTTCAATTTTAAGGATTCGATATCTGTTAAATGAGTTTCTTGTAGAAACGCCAAGTCAACATTTAATTTGGCCAAATGAGTGAGGACCCTTTGTCTTTTGATCGGAGAATGCAGACCCCTAACGTTCCATGAGATGATTTTCAAAGCCATAAGCAATCAATAACAAAATGAGTCAATACTTTGAGACTTAAATCTGATTCGTTACAATAACATAGTGGATTAATAAAACAGAATAAAAATAATGGAAAAGAGGGAACAAGCTTGGATAAGGGAGAAACATAAAGTGAAAAAAGCAGTAAACATCATGAAGCTAAAGCGAGTGAAATAGAAGAGAAGAAAAGAAAGTTGATGATAAGTAAGTGGAGAGACCAGGAACAAGGAGAGTGAAATATTGAACTAACAGATGATAAAGCATACAAGCGAGGATGAGACTTAAAGAGGTTAGAAAAGACACCAAAAGCGAAGGAAGAGAGAAGTTGTAAGACAAAACAAAAAACAGAAGACAAAACGAGCAACATACCTACACTAATGGAAGAAGAGGATGGGGGAGGGTGGAACCACATGGAGCAGACGGTACATCCAACGAGGGCCGGGCCGAGGAACGAAGAGAACTCGTCAAACATATATGTAACTGTGAAAGCAGAGAAAAGTGACAAAACAAAATTATCTCCGATCTAAATTCTAAATACAAGACAAAAGGAGAGCGAAAACATGCAAAATGAATCAATAGCATCACTAATGTAAGTAAAAATGAAAAATTAATAAGTGAAAACACATGGTAACAACAGTTTTATACTTAATAAAAGGATGACAACTTGAATGTGAGGATCAAAAGGATCAAGTTCCAACCGAAGAGGATGGTTTCGAAGAGTCCATAAGATCTGTCTTATGTGCATTGATAAAGCTCTGCAGGCGTGTGGGCTCATCGTATGAAATAGTCTTGTTGTTGTAGGTTACCTTAAACAAACAAGGATGAAACAAACCATATCTGGCACCCATGGACCGAAGAGCAAGTCTCATATTAAGGAAGGCTTTACGGCGTGAAGCTGTAGCTCTAGAGTAATCCTGTGCGAAAAATAATGTGGCACCAGACCAGGAAATCTTTTGGAGAGATCTGACCGCAGACAAAATCTTGAGTAAGTCTGTGTATTCCAAGAAGTACAAGATGACCCCTCTTGGTCTCTGTGAAGATGACACGGTAGTGGCAATCCGACCCAATCTGTGAGCTCGTTGTATGTTTAGGATAGTGTCTTCTGGAAGATGAAGTATCTTGGGGAGAAAAGACTTAAAAAAAGCGATTGGGTCAGTACCTTCAAGTCCCTCTGCTAAATTGTAACTACGTAGGTTATTCCGCCTATTTTGATTTTCAAGATCCTCAATCTGTTTTTGTAGGGTTGATACTTGAGAGTGTAAGGAGGAAACACACTTAGTAGTATCCTGGAAAGAAGAAACATTTTGTTCCACAGTTGTAAGTCTAGCATCCAGCTGCGACCAGTTATCAGACAGGATTTGTAACTTGGTGTTGGTTTCCTCGACAACCGGTCTGAGAGCCCTTATTTCCTATAACAACAGTTCCATGGAGACCGGAGAAGACGGTTTAGGAGGCATAGGGGGATCTTTTTTTAATCCTTTTACATTCGTCTTCCCAGTTGGTAACTGCACAGGCTCCATTTCCGTGTCACTCTGTTCTACTTCAGGAGACTCTAGACTATTCAACTTGGAAAGTGCCGAGAAGACTTTGGAATTTTTGATGAAAACACGCTTAGGTTTTGAGCTAGTAGAGAGGGCGCCTTGTGTCCTTCCCATGAGGTTGTAAGAAAGCGTGACCAGAGGGTAGGCACCAACTCTAAATATGGAAAACTGAGTCGGTCAACACCACAGGGGAAGCATTTGATAAGCACCAGAAGAAGCACTGCTCAGCGTCACAAAGCCAAGCCAAGGATTTAAAACACAGTCACTTGAAGAGAGTAAGCTCTACAAATCCACATTAAAAGGCGTAGTTAAATTGGTGTACCTCTTAATAGTGCTGAAAAGTAATTTCCGAAGTGCAAAGTAACAACTACAGCCACAGCACCCCAGTCGCTAGGTAAAGGTGAGGTAAAACTGGGTCACATCCCCTCTATTAAGGAAAGGACTGGAATATAGCAGTAAAGCACAAACCCGTTGTCAACAGCACAAGAGGTTTGCTAAAGGTGAGACCACTACATTATTTATTTAATAAAAATAACAACTCATGGCTCACTGATAGTCCCACATTTCTCTTGAGGAGATGACAGATCCTTAAGATGGCGGCCATGTATGCACCTGTTGAAAGTAGGTTGTCTTTTTAATATTGCCCAAATACCAGTGGAGGGTACAAAATGCAGCCTAGAAGACATGCGTATAGACGCGTTATCATTGAGGGCAATTATGGGGATAGTCCCGGTGAGAATACATCTGTGGGGATTATACGCGGCCAAATCCGAGGAGATAAAATGGCGGCTACGCGAGTCCGCTACGGTGCATTACCTTTGTGTGGTAGCGAGAAGACGAGGCAGGAGCCGGCGAAAATGTCCCCATCGACATGGCCATTTCCACTTAGGACCACTACAGCACCTGTGGTGGCAAGAGCCCTCTTGGATGTATTCTCAAGAGTGGGTTTTCTTAAGGAGGTAGTATCTAGCAAGGGGTGCAAACTTCATGTCAAGTTACTTGACTGCAATGTGGAAGAAGTGTGGAGTGAATTAGAAATTCACCACACCCTATCACCCACAAGGCAATGGTTTATTTGAAAGATTCAACAAAACCTTAAAGGGCATGATCAAAGGTCTCCCAGAAAAGCTTAGGCGCAGATGGGACATTCTTTTGCCCAGCCTTTTGTTTGCCTACAGGGAGGTGCCACAAAAGGGGATAGGTTACAGCCCTTTTGAACTTTTGTTTGGCCATCCTATTAGGGGTCCTTTGTGTCTGGTGAAGAAGGGATGGGAGTTACCTCTCAAACCCCCTAAACAGGACATAGTGGACTATGTACTTGGTCTCCGCTCCAGGATGGCTGAGTATATGAAAAAGGCAACTAAAAACCTTCAGGCTAGCCAGTAATTGCTAAAGGCCTGGCATGACGAAAAGATTGTGCTGACTGTTTACTAGCCAGGGCAGAAAGTGTGGGTGTTTGAGCCTGTGGCCCCAGCAGCCCTCCAGTACAAATGGAGTGGCCCACATAAAATTGTTGAACAGAAAGGGGAGGTCACCTACTTGGTAGACCTTGGAACCCCTAGGAGTCCCCATAGGGTACATCATGTCATCAGACTAAAACCATATGTTGACAGGGCAGACATGGGCTTGCTCATGGCTCCAGAAAAGGGACAGGAGGAAGAGAGTGACCCACTCCCTGACCTGCTCTCTCAGAACCCTGATGATGGGTCAGTTGATGGTGTAGCCTTGGCAGGCAGCCTCACTGTCCAGCAACAAACTGACTGCAGAAAACTTCTCAGCCAGTTTAGACATATATTTTCTCTGACTCCAAGTCAGACTACCTGGTGCACTCATGAAGTGGACACTGGGGACAGTCTGCCTGTGAAGAATAAGATCTACAGGCAACCTGATCATGTCAGGGACTGTATAAGGACAGAAGTCCAAAAGATGTTGGATTTGGGAGTCATTGAACCCTCAGATAGCCCCTGGACTAGTCCAGTAGTCCTTGTGCCTAAACCTCACACCAAAGATGGCAAGAGAGAGATGAGGTTTTGTGTGAACTACAGGGGTCTCAATGCATTCACTAGTACTGATGCCCATCCCATCCCAAGGGCAGATGAGCTAAGAGATACTTTGGCCTCAGCCAAGTTTGTAAGCACATTTGACTTGACAGCTGGCTACTGGCAGATCAGACTAGCTAATGATGCAAAGCCAAAGACAGCATTTTCTACCCCTAGTGGGCACTATCAATTTGTGGTAATGCCCTTTGGTTTGAAGAATGCACCTGCCACTTTCCAAAGTTTGGTGAATCAAGTCCTTATAAGCCTGGAAGACTATAGTGCAGCATATCTTGATGATATTGCCGTCTTTAGCTCCACCTGGTAGGATCACCTGGTCCACCTGAGGAATGTTTTGGAGGCCCTGCATAAATCAGGCCTAACTAGCAAGGCTACTAAGTGCCAGATAGGGCAGAGTCAGGTTGTGTACCTGGGCCACCTTGTAGGTGGAGGCCAGGCTCAACCATTGCAGAGCAAAATCCAGACTATAATGAACTGGGTTGCTCCCACTACCCAGTACCCAGACTCAGGTGAGAGCCTTCTTAGGCCTGACTGGGTATTACAGAAGATCTATCAAGGGGTATGAAAATGCCCAAAAAGGTTCAGTGGACAGTTAGCATTTGATGACCTGAAGCAGGCCATGTGCACTGCTCCCATTCTGCAAAGTCCTCATTACTCCAAAAAGTTCATTGTGCAAACAGATGCATCTGAGTTGGGGATAGGGGCTGTACTGTCACAGTTGAATGATGAAGGTCAAGATCGTAGCTTTCATAAGCAGAAGGCTGACCCCCAGGGAGAAACGTTGGTCAGCCATTGAGAGGGAGGCCTTTAATGTGGTTTGGGCTCTGAAGAAGTTGAGGCCATATTTGTTTGTTAGTCACTTCATTGTTCAGACAGACCATAAGCCCCTCTTATGGCTAAAACAGATAAAGGGTGAAAACCCCAAACTTCTCAGGTGGTCCATTTCCCTACAGGGGATGGACTATACCGTGGAACATAGACCTGGGAGTAACCATGCCAATGCAGATGGACTCTCCAGATATTTCCACTTAGAACCTGAAGGCTCAACTGGTCAAAGTTAGTTTATTTCCCCTGCGTTTGGGGGGGTGGTTGTGTAGGAGAGTAGGATCTGCTTCACATGGTTACCCCCACCTTTGCTGTTGTAACACTGTTTTTCGACTTTAGTGTGGCTGGGGCCCTGGGTGGGAGCACTCTCAGAGTGCTTTGAAGTCCTTCACTGGGGGCACATTTGGTGTCCCTGTGCATAGTCCAGCTCAAACCGGTTCAGGGGCTACCAGCCCCTGCTCTGGCGCGAAACTGGACAAAGCAAATGGGTGTAGCCACCCCTCGTTCCAAACCCTCCCATAGGTGGGTCCCCTGTGTTAGTCCAACCCCTTTCTTAGGTATAAGTAAGGAACTCCTAGTAACAGGAATTTAGATATCCCTGGACGAAACTCTGCAACTGAATCCTGGATCTTTGACGCTCTACTCAAGATTAGAGGACTGAAGAAATCTCCTTTGGGGTCAAGGAGCGACTCCCCTGCTTGGCAGGCACCAACAAAGCAATTGCCAGTCTGCATCTCCGAAGCTCCTGATGGACTCCGAAGTATCTGTAGCCCAGGAAGAGGATTTTCAGGCTTCTCAGAGGCCTGCCTGAGTCCCTATTAAAGCTGAGACCCACAGCCCTTGTGAGTAAGGTGGAACCGGAACTCCTGGTCACTGTGCACATTTGCAAGTGCATTGACTTCTCGACGTCTCTTGAAGTCGTGCATTGGGTTACTTGTTGGCCACGCCTCCAGCAGAGAATCCCCCGAAGATTGTTGGCCTAGTCACCCCAAGTGACCCGTGGGCCGCCATTTTGTGATTCCTTTCGAGGCCCCTTCGCGATCCCTGGTCCATTGACTGGTGGGTCCCTGTGAAGGCAACCTTGATTTTCCTTGGGCTTCCCTGGGTGCTTCAGACGTGCACTGACTCCCCACCAAGTGGTGAGTCCTTCAGGCCTTGCTGGTCTGCACCGAAGCATCTTTCTCCTTTCTGTGTGGGTTGCTGTTGCCAAGGCTTGTTGTGTCCAATCCGGGCACTGACGCTACAGCACTCCACAGCCTTGGTGGTACAGCTCGATTTGAGCTCCTAGTGGTCCTCGATGCCTCCTGGTCCTCGTGGCTGAAGAGTCAAGCTTCACCTTCTTCACCTGAAATCACCCGACATCGGTGGGCATTCGTCTATCGTGCCCCTGGTCTCTGGCTATTGACCCAGACTCTGTACCCTCTGCTTTCAGGTTCTTCTCGACTTTGATCCAGGCTTGGATCTCTTCGGACACTTTGCATCGTCCCGGCAGCAGCACTTCTTCGCTAGCTCCCATTAAAAACAACGACGCGACCCGACACCATTTGACACCCGGCTTCGCTGGGTGAGGTAACTCGAGTACTCCGGTGCTCCCGTGGGTGTTGACTCTAGTACTTCCTAACTACAAAAGGGTTTGGTCCTAGTTCATCTCTAAGTGTCCCTAATCTTTAAAAATCTAACCGCGACTTTCCCCAAAGAAGTTAACAGGAGCTCGCGGCTGTGTTCTCACACTGCACACGGCTCCCGTGTGAACCTTGGGTGGTTCCTTGGGGTAAAGCAACAAGAAGGGGGGGGGGGGGGCCAAAAGGGCTTTTGGTGAGGTCCAGCTAAGTGTGCCCAACGTATGTAAACAACAAGTGACAAAGCTGTTCCTAAAGGGGTTGGGGAAGGAGGTACCATGTATGAAGATATCTGTTATGGATATTGGAGCCCTCACACAGCCATCGGGATATTGTGAATCACATACCCCTCAGGATGTAATGTAACATCATCGGGCTGCTCCTACGTCGAGTCGGCTGGTGCAATACCCGACGGGCTCTTGTTTAGAGAGCACTCTTATGGAGATCTTCTATATCCACGATAGCCGGTTGTTCAACTGTGACGAGTGTGGGGCTTGGTGATAGTGTAGATGAATGTTAAAAAGGGGAGGGAGTACTATCTGAACAATTTTATTACGATGTCTCCTCGCCTGATTAAAAACATGAGGTAAAGTGATAGTAGCTCAGATCTATGTTCTGGGTTAACTATACTGCCTCGTCATGGTCAACATGTTTCTCACTATTACTGAGCTGTACTCAAGTGATTCGTCAGGACCTTGAAATTCTATCTACAAGTCTATCCAGGAGGATTAAGTGATAGACAACTAGCGTTAATATTTAAAACTGGTATTGTTACCTGCTCCTCGGTCTACCTGTATGGAAAGTTGGAGACCAAAAATGTTAAAAACGCTCATTCATTAAACAGTTATCATACATGGTGCCGGTGGAGCGTGCATTTGCATTCAAAGTGCACATTCTGTGAAGGGAGGGGGGGGGAATTAAAAACACACAAAACCACGTGAAGTGATCACTCTAGAGAGAGTTACATCAGCACTAGTTGGACTTACCCTATCTACTCCATAGGATAAACCACAGCAGTTCCTGGTAGGCTTGCGCAAGGAGTTCCTTGCGTTCTGTGATAGTGTATAGGGGCAGTATTAAAAAGATTAGGTAAATACAACACTCCAGGGTCATTAACACCCCTTCTCTTGGATATCATGTTATAACCAAGTGGGGGAAAGGGAAAAAATATATATATATAGAGAGCTCCAGGGTCACTGAAACCCCTTCTCCTTGATCCCTATCAATCACATATTCTAGTCATAGTAGCAATCAAAGGCTATAATTGAAATCTGTTTCTAGTACAATCAGAACAGAACAAGCGCATTATACGAACATGCGTTTTATGAAGGACGGGACAATGGGAGCTTATCTCTCATGCATTCTTAATGTGTTGCTCTGTTAGTTCCCGTATGTGTGGGCCGGTCTCAAGCCACATGAAGACGAGGAACTAGTGCCTAAGCGTAAATTGGCCATGTAGTTCTAAATATGCATCGTGGAGTTTGCGGTAAATATAGAACCGGTAAGAAATACGAGGGTTTATTTACCTTACTGGCACGCCGGAGACGTGTCACTCGTAGAACTACCCCGCGCTGTCAGGCACTTTGCGGTGGGGTTCTACGATCTCGTGAGTGTTTAAGGTGACTAAGCGTCTCGGTCCATGCAGGTCTAGGAAGTAATGTCCATTCGAGGACGTGGTTAGAGTTGGCCATCACGTAGGATGTACTACGGGTAAAGGAGTGGTTTGTCAGGCGAAAAACTAAGTGTGCATTAGCCATGTGGGTGTTGGTATGCAGAGTGTCGAGCATACGATATGTAATCAGTAAAAGCAAAAGGGTTTTTTACTTACTGACACGCCGAGTCCGTGTCGCTCGTAGACCTACCCCGCACTACCAGGACTGGGGGGTGAGGTTCTACGATCTCGTGAGTGTTTAAAACCGACTAGGCGTCGCAGTCCAGGTGGATCTAGAGCGTGAAATTCAATCATGAAAACGGCTAAAGTTGGCCGCCATGTTGGGTGTACTGCGAGGAAACAAGTGGTGTGTATGGTTCCTGTTTAAAAAGGTTCGTCTATTCTGAGGTAACCGGAGTTGTACTAGAGATTATTTAAAAAAGTATTAGGTTTTTTTGGAGGTTACCCGATCTAGTCCGTAAAGTGGATTAACGTACTACAAAAAATGTATGCAAAATTAAATCAACCATGGTGACCGGGTCTTAAAATTTATATATAAATCACGCGTACATCGAATGAGTAGGTTATTGTCTACATATTCTGCCAGAATGTTAAGGCTTATTAGTATGAGTGTGGAAATCGCTATACAATTAAGCCAATCGGGAATCAAGGTGGTGATTTCAGAGCATAGTCTAAGCTATGTTTTAACTATGTTTTAAGGTGGTCTGTGTGGCCTACAGGAAGGTATAATCCAGTATAGTGGTTGAGCTACCTCTATATGTTAGGAGGCAGGAATGGTGGCTCAGAAACTTGGTGTATCCTAACTTTCAAGGGGGCTTTAAGGAACACCATGGGATGGCATAATTGAGTCCTGTGGTATCTGTGCCAATTTTATACACCCACCTTTGTTCTTTGATCAGTAAGGCTTCTTTGGTTATGTTTGGAAATGTTTCCAGAATAAGCCAACTAAAGGAGTCGGGGGGGTGTCCTTTCTCTAGAAAGTGGGTGCTCATTTTAGTGTTCGTTCTTTTGCAGCGGAAATTGCTGCGATGTTCTATGATGCGTGTCTTAGCAGTGCGTGTTGTCATGCCTATGTATCGGAGTGTGCATGGGCATGTGATCATATAGACACAGTTGGTAGTATTGCAATTAGTGTGGCGTCGCATTTCCCACTTGAAATTATCGTTGATATCAACTGTCTTGTGTATGCCAGTGAGGTGACATACAGAGCAGGAGCCACACGGGTAATGCCCGGTCACAGGGGGCAGCTCCCATAATGTTTTTTGTGTTATCTGGCTCTGTGTTCGTGGGCGAGTGTGTATTATAAGGTCCCTCAAGTTCCTGGTGCGTTTGAAGGAGAACCTAGGTGTTTCTAAGGACAATGAGCCCGTGTTAAGTATCTTCCAGTGTTTTTTGATTACCCTGGTGATCTGGTTAGATACCGGGGTGAACGAGGTGACACACGTGATGTTCTCTGTTTGGTTCTTAGTTCTCGGTTCTAGCAGGGCCTCTCTAGGGTTATTGCGAGCCCTTTTGTTGGCTTGGGCAATCTGTTTTGCTGGGTATTCACGCGCTTTCAGATTCCTAGTTAGTCTTTCAGCTTCAGTCTTGTAGTCATTTAGATTGCTGCAGTTTCGTCTTATCCTCAAGAACTGCCCCACGGGAAGGTTATCCCTCAAACTTCGCGGGTGATGGCTGGAGTACAGTAACAAACTGTTACGATCCGTTGGTTTTTTATATAGTGAAGTAGAGAGTGTACCTTCGTGGAGATTGATGTTCAGGTCTAGGAAAGGGATGCTCCTGTCTGACACTGCGTGTGTGAATTTAAGGTGTGGGTCCAAAGTATTGACCCATTGGCAAAATTCTAGACAAGTTGACATGTCTCCTTTCCACAGTATCAAAATGTTGTCGATGAACCTCTTCCAGAGGTAAACATCGGTGTGAAAGGGGTTGGTTTGGGTAAAGATGTAGCGAGACTCGAAATCGGACATATACAGACAGGCCAGACTGGGCGCAAAGGTGCTACCCATACAAGTGCCTTGGGTCTGTCTGTAAATCTGTCCTTTGAATTCAAAGAAATTCTCTGTCATGGCTAAGGTAGCACAGTCCATGATGAAGCTTATCGGCGTGTTGTGTTGCCAAGGTTCAAGTTGAAGGATGTTCTCCACCACTTCGAGTGTGGCTCTCTGGGGTATGTTGGTATAGAGGGCCTGCACATCTAGACTCAACAGTAAGGTGATTTCATCTGTGGGGGGTAGAGAAGATAGAAGTCTCAAAAGATCTGAGGTATCTTGTATGTATGAATTTGTCTTGTGTACAAGCGGTTGGAAAAATAAATCACAAAATTGTGACAGGGGTTCCAACACTGAGCCAATGCCTGATACAATGGGTCTCCCAGGTACAGGGAAGGTGCCTTTATGGATCTTCGGGAGGATGTAAAAGTAGGGGGTGCGTGGGTTCTTTTTAATCAGAAAATTGGCTTCTTTCTTACTGATCCAGCCTTGGCTCTCGGCCGAGAAGACCAAGGCTGTGATAGTACTCAGGAGACGTGGGGTTGGGTCAGTAGGAACGGGGGTGTAATAAGTTTGGTCACTCAATTGTCGTCTACATTCTAATTCGTAGTCCACTGTATCCATTATTACTGTGGCTCCCCCTTTGTCTGCCTGTTTAATGGTGATGGAGGTGTCATTGGACAAGTTGGAGACTGTCTCTATTTCAGCCTTAGACATGTTGTTAAAATGTCTAGAATTGGTGATTTTCGCTAGATCCTTAAGAACAGCCTGTTCAAAAGTGATGACCTCAGGTGGAACCATATTGGTACTAGGGGTAAAAGTGGAAGCGTTGTGTAAGCCACTATCTGTCCGTTCAGGAGCCTCAGTGTTGGTGAAAAAGGCTTTCAATCTAATCTTCCGAAAGAATTGTTGGACCTCACATTGCTGTTTGAAGGCATCAATCTTGGGAGTGGGTACAAACCCCAAGCCCTTCTGTAAGACTCTCTGTTCCATTTCACTGAGGTTTCTCTGAGAGAGATTAACCACTAGGTTTTCTTCTTGTTGGTCGTGTGGCTCCGTGTCTCCATGGTTCTCGGAGTGTCTTCCCACTGGATTCGTGTTCCTTGTCGCTGATTGTTTTTTCTTCTTTGCCCGCGCCCTCTGCCCCAGCCTCTGCCTAAAAAAGGTTGGTTAAACATTGGGGGGTAAAATTGGGTCGGGGGGCCTTGTGGTGGCATAGGATAAGGTGGTGGGCCCTGTGGGTGCATCGGATATTGCCAAAATGCTGGATGTTGGTAAGCCGCCATTTGGAAGTCAGGATAGAGCTGGCGATTTCCTCTGCGAGAGTTACCGTGATTCATTGAATCGGTGCTGGAATTGCTATTGCTCGATGAGCCTCTTCTAGAGGAGTTAGATCCAGAGTCTCCCGAGTTGTTAGAATTGGGAGGTATGAAGTCTTCCTTCAGGTAAGGGTAGATTTTTTCTTTGTCAAAGTTATTGACATCCTTTTGTAGTTTTTTGACTTTTTGTCTCATGAGATATTCGCGATGTTCGGCCATCTCATGATTAATTTCAGTCAGCTTAGTCTTAAAGAGTGTGGATGTGGTTGCACTCTTTAATGTGCTTTCCATCAATTGGATCCTGGTGAGGAGGGCCTCTGCTAGTCTCTTCGCTGTACTGATGATTAATATAAGGAGGTCCCTGGTACATTTCCAGGAGACCTTTGACCAGTCGATTTTAAAGGTGCCGTCTTCCAAGAAAATTTGTGGGAAGATTTTGACTATCAGGCCATTTGGTGCAATATTAGCCCTCAGGTATTCAGTCATTAAGGCGCCATGCAGGGTGATCTTGACCCAATCTCTTTTCATAGATGAAAGGGACTGCCAGTCTTCTGTCTGACTCCCTGTGGCTGCCCCACCGTCTGCACCCAAGATTGATGGTGCATTGAGTATTTCATCAGCTAAGTCATCGCCAAAACTGAGGCCTTGGCCTTCCATTTTAATAAGGTGTAGTGTAGAGCTTGGGATCACCTGTTAACTGAGAGTAAGACACAACGTGTGGTTTTGGGGGGGTTTTTGCAACCAAATAGGTTAACAAGAGGGTAGAAGTCTAAAAAGGGGGATATACACAAGTTAACCCACCATTAAAGGCCCCACGGATATGAATCCGTACAAATGCAAAGCAACAAGAAGGGGGGGGGGGCCAAAAGGGCTTTTGGTGAGGTCCAGCTAAGTGTGCCCAACGTATGTAAACAACAAGTGACAAAGCTGTTCCTAAAGGGGTTGGGGAAGGAGGTACCATGTATGAAGATATCTGTTATGGATATTGGAGCCCTCACACAGCCATCGGGATATTGTGAATCACATACCCCTCAGGATGTAATGTAACATCATCGGGCTGCTCCTACGTCGAGTCGGCTGGTGCAATACCCGACGGGCTCTTGTTTAGAGAGCACTCTTATGGAGATCTTCTATATCCACGATAGCCGGTTGTTCAACTGTGACGAGTGTGGGGCTTGGTGATAGTGTAGATGAATGTTAAAAAGGGGAGGGAGTACTATCTGAACAATTTTATTACGATGTCTCCTCGCCTGATTAAAAACATGAGGTAAAGTGATAGTAGCTCAGATCTATGTTCTGGGTTAACTATACTGCCTCGTCATGGTCAACATGTTTCTCACTATTACTGAGCTGTACTCAAGTGATTCGTCAGGACCTTGAAATTCTATCTACAAGTCTATCCAGGAGGATTAAGTGATAGACAACTAGCGTTAATATGTAAAACTGGTATTGTTACCTGCTCCTCGGTCTACCTGTATGGAAAGTTGGAGACCAAAAATGTTAAAAACGCTCATTCATTAAACAGTTATCATACATGGTGCCGGTGGAGCGTGCATTTGCATTCAAAGTGCACATTCTGTGAAGGGAGGGGGGAGAAATTAAAAACACACAAAACCACGTGAAGTGATCACTCTAGAGAGAGTTACATCAGCACTAGTTGGACTTACCCTATCTACTCCATAGGATAAACCACAGCAGTTCCTGGTAGGCTTGCGCAAGGAGTTCCTTGCGTTCTGTGATAGTGTATAGGGGCAGTATTAAAAAGATTAGGTAAATACAACACTCCAGGGTCATTAACACCCCTTCTCTTGGATATCATGTTATAACCAAGTGGGGGAAAGGGAAAAAATATATATATATAGAGAGCTCCAGGGTCACTGAAACCCCTTCTCCTTGATCCCTATCAATCACATATTCTAGTCATAGTAGCAATCAAAGGCCCAGCGATTCTACAGGCTCTAGGCCTTGTGTCTAGTTAAGTCGTGGTTCTTATACCACTATTTTAGTATATGGTTTGGCTCGCCCCTAGGGTCTGACGTGTATTTGTGCTATTTTACTGTAATATTTGAAGTGTAACTTATGTGTTTGGACCTGTGTTTAGAAATAAATACATATATTTGATATATATACCTGGTGTGGTTGCCTTTCAGTTAGCTATTCAAGAGGTTATAGACTGGTAAAACAAGCTGCTTTACATTCCTTCAAGACTTAGCCTGAAGGCTGCTCTCCATAGCTACCACTAGGATAGCTTTCAATAAAGGTTGCCTTTTTTTTATCATCAATCAGGGGTTGTTTGGACTGGTACAAGGTGCACACTATAATTAGTGGATAGCATATACCAGGCCAACTTCTCACACACTGTTAATGTTAAATGCCACAATATCCATGGACATCTGCAAGTGAAAAACAAACAAGGGAACCAAATATAAGGCATATAGTAGTGGGAAAAGAGTGCACCACTGCCTACTGCCATTTGACATTGAAAATTGCTTGAATGTCATTTCCATACAAAGGTCTCTAGCAACTAACTCCTCATAAAACATTTGTATCAGAAGCAAACACTTGGCATTAAATCCCATGTGTTTCATAGTAAGCCAAAGAAAGTACCAGGAGATGTTGCCAAACTGATAAACCATATGTAAATGTTACTTAGGCATAGGTAATTGCCTTAGAATCCACTAGGTCTGTAGCTTGGGTTAAGGGTTCCTGGATTTAACTATACAGTTTTGGTCTTTTACTCATCATCACCACAACAAATAGCAAAGCTCTTATAAACCTAGACCTTTAAATGGAGACACCAATATTGAATTACCAGAAATTAATATTTGATATAATTTGGTAAAATGTGATGGGCTTCAAATATCATTAGCTATTTTGGTTGTTTGGAGCATGGGCGCGCGTTGTCTTCCAAGATGGCAGCCTAGTGCGAAGCTCTGCAGTCATAGCCATTCATTCTGGGTTAAACGGGGGCTGAGAATGAGCTACAAGTACATGCTTAAGCAGCCATAGCCATTCATTATGGTTTAAATGGAGGCTCAAAATGAGCTACAGGCACATGCTTAACCAGATTATGACTGTGGCGCTGCTGTGCTCAGGGATTCCCTGTACAGGGTATACTGCTCTATATCCCTGCCTCTGTGCTTCTGCACACATATTGGCCACTGCAGTCCTCGGATGCTGGGGGTGATAATGGCAGCTGGTGAGCCTGAGGCTGCAGCAACGGGCCCCCAGCAGAGTTGCTGGGCCTCAGACTCCCACAGGGCCACAGTGGTGCGAGCCTTGCCCAGACTAGGAACACAAGCTCACCTGTAGCTGCGATGACACGTTTGGATTGAAGTCGAGGCTAGATGGCGGCCAGGCTATCGGATCGTTGAGGTTGGGCCCTGCCTATTGAACTGTTAATTGATTCTCCTGGTGCACCATTAGTACTAAATGCCTGCTATTGCTGACTACTGGAGACAGTGGGGAGCCTGGCATACCTTGGGCAGCTTGTGACAGCGTTGTAGGGTGCCCATATATTTTGAGCTGTGCTCCATATCCAAACTGGCCCTAAGCACCAATGTTAGGCGGTGATGCTTTGCCTCTGACTTGGGAGTCCTCCACCTGCACAATCATTGCGAGGGGCAGTGGCGTAACGGAAGTTGAATGGGCCCCCCTGCAAGGTACACAGAGGGGCCCGCTCCGGATTTAATCTGGAGCTCTCTGGCATGAGTACAGTGCTGAGGGGGCCCCCTGCAGCTCTGGCCCCCCCCCGCACTGCGGGGGATGCGGGTGCCTGTGTTACGCCTTTGGTGAGGGGTTGGGCACTCTAAAAGTCTCTCAAGTATCTGCTGCCCCATATGTGCCCGTCATATATGACTAACATGGGGAAAGAAGACACTAAGCACAGAGAACTCCAGTTTGAGTAGAAAAAGTCAGCATGCAACGGAACACCCTGTTCAGACATCGAGGACAGTTCCCTGAGGGAGTCACCTCAAGTGGTGCTGGGGGAACGGACACCATTCTGATGCAGCACATAGCTGGGCTGCTATCGATTGGTGTCAAAATAGACTTGCTGGCTTTCAAACTGAACAGACTCAAGGAGCGATTGGATAGACAAAATGGGAGGATCGAAAGTGCTTAGAGGCAAATCGCCAATCTGGAAGATGACACCACAGTCACTACAGACAGGATGAACAGGTTGGAGAAACAGCTGGCTACAGCCACCTACAGAAATGAGGCGATGGAGACGAGATCTCACTGTAGTAGCATACGGACATCCAGAATTGCGGAATCCACAGACATGGGACGTCCCAATGTTATTGTGCAAAACTTGCTCTACAGGCTGGTTGCTACCTTCTTTATGGCCTTCCTAGTTAAGCAAGCCATTAGGTCCCATGGGGCACCTCTGGAATCCTCCCCCAGTAGTCCATCTTCTTAATTTCCACAATCACTGGAGCAGGGCCCTAGCTAGGGTCAGTGCCATGTCACGATTGCAGCACCAGGGTCCCACACTATCCATTTTTTCAGATTTCACCCAGCCAGTCCTGGAGGCATGCAGGAAATGTACAAAAGCGGGAAAGACGCAGTTCAAAGGGTGTGTCTGACACAGTATGTTGTACCCAGCATGGCTTAAGAATGACATCAGATGAAAATCACATGTATTCCACAAACCCTTCTGGTGCCAAATTATTCAGCAAAAAACACTTCAAGGACAGGAACTTATTTTCCCAACCTAGCTGTGCAGGGGGGAGTTGACATAGAAGATGACTGACAAAGCATAGACTGGACATTGATATATGTACATGTGACACAGCTGCACCATTGCAATGGCCCCGCAATGGGGTTTGTTGAGCTACAGGATGGTGACAACACTTGCCCGAGCTGATACGTCTGGACTATGATCTGGTTGGGTTTCAATGGCCCCCTGTTTACTCTATGCATTTTTGCTATTTCTTGTGTTAGAGAAGAATGATGCGTGGCTGTCGCCATGGTGTGTAACACCACTGAATCTGCTGGGGACATAGTGGGGCCGTGGTAGTTGTCACTGAAAGTAGTTAAAGTGGAACAAGGTGAGAACTATTTTGAGTAGTGTCAGGACTCAAGGTGTAAACAGGTTTCAAATCATATACATGACATACTACAAAATACATTGGGAGGTTATGTCTCTTTGACACATTTTTCTCTTCTATAAAAGAAGAAATAATTTGTGACCACCATGTTTTATGGTGAGTTGTCTCTCTTCTAATACATATATTTTTTCAATTACAATGGAGATCCCCATCTTTGCGTGTCCTATCACTGATGTGCGGAGCTATCCATCGAGAGTGTGGAGATCAACACACACAGAGGTACATGTGTTTGTAGTTAATGTGGAAGTGACAAGGGGAGATGCTGGGGATGTGAAATATTTTGTATTAAATTGGTGTGGTTTAGGGAAATTTAAGGAAGTGTTTAGGGAAAGGGCATGCAATAATAAAATATCCCCTCAAAAAAGTAAGACAATTGCTTTTCTCAAACGTTGCAACTCAGTCTATGCAATCACACATAGAGAATTCAGAGGATAAAATGATCAGGAAGCAAACCCTCCTAATCATACTGACAACAAGAACTAGTACTCCTGGTCACCTGTCAAGGAAACGGAATGTCACTCTGAGGTGTATTGGATCTAATATTTTAAATGGTAGAAGCCCTCACCCACCCTGAGGTGGCATGCTTCGTCATTGGACCCCTCTTCACACCGACTCCACAAGTGGTATCGTGTGGGCTACTACCCTCATAGGAGTGGAACTATTGAGGTGTTGGAAAATTAGGAGAGGGTCCTCTGTAAGTATAGGTGTGGGTATATGAATAGATAAACTGTTAAAATACCTCCTGCTGGATCCTACAAACTTGTATTCCTGTCGCTAGTGGGTAGAAGACATAGAAAGGTGGGGTGATCTTAGAATTCCACATGCTTCTTCCTAAGTCTTACCATTGAAAGAGAAATTGAAGGCATTATTTAGGACCATGCACCACTTTGCTAATTTAAAATTGCAAAATGCAATTAAATAGACATTTAAATAGACATTTATTAAACCAGTGTTAGAAGAGTATTTGTTGGAATCCACTGGTATCTAAATCTGTGTTTGTCAGAAGATATAAAAGCACATAAATTAAATGACAACACTTATACCAATAGTAAGAGTGCAACTTATTTCTGTTGGCAACTAGGGGCCATATATACAGAACCTTTTTTGAGGTCACAAACATTCCGATCCACAGAATTGGGCTGTTTGTGAATGGTTTTTAAAATGTACAAAACCAAATTGCTTTTGGGTAACATGTTACCGAATCACAAATTGGGTTTGCGAATTGATATTTGGAAGGGGTGTGTTTAGGGCGTCCATTACTAATACTGATTTGCAATGGTATGCATGAATGTTTTGAAGCCAAATTACGGTTGCAAAACATAATATTTTTTGCCAATACCTCTAAGGTGGTGGTAACCATTCACAAATGGAAAGGGGTCCCCAGGGGACCCCTTCTCCTTTGTGAATGTTGATACAAATATTTTTTAAGATCAGGCAGTGGTCTGATGAACCACTGCCTGCTCTTAAAAAATGAAACTTAAGAAAAATGGGCTACATTAAAAAGAAATAATGCTTTATTAAAAATCAATCGCAGACATGGTGGTCTGCTGACCCAAGCTGGCCACTATCCCTGTGATGGCTGCAATTACTAACAGGTTGCAAACTGCAACCCACCTCATTAATGATCATGAGGTAGGTCAATTGCGACCCCATTAGGAATCACTATTACTATCTTGTACATTTGTGTACGTTAAGAATTGTGATTCTTTGGAAACTTTGGAACTTGTAATCTCTAAATTCCGTACATATGGCCCTTAATCTATTACAGTAGTACTACTGACAAATTAGGATCAAACCTGCTCTAGCCAAGCCTTGAAATGATCATAGTAGCACACATAGGACTACAACAAACATTTTGTTAGAAATCAATGAATGAAAGCAAGAAATAACATTGGTAGCACAAAGGAAAGTTTATTTCTGAATATTTTAAAAAATATATATAATTTTATGATTTTTTCCTATTTTAATGTAATTTCTTTCATGTAAACAGCAATTGTTAGGTACAAGTAATATGAATAAGTGTTGGACTTGGCCCTTTTTGCAGGGTCGTCCCTAAACTTTTTGCCTTTCTCCAAGCCTTTTTTCTGACATGGTGTTGGTGGTTTTAGGACTCTGGGCACTTTAGCAGTGCTGTCCGGTGTAAAGTGCGTGTGCCCTCTGTGTTAAATATGGTAAGATTGGCCTATTTAATTTACCTGTTAGTGCCTTGTAAAGTGGTATCTCATACCCAGGGCTGGTAGATGAAATACTACTGGTGGGCTTGCAGCGCTGATTGCGCCACCCACCAAAGTAGCCTTTCACACCTATCTCAGGCCTCTGCCATTGCAGGGCCTGTGCGCCCAGTGTTACTGCCGCTGTGACGTGGCACCTAAAGTGTGTGCCATGTCTGTGACCCCCTTTTTGCTACATGTCAGTCACCCCTAAGGTAGGCCCTAGCTAGCCCTGTGGGCAGGGTGGATTGTAGGTAAAAGATAGGACATGTACCTTAAGAGTGTGATATGTCCTGATAGTGACAAACAGCCATTTTGGTTTCTCACTACTGTGGGGCTGCCCTCCATTAGGAATGCATTGAGGATTCCCTGGTAAGTGTTTCAGTATTAATTCCTGATATGGGAGGCACAGTGTGGTCAAGTTTGGTATGTTTGGAATAGTGATAATAAATGCTACACAATGGTGTGCGCAGATTTATTATAACTATTTTAGAAATGCCACTTTTAGAAGTTGGCATTTCTGTGTGCTCTGTGTCTGCTTGCCTGATGTGAATTGCATGTCTGGCCTGTGAGTGACAGGGGCTGATGAGGTGTGTGTGGCTCCAGGAGGGGCAGGGTGAGTCAGCGCTAGGCTGAATGGGACATCTGCATTTGGAGTGGTGGGAGGAGAAGTCCCTGGCCTCTGAATAGGATGGTGCCTGCCCTAGTGAATGCTGGTTCTGCCCCCCTGTGGTGTGTCTGATGACGAGCCCCCACCTAACAATAGGGAAGAGGAGCCTGGTAAACAAAGTGCTCCACACTGCCCAGAACCAGTTTGAACTGGTTTCTCCCAAGCCCTGTGCCAGGGCATACAAAAGAAATGTAATATAAATAGAGGGGCTGTGACCCCATGTGTTGTGCTTACTTGGGACCTGAGAAATACCCTGCCAAGACGAACTGCCATTGGGACAAAGCCCTTGCTGACTGGGGGGGCTGAGGAAGCTGCCCCCCCCTTTGCTAAGGGGTCCTGTGTGCTACCCTGCCTGTAGTGCCTGGTCTCTGCCTTCTAGTGACCTACCAGGGCTGGGTGGTCTTCCCTGTAGGAGGGAGAACTTAGCGCAGGACAAGTGCTTTATTTTTCTTACTATTGCCTGGGCGTTGTGTGCCTGGCTCTGACACCGCGCTGCATCCTCCACCCTTTTAGAATAGGGGAGCGCATGGTGTGGGCCCCGGGGAGGGTAGGTACTTTTTTTCCACATCGTTGGGGGAAAGCGGGGAAGGAGCTCTGGAAACGCGGTCCTTTATCCCCCGTGTCGTGGGAGAAGGCATGGAAAGGATGTGCGCTGCTCATGGCAGCACCGCTGACGGAATCCCCTCTTTGTCGCCCCCCTCCTTGCGGCTGGAGAAAGAGAGGGGACGTGGCCGCCTGGCAGCGGGCTCCAGAGAAGCAGTTGTGCATGGCATTGCGAGGCACCACGAAGGACAGCTTACAGCAAGCATTGTTATGCGCGTGGTGCTTAGGAAGTCCGAGGCCAAAGCATTGCAAGGAAGCCCAAATGTGGCCGCTCGTCTGCTGAGCGAGTGCCACAGGAACCGAGAGCATTGCCCAGCAACCCAATCTGCTGGAGACTTCAGCGGAAGTCAGGCTGCTGCTGCCTGGTTGTGGGTGGGGCCTAATGCCAAGAGCAGCCAGCAGGAAAAGAAAGTTGACGGAGGCTTCACGCCGGGGTCTGGAACCCGCTGAGGAACTTTGACTGATGAACTGAACTGACTCGCCCGGAGTGAGGGTGAGTCTGACGAGCTGACAGGCGGGGGCTCAGCGCCTCCCCTGGTCTCCACGGAGGCAGCCGCACCACAGAGTAGCAGGTGGCTGCTGTTGGCCATCACTTTGTTTTGCGAGGGCGACCCAGTGAGGTCTCCCTGTCCTTATGGGCATTGCGCTGCCTTATTGGGGACCTTTCGGGAGCACTACTTTGGCCGAATAGAACAGCTGCCCCGAGTGATAGTGGGCAGCTGCACTTGCAAGAGGCACATTTGGGGCATTATTTTGCGGAGGTCGGGAAAGTGGCACACCCGCCCCTTTGCTCATGATATAGTGTCCCTGAACCGGGCCAGACCTCGACGGAGGCCCCTCAGGCTAAACGGAGGGAGGAACTTCCACAAGGGGGTGCAGAGGTGCTGTGTTCCCTGAAGGGGTGTTGATGCCCAGGATGGTGCCAGTATGGGGTGCGACCAGATAACAGAAGCTGGTCATGTCAGAAGGGGCACATGATAATGCTAAGTGTGTACTAAATCGCACAGAGGACCGGATTTGCCATAATGTACAGTTGTGTTCATACCTGCGCAGGGGGTGATGTATTATGGAGATGATGCCCTGTATTACTAATTTGTTTATGCCTAATGAAATTGCATACTGTGTTTATGCTTAGGATATTTAGGCGTAATGTGATTCCTACGTAATTTGATTTATGCGTGATGTTCTGGCCTAATGTGATGCAGACATAATGTGTTTATGTTGCAGGTGCGAATGCTAAGTACAGTATTTTACCAGTTATCACTGGTTGCGTCTTATATCTACTACTAGTACTTTCTAAAGGTTCTGACAGTGGCCCAATTGGCCCTGTCATGTATATAATCCCCTGTGAATATTGCCCATGCCAGTTGGCACAGTGTAAATGTGTGGTTAGGTTTCTAATGTGTTTATGATAATACAAAGGCTATTTTTTATATAACCTTGTGTGGAGTTTCTTTGTGGTGTGCCCAGTTTGTTGCTTCTGTTTGTGTGTGTTGCACAAACGCTTTACACATTGCCTCTGGGATAAGCCTGACTGCTCGTGCCAAGCTACAAAGGGGGTGAGCAGGGGTTATCATCAGTGTGTAACTCCCTTGCCCGGACTATAGAGGTGGTTTCTGCCTGGCTTTGGCGCAAGCCTTAGTCAACCAGAAATCCCATTTCTAACAATAACATATTCCACCAAGGCTTTACAAACCTGCTGCATACCTACTACTGCAAGGGAAGGGAGTAAACTTTCGAGGTGAATCTCATTACATCAACCAGTCACATATAGTTTGCCCATATAGGAAAGAAAATCGCACACCCTGGAAACATTTGTTTCCCTAAGTCAGTAAATATTTTTGTTGCTTGCCCCACATTTGTGTAATGTGTTATAATTAAGTGTTAAGTGCTATTAGATACATAGACATATGTGTGATGTCTGCCTATCTGCGAAAGTTAGAGGGATAGAAAGAGTAGCATGAGTGGTGACACAAGAACTAATTGTGATAGAACAGTGCTGAATTTTTACTTAGGCTTATATTGGGGTGCTACTAGAGGCCCCTGTATGGACAAAGACAGAGATTGCATGGAAGAACCTTGGCCACATGTATGCTAGCACATTTCTCCTTCAACCACCTTCCCTGTAACCACCTTCCCTGCTTCACTGAGGCTGTGTGCATGCAGGCCACGTAATTCCATGTTAATATCAACAACAAAGGTAACTGCAAAGTATGTATCCTTTGCGGAACTCCTCTTCCTTATGAGTGGGGCTCCCTACATCCTGAAAATCTGATGGTATGATGCCCTATTAGTTCGTCATAACAACAAACAATGTCTCAACAGGAAAAATGAATGCAGGGACCAATCAAAACACGATTCAATCAAGGGAAGGGCAAAATTAAGAGAGATCCAAGGTAGAGAAGGAACAGATTTAATAATTGGATACACAAAGGTATATACAATTCAAAATAACCATAACTAACACATATGCACTGACAAAAAAATGAAAAAGTGAACGGCGCAGTGACAAAAGTGTGGAAGTGACAACACGGTACGGCGAGATTATTTCAATAAATTCAAGGTCAAGGAGAGTTATATACAGTAGGTAATTTACATATATACATGAAGGTCTCACAGGACCCTGAGATTAGCTGTAAATAATGTTGTCTGGTCGACGACGTTTCAACCTCCATAAGTTGAGGTCATCATCAGGACTATGGTTATTGTTATTTTCCAAATACCTATGTGTAAGAAGAAGGAGGGGAGATAATGAACAGAAAGGCCCAGAAAGAAAACAAAACGTTACAGAGTAGAGACAGAAGGGAAAAAGGACGAATGAGAAGATAGTAGTACCTGTGTCCGTGGTCTGAAACCACTACAAAATTAATTGCAGGGAAGGTGGGTCAATTATGTGAAGTATAACACCGTTAGAAGGCGTTCATCGAATGTCTGAAAAATTGAAGAAATTATGAGGGTGAACAATTATTTAAAGACCAAAAAATGGAGTAAAGCGCAATGTAAGGCGCTTACCTGTGGCTGACAACAGCGAAATGAAAGCCAATGGAAATGATGAGTAGGTCCAGAATTATTTAATAGGCAACCATCTAATGTGAAAGAAAAACGAGATGAAACTGATGTGCACGATAGGAAAAGAGAAATTAAAAGGAAAGAGATCGCTTACCAAAGATGGCATGAGGTTAATTAATGAAAGGGCATCCGGCGGTGATTAATACCGCAATATTAAAAAAGATCGTAATCTGCCAGATGACGGGAAGGAATCTCCGTGTAGGCGGGGTTGGTTGCCGAGCAACGGGATCAGTCCAAAGGGTTCTATCGACATGAAGGGAAAGGAAAAAACGGGCTTAGACAAATGGGCGTGTAAAAACTACGCCAGTTCGGAGCAAGACGTAATCCAAATAAAAAGGGGGGACAGACAACAAGAAAGCTTACTAGAGTGGTCCGGGCATCGGGATTAGTCCGAAAAAGGGGCCTCGGCGTCCAAACAAATGGAGACGTCAAGCGCGTATACGACGCGCCTGTTACAAATAGGCAATCAGGGTCATGTGACCCCAACAGGGCCACAAACGAGGGACTAACAGGTACGGACAGGGAAAAAGGACTAAGGATAGAACGGGGAGAGTGAATAGAAACCACCCGTCAGTATGGAGAAATACATTAAAGGATAATAATGGATATAAACCTGCCCGGTCTATAATTGAGTATAATTATTATCAACAACATTTAACAATTTCCAAAACCATTTGTAAATGAAACAGTATTAGTATCCATAATAGCTAAATATTAATAAGACATATAAACATTCAACACGAGTGGAAAAAACATAAATAACAAATAAACAACAATATTAATATTACAACATCTTTCAACGAACAGTAAAAGATTACAACAACATTCAAAGAACAGTGTATAAATTGAAACCCAATCGAAAGAGCAGGGAGGCCGGGGAAGGGTGGGGACAGGGACAGGGAAAAGGGGAGTGAGGGGGAACAAGGATAATAGGGTAAATGCTAGAGGGAAGGGGACAGAGAGTGTATTTAAAAGCGCGGGGGGAAAGGAGAGAGTGGAGAATCGGAAGAGAAGGGGGAAGGTAAGGACAAGACAAGGATAGGCAAAGGTCTATTATTGGGGTGACAAACCAATTTGAAAGGACTCAGAGAATTAGGTAATGTATACACAAAATTGATTTTTTGGTGACATTTTCACACATACTGATTAAGAATACAGCAGACTGAGCATCAACGGAGTTGCAACCAGAGTGACAACAAGGGTCCTAGCCACTTGTAATGACTGTGTTCCATTCATCCAGTGAATTCAGGCCATGTGACACAGAATTACAGCGTGTAATCCAGCGACATTCACATTTATTTAGCAAGGTCTGTAAATTACCACCACGGATCGGTAATTGTGGACAATCTATGACTTGCCAGGTCATGTCCGTCTCTGAATGGTTATGCTCCTTGTAGTGTGTTACCAATGGAGCAGTAACGACGTTACATCTAATGCGACTTTTGTGTTGGGAGATGCGTTGTTTCACCATCTGTGTAGTTTGCCCAATATAAAGTAAGTCACATGGACACCGTATCGCGTAGATAACGTTGGTGGTACGACAATTTGAAAAATGTTTCAGTTGGTAAGTATGAGAAGAAGTGACAAAGACCTTGGTATTACTAGTCAAATCGCACACATTACAATTTAGGCACTTAAAGTGGCCTATTACAGGTGGTAAATTCCATAAGGTGGTATTTTCAGGTTTTTCTTTGATGGGCCAGGTAATGGCATGAACAAGCTTGTCATTCAAATTATTACCCCTCTTATAGGATAAAAGGGGAGGGTCTGTAAAATGTGGGAAAGAGCGTAACAATTTCCAATTGTTCCTAATTATCTTGGAAACCGTATTACTGCTGGGGCTGAAAGTAGAGACAAAGGGGATACGGTTGTTGACACGTTTGACTGAAGGTGCCAAAATTATATCCCTATGGTTATACCAGGCTCTTTTAAGAGATCTTCTGACCAAATGTTTGGGATAGCCTCTGTCGATCAATTTAGCCGAGAGAATCGCAGCCTCTCGAAAATAATCTTTTCTCCACTTACAATTCCGCCGTATACGGAGGAATTGTCCGTAGGGTAAGCCGTCTCTAAGTCCTCGAGGATGGTAACTGGAGTAGGCCAGAAGCGTATTACGCTCTGTGGGTTTTCGATATAAAGATGTCCCAATTAAGCCATCCTCCGCATGTAATGTTAGATCCAAAAAGGGAAGGTCATTCCTGCGTACATCTGAAGTGAATTTTAAATGGGTTTGGATGGAATTCAACCAGGTGATAAACGATAAAAGGTTCTCATGTGTACCTTGCCATAGCATCAGAATATCGTCTATGTACCTGCGCCATAAAGAGATGTTGGTGAGGAAAGGGTTACTGTTATTCAAAAAAAGGGTAGACTCCAAATGATGGACATAGAGTACTGCAAAGTTAGGGGCAAAACAAGCACCCATCGATACACCTTTGATCTGAAGGTAATATGTGTCCTTATACAGAAAATAATTGTTGGTCAAGGCTATGTGCAGCAGTTGAACAACAAATTCTGTCGGGATGCGTGTGGGACGAGGGCGGGTGTTCAGTATTGCCTCCATGACCGCGAGTCCATCTGCCTGGGGAATATTAGTATACAAAGACTCGATGTCTAGACCAACCATAAAGTCTGATTCAGGATTAAAAGGAAGGTCGTCTATGAGGTTAATTAGATGGGTACTGTCCTTGACAAAGGTGTCAGTCAAGGGAACAAAAACCTTGAGAATAGAGTCGATGTATTTTCCCAGGGGTTCTAATACAGATCCACATCCGGATACTATTGGGCGTCCTGGGGGGGTCAATGAGTTCTTATGGACTTTTGGTAAGGTGTAAATTACCGGTATCCTTGGGAATGGACTGTTGAAAAAGTCATGTTCTTTTTTGTTTATAATGCCACTCAAGAGGGCCTGAGATGTAACAGAGGCAATCTTAGTTTGGATGGAACGAAGGGGATCTGAAGTCAATTTACGATAATGTAGGGGGTTATCAAGTTGTCGGAGAATCTCTGAATCATAATCATCACGATCCATCACGACAATCCCACCGCCCTTGTCAGCTGGTTTAATTATTAAGTTCTGGTTATTGCTCAGGCTGTCGATGGCCAATTTTTCTTTGAGTGGCAAATTGTATGGAACAAATTCCTTAGGTCGCTTTAACTCATTGACTTCCAATAATACAATTTTTTCAAAGGTCAGAATCTCTGGTGGCATCATAGTGGTAGGTGGTAAAAAAGTTGAAGCTGGTCTAAAAAGGGGCTCATATGGTAAATTAGACTCTGGTTTATCTGAGAAAAAATGCCTCAGACGAATTCGTCTAAAAAATAAGAGTAGATCTTCCTGTAACTTAAAAAAGTCACTACGTGCTGTAGGGACGAATGACAAACCCTTACTCAATACGGCTATCTCATCTGATGACAGAGTATGTTGAGAAAGATTGAAAATGGGGATGGTCGTGGCAAGGGTAGATAAATCCCCATGTGGTAACGAAGGAGCAGATTGGAGGGTTTCATGAGCAGTAGATGGATTGGTCTGTAACTCAATGTTAGATGTACTATCAATATTTATTGAGAGCGATTGTGGCGGTAACATAGCGACCACTGCAGGCAAAACATGCCCACTCCCCGAAGGAGTGAGATCAGAGCTGTCAACAATACCATCATGAGATTTTTTAGCAATGGCATTGGTAGGCTTTTGTTGAACGTCGACTGATAGTCGTGTTATTGTGGAGGACCCCATTGATAGAACTTTTGTCGGGTCTGTCTCTCGCCCGCGTATTGGTATTGATATCCCTGCCGTCTGCGGCCGCGTCCGCGGCCACGACCCTGTCCTAAAAAACCAGTGGGTAAGAGTGGAGGAGGAAGGGGATGTCTGTGTGGGCCCGTACTACTGCCTTCGCCACTGTCAGTATCTTCGGTGGAGGTATTGGAAGAGAGAGAGAATGTGATTGGTCGATTATCTCGAAAACGACCCCAATTCTTGGTTTTGGGTGGCTGATTGGTAGAACTATAAAAAGAATCAAGTAAATATGGATAGGTATAATTCTTGTCGTAATTCTTAATGTCCCTCTGAATTTTATTGATTTTTTTATTTTGTTCAAAAGTGTGGAAGGTAGCAATAGTACTATTTATTCTCTCAAGTAGTGCCTTCGCATCAGCAATGGTAGTGTCTGCAAGAATAAGTTTCTCTAGTTCTGCTATCTCCTCCAATTCCTTCTTGCTATGTTCTATGGCTGTCTCGATGCCCAGGACCATCCAGTGCCTTGAACAAGTGGTGGCCAAATGGCTGAAGCCAGTACGAAACTTAGGATCCTGAGTGAAAATAGCGGGAGTGTTGCGGATCTGTAGCCCCAAGGGTATAGTATCAGACTTTAAGTATTCTGTTAGCATGCGTGCATGTAGATCGGTGCGGATCTGTTTCTTTTTTAAATTCTCTAATCTTTCTAAAAGAATCTTGGAGTTATTGGGGGCAGTAGAGAGAGGTGTAGAGGTGAGGGTTAGAAGAGATGGGCCTGAAAGAATATTCTTGATGTAGTCATCAGAGTAAGTGGGGGTCTCTCTAGAAGACATAATAAGTAAACTAATCACTCATTATGTATCACAATTACAGTGTGAAGTATTTTAACAAAATACTCTCGCAATCCAGCGATTGCTCAATAATTATACAAGAAAAACAGGAGCAAGCCCGTTAACCCAGTTGAGACCGGGTATATGTAATAACAACAAACAATGTCTCAACAGGAAAAATGAATGCAGGGACCAATCAAAACACGATTCAATCAAGGGAAGGGCAAAATTAAGAGAGATCCAAGGTAGAGAAGGAACAGATTTAATAATTGGATACACAAAGGTATATACAATTCAAAATAACCATAACTAACACATATGCACTGACAAAAAAATGAAAAAGTGAACGGCGCAGTGACAAAAGTGTGGAAGTGACAACACGGTACGGCGAGATTATTTCAATAAATTCAAGGTCAAGGAGAGTTATATACAGTAGGTAATTTACATATATACATGAAGGTCTCACAGGACCCTGAGATTAGCTGTAAATAATGTTGTCTGGTCGACGACGTTTCAACCTCCATAAGTTGAGGTCATCATCAGGACTATGGTTATTGTTATTTTCCAAATACCTATGTGTAAGAAGAAGGAGGGGAGATAATGAACAGAAAGGCCCAGAAAGAAAACAAAACGTTACAGAGTAGAGACAGAAGGGAAAAAGGACGAATGAGAAGATAGTAGTACCTGTGTCCGTGGTCTGAAACCACTACAAAATTAATTGCAGGGAAGGTGGGTCAATTATGTGAAGTATAACACCGTTAGAAGGCGTTCATCGAATGTCTGAAAAATTGAAGAAATTATGAGGGTGAACAATTATTTAAAGACCAAAAAATGGAGTAAAGCGCAATGTAAGGCGCTTACCTGTGGCTGACAACAGCGAAATGAAAGCCAATGGAAATGATGAGTAGGTCCAGAATTATTTAATAGGCAACCATCTAATGTGAAAGAAAAACGAGATGAAACTGATGTGCACGATAGGAAAAGAGAAATTAAAAGGAAAGAGATCGCTTACCAAAGATGGCATGAGGTTAATTAATGAAAGGGCATCCGGCGGTGATTAATACCGCAATATTAAAAAAGATCGTAATCTGCCAGATGACGGGAAGGAATCTCCGTGTAGGCGGGGTTGGTTGCCGAGCAACGGGATCAGTCCAAAGGGTTCTATCGACATGAAGGGAAAGGAAAAAACGGGCTTAGACAAATGGGCGTGTAAAAACTACGCCAGTTCGGAGCAAGACGTAATCCAAATAAAAAGGGGGGACAGACAACAAGAAAGCTTACTAGAGTGGTCCGGGCATCGGGATTAGTCCGAAAAAGGGGCCTCGGCGTCCAAACAAATGGAGACGTCAAGCGCGTATACGACGCGCCTGTTACAAATAGGCAATCAGGGTCATGTGACCCCAACAGGGCCACAAACGAGGGACTAACAGGTACGGACAGGGAAAAAGGACTAAGGATAGAACGGGGAGAGTGAATAGAAACCACCCGTCAGTATGGAGAAATACATTAAAGGATAATAATGGATATAAACCTGCCCGGTCTATAATTGAGTATAATTATTATCAACAACATTTAACAATTTCCAAAACCATTTGTAAATGAAACAGTATTAGTATCCATAATAGCTAAATATTAATAAGACATATAAACATTCAACACGAGTGGAAAAAACATAAATAACAAATAAACAACAATATTAATATTACAACATCTTTCAACGAACAGTAAAAGATTACAACAACATTCAAAGAACAGTGTATAAATTGAAACCCAATCGAAAGAGCAGGGAGGCCGGGGAAGGGTGGGGACAGGGACAGGGAAAAGGGGAGTGAGGGGGAACAAGGATAATAGGGTAAATGCTAGAGGGAAGGGGACAGAGAGTGTATTTAAAAGCGCGGGGGGAAAGGAGAGAGTGGAGAATCGGAAGAGAAGGGGGAAGGTAAGGACAAGACAAGGATAGGCAAAGGTCTATTATTGGGGTGACAAACCAATTTGAAAGGACTCAGAGAATTAGGTAATGTATACACAAAATTGATTTTTTGGTGACATTTTCACACATACTGATTAAGAATACAGCAGACTGAGCATCAACGGAGTTGCAACCAGAGTGACAACAAGGGTCCTAGCCACTTGTAATGACTGTGTTCCATTCATCCAGTGAATTCAGGCCATGTGACACAGAATTACAGCGTGTAATCCAGCGACATTCACATTTATTTAGCAAGGTCTGTAAATTACCACCACGGATCGGTAATTGTGGACAATCTATGACTTGCCAGGTCATGTCCGTCTCTGAATGGTTATGCTCCTTGTAGTGTGTTACCAATGGAGCAGTAACGACGTTACATCTAATGCGACTTTTGTGTTGGGAGATGCGTTGTTTCACCATCTGTGTAGTTTGCCCAATATAAAGTAAGTCACATGGACACCGTATCGCGTAGATAACGTTGGTGGTACGACAATTTGAAAAATGTTTCAGTTGGTAAGTATGAGAAGAAGTGACAAAGACCTTGGTATTACTAGTCAAATCGCACACATTACAATTTAGGCACTTAAAGTGGCCTATTACAGGTGGTAAATTCCATAAGGTGGTATTTTCAGGTTTTTCTTTGATGGGCCAGGTAATGGCATGAACAAGCTTGTCATTCAAATTATTACCCCTCTTATAGGATAAAAGGGGAGGGTCTGTAAAATGTGGGAAAGAGCGTAACAATTTCCAATTGTTCCTAATTATCTTGGAAACCGTATTACTGCTGGGGCTGAAAGTAGAGACAAAGGGGATACGGTTGTTGACACGTTTGACTGAAGGTGCCAAAATTATATCCCTATGGTTATACCAGGCTCTTTTAAGAGATCTTCTGACCAAATGTTTGGGATAGCCTCTGTCGATCAATTTAGCCGAGAGAATCGCAGCCTCTCGAAAATAATCTTTTCTCCACTTACAATTCCGCCGTATACGGAGGAATTGTCCGTAGGGTAAGCCGTCTCTAAGTCCTCGAGGATGGTAACTGGAGTAGGCCAGAAGCGTATTACGCTCTGTGGGTTTTCGATATAAAGATGTCCCAATTAAGCCATCCTCCGCATGTAATGTTAGATCCAAAAAGGGAAGGTCATTCCTGCGTACATCTGAAGTGAATTTTAAATGGGTTTGGATGGAATTCAACCAGGTGATAAACGATAAAAGGTTCTCATGTGTACCTTGCCATAGCATCAGAATATCGTCTATGTACCTGCGCCATAAAGAGATGTTGGTGAGGAAAGGGTTACTGTTATTCAAAAAAAGGGTAGACTCCAAATGATGGACATAGAGTACTGCAAAGTTAGGGGCAAAACAAGCACCCATCGATACACCTTTGATCTGAAGGTAATATGTGTCCTTATACAGAAAATAATTGTTGGTCAAGGCTATGTGCAGCAGTTGAACAACAAATTCTGTCGGGATGCGTGTGGGACGAGGGCGGGTGTTCAGTATTGCCTCCATGACCGCGAGTCCATCTGCCTGGGGAATATTAGTATACAAAGACTCGATGTCTAGACCAACCATAAAGTCTGATTCAGGATTAAAAGGAAGGTCGTCTATGAGGTTAATTAGATGGGTACTGTCCTTGACAAAGGTGTCAGTCAAGGGAACAAAAACCTTGAGAATAGAGTCGATGTATTTTCCCAGGGGTTCTAATACAGATCCACATCCGGATACTATTGGGCGTCCTGGGGGGGTCAATGAGTTCTTATGGACTTTTGGTAAGGTGTAAATTACCGGTATCCTTGGGAATGGACTGTTGAAAAAGTCATGTTCTTTTTTGTTTATAATGCCACTCAAGAGGGCCTGAGATGTAACAGAGGCAATCTTAGTTTGGATGGAACGAAGGGGATCTGAAGTCAATTTACGATAATGTAGGGGGTTATCAAGTTGTCGGAGAATCTCTGAATCATAATCATCACGATCCATCACGACAATCCCACCGCCCTTGTCAGCTGGTTTAATTATTAAGTTCTGGTTATTGCTCAGGCTGTCGATGGCCAATTTTTCTTTGAGTGGCAAATTGTATGGAACAAATTCCTTAGGTCGCTTTAACTCATTGACTTCCAATAATACAATTTTTTCAAAGGTCAGAATCTCTGGTGGCATCATAGTGGTAGGTGGTAAAAAAGTTGAAGCTGGTCTAAAAAGGGGCTCATATGGTAAATTAGACTCTGGTTTATCTGAGAAAAAATGCCTCAGACGAATTCGTCTAAAAAATAAGAGTAGATCTTCCTGTAACTTAAAAAAGTCACTACGTGCTGTAGGGACGAATGACAAACCCTTACTCAATACGGCTATCTCATCTGATGACAGAGTATGTTGAGAAAGATTGAAAATGGGGATGGTCGTGGCAAGGGTAGATAAATCCCCATGTGGTAACGAAGGAGCAGATTGGAGGGTTTCATGAGCAGTAGATGGATTGGTCTGTAACTCAATGTTAGATGTACTATCAATATTTATTGAGAGCGATTGTGGCGGTAACATAGCGACCACTGCAGGCAAAACATGCCCACTCCCCGAAGGAGTGAGATCAGAGCTGTCAACAATACCATCATGAGATTTTTTAGCAATGGCATTGGTAGGCTTTTGTTGAACGTCGACTGATAGTCGTGTTATTGTGGAGGACCCCATTGATAGAACTTTTGTCGGGTCTGTCTCTCGCCCGCGTATTGGTATTGATATCCCTGCCGTCTGCGGCCGCGTCCGCGGCCACGACCCTGTCCTAAAAAACCAGTGGGTAAGAGTGGAGGAGGAAGGGGATGTCTGTGTGGGCCCGTACTACTGCCTTCGCCACTGTCAGTATCTTCGGTGGAGGTATTGGAAGAGAGAGAGAATGTGATTGGTCGATTATCTCGAAAACGACCCCAATTCTTGGTTTTGGGTGGCTGATTGGTAGAACTATAAAAAGAATCAAGTAAATATGGATAGGTATAATTCTTGTCGTAATTCTTAATGTCCCTCTGAATTTTATTGATTTTTTTATTTTGTTCAAAAGTGTGGAAGGTAGCAATAGTACTATTTATTCTCTCAAGTAGTGCCTTCGCATCAGCAATGGTAGTGTCTGCAAGAATAAGTTTCTCTAGTTCTGCTATCTCCTCCAATTCCTTCTTGCTATGTTCTATGGCTGTCTCGATGCCCAGGACCATCCAGTGCCTTGAACAAGTGGTGGCCAAATGGCTGAAGCCAGTACGAAACTTAGGATCCTGAGTGAAAATAGCGGGAGTGTTGCGGATCTGTAGCCCCAAGGGTATAGTATCAGACTTTAAGTATTCTGTTAGCATGCGTGCATGTAGATCGGTGCGGATCTGTTTCTTTTTTAAATTCTCTAATCTTTCTAAAAGAATCTTGGAGTTATTGGGGGCAGTAGAGAGAGGTGTAGAGGTGAGGGTTAGAAGAGATGGGCCTGAAAGAATATTCTTGATGTAGTCATCAGAGTAAGTGGGGGTCTCTCTAGAAGACATAATAAGTAAACTAATCACTCATTATGTATCACAATTACAGTGTGAAGTATTTTAACAAAATACTCTCGCAATCCAGCGATTGCTCAATAATTATACAAGAAAAACAGGAGCAAGCCCGTTAACCCAGTTGAGACCGGGTATATGTAATAACAACAAACAATGTCTCAACAGGAAAAATGAATGCAGGGACCAATCAAAACACGATTCAATCAAGGGAAGGGCAAAATTAAGAGAGATCCAAGGTAGAGAAGGAACAGATTTAATAATTGGATACACAAAGGTATATACAATTCAAAATAACCATAACTAACACATATGCACTGACAAAAAAATGAAAAAGTGAACGGCGCAGTGACAAAAGTGTGGAAGTGACAACACGGTACGGCGAGATTATTTCAATAAATTCAAGGTCAAGGAGAGTTATATACAGTAGGTAATTTACATATATACATGAAGGTCTCACAGGACCCTGAGATTAGCTGTAAATAATGTTGTCTGGTCGACGACGTTTCAACCTCCATAAGTTGAGGTCATCATCAGGACTATGGTTATTGTTATTTTCCAAATACCTATGTGTAAGAAGAAGGAGGGGAGATAATGAACAGAAAGGCCCAGAAAGAAAACAAAACGTTACAGAGTAGAGACAGAAGGGAAAAAGGACGAATGAGAAGATAGTAGTACCTGTGTCCGTGGTCTGAAACCACTACAAAATTAATTGCAGGGAAGGTGGGTCAATTATGTGAAGTATAACACCGTTAGAAGGCGTTCATCGAATGTCTGAAAAATTGAAGAAATTATGAGGGTGAACAATTATTTAAAGACCAAAAAATGGAGTAAAGCGCAATGTAAGGCGCTTACCTGTGGCTGACAACAGCGAAATGAAAGCCAATGGAAATGATGAGTAGGTCCAGAATTATTTAATAGGCAACCATCTAATGTGAAAGAAAAACGAGATGAAACTGATGTGCACGATAGGAAAAGAGAAATTAAAAGGAAAGAGATCGCTTACCAAAGATGGCATGAGGTTAATTAATGAAAGGGCATCCGGCGGTGATTAATACCGCAATATTAAAAAAGATCGTAATCTGCCAGATGACGGGAAGGAATCTCCGTGTAGGCGGGGTTGGTTGCCGAGCAACGGGATCAGTCCAAAGGGTTCTATCGACATGAAGGGAAAGGAAAAAACGGGCTTAGACAAATGGGCGTGTAAAAACTACGCCAGTTCGGAGCAAGACGTAATCCAAATAAAAAGGGGGGACAGACAACAAGAAAGCTTACTAGAGTGGTCCGGGCATCGGGATTAGTCCGAAAAAGGGGCCTCGGCGTCCAAACAAATGGAGACGTCAAGCGCGTATACGACGCGCCTGTTACAAATAGGCAATCAGGGTCATGTGACCCCAACAGGGCCACAAACGAGGGACTAACAGGTACGGACAGGGAAAAAGGACTAAGGATAGAACGGGGAGAGTGAATAGAAACCACCCGTCAGTATGGAGAAATACATTAAAGGATAATAATGGATATAAACCTGCCCGGTCTATAATTGAGTATAATTATTATCAACAACATTTAACAATTTCCAAAACCATTTGTAAATGAAACAGTATTAGTATCCATAATAGCTAAATATTAATAAGACATATAAACATTCAACACGAGTGGAAAAAACATAAATAACAAATAAACAACAATATTAATATTACAACATCTTTCAACGAACAGTAAAAGATTACAACAACATTCAAAGAACAGTGTATAAATTGAAACCCAATCGAAAGAGCAGGGAGGCCGGGGAAGGGTGGGGACAGGGACAGGGAAAAGGGGAGTGAGGGGGAACAAGGATAATAGGGTAAATGCTAGAGGGAAGGGGACAGAGAGTGTATTTAAAAGCGCGGGGGGAAAGGAGAGAGTGGAGAATCGGAAGAGAAGGGGGAAGGTAAGGACAAGACAAGGATAGGCAAAGGTCTATTATTGGGGTGACAAACCAATTTGAAAGGACTCAGAGAATTAGGTAATGTATACACAAAATTGATTTTTTGGTGACATTTTCACACATACTGATTAAGAATACAGCAGACTGAGCATCAACGGAGTTGCAACCAGAGTGACAACAAGGGTCCTAGCCACTTGTAATGACTGTGTTCCATTCATCCAGTGAATTCAGGCCATGTGACACAGAATTACAGCGTGTAATCCAGCGACATTCACATTTATTTAGCAAGGTCTGTAAATTACCACCACGGATCGGTAATTGTGGACAATCTATGACTTGCCAGGTCATGTCCGTCTCTGAATGGTTATGCTCCTTGTAGTGTGTTACCAATGGAGCAGTAACGACGTTACATCTAATGCGACTTTTGTGTTGGGAGATGCGTTGTTTCACCATCTGTGTAGTTTGCCCAATATAAAGTAAGTCACATGGACACCGTATCGCGTAGATAACGTTGGTGGTACGACAATTTGAAAAATGTTTCAGTTGGTAAGTATGAGAAGAAGTGACAAAGACCTTGGTATTACTAGTCAAATCGCACACATTACAATTTAGGCACTTAAAGTGGCCTATTACAGGTGGTAAATTCCATAAGGTGGTATTTTCAGGTTTTTCTTTGATGGGCCAGGTAATGGCATGAACAAGCTTGTCATTCAAATTATTACCCCTCTTATAGGATAAAAGGGGAGGGTCTGTAAAATGTGGGAAAGAGCGTAACAATTTCCAATTGTTCCTAATTATCTTGGAAACCGTATTACTGCTGGGGCTGAAAGTAGAGACAAAGGGGATACGGTTGTTGACACGTTTGACTGAAGGTGCCAAAATTATATCCCTATGGTTATACCAGGCTCTTTTAAGAGATCTTCTGACCAAATGTTTGGGATAGCCTCTGTCGATCAATTTAGCCGAGAGAATCGCAGCCTCTCGAAAATAATCTTTTCTCCACTTACAATTCCGCCGTATACGGAGGAATTGTCCGTAGGGTAAGCCGTCTCTAAGTCCTCGAGGATGGTAACTGGAGTAGGCCAGAAGCGTATTACGCTCTGTGGGTTTTCGATATAAAGATGTCCCAATTAAGCCATCCTCCGCATGTAATGTTAGATCCAAAAAGGGAAGGTCATTCCTGCGTACATCTGAAGTGAATTTTAAATGGGTTTGGATGGAATTCAACCAGACGGCAGGGATATCAATACCAATACGCGGGCGAGAGACAGACCCGACAAAAGTTCTATCAATGGGGTCCTCCACAATAACACGACTATCAGTCGACGTTCAACAAAAGCCTACCAATGCCATTGCTAAAAAATCTCATGATGGTATTGTTGACAGCTCTGATCTCACTCCTTCGGGGAGTGGGCATGTTTTGCCTGCAGTGGTCGCTATGTTACCGCCACAATCGCTCTCAATAAATATTGATAGTACATCTAACATTGAGTTACAGACCAATCCATCTACTGCTCATGAAACCCTCCAATCTGCTCCTTCGTTACCACATGGGGATTTATCTACCCTTGCCACGACCATCCCCATTTTCAATCTTTCTCAACATACTCTGTCATCAGATGAGATAGCCGTATTGAGTAAGGGTTTGTCATTCGTCCCTACAGCACGTAGTGACTTTTTTAAGTTACAGGAAGATCTACTCTTATTTTTTAGACGAATTCGTCTGAGGCATTTTTTCTCAGATAAACCAGAGTCTAATTTACCATATGAGCCCCTTTTTAGACCAGCTTCAACTTTTTTACCACCTACCACTATGATGCCACCAGAGATTCTGACCTTTGAAAAAATTGTATTATTGGAAGTCAATGAGTTAAAGCGACCTAAGGAATTTGTTCCATACAATTTGCCACTCAAAGAAAAATTGGCCATCGACAGCCTGAGCAATAACCAGAACTTAATAATTAAACCAGCTGACAAGGGCGGTGGGATTGTCGTGATGGATCGTGATGATTATGATTCAGAGATTCTCCGACAACTTGATAACCCCCTACATTATCGTAAATTGACTTCAGATCCCCTTCGTTCCATCCAAACTAAGATTGCCTCTGTTACATCTCAGGCCCTCTTGAGTGGCATTATAAACAAAAAAGAACATGACTTTTTCAACAGTCCATTCCCAAGGATACCGGTAATTTACACCTTACCAAAAGTCCATAAGAACTCATTGACCCCCCCAGGACGCCCAATAGTATCCGGATGTGGATCTGTATTAGAACCCCTGGGAAAATACATCGACTCTATTCTCAAGGTTTTTGTTCCCTTGACTGACACCTTTGTCAAGGACAGTACCCATCTAATTAACCTCATAGACGACCTTCCTTTTAATCCTGAATCAGACTTTATGGTTGGTCTAGACATCGAGTCTTTGTATACTAATATTCCCCAGGCAGATGGACTCGCGGTCATGGAGGCAATACTGAACACCCGCCCTCGTCCCACACGCATCCCGACAGAATTTGTTGTTCAACTGCTGCACATAGCCTTGACCAACAATTATTTTCTGTATAAGGACACATATTACCTTCAGATCAAAGGTGTATCGATGGGTGCTTGTTTTGCCCCTAACTTTGCAGTACTCTATGTCCATCATTTGGAGTCTACCCTTTTTTTGAATAACAGTAACCCTTTCCTCACCAACATCTCTTTATGGCGCAGGTACATAGACGATATTCTGATGCTATGGCAAGGTACACATGAGAACCTTTTATCGTTTATCACCTGGTTGAATTCCATCCAAACCCATTTAAAATTCACTTCAGATGTACGCAGGAATGACCTTCCCTTTTTGGATCTAACATTACATGCGGAGGATGGCTTAATTGGGACATCTTTATATCGAAAACCCACAGAGCGTAATACGCTTCTGGCCTACTCCAGTTACCATCCTCGAGGACTTAGAGACGGCTTACCCTACGGACAATTCCTCCGTATACGGCGGAATTGTAAGTGGAGAAAAGATTATTTTCGAGAGGCTGCGATTCTCTCGGCTAAATTGATCGACAGAGGCTATCCCAAACATTTGGTCAGAAGATCTCTTAAAAGAGCCTGGTATAACCATAGGGATATAATTTTGGCACCTTCAGTCAAACGTGTCAACAACCGTATCCCCTTTGTCTCTACTTTCAGCCCCAGCAGTAATACGGTTTCCAAGATAATTAGGAACAATTGGAAATTGTTACGCTCTTTCCCACATTTTACAGACCCTCCCCTTTTATCCTATAAGAGGGGTAATAATTTGAATGACAAGCTTGTTCATGCCATTACCTGGCCCATCAAAGAAAAACCTGAAAATACCACCTTATGGAATTTACCACCTGTAATAGGCCACTTTAAGTGCCTAAATTGTAATGTGTGCGATTTGACTAGTAATACCAAGGTCTTTGTCACTTCTTCTCATACTTACCAACTGAAACATTTTTCAAATTGTCGTACCACCAACGTTATCTACGCGATACGGTGTCCATGTGACTTACTTTATATTGGGCAAACTACACAGATGGTGAAACAACGCATCTCCCAACACAAAAGTCGCATTAGATGTAACGTCGTTACTGCTCCATTGGTAACACACTACAAGGAGCATAACCATTCAGAGACGGACATGACCTGGCAAGTCATAGATTGTCCACAATTACCGATCCGTGGTGGTAATTTACAGACCTTGCTAAATAAATGTGAATGTCGCTGGATTACACGCTGTAATTCTGTGTCACATGGCCTGAATTCACTGGATGAATGGAACACAGTCATTACAAGTGGCTAGGACCCTTGTTGTCACTCTGGTTGCAACTCCGTTGATGCTCAGTCTGCTGTATTCTTAATCAGTATGTGTGAAAATGTCACCAAAAAATCAATTTTGTGTATACATTACCTAATTCTCTGAGTCCTTTCAAATTGGTTTGTCACCCCAATAATAGACCTTTGCCTATCCTTGTCTTGTCCTTACCTTCCCCCTTCTCTTCCGATTCTCCACTCTCTCCTTTCCCCCCGCGCTTTTAAATACACTCTCTGTCCCCTTCCCTCTAGCATTTACCCTATTATCCTTGTTCCCCCTCACTCCCCTTTTCCCTGTCCCTGTCCCCACCCTTCCCCGGCCTCCCTGCTCTTTCGATTGGGTTTCAATTTATACACTGTTCTTTGAATGTTGTTGTAATCTTTTACTGTTCGTTGAAAGATGTTGTAATATTAATATTGTTGTTTATTTGTTATTTATGTTTTTTCCACTCGTGTTGAATGTTTATATGTCTTATTAATATTTAGCTATTATGGATACTAATACTGTTTCATTTACAAATGGTTTTGGAAATTGTTAAATGTTGTTGATAATAATTATACTCAATTATAGACCGGGCAGGTTTATATCCATTATTATCCTTTAATGTATTTCTCCATACTGACGGGTGGTTTCTATTCACTCTCCCCGTTCTATCCTTAGTCCTTTTTCCCTGTCCGTACCTGTTAGTCCCTCGTTTGTGGCCCTGTTGGGGTCACATGACCCTGATTGCCTATTTGTAACAGGCGCGTCGTATACGCGCTTGACGTCTCCATTTGTTTGGACGCCGAGGCCCCTTTTTCGGACTAATCCCGATGCCCGGACCACTCTAGTAAGCTTTCTTGTTGTCTGTCCCCCCTTTTTATTTGGATTACGTCTTGCTCCGAACTGGCGTAGTTTTTACACGCCCATTTGTCTAAGCCCGTTTTTTCCTTTCCCTTCATGTCGATAGAACCCTTTGGACTGATCCCGTTGCTCGGCAACCAACCCCGCCTACACGGAGATTCCTTCCCGTCATCTGGCAGATTACGATCTTTTTTAATATTGCGGTATTAATCACCGCCGGATGCCCTTTCATTAATTAACCTCATGCCATCTTTGGTAAGCGATCTCTTTCCTTTTAATTTCTCTTTTCCTATCGTGCACATCAGTTTCATCTCGTTTTTCTTTCACATTAGATGGTTGCCTATTAAATAATTCTGGACCTACTCATCATTTCCATTGGCTTTCATTTCGCTGTTGTCAGCCACAGGTAAGCGCCTTACATTGCGCTTTACTCCATTTTTTGGTCTTTAAATAATTGTTCACCCTCATAATTTCTTCAATTTTTCAGACATTCGATGAACGCCTTCTAACGGTGTTATACTTCACATAATTGACCCACCTTCCCTGCAATTAATTTTGTAGTGGTTTCAGACCACGGACACAGGTACTACTATCTTCTCATTCGTCCTTTTTCCCTTCTGTCTCTACTCTGTAACGTTTTGTTTTCTTTCTGGGCCTTTCTGTTCATTATCTCCCCTCCTTCTTCTTACACATAGGTATTTGGAAAATAACAATAACCATAGTCCTGATGATGACCTCAACTTATGGAGGTTGAAACGTCGTCGACCAGACAACATTATTTACAGCTAATCTCAGGGTCCTGTGAGACCTTCATGTATATATGTAAATTACCTACTGTATATAACTCTCCTTGACCTTGAATTTATTGAAATAATCTCGCCGTACCGTGTTGTCACTTCCACACTTTTGTCACTGCGCCGTTCACTTTTTCATTTTTTTGTCAGTGCATATGTGTTAGTTATGGTTATTTTGAATTGTATATACCTTTGTGTATCCAATTATTAAATCTGTTCCTTCTCTACCTTGGATCTCTCTTAATTTTGCCCTTCCCTTGATTGAATCGTGTTTTGATTGGTCCCTGCATTCATTTTTCCTGTTGAGACATTGTTTGTTGTTATTACATATACCCGGTCTCAACTGGGTTAACGGGCTTGCTCCTGTTTTTCTTGTATAATTATTGAGCAATCGCTGGATTGCGAGAGTATTTTGTTAAAATACTTCACACTGTAATTGTGATACATAATGAGTGATTAGTTTACTTATTATGTCTTCTAGAGAGACCCCCACTTACTCTGATGACTACATCAAGAATATTCTTTCAGGCCCATCTCTTCTAACCCTCACCTCTACACCTCTCTCTACTGCCCCCAATAACTCCAAGATTCTTTTAGAAAGATTAGAGAATTTAAAAAAGAAACAGATCCGCACCGATCTACATGCACGCATGCTAACAGAATACTTAAAGTCTGATACTATACCCTTGGGGCTACAGATCCGCAACACTCCCGCTATTTTCACTCAGGATCCTAAGTTTCGTACTGGCTTCAGCCATTTGGCCACCACTTGTTCAAGGCACTGGATGGTCCTGGGCATCGAGACAGCCATAGAACATAGCAAGAAGGAATTGGAGGAGATAGCAGAACTAGAGAAACTTATTCTTGCAGACACTACCATTGCTGATGCGAAGGCACTACTTGAGAGAATAAATAGTACTATTGCTACCTTCCACACTTTTGAACAAAATAAAAAAATCAATAAAATTCAGAGGGACATTAAGAATTACGACAAGAATTATACCTATCCATATTTACTTGATTCTTTTTATAGTTCTACCAATCAGCCACCCAAAACCAAGAATTGGGGTCGTTTTCGAGATAATCGACCAATCACATTCTCTCTCTCTTCCAATACCTCCACCGAAGATACTGACAGTGGCGAAGGCAGTAGTACGGGCCCACACAGACATCCCCTTCCTCCTCCACTCTTACCCACTGGTTTTTTAGGACAGGGTCGTGGCCGCGGACGCGGCCGCAGACGGCAGGGATATCAATACCAATACGCGGGCGAGAGACAGACCCGACAAAAGTTCTATCAATGGGGTCCTCCACAATAACACGACTATCAGTCGACGTTCAACAAAAGCCTACCAATGCCATTGCTAAAAAATCTCATGATGGTATTGTTGACAGCTCTGATCTCACTCCTTCGGGGAGTGGGCATGTTTTGCCTGCAGTGGTCGCTATGTTACCGCCACAATCGCTCTCAATAAATATTGATAGTACATCTAACATTGAGTTACAGACCAATCCATCTACTGCTCATGAAACCCTCCAATCTGCTCCTTCGTTACCACATGGGGATTTATCTACCCTTGCCACGACCATCCCCATTTTCAATCTTTCTCAACATACTCTGTCATCAGATGAGATAGCCGTATTGAGTAAGGGTTTGTCATTCGTCCCTACAGCACGTAGTGACTTTTTTAAGTTACAGGAAGATCTACTCTTATTTTTTAGACGAATTCGTCTGAGGCATTTTTTCTCAGATAAACCAGAGTCTAATTTACCATATGAGCCCCTTTTTAGACCAGCTTCAACTTTTTTACCACCTACCACTATGATGCCACCAGAGATTCTGACCTTTGAAAAAATTGTATTATTGGAAGTCAATGAGTTAAAGCGACCTAAGGAATTTGTTCCATACAATTTGCCACTCAAAGAAAAATTGGCCATCGACAGCCTGAGCAATAACCAGAACTTAATAATTAAACCAGCTGACAAGGGCGGTGGGATTGTCGTGATGGATCGTGATGATTATGATTCAGAGATTCTCCGACAACTTGATAACCCCCTACATTATCGTAAATTGACTTCAGATCCCCTTCGTTCCATCCAAACTAAGATTGCCTCTGTTACATCTCAGGCCCTCTTGAGTGGCATTATAAACAAAAAAGAACATGACTTTTTCAACAGTCCATTCCCAAGGATACCGGTAATTTACACCTTACCAAAAGTCCATAAGAACTCATTGACCCCCCCAGGACGCCCAATAGTATCCGGATGTGGATCTGTATTAGAACCCCTGGGAAAATACATCGACTCTATTCTCAAGGTTTTTGTTCCCTTGACTGACACCTTTGTCAAGGACAGTACCCATCTAATTAACCTCATAGACGACCTTCCTTTTAATCCTGAATCAGACTTTATGGTTGGTCTAGACATCGAGTCTTTGTATACTAATATTCCCCAGGCAGATGGACTCGCGGTCATGGAGGCAATACTGAACACCCGCCCTCGTCCCACACGCATCCCGACAGAATTTGTTGTTCAACTGCTGCACATAGCCTTGACCAACAATTATTTTCTGTATAAGGACACATATTACCTTCAGATCAAAGGTGTATCGATGGGTGCTTGTTTTGCCCCTAACTTTGCAGTACTCTATGTCCATCATTTGGAGTCTACCCTTTTTTTGAATAACAGTAACCCTTTCCTCACCAACATCTCTTTATGGCGCAGGTACATAGACGATATTCTGATGCTATGGCAAGGTACACATGAGAACCTTTTATCGTTTATCACCTGGTTGAATTCCATCCAAACCCATTTAAAATTCACTTCAGATGTACGCAGGAATGACCTTCCCTTTTTGGATCTAACATTACATGCGGAGGATGGCTTAATTGGGACATCTTTATATCGAAAACCCACAGAGCGTAATACGCTTCTGGCCTACTCCAGTTACCATCCTCGAGGACTTAGAGACGGCTTACCCTACGGACAATTCCTCCGTATACGGCGGAATTGTAAGTGGAGAAAAGATTATTTTCGAGAGGCTGCGATTCTCTCGGCTAAATTGATCGACAGAGGCTATCCCAAACATTTGGTCAGAAGATCTCTTAAAAGAGCCTGGTATAACCATAGGGATATAATTTTGGCACCTTCAGTCAAACGTGTCAACAACCGTATCCCCTTTGTCTCTACTTTCAGCCCCAGCAGTAATACGGTTTCCAAGATAATTAGGAACAATTGGAAATTGTTACGCTCTTTCCCACATTTTACAGACCCTCCCCTTTTATCCTATAAGAGGGGTAATAATTTGAATGACAAGCTTGTTCATGCCATTACCTGGCCCATCAAAGAAAAACCTGAAAATACCACCTTATGGAATTTACCACCTGTAATAGGCCACTTTAAGTGCCTAAATTGTAATGTGTGCGATTTGACTAGTAATACCAAGGTCTTTGTCACTTCTTCTCATACTTACCAACTGAAACATTTTTCAAATTGTCGTACCACCAACGTTATCTACGCGATACGGTGTCCATGTGACTTACTTTATATTGGGCAAACTACACAGATGGTGAAACAACGCATCTCCCAACACAAAA